>NC_137794.1:26809033-28279033 GCF_963383645.1 Muscardinus avellanarius
CCTCAGTATAAATTAGTTTATGACTTTCCCGGTTTCAATTGAGGATTTCAATTAATGTGAAAAAAATGCCAGATAGGTGGAATTTCTTGTATATACTGGTTCAGTTAATCAGTTGGACTTTTTCTTTCTGTTACATAAATCAGAATCCTGGTAGATAATATTTTATAGAAAAAATACATCAATAATAAACATTTTTTGCCCTAAAATTTTTAGGGCAAGGGAGATAAAACTATACATGTGTATTGTGTTTATGTGTGTGTGTCAAATGCTAAATGCTATTAAACTCAGAACTATGTTTGTAGATTAAAAAAAAAAAAAAAAAAAAAAAAAAAAAAAAAAAGAAATATCCATTGAGAAACTCATTGGGCAAGAAGGCAAGTAGCCACATTAATGCTCCCAAAGATCCATTTCTTAAGATGTTTTATTAGAGACTCTTTAAGTGATAGTAATAAAATGTTAAGATTTTAAAAAGAAATTCACTTGACTTTTTGTTTTTATCCTTTTTCTTTTATAAATATTTTGATTATAATAAGATTCCACTCAACAATTCAAGAAATAGGATTAGAGTTCTCTATAAAATAGTTTATTTGAATTTTTGTTTAATAAAAAGTACTAGAATTGATAGTATTAATCCATAGTAATGGAACTGAGAGATTTGTAAAAGTTTCTGTTAAAAAGTATATAGTGTAGCTGGGCGTGGTGGCGCATGCTTGTAATCCCAGCATTTGGGAGGCTGAGACAGGAGGATCGCGGTTTGAAGATAGCCTCAGCTACTACTTAGTGAGGCCCTTTGCAACTCAGTGAGACCCTGTTTCAAAATAAGGAATAAAAAATACAGCTGGGGGTATAGCTCGGAGGTAGAAGGCCCCGGGTTCCATCCCCAGTACCAGAAAAAAACAAAAGAGGGAAAAAAATGTATGTGGTTTCAAAATGTTAAGATTCTCTAAATTTCAGCATTTTACCTTGAAGAGCTGTAGCTTTTGCAGAAATAAAAGGACCCTTCATTTAGGCAAGAAATTTCCATTACTTCTGTATTAAGGAGCCACACCCCATGCAACTAATGACAGGAAAACATTTCAATTCAAACTTTTAACTCTTCAGCCCAAAGTTTAAAAAAAAACATCAAACTCAAAAACAAAAGCACAACTCACATTTTCAGAGAAGAAAGGAAACTTCCGCTAAATAAGTAGCAATTATGCTGAAGAATTTATATGCTAAGCACGACTGAATATAAAAACACCAAAGCAGTCAACCATTGCTTTAGCACTTTGAGTATGATTAACAGAATAAACCTTCAAAGGTCAATTAAATGTCAACACACTTTTAAAGAGAGATTCTTAACGCCTGGTCAATGTACAATAGCATCTCATAATTTCAGGATATCCTTCTTAATTTAAGCATAATGTGCATGTGATATATGTACATATATATGCAGACTTACAACACTTTACCAACCAGATTACAATAGAAAGTTACCTGGAATCTATCCTAGAGTGAAATGGTGAAACAAGAAAACATAACTTTGTTATTATATATTCAATGACAATGAAACAGAAAATACAGTTAGCTTCCACATGCAAGATTCAACTAAAGGTAGGTCAAAATGTATTTAAAGAATCATATTTGTATTGCTCATGTATTGGTTTTTTTTTCTTGTCCTTATTACCTAAACAATACAGCATCACTACTATTTACCTGGCATTTATATTGTATTAGGTATAATAAGTAATCTAAAAATTATGTAATGTATCCAGGAAGAAATGTGTGAGTTATAATGCAAATACTAGTATACCACTTCCTTTTTTTGTACTGGGGATAGAAACCAGGGACATCTACCTCTGAGCTACAACTCCCAGCTCTATTTTTTATTCTTTATTTTGAAACAGGATCTCACTAAGTTGCTGAGCCTGTCTGCAGACCATGATCCTCCTGTCTCAGCCTCCCGAATGCTGGGATTACAAGTATGCACCACCATGCCCGGCTACCACTTTCTTTATAAAGGTTTTAAAACATTCAGAAATTTTGGTATCTGTAAGAGGGTAGATTCTACAACCAATCTCCTGTGAATACTGAGGGATGACCATAAATTATAAATGCTTAAGCCTAAAGTGTATTCAGTAGTTGAACCTATTTTTCTATGACAGGAAGTGATTCCCAACGATAACACTTTTTTGTTCCTAACATATATCATTCCAATATACAATTTGCTCTCCACTCCACTAAGCTTCCCTGAATTCTTGTAGTTAAAAAAACTTGCTAGAAAAGGTATATGCCATTTGAAAACCACTAAGTTTAGCATTAAAAATCATTGGGATAGAACAGGACCTTAAGGTGGTGAATAACTATTAGTACTTGAATCCAAGAATACAGTAAGAGCCCCAATCCCATCCCATCTAAGCGAGGCCAAGTTGTCACAGAACCTCAGAAGGAGAAGGAACTATTAACATCATTTGGCCAATATTCTCTATTCACAGATCAGGAAATTCAGAATCAGTAAGGTAGAATAACCTGCCTTGACTCATACAGCTCCAGGAGTCTTAAACTCAGTCCAATGCTTTCATCTATCAAGTCGTGTGTGTGTGTGTGTGTGTGTGTGTGTGTGTGTGTGTTTCAATTAGGCCTTTATGAACAAGTTATCATGGGCGAAATAGCTGTGGCTACTGTAAGAATTCAGAGAAAGAAGATATTTTTAAAGTGTTAATGATCTGGAAAAAATCTAAGGAAAAGTCAGAAATGAATGAATAGAATTTTGGTAGTTGAAGAGGACATAAGTATATTGAGATATATATGAGTTCAACCACCATGGTTGTTCTTGACTATGGAGAGACAGTGTTTAGATTAGGATGGGTCCCTTTTTTTTTTTTTTTTAGGTAATTTTATAAACCAGAAAAGACGATTCAATTTCATGAAAGGATTTTTATTTCAGAAAACTAACTAACCTGATAAAGCCAGGCATGGTGGCATATATTTGTAACCCCAATACTTGGGAGACTGAGACAGGTAGGTTGCAAGTTCAAAGCTAGCCTTAGCAATTTAGTGAGACCCTATTTCAAAAAAAAAAAATTTAAAAATCAAAAGGACTAGTGGCTGAGTGTTGGAGTGCCCCTCATTTCATTCCTCAGTACAGCTTATGAAAAAATAAGTAAATAAATGTGTCATGATGAATGCAAAGACTAGCCTTTCAGTACTGTGCAAGAGAAAATAGAGATGGGGAGAAAGAAAGATTTGAAGTGCTTAATAGGAATTTGGGTCCAGTAATTTTAACACATATAGTAGAGTAAAAGCATGCTGATCGGAGAGGCAGTACTTTGACAAATATTAACAGCTCTAGATACTTAAGTGTTCCAGTCTGCGGGCAGGAACCTCTATAAAAATGTTCCAATGTCTTGGTGGCAAACTTGGCTCCAAAAAAGCAAATCTAGCTGGGCATAGTGGCGCATGCTTGTAATCCCCGTGCTTGGGAGGCTGAGACAGGAGGATTGCATAGGTTCAAAGCCAGCCTCAGCTAATTAGTGAGGCTCTCAGCAACTTAGTGAGACCCTGTTTCCAAATAAAGTATAAAAAATAGGTCTGGGAGTATCGCCCAGAGTTAGAAAGCCCCTGGGTTCTATGCCCAGTACCACCAAAAAAAAGCAAATCTAGAATTGAATTCTGGATCCATTCTTATAGGATTATGAATAAAAATCTCTTCCTCTGGATGATTACAAAAGCTAGATCTCAAGGAGAGAGACAAATGTCATCTTTAAGCCCCTAGAAAGTTGAGGATCAGTGCTATTAAAATCCAAAACCAGATTTAAAACTTTGAGGCTGACCACATAATCAGTGTTTCTCAAAGTGAGCCAGTAAAGTATCCAGTTAAGTGCTAAATAAGGTGGCAAAAAGAGCGAGGAGGGTAGAAGAGACAGCACCTGAGCCAGGGAGCCACACGATGACACCCAAGTTATTAGCTGGCATGGCATTCCACATCTTTCTCCTAGTCTGTTTCCCTCTGCTTAACAATTACCATTTAGTAATGAGACCCTCCATTGTGTCCAGAACTACGTATCTCCTCTGGTATAGCCTTGTTCTTTTTCCTTCTACTGCACGTCTCTAAGGCAAAAAAAAAAAAAAGTACAATAAATTAAAAGTCACATATATTGAGTGTACACGTTGAGACAATTATTAGCTGATGGTATTTTAATTTATAATCTTACATAATTCCTAAAACAACTCCCAGGAGGCATGGACTGTATCCTCATTTTCAATGTAAGGAAACTGAAACTTAGGGGGCCTATTCAGGATGTAGCTCAAAGCTGCTGAGACAGTAAAGGTCAAAACTAGGATTGAAGTCAGGTCTGCCTGCCTACTCAGCCTGCCCTTTGAACACCTCTCCACTTTACCCATTTTTTTAAAATAAGTATGAATTTTTTTTTTATGTTGGGAATTTTATGGATCCAGAGCTTAAAGGAGCCCTTCTATGAGTGTGTAGATTAAAAGTTTTAACAACAGAAGCAGGGTACTTGGGTAGAGCCACATACTTGACTACTCAAACATCTTTAGCACCAAAATCTTAAGATGACAGTATGGAAGAGACTGGTATCCATCTAGCGTTTTTTTTTTTTTTTTTTTTTTTTCTATTCTCTCAGGACTTGAATCCCTTAGGATCCATTCTCAATGACTTACTTGAAACCTCATCTCCCTAACTGAAGGGGAAGAGACTGGGAATGCCACTCCCATAGAGCATCTACAGGCCAGGGAGGATAATAGCAAACATCGCATTAGTAGGAGGTAGCTATGAATTGTAGTCTTTTGGTCTTGTGCATTAAAGCGGCCTTTTGGCTTATAGCTGGTGTCTTGGTTGACCTGCACAGGCAGTTCATGAGGGCTCACTAGCCACAAGACCCAACTAAAAGATAAGACTAACAAGTTTTGTGCTGCAGGGAAGTGATCAGAGGAGGATGCATCTGGGAAGCTTTTTTAATCTTCCTAGAAGAAAGTAGCACTTGCTATTACAACACTGGCAAGAAAATTCTAATGCTAATTCTTAAAATTTAGTGTGATTACCACTTTGAGAGGACACAGATTTAGGTTTTCATAGACATTTCAATTCTGTAAGTGTGGGAGGTGCCCAGGAACCTGAAATTTTGCAAGTACTTCAGGTAATTTTGATATAGTTCGAAGAACCACACCCTGAGATACAGAGCTCTAACCTCATACAAGGCTTCCCAACTAGCAAATGTGAGTAGAGAACACAAATGTGAGTTGTCTAAACATCAACGCTAGGTTCTAGGTTGAGTGGTCACTTTTAAAAAAGGCCAAGTTTTCCAGAAGTTTCTAGGTTTACAAATGTTAAGGCCTTAGTATTTTCCTGATGTTTTCAAGTAGACTATTATTTAGGCCCTTCAGGAATAATAGTATATCTCACTGTAATGCACATTAGATCTCTCCTATATATACAGTGCTGGGCTAATGTGAAGACCTTGGCAAGATGCTATTTCCGGTGCTTAATCTACATGTGGTAAATCACACCCAATTTGGTGTAAGATTGAAGATAGTTTTATTTCAGTGTAAATTTAGTACATTTCAAAAGGTGCACTTCCTTTCATACAACTGATTTGAAAGATTTCTTTCATGCTATTTTTAAAATGAGCTTAAAAATCAGACAGCACTCAAGTGAAATATTATGGCTATGATTAGGACATTTAATTAGACATTCAATCACAATGCAAACAACTACTGATTATTTAAGAAACATACCTTTCAAAGCCTCATGTTCTTCAAACAAAAGTAGGTCATGAGATGTATTATGTTAAATCAATATTGCTATCTTGCTCTTAGGAACCCTACCAGTTGTCTTTGTCTCTTTCCAAATGTGTGTCCCTATTCTAAGCTATAAACTTTCAGGCTGGATACTAGAATTAAGCTCACTTTTTCTGTGGGTTCTTTCTTTGATATATTCTTTCTTTCCATTTATGCACTTGCAGCTTTTAAGAAATCACCTTTTATTGCTATAAGCTCCACAGGAAAAATGTCCAGTGGAGCACCTGACATCTATAAGACACTCTTATGAACAAGCCGTGAGAAAAACTGCAGATTCTTGTAGACAACAAAAATGGTTTATATATACTGGTGGCAAAATATACATATAAATGATATTTAAGAGAATTTTGTCATGGGAAATGTTTGATTCCACTTTTTATGGGGAACAAGCGGTTTATCATGAGGACAAAAAGTTAACACTTTGTTATTTTGCAAATTAATCTTCAATGACAATATTTCAATAACAATGCCAGACCAAACCTTTAACATTATTTATCAAAATTATACATGCAACTAACACATCCCAACAGAGAGGATTATGTAAGTGAGCTGTCTTGGCGGCAGTGATACTGAACACAGTAGCTATTTTCGATCCTTCATTAAAATTAGATCAAGATGTACTTGGCGTTATGTGTTACCGTTCCTGTAAGGAAGATTTACATCACTTTCAGACTTACTTGGGTTACAGCTCTATTTTCTTTCCCTTTGTCAGAAGGGCCCCCACCTCACCTCACCCCGCCCTCTAACAAAAGTTTTCAGTAGAAAGAAGCAATATGGAAACCCAAACCACAAACACAAACACCTGCGCTATTTACGCTCTCCTTTGCATAACTGCATAATACATGCCTTGTTCTCTTCTCATATTGAGCCCATTAGTGCGCGCTGGGGGCACCTGCCACCTCCCTCAGGCTTGCCTCTATCTCCAGCCTGGCCCCTAGGACTCCAAGTGGTGCGGCAAAGTAGACCGCTCTTAATCATAAAATAAGCAACTGTAATTTACTTTTCGCTGAAGATAACCTTTAAGTGCTAGTGTCTGGAAACATCGAACTTTAAAGTTACTTCGGAGCAGGCTGGAAGGTGAATCAGGCGCAAGTAAATACGTCGTGGCCTACCGCGGCGGAACTCCGACGCCACGCCGAGGCCCAGGGAAATCTCACGCCGGGAGACGTACTTGAGAAACGGGCCCCTGGGGTCGCGCTGCGGCCGCGCGGCCAGGGCGCGGAGCCCGCGGCGGAGAAATCGCTGCCCAAGGTCGGCAGGGCGGCGGCGCGGCGACCTTCCAGCCCCCCCGCCCGGAGGCCCGCGGTTCCCACGGCGCGGCGAGGTCGGCGCGGGCGCTCCCGGGGTCCTGGCCGCCGGCTCCAGAAGCAGCAAAGGCTCCCCCGGCCGCCCGCGGCCCGCCCGACTCACCGCGGCCGCCCGCGCGCGGACCCTCCGCCTCCCGCGGCCGACGAGCTGCCAAGTCCCCGGGGCGGGCCTCCCCGCGGGGGCGCCGCAAACTTTTCCCGGCTCGCAAGTTGCGGGCCGGCCGGGCGCGGCGGGCCAGGCCGGGCACGTCGAGCCGGCCGAGCGCGGGCGCCCGCTCTCCCGGCGCATTGTCTCCGCCCCGGACCCAGGGCGGCGGCGGCGGCGGCGGCGGGCGCGGGGCTGCGCCGTGCGGGCGGCCGTCCTCGCCGCCGCCGTCTTTGTGTCCCGGCCGTCCTCCCGGTCCGCCGCCCGCCTGACAGCTGCCGGGCTGGCCGCGCCGCGTCGCGCGCCCCTCGGCCGGCGGAGCGGGGCCCAGCGGGCGGGGAGCGGGCGGAGCGGCCCCGCCTGGGGAAGCCGGCGGACCCGCCCGCAGCCGCCGCAGCCCCGCCGCCGGCCGCTCGGCGCCGGGACCCTCCCTCGGCGGCGCCCCGCGCCGGGCTCCGCGGACGGCGCTCTCGGTCAAGAATCCGGGGGAACCTGCTCCGCCCCGGCTCCTGCGCCCTCCAATGATCTCGGCCTGCAGGGGGCAGTTCCGTCCAATCAAGTGTCGGGAAGCCCGCCCGTCCCCGAGATTGCAGCCAATAGAAGGCGACTCCGGCTACACACCCGCCCTGCTGCTCGGAGCAAACCGCTCGCAGCCGGGAGGTGGGACCGATCCCGGCGCGCTGGGCGAGGCGAGTCCAGGGCTGCAAAGTCAGAGTCGGTTCGGGGAGGTCTGGAGCGTAAATTACGATTATTATAAGGAGTTGACGTAAATGGGAACGCTGGACACGTTATTTTTGTAGGTAATCAAAGTTCCAACCCAAAACGAAAATCTGTGTATAAAAGAAAGCTACACAAATTCACTGTAGCACTATTAAGTGTTAAGGCCTTTCCGTTTAGAACGTAACTTTGAATTCTTGACCAGGAGGTATCCAGAACCCAAAGCCTCTGTATTCTTGCAGAGTTACCAGAACACCCAGTATCTGAAATACACGTTAGTTTATGTTCTGTTCTAAAATGCACGACATTGTTTGTTTCCTGAAAGAAAATTGCGCTCCAGATGAAAATGTGACTCTGTAAATCATTTTATTTCAAACTATACTTTTTTTGTGTGTGTGGTACTGAGGGTAGAAACCAGGGGCTTTTCTACCTCCGGGCTATACTCCCACACCTATTTTTATACTTTATTTGGAAACAGGGTCTCACTAAGTTGCTGAGAGCCTCACTGAGTAGCTGAGGCTGGCCTGGAACCTGCGCCATTCTCCTGTCTCAGCCTCCCAAGCGATGAGATTACAAGTGTGTGCCACCATGCCCTGCTCAAAATATACTTTTATAATAAAATAAGAACTATCTTCAGTGAAAGTTGAGTGAAATGCCTGAATAGAAGACTATAAATGATGTACATGCATATCTATGCATCTAAGATTTGGGTATTTTCTATAAATCACTGTAGCTCTTGATCACAGTACCTTGCATAGTTATTTGCTTATTTGACTAGAATAGGATTACTCATTTGTTGTTCATATGCAGTTAAGCCTTTTCACATTCTGTGCTGAAAGTGCACTACATGATGAAAACAGCATTTAATAACATATTTGCACATTTTAAAATAAAATTATTCTTATTGATATAATTCGAGAATTTGTCATGCTCAGTTTAATCTCTTTTGGAATAAACTTTGTATTAATTTTTTTCTATACATATGATGTGCTCCATGAATTGTTTTCATGACCAATTTCATTTGTAAAAGATAATCTATATAGTAAGCCAGAGTGAAAGAGAATCAAATAAGAAAAAAAAATGCTAAGTTATTTCCATCTTGTTTCCATAATTGAAAGTCACTGTGTCTTACTACATTTGCTTCATGGGATAGCATGAAGTCCAAGACTAAGTTTTTTGTCAAAAGATACATGTGAGCCGGGCGTGGTGGCGCACGCTTGTAATCACCGCGCTTGGGAGGCTGAAACAGGAGGATCGCACGGGTTCGAAGCCAGCCTCAGTTACTTAGTGAGGCTTTCAGCCACTTAGTGGGACCCTGTTTCCAAATAAAATATAAAAAAAGGTCTGGGAGTGTAGCCCGGAGGTAGAAAGCCTTTGGGTTCCACCCCCAATACCACCAAAAAAAAAAAAAAAAAAAGATACATGTGAGTTAAGTGTGAGCAAATCTCTTAGTGACTAGTTTTGTAATAAGAGGACAGTCTGCTGGATTCTGCCTGCCTCCGTGGGGGAGACCCAACCAAGACAGTGTTTGTCAAGCATTTTGTTTCTGTAAGATAGTGTGCCCAACGTAAAGCAGTCTTAAATGTTGTTATTCTCTGCCTTCTCTCAAGATATTTGCCTAGAAACCTGTTAATATTTCCTCAGACAGTACAGCGTTCTTCAATCAGTACTTTTTGTGACCATCAGTTGTTTTTTTTTTTTTTTTTTTTTTCTTCCGAAATACATGTAACTGAACCTCTGCCTTCAAATTCTAGAGCAAAGCAGTACTTCTGTCCTGGGCACTGTAGTATTTGCCTCTAGTTCCAGGCACAGGGGAAAACAAGATAAGAGGATCCTGTGATCCCAAGGCTGCCTTGGGCCACAAAGTGAGATTTCATCTCTTAAAAAAAATAAAGCAGTATTTTCAGATTTTTTTTCAGTCTTTCTTCTCTATCTCTCTCTAGATAGAGAAAGGGTATAAGGAGAATACTTAAAAAAATTTTAAGAAAGAATTCTGGATAGGAAAAGTTTGAGAAATTTTGCTTACTACTATTACGCTTGACATATTTCTCAAAATCAAGATGAATTGTAATGTCCAACTCAATATTATTTATTTAAAATATTTAAAAAACATATAAAAGTTTAGCTGGATGTGGTGACACATGCTTGTAATCCCAGCATTTGGGAGGCTGAGACAGAAGGATCATGGTTTGAGGACAGCCTCAGTTACTACTTCGGCCCTTTGCAACTCAGTGAGACCCTCTTTCAAAATAAAAGAATAAAAAAAAAAATAGGGCTGGGGGTGTAGCTCGAAGGTAAAATGCCCCTGGGTTCCATCCCCAGTATGGAAGTTTCAGTGTATATATAAAAAGTGAATGCATCTTATGCCTGCTAGTGTTTGTAGTATTACATGGCAGTTGTTAATAGCTGTGTCAAATTTATACCCATATACTCAAGTACTGAATTTAAAATTTTGCCAGAGCCAGGCGTGGTGGCGTACACTTGTAATCCCTGCGCTTGGGAGGCTGAGACAGGAGGATCGCACACGTTCGAAGCCAGCCTCAGCTACTTAGTGAGGCTCTCAGCAACTTAGTGAGACCCAGTTTCCAAATAAAATAGAAAATGGGTCTGGGAGTATAGCCTGGAGGTAGAAAGCCTCTGGGTTCCACCCCCAGTACCACCAAAAATAAAAAAATAAAATAAAATGTTGCCAGAATTTAGTAAGGATTCTTTTATGGGGTTTATGATTCATTTTCAAAAAGTAAAGTATATGTATAATATATATATATATATATATATATATATATATATATGCCCAGCTCATATTTCATTTTTTTTAATTTATTTTTTATTGGTGCAATGTATTCATACATCATAGTGGTATAAAGAAAATACTTTTGTAGACATACATGCACATATCGCCCAGTTAGCCCCTACCCAATCCCCACCCCATTCCCTCCCCATCCCTCCTTCCCATGCTTGGCTTAGTAGTTGACATCTAGTATTATAGCAATTTATACAATATTAACATTGATAATCTCACATAACAGTTTCATTTGTCTGGTACCAAACTCTTGATGACTTAAAGATAACATTTCAATATTTCTTTTTGCTTTCTTTCTTACCAGAGAATATTTTTTTCTTTTTTTTTTTTAGGTAAAACTATCATACATTTATTAATTTATTTTTCAGAAAAAATCTATCCTGATATGGAATATGGACTCTAGATACCCAAAACAATCTCAAAGAAGAACAAAGCTAGAAGATGTATATTTTCTGATTTCAAACCATATAAAGCTACAATAATTGAAACAGTGTAGTACTGTTCTAAAGGCAGATATATAAACCATTGGAGCTAAATAAAAGCCTAGAGATAAATTCTTCCAAACATTGACAAGTTATTTTTGACAAGGTTTCCATGAAGTTTTGGTGGAGGAAATACTAGTCTTTTAACCAAATATTGTTGAAAAATAATAATAAATGAAAAAGAATAAAATTGGACCGTTACCTAACACATATACAAATATTAACTCAAAATAGATAAAAGACCTAAATATAAATCTTAATACTATAAGCTTTTAGAAGAAAATCTGGGTTATAAAACCTCACAACATTGAAATTGGAAGTGATTTCTTGGATATGATTTCAATTGCACAGGCAACAAAAGGGTAAATAAACTCCCTAAAAAATAAAAAAAAATATTGTATATCCAAAGACAATGTAAACAGAGTTAAAAGTATGACCCATTTCTCCCTAACTCTCACATATTAGGGAAAGCATCTGATTTCTTATTTTTTGTGCCTGACTAATCTCACTTAGCATAATGTCCTCCAGTTCCATCCATTTCCCTGAAAATGATGTAATTGAGTTTTTTTTGATGGCTGAGTAAAATTCCATTGTGTACATATCCCACAGTTTTGTAATCCATTCATCTGTTGATGGACATCTTGGCTGGTTCCATAGTTTGGCTATGGTGAATTGTGCAGCTATGAACATAGATACACATGGATTAGTTTGGTAGTTTGGTTTCTTTTCTTTTGGGTAGATACCCAACAGTATTTTTAATTTAGTATTCATATTTTTTAATTTAGTATTCATATTTCATTTTTAAGTGAATATTGTGGAAGAATTTATCAATAGAAATCCATTTTGCAGCTGGACATGGTGGCGCACGCTTGTAATCCCAGTACTTAGGAGGCTGAGTCAGGAAGATTTCAGTTCTTAGTCAGCCTCAGCTACTTAGTGAGGCCTTGTTTCAAAATAAAGAATAAAAAATACAGCTGGGGGTATACCTCGGAGGTAGAATGCCCCTGGATTCCATCTCTAGTACCAGAAAGAAAGAAAGAAAGAAAGAAAGAAAGAAAGAAAGAAAGAAAGAAAGAAAGAAAGAAATCCACATTGTGGCAATCATTAAGTACTATTATTATTATTAGTAGTAGTAGTAGTACTGGGATTCCTGAAAACCCTTCTATCTCCGGGCTACACTCCTAGACCTATTTTTATACTTTTTTTATTTGGAAACAGGGTCTCTTAAACCAGCGCGGCTGGCTTCGAACCTGCGCGATCCTCCTGTCTCTGCCTCCCAAGCGCGGGGATTACAAGCGTGCGCCACCTCGCCTGGCATTAAGTATTTTTAAGTGGAAGACAATGGAAATTTCCTGGTGATTGTCAAGTTCACACCTGCCTATTACAGGGAATATTTCCTCACTTGTCTGAGTTACACTTGTGACTCCACTATGGTGATGTTTCATTTGCTAAATATTTCCAAAGTTTTTTGTCTGTCATTTCTTCATCAGTTGTCCAATATGGAACAGAAGAGTTGTAGCTACAAAGGCAAACTGTTGGTTTTAGCACAAATTTTTAATACTTTTCATTAGTGCATTATAGTCTCACATCACAATGCAGTTCATAGTGATGGTGACATACATACACACAGCACTCAGTGGGCTTCCCCAGGCTCCCTCCCCACTCATCCCCTTCAGGTGCTGAAATTGACACTAGTATTCTTACTTATGTACATAATGTCCATGGAAGTATTATTATCTAATGTCCCTCTCGTATCCCAATTACTCTTTAGTTTTCACATATGAGAGAAAATATATGCCTCTTCACATTTTGTGACTGGCTAATCTTATTTATCATAATGTTTTCAGGTCCACGTATTTTCCTGCAAATGACATGATTTTGTTTTTTATTGCTAGTAGAATTTTGTTGTGCATATATCTTATCATTTTTAATCCATTCACTTATTGATGGTCACCTAGGTTGGTTCTATAATTTTACTGTTATGAATTGTTAGCATATACTGAAATGTTTACTAGAGAAACTGACTTTGTTGATATATATATTAGTAGTAGAACCAGGGATTGAACCCAGGGGCATTCTACTTCTGAACTACACCCTAGCCTTATTTTTTTTTATTCTTTATTTTTGAAATAGGGTCTCACTAAGTTGTAGAGAACCTCACTAAGTAGTTGAGGTTGGATATGATCCTGCAATCCTCCTGTCTTAGCCTCCCAAGTACTGGGATTACAAGCATGTGCCACCATGTTCATCTTGTAAAAATACTTTTAAATGCATAAATAAGGTCTTTTATAAGTCGCTTCATGTGACCTTTGGTAATATGACTAATCACAATGCTATTTTCTGTGTATTTCTTACATTTAAAATACTATCATCTTGCCAGGCATGGTAGCGAATGCTTGTAATCCCAGTACTTTGGAGGCTGAAACAGGAGGATTGCAGGTTCATGGCCAGCCAGCCTCAGCAATTTAGGACTTCTGCAACTTAGTAAAACCCTGTTTCAAAGTAAAAATAAAAATAGGGACAGGGGTATAGCTCAGAGATAGTATGCCCCTGAATTTAGTCCCTAATGCCAAAAAAAGAAGAAGAAGGAGAAGGAGAAGAAGAAGGAGGAAAAGAGAAAACTAGAGATTGCTAAAAGAAAAATTAAGATTGCTTCATCAGTGAGTTGATGTTTTCTGGATTCTGATAGTTGAAATGGCTCTGAATTTCCCCATCTTAGACAAATCACACCTCCATGTGATCTCTTTCCAATTCATTGAATCCAATTAATTCATCTGAAAATGACATCATTAGGAATAATGAAATAATATTTGTATGAGGAAAGAAAAATAATTAGTTCTATTTTTCTTTCTATTTCTGACATGGAAGAGGGAAAATTGCTTTTGTGAACCACAACATCAGATCCTTGTAACTTTCTTTTTATGCAACTGGTATATTTTCTGATTTCTCGAGTCCAACCCTGCAGTTTTCTCATTGTATGATACATTTATGACAAGAATCTTTTATATGCATATGAAGGAACATAGGAAAGTATAGAAAACGTTGGTGATGAGCACACTTGATTCCATTCTTCATTTTATATTGGGTCACAATCCCTCAGGGAAAAAAAATTCTTTTAGAATTAAATATTAGAAATTTTGTTTTCTCTGAAATGAAATCTCTGTAACTTATTTCTTCAACTACTAAGATGCTCAGAACTCCATTTTATAGCTCAATTTAGCAAGATATTATGGCCTAAATCATTGTCATTTAAATTATTTATTAATTTTTATTTGTGGTGACTAGACCCTGTAATGTTGCCCATGTTTGTCTGGGACTTCTGGGTTCAAGTGGTCCTTCTGCTCAGCCTCCCTAGGAGCTGAGGCTACTAGCACAGGCCACAGCCCCTAACTCAATGCTATAATTTTTAAATAAACATAATCTTTACCCAGTTTATTACTTTTCATTTATACACTCTTAGTTTATATTTATATGTGTGCATTATTTAATCTATTCTAAATATTTTATGGAATCAGATTAAATATAAATGAATGGATAGCATATCCTTCAGACATACATAGACCCAAGGGATGATTAGCTGAATATAGCTATGTATAGGGAGGAGTATACAAAGCTCTTGCTAGGATTTTCCTTACAGAGGAATAGGAATTTGATTCACCAGGTACAACAACATCTCTAAACTTTTCTCAAAGAGGCATTGAGAAAAAAGAAAAGTAAGCCAGGCGTGGTGCACATGCTTGTAATCCCCACACTTGGGAAGCAGAGACAGGAGGATGGTGGAGGTTCAAAGCCAGCCTCACTGGCTAAGAGACCCTGTTTCCAAATAAAACATAAAATAGTTCTGGGAGTGTAGCCCGGAGGTAGAAGTGTTCCATTCCCAGTACCACCAAAAAAAAAAAGAAAGAAAGGAAGGAAGAAAGAGAGAGAGAGAGAGAGAGAGAGAGAGAGAGAGAGAGAAAGAAAGAAAAGTTATAGAATGGGGAAATGTATTACTTTTTGTATTTTTATATCATAAGGTTATATTTAAAAGATTTCTCTTGAGTGAGATATTGACTTAAAGCTTACAGAACTTTATCTCAGCAGTTTGGTTTTGCTTTCTAAGATAATTTTTGATTACCTGGAAGTTCCAGGTTCAAAACATCAAAAATCCTTTTAAAAATCATGTATTCTATATAAATGTAGAGCTTATAGTCTGTGGTAGCATCGGCTCTCCAGGCCAATAGGTCAGCATGCAGGAGGCTTTTTGTGGAATAGGAAGGTTTCAGGGGTAAGTGGTAGAAAACTCACCAACAGAACTATTAGAATAAATTTAGTATCTCACATAATTAAAACTCCACAACTTCAAGGAAATAAAAGTCAAGGTGGTCCTCACTGACAAAGGAGGGAGCAAAAGTGGAGATAAAGGTCCTATATCAACAGGAGGGATGTGGAGAGATTTATTAGAAGAAAAGACACAAACATATAGCCTGGTGTGGTGGAGCATGCCTATAATCCCAAGATAAGTGGGAGGCCGAGACAGGAGGATAGCAAGTTCAAGGCCAGCCTAAGCAATTTAGCGAGACTCTGGCTTACAACAATAAAGGAAAAAAATTTTGGATATATAGCTTAGTAGCAGAGAGTCCCTGTGTTAAATTTTTAGTACTACAAAATAATAATTTGTAAATGATAAACAGCAAAACTCAAAATAATAATGATTATCAAAATTACTGAGGTGTCAAGAAAAGGATTATAGTAAGAGAAAACCTCTTTTTACAGAGGTTAGAAATAAAAATATAGAAATATGTTTATAACTTTATTATTTAAACTTCATTGCTTTAAAACAATACATTTCCTGAATTCCCCTGGGTTCCATCCCCAGACCTGCAAAAAACAAACAAACAAACAAAAAAACCCCCCAAATACATTTCCTTTAGCTCTCTATAAGCAGATCTGGTCAGAAGACTTTTTCTTTTGAGGAGAATGTTGCAATTGAGAATGAGGGTTGTAGTCTTTATTGATTTTTGTGAATATTTTTTAGATGAAAATTATTGATATACAAAAATTCTTAACATGAATTTAAGAATAAATGTAGATTATAATATATATTGGTAAACCACAATTCTAAAATATGTAGAGAATGATAAAATGAAGTTTAGGACTCCATTGTGCTAAAATATGAACATTAGTTAGGAATATAGACAGTGGCCTTAAGAAAGCAAATGAATATACAATGAAATTATTTTATGCACTTCATAGTCTATTTGTGATGTAGTAGATTTTGTGTGTGTATTCACTTGAGAACAATTGTGCCTTTGGGTCCCACAAAATCTAGGGCAGATTGGGTATGGAGAGAATACTTTCTAAATGCCTATTTGTATTTTGACCAAGTAATTGTATCATTTAAAACTGTTTGACTCAGCACACAGGAAAACTCAATAGAAAATGTGCTCAATTGTGAGTTTTATAGCTTGAGAGAAGAATGAAAATTATGGAGAAGCTTCTGTGGAAAGTTACAAAAGGAATTAGAAATCTCGAACACAGATGATTTGAGGAATTGTTATTTTTGAGTTTTTGAGGCTCCAGATTTTCAGATATCATTATTTACTTTCTGTGAAAGTGAAGGCAACTTTGGGCCCACTGTGGATGTTGGAGATCTGTTAGAAATGTTTATCTTGGACAAGAGGGACACCAATTTGTTGGGCTTTCAGGCTATGCAGTGAACTCTCAGAGGCAAGGACAAATATTATTAATATAAATCATGAAGGAAGAAAAAGGTATGTATGTATGTGTGTATGTATAAAGGAGTAAGCTGAATAAATAACTGCCGAGAGACAGAGATAAAAAAAAAAAAACCAAGCCTGGAGTAATTAAAGAAGCACAACAGAAGTATATAACCACTGTCAAAGTATGATGTTCCATTCGAGTATGTGTTTTATAATACAGCGTCACTGGAGACTGTATTTATGGAAACGACCTGAACTCTATCCAAAGCATTCTTGTGTAGATGACATCTTTCTAAAATTGTCTGAAACTGATATGATAATAATAAATATTTTTCATATACTTTTTTCCCATTTGGAAAGCACCTTCACATGTATGTTAGAGCCTCAGAGCTTTTCCTTGAGGTGATTTATCTTGGTGTAGTATTTAGTCTAAACAACTTTTTTTTTTCTTTTGGTGCTGGTGATAGAACCCAGGTACATCCTAACTCCGAGATTTACCCCCAGCCCTATTTTATTTGTTATTATGAAACAGTATCTCACTAAGGTGCCGAGGGTCTCCCTACATTTCTGAGGCTGGCTTTGAACCTGTGATCCTTCTGTTTCAGCCTCCCAAATTCTGGGACCCCAGGCATGTGCCACCACACCCAGTTTAAAGGACAAATTTGAGTTCTACCACTTCAACAGGACTCAACCAGTCCACAAATTCCTCTTTGTAGCCTCTAAATAAGGATGATAATAATTATGGATGTTTTATTTATCTCTTTACTGTGTTGTTATATAAGTATGAAGCAGCCAATTTGTGTGAACATATTTACAGACCTTTATGTGGGCCACCAATATTCTTACTAGCATAGGTTTTATTCTACTTTATGGAGAATGGAAAGAATTAAGAGGTAATTAACCCAGTTAGATAAGGTTGGGCCCATAGCCTCTGGACCCTGGGTTTCCTAATCACTCCCCAGTGTTCCACACTGCTTTGATTGATCTTTTTGTTTTGTTTTGTTTTGTTTTGTTTTTTTGGTGGTACTAGGGATGGAACCCAGAGGATTTCTACCTCCGGGCTATACTCCCAGACCTTTTTTATATTTTATTTGGAAACAGGATCTTGCTAAGTTGCTGAGAGCCTCACTAAGTAGCTGAGGCTGGCTTCGAACCTGTGCGATCCTCCTGTCTCAGCCTCCCAATCACGGGGATTACAAGCGTGCGCCACCACGCCCGGCCTTGATTGGTAATTTGAATGGTGGTCAATAAATGGAAAAATAGAATAATCTGTTGGCTTCCTCCACTTATCTTTTGAACTGAAGAGTTAGACTAGTTGAACACCAAGGCCTTCCCTGTAAATCCTATAATAATCAAGTACTTGGTTCTCCAACTGCCTCAAGGGTCTTTCTTGCTCTAGAGGAACACAGGTGACCAAAGTAATAGTTAAAGAGCTCTGTATATTCTGGATGATTGCCATTCTAACTGGAGTTATATGGATCTCAGTGTTGTTCTGATTCACATTTCCTTGATTGCTAGTCATGTTGAGCATGCATACATATATATGTGTGTGTATGTGTCTATACATGTATATGTATACATGTGCATACACATTTACATGTGTATATGCATATAAACACACACATGCAGTTCTTCTTTCGGGAAGTATCTATTCAATTCAGTTGCCCATTTTTAAAACTGTGTTATTTGTGGTTTTGGTTCAAGTTCTTTGTGTTCATTATATATCCTAAGTATTAGTCCTCTATCAGAGAAGTAGCTGGCATTCTGTCGTCTCTTTTTTCAAACTGTTTCCATTCCTATTCAGCTTTGTAATTTGATGCCATCCCATTTACTGATTCTTGATCTTACTTCCTGAACTTTAGGGGTCTTACTGAGGAAATCTCTACCATTGCCTATATGTTGGAGAGTAATTAACAATAAAATGGTGGACAAGTTGTAGGGGAAAAAGGAACTCTCATGTACTATTTATGGGATCATAAATTAGTGTAGTCATTGTGGAATCAGTGTGGAGGTTCCTCAAAATACTAGAAATGGAACCACCAGAAGACCTAAGCAAATCACTCCTCTGTAGCTTTCTAAAAGAATTTAAGTTAGAATACTATAGTGATACATGCAAAACTATATTTATAGCAGCACAATTTACAATAGGCAGTTTATGAAACCAACCTAGGTATCTGAATGGATAAATGGATGGATGGATGGATGGATGGATGGATAAATAGATGAAGAAAATGTGGCATAAACACAATGAATTTTTACTCAGCCATAAAGAATAACAAAATTATATCATTTGCAGGATAACGGATGGAACTAGAGAATATTATGCTAAGTGAGATCAGCCAGCCTCAGAAAATCAAAAGTCAGCTGGGCGTAGTGGCACACGCTTGTAATCCCCCATGCTTGGGAGGTGGAGACAGGAGGATCACGCATGTTTGAAACCAGCCACACTGGCTTAAGAGACCCTGTTTCTAAACAAAAATATAAAAAATAGGTCTGGGAGTGTAGCCTGGAGGTAGAAGGGCTTCCAGGAACCCCAGTACCACCAAAAAAAAAAAAGAAAGAAAGAAAGAAAGAAAGAAAAAAGAAAAAAGAAAATCAGAAGTCTTATTTTCTCTCATTCATGAAATCTTGAGAGAAAATAGGAAACAAAAGGGACTTCAATTAAATGAAGAGAGAGACCAGTAGAATAGTAGGAGGGGATTAAAGGAGGGAGCTGGGGAGGAGGGAAAACAAGGTACAAGGAAAGAACAGGTCATATAGTTCAAATATGTCCATATATGAAAGTATCACTATTAATTTCACTTATGTGTGGGGAGGTAGGAGAAGGGAGCAGGGGGATACTGAGAGAACTACACCAAGTGATGTGTATATGCTTTAATGTATCACTTTGAATCTCACTATTATATGTAATTATAATGCACCAATAAAAGTGTATAAATGCACATATATGTCCAATAAAAAGTGCATAGACATACTTGTGTGTGTGTGTGTGTGTGTGTGTGTGTGTGTGTGTGTTTGAAAAACAGCATTTCCCTTGCTCCTGAGAGAAGAGAAGGGGCAGAGAACCAAGCAGATGATATGAGGTTAGGAACTGTAATTCATGAAGCAGTTTATAAATATTTTCTGAATGTGGGAATATAAAAGATGTGAAGAATTTCTAAGTTTTCAGTGCAAGTTTTCAGTGAAATAGAAAAAATAAAACTAAAAAAAAAAAAACACAGACAAATGAAAACGGGCTTAATTATACTTGAGATTCCTTTATCTTAATAGTGCTAAAGACTTCCGGGAAGATGGCGACTTAGAAAAGCGGGGCATAAGAGCCCCGCTAACAACCAATCTCCATTACCACAAAATCAGCGCCTTTCATAGCTAGAAAACACCATCACCAGTGAAACAAAAAATCACCAGGCTCCAGAGAGAAAGCAGACTGAGAACAGAGCCACAGAGGAGATAACCGGCCTCACGCCTGAGGACGCGGCAGACGCGGCAGCAGCGCCATACTGCCGGCGGCACCGGCAAATTCACAGGACGGCTACAGCAAGCCGAGGTGAGCCACTGCAGAACAGCCAGGAGGGATTTCTCTGCGCAGAGAGCATCTAAAGCTCCCAGTGGCCGAGCTCAGCACACGCTGCAGGGATTCAGAGTGGAAATCAAAACCAAGAAGAAAAACACCAGCCCCACAGCCGAGGGCGTAGCAGCGGCGCCATATTGCCACCGGCGGCAGCAGCACCGAATTCAGTGAGGCCAGTACAGCTACATCTGCGTACTCAAGAACAGTGAGTCAAATTGCGGGCCACAGAGGAGAAATCCCAGTACTATACTCCCTGGGACTTGACCCAGTGGGAGAGGGGCGGTGGCAGAGATATCACACCATAGGAGAACGTGCAACCTGGCACCCCCCACAGTCTAAAGCAGCCTCTATCGACTCTCTGGGTCGGAGACTCTGTGATAAAACCCAGTAAAGGAGTAGTGGGGTCTGAGATACTACTGACTCGAGATCCAGAACACCTTAAGTGAAGTCATAGTGACCCAAGGGAAGAACCCAGAGAAGGCACAAACATCCGAAATCATGGGAAAGAGGAATAATACTGGAGCAATAAATGCCCACAACCCCACAACATCAGAACCCGATAAAACTGAAAATCAGAGGTTTATAGAAGATCAAATCAGGAAAATAACTGTAGAAATAATAGAGGTGCTTCAAAAAGAACTCAGAGAGAGCCAAAAAGAGATAAAGGATGCAATTAATGAAGTAAAGGCCTCAATTCAAAGCACAAACAACCGATTAGACCACATGAAGAACAGAATCTTGCTCTTAGAAGATGAGCAATCCAAAAATGAACGCATAGTTTCTAATCTAGAAAAAAATATTCGACAGCAGGAATCTGATATTGAAGAAATATGGGCCCATTTTAAGAGAGCTAACCTAAGAATAATTGGAATAGAGGAGGGAAAAGAAAGTGAAACCAAAGGGATCAACAATCTCTTCAAGGAAGTAATAGCAGAAAATTTTCCAGACATAGAGCAAGAGGTTGATACACAGGTCCAGGAAACTTATAGAACTCCCTTTAGACAGGATCAGAGAAGAGGATCCCCACGCCACATAATTGTCAAAATGACCAATGTGGAAGCCAAGCAGAAAATCTTAAAGGCAACAAAAGCAAAGGGCCAAGTGACATTCAGAGGCAAACCAATTAGAATCACTCCAGACTTCCCAAACCAAGTTATGAGAGCCAGATGGGCTTGGAGTAACATATTCCAAACTCTGAAAGAAAACAACTTCCAGCCAAAAATTTCCTACCCAGCAAAACTTTCTATCAAATTAGATGGAGAAATAAGAAGCTTCCATGACAGACAGAAACTGAAGGAATTTATGTCTTCAAAACCAGCACTAGAGAAAATACTCAAAGAGATTAACTACAAAGAAGAAATAGGTAACACACTCTAGAACTAGAGAAACATGATTTTCCATCCAACAGACAACTAAGATTGGTTATCTGTGGAGATTCATTATTTATGTTAGTCTTTTACCTATCTCTAAAGGGTATTGTTTGCCTTTATTGTTGTTAATTTCTAGGATTTCTAGTTGGAATATTAATATACCTTCAGATATAGCATTTGGAAATATTTTATCCCATTCTATTAGTAACTGTTAACTCTGTTTACATTGTCTTTGGATATACAATTTTTTTTTTATTTTTTAGGGAGTTTGTGTACTCCTCTGTTGCCTGTGCCATTGAAATCATAACCAAGAAATCACTGCCAAATTTCAATGTTGTGAGGTTTAATGACCCAGATTTTCTCCTAAAAGTTTATAGTCTTAAGATTTATATTTAGGTCTATTATCTATTTTGAGTTAATATTTGTATATGGAATTAGGTAAGGGTCCAACTTTATTCTTTTCCATGTAATTATTATTTTTTAACAATATTTAGTTAAAAGATTAATATTTCCACCACCAAATGTTCGTGGAAACCTTGTCAAAAATAACTTAACAATATAGGGAAGAATTTAGCTCTAGGCTTTTATTTAACTCCAATGGTTTATATATCTGCCTTTAGAATAGTACTACACTGTTTCAATTATTGTAGCTTTATATGGTTTGAAATCAGAAAATATATATCTTCTAGCTTTGTTCTTTTTCAAGATCGTTTTGGGTACCTAGAGTCCATATTCCATATTAGAATAGATTTTTTTCTGAAAAATAAATATATAAATATATGATAGTTTCACCTAAAAAATAGAAAAAAAAATTCTCTGGTAAGAAAGAAAGTAAAAAGAAATATTGAAATGTTATCTTTAAGTCATCAAAATTTGGTATCAGACAAATGAAACTGTTATGTGAGATTATCATTTTTAATTTTAGATAAATTGCCATAATACTAGATGTCAACTACTAAGCCAAGCATGGGAGGGAGGGATAGGGAGCGAATGGGGTGGGGATTGGGTGGGGGCTGACTGGGAAAAGTGTGCATGTATGTCTACAAAAGTATGTATCCTACTATGATGTATGAATACAGTGCACCAATAAAAATAAATAAATAAATAAAAATTAAAAAAATAAATAAAAATAAAATAAAATAAAATAAAAAAAGAAAGAAAATAGTGCTAAAGCCTGTGAGTTAGAGAAATAGCATTTGGAGAAAATTGCAGTACCTGTAGATTATTGCTGAAAAGTAGAAGAATGTATAGAAAACCCATTACTATTCAGTTTACTGCTATGAAAAATAGTTGTTTGAGAAAGCTAAGCATATTTATCATTACAAATTTTGCTCCTTATGTATTATCCAGAAAATATTATATTTAATTCATATGAGGTGATAAATTATGATTTGTCAAGAATATAGTACAAGATATATTTATATGAATGTAATAAAATCTAGAAGGATCAATACCTAAATGTCAGCTGTAATTATCTGTGTAGTAGAATTATAATAATCTACATACTTTTCTGTATTTTTGTTACAATGATCTCTTAAAGATATATAATTGATAGTGAATCTCCTCCATCACTATTGGTTATTGCTAAGTTTATAAATAAAAATATATGTGTTATAAGAGTTATATAAAATGAGCTGCTTCATACTGCAAACCACTTTATTTGCACTTTTAAATCAAAGTTTAAAAAATCCATTGTGACAAAATAACTTAGATAATTTTATTACCAAATGAAAAGAAGAAAAAAGAGTGAAATGAAATGTAGTGTTGACAGTTATTTCTAAACTCTAAATTCTATGGTTTTGTCTTATTTTGGTCAGTTGTTTACTTTTCTTTGACAGGTTATAAAAGATCTTTATTGCCTATTAGTTCACATTAGGTGAAATTTTCATACACTAGTAAAATTATACACCATCAAGTAGCCCAAAATTTTGAGAGATGGGATTTTTTCACTTTTTAAGGACTTTGCAGTAGAGAAGATAGGCGATAGGCCTGTGATACTCTGTGATAGGATTTATACCAAAGTGCTCAGCCAGGGAAAATTTTGCTCCTCACTCTTTCTGGAGGGGGCATTTAGCAAGGTCTGTAGACATTTATAATTATCACACCATGGAAAGGAGTGTGCTTCTGGCATCTTTAGTGGGTAGACATGGAAGATGCAGCTATCTACCCCACACTGCACAGGAGCACCCTCAGCTGCAAATAATTATTCAGCCTCAAATGTCAATAGAGCACAGGTTGAAAAACCCTGAGTTAGATGCCCCATTATTTAGAGAGAAACTAAATAGGACCACCAACTTCAAAACTTAAGAAAATAGAAAGTTACTCTTATTTATGTTTTCTTTCAAGCAATAGAAGATACAAATTTTATTTCTCTCCCCTCAAAGTAGAAATATTTCTAGTACCTTTTGGTGATATAAAGTAATATTTGGAAATTAAGAAGCCTAATATTCACAATGTTTGAAAATTAGAATTTAAATAGTAAGACTCTCAGGAAATAAATGTGCTTCAATAAGTTAGTCAAGAATGCCTTTTAAAAAAATCCTCAAAAGAATATTTTAGCTAGTAATTTGAAACTGTTGGGAATGTGAATCCAAAGATCTGTCAAGAACACACATTAATAATGACTGCTTTTCTCCCAAGAAACAAATGAAAACACAAAATGCACTTATTACAATGTTTTATGTGCCCTTCAAAATCTTGAGTTACTAGAAAGACAGTCGTGGGGTGAAGAGAGTGTACACAGGAGAGAAGTCTTTTCTCTCACTGTCCTGATGTAAAACTCACAGAATCTTAGGAAGATTCCTGACTGCGTAAAGCTTGTGTATTGTGTTAACCCCACAACCTCGTAGCATATTTTCAGGGTGTTTAAAAACATGCTTTCTGTTGGTTAGTGCAGGAATTCAGTGAAGGTCATTACATGCTTTTCTCTTTCCCCTAAAGCGGGCACTAACATGGTTGAATGTAAATAAAAATGAAGACTATTAACAAAAGTATACCTACTAGTGTCTTATTCTTTTCCTCAAAAAGCAAGGCAAGATCCATGAAGGGTGAAATTATAGTTCATGATTACATTTTGTTTTGGTTTTTAATTAAATGTTTGTAATGGTAAAAGAACCACAAGATTGTTTTGGGCAGGTAAGAAGGAGATGTGCCAAGGAGCAAGTTCCCTCATTTTACCAAGGCTTTCTTTTTAGTATGTGAGAGTGGATTCCACAAGGTTAATCAGAAAAGTACAAATCCCCTTTTGTAAATATTTATAATATGTTTTAATTGATGTAAGGATCAGGAGACAAAGAGGATTATAGTATTACTTTGTAAACATTCTGTATTTCTTTATATATATAAATAATATATGCTTGCATATATATATCTTTATATATACAAATAATATATGCTTGCTACTTAAAATTTGAAAAATTCAGGAAAGTATACAAAGAAAATAAATCCTCAGAGACCACTGCTTCCATCCTAGGTTAACTTCCTCCCAGTTCTTTCTTAAAAAAACAAGTCACTATTTTTGTGATCCTACCTTTAGGATCCACTATGTTGTGAGGAATCCATTTTTAAACTTCCTCCAAACCAAGGTTTTAAATGACTGCGTCAAGCCAGGTGTAGTGCACGCCTGTAATCCCAGTACATGGGAAGCTGAGACAGGAGAATCACAGGTTCGAGGTTAGGCTCAACAACTTAGCTAAGACACTCAGCAACTTAGCAAGACCCTGTTTCAAAATAAAAACAAAATTAAAAAGACCTGGGGGTGTAGGTTGGAGGTAGAATGCCCCTGGGTTCAACCCCTAATACCAAAAACCGAACAATCAATTAATATAATGACTACATCATGTTTTAATTGCTGTACTGAACTCAACTCCCCAGGCAGTTCTGCCTTTTGCTCTCTATAAGACAATAGATGTATAATGTTCACAAGCCAACTGATGCTGACGTTCACATACATGAGAAAGGCTCTGGTTTGTGCAAATTTCCTTCTTGGTATTTGCCATTACTTTGTCCCTTTCTAGTCAGAAAGTACATTGTAATGTGAGAGCAACATTAAAGTAAATAAATAGATGTTCAACAATACTTGGCTTTGGAACTAGGTTTCGTTAATTTGGCTAATGAAAAATATATATTAAAATTATTTAAACACTCATGTTTAGTTTTTTTGTTTCTTACCATTTCCTCTTTCCGCCCCTTCTCCCTTTCCTTTCTTGGAATTTCTATTTGTATTCATTGCTAATTTTTTTAATCTTTTTTTATTTAGTTTTTTTCTTTATTGAACATAAGTAGTATACATTTAAATTATACTTGGTGCCCTCTCCCCCCCTCCCCTGTTTTCCCTTCCCCCCTTCCCACCAGTGATTGTCCAGGGTAACCATGCCATATTCATAATTTTACACATATTCTATGTAGACCCTCATTAATCAAGTTCAGTCTTTCTCCTCCCCTATCTTTCCATTCAAGCTTTGCTGGTATTTCCCCTCCATTACCTGGAGTACCATTGGTATCCTCTACGTTCCCTAGTTTGGGCATATTAGAGAGAACATATGTACCTTCTCCTTCTGTGCTTGGCTGATCTCACTTAACACAATGCTCTCCAGGATTTTCCATCTTCTTGCAAATTATATGATTTTGTTCTTTTTTATGGCTGAGTAAAATTCCATTGTGTGTATTTCCCAGAGTTTTGCAATCCATTCATCTGTTGATGGAGACCTGGGTTGGTTCCATATTTTGGCTATTACAAATTGTGCTGCTATGAACATAGGTATGCATATGTTGCTATAGTTCTCTGAATTCAACCCTTTTGGAAAAATACCCAGGAGTGGTAGGGCTGGATCGTATGGTGGATCTATTCCTAGCTTTCTTAGGAATCTCCACACAGATCTCCATAGTGGCTGAACTAGTTTGCATTCCCACCAACAGTGTAAAAGAGTTCCTCTTTCCCCACATCCTCGCCAGCATTTGTTGTTGTTTGATTTCTTTATGCTTGCCACTCTGACTGGGGTTAGATGGAATCTCAGTGTAGTTTTGATTTGCATCTCCCTGATGGCCAGTGATGTAGAACATCTTTTCATGTATCTATTGGCCCTTTGTATCTCTTCTTTTGTGAAGTGTCTATTTAGTTCATTTGCCCATTTCTTGATTGGGTTGTTTGTTTTGCTAGTGTAGAGTCTTTTGAGCTCTTTGTATATTCTGGATATTAGCCCCCTATCAGAGTGGTGGCTGGTAAAGATCCTTTCCCATTCTGTAGGCTTCCTCTTTAGGGTATTGATAGTTTCCTTTGATGAGAAGAAACTTTTTAGTTTGATGTTATCCCACTTGTTTATTCTTGCTTTAATTTCCTGAGCTTTGGAGGTTTTGTTGAGAAAGTTACTGCCTGTGCCAATATGTTATAGTGTTGAACCTATGCTCTCCTCTACTAACTTCACAGTCTCAGGTCTAATTTCTACATTGCTAATTTTTTTAAATTTAGGTTTCAAGATTAATATTAACTGTTTACATATTAATTATATTTTTGGTCACAAATCTATGTCAAGCTGGGCATGGTGGCATATACCAGTAATTCTAGTACTTGGAAGTTTGAGGCAGGAGGAGTGCAGGTTCAAAGCCGGTTCTGCAATTTAGCAAGACCCACAGCAACTGAGACCCTGTTTCAAAAGAAAAATTTAATATCCGGTTGTGGTGGTGCATGCTTATAATCCCAGCATTTGGGAGGCAGAGACCGGAGGTTCCACGGGTTGCGGATGGCCTCAGCTACTCAGTGAGGCCCTTTGCAACTCAGTGAGACCCTGTTTCAAAAATAAAAGGACTAAGAAATAGGGTTAGGGGTGTAGCTTGGAGGTACAATGGCCCTGGGTTCTATCCTCAGTACCGCAAATAAATAAATAAATAAATAAATAAATTAGTTAAAATAAAATAGAACTGGCGTGTAGCATAGAGGTAGGTCACCCCTGGGTCCAATCCCAAGTACCATACACACACAAAAAAATCGGTGTGTAACTATTTTTCTAGTTTGTGCTTTTATTATATTTATTTATTTATTTATTTTACAAAGAGATTTCACTTCAGTTCTTGATGCTATTTCTTGTTATGAGGCAATTTTAAATTTTTCTTTATAGATAGATTTTTACTATTTTTTATTTTGGCAATTCTTTTAATGCTTTTATAATTAGAAAGCATTTTCCCATCATGAGATAACTTTGTCTAGGTGTATGGTGTTTGTGTGTGTGTTTAGAAGGTGGAGGTTCAGTTATTAATTTTAAAATACTTATTCATTCAGCAGTTTTGTTTTCTAGTATAAAGTAAGGAACTATTTTATTTTAATTTGCTAAATAATTGTTTCATGCCACTAAATAATTGTTTCATGCCACTAGTAATAAGTCATCACTTGTGGCTTTATTCATTTATGATGTCACCTTTATTTTATATAGAACTCCTTTTTTCTTGTCATTTTTTAAAATCTATTTGAGTTGGCTTGTGATCTATCTAACTCTATAACATTGGTATATCTATTTTCATTGCTTACTTCCTTTTTTAAAATTTTAAATTTTTTTCTATTTATTCCTCTGGTAAACTTTAGAAATGTTTTGAAAATATACTATCTTTGGTGGTTTTGTTTTTGTTGCTGTTGTTGATTGTTTTGGCTACCATTTCTAGAACATTTGAAAATGATACTGATAATAGATATTCTACACTTCCATATGATGTCTCTAGTATGTTGTTATAAAATATACTGTATTTATGTCAAGGATTAATAAATATTTATTGCATAAATGAAGTATCATTTTATTATGCAAATTTTATTATGCAAATTTTATTATGCAAATTTGACAAGGAAGTTTATTAAATTTAATCCAATTATTTTTCATTTGAAATATTTCTGTTTACTTTGTGATCTATTGGTATTATCTGCATTGGGATTATATACAGGGATTCTTAGGTAGCCCTTATATTCAAGATAATACACTCTTCCTCGTATTTTGTTAGTTTCTTTAATCGTTCTAGCTTCTTGAACTAAAACTGACTTTAATTAAAAGGTTTTTTGTTTCTGTTTTTCTTTTTTAGTTAGAAAACAAGTATTTCAGGCCACATATTTGCCTTTGGACACATTCCATATAATGAGAAAAGTTATAGTCCTGTTTTCATGATGTTCAAAACAAGCTTATAATTTTACTTTTGATTTTTATATTCTAAATAGCGGTTTAAGAAGGTTTTTTTTTTTAACTTGAAAAGTGTTTGGGTCTTTGATTGTTTAAGCTTTAAACAGTACATAGTATGATTGCATTGTGGTTGGAGAATATAGCCTTTATAATTTCTGATTTGGGAACTTTTGAACATTTTCTTCAGAAAGTATTTGTTGAGTTTTTATAAAAAATCATTTCTTTAACCTTGAAAATGAAATATGTGTATGTTTCCTTTCTGTTCTTAGATTAAACAAGTCAATATATCTGTAGATTCAAACTTGCTAGTTATAACTATTAAACATTTATTGGAGCTAAGAAAGCACATGAAAGGCTTCTCTATCAATCTGCTTTTCTTTTCACTTCTATGCTAATGTTCTTGCTTTATATACTGTAATTACCCTACTGTTTTTTAAAGGTGCATAATTATTGTGTTTTCTTTATGTAATATATATTTATTAAAATTTAATATGGTCAATTAATGGTCAATTTAATATTAATTGACCATTAATATCTTTTTGCCTCTTCTAAATTTAGTATTTTGTTTTTGTTCATGAATACCTAATGTATATTTGCCCAGTCCAGTATTTATTTATTGTTTTAGACTTTTATTGGCGCATTGTAATTATACATCATAGTGAGTTTCAAAATGAAACATACACACACAGCTCTTGGTATGTTTCCTTGGATCCTACCCTTTCCCACTTCTCATGCATGTTAGTGAGATTGGTAGCGATGCTTTCATGTATGAACATAGCATTATTTGAACTGTATCTTTCATTAAGTCTTCCTTTGCCCCTCCCCACTTCCATTTCTTTATATTTAACTTATCTCCCTTATTTCATTTTAGAGTCTCTTATATGTACTATGCAGTTCAATGTTTTTAATCTAAATCTGAATTATTTTTGCCTTCTGTTAGTAAGTTTTTAGTTACAATAGTTATTGTCAGTCATATATTTACTCACATTTTTATCTTTGTGATTTTTCTCATGTCTTCTAGATACTATTGTGTATGACTTATGATCTTTGACACTCTCTAGTATTTTCGAAAATAATCATTTAGCCTTTAATCACATTAAAGATTATTTTTGTTCTTTCAAAATTTGTTTTATTTCATAATTTAATGATCATTATGATAAAAGATAGATTTTGATTTCTTCATACAAAATGAGGAAGTTATCTCAGTTTTCTTCTCCACCTTTCCTTCATTCACACACTTTCTTTATTAATATGTAGTAATCAACCCAATTATTATTAAATGATATTTTGCTTCATATGCATCCCTCAATTGTAGCCATATTAAGAATAGTTACCAAGATTTATCTTTGTATTTACCTGGTTTTGATAACTTTTGCTGCTTGAAATCTTTACTTTGATTCATCTTTTGGTCAATAGAAGTACACCTTTAGCCTTTTCAAAAACCGCACATGGATAATGTGTCTTCCAAGCTCTTGCTAACCTGAAAATATATTTTCTGTTTTTTTCATACCTGAAGGTCAAATTCTCTGGGAACACAATTCTTGAAACTTTTACCCTCACAAATTTTCCTTAAGAGATGTCCACAATGAAATGAAATCATAGAGTATATGTGTGTGTGTGTGTGTGTGTGTGTGTGTGTGTGTGTGTAGATAGATAAACAATCAAAATTCAAAAATTCCAAATACTTTGTAAGTTACAAATGCTTTACTGAATAGCTATTATGAAGAGCAGAATATCAAAGATAAATTTACAAACTTGTTTTTAATATCATGAAAGTATTACCATGGGTAACATAAAGTTTGAAATTATGATTATTAGTACATATTAGTTGTATAAAATAATGGAGTTCATTGTGACAATTTTCTACATGCTTATAATGTATTTGGGCATAGCCATCCTATCTGTGTCTCTTCATGTGATCCCTTCCCCTTCCCTAATATTCTTTCATTTTATTCTAGAGCCCATCTATGAGAGAAAACATGCATACTTGTCTCTAAGAGTTTGGCTTAAGTTAATATGATGATTTCTAGTTCCATCCATTTTCTTGCAAATGACATGGGTTTGTTCCACTTTCTGGCTGAATAATAATATTCCACTGTATTTATCCATTCATCCAATGATAGCATCTAGGTTGATTCCATAATTTAGTTACCACTAATTGTTGTATATTGTTTTCTATATTATGTGTGGATAAAGTCTTATAAGTAGCATGCACTTAAATTTTATTAGAAATCGTTAATTGTGCCGGGCATGGTGGTGCACGCTTGTAATCCCCGCGCTTGGGAAGCGGAGACAGGAGGATCGTGCTGGTTCGGAGCCAGCCTCGCCGGCTTAAGAGACCCTGTTTCCACATAAAAAAGTTAAAAAATAGGTCTGGGAGTGAAGCCCGTGGGAGTGTATCCCGGAGGTAGAAGGGCTTCTAGGAACCCCAGTACCACCAAAAGAAAAAAAAAATCATTAATTGTTTTCTTTCTTGTTTGATTAATCTTTATTACTTATTGAATTAAAATACTTTTTCTAGAGTATGACTCAATGTGGTTTTATTCATTTTTTCTTCATGTAGTATATGAGAGGGTATTAGGAATTGAACCTAGGGGCATTCTCCCTCTGAGCTACGCCCCCAGCCTTTTTTATTTCTTTATTTTGAAACAGGGTCTTGCTAAATTGCTATGTGCTGGCCTCAAACCTGTGTTCCTCCCATTCCAGCCTCCAAACTATAGGGATTTACAGGTGTGTACCAATGTATGTGGCTCCCTATGTACTTTTGCCTTGAACATGGTGAGCACTTTTGATCCAAATACTTAGATCTTTTAATGATGTATTCATGTAGCTTTGATTTTTTCTTCTCAACTGGGTAATCTTTAATGATCACATGTACTCCAATTGTTTGTGTTTTCTTTTATTGAAATTATCTCTAGTTCTTGGGTTGAGTTTTGGTTCTCTGTTTTCTGTAACTACTGTCTTATTTTTTAGGATTTTCATCTTTTTTCTCTGCTTTCTGTAAAAACTGTTAGATATGTCCTTAAAATAGTCAATTTGGTTGTTTACACTGTAAATTCTGGGACTAATTGTTTTTGTTCTGGATTTAATTCCTCTATTAAATATTTTAAGCATTAAATGTGCTTATCCATTATAAGTTAGGAATAGTATCAAATTTTTGCTAGCATAAATTCCTATACCATAAACATTCATAAATATAACTCCTAGTGCACCTATATAAGACTGTTTCCAGGGGGACAGTTCTATAAGTGGAACTTCTGAGTTAAAATTTCATTTTACATCATTTGTATGTTTCTCTTTTTAAATAGTTCATGTCTTTTTAAATCTTACCTTGTTTTATATTCTTTATGTTCTATATAAATTCCTGCTCATATTACATGGAGAAAATACTTTTTTGTATCCTGTAAAAGATGAGAAACATCATTTCAAAGTAGTTAAAACAACTTTTAAGAGAAGTTTTTAATATAGGAGTTGAAAATTATACTCCTTTTCTCTTGTCCTTCAGTTATATCATCTTCAGTTTATGGTAGGTTTGTATTTTTTCTTTCTTTTTCACATAAGTAACTATATTTTTCTATACAAATGTTGTATGTCAGTACATCTTAGTACCACTATTTTCCCACTGAAATGATTGTGAAACTAATATGCCCATTCTTATCCCAAATGCCATGTGTTCTAATCAGCAGTTCCATTGATGGAATCTTCTCCCTACACCTCAATTACTAACTATCCATCTAGAAATTTGTAGTATATGAATAATTGAAATTCTCACTCTGCCCAATGATTTGACATTCTTGGAGATTCCACCCAAATTTTGAAACAGGTTTGACTTGAATATTTCTTTCCGTTTATTGTATTTTTATCTTTTTCCTTAACTTAAAACAAATTTTGGTGGGAAGTTGGAAAAAGCTTCACAAAGGCTATTAGCCAGGTTTCCCTTGAAAATAAAACCCGTGGTATATTTCAGATGAATCCTTCCAAACCAGACAGACTTACTGTTGCCATAATATCTTAAAGTCTAGAGGGCACTTTGAAATTTCTTATCCATACTACTCAGTTAAGCAATCAATGATGAGAATGAATAATTCAAAGAATGGATAGTCAGAAACATGCTAGTTTTTTTTTTTTTTTCCCGACATGGTGATTCCTGCTGACCTACTTTCTTATAAAATAACAACACAACAATTAGTTGGTCATGTCAGGCGTACTGGAACTAACGAAGAAGAGTGCCATCTGGTGTTGTGCACAACATGTTCTCCAGTACCAATCTTATATTGCTTTGTGCAACTCAAAGCACTGCACATTTTTATTTCGCTTAATTTTTTAACAACCTTAGGGTAATTGTAAAAACAATTTAAATCATTCTCATCTTATAGATACCCAACATAAGATGAAAATAAAAATATTGTACTACAATTAAATAGAGATTCATTACAAAAATCAACCTTGTAACCAAAGCCACACAATTTCTGGGTAGATGGCTTTCTTGCTTTTTTTTTTTTTTTGTGTGTGTGTGTGGGTCTGGGAATGGAACCCAGGGGAATTCGACCTCTGAGCTACACCCCCTGCCCTATTTTTTATTCTTTATTTTGAATATCGGGTCTCACTGAATTGCAGAGGGCCTCACCAAGTAGCTGAAGCTGTCCGCAAACCGCTATCCTCCAGGTCTCAGCCTCCCAAATGCTGGGATTACAAGCGTGTGCCACCACACCCGGCTCTTTCCTGTTTTCTTAGTGTTTGGTCATCTTTCTCTTTTATAATAGGTAAAGGGCCTTCCTGACCAGCACTGTTCGCTCCAAGTAGTCTGTTCTCTCTACAGAGCATACCTTTACAGGTCCCTTGAGGAATAATCAGAGGAAGGAGTGACATGTCCAGTTAAGTGTAACTCTCACATCCAGTGTTTTAGGAATAAGCAATGTTGTTGATAAAATATTTTTATTCAGTAAGTGAGCAGATATTTGAAAAATTTTGAAATATAGTTTTATTTTTATGATTGGTGGCTTTGATTTTTATTTTATTTTTTAAAAATTTTATTGGTATTGGTGCATTGTAGTCTACATCTTAATGGGGTACAAGATGGTGAGATATACATGGACACATCACTCAATTAGCCCTTATCCAAGTCCCTCCCCATTCCCTCCCCCTCCCTCCTCATGATTGGCTTAGTGATTGACATTGATATGTTTATTAAAGTACATCATGTGCATTAGATAATTTCCCACTTCTCCCCTCCCATCCCTCAGTTAGGTCATCTTATTTGCTCATCTATAGTATCACCTTCTTCATCTAGAGTTTCTCCTGTGACCCATTTTCTCTCTGGTTTCTGCATATTAGGGAGAACATCTGATTTCTAATTTTTGTGACTGACTAATATCACTTAGCATAATGTCTTCCAGTTCCATCCATTTCCCTGTAAATGACATAATTGTATTTTTTAATAGCTGAGTAAAATTCCATTGTGTATATTTCCCATAGTTTTGTAATCTATTCATCTGTTGATGGACATCTTGACTAGTTCCATACTTTGGCAATGGTGAATTGTGCAGCTATGACATAGATACACATGCATTAGTTTGGTAGTTTAGTTTCCATTCTTTTGGGTAGATACCCAGAAGTGGTATTGCTGGATCATAAGGTAAGTTTGTCCCCATTCTTCTGAGGATCCTCCATACTGTTTTCCAAAGTGGTTGCACTAATTTGCAATTCCACCAACAATGTATTAGAGTTCCCACTTTTCCACATGCTTGCCAGCATTTGTTGTTTTTGTGCTTTGAATGATTGCCATTCTAGTTGGAGTTAGGTGAAATCTCAGGGTAGTTTTGATTTGCATCTCTCTGATTGCTAATGATGTTGAGCATTTTTTCATGCATTTTTTGGCCATTTAAATTTCTTCTTTCGTGAAGTGTATTTAGTTCACTTGCCCATTCTTGATTGAGTTATTTGTTTTCTTAGTATTGAGTTTCTTGAGTTCTCTGTATATTCTAGATATTAGTCCTCTATCGGAGGAGTAGTTGGCAAAAATCTTCTCACATTCTGTTGGCTCTCGATTGAGGTTCTTGATAGTTTCCTTGGCTGTACAGAAGCTCTTCAGTTTCATGCAGTCCCATGTATTGATTCATCTTTTACTTTGATCCATCTTGAATTAACTCTTGTGCAGGGTGAGGAAGTGGGATTTATTTCCATTTTTCTGCATATGGTTAATGAGTTTTGCCATCACCATTTGTTGAACAGGCTATGTTTTTTCCAGGGTATGTTTTTGGCCCCTTTGTCAAAAATCAATTGGCTCTAAGTGTGCAGATTTGTTTCTGAGTCTTCTATTCTGCTCCATTGGTCTATGTATCTGTTCTTTTGCCAGTACCATGCTGTTTTTTATTACTATGGCTTTGTAGTATACTTTAAAGTCAGGTATTGTGATTACTCCTGCATGATTATTGTTGCTGAGGAATACTTTGTCTATTTTTTGTTGTTGTTGTTCCAAATGAATTTAAGAACAGATTTTTCTATGTCTGTGAGGTAAATTACCTTAGTAACTTAATGGGTATTGCATTGAATCTGTAGATCACTTTTGGAAGTGTGGCCATTTTGATGATATTTATTCTGTCTATCCATGAACATGGAAGATCTTTCCATAGTCTAAGATCTTCTTTGATTTATTTTTTCAGTGTTTTATAATTTTCATTGTAGAGGTCTTTTACTGCCTTGGTTATTTTTATTCCTAAATATTTATTTTTTGTGGGATATCCTGAGTGAAAGTGTTTTCTGGATTTCTTTTTCAGTGGATTTATGGTTGGTAGAAAGAAAAGCTTCCGATTTTTTTTAAGATTAATTTTGTATCCAGACACTGATGAATTTATCACTTCTATGCGCCTTTTGATTGAGTTTGTTGTGTCTTCTTAGTATCATATCATCTGAAAATAGTGAAAGTTTTAGTTTTTCTTTTCCTATTTGAACTCCTTCGATTTCCTTTTCTTGCCTTAATGCTCTGGCTAGAGTCTCAAGTACTATATTGAAAATAAGTGGTGATAATGGACATCCTTGTCTTGTTCCTGTTTTAGGGGAAATTCTAAAAGTTTTTCCTCATTTAATATGATATTGGTCGTGGGTCTATTGTAGATTGCCTTTATAATGTTGAGGTATGTTCCTTCTATTTCATTTCTCTGCATAGCTTTTGGCATAAATGGATGTTAGATTTTGTCAAATGCTTTTTCAGCATCTATTAAAATGATCATGTGATTTTTGTCTTTGATTCAGTTTATGTGATGAATTATATGGATGATTCTTGTATGTTGAACCATTCTTGCATTCCTAGGATTAACCCTACCTGATCACGGTGTATGATTTTTCTTTATGTGGTTTTGAATGCATGTTGCTAGTATTTTGTTTAGTAGTTTTGTATCCAAGTTCATCAAAGATAAAAGCCTGTAGATTTTATTCCTTGAACTGTCTTTATTTGGTTTTGGTATTAATGTGATGTTGGCTTCAGGGAATGTATTTGGGAGAGTCCTGTATTTTTTTTTTCTGTTTTTTTTTTTCCTATTTCATGAAATAGATTGAGGAGTATGAGGATTAGCTCTTCTATAAAGGTTTTATAAAATTCACTTGGGGAACCATCTAGTCCTGGGCTTTTCTTCAATGGTAGGCTCTTTATTGCTATTTCAATCTCTTTGATTGCAATTGGTTGATTTAAATTTTCTCTATCTTCTTGACTCATTTAGGAAGGTTGTATTTATCTAGAAAGTTGTTAATTTCTTCCAGATTTTCCATTTTGTTGGAGTATAGTTTTTCAAAGTAGTTTCTGATAATCCTTTGTATTTCTGCACCATCAGTGTTAATATCTCCTTTTTCATCTCTTATCTTTGTAATTTGGGTTTAATCTCTGTTTTTTTTTAAATTAGGTTAGCTAGTCATTTACCTATCTTATAAATTTTTTTAAAAAACCAGCTTTTGGTTTTGTTGGTTTTCTGTATTTTTTTTTTGTTCTCTATTTCATTGATTTCTAGAAATTTCTTGATTTCACCCCTTACTTCTTCTATGACCCATTCTTCATGTGGAGTGTGGTGTTTAGTCTGCACATGCTTATGTGGTTTCTCTGGGTCTTCTTATAGTTGATTTCTAGTTTCATTCTGTTATGGTCTGAAAAGACATGGGGAAGTATGACTCATTTTTTGAATTTGCTAGTACTCATTTTGTGGCCCAAGGTGTGATTCATTTTGAAGAAGTTTCTGTGAGCAGTTGAGAAAAAATTAAACTGCTGTAGATGGGTGAAATATTCTATATGTGTCTAATAGGTCCATTTGGTTGATGGTGTTCTTTAGGTCCGAGGCATCTTTACTGACCTTTTGTCTAGAAGATCAGTCTAATGGTGTGAGAAGGGTGTTGAAGTCTCCCATTATTACATTATTATTGTATTGTGTGTATGTATAGTGTATGTGTGACTTAATGTCACAAAGAGTTTGTTTTATGAAAGTAGCTGCACTTTAATTCAGGGCATAAATGTTGACTATTGTTATTTCCTCTTGCTGTATTTTTCCTTTTACCAGTTTAAAAAAAAAAAAAAGGGCCTGCTTTGTCTCTTTTAATACGCTTGGGCTTGAAGTTTAACTTGTTTGATATTATAGTTGCTAGTCCTGTTTGTCTTTAGAGTTCTGTTGGCATGGATTAGCTTCTCCAGCCCTTTACCTTAAGTTGTGACTATCTTCACTTGTAAGGTGTGTTTCTTGCAGGCAACAGATAGATGAATTCTATTTTTTGATCCATTTTTCCACTTTATGTCTTTTTTATGGTACTGGAGATGGAATCCAGGGACATTGTACCTCCAAGCTACACCCCCAGCCCTATTTTGTTTCCTTTTTATATTTTGAAACTCAGTGAGTTGTAAAGGGCCTCACTGAGTAGTTGAGGCTGTCAATGAACTGTGATTCTCCAGTCTCACCCTCCTTAATGCTGAGATTACAAGCATGTGCCATGATGTCCAGCTACCTTATGTCTTTTTATTGGGGAGTTGAGGCCATTTATGTTCAGTGTGATTATTGAGGGATGATTTTTAATTCCTAACATATTGAGATTTAACTTCTGTTTGAGGTAGTATTTGTTCTTCTTTGCTTAGTTGTTTGCTGGATGGAAGTTCTTGTTTCTTTGGTTCTGATGTATATTACTTATTTCATCTCTGCAGTTAATCTCTGAGTATTTTCTCTAATACTGGTTTGGAAGACATAAATTCCTTCAGCTTCTGTTTGTCGTGAAAGATTTTTATTTCCCCATCTAATTTGAGAAATAGTTTTTCTGGATAGAAAAATTTTGGCTGAAAGTTGTTTTCTTTCAGAGTTTGGGATATGCTACTCCAGGCCCTTCTGGCTTTCATAATTTGGTTTGGGAAGTCTGGAGTGATTCTAATTGGTTTGCTTCTAAATGTTACTTGGTCTTTGGTTTTTGTTGTCCCTAAGATTCTCTTTTTGGCTTCTACATTGTTCAGTTTGACTATTATGTGGTGTGGTAAACCTTTTCTATGATCTTGTCAGAAGGGGTTTCTATAGGTTTCCTGTCTGTACCTGTGTATCCACCTCTTGCTCTATGTTTGGAAAATTTTCTGGTATTACTTCTTGTATTTCTATAGTTACATTTCTGATTTGATGCTCTGGAGATCTCTATAAATTTCTATAATCTGTATTGTCAGGTTCTGTTTTGCAGTGTTGTGGGAGCTTATTGCTTCCTTGTTAATTGCTCCTTCTCATGATTTCAGAAATTTGTATTTGTTGCTTTTAATAGATTTCTTTCAGTCTCTGGGTGTTAGCTGGTATATCGAAGGGCAAGTTGTATTGTATTCAGTAGTGAAGGTTGAGTGAGGAGGGAAGTGAAGTCCTATATGCAAGAATAGGGCAAAGCCTCAGATAGGACTGAATAGAATGAGAGTATGAATTTGGTAAGCTAGTATATATAGAATACTACTACATATTCACTATCTCTAATCTCTACTATACTATAACTAGACTATACCATAACTAAATATAGTAGAGATTAGAGATAGTGAATATGTAGTAGTATTCTAGTAACCAATGTAGAGTTTCTGGTATAGTGATATGAAATGGATTTAATACAAAATAAGAAAGAGAAAAGAAGAAGGAAAAAAGAAAAAAGGAATAGAAAGAAGAGAATGGTATATACAAGGGAACAAGCTTGGGAGAGGGATTGGGAAGAGCATAAACAAACAGGGATACACACACAAAAACACACACAAAAGAACAAAAAACTAAAATAACAGCAGCAACAAATTAATGCAGCTCTACAAATATATAAATATTCAGCAGACTGGGCTTTTGCAGTCTCTCTCTTTGCAGACACCAAGTGCCACTAGCACCTTTTCTGCCTCATGCTTGGTTCTCTGAGTCTTCCTCAGTCTACACAGATGGCTCATATCAATGGGACTGGATCTAGTGTTAAGCACAGGTCACTCTTCACACTTTCCACAGATGTGGAGTCTTGGTCTCTCCCTGCCTCCGTAGATGGTATATAAGTCTAAGACCAAACTCAATGTAAGAGTCTCTGTTCTCCACAGCTAGGGCTGGTCTGGCCTGACTTCTCCCCTTTCACCACAACTGGGAGGTCTGTGGTGATCCTGGAGATACTACTAGTTGGATCCAGTGTTAAGTGTAAGTCCCCCCCACACACACACACTTTCCACTGATGCAGAGCCTGAGTCTGTCTAGGCCTCTACTATGTCTAAAGGCAGACTCTATCCCCACCTTTTCTGGGTTGATTCTCAAAGTCTCAGACCCAGAGAGTTTATCATGGCTTCACAAGTCCCTGGGGACACTGTGCTGAGTATTCTCCCACAGGTACAGCAGTTTTGCTTACAGTTTTGTTGAGTGTCAGTCTGTATCTCTTGAAGGCGTGGTGAGCTCAGCTGCCACTGCTACAAGTTGTAGGCAGTGTTTGTGTAGGAGGAGTGATGCTTACTTCAGATCTTTGGTTGTTTTTCTGTTCATCCTTGGAGTCAGGTACAGTGAGGCAAGATGGTGCTGCTGCGGTGCCCACGGCTGCAAGATGGGCAGATTTCTTTTCTGGTGTGGTTGAGCACTGCTTTGGATTTCTAGAAGGTATGGTGAGCTCGGCTGCCACTGCTGCAAGTTGTATCTGGTGCTTACACAGGAGGAACTGATGGTTTACAATTCTGATGATCTGTAGCTGCTTACTTCAGGTCCTTGATTGTTTTCCTGTTCATCCCTGAAGTTGGGTGCAGTGAGAAGGATGGCGCCACTGTGGCCACCACGGCTGCAAGGCAGGTGGGATTCTTTTCTGCTCTCTGATCAGTCTTCTAATTTTTTTCTTGCCATTTTGTATTTATCATGTTATTTTTCTAGTTATGATATTTTCTGGTGTTTGAAGACAGAACGCTGTTTTTAAGGCAATGGAGATCGGGTGTCAGCAGGACTGGTATGTGCTGCTTCTCTCAGTCGCCATCTTCCCAGAGGTTCAGTAATATATATTTATATGGAGAAGAATTCGTTGTTGTTGTTGTTTTTTTTTTTTTTACTAAGCAGCCTAGCTTGTTTAGAAAATTAGAAAAAGTATATAATGGAGATCAGTCATCTTATAGAAGAAATATGCAAAAGTCTGACTTTCTGTCACATTTCCAAAAGTGTTAGTATATTTTTAGTGATGTGCATGGGAGAGATACACATGTTTTTAGCAATTTATGGTTCATTAATAGTCAGGCTTCATTCATAAAGCAATATATACTCCTTCTTATCAAGAAATAGAAAGAGATATTGAAAAATACAGAGTAATATAAACTATAATCATCATAATGAAAACAAGTCACATTTCTTGTGTATGCATCCCATGTAAGGCTCCTTTTCACATGTGTTGCAACTGTAGTCCTCAGTGCCCCACACAAGGTAGTTCACATTATTATTATAATTACATTATTATATAATCCTAGTATTATTATCAAGACAGGATCTTGCTATGTGGCTAAGGCTGGCCTTGAACTTATGATCTGCCTGTTTTACCCTCTGAAGTAACTGGGATTATAGGTGCATGTCACTGAGCCCAGCTGTGGTAAACATTATTATTTTTCTTTTACAGATAAAAAAAAAGTGATGATAAGAAACTCCCCAAACACAGCAAGTGTATGGCAGAGCCAGGAGTCATGGGCAGACAGTCTAACCTTGCTGCCCATGCCCTTCCCACTGAGCTATACTGCCAGCAAGCAGTAGCCAAGAGAATTTTCAACCCTGCTTTGTATGCTGTTAAATTTAGACAACTAATCCTTAGTGGATGAAACAGTGCTCAGGTCAATGGGAGAAATTCATTATTTTTGTTCCCAAAAGAACAAAACCAAGAAAAAGTCATCCTGCTGAAGTGGACATGGGTCTGGAATTCAATTCAAAAGATGTGTCTCTTGGAGAAGTCTTCACACTCTTGCATTTGTTCCACTGCACTGGGACCTGCCCATCCCCCATCATAACCTTTGCTTCTTTGGCTTGCTTAGCAGCATCAAAAGTGGGAAACATTATGCAAAGTACAAATGTCAGAGTGGCCAGCTGGCACAGGAAATCCCAGTCATAGTGTGCACCCCCCGCCACCGGGAGCAATTTCTTTCATTTATTCTGTGCCACACACAAGTCAAGGCTCAGCTGGCTATCTGCTTCTTGCAGTAGACTTCTGCAACATTTCAAATGTCCAAATACAGCTAATGAGAACTGGTATCTGCAAGTTTTGAACAAACTGGAGTAAGCAAAAAAAAAAAAAAAAAGTGTAAGACAGTGCATGGGTCATAGGTAGTTGAGAAACAAAATTACAAGAAAGAACATTTCTCTTTTCTAGGGCTTTTGGGCTGCTAGTGGGCTAAAGGCTGGGAAACAAGCTCCAAACACAGCTCTGCTGTATCATGACTGTGCTCAGAACAGTGTGTAGCTTTGCAACATCTGGAGAATAAAGTCAAGGCACGGCACTCAGCATCATCTGGCTACAGCTTTCTGTCTCGTTTCATTCTTCAGACATACTGGACTGTTATGTCTGCTCCTTTAGCCCACATCCTCTGACATGCATTTTTATTGGTCATGCTTATCCTTTGAGAGATGTTCATATATCAAGAGTGAGATGTTTAAATTCACTCTTTCTTCATTGTGCTTCATATACTAGAATTTGGGGGACATACGAGGGGTTGAACATAGGGACATTCTACCTCTGAGCTACACCTCCAGCATTTTTTCTAATTTATTTTTTTGAAACGGGGTCTTTCTAAGTTGGAGGGCCTTACTAAGTTGCTGAGGCTGGCCTCAAACCTGCTATCCTCCTGTCTCAGCCTCCCAAGTACTAGAAGTACAAGCTCATATACTAGACTTTTAAAGTTTCTGTTGCTGGACTTGATGCTTCTTAAGATCATTGGATCATTCTTATTCTCATTTTATATTTACTATAATGATTAACACTTTCTGTGCCATAATAACCAATCAGTAAGTAAATTTGTGGCATAAATTGGAGAACCATAAATACAGAGAGAATGTACTTCTCTGCTTCTTATCTTTCCCATAAAAAAACCAACTGTGGATAAGTCTAAGGGAAAGACAAGAGGGAGATGTTATCTCAGGAAGAAAGCATATATATGTTATCCAATCTTCTGTGCACAGAAATATCCAACAGCTGTGTGAGTGCAGGGAGACATTATGGGATGACTGTGTTTCTTAGTGGACAGGGATACAAGAGAACTGCCTTAAAAGCTCAGATGGATTCTGTGGAAATGGGGGAAAAGAAGGCCAATATTTAAAATACAAATTAAGAAAAATATGGGGATTTCATGATTGATAAATTCTCAAAAACATCATAGCTGGGCATGATGGTGCACACCTACAGTCCCCAGTACTTAGAAAGCTGAGACAGGAGGATCAAAGTTTTGAGATCAGTGTCAGTAATGTAGAGATTCTCAGTAACCTAGTGAGACTTTATTTCAAAACAAAAAGTATAAAGGACTGGGGTGTAGCTTGGAGGTAGAATGCCCCTGGTGCTACATGCCTGTACTTCCTAGTAACACACACACACACACACACACACACACACACACACACACACCCTAAACCAACCAACCAAACAAACAAACAAAAAACACATCCTGGGACCCATTATTCTGAAGTCCAGGACAGTAAACACTTTTGTCTACCTAAAGATCAAGAAATTAATGGAACTGATATTTTGATATTTATTAAATATTTGCTAATGTCCACTAAAATATTTTTAAAAGCCAGTGTTAAGGTGGGTATGGTGGCACATGTTTCAAAATAAAAAAGTAAAATAGGGTTTGGGATATAGGTCAGAGGTAGAATGCCCCTGATTTCGATCTCCAGTGATTCCCCTTTTCCACAAAAGCCAGTGTTAAACTCGAGTGCCAGGCTATGCAGGTTCAAATTTTGGCTCTACTCTACTACTCACAATCTATACTATTTACTTCCCAAGAAGACCAAGTGGTTTGTGAAAAAAAAGTACTTATAAAGTACAGGCTGTTATAAAGGAAATAACATATAAACATGTATTAAAATGCAAACAAATTATTTTCCAGGAAACCTTGTTTTTAATGTGGTCATTTTGTGTAGTTCCTTGTAATTTTGCAACAACTTTAAAAGTAATGGTAATATAAACTTTCCACATCTATACACTATGATTCAGTAAATCCCCTCCTAGGCATATACTCAACAGAAATGTTTATGTATAGACATTGAATGAATATACTAGAATCTTCATGGTAGCCCCAAACTGAGCCCTACCCAAATGCCCCTGAAAGTAGAATGAAAACTAAGTTGCATATTCACACAGTGGCACAGGAGACAGGAATGCAAACTAAGATTTACCACTACTTGTAAAAACATGAATGAGTCTCAGAAATATATTGAGTAAAAAAAAAAAAAGAAAATTTTTTAAAAAATTTTTATTAATGCACTGTATTCATACATCATAGTGGGATACAAACTTTTGTAGACATACATGCACACATCGCCCAGTCAGCCCCCACCCAATCCCCACCCCATTCCCTCCCCATCCCTCCTTCCCATGCTTGGCTTAGTGGTTGACATCTAGTATTATAGCAATTTATCCAAAATTAAAAATGATAATCTCACATAAGAGCTTCATTTGTCTAATACCAAGCTTTTGATAACTTAAAGATAACATTTCAATATTTCTTTTTGCTTTCTTTCTTACCAGAGAATATTTTTTCTTTTCTTTTTTTTATGTGAAACTATCATATATTTATATATTTATTTTTCAGAAAAAAACATCTATCCTAATATGGAATATGGACTCTACATACCCAAAACGATCTCAAAAAAGAACAAAGCTAGAAGATATATATTATCTGATTTCAAACCATATAAAGCTACAATAATTGAAACAGTGTAGTACTGTTCTAAAGGCAGATATATAAACCATTGGAGTTAAATAAAAGCCTAGAGCTAAATTCTTTCATATATTGTCAAGTTATTTTTGACAAGGTTTCCACGAACATTTGGTGGAGAAAATAATAATCTTTTAACTAAATATTGTTGAAAAATAATAATTACATAAAAAAGAATAAAATTGGATCCTTACCTAATCCCATATACAAATATTAACTCAAAATAGATAAAAGACCTAAATATAAATCTTAAGACTATAAACATTTAGAAGAAAATCTGGGTCATAAAACCACACAACATTGAAATTGGCAGTGATTTCTTGGATATTATTTCAATGGCACAGACAACAGAAGAGAATACAAACTCCCTAAAAAAAATTGTATATCCAAAGACAATGTAAACAGTTAAAAGTTACTGATAGAATGGGATAAAATATTTCTAAATGCTATATCTGAAGGTACATTAATATTCCAACTAGAATTCCTAAAAATTAGCAACAATAAAAGCAAACAATACAATTTAGAGATAGGTAAAAGACTAACATAAATAATGAATCTCCACAGATAACCAATCTTAGTTGTCTGTTGGATGGAAAATCTTGTTTCTCTGTTTCTGGTGTGTGTTACCTATTTCTTCTTTGTAGTTAATCTCTGAGTATTTTCTCTAGCACTGGTTTTGAAGACATAAATTCCTTCAGTTTCTGTTTGTCATGGAAGCTTCTTATTTCCTCATCTAATTTGATAGAAAGTTTTGCTGGGTAGGAAATTTTTGGCTGGAAGTTGTTTAATTTCAGAGTTGGGAATATGTTACTCCAAGCCCTTCTGGCTCTCATGACTTGGTTTGGGAAGTCTGGAGTGATTCTAATTGGTTTGTCTCTGAATGTCACTTGGCCCTTTGTTTTTGTTGCCTTTAAGATTCTCTGCTTGGCTTCCACATTGTCATTTTGACAATTATGTGGCGTGGGGATCCTCTTTTCCGATCCTGTCTAAAGGGAGTTCTATAAGTTTCCTGGACCTGTGTATCGACCTCTTGCTCTATGTTTGGAAAATTTCCTGCTATTACTTCCTTGAAAAGATTGTTGATCCCTTTGGTTTCACCTTCTTTTCCCTCCTCTATTCCAATTATTCTTAGGTTAGCTCTCTTAAAATGGGCCCATATTTCTTCAATGTCAGATTCCTGCTGTCGGATTTTTTTTTCTAGATTAGAAACTATGCGTTCATTTTTGGATTGCTCATCTTCTAAGACCGAGATTCTGTTCTCCATGTGGTCTAATCGGTTGTTTGTACTTTGAATTGAGGCCTTCATTAATTGCATCCTTTATCTCTCTTTGGCTCTCTCTGAATTCTTTTAGAAACACCTCTATTATTTCTGCAGTTATTTTCCTGATTTGATCTTCTAGAAATCTCTCAATTTCTATTTTATCGGGTTCTGATGTTGTGGGGTTGTGGGCATTCATTGCTCCATTGTTATTCCTCTTTCCCATGATTTCAGAAGTTTGTGCCTTCTCTGGGTTCTTCCCTTGGGTCACTATGACTTCACTTAAGGTGCTCTGGATCTCGAGTCTGTGGTATCTCAGTCACCACTACTCCTTTACTGGGTTGTATTGCAGAGTTTCAGACCCAGGGAGTCCATAGAGGCTGCTTTAGACTATGGGGGGTGCCAGGTTGGGCGTTCTCCTATGGTGTGATATCTCTGCCACCGCCCCTTCCCCACTGGGTCAAGTTCCTGGGAGTGCAGTACTGGGATTTCTCCCCTGGGGCCCGCAATTTGAATCACTATTGTTGAGTACTCAGATGGAGCTGTAGTGGACTCAGTGAATTTGCTGCTGCTGCCACCGGTGGCAATATGGCGCCGCTGCCATGCCCTTGGCCGTGAGGCTGGCGTATTTGTTCTCTGTTTTTGAGCGCTGCTCTGATTCCCTGCAGTGTGTGCTGAGCTGAGCCACTGGAAGTTTTAGATGCTCCCTGCTCCGAAAAATCCCGCCCGGCTGTTCCGCAGCTGCTCACCTTGGCTCGCTGTAGCCGTCTGGTGAACTCGCTGCTGCCATGTCCTCGGGAGTGAGGCTGGTGTATCTCCTCTGTGGCTCTGAGCTTTGTTCTGAGTCACCTTCCTCTCTGGAGCCTGGTGATTTTTTTGTTTCTCTGGTGATGGTGTTTTCTGGCTATGAAAGGCGCTGATTTTGTGGTAATGGAGATTAGTTGTTAGTGGGGCTCTTAAGCCCCGCTTTTCTCGGTTGCCATCTTCCCGGAAGTCCAAAAAAAAAGAAATTTATCAGACTTCTGGGAAGATGGCAACGGAGAAAAGCGGGGCTTACAAGCCCCGCTAACAACCAATCTCTATTACAACAAAATCAGTGTCTTTCATAGCCAGAAAACACCATCAGCAGAGAAACAAAACAACAACAAAAAAAATGTAATTACAAGGGACATAGAAAAAGAGGGCTTGAAAAATGAGACACTAGAAAGAAACCAGACCACAGTGCTGCAGCCGGAGTCGCGGCGCGAAGTGGCAGGCACCATTTTCCTTTGCAGCACCAGGCTCCAGAGAGGAGGGGGACTCAGAACGGAGCACAGAACCAGAGAGGAGGTACGCTGGCCTCACGGCCGAGGACGCAGCAGCAGCGCCTTACTGCCGGCAGCAGCGGTGAGCTCACCGGACAACACCAGACCAATGCACTCAACAGCCCACCAGGCTCCAGAGAGGAACGGCAGACAGCGAGCCGAGGTGAGCTGCTGTGGATCAGCAGGGAGGAATTCGGCAGATTTCTTGGCACAGGGAGCATCTAAAGCTCCCAGAGGCTGGGCTCAGCACACCCTGCAGGGAATCAGAGCGGAGCTCAAAAACAGAAAAGAAATACGCTAGCCTCATGGCCGAGGGCGTGACAGCGGTGCCATATTGCCACCAGTGGCAGCAGCAGCAAATTCACCGAGTCTACTACAGCTCCATCTGTGCACTTAACAACAGTGAGTCAAATTGTGGCCCCTAGAGGAGAAATCCCAGTACTGTACTCCCAGGAACTTGACCCAGTGGGGGAGTGGCGGTGGCAGAGACATCACACCATAGGAGAATGCCCAACCTGGCATCCCCCATGGTCTAAAGCAGCTTCAATTGACTCCCTGGGTCCGAGACTCTGCAATACAACCCAGTAAAGGAGTAGTGGTGACTGAGATACCACAGACTCGAGATCCAGAGCACCTTAAGTGAAGTCATAGTGACCCAAGGGAAGAACCCAGAGAAGGCACAAACTCGATAAAATAGAAATTGAGAGATTTCTAGAAGATCAAATCAGGAAAATAACTGCAGAAATAATAGAGGTGTTTCTAAAAGAATTCAGAGAGAGCCAAAGAGAGATAAAGGATGCAATTAATGAAGGCCTCAATTCAAAGTACAAACAACCGATTAGACCACATGGAGAACAGAATCTCGGTCTTAGAAGATGAGCAATCCAAAAATGAACGCATAGTTTCTAATCTAGAAAAAAAAATCCGACAGCAGGAATCTGACATTGAAGAAATATGGGCCCATTTTAAGAGAGCTAACCTAAGAATAATTGGAATAGAGGAGGGAAAAGAAGGTGAAACCAAAGGGATCAACAATCTTTTCAAGGAAGTAATAGCAGGAAATTTTCCAAACATAGAGCAAGAGGTCGATACACAGGTCCAGGAAACTTATAGAACTCCCTTTAGACAGGATCGGAAAAGAGGATCCCCACGCCACATAATTGTCAAAATGACAATGTGGAAGCCAAGCAGAGAATCTTAAAGGCAACAAAAACAAAGGGCCAAGTGACATTCAGAGACAAACCAATTAGAATCACTCCAGACTTCCCAAACCAAGTCATGAGAGCCAGAAGGGCTTGGAGTAACATATTCCCAACTCTGAAATTAAACAACTTCCAGCCAAAAATTTCCTACCCAGCAAAACTTTCTATCAAATTAGATGAGGAAATAAGAAGCTTCCATGACAAACAGAAACTGAAGGAATTTATGTCTTCAAAACCAGCGCTAGAGAAAATACTCAAAGAGATTAACTACAAAGAAGAAATAGGTAACACACACCAGAACCAGAGAAACAAGATTTTCCATCCAACAGACAACTAAGATTGGTTATCTGTGGAGATTCATTATTTATATTAGTCTTTTACCTATCTCTAAATTGTATTGTTTGCTTTTATTGTTGCTAATTTTTAGGATTTCTAGTTGGAATATTAATATACCTTCAGATATAGCATTTGGAAATATTTTATCCCATTCTATCAGTAACTTTTAACTCTGTTTACATTGTCTTTGGATATACAATATTTTTTTTTATTTTTTAGGGAGCTTGTATACCCTTCTGTTGCCTGTGCCATTGAAATCATATCCAAGAAATCACTGCCAATTTCAATGTTGTGTGGTTTTATCACCAAGATTTTCTTCTAAAAATTTATAAAATTAAGATTTATATTTAGGTCTTTTATCTATTTTGAGTTAATATTTGTATTTGGTGTTAGGTAAGGGTCCAATTTTATTCTTTTTCATATAATTATTATTTTTCAACAATATTTAGTTAAAAGATTATTATTTCCCCCACCAAAAATTCGTGGAAACCCTGTCAAAAATAACTTGACAATATATGGAAGAATTTATCTCTAAGCTTTATTTAACTCCAAGGGTTTATATATCTGCCTTTAGAACAGTACTACACTGTTTCAATTATTGTAACTTTATATGGTTTGAAATCAGATAATATATATCTTCTAGCTTTGTTCTTCTCGAGATTGTTTTGGGTATCTAGAGTCCATATTCCATATCAGGATAGATTATTTCTGAAAAATAAATAAATAAATGTGTGATAGTTTCACCTAAAAAGAAAAAAGAAAAAAAATATTCTCTGGTAAGAAAGAAAGCAAAAAGAAATATTGAAATGTTATCTTGAGTCATCAAAAGCTTGGTATCAGACAAATGAAACTGTTATGTGAGATTATCATCATTAATATTGAATAAATTGCTATTAAACTAGATGTCAACCACTAAGCCAAGCATGGGAAGGAGGGATTGGGAGGGAACGGGGTGGGGATCGGGTAGGGGCAAAATGGGTGATGTGTGCATGTATGTCTACAAAAGTATTTTCTTTATACCATTATGATGTATGAATACAGTGCACCAATAAAAAAAAAGCCAGAAGAGCCAGGCATGGTGGTGCACATTTGAAATACCAGCATTCGGGAGGCTGAAACTGGAGGATCATAGTTTTCAGACAGCCTCAGCTACTTAGTGAGGCACTTTGCAACTCAGTGAGACCCTGTTTTAAAATAAAGAATAAAATAGGGCTGGGGTTGTAGCTCGGCGGTAGACTGCCCCTGGGTTCCATTCCCAGTACCACACACACACACACACACACACACACACACACACACAGCCAGAAACACGAAATAAATACATACTGTATTATTCCGTTTATAGAAAGTGCAAAAATATTTAAAATTGCTCTGTGCTACTGGAAGTTGGGATAATTACTATTCTTCTGCACAGGGAGATGCTTGGGGTACTGATAATGTTCTGGGTTTTGGTTACACAGTGGTGTTCATTTTGTGAAAATTCATCAAGTGAGGATATGTTTATTAAATGTTTACTTTTGTACAAATGTTGTACTTCAATAAAGTTCTTTTTAAAAAGTGATGTGATAGTGTCGGGCATGGTGATGCATGCTTGTAATCCCCGCGCTTGGGAGGCAGAGACAGGAGGATCGAGCAGGAGACCCTGTTTCCAAAAATAAAATAGGTCTGGGAGTGTAGCCCGGAGGTAGGAGGGCTTCCAGGAACCTCAGTACCACCATAAAAAAAAAAAAAGTGATGTGATAGTGAAATAAGAATTTATTGCAATAAAATAGTCAGTAAATGATCATAGGTTATGTATCAATGAAGAAGACAATTAGAAATATAATAAATCTTCACGGTGTACAGATGGAGATCTGTTAGAATCAACCAACTAAGGATTTGTACTGAATAGCTCAGCAAAGATGCTCTTCCAGAGAGGGTTTTTTAGAGCTGCTCCACCACAAAGTTCTCTCACAAGAACCAGTCCTAGACTGCAAAGAGACCCCCAGATAAAAAGACATTCCTTTGAGACTTGACAGACAGGACAGGACATTCATTTGGACAGATCACAAAGTCTGTCCAACGGACTTTTAGTGGTCCTCTGGGTAGAAGGTGGTGATAGAGGCAGCAAGGACTCTTTTTATGGCTGTTAGGGATTTAAGCTTCACCACATGGAACAAAAGGGCAAAGAGCAAGACTACCAAGAAGCGCCCTCAGGGTGCAACATGTAACCGGTTTGCCGTGTTTGACCAGCCAGAGATTCAGGAGTTCAAAGAAGCTTTCAGTGTGGCTGATCAGAACAGAGATGATCTCATGGACAAGGAAGAGTTGCACGTTCTGCCTGCCTCACTGGAAACGAACCCTCTGACTTGTGTGTGGATAAGAGATGAGCTCCAAGCCCCATCGGCTTCACCACGGTTCTTACTAGGTTTGCTAAGAAGTTAAATTGTGCAGATCCCAAAGATGTCATGGAAATGCTTTTGTTTGCTTTGATGAAAGAGTGACAGGCACCTGAGAAAGCTGTTGACAACCATGGGGGTCAGTTTACAGATGAAGTAGACCAACAGTAGGAGAAGATCTATTGATAAAAATGTGAATTTCACTCATACTGAGTTGATGCCCACCCTGCAGCAAAAAAAGGATGACTTAAAAATACTTCAAATGCTAGCCGAAGGCTCCTCATTGTCACTTGGTATGTCGGTCCCGCACTCATGTGACCTCTGCCCGAGTGGGGGGGGGGCAAAACCCTCGTGAGAATCGTGTGTTCCCACAAGTAAACCCCTCCCCCTGAGATGCCCCTCTCCTAGCTTTGGATGGGCTGTGCAGGTCCCCAGAACTGACCAGCTCCATCCCCGGGAGGGGCCATACCAATAAAGGCTAATACTATGCACCTTGGAGTCCCCCCCCCCATGCTTTTGTGCTGCATGTGAACTCGCCTACACTTTACACCACTTTGAGTATTTCTGAGATTTTTCTCTTAGAGCCTATTGTTTGCTTTTAGCTTTATAACCTTTGTCTTTCTTCTACTTATTCTCAGCAACTTAACACACATGTATCATTAGAATCAGACTGGACATGGGACAGTTTTTAATTTTTTTTTTCTTTTTTGCGAGTCTGGGGATGGAACCCAGGGGAATTCAACCTCTGAGCTAAACCCCCTGCCCTATTTTTTATTCTTTATTTTGAATACCGGGTCTCAGTGAGTTGCAGAGGGCCTCACTAAGTAGCTGAAGCTGTCCGCGAACTGCGATCCTCCGGTCTCAGCCTCCCAAATGCTGGGATTATAAGCGTGCGCCACCACGCCCGGCTCAGTTTTTAATTTTTAGAAAAGAAAACATAGTAATTTAACTCACCAGGTTCTACACACAGTCAACATATTACTTTTCAGAGTTATTCACTTAATATTTTATAAACCACAACCAAACTTGATAAATGTGATAAAAATAAAACCATCCAGCAAAGCAACCTAGACAATATCTATTCGAATAGTGTCTAGCATTATACCATTGTGTTTTGTATTAAAAGACATAAATATGGAGAAATAAGAACTCTTTACAAGTGACTTAATGAAATTGTGACCAAAGATGCTTATGCCTCAGAAAGACTGGTGAACTTGATCCTATTTGTCAACTTTGAACTGCGTGTGATTGAGGGTGTGTGTGTGTTATGTGTAGCATATGAATGAATGCAAATTATGGATTAAAATGCTGCCCTGAAACATCTTCCCAAGACCTGTCATCATAAAAGACAGTAGGTTTTCTGATGTAGGCTCTGTATTGCATCAGTATACTCTATTCTGTATTCAGGGGCATGATAGGTTAACAAAGACAAATAGGCTGGTCTAGGAGCCCAAACTACCTGCATCTTATCACCATCATCCGACATACATCGATTTATTTAATTAAAAAGATGAATATACAGCCGGGAGTGGTGGTGCATACTTGTAATCCCCGCGCTTGGGAGGCAGAGACAGGAGGATCGCATAGGTTCAAAGCCAGCAGCGCACACTGGCTTAGGAGACCCTGTTTCCAAATAAAAATGTAAAAATAGGTCTGGGAGTGTAGCCTGGAGGTAGAAGGGCTTCCAGGAACCCCCCAGTACCACCACCAAAAATAAATAAATAAATATAAACTAAGACTTTAAAAAAGATGAATATAGTATTTTCTTCCATTATTTCATTGGACCTGAGGTGCCCAGAGTGCTAAGTTTTAAGTGACTAAATTTAACCCACACTTTGAACTTGCCTTTAGTCCCAAGGAAGATCTAGTGAAAGGGATAGTTTAGCCATCTGTAAGGCTGGTATCTTGTCATTGCCACCTTACTATCACAAGTAGCCAGTAGACAATTCTAACATCATTGTATTAATATTTTTACTTTTAAAGAAGGAAAAGAATTTATGTGGTAAGAAAGCCTACCCACCTAAGACATCAGTTCCTCAATCCACTGCTTAAATAGGGGAACTGATAAAAAGCCAGGTTCTTGACTACTGAATTACTTAAAAACCAATGGGTGAGTTTTCTCTCGATTCTTTGTGGCCATCTAAAAATCCTATCACTTTTCCTGCCTTTTTTTTTTTTTATCTTAATGTTACCTAAGTCCAGGGGGCTAACATTCCTTCTACTTTACCCCTTGCCCCATTCAGCACCTTCACGGAATCTCATAGCTCAACCATAGCTGGGCCTTTCCTGCTCCTGTAGCTGTATTCTCTGAAAGTGCTTGCTGCCTTTGGGGCCTCTTACCACAGCAATACCGATGTCCCATCATTAGCCATTCTCTTCTTCACAAATACTATTATCTTTCACAGATAAATAAGTACAGTCAAGAATTTTTACACAAAAAATGTAATAATCAGAAAATCAAGTAATGAAAGTTTACCCAGTACTTGTGAGGATGAGACAATAGAATAGCAAATTCCCAGCCAGCCTCAGCTTAGCAAGGCCCTATGAAACTTAGTAAGATCCTATCTCAAAATAAATAATAGGGCTGGGGGTATAGCTCAAGGTAGAATGCCACTAAATTCAGCCCCCAGTACCACAAAAACAAAAACAAAAAATGAAAATTTCAAGTGTCATTACAAGTTAGTAGTTTCTTTTTTTTAAAATAATTGCATCATTGCTATCAATACAAATAACACAGATGCCTAGAAAATATTGAATAGCTTGGCGAGTTATTTTGGTAGTTATAAAATTCATTAATATGCTCAAAAATATGTGTCTGTAGAAGAAGGACATCAAAGCCTTCAAACTGTGATGTAATTTGATAATGTAATCTCAGTACTTATAGTGCTGTGACAAGAGGATCACAGGTTCAAGGCTAGCCTCATAAATTTTGTAAGGTCCTGTTTCAAAATAAAAACTAAAACAAGGTTAAGAGTGTAGCTCAGAGATATCCCTAAGTTCAATCCCCAGTCAAAACAAAACAAAACAGAATTAACAAGAACAGTACATTTTTTGTTTGTTGTTGTTCTGGTAGTGCTGGGATTGAACTGGGGGCTTCTTGCATGCATGCTAGAGCTTATTAGTTTTTATAGAAGTTCAACTTCATGGAGAAATAGGCAATTCAGAGGAGTTGTAAAGGAAGGAAGGCAGCTGGGTGATGGGAAGATGAAAACAGAAGACTCCTGGTTTGTGAAGTCTAGTGACCAAACACAGAAGTAATTAAATCTGATTGTTCTTGATACTTTTTTCTTGATTGACTGACTGAATAACTAATTGAATGAATAAAAGAAATTAGTTTCTCTAAAAAGAAGTTTAAAATCTGTTAAAGATTTTATATTTCTAATCTGTTTTGTATAAATCTTAGATTATATCTTCAGAAGCTTAAGCAAAGAATCCATTCTTCTCTTGATTCTAGAGTTTCAATCAAGAATGTGCTCAATATTTTATAGGACTCAGCAGGTCTTTATGAAGTAAAATTACATGTCCTTGGTAATAGATGTGGACATTTTTAGGTAAATATTCAAATAAAATTTTAAACAAGTTTATAGCATCAATACATTTTAACTGATAAGCCTGAACTTTAAATGTAATATAAACAAGAGAGTTAAGCATATTTTAAGGAATTTTCTTTCAAGAGAGCAAATTTCTAATTATAGACATTTCAGTTCATTCAGATACCAGTCTTTCTTTCTTTCTTTCTTTCTTTCTTTCTTTCTTTCTTTCTTTCTTTCTTTCTGTAGTACTGGGGATGGAACCCAGGGGCATTCTAGTACCTCTAAGCTACACCTCTGGCCCTAATTTTATTCTTTATTTTTTGAAACAGAGTCTCACTGAGTTGTAAAGAGCCTCACTAAGTAGGTCAGCTGTCCGAGAACAGTGATTCTCCTGCCTCAGCCTCCAAAATGCTGGGGCTACCACGTCCAGCTAGATACCAGCATTTCTAAAAACATTTAAATGTTGAAAAATTGACAGCCCTTTGGTAACCAGTAGAGAGGACGGTTCTAACATATACTTTACACATTTAAGTCATCTTTTAATTCTTATAAGTACTGTTTGGTAGGTAATAAAATTTCTGTTTCACAAATAAAATAAATGTGATTCACCAAGTAATTTGTTCAGTCTGTCTGGCTCTCAAACTTGCTTAGTTTCTACTGTAAAACACATGAAAAAACACACATGCATATTCAAGTAGTGAATTTATCTGCATCTCTCCTAATCAAAAGCCCTGTGGTGTCATTGAAAGCACACTGCTCCTATAATTATGTAGGCAAAGAAAAAGGAAGGAGGAAGGAAGAGAAAAAAAGGAAAAGGAAAGATGCCAGAGAAAGCATATTTTGATACTCTGAAGTGGGTAGAACATATTCTCAGTCAGTTAATTGCAGCCGCTCCATTGTGACTCAGATTGTAACTGAAGCACAGTAGGAGTTTAGAAATGTTTTTGGAGGTTCCTTTCCCTTTGTGAACGTCTGGCTGCTGGGGATCACTGGGCTCAGAAGGATTCCCTTGTCTCCATGCCCTAGTTCCCCAGTACCTTGCTATTTCTACAATGACAGTAGGGGGGCATTTGATGAGATCCCTTTGTACTTTAATTGTCAATGGAATTAATAGAACACCTTCTCTTGGGCTTCTTCAAATACTAACTCTCCATTTCAAACTCCTTCCAAGTATGCCACTACTAAATCGAAATTTCTAGGGAAAGACATCAACCATATGCTGCTTTTCTCTTAAGCTTATTTTAACCATATGGTACTAGAAATGGGAATGAAATAGTGCTATTAATTTAGACTCCCTGAGCTCCCCACACTAACATTCCTCAGGAATTTAAAGGAATCTTCACCACTGGCCTGGAAAAACTGTCTTTGTCAAATAATCAAGGAGTAATGTTAGAAAAGAAAATGAAACTGTAAGGTGTGTTCCTGTAGAAGGCATTCCAGAAGATCAGAGTCTAGGCCCACTTGAGGAACTTTTTTTTTTTTTTTTTTGGTGGTACTGGGGTGGAACCCAGGGGCTTTCTCCCTCTGGGCTATATGGCTATACTCCCAGACCTATTTTATATTTTTTTTGGAAACTGGGTCTCACTAAGCTGCCGAGAGCCTCACTCAGTAGTTGAGGCTGTGCGATCCTCCTGTCTCAGCCTCCCAAGCACGGGGATTACAAGCATGGGCCACCAGGCTTAGAAGAGTTCCTTCTGAGTGGTTGTGTGTGTGTGTGTGTGTGTGTGTGTGTGTGTGTGTGTGTGTGTGAGAGAGAGAGAGAGAGAGACAGACAGACAGACAGACAGACATGGGATTGAAGCCAGGGGTATTCTTCCTCTGAACTATCCCCAGCCTTATTTTATTTTTTATATTTGAAACAGAGCCTTGATAAGTTTCTGAGCTGGCCTCAAACCTGTGATCCTCCTGTCTCAACCTCCACAGTATTGCCACCAAACCCGGCCCCCTTTGCATTTAATTTGGGGGAGAAACAGAACTCACTGGTTGTCATTGGTCCAAGACTAGTGGTTAACAGAAAGGCTAAGTCTGGAGCATTATCTTTCTTTTGATTTACATTTAATGCTTCAGAAGCCACAGGAGATGCTCAAGGCAACTCTATAAAACACTTCAGTGTATTACTACACTAACAATAGAATGATAACTATCCTTGACATAAACTCTATAGTATTTTAAGTTTTTTTAAAAAAGTGTACATAATTCCACTGTGTGTATTTCCCACAGTTTTGCTATCCATTCATCTGTTGATGGTGATCTGGGTTGGTACCATATTTTGGCTATTACAAATTGTGCCGCTATGAACATAGGTATGCATATGTTGCTGTATTTCTCTGAATTCAACCCCTTTGGAAAGATACCCAGGAGTGGTATAGCTGGATCATATGGTGGATCTATTCCCACCTTTCTTAGGAATCTCCACACAGATCTCCATAGTGGCTGAACTAGTTTGCACTCCCACCAACAGTGTAAAAGAGTTCCTCTTTCCCCACATCCTCGCCAGCATTTGTTGTTGTTTGATTTCTTTATGCTTGCTACTCTGACTGGGGTTAGATGGAATCTCAGTGTAGTTTTGATTTGCATCTGCCTGATGGCCAGTGATGAAGAACATCTTTTCATGTATCTATTAGCCCTTTGTATCTCTTCTTTTGTGAAGTGTCTATTTAGTTCATTTGCCCATTTCTTGATTGGGTTGTTTGTTTTGCTAGTGTAGAGTCTTTTGAGCTCTTTGTATATTCTGGATATTAGCCCCCTATCAGAGTGGTGGCTGGTAAAGATCCTTTCCCATTCTGTAGGCTTCCTCTTTAGGTTATTGATAGTTTCCTTTGATGAGAAGAAACTTTTTAGTTTGATGTTATCCCACTTGTTTATTCTTGCTTTAGTTTCCTGAGCTTTGGAGGTTTTGTTGAGAAAGTTACTGCCTGTGCCAATATGTTGTAGTGTTGAACCTATGTTCTCCTCTACTAACTTCACAGTCTCAGGTCTAATTTCTAAGTCTTTGATCCATCTTGAGTTGATTCCTGTGAAGATGGAAAGCCCTGGAGAGCATCATGTTAAGTGAGATCAGCCAAGCACAGAAGGAGAAGATACACATGTTTCCTCTAATATGCCCAAACTAGAAAACACAAAGGATACCAGTGGGACTCCAGATATTAGAGGGGAAATACTAGCTAAGTTTTAATGGAAAGATAGGAGAGGAGAAAGGCCGATCTTGATTAATGAGGGTCTACACCTGAACATGTGTAAAATTATGAATAAGACATGGTTAACCTGGACAACCATTGGTGGGAGGGGGGAAGAGAAAACGGGGGCGGGGGGGAGAGGGCACCAAATATAGTGTAAATGTATACTATTTATGTTCAGTAAAAAAATTGTTAAAAAAAAAGTGTACATAAACTGGGCATGGTGGCACATGCCTGTAGTCCCAGTAATTAGGAGGCTGAGACAGGAGGATTGCAGGTTTGCAGCCAGCTTCAGTAACTTAAAGAGGCTCTCAGTAAGTTATTGCGACCCTATTTCAAACTAAAAAGTAAAATGGGGCTGGTGGTGTGGCTCAGAGGTAGAATCCCTCTGAGTTCAATGCCTTGTTACCCCTCCCACCACAAAACTATATATGCAATACATGTTTTTTAGATTTGTAAACTGGAAAAAATTAAGCAATTTGTCATGTAAAGATGCAATATCCACTTATCAAATGCAGCTATCCATTTAAATAATAATGGTATCAAGTACAGAATGCATGGATTTCACGTGGGCTAAAGCACACAGCTCAGAGTTTTGCCCAAGTCCCCATTTTACGGTATGTTTCACTTTCCTTCCTGTTCATGGTGGCTTTGGATGTGAAGAGGATTAGTCAATCTTCTTTAGGAGTTTTAGCTCCTCATTGAGTCCCATTTAGGAAATTCTCTCCTACCTCTAATTCACAGAAATGTTTATTTCCTTTTAGTTTACCTTTTTTAATTCTAAATATTTGCTTATAGATGTTTAATAAACTTGAAATTTATTTTTGTGTACGGTAAAGATAAATACCTGATTTTTACTCCATAATGAAAAAAATTATTGCTATACAATTTATCGGATAGTTCATATTTCCCAATTAATATAATTATGCAATGTATTTTTATTTACTTGATCTCTCAGTTTCTAATAAATGTGTGCTAAACTCATACTGTGATTGTGATTTGTTGAGTTTCTTCTTGTTATTCTTTACAATCATTCCATTTAGAATATGATCAGAGAACCAGAACCATTGTGAGTAATGTTGAAGAGGAGACTTAATAAGGAGGCTGGACCATATGCAATGATTGACTCTGATTGAACTGTCTTGCTACTCCTGGTGAGGGCCCAAGCAGGCCCAGTGTCTGCCTTACTGCCTTCAGGCCTCCACTTCTCAAACGTGGGTCACCTTTGGGAAAAGCTGGTGCCTTTTGCCGTGGAGTTGCACAGGCTGGTGCGGAAGGCAGGAGGGCTACTGGAAGAGATCCAGCCAGGGTCAAAGGAGCTCTGGACCCAGCTGCTGCCCCAGGTGCTGCAACAGCTGATCTGCAGAGCACAAAAGTGCCTGTCCCTTAACTTCTGCCTTTCAAATTTCATGCAAATTCTTGCTGAGGCCATCCCTAATCTGGATTTACAGAGAAGGGAATTCTGGAAATCCTGGTTCCAGTTTAGCCAAACTGTCACAATGCAAAGCAGTTTCCTTAGTTATTTAGCTTCTTTCTTTATTCCTTTTATTTTTATATACTTTTATTGGTGCATTATAGTTTCCCATCACAATGTAAATTATGTCGATAGTGATGTAAACACACACAGCATTGGTGGGCTTTCCTCTGGCTCCCTCCCCATCTTTATTCTTTCTTAATGCGTCTTGCTCTTACTTTGTTTGATATCAACATTCTCACACTTTCTGTTGTTCTTCTTACATTCTTTTGTTCAGGCTTTGCTTTAGGAATTTCCCATCCCTTTGTTTATAGTTTTCTCTTTGCAGTAGTTGTGGGAATTCCAGGCTCAACTCCCCTGCTCAGGAACTTCCCCACCAGGTGTCCCAGGTGGACCCACCTCTGTGCCCATGCTGGGCTACTCCCGCAAACCCCTGAGCACATGGGGTAAGTGACAGGGGTGGAGGGGAGTGTGCTTCTGTGACACATGGGATTCCCCAGCGAGATGACTTCAACTTGAGAGCTTCTGACTAGTGTCAAAAACTATGTTGGAGCAGCATGGACTCTTCCTATTCAGCCCTTCCTTGCTCCTGTCCTGCTCAGAGATTAGACATGCATCAGAGTCTGAAGGCTCTGTCCCCTCCTTTTTTTTTTTTTTTTATCACAACCGTTTCTTCCAATAAAGTTTTTACATGTCTTGGTGTCTGCATCTTGGAGAATCTAAACTACTGCACTGTGTGTGTATCACTTTTAAAGTGATTATAATGCAGAACACGACATGGTGGCACATGCCTGTAATCCCAGGACTTGTGAGGGTGAGACAGGAGAATCAAAGGTTCAAGGCCAACCTGGGCAGCTCATTAGACTCTGTCTCAAAATAAGAAAATAAAAGAGCTGGGATTGTAACTCAAAGGTAGAATGCCCCTGGGTTCAAACCCCAGTGCCACATGATTACTTTTAAATATATTTAAGAAATCTTTTTTTAATGTATGGTCTTAATCTCCTTGTTTTTAGGATAGTTTGTGCTATGTTTAGCCTTACCATTGAATTATTTTTTTGTTCGCCAGCCTTTTCTCTACCTTTTGCTTTCCATTTCCATCTTTTTCAATTTGACAGCCTAAAGCCTAACAGAAAAAAGCTTAAGACACTGGAATAACAAAACCCAGTCATCCAGTGGTTTCAAATCAAAGCTCTTTCTCACCTATTCTGCATGATCAATTTAAGTTGGCTTATTTAGTGACTCTGATACCTAAACTAATGGAGGCTCCATCTCAACACAGGTTTCCATTAGAAGAGCAAAGAAAAGAGAACATGCCAACCCCCTACCTAAAGTTCCTATCTAGAAGGGCCACAGGTTGCTTGGAATCCTTTTGACAAAGGAAGTTACTTGGTCACACCAGAATCCAAATGGACGGGAGAGTGGGATGCTATCATGGAACTAGATTGAAAAGGATGTTTGTGTTTGCTTCTATTGACTCTACCTTTATCTCCCTCTACTGTGTTAGAAGCTAAAAATTCTATTCTTACTCCTTTAATTAATATTTTGGGGGTGTATTCTTCAGGATATAACACTAGCCCCCCCTTTTTTAAAATTTGAATCAGGGTCTCCCTAAGTTCCTGAGGCTGGCCTTGAACCTGAAATCCTCCTGTCTCAGCCTTTTGAATATTGGGATTACAGGAGTGCACCACCATGCAACCTTAATGATTATTCTTAAATGTCGTTTAAAAATAGTTACTTTAGCCAGGCGTGATAATCCCAGCATTTGGGAGGCTAAAACAGGAGGATCGCGGGTTTGCGGACAGCCTCAGCTACTTAGTGAGGCCCTTTGCAACTCAGTGAGACCCTGTTTTAAAATAGAGAATAAATGCCAGGCTTGGTGGTGCACGCTTGTAATCCCCGCACTTGGGAGGCTAAGACAGGAGGATTGCGCAGGTTCGAAGCCAGCCGCGCTGGCTTAAGAGACCCTGTTTCCAAATAAAAATATAAAAATAGATCTGAGAGTGTAGGCCAGAGGTAGAAGGGTTTCTAGGAACCCCAGTACCACCAAAAATAAATAAATAAATAAATAAATAAATAAATAAATAAATAAATAAAATAGAGAATAAAAAATAGGGTTGGGTGAATAGCTCAGAGGTAGAATGCCCCTGGGTTTCATCTCCAGTATCGAAAAACAAAAACAACAACAAAAAAAATTAGTTACTTTATTTTTCTATTAAGGTCCAAATGGATGTAATATCTTTATCTTCTACCTAAATTCAATAAAATCTTGATGGTCTTTACCTGTCATCATCTCTTTTAAAAGAAACATATGAATTCTCCTTTTAAGAGTGTTCTTATTTCAATGCCTATATATTTATTTCGAGTTCTCCAGTTGTTTCTTTTTTGCACTTCCCATTCCTATTATATTTCTTTCTAAATTTGTTTCATAATTTCAAGTTTCTCTCATCAGGAGCTGCAAGCTATGGGCTGTGGCTCTTTTCTGGCTGGTGGCTACTTCTATCCATGAGGCATTACTGGCACACAGCCATGCCCACTCAATTACACATTGTCTGTGGCTGCAGTCTTGCTCTCACAGCATCCTTGAGTAGTTGCAAAAGAGACTGTATGGCCAGCAAATCCCAGAAGCATTTATTACTTGCCACTTAGAAGAAAAGTTTGCACTGTCCTACTTTAAACAAATAATAGGGCTTCATTTGAAAATTTTGAACTAAAGAAGTCTTTGTCATACAGTTCTACATTAATTTCACCTGGAGGGCCATGCTTAGCACTGTACTTTCTTGTGTATTTTAGAACTTTGGATCACAGGCTCATTTTGAGTGGAAGTGGCTTTGTGTGTGAATCAGTTATTTTTTCCTTTTTCACGCAGTGTGTTCCCTCTCAGCTGGCCATTTTGTAGTTACCACCATCGGGCTCTAGTACTACAGGACAGAAGTTGTTCTTGATGATCCTGGGACTTTTGTAGATCTAATGATTAAACAGAGAGAAAGTCTGTCTAGTCACAGGCTCTTTCCTCCTTCAGCCTTCCTAGACTCATGGCGCGTTGTAACCCTTGGTCACTGGCAGCGATTAGTAGTATGTTCTGAGTCTCGTTTTGTCAAAGAGGGCAGACTGGTCATAGCTTCCAGCTTCTAGGAACCCATGATTCAAACCTGAGCATGTACCTACCTAGTATTCCTGTTCTAAGTAGGATTCTGCCAGGTCTGTAGCTAACTCCTGATCATCCTTTTTGGATTTCTGCTGTCTCTGAACCACAGAATTGTTTGTTGTATTTTAAAATCTAGGTCTCATTTTCTGTTTTTCTTTTTAAAAAAGCTAAACATAACATATTTATAAATGTTTGAAGCAAAGTTGTACATTAGGACATCACCTTATGGTACTACCTTGACTAAAAACCTCTGTTATATATTTCTTGTGATGATATAATGGCATTTACTTACTTTGTAGTTGAAATAGTAAGCATTGAGTCCTACTCAAGGAACTACAAAGGAGCCGTTATAAGATAAAGGAAATGCCAACTTACGTTTCTCCTGGGGTGCATCACATATTGAACATTACATTATTTAAATAGTTTTTTTCAAATAAATAAAATCTTTGATTCAACATAAAAGAATTATTTTCATAGAAAATGATATAAAATTACTTTCAACAGAGGATATTAGTACTGTATTTGAAAATTACAAAAGAAAAATAAAATCAGTTTTTAGAAGTATAATAAAATTTTTGTTGGGGCAAAGATCCAGAGAGAAATTATATTGGCAAAGAGTAAACTAACACTGATCTATGCTACCAGCAATGCTCACTAATAGTTTTTCATTTGATCCCCCAATTTTCATTTCAGAGCACCTCTGGCTAGTATCTAGCTGTTAACTTATTACTTAAAGGCTAAGGAGAAAAGGTTTTTTTATTTTTAGTTTTTGAGATTAGATTGGATAACTCTTAAGGTCTTTGTTCTCTTCTTGATTCTGGGTGAATCCCAAGAGTTGTATGTTGAAGAATCACAAGGTGGAAGGATGCCGAATCCCTCAATCGCTTTCTGATTAGAAACACACGTGTTGGGCTGGCAGGTGAGTGAAAGGTGGCTTTCTTTGCCCCTGAGGCCTGGTGGTTTACCATTACTGCAGCTTCTGTTATCTTCACTAATGCCATACCAGATGGTACCTTGCCAGCCTACACCTGCTTTTCAGGCAAATAAAAAAATAAATGTTTTCATCTTCAGAGCATGATTTTTCTTTTTTTTTCTTTTTTAATTTTTTTTTGTTGAACATAAATAGTATACATTTAAACTATATTTGGTGCCCTCTCCCCCCGCCGCCCCCGTTTTCCCTTCCCCCCTCCCACCAATGGTTGTTCAGGTTAACCATGTCTTATTCATAATTTTACACATGTTCAGAGCATGATTTTTCTATAGCTTTATTTCATGCAGAAAAATAAGGCCTTATATATATAGTCATAAAATTATTTCCACATGACCAATTCATGAGTCTTTAAAAGTGAAAACAGCATATATTTAGGTAATAAAATTCTAATTTTATTTTTATTAAAGCTAAAGACACATTTCATTTATTTAAGTGGTATGTTAATGATTGGTTTCCATTCAATGGTTGCTTATTTAGTACTTTAATTTAGTCTCAAGGACTGAAATGAGATTTGGATAAAGTCTGATTGTGAAAGTTATCATTGATGAATATACTGTATAACCTTCTGAATCCTTGGCATCCAAGGACAGCATTTGCCTAATAGAGCATTTGCCTTGATAAAAATTATTTTATAGCTGCTTTTTTTGTGGTACTGGGGTTCCTGGAAGCCCTTCTACCTCCGGGCTACACTCCCAGACCTATTTTTACATTTTTATTTGGAAACAGGGTCTCCTAAGCCAGCCCGCGGCTGGCTTCGAACCTGCGCAATCCTCCTGTCTCTGCCTCCCAAGCTCGGGGATTACAAGCGTGCACCACCACGCCCGGCGATTTTATTTATTTTTAAAGTAATTTTTAACATGGTGGTGCACGCTTGTAATCCCCGTGCTTGGGAGGCAGAGACAGGAGGATCGCACAGGTTTGAAGCCAACCGTGCTGGCTTAAGAGACCCTGTTTCCAAATAAAAATATAAAAAGTAGGTCTGGGAGTGTAGCCCGGAGGTAGAAGGGCTTCCAGGAACCCCAGTACCACACACACACACACACAAAAATAAATAAATAAATAAATAAATAAATAAATAAATAAAATTAAAATGATAAAATGATAAAAATTACTTTAAAATGAATAAAATGCAGGGATATCTGCTGGGCATGGTGGTCCCTCTCTAAAATCTATATACTTGGGAGGCTGTGATCAGAGGATGGCAGGATTAAGACCAGCTTCAGTAACTTAGAATCTGTTTCAAAATAAAAAAATAAAAAACTGCTAAATGTGTAGCTCAGAGAAAATGTCCCTAAGTTCAATTTTTAGTAAAACACACACACACACACACACACACACACACACACACACACACACAGTTGTTTCAACACTTAAACAATTTGCACTACAATCCCTTGAAATTACTTATCTATTTTTCTAACATATTTACTGAGCAATTGCCATGTATAAACTACCATCATACTGAGCCCTAGAGACAAAGAAAAATGAATGACTCATTGTCTCGCAGTCCTGCCCTCCAGGATCTTAGATTTTGTAAACAAAATATATTCAAATAATTATAAAAAGTATCATGTGGTATATGCCAAGAATACCCTTCTACCAGAAAATAATCCAGAAAAACCTCAAATTGGGGTCACTAGAGGAAATTTAGCATTAGATGAGATATTTGAGATGCAATTTGAAAAAATTAGACAATTTGGACAATTTGTTTAACAGATTGAATAACCATCTCCTTCAAACAAGGCGAGTTTGTTTACAGTAAGGATCTCTTCAGACCCTCCTGTGATTGAGTTTGAAACATACTTTATCAAATTTTAGAGACATAAATCTGGGATTAGATGACAAATTTATTATAAAAAAATAAGAAGATATGGGGTTGCCAGTATACACTAAACCTGAAATAAAATTTGCACATTTTAATGAATAGAACAACAAATGAAAATTTAATATTTGAAAATTTAGGACCCTATTATCTCTTCACAGGATAAGTTGAGATAATCACTTCATATAATCAAACATCAGATTCTTATTTAACCTGGGGATAAATATTTCTTTTTCTATGTGAATGGCGGCTATGAAGATCAAGTGAAAAAATCATAAGTGTTTTGTAAAAATGCTATGAAAATTTAAAGAGCTAATGAATGTGTGGTAGATTAAAGGTGGACTGAGATTTCTTTGACACATCTATTAAAAGGTGGAGTTCTGCACTGCCTCTCAGTTCTGCATGGGCTTGATGACTGGAGCGATAGAACACAGTGGAGATGGTGCCATGACAATTTCTTGGACCCCACTTCAAGAGACTGACAGCTTCTTCATCCTGTACAGCAGGGATTTTTGCTTTTAGAACTGATCTGCCATGCTGAGAGGAAGCCCAAGCAGCCCAATGGAGAGGCCTGTGTGAGTGAAGCTGAATACTCCACCTAGCACATCAGCTAAGTCCCCAGCCAACACCTGTCACCAATTTATAAATCCTGTGACTGAACCATCTTACAGGTTCACTACTTAGCCCTAATTAAAGTATTTCAGCTGACACTGGGTGGAACAAATATAAATTATTTCAGCCATGCCCAAATTGCAGATTTGTGAGTAAAATAAATGTTTCAGCCAACATTTTCATTGTTATGATCCAAAATACCTGATGATCACAGCTTAGAGGAAGGAATATTCATTAGTTCACGGTTCTGGAGGTTTCAGAAGTTTTAGTCCTGTCTTTTTGAGGAACTCAGGTCATGATGGCTGGAAGCAGAAAGAGGATGAAGGAAGGGATGGAGGGGCACACAATCCCCAAAGCCACACCCACAGAGAGCTACCTGCTCCAGCTGCACCCTACCTGCCTACTTTACCACCCCAGAATCCACTAATCCATCAATGGATTTATCCACTTATAAGATTAGAACCCTCACGATTCAATTACATCACCTCTGAACATTTTTACCAATATATGAGCTCTTCCAGGGGATATTCCATATCCAAACTGTAATAGCAAATGACTAGTTTTGTTTTAAACTACTAAGTTTTTGGTGGTTGACATAATCAATAATAAATTACAGAAACAGGATGTATTAAATTAATATGTTATTTCAGAGAGTGCTATAACTAATCATATAGATTTATTTGCTTCAACTATAATTTTTGTGATCTATTTTGAGATGTTTTGGAGTGAAATATGTTCCGGGGCAATGTAAGTATCTTTAGCTTGTCCTGGAGCAAGAAGCTCCACCACTTAACCCTTACAGTTAATCCAATGACATTTGAATTGTTTGTGGTATATTAGGATGAGACTTGTGGTAAGGTCTAGTAGAAAATTCACAACAGAGGGCCTGGACAACAGTCATAACATGTTCATAAGTGAACCAGTCTTCCTTTGCTCTTAGTTTGCTACACGTGCTTTGCACACAGGGAACCCCTGATGATCAGCCAGGTGTAATATGTTTTCCATGGGGCATTTTGTTCATCCACCCTAAGAATTTATTTTAATATATCTTAAATACATTTGTGCTCAAGCCAAATTCTCTCAAGTTTTGTTTGTCTTAAAAATATATTTATTATATCTTAGTTTTGGAAGGGAAATTTTAGGAGTTATAGAATACTAAACTGACAGTTTTCCTTTTTCTTTCAGTATTTAAAAAGTATATTGTCAGTTGTTTCCATTGTTCCTAGTGAAAAGTCTTAATGTTTATCCCCCCCCCCCTTGAAAATGCTATGTGTGTTGCGAGGAGCTTTTAAGATTATTTCTTTGTCTTTGGTTTTCAGACTCTTTATATTTATTCTTCATGAGGCTCACTAAATTTCTGGATTTATTGATTGATATAGTTAACCAGTTTTTTACATTTTTTGACCAATGTCTGTCTGTCTATCTGTCTGTCTGTCTGTCTGTCTGTCTGTCTCTCTCTCTCTCTCTCTCTCTCTCTCTCTTTTGGGTGGGGGAGGTACTAGGGGTGGAACCCAGAGGCTTTTTACTTCCAGGCTATACTCCCAGGCCTATTTTATATTTTATTTGGAAACAGGGTCTCACTAGGTTGTTGAGAGCCTCACTAAGTAGCTGAGGCTGGCTTCGAACCTGTGCAATCCGTCTGTCTCAGCCTCCCAAGCATGGGGATTATAAGCGTGAGCCACCACGCCCGGCGACCAATGTCTCTTAATCTGTTTTCCTTCATTTCTACTTCTTGGAATCCAGCACATACACATTTGATCATTTGATATTGTCTGACACGTTTTGGATGCTTTTCTCAATTTTTAATTTTTCTTTTCATTTTAATTTGGATAATTTAAAATAATTTATCTCTGAATTGATTAATTCTTTTACTTTTTCTAGATAAAAGAAATTAAATTAAATAATTTTTTACTTTATGCTATTGTATTTTCAAATCCTAGAATTTCTTTTGTTTCTGTGTTTCCAGTACTGTGGTGAAGTTTCTCATCTGTTCCCATATGTTGACTATGTTTTCTGCATGTTTTTTAAAATAAAACATGCTCAACATATTTATACTAGGTATCTAATCTTCTGTTTCTAACATTTTGGTCTAACAATTTGCATCTACTCCCATCAACTACTTATTTTATTATTATGAATAACAATACTCGCCTTGTTTTCATACCACGCAGTTTTTATTTTATGCCAGAAACTGTATGAAAAGGAAAGTTACCAAGAGCGGTAGCTCATACTTGTAATCACAAGACTTGGGAGACAGACAAGAGAATTGCAGGTTCAAGGCCAGTAAATAGTAATTTATTTATTTATTTTTATTTCTTTTTTGGTACTGGGGATGGAACCCAGGGACATTCTACCTCCGAGTTACACTCCCAGCCCTATTTTTTTTATTCTTTATTTTGAAACAGGGTCTCACTGAGTTGTAAAGGGACTCACTATGTAGCTGAGGCTGTCCGTGAAGCCCCATCCTCCTGTCTCAGTCTCCCAAATGCTGGCATTACAAGTTTGGGCCACCATGCCTGGCAGTAATTAGTAATTTATAGGAATTTTATTTAAAAAAAAAGTCTAGGGTGTGGTTCATAGGTAGCATGACCTTGAGTTTAACCCCTAGTACCACAAAAACAAAAAGGGCTGAGCATGGTTCCAGTAGTTTGCAGGCTGAGCCAGGAGGATTGGAGATTTGAGGACAGCCTCAACAACTTAGCAAGATACTCAGCAGTCTAGCAAAACCCTGTTTCACAATTTCAAAAAAGGCTGGTGGTATGGCTTGGAGGTAGAACGTCCCTGGGTCAATCCCCAGTAACCCTTTCCCTAAAAAATCGTAAATATTATTTACTCAAATAAAAATAATGCCTGTACCAGAGACAGGTGAAGTATCTCACCTAACATTGAGCTTGGTCTGAGGTTGGGTATAGCTTTTGTTAGATCTCTTACTTCACTATATTTTCAAATGTTTTGTAAGTGAGATTAGAACTTAATTATCTGAGCACAGTATAATTCTGATGTCCTTATACTTTACATCCCAGGGACAGTGTTTCTATGCCACCTCACGATTCAGGTTCCTGTGGTTGTTTGGCTCTTTAGCCCTGGTCCTAACTTTCTAGGCTTCATAAGATCCCAATCATAATCATAAAATAAATTATTTTATTTTATTATTTATATTATTATATTATAACATAATAATATTGGTAACTATTTATTATTATTATTATTATTATTATTATTATTATTATTATTATTTTAATTTGCTGCTCTGCCCTTACCTCTTGGCGAGCTGCTGCCTGGTCCCCAGCTACAGGCCTGGGTGAGTTGCGAATGGCGTTGCTCAGTTTTGCTCTGCCTTCAGCTTCTGGTTGCTTTATATTTCTTCGACTTAGAGTATCTCTCTCTACCTTTTTGGCCTATCTGCAAACTTTAGAGCTACTACTGGGGAATACTACTATACCCCAGTAATGCACAGGTGTGGGCATCTTTGGCCTCCTGTCTACAGCCAAGGTGTGTGCTCAGTGGAGGCCCTATGAGGTCATGAGGTTGGAGGCTGGGTGTGGGAGCACACACTCACAGGGCCTCCTGGGAATTTTCATCCACGTTAGCAGCCACATGTGGCTATTAAAGTTTGTTCAGTTTTGGCTAGTTTCTCCTTGGTTCTGTCTATTGTGGATTTACTCATTCTTATATGTCCATGGATTTCTTCTCTCAATTTAATTTTTCTCTTCAGCAATCTAATGAAAAAAGTAAAACCCATAACAGTGTTATTATTTATCTGCCTCTTCTTTTAGTTGGAGTGGGAATAATGGTCTCATGAATTCATATATTTTGACCAGAAGCACCCAGCTCTTAATGATAAATTCCTCTTCTGCCTCAAGTAATCAGCTATTTTTGATATTATTTGATATTTGTAGACAAGTACCAGAATTGATATTATTCATCATATATTAATAAGAAGTGTTTATGTAATTAAGTTAATCACAAACACATAACTTGAATTATGAAAGCATTTAGTTTCAGGAAGTATTTAAATAATTATTTTAGGAAATTACTACAACCAAATATCTGTCTATATGACTCAGGCCTTTTTTGACTCAGCGAAAATTCATGACCTTTTATTCTATCCTAAAGCAAAATTTTAAAAGTATCTATAGATGCCTGTCTTTATAAATACATGGTAATAATCTTTTTACATGGCCTGACTTATCTCTTTAATTTACTGTTAGTTATTATTATTATTATTATTATTATTATTATTATTACTATTCATAATTGTGGAACTGGGGAATGAACCCAGAGGCATTCTACCTCTGAGCTACACCCCAACCCTATTTTTTATTCTTTAGTTTGAAGCAGGTCTCACTAAGTTGTGGAGAGCATCACTAAGTAGCTGAGGCTGGCGAGAACCCAGGATCCTCCTGTCTCATTCTCTAAGTACTGTATTAGTACTGTATTAGTATATATTATACATAGTATTTTGTATATACATGCATATTTATGACATTAATCATTTCCTTTTTTTTCTTCTTTTCTGGAACCTCTATAATTTTCTATAATTCTGTGATCACAGAAAGACCAAAATAAGGCATTATATTTAAAAGAAAGAGTAAGGGAGTGTGATGGGGGAGAGAAAGGAAGAACTAGAATGATACATTTACTAGTTTTATTATTTCCTTTTGCAAAACTATTCTTATTTCTTCCAAGAATCACTGAATATTTGACAGACAAAATAGCATTACTTTAAATTATCCTGCACTGATCCTGTGAATAGATACTTAATCCTCAATCATATCCTTGCATTTTATTTTATGTTCCTTATCCAGTGGACACATAAAAACACATATTGCTAGGTTAATTTTTCTAGGTGATTACTCTGTAGTTATGTAATATAACAGTGAATTTAATTTCTTAAAGAAAATGGCTATATGCAGAAATGTTTTAGTGATATTACTGAAATAGTTTAAAATATGACTTCAAAAATGGTTTAATAATCTTTCTTATTCCCTTTTTTGATGATGCTATTAATCTATTGTCTAATGGTGATAGAACTTTCTTCCTATTGCAAAGGGCCTGATTGTTTTTGTTTTCCAACGTGTATTCTTAAGCATTTAATTCCTATACTTTTTAGTGTATTTGTCAACCTCTATCATGGCAAGTTCCCATTTTCCCTATATAAACTGTACTTCTCATTGGATAGAAACACCTTCTCACTAATTGAGGGGGTCGATTTACCACTTGTTTAATATAGAGACACTACCTTACCAACTCAGAGGAGACAGGGCACCTAATCAATAAAGAAGAAACAAGGTGTGGAAGACTGTATTAATCTAAAAATCTGCTGCGTTTTACCTGGAAACTACCACAGGCCCTCCACGTGGGAAGATTGTGCTTCCTTGAAATCAGGTTTCCCATATGACTTGCTTTGCGAAGTGAACATGAATTGCAATGGTCTATAGCGGTTCTGGACAGAAGCATCAAGGGCCATTGCATGTTTCTTCAATTATATTTTTCCTCCTATTGTAGGCAGCAAAGTGCTAGGAAAGGGACAATCTTCCAGCCGGAATCTTAAAGAAAATACCACACAGGGACATAAGCAAAAAAGCAAACTTTTTTTTTTTTTTCTATAAGCCATGGAAATCCTGAAGTTGTTTATTATTGTGGCATAATCAAGCTCAATTTATCTTTTACCATATGGGATTTTAAGGGCTTAGACCTCTATGCAGCATTTATGGCTTGGTTCTTGAGGTCACCATAGAAGTCTCATTCTTCTGGAAGTGATTATCTTTCTATATATTCATTTATGAAAAATATTTCTTAAAAAAGGCAGCGAAGAAAACTTATCTAGGAACTTTTTCCAGTTCTCCAGCCTTTCATCGAGATGTTTTCTGTTTTTGTTGTTGCTGTTGTTTGTTTTTATTTTTGAACATGTAAATATTGGCACTTAGTTGTTTTATCAACTTGGGAGAAGGGCCCCTATCATATGTGATAGGGGCCTGAAATCAGGTTTCCCAGATATATATTTTAGGCACAATGTGTAGCAAAGTCCCCAGACTATGGAAAGAGGCCATAAATTCTTGTTGACATGTAGGTACAAATCTATAATCTGACAAAGTGAAAGTGGCAAATTTGCAGCAAAATTTGACATGATTTGAACTCATTTGACAATAAAACCTGATCCTAATGGACACAGAAGTATATATAATCATGAATTAATCCACTTAAACATTTGGAGCTGGGTATGATGGCATACACTTGTAATCCCAGTACTTGAGAGGTTGAGAGAGGATTGCAGGTTCACGGCCAGTCTCGGAAACTTAGTGAGACTGTCAGCAACGTAGCAAGTCCATGTTTCCAAATAAAAAAATAAAATAGGGCTGGGGATATATCTCAGAGGTAGAATGCCCCTTGATTCAATCCCCAGCACTACACACATTAAAAAAATTCGGGAGGCTGAGACCAGAGGATCGCAGTTTGTGGACAGCCTCAGATACTTAGTGATACCTCTGCAACTCAGTGAGACCCTGTTTCAAAGTAAAGAATAAATAATTGGGCAGGGGGAGTAGCTCGCAGGTCAAATGCCTCTGGGTTCCATCCCCAAGCCCGCAAAAACAACAACAAAAAAATTATACATTTTGCTGAGGAAATATTTAACATTTTTGTAAGGCACTGTCTCCTGAGTGATGCTATATTATAAACAATGTGTATATATTATATTACATGTAATATGTGTTATATTATTACTTCTCTAAAATCCCTCAGATTTTGATTTCTAAAATATATCTGGCCAGGTAAGTTTGCACAGGCCTGTAATCCCAATACTTAGGAGCCTGAGACAGGAGGATTCCAAGTGTGAGGCCAGCCTCAGAAACTTAGTGAGGCCCTCAGAGACTTAATAATACCCTGGTTCAAATTAAAAAAAAAAAAAAAAGACAGGCGTGGTTGCATACACTTGTAATCCCAGCATATGGGAGGCCGAGACAAGAGGATTCAGGTTCGTGGCCAGCCTCAGCTACTTAGTGAGGCCCTTTGCAACTCAGTGAGACCCTGTTTCAAAATAAAGACTAAAAAATAGGACTGGGGCTGTCACTTGGAGGTAGAATGCCCTGTATTCCATCCCCAGTACCACAAAATAAATAAGCAATAAATAAATAAATAATAATAAATAATAAAAATTAAAATTAAAATAGGGGTGGGGAATGTAGCCCATAGGCAGAATACCTTAGGTTCTATCCCTAGTGCCGAAAAAGTATAGTTTTACTGATTAAAATTATCTAATTTGGGGCTTTAGCAGAAAAATAAACTGTGAACAAATAAAACTTGTTTCTACTGCCTCTGCTTATGTAAGAAATAACTATCTTGGGACAGGAATGTCACTCACATAGCACTACGCGGTGGGTAGCGAGTCACATGTGTACATACACATGCATGGACAAGAACCATATGTTCTGCTGCAGAATCCAAACAAGGCTGAGCAGCTCAGTCATAATAATGTAATTCCAAATTTTTCTTACCTGTAAATGCCATGGATTGGTTAGTTATGGTCATGTTTAGATCTATAGAGAATTATATTTTCTCCATGTATAAAACCTTATTTAATTATAAGCAAAGAGGCAATAAAAAGCCCACAAGAGTCCCAACGAAGTCCATGCCATTCATGGCTTTCTGATATGAGCTGCTTTATATTCTGATTATGTTGCTGCTATAAAATGAACAAAGAGTAACATGGAATTTGATAAAGACAAGAAAACTTTTATTAAACTTTTACAGCAGCAAAATAAATTATTCATGCAATTGCCTGAATAATGGTATCCATGCTGATTAAATCAGCTTAGAGGAGGCAAAATATTCACGTGCATGGCATGAGTTCCATTTTCAAACAGTTCTGAGATGAAAATGTAATATAAAACAACACAGTAGTCGGTCCCCCAAAATGGAAAGAAAAAAAAGTGGAGTACAGTATTAATTCAAAAGAGGAGGGAAAAGTTTAAAGCACTTGCACTTCTGAAATCCATGAGCCAGAAGGAATTTTCAAAGACAGAAAAAATAATCCACAACTTCAAAGGACTTTAATGAAAGAGAGAAATAGCAAAGATGAGGAAAGTGCAAGGGAGACAGACCTGGGGCTTAGTGGAGGGCAGAAAGGGTATTTATCCAATGAACCATTCAGAGCGTATCCCATCTGGGGCTTGAATAAAATAGGATTCTCTCCAAATTGGGCCGCTGGACACATGCCAGGCTTTTGGGCTCATCTGAGGAGGGAGATTCTGCGGGTAACAAGGTGTCGTCCACATCTCCCCAACACCGGCTTTAAGATTTGTGACTATCACTGTCCTTTCATCAAAATGTGCACAAAGAGAAAGTGTCAGGGTTCTTACTCCTCTATCTACCTCGCTGAGCACACGAAGTGAAGAAGAAAACCTCAGCCACCCACAGAATTCCAAAGAGCTGAGGGCAGCGCAGTGCCCGCGGGAGATGTGGGAGGAATGGGGACCGAGTTCACAAAGGGCCCCGCGAAGAAGAGGGCTCAAGGAGGCCGACCAACACGTGGGATTCCTTACCTACCACGCACAAAGCCATCTGCAGGGAAGTTCTTCACCAGAGCCAGGGCCCTGGGTTGCAGGGACTGCACCCTGGCACCCTGCGGGGACGGCTGGAGGCTTGGTGTCTCAGCCAGCTAGACCCATGCGGCCTTAATGGCGGCTCACTGCTCTGTGCCTTTCCATTGATTGCTTCAGCATCCTTATTACTGAGCCAGTGGTCTGCTACAACTACCACTTGTGTTTCTACATCAAGTCACACAGGGGAATCCTGTGCGCACCATGGGTAACATCAGTACCCCTTGTGCGTCCTCCCTGGGCTCCTCCCTCTGAGTCCTGGTCCCCTCCCCCATCCCATCCTTATTTCCCTTCTTCTGACCTTGGCTTTTCTGGGGGCATCTACAAGCTCGAGTCTCCAGGCCTTTTAGATCTTGGTAAAGACATAAAGGTAACCATAGAATGCTCACTTGAAATCCTTTAATCCTTAGAAGTGACATATGTAAACCTATTTTAGTCTTAACTTAGACTCTAAAAAAAAAAAAAAAGAAAGAAAGAAAAAACATCTATTGTCACCCAAGTATGTCTCCTTTCTCTAGTTTCAAGGCTCCTCCTTTCGTTTGCTAGTCCAATAACAGTCCGCTGAGTTCCCGCTTGCATGACCCAAGGAAGCCCGGGGCTTCCCAGCAGCCTCGTAGGAACCCCAGCCAGGGGCTGAAGACCACACAGAGCTTCCCTTCTCCGGCTTCCGTGTCTCTGGTCTCGAGGAAGCGCCGCTTGCTCACCACCGGCCACCCCGCCAACCCTCTCATTGCTCTTTCCCAGCTTGCTACCATTATCTTCCAATTTCTCAAATGCAAAGCTAAATGGAGACTTGTAGGATAGAAGAGGGGATTCAGAATACAGAATGGAAGAGCCCTTTAAACCTTCACTGTCAGAATTGATACAATTTTTCAAAGGACTCCTTTGGTTTCTTCTTTCTGACTCTGACAAACTGCCATAATATGGTGCTCACTTAACCCTGGTCTCTAGTTCTTTCTTAGGTCTACTTTTCCTGGAACACGGGGTCTCAATACCCTCTGTCTGGGCCTAGAAGAGGAAGAAAGAACATTCCCGGGCATCATGGTCGTCCCAGTAGTAACATGGTATTCTCTGAGAAGGCAATCATTACTTAAAAAAGAAAAAAAAAATATGTGCTAATCAGAGCTTCTCCAAGAACAGTGGTTAAGTAAATTTTACATGCACATCATTTAAAAAGATCTAGCAATGTGGGTCTGTATTGAAGAAAAATTTCAGCTCAACCTTTAGAATCTTGGAAAGGTGGATCTTTGGATCCAGTTTCCTTACATCCTGCTGCTATTAGAGAATATCCCTGTAGCCAGGCGTGGTGGCGCACGCTTGTAATCCTGGTGCTTGGGAGGCTGAGACAGGAGGATTGCACAGGTTCAAAGCCAGCCTCAGCTACTTAGTGAGACCCTGTTTCCAAATGAAGTATAAAATAGGTCTGAGAGTGTAGCCCAGAGGTAGAAAGCTGCTGGGTTCCACCCCTAGTACCACCACCACCACCAAAAAAAAAAGAGAGAGAGAGAGAGAGAGAGAGAGAGAGAGAGAGAGAGAGAGAGAGAGAGAATATCCCTGTTAAATAAATACCTTGTAATGCTGAAAGAGGGAATAATTTGAAGGCTGCTGATGACATTTCTCTCGATACCCAAACATTAGTGGTGCCTCGGTTATGCAGTGATGCTGCCTCCAAGAAAGATATGAACTTTCTCAAGGCATGGCACTGGAATAAGCTTCTTCTCACATGGAATCACGTATCTAGTGAGTGTGACAAGATTGACCCATCAGCAATATTTCTATAATCATACATATGCCAGGTGTTATGCTGGATTGTTTAAGATAAAAAAAGGTGATTAGAGTGTGGTCACTGCCCTTAAAAATGCTTTTACTATTTTTAGGAGAAGCAGACCTGTAAGCATTAAAAATGTCCAGAGGCTATAACGACTGCATTCTCCATTGTGGGAAGATGAGGGAAGAAGCAGCGGAAGAAAGTTCTGCACTGAGCAGGTCATGTTGGAGTTGAGTCCTGATAATAAGTGGTGGGTTCCAGGCAGATAAAGTTAGAGACCTTGGGGTTAAGTTTCAGAAGGGTCTGGAGTGAAGTGTGTGGCAAAATGCGCATGTGAGCCCTCACCTCCTTGTGCTGGACAACTTTTCCTTCTACTATTACTGTGACTCTTCCCTGTTGTAAGTTAGTATTTGCAATATCATAAAAGAGTAGGAGATAATACCTTGTTAAACCCAAATAAAATCAGCTTCAGGGCTCAGAATGACACATTCCTGCAGCGGATGATGTGATTCCTGCTTTCTCCTTCCTATATCCAACTCTTGATTGTATTATACAAACTGCTCTCTCTAAATGCTAATGGAGAAAAAAAATCGAATCTGCAACCAAGGTGGGGGAAAATGAAGATTGGCTAATTATGTTCCTGATAGATCTATATTTACCTTGGAAAGGCATGGCTGAACTAAATTATGAGTCCTGTCTGTCAAAACTGCTCAAGCTATAGTCAAGTTTCTCATCTTGGAATTTATAACATTATTTTTCCATGTGAACTTGTTCACTGAATGAAAATGTTTAATAAGAGTCCATCCCAGCATAAATTTTGAAATGCTATACAGCTTAAATATATTTCTATAATGTAAACAAAATGTATGAAGAAGACTAGTTGAAATGTATTTAATATATTAAAGTCCACAAATTCTTTTTTTTTTTTTTTTTTTTTTTGGTACTGGGGTTCCTGGAAGCCCTCCTTCCTCCGGGCTACACTCCCAGACCTATTTTATATTTTTGAAACAGGGTCTCTTACACCAGCACGGCTGGCTTCGAACCTGCGCGATCCTCCTGTCTCCGCCTCCCAAGCGCGGGGATTACAAGCGTGCGCCACCACGCCCGGCCACAAATTCTTATTCTATGATAAAAAGTGGAAGAAAATTCTAAAAGCTCTGTTCCCCACTGCACATAAGTGTGCCAATTTCTCCTATCCCTGCCAAGTTTTCTGTGCCATGAGAGACCCATGATTCATTAAAAAAAATATAGAGTATTGCTAAAAAAAACTCAGCTATGTAAAAGTTGAATTTTTGCATGCCCATTTCTTTGCAGAGAACATATTTTTTTAGATAGGAAGTCATATGTAGTCATGATAAAAATAATTATAATTATTAAATTATAATAATAATTAAATTAATAAACATTAGATTGTTTTCTTTATTGTGTGGTACTAGGTATGGAACCCAGGGGATTTCTACCTCTAGGCTATATCTGCAGACCTATTTTTTTTTTTTAAATTTGGAAATAGGGTCTCAATAAGTTGAAGCTAAAGCCTCACTAAGTAGCTGAGGCTGGCTCCTAACCTATGTGTTCCTCCTGTCTCAGCCTCCCAAGTACTGGGATTACAAGCGTGTGCCACCACACCTGGCTCAGATTATCTTAATAATAATAAATACTTAAAATATTATTTTAATAAATTATTAAGATAATTATGTAATTGTGATAGAATAATTGTGGCTACACCCTTTACATTCAGAAAGTTATAAATCATATGACAGTAAGTAAAAGTACCATGGAATTAAAAAAATATTTGTATGCATAAATAATTCTAGTTTTGTAAATAAAATCTTTTATGAAAACTTGTGAGACCCTTTGAATGGGGCTAAAGAGTATTAGTAAGTATCTTCAGTGCCTTCCATTTTTTCTAAATATTTGATAATATTTAATAACATTGAAAGTACACAAAACTCATTTAATGCAAATTACTCTTGTCCACAGAAATACAAATTAATTGAGCCTGGCATGGTGGTGCACCCCTGTAATCCAAGTACCTGGGAGGCTGAGACAGGAGGATCACAGGTTCAAGGTCAGCCTCAGCTACTTAGTGAGACCTTGTTTCAAAATGAAAAATAAAATAGGACCAAGGTGTAGATCAGAGGTAGAATTTCTCAGGATTAAATTCCCAGTTACCCCTCCTCCCCCAGACACGCACACAGTTAATTGTATTTGCTAAAATGCAGTCAACTCTTTTCCTATGGATAGATCCACCTTGCATCTATTTATAATTTAATTTCAATATTTCGTGTGTGTGTGTGTGTGTGTGTGTGTGTGTATCTTGGTATTCTCTTTTAATCCAGTTATAATATTTTACTGTTTTCCTTAATAAATAATGAGTTAAAATTTGTGACACATTGTCATTTAATATTTATATTTTGTATGAGAGCCATCATTTGCCGGAGCCAGCCGGCAAAAGTACGGGTTCTGAAGAGAGGAGTGAGGATTAAAGAATTCAGTTCTAAGAATTTAATTCAACGGCTTTCAATTCAAGCATGGAAGGATCGCCAGTCCACTCCCGGTCGATATCTCTACTGGTCAATCCCAGGTTCATTTCTCTTGAAGCATGGGAGGGTCACCAATCTCTATTGGGCCGACCCCAGGTTTATTTCTCTTGTGGTATTTATACAGTTTCTTACACTGGAATACAATAATGACATATCTAAGGTACCTTACATCACAGGCAGGTCAATCAATACCTTCGTGCCATCACAAGCAACACGAACCTAATCTTCTCTCAGACCTTAATTATTTTGAACCTTCCATGACCCCAAACCTTGTTGACTCTGGGTGAAGGACAGTCAGAAGTATTCTTTTAGTAAAGATAAGGGGAAGACCTTAATGGCTCCCCACAATCATTTTATCCTTAAAATTATGTCAGCTATTGAAATTTCTACTAAAATAAGGGAAAAAAGCTTATGCTGCTTTATCCTTACTATTGTCATAAGCCAGAGAGCATTTAAATTTTTGAATAATATGGTAAGTTATCATAAAATTATACACAAATGATTACAGCTGTTTACCTGAAAGCAAACATCTGGATGAAATGTGAACATTTCAGGCAGTGAAAATTCAGAGGGTTGGCTTTCAGTAGATAAAACATCTGGATTTTGTGAATTGATTAATTTCCATCTGCCTCTGCTATTTTAGACACATCCAGACACATTCATTCAGACACAATTTTTTTCCTGTCCCTAAACTTTTCTTATCATTATACAAACAGTCTGACTTGTTATGTAGAAAGAATTTATATTTATTTATTTAATACCTTGATCCATCCCTCCACGTTGTATACGTGGTAATAAACTCTACATTTACTTATTGTTTAAACTATTGCTTGAAGCTACCATTAAAGGACAAAGGAGAAGAAAGGCTAGTTTGTATTCTAGTGTACCTAAGATGTAATTTTATTCTGGTTTTTAACCAGCAGTTATAGAAATAAAATGTATTTTATTTATTTTTGCATAACAGTAGATTCTCTTTAAATGAAAACTGTTTCTACTAAACATTTCACATGTACCAACAAACAAAAACAGGTACATACTCTTGTTAAGAGAGATAAAAGGTGGGGGAACCCAAACATTGAAGACATATGACATGCTTTAAAAAGTATCTAGATACAGCTCACAAATTCAAGACCATGACAAGGGAAGAAGGTCATAAAGCCAAAAATATACCTGCAGCAGAAAGTACAATGTAGCATTCACTTTAGTTCCTGGAATAGTGTTTCTAAGTAGTGAAAGCCAAATTGTGAAATCGATGACTTTCATTTTTATTTTGTATTACAGATTTGCCACTTGGCAACTCTTACAACAACAACAGGGGAAAAAGCCCAAAGGGTTAGGAGAGAACTAGTGCAGTGGGTTGTCCCAGTTATATTCAGTTCCAGTTTATATTCAGTTTTGTCAATTTGACCTTCACAGGTCTGTAATTACTGTAATCACAGCCTGCTGAACGTGCTAACAATCAAAGCATCACAATTTGAACAGTTCAACAATAGCCTTTTTAATAGGGATGAAACCATGCCAGAAAGACTGGCTGCTTTACTTTCAGCCTTTGCTGGAAGACACTGGATAATGGAGAACAGATATCAAACATTCACCTTTAAAATACAGTATATGCTGTGCAGAGAGGAGTGGCTCAAGCTATTGCTGAAAGCACCATTGCATGGTGAGGGATGCTCCCGTCGCTGGTGGTTTTCCTTCTTCCTAATGTTGTCTGATGATGTGGTCAAAGTATAATTCACTTTTAAGACCTTTACTCTGAACACCCAACTATGCCTGTGACGTTTTCAAAGGTCAAAAAATTTTAGTAAGACAGGTACATGCGAGATAGTTCAAAATATATCGCTGGTGTTAGGAACTTCCCCTCTCTGAGTAAGAGGGAGACCTGTTGATTTACAAGCGTGTGAACTTCACACGTGTGCTATCTCTCTTGTTCTTGCTACCTTGTGGGACTTATAGCAGGTTAATTCTGAATTATCTATGATATCCTTCTCAATATCCTCTGGACAAAAATAGAAATTTAAACAATTCTGGATAAGATAATAAATAATTTTGGGTCATGAAGGAGAGTTTGTGTTTTATTGTTGTTTTTATATTCAAACTGATTTTTATATGAATTACAATATATACATCTTTACAATTATAGAATATTGAGGTGAAAAGAAGTTAGAAAATATTTAGCCCATATTTTAATTTTTTTCTTTTCTGAAAAAGGACACTTCTAACAAATCAAACTAATATAGACAAACAGATAAAAGCAAAGCTTCTCTGATTTTTATATGCCCAGAATCCCACCTGCCTGGTATCTCTCTCATCTACATCTTTGGCCCCAATATAACAAAACTCCAAATCTCTTTTTCCTTTTTCTTTTTCTTTTTTCTTTTTTTGTTTTGTTTTGTTTTTGGTGTATGGTGCTGGGGATTGAACCCAGGGGCATTCTACCTCCAAGCTACATCCTGAGCCAATTTTTTTTTTAATTCCTTATTTTGAAACAGGGCCTCACTAGGTAGATGAGGCTGGTGGCGAACCTGGATCCTCCTGTCTCAGCCTCCCAATACTAGGATTACAAGTGTGCACCACCACACCCGGCTGGTGTTTAAGGAACTTAGTTTGAAAACCTGTGATTTAATCCAAGATTCCACTGCCTGGAGAGACAAAGTGACTTAGCCAAAGTCATTCTTAACTCCTGGAATCAGGTTTCTCTGAGTAGCTGAGTCTACCAGAAATAAACAATAAAAGTATTTTGGCAATAATTTATTTGTAACTCCAAAACATTTCCTCACTATTTTAACCTGGCTATTCGACTTCAAAAGATAAGCAAGAACTTTCTCAATGACTTTGGTTTTACTGACAGCAAGGTTAGCGAAATCAGTAGTGCTGGCTAGTGCCTGCCTTCCAGAATCAACCGTGGATGTTGACAGGATTGATGCACTGAAAATGGAAGTCAGTTTTCACTTATGGTATGCAGTGTGTATTCACTGTGTGACACATGTTCAAGTTGAAAAATTACCCCCTTCCCTAAGCCTGACCTCCCTGCCAGAGTGCAGTGAGTGGTGGGCAAATGAGAAAATGGCAGACTTTGTATAATCTCTGAGAGCATGGAAAATTACTCGGAATGTTTGGACAGCTCAGATTGTTTTTGTTAAACAATCTCACAAGCACCGTAGAAACCAGTCAGAGAGTGAATTCACTAGAGATCCTTATACTGTTGCTAAGATTTGATCCTTACTTACTATTGAGGAAGACAGTGGTTGGGATGCACTTGAAAATTCAGGTTCTATGTTGGACCACTTCTGAGTCCAAATGAGCCGTTAAAGTAGGAGCAGATCAAAGTACATTGACTTTAAGACATCAGGACCAAGAGACAGGAGGAATGAAGATGAACTAATGTTTATAAAGCAGTCATCATGCAACAAACACTCACTCTTCTGGGTCTCCTTTACACAGTTTGTGAATACTAACAGTAACCCAGTATGAGAACCAGGATTATAGCTCTATGACCCACAAACATCAGGGTCACACACCTGCAGCCCTCTGGGTCCTACACCACAGGGTTACTTCACAAACCTCAGTGATGAGAAGTTGAGTAATGTTAGTGATTTTGTGATTCACAATTCACAGTCTATAAAGGGAAATAAAGAGTTCATAAGACAGCCTTGTGTTTCAAGAACACTGCAATTTAATTGAAGACAAGACAGTATGCTACTTTAAGGTCCCAGTTTGCTAGTACACTATTAAATAAGGTATTATCATTTAACCTTTGAGGACTAAGCAGAATATGCAATCTGTAACTCCCCTGTGGTATTTATTTTGCTTTTTATAATGAGTGGGTTAAGATGAATCAGTAATTGGAATGAATAAAAACTTTACTGTTTCTACATTGTAACTAAAAGAGTTTCCCAAATGTCAAGTTGTGTTATTCTGAGTAAAAAATAAACTTCAACTATCAGATAAGTTTTCTATAAGTATCTAAGTATCTAATAAACCCAAAGGTGGAAATATTTATGATACTTGTAAGGAATGTTCTACTTCTAACATTTTGATATCCCTATATTAAGCACTACTTAGAACTGCCTGTATAACTCTGTTTTCTCAAAGTGGCAAATAAGTAGCTTGTAGGAATGAGGAAAGCTGATGTGAGGAAGGAAATTTTAAATACACAGCAGTTTCACTAATAAAATGCTCAGGCAGTCTAGAGTAATTTGGGTACTTGGTGAATCATTGCTTAGCAATTCATGAACACTGTGGGTGCTTGGAATTCAATTCCATTGTCCTCTATCTGAATTGCTTTGAAAAAAGGTCACATGAGATGGAAAGGAAGTTTTGACTTTCACATGCCTGTTATTGCTAAGGAAACCACTTCCTCAGTATTCACATATTCAGCATGTCTCTAGTTTTGGCTTCCATACAAATTACATCGTGGTACTGCATTAAGAAACAAACAAAGGTGGGGGATAACTTAAAAACTCTACTCAACTATGGCATTTTTGCAGATCAAAAAGAGGGCACTCTTCGGATGCACTTTTCTTTCTGAAGTTCACTAGGTATGCCTGGATGGAGCCCCCAAGACCTAACAGGATGTCTTAGATTCAAGGGAAGTGGCTTGCGATCTGCTGGTAAACAAAGGAGAAGCTAATAGAGCTTTGTTGTGTTTTCTGATTGGCAATGGCTCTGAACTATCTCCTACTTGTAGCTGCAGACAAAGAAACAGGAGATGGATTACCATGTTCTAGGACTGAGTGTTCCTTTCCAAGTCAAACTGCAAAAAGAAATAAAAATGGTTAGGTACCTAGTGTGTAGATTGTATAACTTGTCTCTTCTGTTTATGTTTTGTTTTGTTTGTTTTTTAAGGGAAAAAGTGAAGAAAACCGAGAAATATTTTAGAATGACTAGGTGTATCATTGGGCATTATTACACATAATGCTAAACACTGAAGTGGCTATTTTTTCAAGTGCTCTTTACTATTTAAAGGTTTCTTTGCTTTCATTTATATTTCTCCTGTTTCTGACAAAAATAGAAAGGTCTTGCATAAACAACCTCTTTATCCATTGTTGGGACCCAACATTTTCAATTCTCCTAGGCCAAGAGTAGTGAACGGAGTCCAGATAACAGTTCTGAAATGTCCGAAGTCTATCTGTGCAAGTAGCCTGACTCTCTGCTGGCATTAGGATCTATGGTTCATCTCTGTCTTTTTGTTTTCAGATTTGTTCATGAATTTGAGGTTCAGAACAAAACTGCACTGTTTAAGAAGAGTAATGTGCAAACACTGACTCTATAGTGGACTTATAAAAGAAGAATGCTCATTTGATAACGCATTGGTGGCAGTTATAAAAGAGGCAACTCTTAGTTACAATAAAGCTGAAAGCCTAGCATTAGCTGGGCTTTTGAGAAATTTTATCTCAATGAGAAATAGGGTTAATATCAATTGGTCAATGTAAGCATTTAAAATTCATTAACTATTAAATCACAGATTAAACTGTTTCAGTATGCAAGAGAAGGATTTAGTTGAGATCAGTAGAGAAAATACAGATATTTACTAACCTATTGATGAGCATCTATTTATGGATATCCCTAGAAACTGTTCCAAAGCACTTGATTTCTGAGTTGACACTGTAAAAATGATTGCAAATCCTACAGAGTCTCTGGCTTCAATAAGAACTTAAATGGTGGTTTTGGTTATAACAACAGAAATAGAAATCTTTACTTATATTAAAAATGTACTAACTACTAATCTGAGGTTAGGCATCATATATATGTTATCTCATTTAATCCTCTTGACAACCCTGTGAGATTAGTGCTATTATTATCATCCCTTATGTTCATCGGAGATTTAGAGAGGTAAGCAAATGCTTAAGTTCACTCATCCAGTAAGCAACAGGGATAAGATTAAAAATTAGTAATTTTAAGCTGGGCGTGGTGGCACACACTTGTAATCCCAGCATTCGGGAGACTGAGACAAGAGGATCGTGATTAGCAGACTGACTCAGCTTCTACTTAGTGAGGCCATTTGCAACTCAGTGAGATCCTGTTTCAAAATAAAGAATAAAAAAATAAATAAAAAATTGGGCTGAGGGTATCACTTGGAGGTAGAATGCCCCTGGGTTCCATCCCCAGTACCACACACACACAAAAAAACCCCTAGTAATTTTTTTCCAAGATTCAGAGCTCTTAACCACTGTCTGCAGAAAGACTTTGACACAGACTGATTTGAAATATCAGAAGTCTAAAGGAAGGGAAGGACCCACCTCTTCCTTCCTCAGCAAGTGCATATGTGTAGATAGCTCATGAATGATTCTTCTGAATTTCAAAAGGCAGATTCCACAGGCCTCTGGATAGGGAAGGGACCATGCCCAGTATCAAACATCCATAACTAAGAGGCTCCCAAGGGCAAAGGGAGAACATTTGTGCCCCAGACTAGAAGAAAGTAGAGTCTTGGCCTGGCTATGGATGGTGGATATCCTAAGACACCAGTGACTCTCACTATCCCATTAGCCCTGTCTCCTGGAGATAGCCAAGAGGTTCATTTAGGGATCCTGGGGTGGACAGCACACTGAGTAATTTGTCTTATTAAACTGAAGAATAAAGTTCCATGCCATTCTCTACTTCTGTTTTCTCAGTAAAATCATATTTAATGTTCATGATATTTCAAAGATAAGCTTCCAAGGAGGCTGATGTGGCCATTTTGGGTTGGAGTATTAAAGGGAAATCAGGTTTTTTCCTCCCTTCTCACTCTTTGTGCTAAAGGATAGGGTTTTGCCTAGAGGAAGGACTGGGCCAGGGGGCCGGGAAGGTGGGGCTAAAGCTTCTAGGCCAGATCACCATATTCCATGAGCAGACCTCCCCCTTTCCTTGCAAACCAAGGAAACCAGGTTTTCATTTCTTCCTCTGTGTCCTTTTTTTTTTTTTTTTTTTTTTAAGGAAAGAGATATTCTTTCTGATAGGTCAGGTCCCTCCCTTCCCCTATGGGACCCCACAGAAGGGACAGGAGGCAGAACCCCGGAAGCCAGAGTGGAGATGTCACAAGACTCCAGACATCGCAAGACTGACTCCAGATGCCGCATGATTTTCTACAGTGTCTTTTCTTTCCTTTTCTTTTTAGTAGTATTGAACCTAGAGGCATTCTGCCTCTGAGCAACATTCCCAACTTCTTCCTTCCTTTCTTTCTTTCTTTCTTTCTTTCTTTCTTTCTTTCTTTCTTTCTTTCTTTCTTTCTTTCTGTCTTTTTCTTTCTTTGCTGGGGGCTGAACCCAGGGGCATTCTATCCTTGAGCTACATTTCCAACCCCTTCTTATTTATTTGCTTATTATTTGATACTGAAAATTAGACACAAGAAAACTCTACCTCAAGCTACACCCCTAGTTCTCTTTAAATTTTTTTTATTTGAAACAAGGTCTTGCTAGGTTGCTGAGAGTCTCACTACTTTGTTGAGGTTGTCCTTGAACCTGTGATTCTTGATGTCTCAGTCTCTTAAGTACTAGGATTACAGGTGTATACCACCATGTCAAACATCACAGTGTCCTGTAAATATTTCTCTTACTAGTTTTAAAGGCTTCTACCCTCAAGGACATAGTTCACCTTTGTTTTTGTTTTATTGGGTAAAACAAGTCATGCCACCCTTTCATTCAATTGGGTGGGGAAATTCAAGGAGAACCCAGCCAGCACTAATATCTGCCACAGACCATCTGTTGGCTAGCACACATTCAGTTCTCTTTTCTCCCTACCCAATATGCATGCTCATTGCCTCCCTTAGGTAGAAAACACTTAGGTACCATCATCCACTGACACCTACAGGTAGGTCCATGTGTTTCCTCCTGACACAGAGGACTATGAGCTATCAAGACAAGTTACTTATCCCTTATAAACCCAAAATACAACAGCAGAGAAAGAATAGCATAACTAAATACTTCCAGAAATAGGAAGAAAGGGTGATATAAAGTAGTCATGAATTCACAGAACAGTAAGAACATGTCGGCTGGATGGGATGGTGCTTGTGTTATGGTAAATAATGCTTAACTTGGCCCAAATTCCTCAGCCTGGGAGCATTGAGCAGCTTTCCAACTTTTGCCAAAAGAAGAATGGGAGCCCTGGGCTTATTTAAAGTCTCAGTCACTTCTTCAGTCAAGGATTGCTCCTTCTTTGCTAGGATATCTTTTAAAAAGATATATGAGGTTCTCTGATGGTTATTGCCTGTTTGCCCATCAAATACATTCCCTTTTCCACAGTATTCTCTCAGCTCCGGGGCTGACCTCTATGGACTGCCTTACCTGGCTTACATCACCACTGGATTCTGGTTGATTTAGTTGAATTTAGTTGACTTGACTGAATGGGAGGAGTGAAGGTAGAATATAAGGGAGAAACGTGATAGTATTGTGCCTCTCCTGAAACTCCCTCCCTTAAGCTCGCCATGACCTGCCCCACCGTGGCTTTGCTCTGAGCTCCAGGCTCCAGTCCAGGGCTCGATTCTACAGATCAGCCTTCCCCAGCATCCTGCAATTCCATGCTGTCCCTCTGTCCTCAGGCCTAGGGTGGCAAAGGCATCCTATGCTGCTCACTCTTCAATGCCTCATTGTCCCTAATTGGCACCTTAACTTTGACATGCTTCTGTAAACTGCCTCTTTATTAAGCTCTCTTCAGTTAAATAATTTGTGTGTGCCATCTGCTTCCTGCCAAGCTTATAAGGCTTCTCATAGATTTGATTCAAATAGCTGGATGTGTCAGTGGCAGACAAAAATTCTTTCTTTATATATTCCTTTCTCTCTTTTTTCTTTTTTGTGGTATTGGGGATTGAACCTAATGTCATTCTACCTCTGATCTGAACCCCCATCCCTTTTTTTATTTTTAATTTTTCATTTTGAAAAAGAGTCTCATTAAGTTTCTAAGGGTCTCACTAAGTTGCTCAGGTTGGCCTTGAACCTGAAATCCTCTTGTCTCAGCCTCTCAAATACTGGGATTATAGGTATATACCACCATGCCTGGCTTTCACACATTTCTTATTCCTTTTTCTTTTTCTTGACTTAATTGCGAAAACTGAGGTCTAAGCTATCTGGTGTAATTGAAAATACTTACTGGTTTTTGTTGAAATACCCTATTCCATTCAGCCATTCCCTTTGTATTAGTTTTTCAGCGGTGCCATAACAACATATCTCAGACTGGTACTGTAAACAACAGAAATTTATTTGCTTACAGCTCTGGTGGCTGAAGATCTAAGAGCAAGGTTTTAACAATTTTAGTTTCACCTGAGTCCTCTCTCCTTGGCTTGTTGAGAGCTATCATTCCTGTCACATGACCCTTTCTCTATTTAGGAATCTGATGTCTTAGAGTTCTCCAGAGAAACAGAAACAATAAGAGATATGTTTGTCTATCTATATATTTACCTACCTCTCTACTACCTACTTTCTATCTATCTGCCTGCTTATCTATCTACTGCCTACCTACCTCTCATCTTCCTACCTAACACTTTATTTTCTATTATCTATCATCTTACCTAAATATCATCTATCTACCTACCCACTTATCATCTATCATCATAGGAAATGAGCTCATATGATTTTGGAGGCTGATAAGTCCTACTCTCTGCCATTGACAAGCTGCAGACCTGGTAATGCTAGTGATATAATTCAGTGAAAAGGCCTGTGAGCCAGGGGAGCTGAGGATGTAAATCGCAGGCTCAGGACTCAGGCCCTCAGTGGACTAGACGATGCCCACCTTCACCAGGGAGGGCAGTCAACTTTGTTAAGCTCACTGATTCAAGGTCAATCTCATTCAGAAATCTCCTCACACATCCAGAAACAACATTTAATAATGGCACCTCATGGGCCACTCAAGTCCACACATAAAATTAACCATCATATAGCCAGACATGGTGGCACACACTTGTAATCTCAGCATTCAGGAGGCTGAAACCAGAGGATCGTGGTTTGCAGACAGCCTCAGCTATTGAGCAAGGTCCTTCACAACTCAGTGAGACCCTGTTTCAAATTAAAGAATAAAAAAACTAGGGCAGGGAGTATAGCTCGGAGGTCAAATGCTCCCGGGTTCCATCCCCAGACCCGCAAAAAATAAAAATAAATAAATAAATAAATAAATAAATAAATAAATAGGCTGGGCCTAGCGTGGTGGTGCATACTTGTAATCCCTGTGCTTGGGAGGCGGAGACAGGAGGATAGCGCAGGTTCAAAGCCAGCTGTGCTGGCTTAAGAGACCCTGTTTCCAAATAAAAATAATATAAAATAGGTCTGGGAGTATATCCTGGAGGTAGAAGGGCTTCCAGGAACCCCAGTACCACAAAAATAAATAAATAAAAATAAAAATAATAAAAAGACTAACAAATAGGATGGGGATGTAGCTCAGAGGTAGAATGCCTTTGGGTTCCATCCCCAGTACTGAAAAATAAATAAACAAACAAACAGGACTAAAAAACAGGGCTGGGAGTATAGCTCATAGGTACAATACCCCTGGGTTTCATCCTCAATACCACCCACAAAAAATTAACCATCATATTTGCTTCTCTCTCTGTCTCTCTGTCTGTCTGTCTCTCTCCTTGTCATATTGGACCAGAGCCCACTCTAAAATCTTCCGTTTAAATTAGTCAACCCTTTAAAGGATATATTCCCAAACAGAATTACATTCTGGGATACTGAGGCTTGGGGCTTGGAGGGGGCACAGTTTAGCACATAAACACCCTTGGTATGATGTGGGCATATGCCAGTTGGCCTTGGCTTCAAAGCCTTTAATTTTATCTTTTATGTGATGAAGAGATGAGATTGCCTTTTCCACTCCAAAGGTTCCCAAATTCCTGGACACTTTCTATTTCCTGTATTTAAAAACTTCCTGAATTGTCTGTGGTCATCTGTTCCTGTGGTACCCTGCCAAATATAGCCAATTGCAATCTACACATACCATTAACACTGCTTTCCAATGTTTTTCTCTCGAGCTACATTTTCTGCCTTCCATATTATTACAAGCAACAGTTTTACCAATTGTTTTGCTACTGAATTTTGTTAGATGACCACTCTAGCCTCAATCACAGTTCACTAAGCATGTGGTACCTGGCCTTTAGCCCCCGTCATCAACTCCAGACTTACTTGCTATGGTAGTGCTCACATCTAGGTACCTATTTCAGTATTATTCAAGATAGGCTAGGGTTGCTGCAATAAAAATACACATTCATTTCTTGCTTATGCTGCATGTCTACCAGTCTATAATGGGTCTCTTAGCCTCTCAGGGACCCAGACTAATGGAGAGTCATTAACTTGGACATTCCTTTGTGTCATGCTAGGGGATGAGAGGGCTACTGCCTTTTAAAATCTCTTCTTAGATATGACACATATCTTTCTATTTTAGTTTATTGACCAAAGTGAGTCACATGGTTGTTTGTAGGTAGTGTGGCACATAGTTGTTTGACCAGAAAAAGAAACTCCTATGCTTGTGATGAGAACCTAAAACTTTTGGGAATAGCATGAATAGTTTATCATATTGCATCAACCCTTAATAATTGGTATTTTGTTTTATAAACTGGAAAAAAAAGGCCTTGAGACTAAAGAACAATTTTAGATCATCTGTAGCATCAGCTAGGGGACCATGACATCATTTTTCTTTTCTGGACACTGTGCCACTGTTTTTTTCTTGACACAAAAACACAACCATTACATCCCCAGATGCCATAGAATCACATATTTGGCCAAGTGTCAACTGCCAGTTGTGTGTCACTTGGTATTTCCACACCTTTTCTTTCTTACTACTAAAGAAGTTCATAACGTTGTATAAGAAAAGTCAGATAAAAAAAACTCTCTTACAATTTATTGTCCCTGTGATATGTATGGTATGCATTTCATTCTTTCCAAATGTATTTCAAAGTGAAGTCATATTTAAATTAGTCATTTCCATAAAGCAAGAAAGATATTTATTGTTATGCATTGCCAAGCAGACTGGCAGATGTCACTAGCAAATGGCAAAAAAAAAAAGACTTCTATGGCTCATTATTTCTATAAAAACAAACCTTTTTTCAGTTATTTCTGAAATAGAATGTAAATTCAACCATAAATGACAAAATAATACAGTGGCCATTAAACCTCACTGCAGTGTATCTTTAGAAAGTTTACGAATAAGTAATAATCATGATACCTTGCATTTTAAAAAGGAGGCATAATTTGGGTGCCAATTAAAGAAGTTTCCAGTCTAAAATAGATGTGTCTGTAATGAGAATCACTAACAATAGGTTAAAAATGGAACCTGCTATGAGGCACACGTGGAAATGTGTATAAAATTAGATTGTTTTGATTAGGCACAGCTTTTCTCAAAACCTTCTTCAAGAATAAATTATTTTGCTTAAAATCTTTTCCCTATGATCCACCCTTGTCTCTGATTCCAAGTGACTTTTTAAAACTACAATTCTAATCTTGTCATTTCCCTACTTAAAATTAGTCTATGTGGAACTAGGCTGCTATTAGGAAAGTGTTCCGATTAAGACTTGCTGTTGTCCCTATCCCAGTGTATTAGTGGTGGTTCTGGTCTGAATATCTGTGCCCCTGACCCTAAATTCATGTTGAAATTTTACCCCCCCCCCAGGAAATAGTAGAAAAGGTGAGGCCTTTGGGGAGTGATTAGGTCATGGATGAGATGCATTCTCTTATGAAAGAGCCCCAAGGAAGCTATCTGTTCTTCCACCAAGTGAGACACAGAGAAGGCACCACCTGTGACCTGAAACTGGGCTTTCACCACACACTGAACCTGCCAGTGTGTTCATCTTAGATTTTCCAGACTCTAGAATGGTGAAAAATAACTTTCTGTGCTTATTCGCTTTTCAGCTTATGCGATTTCATTATAGCAGCCCTAACAGGCTAAGTCAATGTCCCTCTGCGTACCCTGGCCGCCCTAGGCATTCAGCAATGGCAGTGTCCAATTCCCTCCTTCACCTTCACCGATCTTTCAAAACTTCACTTGAAGGCTTCCTCTGCTTGAAAGCCTTCCTTGTTGTTGATTCCTTTAGACTATCTCACTGCTGCATTTCCTATTTCTTATAAGATGGCTAATTTACAAATTTCATCTGTTCCTAGATTTGGGGAAACAATTGTGTTCTTATAAAAGAAGTGTGTGCGTGTGTGTGTGTGTGTGTGTGTGTGTGTGTGTGTGTGTGTATCTGATCTCATTTTCACAAAGACTTTAAGGAGAACAGGGTCTTACCCAGGTTAAGACTCATAGTTCTCTTTAGATATAAAAAACAACAGTATTGGATAAAACAACAACATTTCTCTTGTTTTTAGGTCCAAAAACAACTACATATTTTTCCTCATATGATTTTTAGACTATGGCATTAAATCAAATTATAAAGTATGTAACTCGAAGAGAATAAACTGTATTTTTGCTATTTTTAAATATTTTTATAGCCAGGCATAGTGGTGCATCCCTGTAATCCCAGTATTTGGCAGCCTGAAATATGAGGATCACAGGTTCAAGGACAGTCTCAGCAATGTAGTAGAATTCTTAGCAATCTAATGAAATACTTTAAAAAAAAAACACAAGACAAGACAAAACAAAACAAAAATATCTTATTTTATAGCTGTGTTAATGCATACCTATAATCCCAGAGACAGGAGTAGTTCAGGTTCGAGGCCAGCATGCAGTAACTTAGTGAGACCCTATTTTGAGAATACCAATAAAATAGGGCTGGCAGTATAACTCAGAGGTAGAATGCTCCTGGGATCAATACCCAGCACCACCAAACAAAGAAACATATAAACAAACAAACAATAAAAATGTCTGAGGGTGTAGCTCACAGGTAGAATGCCCCTGAGTTCAATCCCTTGTACAAAAGAAATTATTTATTTTTTATAAAGGTTTGCCAAGATATTCTACTAAGGTAGCACATTGTTGGGGTCAAGTTTCTAGAGAAAAAATAAGTTTGTTCTTTGGTATTGTCTTATTTTCCAAAAGAATTTTAGTGGATAACAATTTTTTAAAAATTACTCTTTTGTAGTCTGTGCTGGGTGGAACCCAAGCATTTAATCTCTGAGCTATGCCCCCAGCCTATTTTTTTGTTTGTTTGCTTTTAGTCTTAATTTTTAAACAGATCCCACTCAGTTGCTGAGGAGCTTGCTAAATTGCCGAGGCTGGCCTTAAACCTATGATTCTCTAGTTTCAGCTACCCAAGTATTGAGATTACAGGCATATGCCACCATGCTCGGCTTTCCAGATTACTCTTTTTAAATTGTCAACTGGCAGAGCTTATCATCTTTCCTGTCAGACTGCATGTTGAGTGTTATGTAGAAAGCTCACAAGGTCTCTAGGCTAGGCTTGTTCTGGGATTCACTCTCCGCACAGGGTGGGGAGCAGACACAGATGGAGAGGTGCACCCCAAACCTGTGCAGATAGCACAGGAATACTGTTATCATTTAAGTTTATCTGGAGTCTGTAGTGGATTTTCATGGCCAGTGCCATCCTGCACCCTTTCTTGCTTTCTACATTTTCCCATTGCTCAAAGGTTACTCACTACTTGTCTGAATTTTTTTATAGTTCTCAATGATTTTCACGAGAGAAATTTACCTTACAAAAAATTGATAATCAGTCTTGCCTGGCCTTCCCTTATCTTGTTTTTTCTGCATTTGTACCATGGTTGTCCTATGAGTGTATTTTTAATATTCGGTTCCATACTTGCTCTGAGTTCTGGTCTTGCAAGCTCTGCCTGCCACTTGCCTTCCTGAGCGCTGACTCGTGGGTTTACTCCATCCTCTGGGATCTGAAACCTCTGTACTTGTGATTCAATGCCCCTGCCTCACTGGTACGCCTAGTTTGAGCATGCTTTGCTCCTACTACCACTAGACACTGCTAAACTCTCCCACACCTTGTCAGGGACTCTTAAAGTATTATACTGACTTACTGTGGAATTAATTTAATACTAGGAACTTCATTTAATGTTTATGTTTCTAAGTTTCCCCATTTTACAAATATGACTCTAGATAATCCCCAAACTGCCCACATTTGGCTGTGAGGCTCAAGTAATATAAAGCTTGTGAAAGCATTTCATTTCAGGAGACAGAAATAGTAGGATCATAGGTTCACAAACAGCGTCAGCAACTTAGCTAGTGAGACTCTATTTCAAAACAAATACTATCACTACTACTACTACTACTACTACTACTACTACTATTACATTATTATTATTATTATTATTATTATTATTATTATTATTATTATTATTATCATTGGTGTAGCTTGGGCGTAGAATGCCCCTGGGTTCTGTCCCCAGTACCTAAAAAGCAAAACAAAACCCATTTCATTAGGTGCAGCATGCTAACCTCATATAAGTGCTAACCTGATTTCTACTGCAATGCTGTTTTCACTGAAACCTCATTCCTTGATGTCATTGTCTTTATACTTTGTAAGAGATACGCAATTTTAAAAGTATAGACTGCTATTGTGCTGGACAAGTATATCAGCAAGAAAGAAAAAAGTAACTTGATATTGACTATATATCATATGCCAAGTACTCTGCTAGGTGTTTATTATATATTCTGCATTCTGCGAAGTAGATTTTATTATCATTGTTGTAGTTACACACATAGGGATACACAGAGTAATTTATCCAAGGATAGATGGCAAGTCACAGGACAAGGAAGTATATCCATATATGTCTAAGTTCAGAGATGTGGTCTTTAGCACAGGCCTTCCTTAAGATGCTTATATGCTCCATATGGGGTTTGCATTTGAGTCTGGTTTTATCATGCCAATCTGGGTTGGCCCTATGAACTCTCTGGACCATGTAATCATGGTGCAGTAGTCAGCCTTCTAAGGTAGCTCCCCCTGATCCTCTGCTCCTAGTGTACAACTTCCTCTCGAGTATGGGCTACATTTCATAGCTTGTGAGTAATTACATTAATGAGATATCACTTCTGAGGTTGGTTTACAAAGGTCTATGACTTCTGTCTTACTGGAATTCTCTTGCTTGCTTCTGCTTGCTCATCTTGATAAAACCAGCTGCCATAGTATGAGCTACCCTATTGAAAGGCCCACGTGGTGGAGGCATAATGACTGCCTATGCTCAACAGTGCCAACCATCTGAATCCTGTCAACAATTGGCCAGGGAGCTTGGAATTGGGTTTAATCCCAGTTGAACCCTGAGGTAATTGTCAACCCAAATGACTTCTAGATAGTACCTGGTAAGGGGCCATGAACTGGAGGACCCAGCCAAACCTCATCTGCATTTCCTAGCAACAAAGTTGTGGGAAAATGAATGCTGTTATTTTTTTTTAATATTACATATTGGGGTCATTTGTTACACAGCAGTAGATAACTGGCATATAGAGGAGCATTATCAATAGGCATCTGGGGTACAACCATTTTATGGTAAAGTGGAGAAAACAATAATATATGTTTCACTGAACTGGGACATAAATTTAGCCAAAGCTCAAGAGAAGTAACTACTATTATTGTAATTTCAGGTGTATCACACAATACTCTTATTATTATTAATATTTAGTCACATCTAATACCACAGTAATTTATTTTTTATAAGATATACCAAATAAAAGGAAATATCTGTAACTGCATTGCTTTCTTCAGAAAATTGGGTTCAGCTGTGGAAGTAAAAAAAAAAATCTATCAGGGAATCTATAAATATTGAAAATATTCCTTTTAAAAGAATGGTTTGATTTTCCCTTGTTGCAATAAATTAGATGTGATAAGATAGGATATAGAGATAGGGAAACGTCATTTCAGCAAACTCATGATCTTTATTTCTTCTATTCCTTTTGAGAGCTTTTCTCATGAAGAAACAGTCTCACTCTTCTGGATTTGAAATAAGATTAATAGAACGAAGCCTTAGTGAAGTTTGCCTTGTCCTGGTTCTACACATTTGATGCTCACACAGCCCTGTGAGACAGGGAAGATTTTTATCATTCACAACTTAGAGAGAAGAAGCTTGATGCACAGATGTCCTATGTAACTTGCCCAGGTCAGCGGGCTGGTGCCCTGGTAGCCCAGTTTTGAATTCAAGTAAGTTCACTGGCTCTTAATTCCCCGGTTCTACTACAGTACTGAGCAATGGAGAGAAGGGGTCCATAGAAGGTGGTCAGACTTTTAAATCCTAGCCGTTACTTCAATTAATGAAATAAATTATTTCAGCAAGCACTCACCATCTATGCAATTTAAAATTTTCTTGAGTGTGTTATGTTTTTTTTTTGTGTGTGTGGTGGGGTTGGGGGTCCTGGGGGTGGAACCCAGGGGCTTTCTACCTTCGGGCTATACTCCCAGACCTATTTTATACTTTATTTGGAAACAGGGTCTCACTAAGTTGCTGAGCGCCTCACTAAGTAGCTGAGGCTGGCTTTGTTTTTTTTTTAAGTGACTCAAACATGAATTTATTATCTTGCAGTTCTGGAAATCAGAAGTACAGAATGAAAATGAAACCAAAGTATCAGCAACAGGATTCTTTCTTTCTTTATTTCTGTCTGTCTGTCTGTCTTCCTCTCTTTCTTTCTCTTTCTTTCTCTTTCTTTCTTGAAGCTCTGTGATTCCAAGAATCTCTTCTTTGCCTCTTCTGGTTTTGTTGGCTACTCCCTGTCTTATGGCTCTGCCACCCCAATAATTGATTCTGTTGTCATATTGCTTTCTCCTAATTATCTTCTGCCTCTTCTTATAAAGACCATGTGATTATATCAAGCCTACCTTGATAATTTAGACAAAATCTCCCAATTGCAAGACCTTCATTGAAACCTACCTGAAAGGTACTTTTTTAAAATTTATTTTTATTGGTGCATTGTAATCATACATCACATTAGAATACAAGACTTGGGAGGATATACAAGCACACATCATCCAATTAGCCCTCATCCAGTCCCCATCCCATTCCCTCCCCCTTCCTCGATCCCATGCTTGTTTGGTGATTAACTTTGATACATATGTTTATGTACCTCCTGCTTTTTATTTTTTTTTAATTTTTTATTTTTTTTAATTTTTTTGTGCTACAGCAATTTATTGGAAGATGCCAATGTCTTTAAAATACAAACTTATTTTTTTTCAAAGTATATTTTAGTATGAACTAAGTATAGTATTATTTAACAATTGTTAGCTCTTGGAAAGTAAAAAGGCTGCAACCCTCAAGTTAGTGTCCCTCAATTGTTTTTTTTTATTTTTTTTATTTTATATTGGTGCAATGTATGCATACATCATAATGGTAAAGAGGCTCCATCCTCCCCTATTCCATACCCTCTGCTTGGTCACCTTAATTGCTTCACTATAGGGCCCTTTCTATAGCTCGACCACTTCCTGTTGCCCCTTTCCTCCTAGTTATTGCTGATTAGGGGAAGCATCTGGTTTTAATTTTCTGCGATATTTCTCTGTGTATGCCGCGTTGCAAATACTGATCCCACTCTTGACAGCCCCAGTTGTGGCCTGGCTACCCAGTGGACTGATCCAGACCTCACTGGCTCAAACAGCAGCCTTGCCTCATGGGAGGCCCCGATTCTGGTCTCGCTGGCCCCAACAATGGCCTAACCCCTCAGCTGGCTCTGATCCCGGCCTCGGAGGCCCCAGCACTGGCCTTCCTCATGGCAGGCTCCGATGCTAGCCAATGGCCCCGGCATTGGCCTAACCCCTCCGCAGGCTCCGATCCAGGCCTTGGAGGCCTCAGTACCGGCTTTGCTTCACGGAAGGCTCTGATGCCGGCCGCTGGCCCTGGCACTGGCCTAACACCTCGGCAGGCTCCGATTCCAGCCTCCGAGACCCCGGCACCGGCCTTGCCTCGCAGCAGGCTCCGATCCCGGCCTCACTGGCCCCGGCACTGGCCTAACTCCTCGGCAGGCTCCAATCCCGGCCTCAGAGGCCTCAATAATGGCCTTGCCTCATGGAAGGCTCCAATGCAGGCCGCTGGTCCCAGCACTGGCCTAACCCCTCAGCAGGCTCCGATCCGGGCCTCGGAGGCCCCAGCACCGGCTTTGTCTCACTGCAGGCTCTGATGTAGGCCTCACTAGCTCCTGCACCGACCTAACCCCTCGGCAGGCTCCGATCCCGGCCTTGGAAGCCTCAATAGCGGCCTTGCCTCACGGAAGGCTCCAATACCGGCCGGTGGTCCTGGCACCGGCCTAACCCCTCAGTAGGCTCTGATCCCGGCCTCGGAGGCTCCAGTACCAGCCTTCCTCACGGCAGGCTTCGATGCAAGCCGATGGCCCCGGCATCAGCCTAACCCCTCTGCAGGCTCCAATCAGGCCTCGGAGGCCTCAGTAGTGGCCTTGCTTCACGGAAGGCTCTGATGCTGGCTGCTGGCCCTGGTACTGGCCTAACCCCTCAGCAGGCTACGATCCCGGCCTCTGAGACCCCGGCACCGGCCTTGCCTCGCGGCAGGCTCCGATCCTGGCCTCGCTGGCCCCAGCATGGGCCTAACCCCTTGGCAGGCTCCAATCCCAGCCTCGGAAGCTGAGGCTGGCTTTGAATCTGTGTGATCCTCCTGTCTCAGCCTCCCAAGCACAGGGATTACAAGCGTGCGCCACCACGCCCGGCTGTGTGTGTCACATTTTAAAAGGGAAAAGGAAACGTGCAATTATTTTTAATAATATATATATATATTTTTTTTGTTGGTACTGGGGTTCCTGGAAACCCTTCTACCTCCGGGCTATACTCCCAGGCCTATTTTATATTTTTATTTGGAAACAGGGTCTTTTAAGCCAGCGAGGCTGGTTTCAAACCTGCGTGATTCTCCTGTCTCCGCTTCCCAAGCGCGGGATTACAAGCGTGCACCACTACACCCGGTTTAATTATATATCTTAATCAAGCAATTATATCTGTTATTTCAATATTTAATTCATATAGCAATTTTAATGCGTTATTTCATGTCCTTTTTAATACTTTTGTGTGATAGGGATTGAATCTAAAGGCATTCTATCTCTGAGCTACACTTCCAACCCTATTTTATTTTCTATTTTGAAACAAAATCTCACCGAGTTGCTGAGGCTGGCCTTAAACCTGTGCTCTTCCTGTCTCAGCTTCCCAAGTACTGGGATTACAGGCACGTTCTACCTCACTCAACTCGGTTTTGTACTTTATTTCAAAATCCAGTGTGTATTTAACACTTCTACACATCACAGTTTGGTCTGCCACATTTCAGGTGGTGAACAGGGGCATGTGGCTAGTGGCTTTCACACCAGAGAGGGCCACTCTACCACCACTTGGCTGGAATCAACAGACTTCTATTTATATCTCCTATGAACAGTCCTTATCCCTTTTTTTTTTTTTTTTTTTTTTTTTAGTATTTTCAAAAATGTAGGAACCATGAGTATTAAAACTGAAAGTAAGTTTGAAAAAAAAAAAAAGGAAGGGGGAAAATACCACACCCATTTTCACTGGGGCTTTCTAGCAATGTCCACTAAAGCTGATGTTAAGTGCCCTATGTCAGATTTCTGAAATATTTTCAGTTCAGCTGCATGCCCATTTAAGAACACAAGGTTCATTTACCATATTTCCCTCTTGGCCAAGCAGAAATCTAAAAATAAACTCCTAAGTTCTTAGATTTGACCTAACCCTTTATATAAATATCCGTTTGCAGTTGTTATTTTAGCTAAAGAAAAGCCCAGTCCCCTAAGTCACTTGGTCGTAAAAACTTTAAGAAACTGATTTCTCCCAAACACTTCCTTCCTCTAAATCACATACAAACACAGGGCAAAGGGGAGGAAGCAAATATTAGATTTTTTTTTTCCCAGAAGAGAACAAAAAAGCCACTCCCCGCCCCATACAACATTCTTTTGTCATTTCCTTTCCCACCACCAAATTTAAATAATGATTAGTGTATGAAAAAAATTGCTCCCTTAATATAAAGCTTACTTCTTCAGACTGTGGAGCTTTTGTCTAAGAAGTTACAATCTACCCACTGAGTTTAGAGTGTCCTGTGGGAAATTTCAAGAACTTATACCCTGGTCTGTATCTCTGCTAATGTTTTCCCCACACATGACAGGAATTGGTGGTGAGTGCTTGCTGAAATAAGTTTATTTTCATTAACTGAAGTCAAGACAATTTTGTATTCATTATTTTAAAAGTGGTTTACTATTTTAAATATCTTAGTGAAAACACTTAAGAGGAATATTTGATCAGAAAGACATCTGTGAGGAAAGCATTGCATAAAGATGTGGAAGAAATGGCTAGGATTTAAAAGTCTGACTACCTACTACGGGCTCCTCTTTGAACCTGCGCCTAAATGAAACTTTTTTTTTTTTTTGGTGGTGGTACTGGGGATTGAACCCAGGGGCCTTCTACCTCTGATCTACACCCTCAGTCTGATTTTTTAATTCTTTTATTTTGAAACAGGGTCTCATTAAGTTGTTGAGGCTGGCTGAGAATCTGCCATCCTCCTGTCTCAGTCTCCCAAGTACTGGGATTAGAAGGGTGCACCACCATGACTAGCATCCAGTAGGAAACCCAAATATGTTGTTTTTTCCTTTCCTCTTGTTCTTTTTCCTTTTAAAAGTATTATAAAATTATTGTATTTTTTCCAAAGGGTGTTTATGTCAATTGGATAGAATATTATAATGATGTCTAATTTAGCTGCATAATTATTTATTAGGTAGTAGAAAGGCAAAATAACATCATAATTTTTTGTGTGTGGTACTGGGGATGTAACCCAGGCTCAATGTATCTCTGAGCTACACCCCCAGCCCTATTTTTATTCTTTATTTTGAAATAGGGTCTCACTGAGTTGTAAGTAGCTGAGGCTGGCTGTGAACCTGGATCCTCCTGTCTCAGCCTCCCAAATGCTGGGATTACAAACATGTGCCACCACGCCTGGCTCCATAATTTTTTTAAATGGTGGGAGGTCCAGTATGTATTATCATCTGATATTATCTGGTTAGAATGCTTACGTAGTAGATTTGTACCTAAAACCATAAAAGGCATTCTTTTTTTTTTTTTTTTTTTTGGTATTGGGGTTGTGCCCAGAAGTATTCTGCTTCCAAGCTATACTCCAGACCTATTTTATTTTGAGAAAAAATCTTGCTAAGTTTCTGAGACTGACCTTCAATCTGTGATCTTCTTGATTTAGCCTCCCAAGTACTGGAATTAAAGGCATGCACCATGCCCCTCTCATAAAGTGCAACGTGTATGTGTGGGTACTGGGGATCAAACCCAGGGCATTCTATCTCTGAACTACACCCCCAGACTTTTTTTATTCTAAAACAGGGTCTCACTAATTTGCCGAGAGTCTCGCTAATTTGCTGAGGCTGCTCTTGAACTCCCGTCTGTCTCTCAAGAACTGAGATTACAGGTGTGTGCCTGGCTATGAAGTGTAATTTTTCAAAGGGAAATCATTTTAAGTACATATGATAGACTTAGAGTTTCCCTTTTATTTATACTTTATTGGTACATTATAGTCTCCCGTCACAATGCAGTTCATAGCAATGGTGGCACACCATTGCACTTGGTGGCTCCCCCAGCTCCCTCCTCATTTCCTTGCCCCTCTCCCACACAGAGTGTTGAGATTGGCATTGGTATACTCACAAATGTACACAAATTCACTGACTGATATCTACCAACAGCAATAATGCTAGCTATCCTTGCTCAAAACATTTTAGCAAAATATCACTTAACCTCAAATAACATTTGGTGGCTTCAAATTAGATTCATCCTTTGAAGACACTGATTTGTCACTATCACAAAAAAATTGATGCTGATGTTTAAGGTAATTCCAAAAGAGGAGTTCCCCAAATATCTGGACAATGTTAGAATCAAGCAAATTAACCCACAGCCTCTAAAGGTGGCTACTCCAGCAAAACAGAATTCATTGGGATGCATAAATTCTGGCACATTAATTAAAAATTAGTAACATCAGTTTCTAACCAGAACAAGAGAGGGAGAGTAATGAGGAGTACTGACTCCGTTTTAGAGTGAGGAAGCTCCTGCACTCTTGCTTGTTTTGTGGTGAGGCCTTTGAAACTCTAATGGTTCTCTGCTGTTAAAATCCCCATCCTCCTGGCATTGTTCCAAAATGCTGGGGCCTGTGTTTCCTTTCGCGTTGATTTCTAAGCTTCCTTACATTTTCAGGTCAGCGGCTAAATTCTTTTATTAGTTCATCTTCACTTCATTTCAAACAGAACATTTTAGAGAAAAATCCTCTGATTTTGCTGCAAATTGCTCCCTTCTCGAGATAATGTTTCCCAATAAATACTACAGTGAATATTTTTCCAGCTGCCACTCAGAGCTCCTGTGTCCCCAGCGTGAGGGTGGCTTTGCCTCACTCTTCAAATGAGCCTGGGCCGTGCTGCTCATGCCACGTGGAGGAGCGACGCTCCCGGGACTGTGGGGGTGCAGCGGCTGTCCTCTCTCACTGCTGTTTGGTGCCCTTATGACTAAATCTTTAAAGGTTGAGATCCAAAGGGGGAGCTTATGCAGGGCCTTTTACTAAATACTTCTAGATACTGTATCTACCCTAAAAGTAATTTTTGTGCTTAATAAAATTGTTCTAAACAAATTATATTTTATATTTTATAGAGGAACATGGCATTTATAAAATAATAGGCTAGAAAAATGTGCTATTTAATTTCCAAAAGATATATCAAAGGTCTCACCAAAGGCCCATCACAACACTGTCTAAATATTTTGGGGAACTCCTCTTTTGGAATTACCTTCAGCAGGAGCATCACTTTCTTCAGAATGTTGACAAATCAGTGTACTCAAAGGGTGAATCTAATTCCAAGCTCCCAGGTGTCTTCTAACGTTAAGTGATACTTTGCTAAAATGTTTTGCCCAAGAACAGCAAGAGATATCAGCAATCGCATGGACTGAACACACATGGTGTTTAGGAAGACTTTTGTCTAAAGCCTTTGACGATTGCTGATAGTACCCTTTTAGGGCTAGATGAATACTTCAGTGACTCTGAGCAGAAGCTTCATTGGTAGCTTCAGGCCAAGGCTGCTCACTGCCTCAGTCTACCTTCCCCGGACCTCTTAGCTGTTGTAGTAGCCAGGGAGATGGAATGCTCCAGATGGTGTAGCTTAAAGATGGAGAAAGGGTTCATAGTAGCTGTCACACAGATTTGGGCTAAAAAGAAACTTTTATTGGGTTTCACTATAGCAATTTGGGGATCAATTTGTAGCTATCACAGTCTAGCCTATTTTAAGATAACAATAAATATAAGATTTTTAAGGACTATAGAACAATTTCATTCTGGGAAAACATGGTCTTAGCGACTGCTTTAATTCTATATTTTTAGAGATTGTTACCTAGAAGTTATTAAATAATCTGTTGAATGTACTATACATTTCCACATCTTTAAAGAATCATGGTATAATAAAATAGCAGTATGAGTTATGTAAAATAGAGCTAGTTTACTTTACCACATTTCTTAGACTCTACATTGTATGAGATTCCATATTTTAACCTTCTAAATTCAGATGCATCTTACCCAAGATAGTACCTTAGATGTGATGAAATATTTAATTTTGATCATTTGGAAGCATTTGAGGTCTTTCATAGCCTTCAGGTAATTATTACATAAATGGATTATGACTGCTCTATAGTTAGACTTGCTAATAGGGTTCCAAGCTATGGTTCCTTTAAGCTGTAGAACCCACCTTACAGCTGGTTCCTTACACCTTTTCTGAATCTTCTGTCTAACTCTCCATTCTGTGGAATTCTGACCCCATCACATGCACTTCCATGTCTTATGTCTTATCTTTCAACTTCAGAGAATTTGTCCTCAGGAGTACTTTTCCATCTACAACTTTTGGATTTCGAGAGCATTGTTCCCAAAATGAGGTCCATGGAAGATTCAGCTTCCTGTCCCTTTTCAGTCAGCTCAGGCCTCAAGACTCCATGTTCAACCCTTGGACCAGGCTTCTTTGTGCTCGGTGAGGCCTCTCATCAGTGAGTTCCTGTTGTGTTTACCCCAATCCCACTGTCACTCAACATAAAAACCTTAGCAGGGCTGGGCATGGAGACACACGTTTGTAATCCCAGGACTTAGGATGCTGAGACAGGAGGATCACAGATTCAAAGCCAGCCTCAGCAGCTTAGTGAAGCCCTTGGAACTTAGTGATATTCTGTTTCCAACTAAAATATTAAAAAATATAGGTCTGGAGGTGATACTTCCATCCCTAGTATCACCACCACTACCACTACCACCACCACCACCACCACCACCAAACAACAGTAAAATACCTTAGCAGGGAGAGGAGAGGTGGTAGCAACAGAATACAAAAGCCATCATAACCATATTTGCCAGAGTTAAGGTTAATAATCTACTATCATAATACAATGAAAATTCTAGGAATGCTTGGATTATTAAGTAATTTCCACAATTACCAGAATTTTCAGAGGGCCCAGAATTCCCAAGTAAATGGAATTTGAAAACCATTGCTCATAAGTTTATTATTAACAAGTAGGTAACTTTTAACTCACCACACATAGTTTTATAGACTTGTCCAGAAAATGCTAGCTGATACTCTGAGATCCTATAGGAAATTATTACTTCAGGAAAGTATTTCTTCCCCTAGAGAACCAGGATTAAGTACATTTCAACAATTTTTGAAGATATCATAGTAGTCATTATTTTACTTAGTGAAAATAAACTGAAGTTCAACTCCCTCCAAGTTCTAAATATTCACTAGAAAAAGAATACTTAAGTGCATTATTTTTAAGCAGTGTAATGTAATCTTAAGAAATGCTTAAAATAGAAACTAGAAAGGCAATGTTAACACTTGGAAGAATAGCATGAAATATTGGTAAAAGAAAAAGCAGGGCAAAGAGTTAAAATTAAAAGGAAAGTCATAGTTGTGGAATGAGATCTTTAGCTCCGTGCCGCTTTAAATTTGTATTGATAAAAATATTCTTCATTTTCAAAGGGACTGATTAGGTAGGGTGCTGGTGGGGATTTTCTTTTCACGAGAACTTGAATAGTTTTTCCAGAGATAATACTTGAACGTGTTGGAGTTCAACACTGGCCCAGAGCCCTGAGACTACTGATAAACTTGGGGCTAGGGGAATAGAGAGGTCACAAGGGCTGCAGGCTACCACTGGAAAGCTCACCAAAAAGAAGAGAGCGCAATGATACCTAGCTTCGGGGGGTAGAGGCACGGATGAAACTCCAGGCATGGCAAAAATGGGGTCAATACTGAATACGATACTTAGCAAATAAATAGCACTTGGGTCTCCTTCAGACCCAACCTCTTTCATATCGTTTGTCACATTTACACGCAGTTGTGCCAAGTTTAGAGTGGAGCTGAAAATAAAAAAAAGTCAATGGTCTGAACAGTGTGTGTGTGTGTGTGTGTGTGTGTGTGTGTGTGTGTGTGCGCGCGCACGCATTATAAAATCTGTCCTGTTCTGTGTTTTGAAAAGGAATGTTAATAACCTTAAGGGGACCATTTTCCTATTCAGAGCAGCACTAGTATAGAATCCTATCTGTGGCAGGGACTCAAGCTGTAGTCAGAACAGATGCAATTTGACAGCAGAAAGGAACATAATAGCCATTTGGAAGCACATGTTTTTGAATTAAACAGAAGAAAACACATTTCTCCATCACATCGTTAGTGTGCATATTTACTACATGTGGTCTAGGGAAAGATGAATTCTAGAGTCACATACAGATGTGCTTAGAAAAAGATGTTGAATAGGCCTGTCTGAAAAGTTCTGAGACCTGTGCAGGTACTCTGAAGTCAGAGATTACAGAGTGGTTGTTAAGACCTTGGACATTAGAGCTAGACTGCCTGGCTTTAAATCCCAGTTGTACCATTTCCTGATAAATATATATCAGGTTTTTAGCAGAAACCATAAGCTTTTGCTTTAGTTAAGGACTTGTACACTGCAGAACTAGCCTTGTAACTCCCCCAACCACCTCAAAATTTTTGCTTTCTTCCACTGTTTAGGGGACTTCCAGGTACTTTAACAGAATGCAGAATGGGCTTAACCTGATAGTGGTTTATTTCTTACTCATATAAAGACCATGCACATATAATTGAGTCTATGAAGTTATATAGGAACCGAAACTCCTTGCATGCTCTATCTTGACCATTCTCCAGGACATCACAATCTTTCATATCCAAAAGACAGATTGGAGAAGAGACACCAGTGGGGGAGGGATCACCAGCTTCTTAAAACCTTGTGCTTGGAAGAGATACATCACCTCTACATATTTTATCGGTAAAACAAAATTACGTAGTTGTGCCTGTAGGCCAGTGGGGCTGGGAAACGCAGTTCCAGACTAAGGACCATAAAAGGGAAAGCACAAATTTTTCGTAGATAGTCAGCTTTCCTTTCCAGATTTGAAGAACTGAGTTGCAAGAAAGGGATAGTAGACGTCTCATTCCTAAGTGCTTATTGGCCTACAGAACTGGCAGCATCATCTTGATATGTTCCCCACAACAGAAGGTGAGGGCAATCTTGGGAAATTTTGATGTGGTCCTGGAGTTTGGGGACCAAATGTAAATGGGGAGATAGCAATTTATTTCTCAGCTGGTGAGTTTGTAAGACCTTACCAGACCAGTGGAATCAGTGGTATGTGGCAACCCTGATAAAGACATAGAACAAAGTAAAGATAAGCTCTCGGTCCATCAGAAGCTCTGCGTAAGGACCTTAGTGGTCACCATGACTTTACAAGAAGGTATATAAAAGTTAGAGGAGGAGCTGTTTGGCAGCTGCTGGCCAGAAAAGATGAGAGTCCACTCAGGAAGGGCTTTGGAGACATAGATTTCTGCTGTAGCCAAAAGGGAAATGTGGTCATCTCTGAAGGATTTTTTAGTGAGGGAGAGGCCAAAGTGGTGCTGGAGAACACACCTAAAAAACCACACTTAACATCTGTGCAGAGACCTGAAGGTTGGGGGAGACCACCAGGAGGAGGTTCTAGTTACTTTTCCCCAATAGTAGACAGCCAGCTATATTAGACTTTTCTCCTTTTCCCATTTATTTTCCCTTCTAACAGCTCATGTGAATAGGGTTTGGAACAGTTAAAGAGAAAAAATATAGTCAGGCATGGTGGCTCATGCCTGTAATACCAGTACTTGGGAGGCTGAGACAGAAGGATTACAGATTTTAGGCCAGCCTCAGCAATTTAGTGAGACCCTAAGCAACTTAGCAAAACTCTTTAAAAATCTAAATAAGCCGGTCATCGTGGTGCACACTTGTAATCCCAGTACTCGAGAGGCTGAGACAGGAGGATCGCAGTTTTGTGGCAAATCTCAGATACTTAGTGATGCCCTCTATAACTTAATGAGGACCTGTTTCAAAATAACGAATAAAAAAATAGGGCTGGAAGTGTAGCTTGGAGGTGGAGTGCTCCTGATTTCAACCCTCGGTACCAAAACAAATCAACAAAAATCAAAACAGAGAAAACCAGGTCTCTTAAGGGCTACAGGCCTCATAAGCCAAAGATTAAGATTGGGGAAGAAGAAATATGAAAGAATTTAAAATGAGAAGAAATGAATGAAACTGCTTTAACATCTGAAAGAGACCAGAAAGTTACAAGATCTTCTAGAGATGCAAGTAGGTGATTGAAAAAGTAAATTCTGCAGATTGTGATTAAATACAGTGATATAAAAATAAATATAAAAAGCCTCACCGGGCGTGGTGGCACATACTTGTAATCCCCGCACTTGGGAAGAGGAGACAGGAGGATCGCACAGGTTCGAAGCCAGCCGTGCTGGCTTAAGAGATCCTGTTTCAAAAAGAAAAAAAAAAAAAATAGGGCTTGGAGTGTAGCCCAGAGGTAGAAGGTTTTCCAGAAAGCCCAGTACCACCACCAAAAAAAAAAAAAAAAAGCCTCCTCAACATATCATGTATTTACCCATCAAGACTAGATTTATGAGCAAATTGGTCTCCTAAACACTTAGGTATAAAGGTATAAAAGGCAGAATTGGGGCTTGAAGACATACTTTCTAGCATACTGTTTGAACTGATTCACTCGTATGAGGCCAGTCCATCAACTCATGTCTGCCAGTCTGTATGTGTGACAAGAAGGAAGAGGCCTGTGTGCCTGTTCAGTTTCCTAACACTTCAGAATTCAAATGGGCTGCTGCAGGGAACTCACACCTGCACCTACCAAAGTGGTGAGGTAGAAGGGAGAGCGCGAAGTGAAAGATTTCTTCATGGAAGTCTTGGCTGCTGTGATTGACAGAGAGTTTCTCTTTGAAGCACCAGAGACCAGGGAAAATCTTGGGAATTTAAATATTTAAGAACAACATGCAAGGGATCCAGAAACTCCTGCAGGAGCAGGAGAGGCTTTAGAGTTTCAGTTAATTAGTTTAATGGGCTAAATGTTGTCACTGACATCTACAAACTAGTGACACGCAAGGACACATGGGTTTCCGGGATGGTTCATTAAGAGAGATACCCATTCATTCTTTCATTTTTATTCAACAGCATACTCAATACCTACTTTGAATAACACATCATGCTAGGTGCTGGGTGTAAAACCAAGAGTAAAATATCAATGTTCTACTGGACTAAATTTCTAAAAACAAAGATAGGGAGCTTTAACCAAGGTACCTGATCTGACCGAAAGCAGAAGTGGATAGTTCAGGGAAATGGCACTAAGTTCAGTGCATTAGAGCAGTGGTGAACTCTTTTTCATGTTTATACACTTCTTTGATGTTCTAATAGTTCTTTTAAAATAAATAAAAAATCATAAAGGGAAAGACATGAAAATCTTGGCCCAGAGAACCAAATGGGCCACTGTTTTAAAGAGATTTATATTTTTCCTTTTATTCCAAGTTAGTCAAGAATTATTTAGTGCTCTGATGAAAGCTCTCCATCACCTCATTTCTGTTCCCACTGCTTCATCCAGAGAGCGGCTTCCACTTGTGTGGCTCCCCTCTCTTTCCTGTTTCATGCCGTGTCCTGCCACATCCTGCTCATTTCCCCTTGGTCTGTGTTGTAACTTTAGAATTCTTAAGTAGTTTTAGAGGAAGAGTATTAAACATAGTTGGAAATCAGTTGCTCTTCCTTGTTATAGCCAGAAGAAAATAAGAAGCTAGAGATGGCTTAAAAGGAATTGTAGCTTTTGAGAAATGAAGCCAGTTGTTATCTGAGGAATTCAAAAGGCAGGAATGCTTTGAAAGCAAATGATGGGCTTCTTATGATGCCCAAGTAAAACTTGAGAAACTAGATTCAGATACCCAGGTGGATGGTAAAGGTTCTGAGAAGGCTCTAACACAGACATTTAAGCTGAACATGGATTAGAGCATCCCCTATTCCTTAAACACACACACACACACACACACACACACACACACACACACACACACACACGATGCATAGGAATTTCATATGTAGAAAGACTGAATATTTGAATTAGCCTATGGACTGAGTATAGGCTGACAATGTAAAATTATTAACAAATTTGGAACATTAACTAAAACACTTAGCCAGTTAGTGAAAACTCTCCTTCAGAAAATGAGGGTGTGGTGGTGCACGCTTGTAATCCCTGCGCTTGGGAGGCAGAGACGGGAGGATCACGCAGGTTTAAAGCCAGCCCCGCACGCTGGCTTAGGAGACCCTGTTTCCAAATAAAAATGTAAAAATAGGTCTGGGAGTGTAGCCCGGAGGTAGAAGGGCTTCCAGGAACCCCAGTACCACCAAAGGGAAAAAAAAAAAGCAAAGAAAAGAAAAGAAAAGGAAAGAAAAGAAAGAAAAAAAGAAAATGAGGGTGTTCTGTTTATTTCAATTTAATTGAGCAGTTTACCTCAGTGAGGTAGATGTGATTTTCCTAGCTTTAAGATACAGATATCAATTCAATTTCAGGAATCCAAAGGCAGTTAAACAATAGTTCTTATACATTCATCCAGTACTTTGAATTGAGGAAGTTCTCAATTCAAGACTGATATAATCTTAGGCCAACTTCTGTCTAATGCAGTTTGGAGTCCCTGTCACTAGGGAAGTGGATCTTTTGACCATGGTTTCTAAGCACAGAACAAAATGTGGAATAAAGAAGTAAAAACACAAGCAAACACACAGTTCAGGAAGAAAGACCACAGGTGATTTAATAAAATAAATATATGCATCATTGTACATATTTGATTTGCTGATTATAAAACAACTCTTTTCTTGTCTACACCTACTTCCCTCTCCCCATTGAATTATATATTGGGCTAAGTACACTTTTTATCTCTTCTAAGGTTGCATTTAATCTAAAGAGAAGTAATTTTTAAAAAGTACTACATATTCTATACAAAAATTGTTATTGCTGTATGCTAGGCAAGAGATCCCTGCTCAGGACATCTATTTGTTTGAAAATGTAAAACATATTTTAGCAGAGAGAGAACTAACCAAAATATGAAAGAAAATCTTTCATAAAGTTAATTAAAATAGTTTTACATTTGTAAGAAACATTACCTATGGTGATGCTTTAAAATATAGAAATATTTACATTATTCTTTTTACTTAACATAGCATCAAGAGTATTTTCTTAAATCTTACCCTTAACTACCTTCTTAGCATGTAAATTTTCCAAATGTGGTGCATCACTACAAATAGGAACTTAGGGGCACACAAAGATATATGGAAACTTGCCAAGACATTCTGTTTATTGATTTGTTGGGCACTGATGGGGTTTTGAGAAGAAAGATAAAAATTAACAAATGGAAACTCAAAACATTGACAAAGTGAAGATTTGAAATTAATTAGAGGTAAATAGTCCTGTCAACTGACCCTCAGAAAATCTTAGACATTCTATTCAGAATGCTGGAGCAGGCAGGTTTCCCCAGCTTGGGGTGCTAGGGAGCTGTCAGGTAGGACTTAAAGACCAAGGAGCAGCGGGCCTCTCTCCTCCAGAGATGGCAGGAAGAGGAACTGAGCTGGAGAGTCATTCAGCTCCCCAGGGGGAAAGGCTTAAAGGGACAGAGAGAGGGCAGGAGTGTTTAGGAAAATCCTTCCTCATAGAAACCAGAACAGCTGAGAAAATGTGTTTCTTTCCAGCGGATATGACTCTTTAATCCCTTGGATTTTTTTCGTTCAACACTCTTGGTGGCTTCAACACATGGTTCAAGGTGGCTTTGAGGGATTAAGCATAAAAAATTTAAGATGCGTAATGCAGTGCACTTGGTGGCACTGCTTTGTATTGCTTTGAATCCTAATGTTTTCTTCTGGGTCTTTTGCCCAGAGCTGTGTTAATATGCTTGAATGTTTTAAGCTTATTATAACCAGCTACAACTAGTAAAAATGCTGACATATAAGCCACTAAGATCCTCGTACTTAACTTCAAATGAGCTAGTTCCACAAACAAATCAATGGCACTTTGTCTTTCCTACAGATGTTTGTTCAAACATCATTTACATCACTGTCCAGAATTTGACATCCAAGATTTTATTCTAAACACAATTCAGAGATGTTTCTGAGTCCTTAAAAGCATGGGAAATGTGGTATGCTTGTAAGATACAAATATCAAAATGCCCTTACGCGTTTGCTTTTTCATCTATAGAGCTCTTCAGGTAGCTATAGGTAGATAGAGAATGCTAATAGTGTTGCCTGCTATAAGGATCAAATGGGCTATGACTGCCAAAATTGAAGCCGTTTTTCTTAAAAATAGCAATCAGTGAGTGATCTCAAATTTACACTGTTTCTATGCCAAATTAAAAAAAAAATGTTTTTGTTTTTAACAGAATGTACAAGTCTCAGCTTTCAAAGTGACCTTGAAGACAGGGCATGACTGAAGTGCAAATGTGACAGGTGTTACTACCTCAACTCCTACTGACACCTAATAAATGTGTTTTAAAACAAGAGCGGGGATGACTTTAGATGACAGCTTATAAACTAGTAGTCTTAGCAAGAGTCTTGTGTTTAGCGACTTGGTGGCCTTTGAAGATCTCTTACAGTTTGGGGGAGAGGGTTGTTCTTGGCTGAGGTCTGTGAGTCCATGTGGGCCTGTGGGAAACTGACTAGAATTCCAAAACAAGAGTGTGTTTATAATTTGTACAAGCCGGGGAGGACCTGTGGATGAGGCTGTTTCCCTTGGTTCTAGAAAGGTGCAAGGGTGCCCTCTTTGGCTCTGGTTAAAAAAAAAATGCTTTCCATGGATAGTTGAGTTATCTGGGCCCACAAGCAACTTCCAAAGCCTGCATCAAGGTGTCAGCCAGCTGACATGAGATCTGTGAAGTGACAGCAAACTGCATGGCTGACCAAGGGCCAGGTTTGCCAGCAATGGCCAGTCCCACCGCCACTTGTCCTCCAGGCCCTTGCTAACATGTGTGGCCTTACTCTGCTGGCCTGCCTCTCCTCTGTCAGAATCCTTTACAGCTGCTCTGCTGAAAGGCTGACTTCATTGTAACTCTTTTGGTAATAATAGAATATTCCTTAGCTATATCACACAGTCCTGGTTTTCAGAACGTGCCTTCACATTACACCATGCCATTTGTTGCTTTAGGCATAGATCCTGCAGATTCTGAGGGTTGGAAGAATTCCATTAGAGATTACCTAATTTAACCTCTTTGTTTTGTCAAAGAGGAATGGTGGGTCAAAACTAATGCAACACAGTTTAAAAACCTAGAGCCTGCTACCCTGAGCCTCAGTTGAATTAAGTTACCATTACACAATATTTATAACCAACACATGAGTGAGTCAGGATAGAGGTTACCATTTCATAGATAAACTAGCGAAGATCATGGGGATTAAGTGACTCATATGGTGGTTCATGTAACTGAGTTGGGACAAAGCTAGGAAGAAATTCAGTTATTTTGATTTTCAGGTGGTAATTTTTACATACAGACATGCATGAACATGAACTTGGAACTGGGACAGGCAGTGTGGTGCACTCCTGTAATCCAGTATTTGGGATGCTGAAACAGGAGGATCACAGGCCCAAGGCCAGCCTCAGCAACTTAGTGAGGCCCTCAGCAATTTAGTGAGACTGCTTTGTAATCAAAAGTAAAATAGGTGGGGGTATAGTTTGGAGGTAGCATGCCTCTGGGTTCAATCCCTTGAAACACTCACACTGAAAAAGAAGATGAGACAAACATTTGTCACTCTATGTAAACTTTCTTTAAGAAGCATTCAATATTCTAGAGCTTCAAGAAATTCTTACTACTCAAGACCTCTCTCAAGTTCACAGGAGCTGTTCTGTTTGGGGAAGGCAGAACATATGGGCACAAAACTGGCTGGTGGGATGAACAAATGATTTGGAAGGAGTCCTTGCTAGAAAGATAGCCTTATTAACTACTATATGCAAAATACATTGGTCCCAGGGACGATAGACAAGCCGAGTCTAACTCTAGCACTAAGACCATATTCCTTAAAGGAGGAAGGAGTGAGTTTTTAGAGGATGAAATTAATTTTTTTCAGAGGAAAAAATATGTATAAAATTACATTTAAGAGGGGAGCTTTGCTCTTAATTTTTTATGTCTTATGGAGATTTTAGTTAAGATTTTCTGAGCATTGGTTATAACAATAAAAGGCAGTTTATTTCTCAATTGTTGCCTTCTTCCACCTAGGATATATGGTTTTGATTATCAAAATGAAAAGGTAGTTTGTTCTGTAATACGCTCAAGTTCTAAACAGATCCCCAGGATTTAAGAAAGAAGTTTTAATGCCTGTCAGTAGTTTCAAGAATAACATTATGATTTGCAAATGATAAGGCACACAGCACTGTGTACTGTTTATGTTTGGAAAACTATTTAATGAAGAGTTCTATTACATTTTATCCCACAGGGAAAGATCAGCACAGGTCACAAGACATGTCTTGTTCAGTCCCATGATCTGCCCTCTACCAGCTGTTTTCTCACCACGCACACACACCATAGCTGCTTACCGTACAGCTAAGCACGTTTTCTAAAGCAAAATAAAATTTATTCAAACACCAAACAGATGTGAATAAAAAGAAGAGGGTTGTTTAAAAATATTTTGTTGCTAGCAGCGATTATTTTGTCCCACGAATGGCACTGGCCATTGGTGTAGAATGTGAATAAAGCTGGTTTGGTTACTTTGGAAGATGGAACAATAGCATTTCCCATTTTCAGCCCATGAGATTGTTTATTGAAATTTCATTATGTTTTTCAAATTATATTTTGAAGAAAGCATCAAATTAAAATGAAAAATAGTTATATAGATCAGAAAATGATTTAGTTCTACAGTTTCATAGATATGGTCATATACAAAATGTTACAAAAACTTCCGTGTGTGTGTGTGTGTGTGTGTGTGTGTGTGTGTGTGTGTGTGTTTTACTTGGGATTAAACCCAGGAACATTCTATCTCTGAGCTACATCCCTAGCCCATTTTTACTTTTAGTTTTGAAACACAACCAAAACTTTTTCTAGGTTGCTAAGAGTCTCAATAAATTACTGAGCTAGTGTTGAACCTAAAATCCTTCTGTCTCAACCTCCTACATACAGGGTTTATAGGTGTGTGCCACCATGCCTGGCCAAAAGGTGCTTTTTAAAATTCATTGAACATATTTTCTAAATTTTAAAATAGGCATATAATTATCATGGTTGATGTAAAAAAATTAAGAAATTTCCCTTGAACCATATCCAGATACTTTAAATGAAATAATTAGAAGGCTTTTTTCTCTTAGAAGATACTGTTTTATTGAAATAATGCCATTAGCTTACTGAAAAATTAGAAAACATAAATATACTCCAGTGACTTTATTATATATGCCCATGATACAATGATTCAGAATAACATGAAGAAATTTGATGGGTAGAAATGAACTTTTTGGGTAAAAAATATTTATGAATTGGGGAATGGTTTCATAAAAAGTCTAACTAATTGAAATGTTAACTAACTCAAGATAAAGACCAACATGTTGATCAAAAGAGCAGAAAGTGAAATTAAACATGGTCCTAGATTTTGCCTTGCAGCACCAGGCTCCAGAGAGGAAGGGAACTCATAACGGGGCTCAGAAACCAGAGAGGAGATACGCCAGCCTCACGCCTGAGAACACGGCAGCAGCGAGTTCACCGGACGGCACCAGACCAACACACTCAACAGCCCACCAAGCTCCAGAGAGGAGCGGCGGACAGTGAGCTGAGGTGAGCCGCTGCGGAAAAGCCGGGTGGGATTCGGCAGATTTCTCGGCACAGGGAACATCTAAAGCTCCCAGAGGCTGGGCTCAGCGCACCCTGCAGGGACTCAGAGTGGAGTTCAAAAACAGAAAAGAAATACGCCAGCCTCACGGTCGAGGGCGCAGCAGCAGCACCATATTGCTACCGGCAGCAGCAGCAGCGAATTCACCGAGTCCACCGCGTCCACTACAGCTCCATCTGCGCACTCAACAGTGAGTAAAATTGGGGCCCCTAGAGGAGAAATCCCAGTACTGTACTCCCAGGGACTTGACCCATGGGGGAGTGGTGGTGGCAGAGATATTACACCATAGGAGAATGCCCAACCTGGCACCCCCCATGGTCTAAAGCAGCCTCAATTGACTCCCAGGGTCTGTGACTCTGCGATACAACCCAGTAAAGGAGTAGTGGGGACTGAGATACCATAGACTTGAGATCCACAGAACCTTAAGTGAAGTCGTAGTGACCCAGGGAAGAACCCAGAGAAGGTACAAACTTCCGAAATCATGGGAAAGAGGAATAACAATGGAGAAATGAATGCCCACAACCCCACAACATCAGAACCTGATAAAACAGAAATTCAAAGATTTATAGAAGATCAAATCAAGAAAATAACTGTAGAAATAATAGAGGTGTTTCGAAAAGATTTCAGAGAGAGAGAGCCAAAGAGAGATAAAGGATGCAATTAATGAAGTAAAGGCCTCAATTCAAAGTACAAACAACCGATTAGACCACATGGAGAATAGAATCTCACTCCTAGAAGATGATCATTCAAAAAATGAACGCATAGTTTCTAATTTAGAAAAAAAATTCGACAGCAGGAATCTGACATTGAAGAAATATGGGCCCATTTTAAGAGAGCTAACCTAAGAATAATTGGAATAGAGGAGAGAAAAGAAGGTGAAACCAAAGGGATTAACAATCTTTTCAAGGAAATAATAGCAGAAAATTTTCCAAACATAGAGCAAGAGGTCGATACACAGGTCCAGGAAACTTATAGAACCCCCTTTAGACAGGATGGGAGAAGAGGATCCCCACGCCACATAATTGTCAAAATGACAATGTGGAAGCCAAGCAGAGAATCTTAAAGGCAACAAAACAAAGGGCCAAGTGACAATTAGAGGTAAACCAATTAGAATCACTCCAGACTTCCCAAACCAAGTTATGAGAGCCAGAAGGGCTTGGAGTAACATATTCCAAACTCTGAAAGAAAACAACTTCCAGCCAAAAATTTCCTACCCAGCAAAACTTCCTATCAAATTAGATGGAGAAATAAGAAGCTTCCACGACAAACAGAAACTGAAGGAATTTATGTCTTCAAAACCAGCGCTAGAGAAAATACTCAAAGAGATTAACTACAAAGAAGAATTAGGTAACACACACCAGAACCAGAGAAACAAAAATTTCCATCCAACAGACAACTAAGATTGGTTAGCTGTGGAGATTCATTATTTATCTTAGTCTTTTACCTATCTCTAAATTGTATTGTTTGCTTTTATTGTTGCTAATTTTTAGGATTTCTAGTTGGAATATTAATATACCTTCAGATATAGCATTTGGAAATATTTTATCCCATTCTATTAGCAACTTTTAACTCTGTTTACATTGTCTTTGGATATACAATTTTTTTTTATTTTTAGGGAGTTTATTTACCCTTTTGTTGCCTGTGCCATTGAAATCATATCCAAGAAATCACTGCCAATTTCAATGTTGTGATGTTTTATGACCCAGATTTTCTTCTAAAAGTTTATAGTATTAAGATTTATATTTAGGTCTTTTATCTATTTTGAGTTAATATTTGTATATGTGTTAGGTAAGGGTCCAATTTTCTTCTTTTTCATGTAATTATTATTTTTCAACAATATTTGGTTAAAAGATTAGTATTTCCTCCACCAAATGTTCGTGGAAACCTTGTCAAAAATAACTTGACAACTTCCAGGAAGATGGCAACTGAGAAAAGCGGGGCTTAAGAGCCCCGCTAACAACAAATATTCATTGCCACAAAATCAGCACCTTTCAAAGCCAGAAAACAACATCACCAGAGAAACAAAAAAAATCACCAGGCTCCAGAGAGAAAGCGGACTGAGAACAGAGCCACAGAGGAGATCCTCACACCCGAAGACGCGGCAGATGCGGCAGCAGCGCCATACTGCCGGCGAATTCACAGGACGGCCACAGCAAGCCGAGGGGAGCCGCTGCGGAACAGTCAGGCGGGATTTCTCGGTGCAGAGGACATCTAAAGCTCCCAGTGTCTGAGCTCAGCACACGCTGCAGGGATTCAGAGTGGAAATCAAAACCAAGAAAAAAAAAAAAAAACGCCAGCCCAACAGCCGAGGGCGTAGCAGTGTCGCCATATTGCCACCGGCGGCAGCAGCACCGAATTCACTACAGCTACATCTGCGTACTCAAGAACAGTGAGTCAAATTGCGGGCCACAGCGGAGAAATCCCAGTACTGTACTCACTGGGACTTGACCCAGTGGGAGAGGGGCGGTGGCAGTGATATCACACCATAGGAGAACGTGCAACCTGGTACCCCACGGTCTAAAACAGCCTCTATCGACTCTCTGGGTCAGAGACTCTGTGATACAACCCAGTAAACGAGTAGTGGGGTCTGAGATACCACAGACTTGAGATCCAGAGCACTTTAAGTGAAGTCATAGTGACCCAAGGGAAGAACCCAGAGAAGGCACAATCCACTTAGTGGATTTATTTGTGTGGTAACCTAGGCTGGTAGGGTATGGCTGGACAAGGTGAGTCCCTGGAAATGTGGCCTTAATTATTTTACTGCTTCCTTGAATCCCCTTGTTTATTCTCTTTTGCTTCCAGATTCCATGATGTGAGAGCAGAACTTTGCTAGCCTCTCTCCACTTCACATCACCATGCCATGCCCTGAGACCTGGAGACCTGGCCTCACATGGACTGAAACTTGGAAGCCCCAAAAGTATGTGAGCAAATAAATCTTTCTTCCTCTAAGTTGTACGATCAATTGCTTTGGATTTTGACAGTGAGACTCTTCAATGAAACACTTACATAGAAACCAAAAATTTCAGAAATGGATTCTCCAAGGAATAGAATCAATGGTGTGGATGTCTATGAAGACAGGTTTATTTTAAAGAATTGGCTCAATATGAGTGGCAAGTTCAAATTCTGTGAAATAGATTGGCACTTCAGAGAGTCAGGAAAAAGCTAAAATTTAAGCTCAGGTCTGAAGGCAGAACTTTCTTCCCTTTTCCCTTTTCCTTAAGATTCTTAACTTCTTGAGTGAATCTCATTCTTATGGAATATAATCTACTTTATATAAAAATCTATTAATTTAAATGTTAATTTTATGTAAAGAATACCTTCATAGCAGATCTGTAAAAGCCAGAGCCCCACAGCTTAGCCAAGCTGACACCTTGATTAACAATTACAAGAACATAATAAACAAGTCACTCTTACTGCATTGGTGATGGCTATATTGATTTTTCAATAATTCTATAAAGTAATTTTGAACATTTTATCAAGAATTTCAAAATGACCACACTATTTTTTTTAGCAAATAATGATACATCTAAGGTTATAAACTACAGACACAAAGCAAAAACCATAAAGTAAAAGATCAAGTATAACATTAAAACTAAATTTTTGCAATATTAGACATTGTTCACAAAACCACCATCCCAGGAAATATACTTGGAACACATGCGGCAGATAAAAGATTAGTAACTAAACTATACAGAGCACACTTTCATTCCTATAACCATTGCAAAAACAATTTAAATACCAATAGAAATAGAAAATGGGCAAAAATATCCTTTAAAAAATACTCAAATTGCGGCCGGGCATGGTGGGGCACGCTTGTAATCCCCGTGCTTGGGAGGTGGAGACAGGAGGATCACACAGGTTTGAAGACAACGCGCTAGCTTAAGAGACCCTGTTTCCAAATAAAAAATATGAAAAATAGGTCTGGGAGTGTAGCCCAGAGGTAGAAGGGCTTCCAGGAACCCCAATACCACAAAAATAAATAAATAAGTAAAATAAAAAAATACTCAAATTGCAAAAAATTATCTGAAAGTATATTTAACTTGTAATCAGAGAAATTCAAATTTAAAAAGTGTCATTTTTCAAGTTACCAGAAAGACCAACAATGCTAACTATTAGAAAGATTTTAAATTGATATAAACATATTAGAGAATACCTAGTTTGCCAATACCTAGTAAAACCAAATATGTGAATAAATTTAAACTTTAAAATTCCACTCCTATCCGGGCATTGTGGTGCACACTTGTAATCCCAGCATTTGGGAGGCTGAGACAGGAGATCATCGTTGTTTGTGACCAGCCTCGGCTACTTGGTAAAGCCCTTTGCAACTCAGTGAGACTGTTTCAAAATAAAGAATAAAAAATGGGGCTGGGGGCGTAGCTCAGAAGTAGAATGCCCCTGGGTTCCATCATCAGTACTGCAAAAAAAAAAAAAAAAAAAAAAAAAAAAAAAAAAAAAAAAATTCCACTTCTACTTCTATATGACCTAGTAAAATTCTGGCACATGAACAAATGACTATGTATTGTTTGTAGTATTATTTACAAATGGGAAACAGAACAAATAATTCAAATATTCATCAGCAGAAAATAAATGTTGATGTTGTCATCAATTAGAATGTTGTATGTTAGTTTAAATAAATAAATAAATGGATTTACATTTATCAACATGGATTTATCATAAAAATATATATCCAGTAAAAAAAGTAGGTTACAAAATTTTATATATACATATATAATAATATAATATATAATAATATGTATAACAGTGAGTTATGATTGTATATATTTTTATTTTATAAATATAATTTATTATATTAACCAGTTAGATATATATTAGCCAGTGTGTGTGTGTGTGTGTGTGTGTGTGTGTGTGTGTGTGTGTGTGTATATATATATATGTTTTATATGGCTTTCTATCTCCTCATGGTGACTTTTCAGTTGTCTAAACAGGCAGAACACGTTCCTGCCCAGGAACTTTGTACTTGATACTCTTTCTACTTGGAACATGCACTTCCCAGGAGGATCATGCAGAGTTTGATGCAAGACAGAAAGCAGGCACAAGCCCCAGAGTTTATGCTTCTTTAGTTCTGGGGAAAGAAGGATTTGGAAGACCAGGGAAGCTTACTACAACTCTCAGAAGGCACACCGTGTTCATGTACCAGCAGAACCCAGGATGGAGGGAGGCCCAAGGAATCTGAGCTCTTAACTTTCAAGATTGTGAACAAGGCAGTTTCAAGCCAGAGGCCTCCAAAGACCAGGAAGCCCCAAGGCAGAGAGGCAGGGGACCATTGTGCTGGGACCTGACTTACACCAATGTGGCAACAAAATCTGAAAGCTCCTTCGGAGACCCAGGAAGCACGGAGACTGCGCCGGACCTACAGCCACCGGTAAGCCGCCCTGGGGCCCCGAGGCTCGGGCTCTACTCCTCCCAGAGCCCCCTGGGCTGCTACCATCTCTGGCCCCAGCCCAGCCCAAGCCCAGCACCAGCCCAGCCCAAGCCCAGCACCAGCCCAGCCAGGGCCCAGCACCAGCCAGCAGCTTCTCAGAGGCTGCAACACCAGGCTCTAGCACAACCACTGCCCAGTACCAGCGGAGCTCCAGCCCAAACCACAGCCCCAGGACCTGACTTACACCAACATGGCAACAAAATCCGAAAGCTCCTTCAGAGACCCAGGAAACACAGAGACCTAGGAGTCACCTCTGCTCCGGACCTACAGCCTTCGGAGAACCAGATATGGAAGAACTACCAGCCCGTCAGAGCTTCTGATTGGGCTGCCAGCTACTCCACCATCATCCAATCTGTACCACTTCAATGGGAAGACAACAGAAGAACAGGCCTGAGAATGGTGAAAATATGAGAACCAGGAATAGTGGAGAAACGACAGAAGTCATGAATACTGACCTTCTAGAAATGCAAGAAGGGGAGTTCTGAATCTTGATTTACAATATGATGAAAGGATTTAAAACAAGTCTAGTGGAAATGAAAGATGAGATATAAACACTAAGAAAGAATCAGAAAGAGGTCTGGAATGAAATGAAAGAGGCAGTAAGTGAAATGAAGACAGCAATAGAGAGAAATTCTGGAAGATTAGATGAAATGGAAAACAGAATATCACTGTTAGAAGACAGTACATCCAAAACCGAAAACATGGTCAGTGATATACAGAAATCTTTACAGCAACAAAACCTAAACATCCAGCAAATATGGGATAATATGAAGCACCCTAACTTACGGATAATAGGCATTGAAGAAGGGATAGAGGTACAGACCAAGGGCATCCATAATCTCTTCAAAGAAATAATCTCAGAGAATTACCAAACATGGAAAGAGACTTGGATCTTCATGTCCAGGAGGCATACAGAATTCCATTGAGACAGGACCAAAGAAGGAACATGCCACACCACATAATAACCAAAATGACCAACATAGATGTCAAGGAAGGAATGTTAAAAGCAGTGAGAACAAAAGGACAGGTGACATATAGAGCAAAACAATAAGAATCACCCCAGACTATACAACCCAGGTCATGAATGCTAGGAGAGACTGGTATGACGTGATTCAGACCCTGGAAGAAAATAACTTCCAAACAAAGCTTATTTATCCAGCAAAACTTCTATTCAAAATCAATGTGGAAACAAAATTGTTTCAGGATAAACAGAATCTTAAAAAATTCATGAATTCAAAGCCTACACTAGAGAAAATTATTAAAGAAATAAACCATAAAGAAGAAAAAAGAAGCAGACTCTAGAACCAGATAAGATAGGAAGTCAATAAGTGGGCCATTTAAGTAAAGAAGAAAGACCAATCCATTCAAAGTAGACAGAACATAAAATGGCAGAAAACAAAAATCATATTTCAATAATATCTCTTAACGTCAAAGGACTTAATTCACCAATCAAAAGACATAGACTGGCAATGTGGATCAAGAAACATAATCCAAATATATGTTGTCTGCAAGAAACTCACCTTACAACCAAAGACATCACAGACTGAAAGTGAAAGGATGGAAAAGATATATCATGCTACTGGAGACCAAAAAAGAGCAGGGGTAGCAACCCTGATATCCAACAAAACAGACTTTAAACTAAAACACATCAGAAGAGACAAATCAGGGCACCTCCTTTTACTAAAAGGAACTATACACCAAGAAGATATAATGATAGTAAATATTTATGCTCCAAACGTGGGTGCAACCACATTTGTAAAACAAACCCTTCTGGACATCAGATCCCAAATAGACCCAAATACAATAATTCTGGGAGACTTTAATATGCCTCTCACACCATTAGATCGATCTTCAAGGTAAAAGATGAGTAAAGACTCTTTAGAACTAAAGAAAACCATAAACCAAATGGACCTAATAGACATTTACAGAATATTTCAACCAGGAATTAGAGGAATACACATTTTTCTCAGCAGCCCCTGGAACCATCTCCAAAATAGATGACATCCTGGGACACAAAGAAAGTTCCAGCAAATTCAAAAGATGTAATATAATTCCTTGTATCTTTTTAGACCATAATGGAATAAAAGTAGAAATCAACAACAGGAAACTCAAAAGAAATTATTCAAATACATGGAGATTGAATGATACACTATTGAATGATGAATGGGTAAGAGCAGAAATTAGGGAAGAAATAAAAAAATTTATGGAAACAAATGAAAACAGAGACACAACCTACCAAAATCTATGGGACACTATGAAGGCAGTATTAAGAGGAAAGTTTATTGCATTGAGTGCCCACATAAGAAGGACAGAGGACTGCCAAGTAAAGAACCTAATGACACAACTCAAGGACCTAGAAAGTCTGCAACAGTCTACTCCCAAAGCCAGCAGAAGGCAAGAAATTATTAAAATTAGAGCAGAAATAAATGAAATAGAGAATAAAAAACAATTCAAAGAATCAATAAAACAAAAAGTTGGTTCTTTGAGAAGATCAATAGAATTGATAAACCCCTGGCCAACCTAACCAAAAGAAAAAGAATCAACTCAAATTATCAAAATTAGAAATGAAAAAGGAGATATCACCACAGATAGTGAAGAAATTCAAAAGATTATCAGAAACTACTTTAAAAATGTATACTCTAATAGACTTGAAAACATGGAAGAAATTGATGAATTTCTAAGCACAGTTAACCTACCTACACTCAGACAAGAGGATATAGCAAGCCTAAACCAACCAATAGCAACCAAGGAAACAGAAACAGCAATAAAAATTCTTCCACCAAAGAAAAGCCCAGGCCCAGATGGGTTTACAGCTGAATTCTACAAAACCTTCAGTGAACAACTAATACCAACACTTCATAACTTGTTCCAGGAAATTGAAAGAGATGGAACTCTCCAAATTTCTTCTATGAGGCCAGTATCACATTAATCCCCAAACCAAATAAAGATACTTCAAGAAAGGAAAATTACAGACCAATATCCTTAATGAACATAGATGCAAAAATTCTAAACAAAATACTAGCTATACGCATTCAAAACTATATCAAGAGAATAATACATCATGACCAAGTTGGGTTCATCCCAGAAAAACAAGGCTGGTTCAAAATACACAAATCAATACATGTTATCCACCACATAAATAGAACCAAGAACAAAAACCACCTCATCATAGCAATAGATGCTGAAAAAGCATTTGACAAAATCCAACACCCATTTATGTTAAAAACACTGCAGAAAATTGGGATAGAAGGAACGTACTTCAACATCATTAAGGCAATATACTGTAAACCCAAAGACAACATTATATTGAATGGGGGAAAAACTGCAAGAATTTCCGCTAAAGTCAGGAACAAGACAAGGATGCCCACTATCACCACTCCTTTTCAATATAGTCCTTGAGACTCTTGCTGCAACAATAAGACAAGAGAAGGAAATAAAAGGAATTCACATAGGAAGAGAGGAATTAAAATTATCCTTATTCACAGATGACATGATCCTTTATCTGGAAGACCCAAAGAACTCAACCAACAGACTTCTGGAGCTGATTGACAAATTCAGCAAAGTTGCAGGATACAAAATCAACCTAAAGAAATCAATGGCTTTTCTTTTTGCCAATAATGAATCCACAATGAAAGAAACAAAGAAAACAATTCCATTCACTATAACCTCAAAACCAATAAAATATCTAGGAATAAACCTAACCCAAGATGTAAAAGACCTCTACAACAAAAACTATAAAACATTAAAGAAAGAAATTGAAGAAGACCTTGGAAGATGGAAAGATCTCCCGTGCTCATGGATAGGCAGAATAAATATCATCAAAATGGCCATTCTGCCAAAACTGATCTATAGATTCAATGCAATTCCCATTAAAATACCAGCGACATTCTTCAGAGACCTAGAAAAATCAATCATGAACTTTATATGGAGAAAGAAAAGACCCAGAATAGCCAAAGCAATTCTCAGCAATAAAAAACATGCAGGAGGCATCACAATCCCAGACTTCAAATTATACTATAGAGCAATAGTAGTAAAAACAGCATGGTACTGGCACAATAACAGATATACTGACCAGTGGATTAGAATAGAAGATACAGAAACAAACCCAGACATCTTTAGTCAATTAATCTTTGACAAAGGGGCCAAACACATACGCTGGAGAAAAGACAGCCTTTTCAACAGATGTTGCTGGGAGAACTGGCTATCCATTTGTAAAAAAGATGAATCTAAACCCCTATATCTCACCATGCACAGGAATTAACTCAAGATGGATCAAAGACTTAGAAATTAGACCTGAGACTGTGAAGTTAGTAGAGGAGAGCATAGGTTCATCACTACAACATATTGGCACAGGCAGTAACTTTCTCAACAAAACCTCCAAAGCTCAGGAAATTAAAGCAAAAATTAACATGTGGGATAACATCAAACTTAAAAGTTTCTTCTCATCAAAGGAAACCATCAACAACTTAAAGAGGAAGCCTACAGAATGGGAATAGATCTTTACCAGCCACCACTCTGATAGGGGGCTAATATCCAGAATATACAAAGAGCTCAAAAGATTCTACACTAGCAAAGCAAACAACCCAATCAAGAAGTGGGCAAATGAACTAAATAGAAACTTCACAAAAGAAGAGATACAAAGGGCTAATAGATACATGAAAAGATGTTCTTCATCACTGGCCATCAGGGAGATGCAAATCAAAACTACATTGAGATTCCATCTGACCCCAGTCAGAGTGGCAAGCATAAAGAAATCAAATAACAGCAAATGCTGGCGAGGATGTGGGGAAAGAGGAACTCTTTTACACTGTTGTGGGAGTGCAAACTAGTTCAGCCACTATGGAGATCTGTGTAGAGATTCCTAAGAAAGCTAGGAATAGATCCACCATATGGTCCAGCTATACCACTACTGGGTATTTTTCCAAAGGGGTTGAAAACGGAGAACTATAGCAACATATGCATACCTATGTTCATAGCAGCACAATTTGTAATAGCCAAAATATGGAACCAACCCAGGTCTCCATCAACAGATGAATGAATTGCAAAACTTTGGGAAATACACACAAAGGAATTCTACTCAGCCATAAAGAAGAACAAAATCATACCTTTTGCAAGAAGATGGAAAGTCCTGGAGAGCATTATGTTAAGCGAGACCAGCCAAGCACATAAGGAGAAGGTACATATGTTTCCGCTAATATGCCCAAACTAGGGAATCCAGAGGATACCAGTGGTACTCCAGATAGTGGAGGGGAAATACCAGCAAAGCTTGAATGGAAAGATAGAGGAGGAGCAAGGCTGAACTTGATTAATGAGGGTCCACATCTGAATATATGTAAAATTATGAATATGGCATGGTTACCCGGGACAATCATTGTTTTATTGCTGGGAGGGAGGAAGGGAAAACAGGGGTGGGAGAGGGGAGAGGGCATCAAGTATAGTTTAAATGTATACCATTTATGTTCAATAAAAAATTAAAAAAATAAATTGTAAAAAAAATAAATGTTTTATATGTATATATATGTATATATATATGACTATTCCCTTTATGCCATCTTTAAAACATTTAGATGAGGCAGTCAATTAAAAGCTTAAGAAATTATAATACTACTATCCTATACTATGCATACATATATGGGAATATTATCTCATAAAACATGGAGTGAAAGAATACCTACTGGCTTTCAAATATTATTTGCTTCTAGAAAGACTGTGAGAGGTGAGTGTGCATGTGTGGGCCACAAAGAAGGGAGTTAGAAAGTACAAGAGGGCTTTTACTGGATGTGTAATATTTTATTTCTTAAAATAAAAGCTAAGCAAATATGGACAAGTTATATATTAAGAATACATAGCACAAAGTGTGAACTCTAAAGTAGACATTTATTCTGGGTGATATTGGCTTATCAGTGTAGTTTCATCCATTTTAACAAATATACCACTCTACTTCCAGATTTTGCCAGAGGGGAATCCCTGCATGTGTGAGGATAAAGAGTATACAGAAATTCTTTGTACTTTCTGCTCAGGTTTGTTTTGTATCTAAAACTGCTCTAAAATAGTTCATTAATTGAAGAAGAAATCATGTTACGTCTAGGTGATAATTACGTTTTTAAAGTTATCTTTTGGGCATTATTTAATCTTGAAAAATGGAAATTTTAATTTTCAGAAAATTGAGGATGTTGTTTCTTTTGGGTAGGACATTTTAGATAATGTACACGCACATTTATTATTTAACACATATACACCTTTTGCATTTCAGGAATATAATTTTGTGAATTAAAATATTGAAATTTTAGGCTTCTTTGGTCAAACATGAATGGTGTACATATCAAGTATTTGGCTTGTGGGTTTTTTGGGGGGTGATAACATTTAATTTCTTAGATTTTTAGGTGTTTTTTATATTCTTCCACCCTCATAGAAATTTGTGTTCTATCTCCAAACTTGAGTCACTATTTCTCCTTGCCAATCAAATGAGTATTTCACAATAAAGGCAAAATTATAATTGTTAGAAAAAGCAGACTTCCTTATTATTTATTCATCCTGGAAAGTCCCTGAGCTGTTGTACAGGATGGTTTCAGGCTAGTCCACCTCAATATTTCTGTTTTGCTCCATATTAAAATCAGTAGGGAGTCTTTAAAAATCTTAAATACTGGCTAGGCCCATCTCATACCAATTAAACCAAGACCCCTGACCTCTGGGAAATTGAACTTAGCACATCAGTTGATTTATTTATTTATTTATTTATTTATGGTGCTAGGGATTGAACTCAGGGGCATTCTACCTCAGAGCTACACACCCAGCCCTAATTTGAAACAGAGTTTTGCTAAGTTGCAGAGGTAGGTCCTCACTAAGTAGCTGAGACTAGCCATGAACCACAATCCTCCCAACTCAGCCTCCCCAAAATGTTGGAATTACAAGTGTGAACCACCACTCCCAGCTCCAATTTTTTATTCTTTATTTTTGAAGCAGAATCTCACTACGTTTCAGAGGGTCTCACTAAGTAGCTGAAGCTGGCTGCAAATGCGGATCCCCTTGTATCAGCTTCCCATGTACTGGAATTACAAGCGTGCGCCACCACGCCCAGCTTAATTTTGTTTTTAATTCCCAAGTTTGCAACCAAAAACCTCTCCATAGTATAACAACCAAGAACCATACCTTTTTTCCTTCCCCTTTGAAGACATGTACATCTACCTAGATTTTACAACTAGATCCCTGTATCGCAGCCATGATGGAGACTAGAATTCCTATGGTCTCTATAGCTTTGAACTTGAAATGAAGATTCTTGGGTTCCAGGTGTGAGCCATCATTTAGATTTGACTTCTAGATTCTGCTTTAGTTATGTATGTTTTTGGTTACTAAAGCTAAGAGCATCAACTGTTTGAAGTTTTGGCCAAAAGTATATCATAAAACAGGTTATTTTGGAAAAACTTACAAAAATTTACCTATAGGGGCTTCTAAGAATGATCAGCTTCTCAATAAAACTGAAAAAATCCAAAAGAAAACTCATTTGTTTAAATATCTAAATAAATTTATTATGTTATTTGTAAATATATTAAAGTTTTTGGCATTTCTTGAATGTCAGGCTTTTAATTTTTTGGCACTGATTTATTTTTGTTTTACATGTAAAATAATGAAACCTGAAATGGAGATGAAAGGCAGACCTTTCTTAGTGTGTAGTGTATTTCACCAAGCCCAGTTACTACTGTTGGCTGTTATAATTTAGTTCTAGGAACTTCTGAAAGAAAGACTCTCATTCAGGATTTCTAACTTGTGGTCGCTGAGTTTTATATTACTCAGGTGTGCACAGGTGTCATGCTATGCACTGAAGTATGAAATCTCATCCATAGTATAATGATATACTTTATGTATGACCTTTATATCATTTCAGAAATACATCTTCTAACTAAATCGTTCAGAATTTAAAGGCCTAAAAGTAGACAGAGATATTTTCATAGCAGGCATGTTACAGGGTAGAATGTATAATTTGGGATATAACTTGAGCAATGCTGGAAATTTATCCTTTCTTCATTCGTCTTTCTACTCGTTTCATAAAATTAGATTGATCACTTATTTAATACCATATTTTGAATCCCCAAATTACCTATTTGCAATATCATTGTCCCTTCTGTGGAAGAAGGCATTGAATCTACTTTGCTTCAGTGAAGAGAAAATTGGACATGGGTTAATGGAAAGCCTTGGTACTTATTTGCATGATGGCATAAATTTATTTCGCATGTTGATTAGCTGCTGCAGAAGAAGACAGAGTTCAGGGAGCTGTGAGGAAGAAACGCAGTGTTCCTCTATATTCCTGCTTTGTAGATTTGCAGATTTTTCTCTTTTGTAAAAAATCTCCCCCTCTTCTCACATGCTTCACAATAATGTTATGATTGTTTTGTTTCTATTTGTTGTCAACCCTATAAAAGTATTCTGCCCTGTTGTTTTAATTTTCTCATTAACAATTTACATTTGAAAGTTAATTTATTGATTTACTAAAAAGGCATAGTTATTACAAAAAGAAATGTAAATACTATAGAAAAGGAAAACAAAAGAAAACACCTCCAACCACCTTTCATCTCCCTCAACAGTACAATCATAAACATTTGAGGAATCTAACTCAGGAAATCTCCCCATGCATAAAACAACAGAAAGCTACATTTTTAAATGTTAGGAAAACAGGATTATATTTTTCAAGATGTTCATTTATTTTCTTTATCAACTCAGCAGGAGGAATGTTTCATATACAATAAACTTCATTCATCTAGGTGCACAGCTGAATGAGTTTTGACAGTTACAAACACCCATGAAACTAATCACAGTAAAGACAGAGCGAACTGGAGTCACCCCTGAAGTCTGAAGATTCCTCATGCCCTTTGCAATCCATTCTCTCGTTGCCTGAGCCCCGGGAGATTGCTGATCAGTTTTTTGTTTTGATTCATTCCATGATTCCATGATTTTAGTTCCATCCATTTTCTGTATTTACTTTTAAGCACGTTTTTTCTTTACCTTACTGAGCAGAATTATAATATCTGTTTTGTGTTCTTTACCTAACAATTTCAACATCTTGGTCATCTCATAGTTGTTATTTCCTTTGTGTGTGTATGTATAGTACTAGGGATTGATCCCCTGCGGGGCATTTGACTTCTGAGTTATACCCCAACCCTTTTGCTTTTTGTTTTGAAACAGAGTCTCACTAGGGTGCCGAGAGTCTCGCTAAGTTGCTGAAGCTGTCCTCAAACCTGAGATTCTCCTGTCTCAGCCTCCCAAGTACTGGGATCACAGGTGTGTGCCACCAAACCCAGCCATAATTGACATTTCTTGATTGTCCTTTCCCTTGGCAATGGGTCACACTTTGAATCCCTGTTGAACAATTTTGGATGGTATTATGGTCATTATGAATATTGTGCGTGCAGTCTTTATATTCTGTTCTGTTGCTTCAAAGAGTATTGATATTTTGTTTTAGTAGGCAGTCCACTGGAGTAGACACACGTGGCAGCTCATGTGTCAATGTGCTTGTGGTTCCCGGTTACATTGTGTTTGTCTCCTGAATGTATTTTTCAGAGGTCAGCCAGGGGCTTGAGCTGTACTCGTGTCCAAAAGTGCAGGGTCTGCTTGTGGTTCTGTCCTTTCTTGGGCTTCTTGTTTCTCTTTAGCAGCCTTGTTTCTGAGGTGTCTCTGGAGTGAGAGAGATGAAAAAAGTATCTCCCTGAGTTTTGGCCAAATTTCTAGTCATTTGAATTTGACCATCCAATCATTGCTGACTTTGTCTTTGTTTAAAAATCTATTATCATCTGTTTTACAGTACAACTTATTAGTTTTTTAAATCAGCTATCTCTTTTTTTCTGCAGCCCTGGGGATGGAACCCAGGGGCATTCTACCTCCAAGATAGACTCCTCAGCAATATTTTTATTATTATTATTTATTTTGAAACAGTCTCACTGAGTTGCAAAGGGCCTCACTAAGTAACTGAGGTTGTCCATGAACCGTGATCCTCCTGTTTCAGCCTCCCAAATGCTGGGGTTAGAAGCATGCACTCCCACATCAGCTGTGTTTTATAGTGGTCTATTTGAGCACTAGTTTCTACCACAGGTTGCATGAGAAACTTTGGAGTGTGATTTGTTTTCCTTCTACAGGGAACTTAATGTATTTCCCCAGGTCTCAGTTTTTAAGCCAGTTTCTCAGACAGGGGTCTCTGTACCACAAGGGTTGCTTTAATTTCAACCACGTGTTTAGTGGTACAGGCCCAATTTCCTGATTGTTCACAGATAAATATCTTCCACCATGGCTCTGCATTGTTGGCATGCTATCTGACTGCTCTCCAGGCTCTCCTGGGTTCAGATTTTGACATATCTCTTTATCTGCAGGGCAGCCCTTTGGAAATCTATGCCGAATATCAAGGGTTCAGTTCCAGCTTCCAGAGAACTTCCGGAGGCAAATGTTAACATCCTTCCTGTTTCTTGTGTTAAGACTTCAAATTCACTTCTTATTTCCACTTTGACTTTGTTTAGGCTCAGCTATGAACTTAATTTTGTTTTTCTAGATATTTCTTAGTGGTTATAGCGGGAAGGGAGGATTCCCCTTGGCAACTTACTCTGCCACACTGACTACAAGTTTCTTTTCTATACTCTCTCACCCTTCAGCCAATTAGCAAAGTCTGGCTTTGGTTTCTTTTCTTGTAGTATTTCTTATACTTTCTATTTCAGCTCTCTCCTCTAACTCCCAATCCAGGCTCTTAGTATCACAATGCATTAATGCATTTTGTTTCTAATTTCTATCTCTCTTGCTACTGTATCTCTATCCAAATCCATCATAGGTATTGCTGACATAAATACTTGATATAAACTTGAATTTGATCATGTCACTTCTCTCTACCGAAGTCTTTGTTGGCTCTCAATGCTGAGAACCAATTCTGTCCATCATGACTCACACTTCCTAACCTTTTCTGCCATTATTCTTAGCACAACTTCTGAGTTGCCGGTGAAGCTTCTGTGCTAATTGTCCTTTTAGTCATGTGATGTCCTCACTACCATTTTACCTATGTTAATACTATCCCCCAAATATGAAAAATTGTCAAATGTCTTTCCCAAATCAGTAAACATCACCAAATAATATTATTTCTCATATGCAAAATGGAAGGCTCTCTACCTCCATGGGTTCTTATCTGAGATTCTTCCGTGGATCCATGCAATTTCTATCAGTTGCCTCTGCATGTCTTTGGATGATTGTCATGGTTTTCTCTCCTTTCTCTTTCTCTTTGTCCATAAACTCCTTTGAGGTTGAAAGGGAAGTATGAAACTTTTATTACATGAGGACAACTTTATTTGTAAAGTTTATTTATAAAGAAAGTGTTCTGCACAAAACAACTTTTTAATCAAGGAAATGAAAAAGAAGAAGTTGTATGTGTGTGTGTGTGTGTGTGTGTAATTCAGGATTAAATCTAGGGGTGTTTTACTCCAAGCTCGAATTTTGCTTTTTATCTTGAAACAGGGTCTCACTAAGTAGCTAAACCATTCTATGTTGCTGAGGCTGGACTTGAACCTATGATCATCCTGTCTCAGCTTCCCAAGTACTGAGATTACAGGTGTGTAGTACCACAGTGTGGTATTTACCACTGAGAAAGTGAATTTTGATGAGGAAAAAGGGTTTATAAAGGCACAGGGTACAATAATAGTTGGTACTGAAATTAAGAGAAAATGAGATGGTTTCTTGAGAATAATAGCTGCTGAAATCCCAATCCCAACCACTTGTTTTTGTTTTTGTTTTTGTGGTACTGAGGATGGAACCTAGAGGCAGTCTACCTTCAAGCCACACCCCAAGCCCCTTTTTTTTAATTGTTTATTTTTTAAACAGGGTCTCACTGAGTTGCAAAGGGCCTCACTAAGTAGCTGAGGCTGTCCAAGAACAATGAACCTTCTGCTTCAGTCTCCCAAATGCTGGAATTATAAGCATGCACTACCATGCCCAGTGCAACCACTTGTTTTTTTACCTACTAGATTAGTGATTGTCTCTGAAGCAAGCTCCATGAAGTCCCTGTGGTAGTACTATCACTTAAAAAAAAAAACAAAGCTCAATTCTTATTAGATGGATATTTCTTAAAACACAAACATTATAACTTGTTTTAAACAGCCATTAATTTTATTACCCTCATTTCAACTTAACAAAAGAGAAAGAAAATTAAAAATTCTATATTAAAAGTGTATTATATAGATAACATAGTGATCAGTTTTATCCATCAGTTTCTAATCTTTGATAAAACACAAAACATTCTTTCTTTGCTGCAGAATGTGTAAAAAGTAGGTCAAGGTTTTGGCTGACCACAGCTTAGTATCAACATAGGGTAATATGGAAAAAAAAAGGAAAAAAAGAAAAAAAAGAAAGAAAACATAAAATAGATTTTATTGAAGAATTCAGCTGGGCATGGTGGTGCATGCCTGTACTTCCAATACTTGGGAAGCTGACACAGATTCAAAACTAGCTCTCAGCAACCCAGGAAGATCCTGATTCAAAACAAACAACAACAACAACAACAACAACAACAACAACAACAACAACAAAAGAATAATAGAACAAAGGGTTGGGGTATAACTCTAAGGTAGGATGCTCTAGTTCAATCCCTGGTACCAGAAAAAAGTATACTTAGATTCTGGGAGGAAAGTAACCCTATACCCCACAAATAAATTTATAGAATCATAAACATTTTAACATTACTTAGAATCATAAGAAGAATTTAGTTGAATTAGTTACTTTGAAATACAGGAGCCAGGGATGCAGGGCCCTTGCTCCAGGACCTGGCTATCATTGGAGGAATGTAGTCTCTGGCATCATCCTCTGTCAGGTAGGCCAACAGCTCTGTGCCCCCACTAAGGTTCCTGTTGGATGCTTTAAAGTTTTCATTGACAGATGGCACAGAGTTTTGAGGAAAGATGGTTTGATAAATGTGTTAGTGAGTTTCTCGTCAGAAATGGTGAAAGGAATTTTGAGAGAATCGATTTTCTCTTTCTAGAAGTAATAAGTTGGCCATGTGTGACTTAAAGGTACAAAACAAGAACTGCTCTGCACAGCACACAGAAGCAGTCTCAGCTCAGTAGACAGCTAAATAGCAGAAAACATGATGCTCACCAAATATTGGGGTGCCTCTGTACTTCCAAATTCTCTTGAATTTAGACAGTACAGGTGGCTTTTTCTGGACAATGAAACAGAGCAGAAGAAATGGGTGTGACTTCCCCCCACTAAGACAGCAAATGCGCATGAGTGATCCTCCCTCCCCTCCTCCCCATCAAGATTGTGTACCATAAGGGCACAGCCATAAAGTCCTGCAGCTTCCAAGAGGAGCTGTGTGAGCAGACACACAAAACTCCTGCCTTCTAGACCTTTGCTCTCCAAGGAACACCTAAAGTGACACAAATATTCTTTTCAGCCATTGGAATTTGTTAACTGCTGATTAACAGGAGGTGGTGTTTCTCTGACATTTTTTAAAATTAAAGACTTTTGGGACTTCCGGGAAGATGGCGACCGAGAAAAGCGGGGCTTAAGAGCCCCGCTAACAACCAATCTCCATTACCACAAAATCAGCGCCTTTCATAGCCAGAAAACACCATCACCAGAGAAACAAAAAAATCAGCAGGCTCCAGAGAGAAAGTGGACTGAGAACAGAACTCAGAGCCACAGAGGAGATAACTGGCCTCATGTCCGAGGACGCGAGAGCAGCGCCATACTGCCAGGCAGTAGCGGCAAATTCACCGGACGGCTACAGCAAGCCGAGGTGAGCCACTCACAGCCAGGCGCGATTTCTCGCCGCAGGTAAAATCTAAAGCTCCCAGTGGCTGAGCTCAGCACACACCGCAGGGATTCAGAGTGGAAATCAAAACCAAGAAGAAATACGCCAGCCTCACGGCCGAGGGTGTGGCAGCAGTGCCATATTGCCACTGGCGGCAGCAGCAGAGAATTCACCGAATCCAGTACAGCTACATCTGCGTACTCAAGAACAGTGAGTCAAATTGCGGGCCACAGAGGAGAAATCCCAGTACTGTACTCCCTGGGACTTGACCTAGTGGGGGAGGGGCGGTGGCAGAGATATCACACCATAGGAGAACGTGCAACCTGGCACCCCCCCACAGTCTAAAGCAGCCTCTATCGACTCTCTGGGTCGGAGACTCTGTGAAAAAAACCCAGTAAAGGAGTAGTGGGGTCTGAGATACTACTGACTCGAGATCCAGAACACCTTAAGTGAAGTCATAGTGACCCAAGGGAAGAACCCAGAGAAGGCACAAACATCCGAAATCATGGGAAAGAGGAATAATACTGGAGCAATGAATGCCCACAACCCCACAACATCATAACCCGATAAAACAGAAAATCAGAGATTTCTAGAAGATCAAATCAGAAAAATAACTGTAGAAATAATAGAGGTGCTTCGAAAAGAACTCAGAGAGAGCCAAAAGGAGATAAAGGATGCAATTAATGAAGTAAAGGCCTCAATTCAAAGCACAAACAACCGATTAGACCACATGGAGAACAGAATCTCGCTCTTAGAAGATGATCATTCCAAAAATGAACGCGTAGTTTCTAATCTAGGAAAAAATATTCGACAGCAGGAATCTGATATTGAAGAAATATGGGCCCATTTTAAGAGAGCTAACCTAAGAATAATTGGAATAGAGGATGGAAAAGAAAGTGAAACCGAAGGGATCAACAATCTCTTCAAGGAAGTAATAGCAGAAAATTTTCCAAACATAGAGCAAGAGGTTGATACACAGGTCCAGGAAACTTATAGAACTCCCTTTAGACAGGATCAGAGAAGAATATCCCCATGCCACATAATTGTCAAAATGACCAATGTGGAAGCCAAGCAGAGAATCTTAAAGGCAACAAAAACAAAGGGCCAAGTGACATTCAGAGGCAAGCCAATTAGAATCACTCCAGACTTCCCAAACCAAGTCATGAGAGCCAGAAGGGCTTGGAGTAACATATTCCAAACTCTGAAAGAAAACAACTTCCAGCCAAAAATTTCCTACCCAGAAAAACTTTCTATCAAATTAGATGGAGAAATAAGAAGCTTCCATGACAAACAGAAACTGAAGGAATTTTTGTCTTCAAAACCAGCGCTAGAGAAAATACTCAAAGAGATTAACTACAAAGAAGAAATAGGTAACACACACCAGAACCAGAGAAACAAGAGTTTCCATCCAACAGTCAACTAAGATTGGTTATCTGTGGGGATTCATTACTTATGTTAGTCTTTTACCTATCTCTAAATGGTATTGTTTGCCTTTATTGTTGTTAATTTTTAGGATTTCTAGTTGGAATATTAATATACCTTCAGATATAGCATTTGGAAATATTTTATCCCATTCTATTAGTAACTTTTAACTCTGTTTACATTGTCTTTGGATATACAATTTTTTTTTTATTTTTTAGGGAGTTTGTATACTCTTCTGTTGCCTCTACCATTGAAATCATATCCAAGAAATCACTGCCAATTTCAGTGTTGTGAGGTTTTATGACCCAGATTTTCTGCTAAAAGTTTATAGTCTTAAGATTTATATTTAGGTCTTTTATCTATTTTGAGTTAATATTTGTATATGGGATTAGGTAAGGGTCCAACTTTATTCTTTTCCATGTAATTATTATGTTTCAACAATATTTAGTTAAAATATTATTATTTCTACCACCAAATGTTCGTGGAAACCTTGTCAAAAATAACTTGACAATATAGGGAAGAATTTAGCTCTAGGCTTTTATTTAACTCCAATGGTTTATATATCTGCCTTTAGAATAGTACTACACTGTTTCAATCATTGTAGCTTTATATGGTTTGAAATCAGAAAATATATATCTTCTAGCTTTGTTCTTTTTCAAGATCGTTTTGGGTATCTAGAGTCCATATTCCATATTAGGATAGATTTTTTTCTGAAAAATAAATATATAAATATAAGATAGTTTCACCTAAAAAAATAGAAAAAAAATTCTCTGGTAAGAAAGAAAGCAAAAAGAAATATTGAAATGTTATCTTTAAGTCATCAAAAGCTTGGTATCAGACAAATGAAACTGTTATGTGAGATTATCATTGTTAATTTTGGATAAATTGCTATAATACTAGATGTCAACCACTAAGCCAAGCATGGGAGGGAGGGATGGGGAGGGAATGGGGTGGGGATTGGGTGGGGGCTGACTGGGCGATGTGTGCATGTATGTCTACAAACGTTTGTATCCCACTATGATGTATGAATACAGTGCACCAATAAAAAAAAGAAAAATAAATAAATAAAAATAAAATTAAAAACACTGAAGATATCTTTTCTCTAGTCTCTACACACCCACTCACACAGTGAACTTTTATACTACAGATATACTGTTTTTGTATGTTTATACAAAAAGAATAAGTTCTTCTATTTCCTCCTAAGAATCAACTTCTCACCTTGAGGATACTAGATAACCATGACAACTAGATAGGTTCAGCAATGGCATGGATTATTTTGAAGATAAGCTTCCCATGTTCACCCAGAAAACAGAAGGAGATGCTCCCTCCTGTGTGCTTCACTGAGTAAGGGGTTTTAAACAGATAAGTTGAGTCATTTAAAACTCTTATATTATTTCACTTGTCCTTGTTCCTAAAATATTTTCCTCTGGCTCCTTCTATAGTTCTTGGTATTTCTACCTTTTTTGTCTCTGTCGTTCTAAGCTTCTCAATTGTAAGTATTCTGAGGCTCAGTTCCTTTCAGCCTCTTTATCCCTCTCTGTGTTAATAACTAATGCAAAGGTTCATATTTAGCATATGTATGCAAATTCCAAAGTTAACCCTGAACTTCCATGAGGTGTGTTTACTTAGGTATCCAGTTAATACTTTACAATCCCCCTGTTGAAGGGAATCCAGCTTTTCTTTTCAAATCACTGAAATTCGCTGGAACCACATCCATACTACTTTGGCCTGAGCTTGGGGTCTCAGTACAGAAATACTATTGAGTGGCAAAAAATATTTTCAGTATAGTTAAAATAATTTCCTTGTTGTCATTAAACACTGTGAAATAATATATGTTGAGCTATAGGGGGGGGGGGGCAAAGAAAACACACCAGGAAAAAAAACCTGGAAGGAGGCAACTAACAGGGGAGAGAATCCACAAGAGTCAGAAGCTACCTCCTCACAGGCTAAGGGCTTTTTATGGGGCAAAGAAGTGGGGAGGGCAGGAGTAGTTCTCTAAGCCACTGGTTGGTATGCTAGTGGCCAGTTCATCTCGGGGCAGAGCAAAGATCAGGAGAGGATTTTCTTTCTTTGTTCCTTTGTTCTTGGTCCTTCTCTGCCAAGGCCTCTGCCTCATGGCCAGACCTCACAGTGCCAATATGTAACACACGTACCTGCTTCTTAAAATTCCATTTTCCTTGCTTGTTTACTTTACCTGCACACCAGGTACTTACTACTAATACTTTTCCCCAAAAAACTTCTAAGGCAGCCCCAAGCTACTTCTCTCTCTCTCCCTAATTATGCATCATTAAATTCAAAATTCTACTTTAGTAATAAAATATTTCTTGCTTAAGTATGTGAACCTGAGCATTCAGAACCAGAACTCTCTCCAGCAAGCAGGGTTGAGCTAAAAGTTGGCTGCACATGTACACCAACATTTCCATTAATATTACCTACTTCTTCTGCTATCTTTCACTGAGGGATACCAATATATCATCTAAAAGTCTTGTTCTTTTTGTACTTGAGGCTAAACCCATAGGCATCTTACCTCTGAGCTATGTCCCCCCAGCCCTATTTTATTTTTAAATTTGAAAGGGGATTTCTAATTTGCTGATACTAGTCTCCAACCTATGATCCCCCTGTCTCAGCCTCCCAGTCTCTCTCCTCTCTGTCTCTGTCTCTCTCTCCCTCCCCTCTTTTTTCTTTATTTTTTTCTCTTTTTTTTGTGGAACTGGATATTGAATCCAGGTGCATTCTACCTCTGAACTACACTTTTTATTTATTTTTTATTTTGAGGCAGGATCTCACTAGGTTGCTATGATTCTTGATAGTTGTTGAGGCTGATATTGAACCTGTGATCCTTCTGTCTCAGTCTCCCAAGTACTAGAATTACAAATGCGTACTACCACATGTGGCTTAAGCTATATTTTTGATAAAACCTAGTGGGTACCTACTGGAGTGTCTTTCTAGTGCACAGAGATTCCCATTACTTCTCCATCACTCTGATAACCTCTTAAAGTCATTTTCTATAATACAACCATACACACTCCAGATGTAGATATTTAGACCTAGACTTACCAGATCAATCACAATCTCCTACCAGGAAAATTTCAAAATAAGACTGATAGTTTTCTTTCCAGTTGAATATATAACCTGTAAGCTCCACTACTGTGTGTGCTGACAGATTCATGAGGAAACACTCATGAAGCTCAGAGTCAGGCCAGCCCTCTTCTGGCCTCTACAGCTCTGCTACAAAGGAACTGATGGAAGCCGTTCCCACACACATGAGGTGAGACTACCTCTCTGTGGGCTTTGTGCCTCTTTTGAGAATTTAGTGGTGAACCCAGATATTCAGTGCAAAACCGTTTCTCTGAAGACCTCGTTACTCCATCTGTGGAGTAGCCTAAGTATCTGAGCTTTCCTTTGAGATTTTTTTCTTTTTCTTTTAATACTTATAGCTTTGATGGAACAATCAGGAGAATCTAACTATGCTGTACATTCACCTATATGTCTTCTCCCACTGGAACCTCCCATGGTTCTTTATCTTCCTTTTCTGACTCCATCTTCTACCTCCCTCTTCAATATCTAACACTATCCCACCATGTCCTCAGGACCCTTGTTTAATTATTAGCACAAATCCATATCCCTAGCCTTTTTTTTATGACTGTGGCCTTAGTATTGTTCTAATTGACATCTGGTATCCCTAGATATCATCTTTTCCTTCATTCTCTTTATATCCATGACCTGGAAAAGGAAGATATTTTTCTTCTTCCACACCCTTTTTTTTTTTTTTTTTTTTTTTTTTTTTTTGGTCGTACTGGGGTTCCTGGAAGGCCTTCTACCTCCAGGCTACACTCCAAGACCTATTTTATTTTTTGGAAACAGGGTCTCCTAAGCCAGCGAGGCTGGCTTTGAACCTGCGTGATCCTCCTGTCTCCGCCTCCCAAGCATGGGGATTACAAGCGTGCGCCACCACGCCCGGCTTCTTCCACACCCTTTACAAACTGTTTTTCTTTCCTAGAAATCTCTAGAAATAATTTTCCTATAAGGTTCCACTATCCATTCTGCTGTAGTCATTGGCCAACATCCGAGTAACTCTCTTCTCTTCTTCCTCCTCCTCCTCCTTCTTCTTTATTAAACCCAGGAGAAACTTTACCTCAGAGCTGTACCCCCAGCCATATTTTGTATTTTGAAACAGGGTCTGGCTAAGTTCCCAAGGCTGATCTTGAATCTGTGATCTTCCTGTCTTTGCCGCCCAAGTACTGGGATTACAGGTATATGCCACCATGTCTGGCTTTTCCTTTTTTCTTAAACACTATTAAATTACTGATACTCTCCAGAATATACTTGTGCCATACTCCTTGGTAATTCTAGAACTTCATAACCCTGGGCTTTCAGGATCTGGATCTCTTCTCTCACGAAATGCCTTTTTGAGTCTTAGTTTCCTTTTGATGGTAAAGTGGTTACAATAATGATTCCTTTTTAGAATTTCTATAAGAATTGTTATCTGATGTTGATAAAAACAACATGCTGCATAAAGGCTACCTGTAGGGAGTGAGCTGTGAGAGAAACATGAAGAGATGTTGTGCTGCCAGGCGCAGTGGTGCATGCCTGTAATCCTAGTACTCGGAAGGCTGAGACAGGAGGATCTCAGGTTTGAAGCCAGCCTCAGCAATTTAGCAAGACCTTGTTTCAAGATAAAAAATAACGAAGGAGGAAAATGCAATTGTGGGATGCAGCATATCTCAGTAGCTATTACAAACAAGAAATAATTACTGAGAAGGCAGCTCCTTGGCAAGAAAAACAAAGCAGCAAAGATACATGTGAACAAAAACACAGAAAAGGGAACTGCAAAGAACAAAATCCAGTAGTCAGAACAAGAGAGAGTAAAGGGCCTGAGTGTAGGGCTGACCTGGTGAGCACCACCACTGTGGAGGCCCACACCATCTTGGGCTGCCCACCTAGGTTGTGTCTGCCAGCTCAGTCGCCCCAAGAAATCCCTGGCAAGGAAGCCAGGGACTTGAGGAGAAGTAAGTGGCAGCAGAACTCCAGCATCTTAAGTGACCAGCACCATGCTTCAGGGATAAAAAAGATCCAAAAGCCCATGCCTTTACCAGAATCCTGCATGCTGCAGCAGCGTCCACAGGATGGTAAAGTGACTACATTTCTCAGCAGATGCCCACCCAGAGCAGCTGCAGGGACCCCACTGGGCTAAGATCCCTGAGGTGGTCGGGTTATAACCTACAGAGACACAGGAGAGCCCCATAGTGCCTAGGGCACAGTACCCGCATAGGGTCACAGGGGGTTGCTCTGACATTACACTGGAATCCTCTGCCATTGTGGGTAAGGAAGTGCAGGCCCAGGGCCAAAAGGGGCAGAACCCTGAACTTAAATGAAGCTCATTTACAGTGATACCTGCCATCCTGTGACCTGAGCATAAAGTGGTGAGAGGCGAGAGAATGGTGTAGGCATTCAAAAAGTGTATCTAAAAGCTGACAATAGGTTACTGAGCAAATGAAAAATCTTGAAACATGCTCCAGAAACTGCTACAGTGAGCAAACATTAAATGTCTGAAAGTATCCACGTAGACCCAGCAGGAGTGCAGTGGTTAAGTGGGCTCTCTATGTGTATTTTTGCAATATTATTTTATAATTGTTAGTGTTTTTACTTTTTTGTGTTTGGTTTTCTTTTTGATTTGCTATTGTTGTTATTGTTGGTTGGTTGTTTTATTATTTGCTGCGTGTTTGTTTGCTCCCTTCCTCATTCCTTTACAAGCTTCCTCCCTTTCTCATATTTACTCTCTACCCTCAAAACTTTTTTTTCTCTTTCTGTATTTCCTTGTCTTATATTCAATCTATTTCATATCACTATATCTAAATACTCTACACTGACTATAAGAATCCTACTGGACATTCACTATCTCTCAACCAGTTACTACCTTATTATACTTAATCTTTTATTCAACTCTATCATATTCTCTACTTTACTCTATTCCTGTACCCATCACACGAGCTCCTGCCCCCCTTACCTAACAGCCTCACCATTGAAAATAACACTACTTCACCTTACATAAACCTGATGTCACCTCTAAATTCCTAGGGCTAAGATTAGATCAGAGAGGTGATCCATAGGAAAATACAGTCAGACACAGAAGATAAGCTAATCACAGCCAATAAAAGAAAATACTCAACAGACTGCACATTGAGGTTTATAAAGCACATAAGTCACAAGCTATTCTGCCCAAACCACTAAGCTGACTCTTGAAAAAGGTAATGACAGATAGAATAACTGACCTTAAACTTGAAACCCATCAATACCACCATAGCAGCAGGCAGAAGGAAGCTCAGAGCAACAATTGGGTGATAGTAGAAACAGTCTTCAGGATTAATATCAAAGTGTGAGTGGCAGCAGGAAGCAATTCTTCCAACAGTGATCTGGAACACCACCTAATAACACTCACAAAGAGAAAGAAGATGCCAAGACAACATAAACACAAACCTGAGAATTCTGAAAATATGAGAATGAGGAACAGTGAAGAAATCCATCCCTACATCTCAAACAGGGAAATCACAAATAATGATCTATCAGTAATGCAAGAAGGATAATTCTGAATTCTGATCTTCAATCTGATAAAAAGGCCTCACAGTAAGTGTACAGGAAATGAAAGAGAAAATTGAGATGTTAAGAAAGAATCCAAGAGGCCTGGAATGAAATGAAGGAGTTAAAAAATTAAATAAAAACAGAAATAGAAAGAAATTTTGGAAGATTAGATGAACTGGAAAATAGAATATCACTGTTAGAAGACAGTTCATTCAAAAGCAAAAGCACAGTCAACAGCATACAGAAGATATCATAACAACAGAACCTAAACATTCAAAAACTGTAGGACAATATGAATGTTCTAACTTATGAATAAAGGGAATAGAAGAAGGGATAGAGGCACAGACCAAAGGTATCTGTAATCTCTTCAGAAAAATAATTTCAAAGTTTTCAAACATGGAAAAAGACTTGGATATCCATGTCCAGGAGACATACAGAAAACTATTAAGATAGGATCAAAGGACCTCTCCACACTACATAATAATCAAAATGACCAACATCGAGGCTAAAGAAAGAATCTTAAAGCAGTGAGAACAAAAGAATGGGTAACATTCAGGGGCAAAACAATAAAAATTACTCCAGACTTTACAACCCAAATCATGAAAACCTGGAGAACCTGGACTGATATGATGTAATCCAGACCCTAGAAGAAAATAACTTCTGACCAAAATTGCTATATCCAATGAGGTTATTATTTAAAATTGATGGAGAAGTAAAAACATTTCAAGATAAGCAGAATTTTAAAAACTTTATAAATACTAAGCCAGCAGAAGAGAAAATGACTTAAAGAAATAAATCATAAAGAAGAAAAAAGAAGCAAATTTCAGAACCAGAGAAGAGATTCATTCAATGAACAGAGAAACTAAGCAAAAAGGAAAAAGCACTGCATCAAAGAGATTATGGAGAAAATGACAGGAAACAAAATCATATCTCAATAATAACACAATATCAATTGGTGAGCTAAAAGTAAAAGGATAGAAAAAGATATATAATGCCAATTAAAACTGAAAGCAAGCAGGGGTAGCTGAGATTTAATAAAACAGACTTTAAGCTAAAACACATGAAAAGAGACAACGCAGGGCACTTCCTATTAATAACGGGAACAATCCAGCAAGAAGATATAATAATATTAAACATTTATGCCCTAAATGTGGGTGCACCCACATTTGTAAAACAAACTCTTCAAGACATCAGATCTCAGATAGACCCAAATACAATAATATTGGGAGGTTTCAACACAACACTCATGCCACTAGATCAATCTTCAAGGTAAAAGATGAGTAAAGACTCTTCTGAACTACAAAAAACTATAAACCAAATGGACCTAATAGACATACAGAATATTTCAACCAACAATAGCTGAGTACACATTCTTATCAGCTGTCCATGAAACCTTCTCCTAAATAGATCATTTCCAGGGCCACAAAGCATGTAACAACAAATTCAAAAGATGTACTATAAATCCCTGCATCTTTTCAGATCACAACAAAATACAAGTAAAAATCGACAACAGAAAGACCAAAATAAATTATATAAATATATAAATTAAATAAATATATAAATATAAAATATATAAATATATGGATGTTACATTCTTGAATGAGGAGTGGATAAGATCAGAAATAAGGGGAGAAATAAAATATTCCCAAAATTAAACAAAAGTAGAGATACAATATACCAAAATCTATGGGATACCTTCAAGGCAGTGTTAAGAGGAAAGTTTATAGCATTGAATGTTCACATGAGAACAGAAAGTCATCAAAGAAACAACCTAATGGTACGTCTCAAGGGCCTAGAAAAACACAACAGTTTAATCTCAAAGCTAGCAGAAGGCAGGAAATAATTAAAATCAGAGCAGAAATAAATGAAATAAAGAATTGAAAATTGAAATAAAGAATTGAAAATAAAGAAAAAAATAAAGAATTGAAAATTAACAAAACAAATGCCGATTCTTTGTAAAGATTAGTAAGATTGACAAATCCCTGGCCAACTTAATCAAAAGAGAGAGAAAATCAACTCAAATCATTAAAATCATAAATGAAAAAGGAGACATCACCACAGACAGTGGGGAAGTTCAATAGATTATCAGAAACTATTTTGAAAATTTATACTCCATTAGCCTGGAAAACATGGAAGAAACTGACAGATTTCTAAGCACATATAACCTACTTAAATTGAACCAAGAGGTCATTGAATGCCTAAACCAACAAATAGCAAGCAAAGAAATAGAAACAGCAAAAAAAAATTCTGCCATCGAAGAAAAGCCGAAGTCCTGATGGGTTTCCAGTTGAATTCTACAAAACCTTCAGAGAAAAACTAAATCCAATACTTCACAACTTGTTCTGGGAAATCAAAAGAGATGGACTTCTTCCAAATTCCTTCTTTGAGGCTAGTATCACACTAATACCCAAACCAAATAAAGATACCTCAAGAAAAGAAAATTAGCCAAGTGTGGTGGTACATGCTTGTAATCCCAGCATTCGGGAGAATGATCGCGGTTCATGGACGCCCTCAGCTACTTAGTGAGGCTCTCTGCAACTTAGTGAGACTCTGTTTCAAAACAAAGAATCAAAAATAGGGAAGGGGGTGTATCGTGGAGGTCGATTGACCCTGGGTTCCATCCCCAGACCCACAAAAAATAAAAATTAAAGAAAATTATAGACCAATATCTTTGATGAACATGCAAAAATTATAAAAAAAATCCTAGCTGTGACCATTCAAAACCATATCAAGAAAATTATATACCATGAACAAGCTGGTTTCATACCAGGAAAGCAAGGCTGGTTCAACATTCTCAGACCAATACATGTTGTTCTCCACATATATAGAACTGAGAACAAAAATCACATGATTATATCAATAGACACTGAAAAAGCACTTAACAAAATTCAACACCCATTTATGTTGAAAACACTGCAGCAAATTGAAATAGAAGGAATGTATCTCAACATCATTAGGGCAATATACAATAAACTCAAAGCCAACATCACATTGAATGATAAAAAACTGCAAGAATTCCCTTTTCAGTATAGTCTTCAAGAGCAATAAGACAAGAGAAGGATATCAAAGGAATTAAAATAGGAAAAGAAGAACTAAGGTTACCTTTTTTTTGCAGATGACCTGATCCTATATCCAGAAAACCCAAAAAACCCAACCAAAAGACTACTGGAGCTGATTAACCAATTCAGCAAAGTAGCAGGATATAAAATCAATCTAAAGAAATCAGTAACTTTTCTATATGCCAATAATGAATCCATGAAAAAAATACAGAAAACAATTCCATTCACAATAGCCTCAAAAGCAATAAAATACCTGGGAACAAGCCTAACCAAAGATGTAAAAGACCTCTACAATGAAAATGACAAAACATTAAAGAAAGAAATTAAAGAAGACCTTGGAAGATGAAAAGATCTCCCTTTCTTATGTACAGGCAGAATAAACATCATTAAAATGGCCATTCTGCCAAAAGTGATCTACAGACTCAATGCAATTCCTATCAAAATACAAATGTCTATATTTATAGAGCTAGAAAAATCAGTCATGAATTTAATATGGAAAAACAAAAGACCCAGAATAGCCAAAGGAATTCCTAGCAATAAGAGCCATGCAGGAGGGATCACAATTCCTAACTTCAAATTATAGTACAGAGCTATAGTAAAACAGCATGGTATTGGCACAACAGGCACACAGACCAATGGAACAGAATAGAAGATACAGAGACAAACCCACACACTTATAGTCAATTATTTTTGACAAAGGGACCAAATTCATATGCTGGAGAAAATACTGCCTTTTCAATAAATGGTGCTGTGAGAACTGGCTATCAATTTGTAGAAAAACTGAACTAAATCCTTACCTCTCACTGTGCACAGGAATCATCTCGAGCTGGATCAAAGACCTGAAATCAGACCAGAAACTGTGAAGCTATTAGAGGAGGGCATAGGTTCAAAATTTCAACATATAGGCACAAGTAATAACTTCCTCAACAAGACCTCCAAAACTCAGGATATTAAAGCAAGAATTAACAAATGGAATTGCATCAAACTAAAAAGTTTCTGCTCATCAAAGAAAATCATTAAGAATCTAAAGAGAAAGCCTACAGAACGAGAGATCTTCACCAGGACTAATATCCAGAATATAAAAAGATTTTAAAAGATTACACTAGCAAAACAAATAACCCAATCAAGAAATAGGCAACTGAATTAAATAGACACTTCACAAAAGAAGAGATGCAAATAGCCAATAGAAACAAAAAATTCAGCATCATTAGCAATCAGGGAGATGCAAATCAAAATTACACTGAGATTCAGTCTAACCCCAATAAGAGTGGCAAACATAAAAAAGTCAAATAACAACAATTGTTGGTGAGGATGTGGGGAAATAGAAATTCTTCTCACTGTTGGTGGGAATGCAAACTAGTGCAGCTGCTATGAATATCAGTGTAAAGATTCTTTAGAAAACTAGGAATGGATCCACGTATACCACTGCGAGGTATCTTTCCAAAGGGGTTGAAATCAGAGAAATGGGAATCAGAAATTTGGGACTGGATCCAACTATACCACTACTGGGTATCTTTCGAAAGGGGTTGAAATCAGGGTACTACAGTGACATAAACCTACCCATGTTCATAGCAGGACAATTCACAGTAGCCCAAATATGGAACCAACCTAGATGTTCATCAACAGATGAATGGATTACAAAATTATGGGAAGTACATACAATATAATTCTACTCAGCAGTAAAGAACAAAATTATGTCATTTGTAAGAAGATGGAAAGACCTAGAGAACATTATGTTAAATAAGATTAGCCAAGCATAGAAAGAGAAGAGACATATATTTTCTCTAATATGCTTGAGCTAGGGAGTATTAGGAATACCAGAGGGACTCCAGTTCATGGAGAAGATCCTCAGTGGAGCCAGGGAGGAAGGGTAGGGGAGAAAGAAGGCTGAGGTTCATTAATGAAAATGCTACCTGCAACTATGTGTATACATGTGAACATTGTTAACTTGGATCCTTGGTATTGGAAGGGAGGAAAATGAGGAGGAGGGGGAGGACACCGTGTACTGTGTGAATGTATTCCATTGTCAACATTATCTACTTTATGATGTGAGACTTTAATGCACCAATAAAAAATAAAGGATTATAAAATAAAAAGGTCTAGAAGTATAGCTGAGAGGTAGAATCCTCTGGGTCCAATCCCCAGTACCAAGAAAGAAGAAGACAAAGAAGAGGAGGAGGAAGGAAAGGGAGGAGGAAGAGGAGAAAGAGGAGGAGGAGGAGGAGGAGGAGGAGGAAGAAGAAGAAAAACAAGAAGAAGAAGAAGAAGAAGAAGAAGAAGAAGAAGAAGAAGAAGAAGAAGAAGAAGAGGAGGAGGAGGAGGAGGAGGAGGAGGAGGAGGAGGAGATATTTCAGTATTTCAGGCATATATGAATATATCACTTTGAATCTCACTACAATGTATAACTATAAAGGAACAATAAAAATGTTAATATAAAATCATTTTCAACCTGGGTGTGGTGTGCATGCCTATAATCTTAGTATTGGGGAGGCGAAGACAGCAACTTTGTGACCCCCTCAGAAATTTAGCAAGGCTCTGTTTCAAAATAAGACATCAAAAGGGCTAGAGCATAGCTCTGTTGCAGAATGCCCCTGGATTTAATCCCTAGTATCAACAAAACAAAACCAAAAAACCCAAAGAACAAACCACCAACACCAACCCCCTGCCTTTAAAAAAAGGATACCTTAAGTTGAATCTGAGTAACTCAACATTTTAAACTTAAAAAAAACTGTGCCTTAAATAAAATCTCATGCAGAGGGACAAATCTAAATGTGGAGCTGCTTTTGTTCAAATTGGGAAGAGAGTGTGGATGGGCAGTGCGAGGGAGCATGACCCGGTTATCTTGGGAGCCCAGAATAGAATTTCTATGGTTCAGTCCAGAACAATTAGAAAACCACTGACTACAAACCATTTAATCATTCGTTTTTTCTATGTTTGCTCTACATATCAATTCAAGTCATTTACCTAGAAAATGTACTTTAGTGCCTCATAAACATTTTTTTACAGTAGGAAGATTTAACATTTTATTCATTGCCTCTTATGGATAAGTTAATAAGTGGAAGTTAGTAATATGATAGATTTCTCGTATTTACAACATTATACATAAAAATTAACATACTTAGCCAGGCATGATGGCCAAGCCTGTAATTTAGCACTTGAGAAGCTGAGACAGGAAAATCCCAGCCTGTTTAAAAAAAAAATAGGGCTGGGGATGTATCTCTAAGGTAAAATGCTCTTTAATTCCCAGTATCAAAATTAATTAATCAATATAATTTTTCTTTCTATAAACTTGAATTATTATGCTTCCTCATATTGGATGATAATTATATGAAATATCATGCCATGCTTTGTGTTTTGCCTTGCCTGACAAAATTTATAACAGCTCTTCTTACCTTCCCCTCCACTCCCACATAATTATCTTAATATCTCTTCATGTTGGGTGTGATGACACACCTATAATTCTAGTACTTGGGAGGCTGAGATAGGAGGGTTGCAGGTTTGAGAACAACTTCAGCAACATAGCAAGGCTCTCAGCAACCTAGCAAGACCTTGTTTCAATAAAAATAAAAATAAAAATAAAAAGCCGGGCGTGGTGGTGCATACTTGTAATCCCAGCATTTGGGAGGTTGAGACTGGAGGATCGCAGTTCGCAGACAGCCTCAGCTACTTAGTGAGGCCCTCCGCAACTTAGTAAGACCCTGTTTCAAAATAAAGAATTAAAAACAATAGGGCAGGGGGTGTAGCTCGGAGGTTGAATGCCCCTGGGTTCCATACCCAGACCCACAAAAATAAAATAAAATAAAATATAAAATAAAAACAAAAAAGGATATGAGTATAACACAAAGGCATGCACCTGGGCTCAATTTCCAGTACCATACACACAAGAAATCTCTTTAATTGGCTTATAATGTTTCAACCTGGTAATTTTAGTGAACAACTATGTGAACCCTTAAAAATCCTTATAACAACAGAAAATTTTGTGAATTAAAATTAATATGAAATAAATAGTAATGTGCAACTACCTGTACAATAATCATAATTCAGCTATTTGAGAAATTAATATTTTGACAATTTACAATACATTTAAGTTTCCAACAGTTTAAAATATTGCTTAAATTCCCCTTTTACCATTTCCTGGAATAGGCAATCATTCAGTCAATGGTTTGTATTTAGGAGATAAAGAAATCTTAATATCCTTAGCAAAAGTGGTTACACCTAATCAGTCAACAGTTATCTTTTGACAAGAGAGTAAAATGGAGCAGTTAGATTTATCTTATCCATTTGTGGCAATATTGAGTATTTTAGAGTATTTAAAAATAGATTTTAGCTTTGTAATGTCTAATATTCAGTCAAGAGCAAGTGTTAGTTCCTTGGATAAAGTGCCAATAGACAACAGCAAAAATATGTTATCTAATTAGATCATTTAGAAACTATACTTAATATAGCTTATAATTTACTGCAAACATATAACACAAAATAGTCTTCAAAATTTTATAGATTTTTTTTTTTTTTTTGGTATTGGGGATTGAACCCAGGAGGAACATTCTACCTCTGAGCTATACTCCACACCTTTTTTTTTTTTAATTTTGAAATAGGGCATCACTAAGTTGCTGAGGCCAGCCTCAAACTTGGCCTCAATCCTCCTATATCAACTTCCCAATTATTGGAATTACAAGTGTGTGTACCACTATGCTCAGCAGAAATCTATCTTTGATATATATTTTTTTAATCTGGCATACTTAGAGGATATTATGTAACAAAGAACTTTAATTGAATTCAAGATTTCCACATAATCATTAATCTGGGCATATTTGACTCTAAGAATAACTGAGCAGCAATCCAGGTATGGTGGGGCACACCATAGTGCAGCTGTTAAGAATCTGAGAGAGAAAATTGCTTGAGCCCAGGTGTTTGGGACCAACCTGGGTAACATAAAGAAAGAAACATAGAGTTTTTTAAGAAGATTGGCATGGAGTTTTTAATTTTAAGTACAAAAGGGGGAAAAAAGGAGCAAAAAGTTGTGATGAGACTAAAAATAGGCATATAGAAGGAAATGCTCACATAAAAAATTAGACTATAAAAACTAACATTAGTAATGGATTTAACTAAGCCATATTTTCATTTAAATGGAAAAGCAGGGGAGAAAAGTTGACCTCTTTAATTTATTTGAGTAAACGTATATTTGGCAAATTTCCCAAAAGATTTTGGATAGAAGCAAATCACTACAAAGAGGCCTATGTTTAAGTATCACGGCTGTGACATCAAGTGACAAATGCCAGGCCCTTCAGCCTGTCACTCTCCCGCCTGAGAATACAAAGCAGGGACCGGAGGGAAGAGTGGCACGTCCCTTGGAACGCGCAATTTTCTGGCTTTTATTACTGTGTCACGCTTTGTGCTTCTTTAAAAATATGCTTTTCTATTTTATACAAACCTCTCACAGATCTGGGGCATGTGACAACCAGTCTGGAAAATAAAAAAATAAAAACAAAGACGGTGGTGAATTTTTAACATATATCCCTTAATCAATCATATTTGATGACATGAGACCCGTCAGAGTGGCAGCCTGCTAATGTTGCTGTTAGGGAGACAGAGAGAGGAGCAGAAAGCCTCACCCTTTAATCAGCTACTCGTCCCTTCCCATCTGTCTGAAATCCAAGCTAGATTCCACAGCTGACTCCTACCTCACTCTCTCCACCATGATAGGCTGCTTAACGTGGAAGACAAAATGGGTCAGGAATGGCAAGGAAAAAAAAAACACCTAGCAAATATACTGCTTGGCCATTTTGCCCAGTGTTTCTTCCAAATATTCTATGGAAGCTGAGTGTGGTGGCGCACACTTGTAATCCCAGTACTTGGGAGGCTGAGACTGGAGGGTCGCAAGTTCACAGCCTTAGCTACTTAGTGAGGTCCTTAGCAACTTAGGGAGACTCTGTTTCAAAATAAAGAATACAAAATAGGACTAGGGGTCTGCCTTTAAGGTAGAGTACCCCTGGGTTCAATCTCCAGTGCCCCAACAACAAATATTCTAAGGAAAATTGATGCTTTAAAGCAGTGCAGCTTTGTTACTAACAGTCAATGGGGAGAAGTGTCTGCTCTGGCAAGGATGCCCGCCATTCCCAAAATACATTTTTAGTTTTGTTGATTCTCTAACATGAGTGCTGCTTATATAATAAGCTCTTGATACATATTGATTGGATTTTGCTTCTGGACTTTGACCTTAGAGAACAATGAATTACTCAGGTCTATGACTTGAGGGCTTCCATTAGACAAATCACTCAATAATTGTAGCAGTCAGAATTGTATTGACCACAAACGACAGAATTAAACTCTAATTTAGGGCATTTATTGTTTTGTGTTTCTGAAAACTTCAGATATCTACAGCCAGAGGCTAAATGGAAGTCTTAAATGATGTTATCAGGAATATCTATATCTAGCTATTCATCTTTTGGTTCAGGTTTCCTGTGTTTCCTGTTCATCAGACAGGTTTCTCCAATGCATCGGCAAAGACTGACTAGCAGATCCAGGCTCACATTGGAACAGCTCAGCAACCCCAGCCAAAAGAAGTTTTCTTTCCAAAAACTCCGGTAACATGTTACATTAGACAGATTTGTTTCATTTGTCCATTTCAAACAAATCATCATGTTCAGAGGATAGAAGAACTGGTAAGTCAGGCTTGTCTCTTATTCCCATCCCTGGAGTGGGCTTTGGAGGAGCTGGAGCAGGATGGAGGCCTAGGGCTGTGTCAAACCTACAACACAACAGGTGGAGAGTGGGAAAGGCTAATTGGCTGCCAGAAATGACCACCATCATAATCAATCCCGTGTCACCGTCCCTGCTTTGACTCATATTATTTATTGTCAAGGAATCTCTGGACCCTTAAGGGGAAACAACTACATTTGACTAGTTAAATAATTCTCAGAATGTTTCATAGTTGTGATCTTTATACTTTTAAGTGATAACATCATGGTTTGAATATCTGATTTAAAAGTTTCTGTTAATTACACCTCTAGACATTTAAAGGGTTTGTCCAAATCTCACCAAATAAGGGCCAGTTTTTGCTTCTCAAGTACATTCAATCCTTATAAACAAATATTAGCAAGCCACACATCTGGGTATAACTAGACCAACTCTTCCATAGACTTAGTGCATTTTGGTTATTGTTCTTTTCATATTTGTAATATACTCCTTTTGCATATCTTAGCTGAGGAAAGAGCAGGAGACTGTATCAGTCTGTCTGATTAGAAGATAGCAACTGCACAGTAGATTGAATATGCAATATTCAATACAAAGAATTATTAACTAAAGCAGTGAATTAGAGCATGAGGACTGGGTAGTAAGAATTGGGAATAACTCGCCGGGCGTGGTGGTGCACGCTTGTAATCCCCGCGCTTGGGAGGCTGAGACAGGAGGATCGCACAGGTTCGAAGCCAGTCTCAGCTACTTAGTGAGGCTTTCAGCAACTTAGTGAGACCCTGTTTCCAAATAAAAAATATAAAATAGGTCTGGGAGTATAGCCCGGAGGTAGAAAGCCTCTGGGTTTCACCCCCAGTACCACCAAAAAAAAAAAAAAAAAAAAGAATTGGGAATAACTCTAAAGAATAAAAGAATAACAGTATAATAAGCAGTGGCTACTCTAAAGTCAAAATGAAGAGCCCAAGGTGCTAAGATGCAGATTTGCTGCTTGGGATTATTGGTTGGCAAAGGAGCCACTGTGCTGTCCTGCAGGCAGCCCTGCTGGCAGTTCATCCTCTAGAGGGCCATTAAAAGCTGTTCACGGAGAGCTAGAGAGCTGTCTCATCAGAGGGACTCCACAATGAAAACATGTAGGGAACAGTAGTGGAAGAAGGAGGCTGCTGACCAGCATCCACGGCTAGAGCAGGACACAGGAGATGCCACAAACGCTGTAGGAGTTGGAGCGACTTTGCCACAAACCAAAGGGAGGCTGAGTGCTGCTGAGCTGGACAAAAACTGGACACCAGAGAGTACTGACCACAGCAGGAACTTGCTGAGTGAGCATCCTGGGACCAGGAAGCAAAACACTTTTTCTCCTGCAATGTCTCTCCAGCATCTTCTATTCACAGATTCTTTAGGGTCAGCTGGCAAAGAAAAAATATTTAAGGGGCTTATATCAATTTTTACAGAGCAAGAAAACAAGGTGAATTTGGAACTAAGGGGCAACAAATAGAAAACCAGCTATAGGCATTTCAAGGTGATGTTTTTACTTTGATGATGTAACATTATCTAAAATGTACAAATCCTTAGTTTTCTTTTTTTTTTCAAATGTAATTTCTTACCTGGTGGCAATGATGAGAATAAATATGTAATTCTGTTCCTCAGGCAGTGAGTGCACAACTGGTTCTAAACACTGCTGACACGAATGTGGAAGAAGAATTGGTGAGAAGCCACCTAGGTGGATTTCAGAAGCAGAAATCATGTCTCTGGAAATATTTACTTCATATAGTAATTTTCTTCACAATCCAAAGGAAGTTATCCATATTTTAACCATTATAGAAATTGATTTTCAAAAGGCTTTAGTAATCTTTACCATATATTTATCTCAATATGTGGTAGGGATAATTATTCTTGTATATTTAAGTTTGAGCCCATAAAACTTGTTCTTAAACTTATAAAATGTGCTTTTCAAGTATGATATATAAACATAATGTAAATCCATGTCTTGATGAATTTTCATAAACTGAACCCACTCATGTGACCACTACATAGAATTTAATACATGATTTAGGTGCCAAAGAGTTTCTTTGATCATCCAAAGAAAGTGGGGGCCTCTTGTTATAGACAAAGCCACAAAATTTAGCTTGAAATTTCAACTTTTCACAGAACCTGAAACCCAAGAACTCTTCACTAAGTAAAGAAAAATGGGTTTTCCTTCCTTTGGGAAGAGTCTACTCATTCATTTTTTGTTTTTTTAGTTCAAAGAACAGAAATGATAATAAAGTACCAATCCGATGGATGTTTTAAATGAATAATTTATGTTGTTTTTACATTTTAATTGGTAATACATATTCAATGATGAATAAGTAGTAATTTTATTGCCTTTATTAAAGTAATATGAATTTGGGGGTTGACTTTTTATTAAATATATTTTTATTTTTAGATGATCACAAATTTTTCCCACAAGAGAGCTTGAAAGTTACCTTAATATTCCTATAACTGTATTTTTGCCTCTTTTAAAATTTCAACTTAAACAATTTATTAATTGTATATTCTGTTGGAGAGTCTAATTATAGGTATAAATAGTAACATTCTTGAGACAACATTTATATTATAAAATCTTTCATTATTTGGACATTTTCAATCAAAGCATGCTTTATCAGAGATGGAACTGAGAATTATTACTTTGGCCACCAGATGGAGCCATTATTATTTCAGAAATGTAACAGCCTGAAATTTTCACCACCCCCCCCCCATCTATCTACCAAACTAGGAATATTAAATTTGCTTCAGAGTTTCATCAGGTATTCTAGAATTACAATTACTAATGGGATATATTCTTGTTAATTAGAGTTATGAGAGTTATGTCCATTATTTCCTATAAACGAATACTGAAATTTCTTAAGTGTAAAATGAAGGAATTTGTTTAAAGTGATTTTCAAGTCTCTTCCCAATTTAGAATTCTTTAACACATGCTGGGAATGTTTTAAGAATACCATTCAAATTCTATCATGCTACTTAGAAATAATTCTTTGCTATTTCTTTATTCTAAATCATAGAGGCCAATATCATTTTTATATATAAGAATTTAAAGCAAGTAAGACACAAAAGTCTCCTAATAGTATCTATCATGAAAGTCCACTGAATTTCCATAAAAAGAAAGCTTTAAAATGTTGAGCAACCTAGTACAAGACAATGTGAATTTATGTGTTTGGGGATTCAGCCTGAGGCTTATTATTATTATTATTATTATTATTTATTTTTTTTATTTTTGGTGGTACTGAGGTTCCTGGAAGCCCTTCTACCTCTGGGCTATACTCCCAGACCTATTTTATATATTTTTTATTTGGAAACAGGGTCTCTTAAGCCAGCGAAGCTGGCTCCAAACCAACACAATCCTCCTGTCTCCACCTCCCAAGCATGGGGATTACAAGCGTGCACCACCACGCCCGGCAAGCCTGAGGCTTCTTAAGTTCTGAATAACCCTGTGTCAGTTCCCACTGTGGAAGCCTAGAGAAATAACATTGAGATGCAGAGGTTATATGTAAAAATTAGAATGTTTAAAAATTATGTTCAAGTTGGAATTTTAAAAACTTGATGCTCATGAGAATCATGCATGGAAGAAAATATATAGCTACATTTTGGCCTATATATGCATAAATGTATATGTACATCTCACTTTCTATTATATATTGGTTTGAGCTGTGTTTGTTTTCTCTTCCCATCTTTTATATCTGTCTTCCATGAAGTTGGTTCATATATATGTATTTTTTACTTCATTTTCTTTCTCTTCATATACTCTGAACAAATCAGTATTGATGCCAAAGCTGAACATGGGCTTACTGGTAAAGAGGGCAATTGGATTTGAGAAAACAGAAAATACATCCAGACCATCAAATCTAAAATGAGGCCAAGGTAGCATCTTTAGAAGTGTGTGTGTGTGTGTGTGTGTGTGTGTGTGTGTGTGTGTGTGTTGGTGGCCAGGTGGTGACAGAGCTCAGCAACCTTTCAAAGCAAAGTAACTCTGGGGAATGGAATTCACACAATTAGGCTAAGCATGTAGTGTGAGAATGGATTTGACAATACCTGAAAGGCAAGAACATGAAGCTGTAATTGATTTCACTGATAAGAGGCCAGCCGGGAAGCTGTAGGTGAACAATGGAAGAAGCTGAGTGTTTGATGTTATATAAGCTTAATGGGCATAGTTTGGAAACAGCATGTGGTTTCTAGGTTACTGTCAATTACAATATAAAAATAAGGAATGGTTGCTGTTTCCAGGACTGAATCTAAATAGAATTGTGCTATGATTAGCCTAATGGAACATAAGCTCTATTTGGGGGCTTCATTCTCTAAATGTGAATTGAGAGTGAGAAAAGATGAAAAGGGACAAGGAAGTAGAGCTGATGGCCAGGGATATAGACTCAGTGCAGCTGTGAGTCCTGATACCCAAACTGGGGTAGTTCAACTCTCTGAGTCTGTTTTTTTTTTTTTTTTTTTACATAGAAACTGGAATAAAAGTGGTATTACTGCAAAAAGTTCACTGGGATGATATATAATAATAATGCTCAATTTGTGATATATGACTGATAACTTAATGAGAATAATAATGAATATTTATCAATATTTCTGGGCTATTTTTCCAGTAGATACTTGAATAGTACTGAATAGCACAGGACACCTCATAGAGGAGATGGCTTGATCCTAGTTATTCAAGAAAGCAGCAAATATTTAAAATATCCCAAAGGACTAAGGGCCTCTTTTCATGAAAAGAAAAGTATTACATGCAAGAAAATAGTAAGTCCCCTGGGGAAACAGTAAGAGAAGAAGATATATTTTCTAAGTGGCTTGCCTGTGGGTCCACTTTCCTATGTACCGGTAGGGATTCTTCCAAATGTTGCTCAAAGGCTAGAAGGACTGAAGAAAGGTCTTTCCTATCCCATTTCCCCTCTCTAAAGCCCTGTAACTCAGAAAGGGGTCTAATTTTTAAAATGGTCTTTCATTAATTTGAGCATTTTATTTACAGTAGGAAAAGAGAGAGGTGCAAATGTAATTAGTTGACAGAAATAGAATTCTGTTAACTTTTTTTGACTTGTCATGAAGAAATTTTCATTACTCCGACGGTAGAAAAAGTAATAAGAAGACTGGAAACTTCAGATTTTGAACAGATAACATGCTATGGATATCAACAACTAGGTGGCAAGAAATGGGTCAAGGAGGGACTCTGGCACTGTGGTCCCCAGCAACTTGGACACAGGAGGATGTGAACGTGGTCTAGGAAGAAGCCGTTTAAGTTGAGTCTTAGTCTTTAAGAAACACAGTGAGCACCAAGTCATGTATCATATTGAAAAAACAAAATATATTTATGATGTTAGAAAAGAATATCTTTCCTAGCTCCATATGAAAAGTGGCCAACACGGGGGACTGTGTATTTGTCCAAGGCTGACATGCTGAATCTACCCAGCCCCCACCCAACACACGTTGGGTTTCTTGTGTGTCTCATAGAGAAAAGCCAGGACTGTGAGGGAAGTAGCTGATTCCGTGTCCTGAATAATGGAAAATTCAAAGTGTGCAAAGAAAATCCTATTGCTGTTGGAAAGCAAGGAATGTTTTTCAAGAATGTTGGTTGTAGTGCAGAAGAATGAAAGGACACTCAATGACTTTTGACTAACTTACAATGATTTGACTAGAATGAAAGGAAATAAATATTACTAATCCATGAAAATTAAAAATTCCATATAAAGGCACAATAACTCAAATAGAAAAGAAAGGAGAATTTAATGGTATAGATTTTGTTGTTTTAAATTGATGGAGAATAATTAAATATGATATTTTGTTATTGCATCTGTAATTATAAAGCAGAGCTGCACTTCATTTATTCTGTGTAAGGAGGAAGTGAACGAAACAAATAGACTTGAGAAATGTAGGAAGGGGACCAAGAACCCGCACAGCACTGGGTAGAAGAAGGCCCCACACTATCAGAAGGGGTGGGCTACACAATTGTGAAGAAGAAAGGAACCAGCACTGGAGGAATAAGGCCATGAATCAATTAAAGTGTACACAGGAATCAGTCCCTGCATCAGCTCTGTGTGTTTTCTTCTAGGAGATGACACTGCACTGGTGCCTCTAAGAACACAACAAAGCATACACACGTTCTTGATGATGCTACCAGCTCAGGTCTCTACAGCATACATGGTTTAAAAACACTTGAAGAGGTTGCAGTAATACATAAATACATAAAGGTTGCAAAAATACATAAAGAGGTTTGCCAGGTTGCAAAACATCTAGATGAAAACATCAAGGTAATAACTCTTCGAGACCTAAACTGTGACGTCAACTAACCGAAGCAGAACAGCACCGGCAGATACCTGTCAGTTTACCTGTGACTCACTTAGGGAAAAGCGACCATGTTTTTCACCCCAGCTTGAAAGGGGCTTGAAAGGTTTTGGCGAGTCCCCTTGGCGCATAGATACACACGGAGATCCATAATCGGTATTACGGATGTCTTTATTCGTGGGAGATCGGCCTCCAGCCCTCGCGTAGCCGCGGGGGCTGGTGGAGGGGAGAGAGCGCGTCCCTCCCTCTCGGGCTTCTCTCCGAACTCTGAACTCTCTTCTTCCTGACCGGGAGGCCTGGTCCCCTCCCAGAATCGCAGAGCTCCACCTCCTAGCTTCCGGCCCCGCCCCCTGTGGGACAGGGGCGACTCGAACCTTTCATCCCGACCTCTTTGACTAAGGGGTGTAGATGGGTGATGTTTTGTTCTTCTAGTGACTTCCTGCTGAAAAGGGGCACCGCCAGTCAGTCAGTCAGGGCCCCAGGTCGGGAGAAATCGGAATCTGAGCCGCTGGAAGGGAGCAGGTGGGTGTGGTCACAGCGAGAGTTGGAGGTTACCCTGGAGAGCTCGGTGACTGGTTTGCTTTGAGGAGACTAACAGGCAAGGTGCTATTAAAGAAAAAGAAAATTGTGAGAGCGGAACCCAGGCTGGGCAGAAGCCCTTTTAGATGCAAGGCAGTCACTAGATCTACTAACTTACAGAAAATGCAGCCGCCAGAAGGGCTGTACATACTCGAGGTCACACCATTTTGCTGACCGCGTGCAAAATTCACTGAGAGCCATCAGCATCCTAGGATCTAGCGTGCCCATGGGAGGCCATCGAAAGTTATTGGTTAGATCATGTCGGCCAGACCTTAGTGCAGAGAGACACGAGTATTTCAGGGGACAGTTCCCCAGAGAATCCCAAAGCCTGCAGATTAGTCAACACACGGCCCAGCGGAGACTGAGAGTCAATCTCAATCTTTGATGGCTGACTTTCCTCCATGACTTTTAAGTGGACAAGAACAAAGGCAGGTATCCCCAGCGTCCCAGGGCCCTGCCTAGTTTGGTAATACAGATCAGGAGTGCCAGAGAGAAGACGTCTCTTGTCTCTTTATACCCCTCAGAAATCGGCCCGGCCGATCACAGAACTGGAGGATACCGGTATACCGGGTTTAAAGCAGTCAGTCAGTCAGTCAGTCAGAATCCTCCGAGTTAGGCAGAACCCACTTACTCCCTTAAGAGGAAGCTTACCGCTGGGAGAGGCTGCTGTGGAGATCTGGCCTGAAGATGGCTGCGAAAAGTATTTTAAAAATGGCCGCCGACTCCTAGGATTGGTTAGGAGTGGAAACTGGGAGGGATTAAAGATGGCGAGGCCTCCAGTGAGGCCATGAGGTGGGAGGGGTTAAGGATGGCGAGGCCTCCAGTGAGGCCATGAGGTGGGAGGGGTTAAGGATGGCGAGGCCTCCAGTGAGGCCATGAGGTAGGAGGGGTTACAGATGGTGGGGCCAAGATGGCGGCCCCCCAGTGATTACACGTGGGCCAAATATGGCGGGCCAAAGCTGGCGGCCTTCCCCCACAGTGATCCCATGTGGCTGCTTACCGGAATGGCCGGGCCCAGGCAGCGGGGTTGGGCGGGCATAGGGTGAAGGGCGCCAGGGCACGAGTCCAGATGGAGGGATCAGCAGGAGCGCAGGCTGGACTTTTTTCAGCTTTTTGCAGAAGCCGGCGGGGCGGGCGGGTGGGCACGCACAGATCCAAGCCAGGTCCCATAAGTCCGGTATGGGTTCGACACCAATATGAAAGGTTTTGGCAAGTCCCCTTGGCACATAGATACACACGGAGATCCATAATCGGTATTATGGATGTCTTTATTCGTGGGAGATCGGCCTCCAGCCCCCGCGTGGTCGTGGGGGCTGGTGGCGGGGAGAGAGCGCGTCCCTCCCTCTAGGGCTCCTCTCTGAACTCTGAACTCTCTTCTTCCTGACCGGGAGGCCGGGTCCCCTACTGGAATCACAGAGCTCCACCTCCTAGCTTCCGGCCCCGCCCCCTGTGGGACAGGGGCGACTCAAACCTTTCAGGGCTGATTAGTTACCTGAATCCTGGAGGCTCAACTACCCAAAACACTTCAAAAAGTGTTATAATAGATGTTGTAAAAAATAAATCATGAAAAAAGTTAGTGAAAAAATACTGAGAAAAAAAAATAAACCAGGCTATTTTTTTTTTTTTTTTTTTTTTTGGATTAGGGATTGAACCCAGGGGCATTCCACTTCTGAGCTACGCCCCAGCCCTTTTTACTTTTTGTTTTGAAACAAGGTCTCCCTGAGTTGCTGAGGCTGTTCTCAAACCTATAAATCTTTCTGTCTCAGCTTCCCAAGTCCTGGGATTACAGGAGTGTGCACCATACCCAGTTTCTCGGGTCTTATTTTTTTATTCTTCTTATTTTTTTTTTTTTACAAAACTGGTGTAATTATAGAAGAAAATCTTTTAACTCATTGTTTCTGTGCTTATTTCACCTGTTGACTTTGGAGTTTAAGGATATTTTAAAGAATTACTCATAGTAGATTTGTAATTATTGCTTAAATCATTTAAGAGATTTTTAATTAAGACTTTAATCAATGTTTTACTGTTTAAGGAATTTAATTTTCATAGTTTTGGTAATTACATACAAGTTGAGAAAACTGGACACTAAGAAAAATAGAAAATGATGGTGAGTGTTTTCTTTAAAGCACACAAAGCCCTTTTAGATATTTACTAATATAATCATCAAATTAATAAAATCATTGACTTAATCCAATAATTTAATTCCAACACTGGGAAATAGGACTGCTAGGGGCAAAGTAGGGCATGCTGCCATCAGTGGCCTAATGTTCACGGCAGGCTTGGGACCCGAGTGGGACTGGGGGCTGGAGTCAGAGGAGAGCTGCAGCTATGCAGGGCTGTAATCTGCACCCTGGTTGATGGGGCCTGTGAGGGGTGGTTTTGAGAGTGGCTTCCTTTCTTAAGCAATCCTTCTAGACTCTTCCTGAGGATGCATAATCTGCAGAGGGGCTCACTCCCTTTTCATGTGTCTGTTTATTTCTTGTTTCTCTGAATGTGCAGCAGGGTTGTTGTCAGCTGGGGGAGCATATTGAGGTTGCATTGGGGCAACAGAAGAGACAAACACTAGCGGCAAGGCACCTCCCTGAAGCTGCGGCAAGGCCCCCTTCTGTGACAGAACTGCAAGGCACCTCCCTGAAGCTGTCCTGTATTCTGCACCAGCAGCTTTTCAATTCAGATTCTAAATTTAATGCTTGATCTGTCATCCTGACAAACAGCATCGTTACTCACTTTTTTTGCCTTGAATTGCAAAGATTTTCAGCAGCTTACACTGAGATAAGAAGGGAATTCTTCTGGTTTCTTTCACTATTTCAATGCCCGTATTTTCTTGGGAAAGCCTTCTTTCTTGAGCTCTGGGAAGCAGGCAAATGGCTTTCTTGTTTGTAATCTCTCCAGCCTCTTTCCCACAATCTATGCCTCAGCACGTGCCTCAAAGCGTTAACAGCTATTTTCTAATAAAAAAGGCGGAGAAGTTAAATAATTGTAGAAACTACTAGGTTAAACAAGGTTAAAATATTTTATTTTCTGTAAGATTTTCTTTGATTCGTATTTGAGATGGCTGCTTATAAACCTCGTCCTCTGAAAAATATATTTTGGAAATTACAACTCCTTCCCTTGTCTTTTCTACTCCATTTTGAAGTCTGCCTGAGGGGAAGGAATGTATCAGTAAAGGAGAAAGCAAAGAAAAGCTGGTTATGATGCACACACCTGTAACCCCATTACTTGGAAAGCTGAGACAAAAAGATCACAGGTTCAAAGCTAGCCTTAGCAACTTAGTGAAACCTGTTTCAAATTTTCAAATTTTCAAAATGAAAAGGGCTAAGGGCATAGTTGAAAGGTAAAATACCCCTGGATTCATTTCCCAATAAACACACACACACACACACACACACACACACACACACACACACACACTTAAAAAAAGATAAAGGTGAATAAGATCCATCATTTGCCTGATAGTGAAAAATAGACAAAGCAAAGAAAAATGAAACAAATACGGCCCTCTTCCCTCCAGCAAATAGGCAAACAATGGGAAAAAACCAACAACACAAACTTAGACTAAGGTAATTAAAAAATGTAGCTTCACAAGTGTCTGTTCTTGTGATTTTATATAATCCTCACCTTGCTAGGTGTGGTGGCCCACACTTGTAATCCCCGCACTTGAGAGGTGGAGACAGGAGGATCCCGCAGGTTTGAAGCCAGCCTCACTGGTGTAAGAGACCCTGTTTCCAAATTAAAAAATATAAAAATAGGTCTGGGAGTGTAGGGTAGAGGTAGAAGGGCTCCATCCCCAATACTATATATATATTCCTCACCTAAAATGTTCTTTTTCATATAATGAATATTTTAATAGATAAAATTTTCTCATATCTCTATATTAAAAGAGAACAATTGCTGTATAAAAATCTAGTTTACTGGAATGAAAACAAAAGTTCATCAACTCCCCTAAATGTCTAGGTGAGTACCAATGTTAGATATTTACTGTGATTTGACTAAAGAAAAACATTGGTAAATGCCCAAGAGATAATGACCTCCACCAAGAGGACTTCCAAAGTAGCCACTTTGGGGTCTCCTCTGCAGTACATTGTGCCCCCAGCTCAGTATCCTCAGACCGTCTAGGATTTATCTTCTCTTGGGCTTGTACCAAGAGTACAGGGGCTCAGAAAGACTTCAGTGCAGCACTAGAGTAATGATTTCCTTACAGTGAAAGTCATAACTACCACATTAACTAGAGTCTAGGATCTTGTGTTTACGGGCAGATACAGTCTTTGTCCAAAGTAAGCATTATGGGATGCTAGATCATCTTCTGAAGTTGCTTTGATGAGTGAAAGTCAAAGAATGAAAGTGGCTTATGACCAGCACTTAGGTGGTGTCTGTACCAGATGCCTGGCAGCCAGCATCTCAGTTCACAGCTTCACAAACATTCTGTGTGGTCAGCAACACTTGCGCCCAATTTGTATACATATATAACATTATTTCAGCTGTTATACTCTTTATGTCTTCATTCACCCCTTTCCTTCCTTTCCTAAACTCCCTCAATCACTCCCCTGCTCTTCTTCCTGACATCACCCTTATTTCCAAATCTCTCTCTAGCTTTCACATATAAGAGAAAACATGTATCTATTTGTCTTTTGGGACTGGCTGATCTTTCTTAGTATAATCTCAATTTCCATCCATTTTTCTGCAAATGACATGATTTTGTTTTTTATGGCTGAGTAAAATTTCATTGTGTGTATATACCATAGTTTTGTGCCTGGAGTCTTTCTTGACAATCATTTCTCTCATACTCCACGTTTCAAGGAATTCTTGTTTCCTCCCCCTTCAAAAGGCTTCTCACCCCCTGAGACCCCACCACCCTCATATCCAACTTGAACTGCTGTGACATATGGCTTACTGTGACCTTTTCTTCTGACCTATCTCTTTCTTTCTTTTATACATATACTTTCATTTGTGCATTGTAGGTTCACGTCGTGATGTAGTTTAGAATGATAGTGACACGTGTGCACACTGTACTTGGTGAGTGTCCTCTTGGTGCTGACCTCTCCTTCCCCATCTGTGGTACTCAGACTGGCCTTGACAATTTCACACGAGTACAGAACATCAATGGACCTGTTTCCTTCAGCCTTGTCTCTTTCTAATTTTTTTTAGTTCTTGACATCCAGGCCTCCTTGAAGTCCCTCAGATGTTCCAGGAATGTTCCCTGCTCCTAGGTGCTCTAGCCAGTCCCCTGCCTGGGGCACTCTCCTCTAGAGAGGCACTTGTAACCTCTCTTACCACCTTCGGGTCATTTCTCAACAAAATTCCCTCAACTCCCTGGCTGTTGAGATTAATACACACCCTACTCTTCCTCAAGAGTCTCCACCCCACCACCATCCCTCACATTTTGCTTTATGTTTTCATAATACTACTGGTTTCTAACAGAACGTATGATTTACTTATCATGCTTAGAGTTTATTGTCTGCCACATAGAGCAGGAATCTCTGTCTTCTTCACTGTCACATTTTAAGCTAAGGAAAAAGTATTTGATACACAGTAGGTACTAAGTGAATATTTGTTTAATGAATGGTTTATCCAACTAAAGCCCATGCTCCTTCTACTATATGGTCATTTTCTGAGTAACAGAGAACCAAACAGGTGATGTTTTCTGTTCAAGTACCCCCTTCACTCAGAGACTTCCCTGATGAATAGTGCCAAATTTTAATTTCTAATTTTACTTCCATTGTTTATCAGACCTTTCTGACAAATTCTTTCTTCATTGGTATGGAGAAGAGGTTATTTTTGTTTTGTTTTGTTTTGTTTTGGTGGTCCTAGGGTTCCTGGAAGCCCTTCTACCTCTGGGCTACACTCTCAGACCTGTTTTATACTTTTTTTTATTTTTGGAAACAGAGTCTTTTAAGCAAGCACAGTTGGTTTCAAACCTGCACGATCCTCCTGTCTCCACCTCCCAAGCACGGGGATTACAAGCGTGCGCCACCACGCCTGGCTAGAGAAGAGTTTTTTTTTTTTTTTTTAAATATATAACTGCTAATCCTGGCATACCTAGAGTAAGTATGTTTCAGGTGATTTTGTGTACATCTGTTTTCTGTAGAGTCATCTTAGATCCTTAGGGACAGGTTTATGGTACCCTATAAACTGCCAATGTTAGTACTCATAAATCACCGAAATATCACAAATTTTCAATGTCATGTCAAACTAAGATTTCCCGCTTCCAAATTACCTTTTTTTTTTTTTTTTTTGTCAATCCTTTTGTCCAGGCTTTTGGCTTGGTAAATAAAATTACTATGCATATCAGTGACTGCTGCTTTGTCCCAGGACACTATGCAAATAAGAAAAGTACTGGTGCTCAAATATTCCAAGCTACAAGAAAGTAGCTTTCTGCTCCAATCCATTACTGTCTCCTGCAAGTGAAGAGCAGGCTCCACCCCTCCTTCTTAATGATAAGATAACTGAAGACCATACTCTCTTTGCTCTGGGAGGCCCCAGGGAAAATCCACTCAGAATCTTAACATAACCAGCAAAAGTTCCTTTTCAGTTATATTTTATTTTCCCTATGGTCTTCTTTGAAAAGAAAGGAGGCAAATGCCAGGGGAAGCTATGAGGAAATAGTGAGAATATGCTGCCAATTTCAGCAGGTAGCTGCCATCTCTCTTTTCCTGCCCTACGTGCTCTCTTTTGGACAAGAGTGAGGATGCCAACCATGCTGTTCTTTTTTCCACCCTGAGGAGAAGTGACCTGAGCCAGCTGATCAGAGTATCCTCACCACAACACAGAAATTGGTCCAATTGTGAGTATATAATTCAAGAAAAGACAGGATCCATTTACCTGGCTGATCCAGATAGCCAGGGATGAGGAGATGCTGGCTATTAGACGTCCTAAGTTTGGGGGTATCAATGGCCATCTTCTCTGCCATGTGAAAAGAGTCACCTAGGAAGTAAGCCATCACTGAGGAAAGCATAAATAAGAGGGAAGAGAGAAAGAAAATAAGATTATTTGAACTTTCAGATCTGGCTGAGGCCCCAAAACTAGTCTTTTTCTTTAGATCTCCCAATTACATGAACCAAATCACCCCTCCCCACTACCACTATCACTGTTTGTTTCAAAAAACTACTTTTATTTGTGTTTTCTTTCTCTTGCAACTGAAAAAGTCTAGACTAATAAAACAATGTACCTCAATAGAATCACTATTCTATTACAAGCAGAATTCATGTGTAAAATAATGACCTGGTGAGCTAGAGTAATGAAGAAAAACCAATTATGTCTTGGTTTCTTCATTTCCTTTCTTTCCCTCCTTCTTCCCTCCCCCTTCTCCTTCTCTCAGCTCCTGTCTTTTTTCCAAGAGTTCCAACTGGTTGCATCTGCTACATAAAAGGCAATGTGGACATTATGAGTAGATATTCAGTGTCAATAGTTAAAACAACAAATTTTATGATTATTTTTAAATTATCAAGAAAGTTTTATAAAGCAGTACTCTAGTACTCTATCCCCAAATACTCTGGTAGTAGTTTAACAGATTTTCCTAGAGAATGGAGTGGCTTTTGTTTATTTTATTATTTACTTATGTTTAGCCTTTTGCACTTACCAGTTGTATTACCTGATCAAGTTATTAGCCTTTCTGAGAATTAGTTTCATTATTTGTAAATAAGAATTATATCTACCTGCAATGTTTCCAAAGGGTAAAAATGTAATAAACTGCCTGGCCTAGGAGGAGACGCTCAATAAGTGGTAGTTATTTTTATATTATCACTATCACATTACTTTTGCCCGCTATATTTAGAATCAGCAAGGAGAATAGCATAAAAAGGTGTTCTTACTCAGTTTTTAAGAATAGCTAAGGAAAATAGGACATTGCTAAGCAAGCAGGAAAATTCATGTCTCTGTTTCATGCCTACATTTGCAATAATGGGAATAGCAACAAGAATAAGTTTCTTTTATGGTATCATCCACATTTTCTATCCTTGTGTGAATGCTTTCCTATTTTTCTCCTATTTTAAGGATTCCACCCAAAAGATAAACCCAGTGAGGTGGGTAGACAGAAATGATTGAGTCCTAAGGGAGAGACTGTTCTTTACTTACATGCAGATTGAGCAGGCCTTTTGTAAAACAGAATAAACCAAGCTTTACTGAGTTAGCTGTACATTTGACTTCAGATTCTCCCCCTGAAGCTAGATTTTTACCAACCACAATCATGCCACTATTGCTGTTGCATCATTTTCATTAAAAAAATACATGTTTCTTGTGGCCTAAAACTCAAAATATGCAAAGTATGAAGGGGGACAAAGAAGGAGAATGAAGAAAGAAACACGGCATGGCACTATTTCATCAGCTTTGCATAGGCCAGCCTCTTTTTAGTATTTTTTTTCTTCCAGTGGTTGATGAACTGTTCGTGCCTATGGCAATAGGGATTCTTAAAAATAATTGAATATCTTAAGGTACAGAGGTTTGCATAACCATGCAGTATAGTCATGAAATAATCTTTTATTTTTCTCATCTCAGGTATCTGTCCATACAAAATAGTATCTTAGTTGGCACATGCTCAAGGCTTTGCAAAGTGCTTATATATGTTTTAGTTTGTTTGTTTGTTTTTGCATGTGATACTGGAGATTGAACTCAGAGGCATTCTATCTCTAAGTCACACTCCCCAGACCTCTCCCCTCTTTATTTTGAAATAAGGTCTCGCTAGATCAATGAGAGTCTCACAACTTGCTGTGGCTGTCCTTGAACCTGTGATCTTCCTCCTAGGTATTGGGATTACAGGCACGTGCACCACCATGTCCAGCAAGTTCATTTTATACTCCCCAAAAGTAGTAATGGAGGTAGAAATTACATGCATCTCCCTCTGTGGTTGAAAGCTGTAAAATTTGAAACTTCATGTATGTAAACATTTTGTCAAAGGTCACAAAGTGACATGCTTGGAAAAGAATTTGGGACCTAAGTGCAATCTTTTTCATTATTCCAAATTTAAAGGATTTTATTTGTTGCTTATAAAATCATTGAACTTGCATATCTTCTTTATGCTACAAAGTCTTGTTTTTCAGGTGAATTCAGGAGAAGTTGTTTGATTTTATTTGAGGAAGGAATAATCAATTTACTTTTCTATCAAATTTGGCTCCTACAAGACATTGATTTTCCCCATCATCTTCAAATAAACAGAAACTGGTTATTTAGGAATTATCAATAGCTGGTGTTAGTCAGCTCTCCATTGCTATGACAAAATGCTTCAGATAAACAGTTTATAAGGAGGAAAAGTTTGTTTGGGTTCATGGTTTCAGAGGTTTTAGTCCATGATCAGTTGGTCTGTTGCCTCTGGGCATGGGGTGTGGCAGTGCATCATGCAAATAGTACACGATGGAGCTAAGCGCTCACCCCATGACAGTCTAGAAGCAAAGGGAGAGAGAGGAGGGGGTTGGGGTCTCAGTATCCCCTCAAGGTTATGCCCCAGTGACCTGCCTTTCTCCCACTAGGCCCTACCCTTTAAAGGTTCCATCACCTTCCAATAATGCTGCAGTCTAGGGACAGAGCCTTTGGAAACACATAGGCCTTTGGAACATTCACGATCCATAGCAGCTGACTTATAGCACACCCACTCCACTTCTTTACCAACTAAAGTCCTTATTTAAGTTACACATGGAAGAAGCATAAGACTGTGCAGCGAATCTAGCACATTCCCGGGGAATGTGTTTTAGGATAGTTGTGAATGAGAAATCCCATGAAAGTTTTCTTGTGCAAAATTATTGAAGATTAACAAGCTAGATGATAAAACATAAGTTCCACACATATATATTATTTCTTTACCCATACTTTCTTTTTACTTCTATTTCGGTGGTAATTAAAACTAGATAGTTAGATGTAGTACGGAACCAGAACATCTAGAAAGAATTGTCTCTACTTGGGATGCTGGGTTGAAAATAGGGAAATTGCTAATATTTTTTATAACCTAGGTTCTGAATAATACTCTCTCCACTTGTATTTTTTCTCCTTTCTTTTTGTTTCACTCTTTTTTTTTTTTCCAGTAAAGGGTCTTGCTTTTTGTTTGAGATCTGCCTGATTAGTCTTTCTAACCAGATAATATCAGTAGTTCTCCCCCAAGAGTAAATTCAGCTTCTTACAAACTCACCTGGAACAAGTGCTGGATATTCCACTACATCTCAGTTTAAATGGGTATGCTAACAATACTTATTAATATTTGTACCAGCAATTGAACCCAGGTACATTCCACCTTTGAGATACACCCCAGCCATTTATTTATTTATTATTCATTCATTCATTTACTTATTTATGCTTATTTTAAAACAGGGTCTTGCTAGGCACTTGAGGCCAGCCTCAAATCTATGATCTTCCTCAGCCTCCCAAGTAAATCCCAAGTACTGGGATTACAGGCTTGCACCACTACACCTGATTCAGCTTTATTATCTGCAAAAGGGTTATTGTGGAAATTATAAGACAAAAAATATAAAAATGCAAGAGTGATGAGAGACTCAGTGAGATACTGCAGCGGAATCTCTGGTAATATATAGAATTGGTCTCCATCAACACACATGCTCTTTTCCTGGAGTTGTGAGTCTTAACAACATGTGTCTGACTATACAGTTTTTATGAACCAGTGACTGCTATGTCCTATCTCTCTTTTATGTTTTCCTCTATGTTTTATTTTTACTTATTTAAAGCATTTTATACTTTAATTGATGCATTGTAATTATGTATCATCATGAAATATATGAACAGAGCATTGTTTGAACTCCCTCAATTCTCCTTTTCCCCTCCTCGTCCTCCTCTCCCAATCCTCTTCCACTATTTTACTAATATTTCTCCTCATTTATCTAAAGTCCCTCATGTTTTCTATTTTCTCTCTAGCACACAAAAGAAAACATATCACTCTTGATAAACAAACTATTCTCTAGTTCCAACCACTTTACTGCAAATGGCATAATTTTGTTGTTTGTGGTTGAGTAAAATCCTATTGTGTGCATATACCACATTTTATTTATCCATTCATCTACTGATACACACCTTGTTTGGTTCCGTAATTTGGCTACTGTCTCTCTCTCTGGAATGTGAGTGTCCTGTTGAAGTTAACCACTCCTTGTCTCACCCAGGTGTGTTGGATGTGTAGAGTGAAAATAACTATCTAGTTCACAGAAGAGCTATTCACAAAGAGCTGAGCTAGGTTAATTTCACCAGAAAGCCTCATTCACATCAAGACTTCATAAGATGACTTTGCCCTCAGTTTTAAACCTCATACAATAATTGGTTAGATTTGGAGGATCTTCTGAGAGGGTGAGTATATTTTGCATGTGGGAGAGAAGCAAATCAATGGGCTCAAACCAAGTTCTAATATAGATTTTTACAATAATGGCCCCTAAAGAATCAAGCCTTCTATTATCTAGACAATTACACATTTTTTTCCTCTCATTTGGCACTGAGATTGGCTTAGTATGTCAGCAAGCATGGTAGAAGCAGAGACCCAGTAAAAGCTTTCACTTTTGTAATATGCCTTCCAGACCACCATGACCTGATAGAGACTTTGATGGAAGATTACAGGAAGACACTGGCCTGGAAGTCCTAAATTTCACAACTGAGCCCATTCTTGGGTTACCACCAGTGGAATACAGCCACACAAGTAAGTTCAGATCAGGCCTGTAGAAAGATCCATCGGTAAACCCTCCAGCTCATAAGAAAGAATGAAATGTTATGGTTTAAGTAATTACATTTTAAGGTGGTTATTTAATCAGTAATATATAAATGAAATAATGTTATATTCAATTTGAAAAGTTCACTTAAAATGCTCTTAAGGGACAGAATGGCTATAGCTTGTCAGGAATAATATCTTTTCCAGGAATATATCTTAAGCAAGACATGTCAAAAGCTACATTTATTCATGAAATTTAATAATTATACAAAACTCTCATGCCCTGTGCAAGTTTTATGGATTTCAGGGATCTTGCCTTCTGGTAGTTAGTACTCTATGAAATTTAAGTTATGGACTAAAATAAAAAAGAAAAAGAATAAAGAAAAAGAAAACCTATAGTATTATCTGAATTGTTTGAATCCTTCTTTTGTCCCTGCCAATAGTCTCCAATATGATCCCTCATTATGAAGCCCAAGGTTAATAGCTAAGCCTGATTAGATACATGACACATCTATAAAATGTATGAATAGTTTTCTTTTAATATGTTATAGAACTGTATGGCTTTGGAGAACAAAAATATTTTGGTACCAAATAAAGAAGATGCATTGGATAAGGACTAAAGTGATGATTGCATGTATGCCTCTACCATCTTGTATTTCATTAAGATATATGACTACAATGTACCAAAAAGGAGGAGGAGGAGAAGAAGAAGAAGAAGAAGAAGAAGAAGAAGAAGAAGAAGAAGAAGAAGAAGAAGAAGAAGAAGAAGAAGAAGAAATAGAAGGAGTAGGAGTAGGAGGAGGAGGAGGAGGGGGAGGAGGAGGAGGAGGAGGAGGAGGAGGAGGAAGAGGAGGAGGAAATGACCCAGAGGAAATTACAATTAAGAAACTAGTTAAGATCATTCTAAGACTATTTGCAGTATTTATCAAACCAGCCTTAGGCACTTTTTTCAAGAAAAAGTAAGAATACAGGTCAAATTTTATAACATAGCTTTTCTAATTTTCTTTTTTGGTGCACTATAGTCATACCTCTTAATTGGGTACAAGATGGTAGAGGCTTGCACACATCACTCATTTAGCTCTTTCCCATTTCCCACCCTATTCCCTATCCCCTTCCTCCTTCTCATGTTTGGCTTAGTGATTAACTTTGATATGTTTGTGAAAGTATAATTTCCCTCTACCCCGTTCCATTCTCCTCACTTAGGTCACCTTATTTGCCCATCTATAGTAATGCCTTCTCAGAGAAGTACCAAAGCATATAGTTAGTAAGAAGGATCTCATGAAAAATGCAAATTAATTTTTAAATGTCATTATATATAATTAAAACCTATTAATTCTCCTTTTTTATCATTTTTAAATGTATAATTCTTAAGTGAATGTCACACACATACTACACTGCTTTAGTCAATAGAAAGATAAGAATATCTATTAAAATCCACATTCAATTTCTCTGAGCAGAAACTATCTTTAGCTCCGGGCATGGTGGCACATGCTTGGGAGGTGGAGACAGGAGGATCGCGCAGGTTCTAAGCCAGCCGTGCTGGCTTAAGAGACCCTATTTCCAAATAAAAATATAAAAAGTAGGTCTGGGAGTGTAGTCCAGAGGTAGAAGGGCTTCCAGGAACCCCAGTACGACCACCAAAAAAAAAAAAAAAAAAAACTATCTTTAAAATAATTCGAATAAGAAATTTCTGGTTTCAGCTCTATACAGAGCTTGGAAATCATTACTCCCAACATTAAACAAAAAAGCTGGACAACTAAAAATAAGTGAGTTTTCTTGGACCTAAAGAAAATTTTGAGGTCAGGACAAACCACCCTCCCCACAAAATTTGGATCAACAGTTGCATCATGAATTAGAGTTAAGATCTGCTTGCTTGGAGCAGAAGCCTCTGGGAGGAACATTTAAAAGGTAATTCTGATGGGATTTCTAGAGGCTGAGCTTGAACTAGTGTGAGACTTAGAAGCTAATAAGAACTGTATTGGTGGGAGAGTTCTACACTTTCATGGGCCTTACCACCAGAACACTACCAGATTTTAATGGTGAAAAACTCACGACAGATAAACTCATACTAGGATAAAAGAAGTTAATAACTATAAAATGCTGCTCATTTCATTTCAAAATAGGCATAAAACATGAGTGCCTTAGTCAGCTTGGGTTATCTTAACAATATACTATAAACTGAGTAACTTAAACAACAAAAAATGTGTTTTTCTCAAATTTTACAGGATAGAAGTCTAAGATTAGTTTGTTAGAATGGTTGGGTTATGATGAAAGTCCTTTTTCTGGAATATAGATATCAACTTTTCCCCTTTATCAGAGGTGGGGAGAGAGAGAGAGAGAGAGAGAGAGAGAGAGAGAGAGAGAGAGAGAGAGAGAGAGAGAGAGAAAACTATCTGGTATCTGTGATTGTGAGGGTACAGATTCAACCATGAAGGCTCTACTTTCATGACATCATCAAACCTTAATTATCTTGCATACGCCTTGCTTCTAAATACCATCACATCAGGAACTAAAGCTTCAACATATGAATTGGGCTGGGGAAAAAATTAGTCATAGCAATGAAGGGAAAAAATATGTAACCAAGTCAACAAATAAAAAATAGTTATATTGAAGATAATAGATACAACTGCCATTATACAAATAATCACTTTAAATATGTTTGGACTAACTATACTGAATAAAAGACAAGAGTGGGTAAAAAATAAGATCCAAGTAAATTTTGTATACAAGAAATCTATTTTAAGTAGACTTATTTTAGATAAACTCAGATCAGTTAAAGTAAAAGATGAAGGCCAGGTGTGGTGGCACACTCTTGTAATCCTCCTGCTTGGGAGGCAGAGACGGGAGGATTGCTCAGGTTCGAAGCCAGCCATGCTGGTTTAAGAGACCCTGTTTCCAAACAAAAAGTATAAAATAGGTCTGGGAGTGTAGTGCAGAGGTAGAAGGGTTTCCAGGAACCCCAGTATCACCAAAAAAAAAAAAAAAGTAAAAGATGAAGGAAACACAAAGATAAAGAGTGAAGGAAGCTATACCATCCTAACACAAATCAAAATAAATCTGGAAGAGCTTTATTAATATCATACAGAGAAAATTTTTAGGGATGAAGAAGATTCATACATACATAATGATATAGGAGTTCTTTAAGGTGAAATGATAATCCTCAAGTTTTACAAAACTAACAATAAACTGTTAAAATGCATGAGGCAAAATCCAGTAGTACTGAAAGGAGGAAAGACAAGTACATTATAGTTGGATAAATTTCTCTAGCACTAGAAACAAACCAACAAAGTAGTTGTCACCTAAAAGATAAATTATCTATCAGGGTAGAGACAAGAGGGAGGTTTTTATCTTAGTGCCATTTTTTATTTTCCACTTCTATACTCTATGTATCCATTGTGTATTTAAAATAAATAAGTAAAAGAGAAGAAAAATTAGGCCTGGATTCAAATAGTGGTTTGTTCACATAATTACTGCTCAGTTTTCTCATCTGGGAAACATGGATAGCAATACTACCCTTCCAGAACTGTTGTACATAGTCAACAAGGTGCATGTGTTGAGTGGTGAACATAGTTAGTCCCTGGTGGTTAATTGATATTTGTGATTGTTTAGCTGAAAAGCCTAAGTAAGACCTCTGGTACTTATTTTTTAGTGCCCTAAGTTCTCTAAATTCATTTATGTTTAGTAATTCCTTAACTTCCTGCTACTCAGCTTCAATGCTTCATATTCATGGTGCCCAGGAATTTAGTCACATGCCATCAACTGATGTCAGTATAATAGACATCCGGAGTACACATTATTTGAGTCATCTTAATTTTTGATGGGCTGCAGTGCCCCAGTTCAGGGAGACTTTATTGCCTCTGACACCTGCCTGGCCCAGCCCTTAGTAATGAACACCAGCAGCCCTTCCATAGGTTCATCTGTTTGCATAGGCAAAGCTTAGAACAAAATTGTACAGAACCAAAGGGTGTAGGCAGGAAATAAAGGGTAAAATAATTGAACAGATTTTCTTAGGGAATCAAATATTTTTTCTGCAATCAGTTCTAAAATCATTTGATACTTTAGTGATTATAGTACAATAGTTGTGTAGATATGACATTATAGTACATTAATGACTTTTAAGTCTCCTCAATTTATACCTCAAGCTGCATGTGGGGTATATATCTGTAATCCAAGTATTTGGGAGGCTGAGACTGGAGGATCTCAAGTTTAAACCCAGTCTTAGCAAGGTACTCAGCAATGTAGCGAGACTGTTTTCAAATAAAAAAAATGAAACCATGCTGGGGGTGTATTTCAGGTGTAGAATGCACCTGGGTTCAATCCCCAGAATAAAAAAAAATTATACTTCATAATAACTTTAAGAAAGTTAGTGAGAGTTAAAACAGGTGTAATAATTAGAGTCACTATGGAAAGGCACTGTGTAGAATTTGATGATAGGAAAGAATGACATCATTTCTGTTAAACTTTTGAAGCCTTTTGACATTTTGAAGCAAAGAATTCATAAAAGGTCGAAGGATCAAAAATTAATTCCACATAAAGGTTGTTTCATGCATCTTAAGGCAGGTCAGCCTTATATAACATGTGCTCTGACCAGGCAAGGCTGCTAGTGGTGCTAAACGGAATGTTTAGAAAGGAAAAAGCTTTGTGCTTCACTTATTCCGAAACACTTACAACATGCTACCTCCTCTTGTTCTCCTCAGCTCCCATGTCTTTGTACTGTCCTTGGATTCTCCTCAGTGGTACCCTATTGAGATTTGTCTTTTTCTTTGGCAATTTTCCTTTTTCCCCTACATGTCTGATGTGTCCATATTTTCAATTTTAAAAAAGTCAGGGGAAACTTAAACTTATAACCAAGATAAAATGACAAGGACTGGGTTTATACTCTGCTCAGAAATGAACAAAATATATACAAAGCAGATTAAATAATGGTTTTCAAGACACTGTCCATCAGCAATGAAGACAGCATTCCCTAAGGGAGAGGAGATGAGCGAGGGGAGCCCCGTGACCGTGCTGTATTTGATCTCATGTTTGCCTAGGTAGTGGTGCAGGGAGAGCACTCAGGCAGACCCAGTGAACTCTCTGGGTTGAGGGTCCAGGAGAATAGTTATTGGCATTTGCTAGACAGAGTACTAGAACCAAGAAGTTTGTAGAGAGAAAGAACTCGGAGGATATGCAAAAAGTACCCTTGAGTGGTTAGGAGAGTCCTGATCAGTATATTCAAGACAGAAAACACCCAAGGCCCAGAAAAGAACTTCCTGAAAGAGTTAGAGGTCACAGTGTGGGAACTCACTGAGGGCCAAGATTAGTGCCAGTTTCTACCTGCCAAACCTGAGTATTTCATAAGTGCGCATTGAGTCCAGTACACAGGGTTCTTTCTTCAGTTGTTCTGCGTAATTAGTTTTAGGCTTAGTCCCATTCTGGTCTTGTCTAAAAGCATAACTTGAAATGATCAAGCTGTGTGCAAGTTACTTAACTGCATCCTAGAACAAAAGCCAAGAATATTTATAGTAATATAAAAGCATCTAGTGTTAAAAGGTAATATTCACAAAGTAGGCCATCCAATACTAGTCACAATGACCTACAGAATGTTTTGGAAGAGCTATATTTCTAACTCCAATAGGCCAGTGGCTATATATTGTATTAAACAGTTATTATATTATCACATAGACTTGAAAGGCTGAAAATTAGCATATAAACTACTTATTAGTATTATTAAATATTTTTGAGGAAGCACTCTTGCAGAAAACTTAAAAAGTTCAAGTTCTTTTTATCAGACTGCCTGAGTTTTAATTCAGTTATCAGGACAAACAATCTTGATGATGAGTTAATTGCAGAGAATATAAATAATTCTATTATCTATCTATCTATCTATCATCTCTCTCTCTCTCTCTCTCTCTCTCTCTCTCTCTCTCTCTCTCTCTCTCTCTCTCTCTTTCTCTCCCCCTCCTCACTTTCCTTTATAAGGAGTTCTATAAGGAACATGATACCCTGAATTGTAGCATGATTCCAGATTCTGTATAACAAGGGACTGGGTAGATCACTAAATGTTTGGTTTCTTTCAGGCTACATAAAGAACAACTTTTCTTTATGTAGCCCGAAATAATTTTTCTGGTTTTTCTGTACTCTCTCTCTCTCTCTCTCTCTCTCTCTGAACTTTTGCTGGCCTCTCCACTGTTCCTTTACACAATATATAAATACCGCTTACCTCTCTCATAGTTTGGGAATAAATGGTAAGGAGTCATTTTTGTAATTTGAGGGTGAGCCAGGCTCTTTAGTTATAACAATTTGTAATATAATTTTCAGTTAAGTTTAGTTTATTTTTTTAATTTTAAAATTTTTATTGGTGCATTGTAGTCATACAACTTAATGGGGTACAAGATGGTGAAGACATATATACACACATCACCCAATTTGCCCTTACCCAATTACCACCCCATTCCCTCCCCCTCCCTCCTTCGCATATTTGGCTTAGTGATTGACATTGATATGTTTGTTAATGTACATCATGTGCATTAGATAATTCCCCTCTTGCCCCCGTCATATCCCCCCAGTTAGGTCACCTTATTTGCTCATCTATAGTCTATCCTTCTTTGTCTAGTTTCTAGAGTTCCTCCTATGACCTATTTTCTCCCTATCTTCCGCATATTGGGGAGAACATCTGATTTCTTATTTTTCTGTGACTGACTAATCTCACTTAGCATAATGTTCTCCAGTTCCATCTATTTCCCTGTAAGTGACATAATTGTGTTTTTATTTATAGCTGAGTAAAATTCCACTGTGTACATATCCCATAGTTTTATAATCCATTCATCTGTTGATGGACATCTTGGCTGGTTCCAGAATTTGACAATGGTGAATTGTGCAGCTATTAACATAGATACACATGCATTAGTTTGGTAGTTTGATTTCCATTCTTTTGGGTAGATACCCAGAAGTGGTATTGTTGGGTCATATGGTAAGTTCATTCTCATTCTTCTAAAGATCCTTCATACTGTTTTACAAAGTGGTTGCACTAATTTGCACTCCCACCAACAATGTCTGAGAGTTCCCATCCCACTTCTCCACATCCTCACCAGCATTTGTTGTTGTTTGTGTTTTGAATGATTGCCATTCTAGTTGGAGTTAGGTGAAATCTCAGGGTAGTTTTGATTTGCATCTCTCTGATTGCTAATAATGTTGAACATTTTTTCATGCATTTATTGGCCTTTTTTTGTGTGTGGGTCTGGGGATGGAACCCAAGAGCATTTGGCCTCCGAGCTACACCCCCTACCCTATTTTTTATTATTTATTTACACATGCATTAGTTTGGTAGTTTGATTTCCATTCTTTTGGGTAGATACCCAGAAGTGGTATTGTTGGGTCATATGGTAAGTTCATTCTCATTCTTCAGAGAGGTCTTTATCTTTAGAGCCCTTTACTGGTCCTTTAACTCAGATGGCAGTGCTCAGAAAAATAGCAATATTCATGGGACATTTTCTGATAAACATTGTCTTCCTAGTTGAATATCACTGGTGTGCATAACCAGCTTTTCAAAACCAAGGACAGCTAAAGTTAACATAATGGTTTGAATTTGGAGTGTCCACCAACTCTTCACAATAAAAGGGTAGCAATGATAGAAGTGGGGCTCGGTTATTAAGGGGGGGCAGGAGGTGTGGCCTCAGAAGTTCCTCTCTTCTGCTTCCAGCCTCTGTCTCCATTTCTGACTTCCAGGATGTGAGAGCAGAGCCTTGTGCTCTCCCTTCCTCTGCTTCCCGCTGCCATGAGCTCCACACTTGTGGCCTTGCCATGGGAAAGCACAGTAACTTCTGTGGGTTCTTGGCTTTCATGGTGAAAAGAATTTCAACATGCACCAGTCAGATACAAAGGCAGGGGTTTTAATTAAGGAAAACAAATTCGCTGGGGAAAGCAGGCCATCTTAAGGCATAGAGGGTGTTCAAGTCAGAGCAAGAGCAAAAGGGCAAAAAGGTAAAAAGGCAAAAATAAAATAAAATAAAAAGGGCAAAAGGCAAAAAAAAAAAAAAAAAAAAGAACTGCTTTTTCCAGTTCTTTTATAGAACTTCCAGGAGCTGGTGGATGGGATCCCACAGTGGAGGTCTGGACTTCCTTTTAGTCTTCAGGTTCCCCTGGCAACAGGAAGAGGTGGTACATGATGGGTATCTGGACCTTTGTCCTCCTCCTGGACCTTTGTTTACTAGGAATCCAAGGAATCCCATGTGGGAAAAGGGGCCATTGTGAGTAAAAGTGGGGGCCCTTCTAAGCTTATGCCTGAGACCCACCCTAAAACTATGTTCTTCTTTTTTACCCATTTCATTTCCTTTCTACCTAAAACTTTATTTCCTCTATTCTACCTCATCAGCCTGACACAGAATGAGTCTGAAATCTTTAAGACAACTTAGAAAATATGTCTCCTTACCTCTAAGTTTTATGGTCAGTCTTTTTGTATTATAGCAGTGAAAATATTGACTGAGACTGTGAGGTTCAGGATTTTAGGGTAGGCTAATGCTTTCCTAGACTTCTCAGCCTATTTGGGACCAAATATATGTGTTTGTATTTGAACTGCACATCCAAAGTGAATCCAGTTGAATTCTGTACTGACTTCTAGGACAAGAAATAATGGTGTTGGCTTCCTTTGGGTAAGTGAACTATAGAAATCTGACTTGAACTTACTTGCTTAAGAAAAGCAAAGAAGAATTTGTTATGAGGCCCTTGGGTGTCTCAGAAGAAATCCAAGGCAAAGAGGAGCTGAAATAAAGTATTCTTATTTTCCATGTCCTTTTCCTAGTTCTTTCTGTTCCTCTACCTCCTTTTCTCTTACTGCAGACCAGCTTCCTCTGCATCTACTCTATGTGTAAAATACAATACACTTTTGTTTCAAAGTCTTAACATAAATCTTTATGTATATTTTACATATCTTCTTGTCTTAGGCTTTGTGTTGCAAGAAAAAGAGACTTTTTCAAATTACCTTAAACCACTCATACAAGAATTTAGGTCCTATGGGTCTTAACAGAGACAGAGTTATGGGCTTCCCAATAGCCAGGATCCAACACTGATTTATAAGCTAGAACTAAGGTAGTTTTCTGCACCTTGGAAATAAGATTCTGTTCATCTTCTGCATTTACCATGATTTGGAAACTCATTCTGCTCCTTTAGCTGCTGCTGGTGCTAGACAGCCACAGCTGCATCACCATGGGCAGTCTTGATGACCAACATGCCCTAAGTAGACCACCTTGGCCTCCTATATGTGCTTTTCAGCATCTGCTCCCCAAGAAAGCTATCCAAGTCTCTTTTCAGTAGTTTGAGGCCAACCTCAGCCCTTTCTGTGTTGCAGAACTGAAGGGTAGCATCAGTTTTGAAGAGGAGCCTTAAAATCATGTTTTGTTATTAATAAAGTACCCATTTTAAGAAATTGAGATAGGAATGAATCTCAGGCAGGCGTGGTGGCACACGCTTGTAATCCCCAAGCTTGGGAGGCTGAGACAGGAGGATCGCGCAGGTTCAAAGCCAGCCTCAGCTGGCTTAAGAGACCCTGTTTCCAAATAAAATATAAAATAGGTCTGGGAGTGTATCCCGGAGGTAGAAGGCCCCTGGGTTCCGTCCCCAGTACCAAAAAATAAAAATAAAAAAAAGAATGAATCTCTTTTCATGTATCATTGTTAAGTATAGCACTGTGTACAAATTTTCTCAAGGAGGAAAAAAATCTGATTAGAATAGAAGGTGGCTGTCATCTTTGTTTGGGCAAAGCGTTTGTACTGACCTTAAGTCATGTGCTTTCCCTGGCTGGCTGGGGTGTGCATAAAGGCATGGTCACATGGCACAGCTCTGAATACCTCCTTGGATGGGCCTGCCTGGACCACATTACCCTACAGGTCCTGTAACATCACTACAAGTTTTACTCTTCTTATAGCAGGAAAAAGCAGATTCACAAAGCCACCAAGTTATGAATTCAAACCTCAGACCTATGGTCCCCAGGGTTGGCAACATTAGGCAAGTTGTTCCCTGTCTTTAAGACTCAATTTTCGTAGCTTTAAAATGGAAATATTGGTCCCAATTGGGAACTGGAGTGAAGACCAAGTAAGAGAGTAGAATAAAAGAGTTTTGTGACTGGCAAGTATATGTCAAAGTTAAGGCTCAATATTCAGAACACTGTAAAATGTTCAAAAGATGGGTAATACTAGTAATTAATTAGTCTATACTTCTTGAATACTTCAGATCTAAAAATTTAGGCATATTATTTTATTAACCAGTATAATTGCTGTATGGGTTATACACTATTATCGTTCTTATTTTTACATGACAAATACAATTCACACAGATATAAGAAACTTTTCCAAGGTCAAACAGCCAATAAGTAAAGTTAAGATTTAAACCTAGATAATCTGGCTCCCAAATTAATAACCTGTTTTGCCAATCTCTAAGACTAATAAATTTCCATTATAACAAATAATATAAGGTGTAAATTTATATGCTGGTTATAAGATTTAGTTTTTTGCAATGTCATGAAGTATTTGTGACAAGCTTAAGACCTCAGGAGTTGTTGTATGAGATTTTTTTTTTTTTTTTTTTTGGTGGCACTGGGGGTGAAACCCAGAGGCTTTCTACCTCTGGGCTATACTCCCAGACCTTTTTTTTTTTTTTGAAACAGGTTCTCACTAAGTTGCTGAAAGCCTCACTAAGCAGCTGAGGCTGGCTTCGAACCCATGTGATCCTCCTGTCTCAGCCTCCCAAGCGCGGGGATTACAAGTGTGCGCCACCACGCCCAGCTGTATGAGAAATATTTTATGTGCAATTGATCTGGCCAAAGTTTTGCCACTTGCTGGTTTAACAAGATTACCTTCATTTATTTTGTTCTCTTTTTACATTTAGATCAAGAGAGTCCTCTTGTTCTCTGAGAATTACCATTAGGTATTAGTGAACTCGGCTGGGTATATTCTGGATGAAAGAGGTACTGAGCAAACAAATTAAATCCTTTGATATTTCATGAAGAAAATAATTCTGCAATTGTCAACTCTTCTTAAGAAACTCAGTTCCTTTCAAACACAAGGAATCATATGCCAAAGCAAACATTGATTTTTCTGCATTCCACTATTTTCTAATTTCTCTCGTTAATACCTTGATGCATACATATAGATTTTCTGAGAACAACACAGACAATTTCTATTACTCAAAACTGGTTTTGTTATAATATTGCATAGCTTTTTATATTGGAAGATTAAATGGGCATATTTTTCCTTTCACCTCTTTTAGGTTTTAAAAAGTAATATGCATTGCATTAATTATTTTAATTTAAGTGATCTAAATATTCCTTATGATTCTCACTGTCAACAATCATGTAGTCAAGAGCAGGGAGAAAACAAGGCAAAGAAAAAACATGGGCATAATATTTAACTCTAAGAACTGTTGTTTATTCATCAGATAGAAATCATCACAGATTTCCTATGTTCTGGACACTATTTTAAGTTTTACATGTGTAATTCACTTAATTTACACAACTTTATATCACTAGTTCACCAAAAATTATTTTCCAATTTGTATTCTCCTTTCTGTAATCATGGAAGCTTTAGCAAGACATATGGCATCCTTCAAAACCAATGTAGCAATTGACTCAGTCCTGTGGAATGGCATGTGCGTGAGAATGATATGGGGAACTCTTGCATCTTACCTTTAAAGGGATAAAGCACATGCTCCCCTTTCTCCTATCTATTTCTGCTCCTAGGATGCTGATATCATGCTAATTGGAACTATCATAGGCTGTGAGATGAAAGTCACATCTTGAGAGATCAGAAGACAAGAGAGGCCTAAAGCCTCAGAATAGTGGAGCCACTTTATCATCCCTGAACTGTTCCACCAGAAAAAAAGCAAACATCTGCTCATTCAGGAGCTACTATTTTTGCTCTTATTTTATACAACCAAACCACTACCCTAGCTAATGCATCTGGTGCCGTTATTAATTTCTTTTTCAAGCTGGGCAAACTGAGATACATGTAAGTTAAATGCGGGAGTGGTAGAGCTGGAATTTGAGATGGAGGGAAACGGAATTTGAGAGGTAGAGCTGGAATGTGAATGAGGGAGTGGTAGAGCTGGAACCAGAGTGCGAGTCTGCCTTTCTAAGCACAGCCCTTTAAGGTGCCATATATATTGGTACATAACTGATTTTCTGCCATGTGGCTCGGGGATGGGGATCAGGGAGTTTTTTAGTTTATTTGTTATGCTCTTCTATATCTGGGAACTAATAAGGGGTCTGGTTGAAATTCATTTGGGCGTGGCTAGATCTGTGCAGGGAAGGATAGTGAGGCTGGTAATGGGAATCAGGAGAAGGGCGGCACAAGTGTGATGGACAGAACATTGGGATAGAAAGGCAGTGGGATTACAGAGGTTCATTCCCTGCACAGCTGAAATGTTGAGCAAATAGGAATGGTATGTGATGAAGAAGCCAATCAAACAAGTGTTTTCATATCAGTGGTACCTCCGACTCTATGTCTGGTGCAATAACCTTTGCAGTTGGTCCGGTTAGCTGCAAGTTCTACAGAATAGTAAAGATCATCTTTCTTAAGGCCGAGCTTCAGTGGGACCCTCTCTACAGCAGTCTTTTCAGTTCTGGGCCTTCTTGGCTCTCTGGAAACCACAAGGAGCACATCTTATGGAGAAGCATTTAAAGCTACTGTTTTGCCTTCCCTGTTTGTCCTGGCTTCTCTTTGTGTCAGCTTTTTGATAGTAAAGGTAGACAACGCTTGGGAATAGAAAGGTATGATCCCTAAAATTAGGCAATTCTGAAACTATCCCACATTGACCGTTTGCATTCCATGTATGTTGACCTAAATTCCATTTCAGAACAGAGGTGTTTTCCTCTTCCCCACATGAGTTTTGAGCGTGTTTCTTCACTTCTCTGGATTTAATTTTTTTTTTTTTAGGTGTGAAGAGAGTCTTCAACTGAGTGTGTGCTGAGGTCATTCCCAGGAATAGCCTTCTGTGGTTTGCCCTTCTTGATAGCACTGAAAAAGGTCATAGACCATGTATTTTCTTGACTACTTTTTGCTCCTCACTGCCCAAATAACTTAGATAATGGAACACTTTATGCATTCATGCTTTTGTGTAAGAAACCATGACCTAGGTATTATCTCATTAGGAAAGAAGACTTGTATTTGCTTACCTTGGGACTAAGGCATAAAGAGAATTCCATCTTTAGGAGAATGGAATCATACCAGAGTGAACTATTAGAAATGCATTTGGGCCAGGTATGGTGGCGCACGCTTGTAATCCCTGTGCTTGGGAGGCTGAGACAAGAGGATTGCACAGGTTTGAAGCCAGCCTCAGCTGGTTTAAGAGACCCTGTTTCCAAATAAAATATAAAATAGGTCTGGGATTATAGCCCGAAGATAGAAGGCTCCTGGGTTCCATCCCCTGTACCACACACACAAAAAAAAAAAAAATGCATTGGGGCCCCACATTTCTGCAATCCCTGCTTTCCTTCTCTTTGAGAGGTGAAACTCCTAACTTCTAACTTCATAAATGTTGCTCTAAGAAAGGTGTGGTAACAATCCTTGGTAATAAAGGGTATGGATGCGATTCACAATATGCTCTATGCAAATCATCAAGGTAATAGAGCTTCAGGCCTGGCGACGTGCTCTCAAGGTGGACAGCCCCTGCTCAATGTGGGTGACATGCAATGAATAAAATATTACCCCTGCTCAGAAGGGGCTTATAATCCAGGGCAAAAATAGACATGTATAAATAATTCTAGCTCAAGGAAGATTCTGATACGTGCTTCATTAGAGGTACAAAGAAAACACTAGGAGAACAGCAGAGAGGACAGGTTGCATCCTATAGGGTTGCCAGTGAAAGTTTCTTGAAGAAGGTGAGAATGTTGTCAGGCTTATTGCTAAAACAACCATAATTTGTTTTACCTTCATTACCTATTTTTCAAATTTTTCAAAATAACGCAGTAAAGAAGTTGAACATAAGCAAAAATTGAAAAAATGTAGAGAATTTATTGTGTGATGAGTGCAAGTAGAGGCATACATGCACACATGACTCATTTAGTCCTTCAATTCCCACCCCATTTTATCTTCCTCCCTCCTTCTCATGTTTGGCTTTAGAGATTGACTTTGATATGTTTGTGAATGCCCATCATATACACTAGGAAATTTTCCTCTTCCCTCTTCCATCCTCCTCAGTTAAGTCACCTTATTTTCCCATCTTTGGTTTCTCCTTCTTCATCTAGAGTTCCTCCTATGACCCTTTTTCTCCCTACCTTCTGCATATCAGAGAAAGCATCTGATTTTTTTACTTTTTGTGACTGACTAATCTCACTTGGCATAATATTCTCCAGTTCCACCCATTTTCTGCAAATGATGTAATTTTGTTCTTTATAGCTGAGTAAAATTCCATTGTGTATATATCCCATAGCTTTGTAATCCATTCATATGTTGATGGACACCTTGGCTGGTTCTATAGTTTGGCAATTGTGAATTGTGTGGCTATGAACACAGATAGGCATGCATTTGTTTGGTAGTTTGGTTTCCATTCTTTTGGGTAAATACCCAGAAGTGGTATTGCTAGATCATGTGGTAGGTTCATTTCCATTCTTCTGAAGATCCTCCATACTGCTTTCCAAAGTGTTTGCACTAATTTTCAATCTCACCAGCAATGAGTTCCCACTTCTCCACATCCTCGGCAGCATTTGTTGTTGTTTGTTTTTAATTATTGCCATTCTAATTGGAGTTAGGTGAAATCTCAGGGTGGTTTTTATTTGCATCTCTCTGATTGCTAATGATGTTAAACACTTTTTCATACATTTATTGGCCTTTTTAATTTCTTCTTTTGTGAAGTGTTATCTATTTAGTTCACTTTACCACTTTTTGATAATGTTTTCTTAGCAGTGAGTTTCTTGAGTTCTGTCAAAGAAAGTTCTCTCATACAGGTTCCTTTCATTTTGATTTTTATGACTGAATCTATTACAGTTCTTACATTGATCCTTGAGATTGTATGTTGAAATTATTAGGAGAGAGATATGGAGAGTCAGAGGACTTAGAAAACCTTAGAAACTCCTCCTGCCAAAAGGAGAGAAAAAAAAAAAAACACTTGATAAGATGTGGCTGTGTACATGCCTCTACCTTTTTTTAGTTCATTTGCTACAGTTCTGTGCTCTTAATAAGCCTCTTAAGCTGATCCTCAGGTAGCACATCTGTTGAATAGTGATCTCTCTCATAAAGTAATTGTATAAAACCACCCTGATAAATAGGAAATCTAATATTTATGCAAAATTTCTTTTAAAATATTTTTTATAAAAACAATACATACTTATGGTAAAAAAAAAATACAGGGAAACCCAGCAGAGCTCCATAATCACCTAGGACTTGCCGGCCTAGTGAAATCCCGTTGCTTACACTTCACTGGGCCACCTCCCAGGTGCTTTTCTGAGTTTGCATCACACCGTAGGAAAGGCTAGGCCAGGGAGCCATTCTGCCTTCATCCACTATGGGTTCAAAGAACCCAATGTGGGACACAGGCACTTAATACATTTCTTCAAAGGGTGGGACAAAACAAGGTTTCCTTATTGTCTTTGTTTTGATACTTCTATTTTTGCATTGTAATTATACATCATTGTGAGGTTCAAAGTCATACAAGCAAACATGCACACAGGCCTTGGTGTGCTTCCCTTCAGGTCCCACCCCACTACCCAACCCTCCCCATATATAATAGTGAGATTGACAGTGACGCCTTCATACTTGGGCACAGCATAATCCAAACTGTTTCTTTCATTTGTTCTTTTTCTCCCTCTTACCACCTCCTTACCTCATCCCCTTCCACTATTCTACTGGTCACTCTCCCCAATGACCTAAAGTCCTTCTGGTTTCCTACTTTGTCTCTAGCTTCCACACACGAGAGAAAACATTCAACCCTTGACCTCTTGAGACCGGCTGATAAATATATCCTGCCTGTGGAATGTTGAGACTCTTCCATGCTTTAAAAAGAGGCCTCCTTGCCAGACTTGGTGGCGCACGCTTGTAATCCCTGCGCTTGGGAGGCGCAGACAGGAGGATCGAGCAGGTTCGAAGCCAGCCTCGCAGGCTTAAGAGACCCTGTTTCCAAATAAATGTATAAAATAGGTCTGGGAGTGAAGCCTGGAGGTAAAAGGGTTTCCAGGAACCTCAGTGCCACCAAAAAAATTAATTAATTAATAATAATAATAAATAAATAAAAATAAAAAATAAAATAAAAAGAGTCCTCCTCAAAACTTTCTTGCCACCTGGCTCCTATACATCTTATGGGGTTTCTCTTCTAGTTGTCCACCGCTCCAGAGCACACTTGTAGAAGGATGGAATTTCTGCTGTTGATGTACCCGGGGAGGCTTCATTATCCTTTAGTTTCTAGGAGAGGAATCTGAGGCATGGAGAAGGAGCTGGTTTTGAGTAGAGACCTGATTCCTCTGGAGACTCCTGCAGCTCCTCACCAAAACACACCATTTACAACTCAGTGGTAGTCAATCTGGAGATATTCCTATCCACATGCTAAGAAGTCAGCCTGAGGGGAAGTTAAACTTACATTTCTGTTTCAACTTATGAGGCATCCCTTTGCTGACTCAAGGAGCCTTTTTGGTTTTGTAGATTTCCTATCAAAGTGACACTGCAAAGAAGAGCCCCAAGGTTCGTCCTCACTCACAGCCCCACCTGGTGTCAGCTAACTTGTCCTCCTCTTGGAAAACTCTGGCTGCTTCATTTGCATTCTCTCAGCCCCCACTTTCCTTTTTTAGCATTAAGTGTTCTATTACATAAATGAATGCATATATTGTATGTATGTATGTATGTATGTATGTATGTATGTATGTACCATTTTTAGCAGTAACTAGCCAGGAAAAAGCTGAAAGGGCCTGGTCAGTAACCATGTTATATAGTAACATGTGAAGGGAGTGGCCTTATTACATAGTGCTCTAGTAATTCCTATAATAACTTGATAATATTGTGTCTATTTTAAAGTCACTGGTATCATTTGTTGATAAACTAGTGTTATTTCAATGCCCAGCTCCACACCAAACATTTTAACCCTTATAAAAAACAAAAATCAGTCTTCAAACTGGGAGAAATAACCTCATAAGGTATATTTCAGCATGGAAAGTAAGGGAGAATCCATTTTCTCTTCATCTCTAGTTTTCTGTCAATTGTCTCTGGTGAGGATGCTAGTCTTCCCAGTGATCTTGATTACAGGGGCAATGCCCTCTGAGCCTCTCTAAGAAGAGGCTTTTTATTTTATGCTTGTGGACTGAAGGAAACCTGGGGACCTGGGGAATCTTCCAGGGGCAGGCTGGGGGTGACCTCTTTCCCAAGCTCCAGAGGCTTGGAAAAATTGAGGTGCAGGGGAATGCAGGAGAACAACCCCACGTCCAGGAGCTCCCACCCCAGACCCCTCCAGGTGATTAGAATCCTTAATTTTCTTTTTCAGACCCACAGCAACCTTTTCCCGAGTGTCTGCACTCCTAAATTTAAAATCTTTTCTGGAACCTCTATGACCTACTTACTTACCACTCAGCCCCTTATTTAGAGTGTCCTGTAATCTGGGGTGCCTTAAAATCCTCAAAACCACTGCCAGCTCTTTCAATATACTTGGGGTACCTCATTTCCAGATGGTATGTTTGACTTACTGTCAAAAATATAATAATTACAATGCAGTGTAAAATCTTGCTGATCATTTAGCCTTTTCCCCTCCTCCGTAATATACAGCATGGATCTCACTAGCAGCAGAGCCAGGGAATTAAAGCTCTGTTAATTAACATAATTTCCTCATCGCTTCTGTCACCATCATGTGAAAACTGCTCAGAGTCAGAAATCAGGTCTGGTGTACACATCTCATCTGGGTGGAGATGCTTTTCCAGGTCCCTTATCCCAGACTCTCTGGAGGTTAGTGACAACACTTCAAAAATGTGTCATAACAGGCAAGGAGCATATCCCTGGAAAGAAGTTACTAATTTGATTTGGTTCAGTGTTCTACCAATCCATTTTTCATCAAAATGATAATGAAACCAAATGCTGAAATACAATACAATACTGCCTCCAGAGAGCAAAGCCTGGGGTGGGGGTGCAACCAGAGGTAAAAATACACACATGGAAGATGGGGAGCCTGAGCAGACTGCTGGAAGGAAGGGCCTGGAATTGCTAATCTGCCTCTCTCTCCCTGAAAGAGGAGTAGGGCTGCAGGTGCCCTCTACCTGCTGGTCTTAGAGGTTGGGCAGTAGGGGAATGCCCTCCAGGAGCTATGAGAATCTAAGGCACTTCCTCTTAGGGTTAGCCTCCACCTGGCAGCCTCCCCACTCTCAGTGACTGACTGGCACTTCTGTGGCAGCCATGGCGCTTGGCCCACCTCTCCTTGGTCCATCACTAGGACTTGCGCTCCAGCCAGGATGTCTTCCTAGGCTTCCTGGAGCAGGAAATGTGTGGATGTTCCAGCTTCTTCTTTCCTTTCTCCAAACAATTGTCTGGACCTTTAAAAGATTTTGTAAAGTTTCCCCTCATCTCATCATGAAAATTTAGGAATCCTATATCCTTGGGTTTGAATTCCGACACAGTCATTTACTACTTGTGTAAGTTTGAACAAATTACAGAACCATATCAAGCCCGTTTTCTACATGTGTAAAATAACAATAGTATTAGTGCCTATTTTATAGGGTTGTGGTGAGCAGTAAATGAGACATTGCATGAAAAGCTCTATTAATAACTCTCACTTCTTTTAATATTTTCTTCTGGCTCCATTTCCTGCAGGCTGTGTTACTTTGAGCAGAATTCATTCATTGACTAGGAAAGGGGAAGATAATAGTAAAAACCTACTCTCCGAGTTATTGAGAAGATGAATTAACAAACTGAAAGCATTTGAAATAAGACTGGGCTCATACTAAATGCTCAAAACTGTTAGGTAACTTTCTTCAATTCATCAATGCTTAGATCTGCATTCTTTATTTATTAGACATATCTTCTTCTTCTTCTTCTTCTTCTTCTTCTTCTTCTTCTTCTTCTTCTTCTTATTCTTCTTATTCTTCTTATTCTTCTTATTCTTATTCTTATTCTTATTCTTATTCTTATTCTTATTCTTATTATTTGGTACTGGGGAGGGGACTCAGGGGCATTCTACCTCCAAGCCACACCCCAGCCTTATTTTTATGTTTTTGTTTGAAACAGGGTCTCACTAAATTGCTGGGTGTCTTACTAAATTACTGAAGTTGGCCTTAAACCTCCTGTCTCAGTCTCCCAAGTACTAGGATTACAGGCATTCCTGGCAGATATGGATTGTTGATGAATGGAGGAAGCAGAAGGAGCATGGAATGTCTTTTTTGTTCTCTAGATGCACAAGGCTAAAGAAGAAGCAACCAGACTGCCTTCTAACACCTGTCTCGCCTCCATAGGGTCCATTACCTACTTCCCTTCCATACCACACCACACCACACCACACCATTTTCTAACTAAAGAAGAAAGTCTATGACCAGTGTTTACTTTGGTCCTTAACTGAGGATTGGACAGCCTTCAGGGGACACCTTCCCTGAAGAGACAGATCTACTCCTAAATGTGTGTGACCTGGAGTGATGGTTGGGTGGTGGGTGACTGAAATCACTTTCTGCTCTTTAATATTTCCTGTGAGGCACCTGGAATTTGGCAATACACATACAGCCTGGGGAGGTGAATACTTTCATTGTCTTCCATCAGTAACCATCCATCCCTTCAGCCAGAATTGCCTTGAGCATCTGCTAGTCTAGGTTGGGCAGCCAGAGTCCAAGGATATGGTGAGAAACAGAGTGGACCCAGTCATCCCTGCTACAGACCTCAAACTATAATTTGCACTATTTATTGGCATTTGGCGTTTCTTGTGCAGCTTCTGTATTGGTGCAAGTGTACAGAGAAGCCAATGTGCCAAGTTTATGCAAGAGGGAAGTGGAGCCAACTAGGGGAAAAGAGTAAAGGATGGCATGAGAAGGACTTTCTTTCTTGACATTTTTTTTTCCTATGGCGAGCCAAGCTTTCTGCAACTGGTTGCTTAAATCCCAGGAAGGGCATGAGAGATGTTTCCCTTCTGCCATATTCCTCAAGTTTCCTTGACTGTACTGAAATATGTATCACACACATCTTTGAGAAGCAAAGCTCAGGGTCCTAATCATGGTCCAAGGAAAGAGAGAACCTCCACGTAGAGAATCCCTCTGCTCCTTACTTTTAAAGCTAAATCTCTCTCTCTAAGCAAGCTCAAAAAGAGTATCAAAATTGTCTCTTTGGCATCAGGAAATGGGGTGGTAATGGGGTTGATGAGAAAGAATGTGTTTCTACCACAGATTAAAATAGTTTATAAATATTTGGATATCAAATCTCCTTGGCTGCCATATTCTTGTATCAACTTTCTCTTTATTTTCACTAAACTCAAAAACTTTTATAAAAACAGAAAACAGAGAACTGCCCCCCTGGCATGTGATGCTTGATATTCGCATTATTGGCTAATGCTCTAGGGTTAGAACAGAATATTCTTTGGCCACAAAGTTGTCTAAGGAAAAAAAAATGGTCAGGTTTAGTTTCTGAAGAGAAAAATCTGGAATTTTTTTAGGGATGGTAAAAGATGGAAATGAGGACTAATTCCCTGGAGAAATCCACACCAAATCTGCTTGCAGGATATGGATACCTGCCTCCTACATGCAGGCTGACTGCTGAGTGTTTTAGACCCAAAGATTACACAATCTGTTACCACATAAGTGGGTATCAATTTTAAGCTCAAAATGGATTTTCCTAGTGGGACATGTGTGAAAGCTCTTTCCAAAATGAAAAAAAAAAAATCTGGTTGTAGCTAACTGTGACATGTTTTAGCTGAACAGAGGCTAGAAAAGAGATTGATTCAGGTAAAGAATCTGTTTTCCATATAGAAACAAGAAACACAAACATGTCTATACAGCTTAATCATCTAATTAATCCTGAGGAAGGCTTCAGCTATGCTGGTGATTATATCTGTATAGAAATTATTAAAAATTAAAATATTTTTCTGTCAAAATTATGTTTTAACTTCATGAAAAATAACTCATTACTCACTGAATTTGGTTGTTGTGGGCAGGCAGGGTTTTAATTAGCACCGTAGGAGAAAATCAAATTTATGGCAGAGATTAGCAAAGAGGGCTACTAAATGGTTACTGAGATACATTCATAAATGGACTGATCAGACTTAATTTCTAAAATTTCAGACAATTTATATGAATTATGTAGACTATCTGGAAGCAACAGATTGCTAATTTCCAAAGTCATCCCCACCCTACAGCATGCCCTCCAATCCCCTCTAATCTTACCCTGCAGCATCTATTCATGAGAAGAACTTTGAGGTAATGTTAAATAACTTAAAATTTGTAGTTACATTTAATTAATTCTTCATATCATTACTGTTTACAAATGCTATCTCACATTGAATAATGACTTTGTGTTTGTTTCTTGGATAGAACATTACAGTCAAAGAAAAGCTGCAAATTTGCAAGTGTAAACTGTTGCTCAAACAATAAAAGAGAAGGCTTAATTTATTCTAAGGCATTTAATTATGTACTTTTAACTAAACTTAAAACTGAGGCTCTTAACCTGCAATCTGTGGAATATAGATCAATTTTTTAGGCTGTGCAAAGTTTGTGAATTTGCTTATATTGCAGGCAGAATTGCAAAGGCGTGCACACATGCGTTTTTTATTGGATAAAATTTTCTCACTTCAGATTCCTTCCTTTCCTCTTTCCTTCCTCCCTAACCCCTCCTTTCCATCTTTCCTTTCTTCCTTTTCTTTTCTTTCTCAGCACTGGGATTTGAACCCAGGGTCTCATACATGCTACGCCCAGCCCCTCACACTAAATTTCTAATGATGTTCAAGAATGGAAAAACTGTATTAATTACCTCCAACTTGAAAGAATGACACAAAGCCAGGCACGGCAGCGCAGGCTTGTAATCCTAATACTAGGGAGGCTGAGACAAGAGTATCACAGGTTCACAGCCAGCTTCTGCAACAGTGAGACCCTGTTCCAAAATAAAGAATAAAAAATAGGTCTGGGGGTATAGCTCTGAGGTAGAATGCTCCTGGGTTCAATCCCCAGCACTGCCAAAAAATATATATATATATATTTAGAATAGTCACACATGTTACATTTTAGACAAACAACAACAGCAAAAGACCCAAAGACATAAATAACTTGTAGGTGTTGGCATTCATTTTTAAATTTATTTTCTAAATGATAATTTAAGATGCCTGAAAGCATTTTGTCAAATAAGTTCAGCCATATGTGGCATAATGTTGGGGACATGTTCTCAGAAATGTGTCTTTAGGTAATTTTGGTATTGTGTGAGACCATAGAGTGAGATTAACACAAACTCAGTGTTGACCAGAACATACTTAGGCTAATGGTATATGTACATGGTAGAGCTTACGGCTCATTGGGCCATCATGTGCAAAACAATACAAGAGTAAATGAAGGGCAAGAGAAACTGATGCAATCAGTAGACAGAAATATTGGGAGGCAGAGACAGAAGAATCACAGGTTTGAGACTCGCCTCAGCCACGAAGCAAGATGCTCAGCAACTTAGTGAGTCACTGTTTCAACATAAAAAATATAAAGGGCTGAGAGTGTAACTTGGAGGTAGAATGTCCCTGAGTTCAACCTCTAGTACAAAAACCAAACAAAACATAAACTAAAACAAACAATAACAAAACAGAGATGGAGACACAAAATGCTTGAGGCTGCTACCAGCATAACACAGCGCACTGTTTTATAGTAAGCTTCCTTTTATAAACAGAATGAGCACACTCTCAAATACATAAACCAGCAATATGGTTATTTATTACCATTATCACATATAGCATACATAATCATATGTGTTATTGTTTATACGACTGGCAGGGAGGTAGGTTTGTTTACACCAGCATCACCATACACTTGAGTAATTTGTCACACTGCAAAGTTACAGCAGCCACAATGTCACTAGGCAACGTCTAATTGTCACCTCCATTATCTTAGGAGACCACTGTCAAATACAGTTTGCCAGTGACCAAAACATCATTACATGACACAGAACTGCACATGAGTTAAATCTGCTACAAGCAGACAGCTCTGCGCTTTACTAACAAAGTAAGTGTCTAGTACCCAAGGCATAAGCTTTGCCACATTGAGTAATGACAGCGGTTTAGAAAATTGACGGCATGAAAAAATCAAACAAACCAGCTATTTTTATTATTAAAGAATTATCGAAGTTAATTCTCTGAGATTAATAAACATGGATAAGCAATTTCCCAGCAACTTCATACCATCCTTTCACTTTTGTTCATCGCCTCAGTTCCCCACTTTGTGTCCACCATCCTAGTCCTGTTGGAGCTTCCTGATGGCCTTCTCATGTGTGTGGCAGGAATCAACCCTCCTGTTTTAGGAAGACAAAGTGAAGTTGTGGAATGAGGAGAACACAGCAAATATGGGCTAGATTTGAATTTGCATCTTCCAATTTCTAAACTTTTGTTCTTGTTTTTACTTACGATCTTTTTTTTCTCTGTCAGTACCCAAAGCAACTATTATTCTTTAGTAATTCTGAGACCACTCCCGGGCCCCATTTTGGTTATTTCTTTGACTACTGATATCACCCCACAGTTCAAAGTAGAACGTCTTCTGACTTAAACCTTCTGATAATTTATATTTTAAATAAGATGTTGAAATGTCACGAGGTTGTTTTCCAATTTAAAAAACTGGGTTATAAACAAAGCTCACTTTACACCATGTGGCAAATTTCAGAGTAATTTCTAGTCACAACAGTAAAATTACTGATTTTGTCACCTAACCCTAACTTACCTACACACATTTTGTTTATATGTAACATATAAAAACTAGAAAAAATATTCATCTCTTCAAAACAGCAGAAAAATAAAGAATTCTTATGGAATAGAGATGCTGAGAAATCATTCAGGTGATTTACATATGCTATAAAATTATACATTTAATTCAAAATTATTAGTGAGTGCTTATATTGTAAGGCACAGTCATGGGCTCTAGGGATATAATGGTAAATATGGCAAAACCTGTCCTTACGGGGACTTGTATTGTCCTAATAAGCAGGAGTCTAAGATGTAGATTATGTCAGCCAACATTTTTAAAACAATACTGAGCTGGCATGGTGGCACACACTTTTAATTCCAGCATTTGGGAGCCTGAGACAGAAGGATCACAGTTCACATACAGCCTCAGCTACTTAGTGAGGCTCTTTGCAACTCAGTGAGACTCTGTTTCAAAATTAAGAATAAAAAATAGGGCTGGGGGTGTAGCTCAGAGGTAGAATGCCCCTGGGTTCCATCCTCAGTACTACAAAAATGAATAAGTAAATAAATAACCCAATATTGTGTAGTGAATATTGAATGTATTTGAAATCATGGAAGTCAGGATTTTACAGGCGTCTATCTACAAATTAGCTTCATGTTATGGAAAGAAGCTAGTGGCTATGTTTGGTCTCTCTGTGGTTTGCAAAGGTGAACATTTTTTCTTTTGGGAATACCAAACTCTCTTGTATGACAGGTCTCCAAGTAGATATTTGATATTGTAATCCTTTTGGGAGGATTTTGGAAGGGAACTTAAACACCAAAGAGTGGCCATTATGAGAAAAATCAAAATTCTCTTTTAATTTGATTTCCCATGAGTTTTGAAAAAACATTTTATTTAAGTTTCTTCATCTTTTGAAATGAACTAAAATATTCTCTCTATATTATAGGATTGGGATAGCTCTCTGAATAATTTAGCATAAATATATAAGTGAAATTTCTGAAGACTAGCAATCTATCTTGTAAATTGTTTTGCTTACTTAAAGTTCTGTTTTCTAGGGAAAAAAAATCCAATAGTGTATGTCTCTCTCCTATTCAGCCTGTAGCCCTCTTGAGTTACAAATTTACATGCTATAAATTCCCACTTTGTGACAACTACATGATTTTAGTACATTTATGGAACTGTGTCCTGATTAACTAAATCTAATTTTAGAACTTCCCACATATCCCTCAAATGTGTTTGTTTCCAAATTTCAAATTTCTTGTTCCAAACTCCAGTCCCAGGAAACCTCTGATTTGAGCAGTGCTTTCATAGATTTACTGTTATTGGAAGTTGCAGTTAAATGGAATTATGCAATCTGTAGCCTCTAGAGGATGACTTGAGGTCAGCACAGAGCTTTTGAGGCTCATCTGTGCTGTAGCACGTTTCAGTACGTCATCCTCTTATTTCAGAACAGTATGGGATTGTATGGATATACACATTTTGCTGATATATTCACCGCTTGGCGAACATTTGGATTGTTCTCAATTTTTGACAGTTAAAATAATGATCCTATAAGCATTCCATCCAGTAATGTGAGCAGAGTCCTCAGTTCTCTTGGATATGTGGATAATTTGGAGTGAAATGGTGAAATATATGGCAGATTTACATTTAATATTCTAAGAAAGTGCTACACTGTTTTAGAAGGTAGCAGTGCATTTTACACTCCCATCAGCAGTGCACCATGGTACCAGCTTCCCAAGCTCTTTGCCAAAACTCATCTTTGTCAGGCTTTTTTATTGTAGCCATTCTAGTGGATGGGTAGTGGCCCTCACTGTAATTTAATTTTTATAGTAACAACTAACACTATTGGATATCCTTTCATATTTATATTAGTAATCTATATATTTTCTTTGACTAAGTGTTCAAATCTTTTGCCTCTGCTTTAATTAAGTTGTTTTGTTGCACTAAACTATAAAATGAAAGTTATCCTACATTATGGATACAAGTTTCCTATCAGATGTTATGATAACAATCAGATAATTTTCCGATATTATGGATACAAGTTCCTTTTCATGTATATAATTTGAAAACACTTCCTCCATGTCTGTAGCTTACCTTTTGATATTTTTAAGAGAGTTATTAAAAAAATAAGTTCTTCAAGAAATCATATGAAAATAGAAGGGAGACTAGTAAACTGGAAGAATGGGAGGAGGGAAGGGGAAAGGGAATGTACTGGGGAATGAAATTGGCCAAATTATGTTATGCTCATGGAAGAATATATCAAAATGAATCCCACTTTAATACATAATTATAGTATACAAATAAAAAATAAAGACAACTTAAGATAGAAATAATAATAATAATAATAATAATAATAATAATAAAGAGTATCCTGATATGGTGCTGCACGTCTCTTTAATCTCAGTACTTGGGAGGCTGAGACGGGAAGGTCACAGGTTCAAGACCAGCCTCAGCTACATAGTGAGACCCTTAGCAATCTAGCAAGAAGACCCTGTTTCAAAACAAAAGTAAAAAATGGCTGAGGGTGTGGCTTGGTGCTTTAATGCCATTGGGTTCAATCCTGGTTCCACATACACACACACAAAGTTTTTCATTATAGCTGGGCGTGGTGGCACACGCTGGCAATCCCAGTGCTTGGAAGGTGGAGACAGGAGGATCACACATGTTCGAAGCCAGCCGTGCTGATTTAAGAGACCCAGTTTCCAAATAAAAATAGAAAATAGGTCTGGGAGTGTAGCCCAGAGGTAGAAGGGTTTCCAGAAACCCCAGTACCACCAAAAAAAAAAAAAAAAAAGGAAAAAGTTTTTCATTATAATAAAGTCTACCTCAATAATTTTAGTTTTAGAAATTTGGGGTTTAGAGTTATATTTCTTTCTTTTTTGTGATGCTGGGGATGGAATCCAGGAACATTCTACCTCTGAGCTACATCCCCAGTCCCATTTTTTATTCTTTATTTTTAAACAGGGTCTTACTGAATTGCAAAAATCCTCACTAAGTAGCCGAGGCTGGCCATGAACCGTGATCCTCCTGTCTCAGCCTCCTGAATGCTGGGATTACAAGTGTGCGCCACTACACCTGGCTTGTGGTTATATTTCTTAATCCTAGATATCAAATATTTTTCAGCTTTTCTCATAGTTTTATAATTTAAGTTTTATATTTATGTTTATAACCCATTTTTAAGCAATGTTTGCATATGATGTGACATGTTTAGCAAATGGACCAGAAAGACTCCTCAGGAGATTAAATGGCCATTGAGAAACAGGAAATAAATAAGACAAGCCTTATGATTGTTCTGGTTTGCTGCACTGAGAAATTTCAGGGAGGGGCAGAGAGGGAGAAGCCAAATGCAGCCAGCCGACTCCCTAAGCGGAGGAGACCTAGGCAGTTAGAATTCTCAGGAGAGAGCAGAGAGACAACAAGAATTCTAGATATTTGCAAAAGAAGGGTTCTCTATGGCATTCAGCTGAGTACTGTTGAGTGCATAGCTGTGAAGAAGTTCTGCCAGGACAGAGAGCAGCTATCCAGAAAGACCAGAGGTCACACTTCCAGTAGTTACCTGTGCTGGCTGTGTCTGCTGCCCTTCAGACTTCCACCTGGCACTATCTTTCTCATTTCTAATGGACTTTATTGAATACTTCCTGTGAGGGTTTACAGCTGATAAATCGATGTAATAGGAATTTCCTTATTTCCTAACATACAAGTTAAGGGCTTAGTTGGGCATAAAATTTATTTCTTACATATTTTCCTGCTAAAGATACAATTTTCCAAGTTAATCTCCTGAGTAATCTTCCTCATCAATTTTCTCAATAATGTAAAACATCTTTTCTTTGACCCCTATTGATCCCCTTAAGGACCTAATAATTGAATTGATGACGTTCCTTTTATTACACAGTTTTCAATTAGTCCTGGCAGCTTCACCTTTTACTGTTCTTCTTCTTTATGACTCAATTACAATGATAGCAAAGGCACCTACTGCTTTTGGCAAAGAAGACTGTGAAGAAGAGTGTTGGGGGCTGACTCGTCTATAGGTGGTTTCTTCCAGCTGCAATTTAAAGTGTTGAGCTGAAGAGAGAGGCTAATTCATTGGTCTTTTTATTTTTATGTTAGCATATGTTTCCATAAGCAAAGTAGAGTTAAGGTCAGCTGCAGCTAATTGTCCTAGGATTTGAACTTCAAAAACAATGAAAATAGAAGATTTTCATAGAGAGCCCTTAGATCCTTTTGCATCCTTTCCACGACTTAAAAGAACATTTCTTTGCAATCGCAGAGCAGAATGAAATCATTATTTAGTCTTGTCCTGAGGGGGTGAGAATTTAGCTAATACCCATTTTAAAATACTTCCTTTTTTCTTAACATGTATATTCCTCAATGGATTTGGTGAGGATTATTGAGCTTTTGCTTTTGTTTTTGTTTTTTTTTTCTTTTTTTTAAAATAGGCTAGGCTCCTTAGAGGAAGGCAATTCAATAAAATTCTTGTCTTAAATATAAAGTTTAAAAGACATTTATTTAAAAGGCTAGACAAAAGAGCAAGGGAGGAAACAACTTATATATCAAGGCTCTTGTGTACAAATATGCCCATTCACTTTATGGAGAAGGCTTACTGGCAAAGCCATTAGGCTTGAAGGGAAGGTTTGGGATTCAAGCCAACTTGCCTAGACTCAAGTCCTTGTTCTTCCCTTACCATCTGAGTGATCATGGCCAAGTTCATGACTTTTCTAAATCTCCATTTCCTCAGCCCTAAATGGGGATAGTGATATCACTTCTCTCATAGGTCTGATAAAAGGATAACTCAAGTTAATATTTATAAAGCACTTAGAATAGTTCCTGGTGGACAGAAAGTGCTATATGTGTCATATAAAATATGCATTTTAAATATATTTACTGGGAAATATAGCCACTTGCTTACTCAAGAATCTCCCCATATTCAGAACAATTTATGCAAATGTCATAAAGGCTAAGCTCCAGTGGAAAATTTAATTCAAATATATGCAAAAGTCCTTGCCGGGAGGAGAAGTCTATTGTCTCCTATGATAACAAATTAACAAAGTGTGTTTTCACAAAAAATATATTGAAAATTTTGGGTACAATGCAAGTGTCTAGGATTATTTTAGTGTATGTATGTGTGGTACTAGGAATTGAATCCAGTAGTGTTTTACCTCTGAGTTATACCCCTAGTCCTATTTTATTTTGGAACAAGGTCTTGCTAAGTTACCACATACTGGCCTCAAACCTGTGATCTTCCTGCTTCAGCCTCCAGCATACCTGGTATGCACCAGCATACCTGGCTAGGTGCTAAGAATTTAAAGATGAAAAGGGGTAAGTTTCATTTAAAGAACATTTCAATTAACAGAGCAATAAATAAATCATTTTTTAAAATGTGCATATGCCGGGCGTGGTGGTGCACGTTTGTAATCCCAGCATTCGGGAGGATGAGACCTGGAAGATCGTAGTTCGCGGACAGCCTCAGGTACTTAGTGAGGCCCTCTGCAACCCAGTGAGACCTGGTTTCCAAAAAAAAAAAAAAAAAAGAATAAAAAATAGGGCAGGGGGTGTAGCTCAGAGGTCAAATGCCCCTGGGTTCCATCCCCAGACCTGCACACACACACACACAAAAAAATGTGCATATGTAGTAGCAAGAAAGTTTTCAAGGAGTATCTAGTTCAGAAGTATGTGAGGCTGGAAATATATATATCAAAGAGAGTTTAATGGAGTTGGCAGGTATAAATAAATTAGGCCAGGAGGAGGAAAAGGATGTTTCTGGCAGAGAGAAAGCATCCTCTGTGACCCAAAGAACAAAGTCAGACCTTCAACTTTGGTAGAGCCAAGTAGGAAGAAAGGAACAGTTGTAATTTGGGGAAAACTATGTACAAAGGATCTCGTTAAATAGGGCTGGATTGTATTTAGAAGATCTAGGATGCAAGAGAGGGAAATGTTTGATAGGTGAAGACTGTCCTCCAAGTTGGCCATTTTCTGATGAGTCTCTGTGTTCTGGGCTGTACTAGTGCTCTGAAGTTGAATATATCAATTTGTTTTTGTTTTTGTTTTGCACAGGTGAGCTAAGTTTGAGTGTTGACACATAAAAAACAAATTTATAAGAAGAGGGCTTTTATCTTATATGAATATATACAGACTTCTAAATCTTGCATAGGGGTTGACTGACCATATGTTTAAAGAGGCTCCAATCCCTACCCCATTGGTCAAACCCATTCAGGGAATGAAATTAGAGATCAGAATGCAATTGGTCAACCTCAAAATGGAACAAGTCTCATGGGGAACATTTTCCAACAACATAGATTAGTGAATACCCTGCTCTTTTGTTACTTCCATGGCATACATTATTTCTTGGAGATTAGAAGAAGTATTTTTTTCTGAAGACAGTTGAAAAAATCAGTGCAGAATTATCTTACTTTAATATAACCTCGCCTCAGACATATATTATAATCTGATTGATTTAGAAATAGTTTTCTCTAACACAAGGTTCATAATTATATATGTTATAATAAATAAACATCGTGGTTTTCTTGATTTGCTATGGTCTCTCCCCTCCCTCCATCTCTTCCTTCCTTCCTTCCTTCATCCTTTTCTTTCCTTCCTCTTCAGCAGGCTCTGAACACAGTGCCTATTGCATGCTAAGCAGATGCTCCACCATAGGGCTACACCCCCAGCCCTGGGTGTCTTTGTTTAGAAAAGCTCATTTTAAATCCTTTTCCACTATAAGTTCCTTACGCCATGTTGGTATTTCTCATCATCGACTGATTTTTTTTTTTTTTTAGATTCCAAAGGCTAATTTTTTACCTTACATATCAATTCAGAGGCTAAAGTTTATTTATGTATTTATTGTTAGCTGACTGCTTAATAATCAATACTTTTAAATATATTCCTAGAGCCAGGCAATGAGGGACGGCTGGACCTTGCATCTTTGGTAAGCAGAGTAAAGCTGAAAGTTAAAAACCTAAATACTATAAGAGAAAAAATTATTATATGTCATTGTTAAGCTTCAGAAGCAGAAGAGAAAAGCCAAATGTGCTCTATTTCCACTCCTTGATTCTCTTCCTTGGTATATCCTTGACCTCTTTAAAACCATCAAGTAAATCTCTTACCATATAAGCTCATCTGTTTTTTGTTTGTTTTACATTTAATAAGTAAGTCTTTAATGATTATCTGAGTTTAGCAATATAATATCTACCATAGAGAACAAAAAGTCATCTGTAAAAAATCCTAATTACCTGGCACAAAAGACTTCAAATTATTGTTGGGGAGCAAACAAAAAAATATGAATAAGTTAAAACTTTTATTAAAAATAAGTATGTAGAAGTTGTTTAACTACAAATTACAATCCTTTGTGAGTCTCAAAAAAAGAATTACTACAAAGTTATAGAGATGGTAGGAATGTTTAATAACTGCAGCAGGACTTGTGGTGAACCTTAAAGAACATGTTGAAGAAGTGGACAGCGGATATTTTAGAAAAGCAGAAGTATGAGAACGGCAGAAATGGGAAGAAGGTGTGTGACTAAGATGTAGCCCTACTAGGAAGGGGAAAGGTCCTGTTGAAGATTGGCAAGTATATTTGAATAGATAAAAATTGCCCTCATCTAGGAAGCACAGACAATGCCAGATGTCCTACATAAGTCATCTCATTCCATCCTTAACCAAAACCCACGACGCAGAAAGCATTACTCCCCCAACCCCCATTTTACAGAGAAGACAGTTGGGCCTGGTTTTTACTTTACTCTTTACTGCCTGTGGCCACACAGCCAGTAAATAGTAAAGTCGGGATTGGCACTTAGCTTGATAGGTGAGTCTTCCTAGGATTCAGGTCTTAATTATAAGAAACACAAACTCTCCCTGCTGGCTTCAAGGTGACAGAAGACCTTTAAAGCTCTCTGAGTAGCATGATGAAAGTGACATTTACGGATGAACAGCTTATTGGAGGTAAAGAGTGACTTGGAGCAAGCTCATGAAATCAGGGGAAGAGGGGACAGAAGTGACGACAAGTGGATGGTAATAACCCCCACCACTTCTGTCCCATTTAGTGTCTGGACTGTCCCTCTACAGGCTCATGTGTTGAAAGCCTGGATCCCGAATGCAGCAAAGCTCAGGGGTGAGACATGGGTGCTGGTGGGGTCACTGGATATGGTTTGAGGATATATATATATATATATATATATATATATATATATATATATATATATATATATATATCCCCCTAGTGCCCTTCTCTTGCTCTGCTTCCTGCTGCCATCACTGAGACTGGCTTTTCTCTGCCAGATGCCCTGCCACCCCTGTTCCTGACTTAGAGCCAGCTGGCTGCATACAGAACCTCTAAAACTGTGAGCCCAAGTAACCCTTTAGTCCACTCAACTGTGTTTGCTAGGTATTTCAGTCACAGTGATATCAGAAGCTGATAAACCAACTTCTTTACATCTCTCTCTGCATTTTTATTTTTTCTTTACTACTCACTGATGTCTTGGATATGATTTAAAAAATGTTGAACAGCATAGTCCACCCTCCCCTCAATGCTATCCACCACCCCACCATTTTGTCTTTTTGTTTTAACTGAAGAAGCTAGGCTGGGTCTCAATTCCAGGGTAGTACGATATTTGAGTAATTTGACCATCTAGGGAAGAGACTGTTTTGTGATCCAGGGAAGAAGACGAGTTATACCCTAGATATCTGGAATAGGTATAATTTATTGCTTAAACATGCATCATACTTCAAGGCTCATTTGACCTGGCTGTACTTTACGATATGCCATCATTTTTATTAACATAGTATGACCGTGAGTACATCTCCTATCTGCTAAGAATGGCAGTAGATCTGTTTTCTTTCTCTTCAACTCACACCTTGACTCTTAACTAACATGGATAGTTGTTTCGAACAATTCATGTTTTTAAATTTTCTTCAAAGATTTCAATGGACTTTGACTTGGTCATTCCATAAATCAGTAAAATATGTAGAGAAATAAGTCCAAGCAATAATAGAATTTTTCTTTTTAATTCAGCAGTCATATATAGTTTACTAACTTCCTAATCTACCCAATGCCTTTTATTCTTAATAAGAGGAAAAAGAATAATTGAATCATACAGGTGCTACAGTCTCTGAAATTTTCTATAAAAGAACAAATAAGCATGCCTTTTATTTCTATATATTTAAGACATAAAACTCAATGAGCAGTATTATTGCCAAAAGTAATTACATTATTCAGATTTTGACCATATGGAATATAGCTATAATAACTGTTTTAATGTCCTTTTCCTACCAATTCTACAATCACTGCCATTTTGTGAGCTGTATCTATTGATTGGTTTTCTTTTTCTCTTCATGATGGATTATATTTTCCCACTTTGTATATCTATAATTTTTGATCAGTTGCCAGATGTGAATTTTACATTGTTTAGCCCTGATAGTTTTCTATTTTTGTAAATCCTGTTGAGCTTTCCCCTGGTCGAAGTTTTTTCCTGGCTATTAAGGTAATACCCCTCTAAGTACTCTTCCTGTGATCTTGTATCTTGAGTCTTCTGCATCTATTGGGAACAAGAGCTCTTTCCAGCCTGGCGTGAGCTCTGGAGGTGGCCCTGCTGCTTCTTTCTGGCAGCTCACTGGCTGTCTCAGTGGGCTCCCTCACTCGTAGGTGCTTATCTAAACACAGTGAATGCCCTCTGCCAATCCCTGAAGTCTTTTTCTATTTCTTCATCCTTCCCATGGGAGACTCTCTAATCTCTGTGCACTTTTCCCTCTCTGGGCAGCCCTCTCCCACTCAGTGTTGTAACCTGAAGTTTCTAGCCACAGTCACTTCCTTGAATTATCAGATGTTTCTTCAGCTCAGAAAGACCATCAGACTCCTGCCACTATCACACCATATGCGTTTCAGTGTATAAAAGTGGTTGTTTCCTATATTAGAATATTTTTCCAGTTGTCTAAGGATAGGGAGTAAATCTGGTCCTGATGACCTGTCTTGTTTGAAAGTGAAAGACCAGTTTCACTTTATATATGTCAAAAAATAAAATAAATTATTGGAAACTTTTAGTGCCTACAATAAATTATGAAAGACTGATTTGTGCTCAAAATCAAATTTGGAATCAGTTAGAACATGTTCTATAAGCTCTGTAAACAGAATGTGGATACCTTCCAGATTCTCTTCACAGCAAAAAATGATGTTCTAAAATTCTGTTGTCCCTACACATTAAAGTTTTGTAAAAAAGAAAAAGAAAAAGTTTAAGACCAAAATTAGCAAAGTCTATTTAAGCTACATTTGGGACTAAAACAGAGATGAAATGTATATTTACATATGTACAATACATATTTAGTTTTAAAAATTGTTATAACATAACTAACAATAAAATGTTTGGGTATAAGTAATGAGTGTTAGGATTCGTTTTTTTGTTAAATTAATATTAATTTGATACATCTTGTTTATGCCCTGTGATGAAAATATTTCTAAAATAATTTTATTTATGTACCTGGCAAATAGGGCAAATTGTCATACTTCCAGATCAAGGTATTGAACATCAATAATAACTTCTTGTATTTCTGATGTGGCCAGTGTAGTTTCCCTGGGGCTCAATTTGTCAAAATCTTGATGAGAAAATTGGATGCTGATGTCTTCCTGGATCAGACCTGGCATACAGTGTAAGGAAGGTTCTAGGGGAGCCAGTAGGACAGAGCTCAGCTAGCGGGGTGTGGGCAACCACCAATCCCCTAGGAGGCAACTGGTGACTTGTGGGTGGAAAGAAAAATCTCCTCCCAACTGAAAGAATGATTCAGATCCAGGAAAAAGGGGATTTGGGGAGTGTTTGGATGTAGGAAATATGGATATACACATGGAAATTAGAACTTTAATCTTTGAAGATGAAGTAAGGGGGCAGGCAAGGCTCTATTCTTTGAGAAATTGGGCAACAAGAAAAGGGAACATAAATAAAAACAAAAATAGAAGTACCTAGCAGCAAGCTCAGGGAGTGACTTGGTTAAAGAGCCACTTGCTACAGGGCTGAGGATGGAGACGCCCCACAACTCGCTGTGGCCCTGATCTGCTTAATTTTACGTGGGATTGAACCTAAACATGGAAGTCGTTCTAGGCAGCAGTGTGAGTCTCCAGAGGAAGGCACCACACAGATTGATCTAACATTGGAGAATGTGCTGAATGTACTATTCTAGACTCTTCTGTTAAGCTCAACATAGCTCTATAAACGCACTCCAGGAAGGTACCAGGTGTCAGAGGCACATCATATGGCAAATTAACCCGGAGCTCCTTCCTCTAACCTGCTCACAATATCCCCTATGTCAGTTTTCCTTAGGTTTCAAGACTTCCAATCCTTCAGTTACATGTTTCTAGTTACTCTTTTGACACTTTCTGTCTACCCCTTGATTACAATTCTTGTTTGGACTAGTTTTTCAACATATGTTGAGCCTCCCTCTAGGACACTTCTTTGAAAATTCACTCTCTGATCCTCTGCATGCAGTAGACCTTGCACACCATCAAAGGCCCTGTGGTTTGAATAGTGTGTATCCTCCAACCCCCGGGTCAGTGGACAGTCCTGACCCTGAGTTATATTCTAGAAAAGACATATTTGAACAAATCCCTGATGTGAATTTGTTTTCTTTGGTTCCATTCAACATACTTACATTAAACATCTATTGTGAGCCAGGGACTTGACCTAGATCCGTGAGCAGCAAACCTGAATGAGTCAGGCTAATTTTCCACAGTTGAAAACGTTTGGGTTTGGGGTAAAGAACACAGGTAGCAGAAATTACATTAACATGTGATGAATGCTTAGAAGAAACTTACAGATGCATTATCTAAGAAATGGGGTCCTTTAACAAAGAGGGAGGGATTTAACCCAGTCTGGAGATGAAAGGAGAAAGGCTAGAAAACTTAGGGAGTAGTCTTGTCATTTGCTTCTTTGTTTTAAGAGAAAAGATGCAGACAATTTCTCTTTAGATAAAGTTTTAGCCTTTAGCAATAAGTATAATAATGGACTCAAAATACAGAGCTATCTCTGAAATACTTTAAGTCGGCAATTTTCATCATCTTGGTCATGGGTTTGTGGTTAGAGCCTAGTTTTAGGAATTATCTATCATTTATAGCTCTGGACATAATTCTGGCTCTGCCTAGTAGCTGTATTCATGTCTACAAGCCTTGGCATGCTCATGTGTGATTATAGATAATAGTCACTTTGAAAGTATGTTGGTTATCAATTTATTGCGTCTCAGTTCCAAATGCACCCTTCTATATATATATATTCTTTGATAACAGATTTCCTTTAAGCATTTCTCATTTAAATCAAGAACAATGTTTCGTACTAGAAGCTGCTGTAAGGACATGGGAGGAAGAGGTTTCTGGAAGTTTCTGGAGTGGGAAAGGAGGTAAGCAGCCTGGGTATGAGGACCTTTGGTAAAGCCTGCCCTGGCCATAAACCCTGGACACAGTCCTTTTTGGTAGCTCTCTTGACATTGAACCAGAACTCTGTGCACCTGCTGAAGTCATCATGGCCCAGAGCACCGCAAAACAAGTAGTCATTTCTTCTGCAAGCTCTGCCTGCCTCACTTCTTGCACTCTGCAAGCCTTGTCCCAGCCAGTGTCCAGATTCTCATTGCACATCCACCTCTAGTCTACCAGCTTCTCACCTGTGCTCCTGGGGCTGTCCATTACTTATGGAGCAAATCCAGACCAGCTCTGACCTAGCCAAATAGTCAGACTTCTCTGCTGGCTGCCAGGCCTTCTTTGGTCCCCTTCCAAGAGTGTCTTTACCTCACTCTCCCTTAGCCCTAGGATGCAACGCAGTTTCCTTTTGTTTTATTATTATTATTATTTTATTATTGTTTAATTATTTTTTTATATTTCATTTCACTGTTCAATGTACATGTAGTTTCTATCTCCTGATTGGACTCAGACTCAGACTCAGATTGCAATAGCAAATTTATAATGAGGATTGCATGAATCAACATTAGCATAATAAATGATAGCAATTACAGCTAATCTTGTTTCTTCTTTACTCTTTCCTTCTAACACAACAAACCTTAAAGTTTGTTTATAAGAATGTGTGTATGCACCAAGAGAAGTATGCATATATGAAGATATCACTTTGAATATCACTATAATGCATAGTTAAAATGCACCAATAAAATTTTAATTAAAAAAGAAAGTGTGTGTATGTGTGTCTTTAAGAGCGTGTACACTGGCATGACTCTGTTTAAACATTGACAGTAGTGCTTCTCATTTAGTTTGCTAAACTGTCACTTATTTTAAGGAAGAGGGAAGTTTTAAGATCACCTAGTTGGACTCCAAGCAAAGAAATTGAGTAACAGAGCTGGGCATGGTGGTGCATGCCTGTAATACCAGTATTTGGGATCTCAGGGTCACAGTCTGAGGCCAGCCTTAGCAATTTAGTAAGACCCTCAGCAACTTAAGGAGATCCTTTTTAAAAAAAATTAGGACTAGTTATGTAGTTCAGAGTTAGAATGTAGGAAGGAGGAAAGCCTGTTACTACCCCTGAGCTATACCCCCAACCATATCTTATGTTTTAGCTTCAAACAAGGACTCACTAATTTGTTGAGGACTTTGCTATGTTGTTGTTTAGTAACAGGCTAAAATTTGTGCAGAAGGTCACACATGTAATTTGGGGTGAGAACTGTGTAAAAAGTCTCCTGTTTTAAGGACTGGCCCAGAACTCTCCATATTGGCAATTTGCTCTCTGTACATGTTTAAAACAGAGTAATCTAGATGGCTATAATAGTTTCCTAGGACTGCCATACAGATCATCATAAGCTGGGTGGCTTAAAACAACAAATTTCCTTTTTCACAGCTCTGGAGACAGAAATTCAAAACCCAGTAGCGCTGTGCTTTCTCTGCTGGAGGAGAGAGACTTGTCCTTTGTGTTCCTGGGTGTGTGGCTCTCCCTCCCTCCCCTCGTACTGCTTTATCCTCCCGTGTCTCTTATGAGGACACTGGCTATTGAATTTAGGGCCCAAATGCACAATTCAGACTTATTTCCACCTCAAGATCCCTTCCTTCCTCCATCCCTCCTTCCCTCCTTCCTTCTCTCTCTTTTCTTTCTTTCTTCTTTCCTTTCTTTCTTTCTTTTTTCTCTTTTCTGTAGTTTTCTAGTACTAGGGATGAAATCAGGGGTGTTCTACTTCTGAACAACATTCCTAGCCCTATTTTTTTTTTATTTTGAATCAGGTCTCACTAAGCCATTGAGGGTTTACTTGCCATGTTGCTGAGGTTTGCATCAAATCTGTGAACCTTTTGTCTCCAGCTAACAAGAACAGAGAATACAGGCATGTAGCACCACACTATGCCCGATCAATATTTTTAACCTAATTACATTTGCAAAGAATTTTCCCCCTAATAAAATAGCATTCATGGGTTTGGGGTATTAGGACATTAATTTTAGTAGGCCACTACAGTTTACAAAAAATATTCTGCAGTAGATTAGCTCAGATAAAGCCCAGGAGTAGTCTAGAATGGGGGCACTACTTGGAAAGCTAAGACAAGAAGATTGATGGTCAAGGCCCGTCTCAACAACATAGCAAAGTCCTCAACAAATTAGTGAGTCCTTGTTTGAAGCTAAAACATAAGATATGGTTGGGGGTATAGCTCAGGGGTAGAAAACCCTGGGGTAAATCTCCAATCAATAATACCTTCAATCAATAATAAATAAATCTCAGAAATGCTTTTCTGAATTATGTTTGCTATGTGCATATTACCTCCCAAAGCAAGTTGCTTAGATTTTTTAAGAGCAGTCATGCTATATGAATGTAATTTGGGAAACATTTAGTCTTTTTACTAATTTATATGATAACCAACTGTTGTGTGCAGCAGATAGTATGATCCTCATGCAAAGAAGTATGAGCAGTTGCTGGCCAGGACACAGTGCAACATACTCAGTACAATACCTCCCACATGCTCAGACAGGGCTTTATTCCACTGATAATCAAGGCTGTGTAAGCTGTAGAGAACAGGCTTGAATTGTTAAGAGCTTGGATATATCTGGGAAGAGTTTAGGACCAGTGACCACAGGGATCAATCTGTTGGCTGTATCCTATGGGTATTTAACAACCAAAATCTTTCCCAGGCTCAAATATAACCCATGTGTGTTAAACTGACATCTCCAGGAGATTTCTCCTATACCCAATGGCTGTCCCTTCTTTTCTTCCTTACATTTAATCCTGTTTAGGTACATTGCTTTTAATATTCATTATGTTGAATGAGGTTAATTTTTTTTTTTTTTTTTTTTTTTTTGGTGGTACTGGGGTTCCTGGAAACCCTTCTACCTCCAGGCTACACTCCCAGACCTATTTTTTATGCTTTTTTTTTTTTTTTTTTGGTGGTACTGGGGTTCCTGGAAGCCCTTCTATCTCCAGACTACACTCCCAGACCTATTTTTACATTTTTATTTGGAAACAGGGTCTCCTAAGCCAGCGCGCGCGCGGCTGGCTTCGAACCTGCGCGATCCTCCTGTCTCTGCCTCCCAAGCGCGGGGATTACAAGTGTGAGCCACCACGCCCGGCTTTTTTTATGCTTTTTAAAATTTGGAAACAGGGTCTCTTAAGCCAGTGTGGCTGGCTTCGAACCTGCGCAATCCTCCTGTCTCCGCCTCCAAAGCGCGGGAATTATAACTGTGAGCCACCATGCCCGGCAGAATGAGGTTAATTTTGAGCATAACAGTAGTCAGTGCCTGAGCAGTAGGAGTATGTGCTGTGGTTGTGTAAGAGGGAGAAAGACACGCTGTTCTCACATAAGAGCATTGGTTAAAAAAATATGTATTAGATTCAGGATGATTGCTACTAATTAACTCTGGCATGCCAGCAGCTGGGAATGCCAGGCCTCTTGCCTTTCTTGCTGCCCAAACTGGATGCAGCTCCATGAAATTGTATCTTGTGGTAGGTCGTTTTATTTCATCTTGTACTGATACTGGTGGTTAAAAAAAAAAAGAAACATGATTTAAAAACAAAACTTGCTGGTGGCAGCTATCTTTTCTCCCGTATATGTTTGTTTTCATTTGGGGGTTCTATCCTAGGAGCGATAACTTCTAAGCCAAATTTAGGCCTTAAGAATACAAATTAAGTTGAATTGACTGAAAGCTAATTCAGATTATGTTTTTCAAGCTAATATTTTATACACATGTTTCTTTTTTTTTTTTTTTTTTGATCAGCTAAGCAAAAACATAAACGAAGTCCTGCCTTCTAGACAATGGAATTCCTGACACTGTTCACCATACAGCTTTCTTTTTTGGCATTTGGAGGATGCCGCACATCACTGGATCTTTCTATGTACGTTTTCTAACAAGAAAAACTCAGAATTCTCTCAATAAAGCACAAAACCATGAGTATTTGTTCCTGAGACACAAATGCTTTGGAATTCACTTGCACTCTAAAGTGCTCTCTATATTAAAAAGTTTTTTAAAATTCCTGTGACTTCGGATGGAAAAGCTCAGTCAAGATGTTCTCTTTAACATCAGCAAATATCCCTTTTTTTTTTTTTTTTTTTTTTTTTTACGGGAAGATCATAACAATATGAAGGGCAGTTATGCAAGACTGGAGGTGAACCTTGTAGCCATGGATTGTGCCTGAGAACCTAAAAGGTCTTTGTCCTGCCACATTTTTTGTTGTTGTTGCTGTTGTTGTTCTTGGGTTATTTGTTTTTGGTGTCTTTTTAATTCTTTTCTTTTTGGTACTGGGGATTAAACCAGTACCAAATGGGTGATTTGAAATCTTCATTAATATTCCAGAGAGTTGTTTCCTGCAAGGAAAGAGCCTCAGACAGATAGACCAAATTGCACCTTCTGGCTGAGCCTTCCAGGAGGGACCCCACAAAGCAGCTCCAGGGATGGGTGGCATGGAAGAGCAGCAGAGTGGCCGGAGGTAAGAAGCAGAGGGACATTTTGGAGTTGCCTCCTGTGCAAAGTTTTAAAGAGACAGACAAATATCTGAAGTGGTATTGAAGGGTCCAAGAATCACCCACCAACCCAAATACTGAAGGACTCATAAGAGATGTAAAATGCAAGCGAGGTTTATTGTGCTGCAGCTCTGTCCCGGCTAGCCAGGGGTCGAGTTTCGACACTAAATGGTCGAGGTTCGACCCCTCCCCACTCCACGCTCTGAATTTTATAACCCTAGGAGGGAGTGATTACACACGAGGGAGTGGTTACACACGTCAGAGCCCGCCAACCTTAGAATACAACCAATCAGATACAAGGACAAACAAGTACAATCAATAATTTTAAAACATGCATCCACACACGTCAGAGCCTGCTCTGCCTTTCACACCCACCTTGGCTGGGCCAGGCTTATCTCTGCACTGAATAATCTGCCTGGAGAGCAGATTAGCCTGGCCTTGTTTGCTGATCTAGCTCAGAGATATGGGGATGGGGTCCCATTTACAAAGACCTTGACCGGCAAGCTGGAGATTAGAGGCTTTGACCTTGTGGGTCCCCTACCCTCGTCCTTGAATCCTGCAACCTGGGCAGCTGGGCTTATGGATCTCCATTCTATTTCCAATCCTACCTTACTTCTATATCTTAACTCTATATTTTAATACCTTATTCCTAATCCTAATATGGAAGAAGACTTCTCTAGTTAACTTCTAATACTGGGGGGAAAGCACTTCTTCGAGCCTGCTTTCCAGCACGCCTACAGTATTTTGGAAAGCTCTCTGCAAAAGCACTATGCAAAACACCTCAGCTTTGAAGGTGAAACAAAGTTTTTTTTTTTTTTGTTTGTTTGTTTTTTTTAAAGAAATGTTGTTTTGTATTTCCAGAGTGTGATTTGCATTTGAGCTTGTGTTTCTGGATGGCATAAAGATGAGTGTGTGGGACTATTGTTGTGTTTAAAATTTTAGGTTTGCTGGGCGTGGTGGCACGAGTTTGTGATCCCTGTGCTTGGGAGGCTGAGACAGGAGGATCGCACGGGTTTGAAGCCAGCCTCAGCTACTTAGTGACGCTCTCAGCAACTTAGTGAGACCCTGTTTCCAAATAAAATTTAAAATAGGTCTGGGAGTATAGCCCAGAGGTAGAAAGCCTCTGCGTTCCACCTCCAGGACCACAAAAAATAAAATAAAATAAAATTTTAGGTTAAAATTTTATAACAAAGTGTGCTATGAGAGTTCAGTGTGGTGTAGTTGCTATGAAATTGCTTAAACTAATAATGTTGATCAATAATATAGTCCTAAATAAGTTTACACTTTAAGTCTACCTATTAGTTAAGGTCATCCGCCCTAGCTGAGAGCATCCGCCCAAGTCCAGGTCTCATACCTTAGATAAGAGACCCTCTCTCATGAGATCTGAGGTGACCCTCTCTCAAGTGACCTTCTCTCATGTGACCCTGTTATCTTCGGGAACATCTGTGTGCTTTATGTAGCTGCTTTAATGTATAGACTTGTAAATGTTAAAAGTCAAGGCTGATGTAATAAAAATGACTTTGCAACACAATAGTAGATAAGATACCCCCTACCCCTACCCTATTATCTTAAAAATGGTCTGTACAAGTTACCTTATTGGATGGAAGCTGTAAATTCAAAAAAGCATCATCAATGATGTAACAGACTTGCAAGATGTTGTATAAAAATCCCACCCAAATGGGGATCTTGGCCCATGCCATTTCTGCTGTGCCAGAGGTGCTTGGGTCCAGGTTCGAACCTATAATAAAGTGTGGCTTGATGGACTGATAATTGGCTGTAGGCAGTTATGCTCGCTACAACACAGACTCTATCAGATTACCAGTTTCTCAATCTCTCTCTCCTGCCCTTAGCTGTGATTTATTTAATCTTCAGCTAAACACCAACCTGATGAAAGGCAGAAGTCTCTTTTCCCGTTATTCCTGCAAAAGTTCTACTATAAATTTTGCTTATTATAGCTGTGCACCCTATTCTAGGTGCTGTATCAGAGGCAGGGGTGTGTTATACTCTGAAGGGACTCCCTAGAGTTGGGGGTGTATCAACCCCAGAAACATGAGATCTGAGAATGGAGAAGGGTAGCTCCCAAGAGAGAGTACTCACTCCATCACGGAGAAGCAACTGGTATTTACACACAGCGGAGTAGAAAACATTAGCTCCAATATAACAGTTATTGTCTTTTCCTCTTTGGAACTCTTTCTCTCTCTCTTTTTTTATTAGTATCTTGTTATTTAGAATTTTTCTCTGTAAATAAGCCTTTTGTTGTCTTGTACTTCGTCCTTACTGAACTTTCTTCCCTTCTCAAAGTTGAAAGAAATAATCTGCGTAGGGCTATGGTGAAAACGATAGTTTCTTATGCTGTAGATAGAAAAGTGAATTGGTATAACAGCTAAGAAATTAAAATATGTTTAAAAAAGTGAAATTAGTTCATATCACTTGATATAAGATTTTGCTTTACATTGTCAGAGAGAAAAATATTTATATTTAAAGATTTTTCATTATATTATTTATAATAGTAAAATAATAGAAAACTAGAAATCCTAAAGTTATAAAATATATAATTACTTACTAAGCATGCATAAAATGTTCTGAATAGTACTTAGGGAAGTTAAATGCATAATATAAAAGATTAGAAATTGTTTCCAGCACTACACAGAATAGAACACACTATGTGTTATTCTAACAATACTCAAAATGATTTTTAAAGAGGAAATATAAAATTTAATCTCTGGAGTGGGTAAAATTAGAAGTGTTGTTTTCTCTGCATTTTGCTAAATTTCTGTTACGGTGGCACAAGCAGAATTGTACCGGTGTGAGCCGTAACCACGGGTTCTTGTTCTTAGCTATTTTAGAAAAAAGAATAGCCCGAACTCTTCTGCTATAAGCTTAAGCAATTTTATTATTATAAAGGAAGAAAGATAGTACAGAAATTAAAGACTGCATTAAAGGAATAAATGCAGTGGAGTAACTTGAAAATAAGTTACTGAATTTTTTGGATACAGAACAGTTTGTATTTATTTATTTATTTATTTATTTATTTATTTATTTATTTTGCGGGTCTGGGGATGGAACCCAGGGGCATTTGACCTCCAAGCCACACCCCCTGCCCTATTTTTATTCTTTATTTTGAAACTGGGTCTCACTAAGTTGCAGAGGGCCTCACTAAGTAGCTGAGGCTGTCCGCGAACCGTGATCCTCTGGTTTCAGCCTCCCAAATGCTGGGATTACAAGCGTGCGCCACCATGCCCGGCTCAGAACAGTTTTTATAAAGATACATTATCCTTCATCTTGCCCAACCAATAATCTTCTGATTTAGTGTGAGCCCACTCATTAACTCCATGCAGGCCCCTTTTTATGATTATGGGGATTTTTTTTGCTGGATCAAAAGCCTTCCTGCCTTGATGCAGGTGTAGGCCTAGGTCTTTGTTAGGACCAGAATGATTAACAAAATTAGAGGTCATCTGCCCCCCATTGACAGAAGCCTGTACCCTCCTTCTGTATTCTTGGGAAATTCTAGCCTATCTGCTAGACGTTATTTATTATGTAAACCTGTCTTTAAAATATGAAGGCGCTAGGACTCAACTCTTCTGTGTACTTACTAATTACTTTTCCTGAGGGAATTGTGTGTTGTGAAAATATTTGTTGTGAAAAATAAACAACAAATATTGCAAAGATCATACAGATATATAGTAACAACACGGAAGAATATCTTGTCTCATCCTAACACAGTAATCAGGTGCTATAGTGTTTTTTGATGTTATTGTTGATGATAGCTAGTTATTCTTAGAAAGTTGTTAAATTTTCTAAAATCCTTCTACTGTTTACTCAGTTACCTTATTCTTGGCATTTCTTTGAAATTTTTTGAGTCATTCTTTCAATACTGTGTTTTTTATAATAACATTAATTGTCATTTTTCTCTTCTTACATATATATCTTGACCTTTGCTATTACAGTGAAATATGTTAACGGTGTGGGAACGTTATGGTCGTGGGAAAACTGTTCCTGAGGACCCCTATTAGGGTCCCGGACACAATTTCCCTCAAACCACAACAAAACCCAAAACAACCAAAAACAGAAAACAAAAAAAAAAAACGCCGGTTCTTGTCCTGAGCTAAGGATAAGTATACATAGCTCAGACACTTGCTGAAGATTTAAAGAAGTTTATTGAAAAGATTGAAATACAGAAGATAGTTACAGCCCCAAGCAAATGGCATGGGGGGGGGGGGGGGTTCAAGCCAATTCACCACCCAAAGATACAGCATGTGGACCAGTTTTTAATACCCATGACCTCCATCTTGTTTACGTAATTCTGATGTAGAAAACGTCCCTGTAAGGTACCTCCCCCAGCAAGGTGTGGCAAGGTGTCTCCTTTCAGGAAGGTAGACCTCTCCTACCATCTTAGGTAGCTTATCTAATCATGTAGCTCTGTCTTTAGACAGAGAAAGGCCTAGTTACCCTCTCCTATTGACTTTCTAATTACTTTTAGCTAGGTCAATCTAAGTTTCATTAGCTGTTTGCTTCCTGACCAAAGCCAAGCCTTTCTCCCTCCAGGTCTGCCATTCTGACATAATTATTTCTGAACTATATCTATTAATTATCAGAGCTTTCTCAAATCTTCCTGAGCCATTCCCAATACTGGTACATTTGCCACTTTTAAGTCTTTCACTGTAGGATTTTAGGACCTCTTTCTTCTTTATCACTTTTTTTTCCTGTTTATTTGGAGAAAAGAATTCTGTCCTCACACAGTAATTCAAAAATCTAAAAATACAGAAATACCCTCAACTATTCACAGTGTAGCTTTATATTCTCTAGTAATTCCTTTAAGCTTGGTGGCTGAATGCTACTCTGGAGAGATCATGGTTCACCTCATTTATTCTCTCCTTGTATATTGCATTAAAAAATGAATAAACTAAGGGGCAGGGAGGTTCAGGCATTGCTCTGAACTCAGGGAATGTAAATTACAGAGCTGCCAGGGACTCCAGAGCTAACCCAGTGTTCTTTCTATAAGATTTCTTTCCTCAGCAATTTCCTAACCCATAAAATGGTGCTAACTTTTAGGTCCCTAATAGAAAGCATGTTAACATATCATGAAGTCTCTCTGCAAAGGAGGATATAATCGTTGAACATATACCAAAAATGATAATAGCACAAGGAAAATCTGAAAATCAACATAGGTAACATTAAACCTAAATACTAGAATGTTGGTCATATTTAATGTTATCAATAAATTTGTTGGTCCTAATTATTTAATGACAAATAAATTATGCAAATGTTTCTACTCTGATTGTAATTTTTTTTGGGGGGGGCGGTACTGGGGATAGAACCCAAGGGCATTCTACCTCCGAGCTATCCCAGCCCTCTTTTTTATTCTTTATTTTTTGAAACAGGGTTTCACTGAGTTGCAAAGGGCCTCATTTAGTAGCTGAGGTTGTCTTTGAACCTTGATCCTTCTGTCTCAGCCTCCCAAATGCTGGGATTACAAGCATGCACCACCACGCCCAGCTGAATCTGAAATACTTTGACCATGTACTTTTGGTGTTTCTATTATAAGGGAAGAATGATTACTAGCTAAACAAATTACAGATTTCCAGCTTGATCGTGGTAATTTTAATATGACAAAATCTGAACTCATGGTCTTCCTCCACAATTCCCAAAGCTGTACCATCTACCTCTGTACACAGTACAGAAAGCAGGAGTTTATATTGTCCCCTCCTCTTACCCCCCATTTTTTATCCAATCTACCACAATGCTCTATCATTTTAACTCCCCATTATCTCTCCCTGCATGCTCCCAGACTCACCAATAGGGAATCCCACCCACATGAATCTCCAAACTTCAGACCTTTATCCAAGAGAGTGTTTGAGAAATGCAAATCTGATCACTAGACACTCCTGCTGACAAAGATAAAGGGAAAATACTTCACATAGCCCTCAAGTCCTGTACAGTTTTTTTTAACCAATCTCTCTTCCTCTTGCAGGCTTTCAGGCCCTGGTGCTCACTGAGCCCCCTTCCTTCATTCCACCACATTTTGTGCATATGCTGTTTTCTCTGCCCAGGGTACCACTCATCCACCCATTTCTTCTAAGAAACTCCTACGCAGCCTTTGGGTTTGCTGAGTCATTACTTCCTCCCACTGGGAAGTCTTCTCAGTTCATTCTACCATGGAGAAAACAAAAACAAAACTGCTCTCATATTTTGTTGGAGTCCTTTCCTTTCTGTTTTGTGATTTCCCATTTATTTGTTAACTATTTCGCTTAATGTCTGATTTCTGTTTGACTACAGGCTCTAGTTTTTGCTCATATAGAAGACACTCAGTAACCTTTTTGTACCAGTATTGGGAATGGCTTAGGAAGATTTGAGAAAGCTCTGATTATTAATAGATATATTTCAGAAATAATTGTGTCAGAATGGCAGACCTGGAGAGAGAAAGGCTTGGCTTTGGTCAGGAAGCAAACAGCTATTGAAACTTAGATTGACTTAGCTAAAAGTAATTAGCAAGTCAATAGGAGAGGGGAACTAGGCCTTTCTCTATCTAAAGACAGAGCTGCATGATTAGATAAGTTACCTAAGATGGTAGGAGGGGTGGACCTTCATGAAAGGAGACACCTTGCCATACCTTGCTGGGGGAGGAACCTCTTTTTGGGTTTTGTTGTGGTTTGAGGAAAATTGTGTCCGGGACCCTAACAGGGTCCCTGGGGACAGTTTCCCCAAAACCATAACATCCCCACACCGTAAATCAATGAAAGTATATTTAATTTTTCATAAGTGTTGTATTTGTAGTAGAGAACCAGCCTAGATTTTCTTCTCATAATGCTTCTTATGTATGAAGAAGCCTGGCTTCCATTAATAGGTAGGATTTCATCCTTTAGCTTGAGGAGGAGGGTTGGGAAAAATTATTTGGGCTGCTGACTCCCAAAATACATGTTATCTGAGCACAACTGGACACTCCATGGCACTTAGCAACCTCAGCACATTCTTGTTCAGCACACAATGAACACAGTGACTTCTCCAAATCCAGACCCTGCTCTTTATATTGACAGCTCCACTCCAAAGTCCTTCATCATTCTCAGTGGTAGGTGTGGTACCTGAGGAGGTGATTCTGCCAGAACTGAGAGCCCTCCTGCATGGATAGTCCTGCCTGTCCTCATCCCTCCCCTTTCATCTGAGACTGAGTGGCTCAGTCTCAGATGAAATTTAGTGCTGTGCTAACGTTCTAAATTCCCCACCTAACCTCTTTCCCCTCAGGGTTTCATTGAACCAACTCACTCATCTTCTCTATTTTCAACCTTTGCTTCACTGGTTCTCACCCTCCAAAATATGTAGTTATAAGCAGAAATGTTACAAACTTACCATATTTAGGATACCATAAATAATGCCAGAAATCCCTTTTCTTAAAGTGCATGAAAATTAAATGCCCCTTATTTTATATATCTGAGCGTTTAAGTTTTGCTAACAGCATCTTTATCTGCAGTGCTGGTAATATTTTCTTTTCTAAACCTTCCAGTTTCTCCTTTCCATTCTGTGTTTCTAGTTGCTAGCTTTCATTCACATTTCACAGAGGCGCCATGAAGATAAAATTTTCAGATCCTTGAACTACTGGCCCCAACCTCTGTGACCATGCAATCTGCTTCTCTTCTGTCCCTGGAAGTTTTGCTTGCCCTTATTTGTACAAAAGAGTATATTTTAGTCCTCCTCTAGGACATACATTTCTTTCAAATTATTTTTATTTTTATTTCCATAATTTGGCCATTTTATGGTAGTATCAACCATTAAAAACAAAAACAAAAAAACAATAACACTCTCTTGATCTTATTTTCTCCTCAACAGAAATATCTCTTTTGGAGGCTGCTCCTGATGTCTACATTGCTAATTCAATGCTCTATCCTCAGCCACCCACATCCTTAACCTAGTAGAAGCATTGGTAAGAGTTAATAGCTCCTTCTTCCTTGAAACATTTTGTTCACTTGCTTTCTTCTTCTTCTTCTTCTTTTTTTTTTTTTTTTTTTTTTTGTGGTACTGGGGTTCCTGGAAATTCTTCTACCTCCGGGCTACATTCTCAGACACCTATTTTGTATATTTTTATTTGGAAACAGGGTCTCTTAAGCCAGAGAGGCTGGCTTCGAACCTGCAGGATCCTCCTGTCTCCGCCTCCCAAGCGGGGGATTACAAGCGTGTGCCACTACGCCCGGCCTGTTCACTTGCTTTCTAACATATCTCTTTGTCAGTGTTTCTCTAACCCCTATTCTTAGACTCCTCTGTTGATTTCTCCTTACATGTCATTTTTTTTTGTACTAGGGTTAAACTCAGGGGCATTTACCTCCTAGCTACACTACTAACCTTTTTTATTATAAAATAGCATCTTGCTAGGTTGCTCGGGGTCTCCCTAAGTTACTGAGACTGACCTTGAACCTGTGACCCCCATTGTCAGCCTCTCAAGTACTGGGATTACAGGTGAGTGTCACCATGCCCTGCATATCCCAAACTCTTGTATTGTGACCGACACTTCCTTCTCCATTGCATTTCTTTCTTTGTTTTGTTATTTTTTTGGTGCATTCTAATAACACATCATGATAAAGCTCAGAGTGAAAGAGGCACACATGCACACAGCACTTGGTGAGCCTGCCCTCTCTCCCCCACTTCTCTCCTCTGCTCCCTGTGTACAACATTGTGATTAGCATTGATGATTTTTGTATTTTCATCTTATCCATTGAAATGTGTCTGTTATACAGTCTTTCTTCCCCCTCTTGCCTCCTCTGTTAGGTTCCCACTCTCACTTCAATGAAGTGCATATCTATGTTTATAGCAGCACAATTCATAATTGCCAACCTATAGAACCAGCCTAGGTCTCCATCAACAAATGAATGAATTATAAATTATGAAATATACACAATGGAATTCTACTCATCCATAAAGAAGAAAAAAATTATGTCACTTGCAAGGAAATGGATAAAACTGGAAAATATTATACTGAGATTAGTTAGTCACAAAGAGTGAAAGGTCAGATGTCTTTCCTCATATGTATAAGCTAGAGAGAAAACAGGACCCAAGAAGGACTCCTGATTTGCTTTATCACCTACCTCTATACCCTACTTGATCTCACCTAGCACCATGGCTTGGAATAGCATCCACTGACTGATGACTTCTAACTTTATTTCTGCTGTCAAAACCTCTCCTGAACTTCAGATTTATGTAGTCAGTGGCATACAGAATCAGTATCTACACTTGAATATCCAATAGAAATCTCAAATAATATATGACCAAAACCAAAACCTTGATTCCAGTGTTGTGTCCTTGAAACCTGTTTATCCAGTGTTTCTTATCCTAGCAAATGACAGTTCCTTTTTTCTAGTTGCTTAGGCCAGAAACCTTGGAACTTTGCTTAACTTCTGTTTTATCACACCCCACATTTAATCATTGATGAAGCTCCCTAGCTTACTTCCACAGCACTTCTACAAGTTGATACCTCTGCCCACTTTTACTATTATTGCATCTTATAGAGGTTATTAAAATAACTTAAGTATCTCCCTACTTGAGTCTTTCCTCTTTCCAACCAACACACACACATGTGTACACAAACACACACACACACACACACACACACACACACACACACACACACCACACACCTAGTTTTTAGAAAGCAGTCAAAAATGTTTTAGAAAGTATTTACTATACATTGAACTGACATAAAGAATATGCTGTAGACAATTAGCAAAGAATAATAAAATACAAAAGAATGTTCATGCTGATTTTGGCCATTACTTATAATCTTCTTAAACAACTTAGTTGCAAAAATTCTACATCAATTAGAGTCATGACAAAATTAGCATGATTATTAAGGCAATGCTTTGTTAAAAATATAACTTCCTAGAATAGAGACCATAGACCTTTTGCATCAGAATCGTGTAAGGGTCTTAAAAAAAAAAAGATACAGATCCATGGGTCCCACCATAGAGCTACTGAACCAGAATTTTTAAGACTTAGAACCATTAATATGTATTTGGGGGCTGGAGTGGGAATTTCCTAGCTTCACACATGCTAGGAAAGTGATCTGCCTCTGAGCTATATCTCTAGCCCCTGCATTTATTTATTTTTATTTTTGGTACTGAAAATGATATTCAGAGATATTCTACCTCTGAGATACCTCAGCCCTTTTAATTTTTTTATGTTGAAATAGAGTCTTGCTAAATTGTTAAGGCTCGCCTCACACATATGATCCTCCTGTCTCAGCCTCCTAGGTACTGGGATTACAATCTTGCTCTACCACACCTGGATCCTACATGTATTTTTAAAAGTCTCTTGAGTTTTTTTTTTAAAAATAGTCTACTCCAACCACTGTGGTAATGAGAATCTTGCATCAGAGAAATTACTTAAAACATAAATTGGAAGCCGGGCGTGGTGGCGCACACTAATCCCAACATTCGGGAGGCTGAGAACTGGAGTATCGCAGTTCGTGGACAGCCTCAGCTACTTAGTAGCTGAAGGCCCTCTGCAACTCAGTGAGACCCAGTTTCAAAATAAAGAATAAAAAATAGGGCAGGGGGTATAGCTCAGAGGTCAAATGCCCCTGGGTTTCATCCCCAGACCTGCAAAAAAAAAAAAAAACCCCAAAAAACATAAATTGGAGACAGGCTGCCATGCCTGTTATTCAAGCCTCTCAGATGGCTTTTATGATTTTGATCTTCAGATCTCCCAAAGGTAAGTAGCATCAGGGGCCAGCCTGAAGCACCACCAGGAGGTGTTGGAACCTTTGGGAGTTGGGCCAGGGGAAGGAAGTTATGTCACTTGGATCATGTCCTTGCAGGGGATACTGAGGCCGTGGCCTGTTCTTGCTTCCTAAGCACCACGAAGTGAGCAATTTCATTCAACCACACATGAACACAGGCTGAAATGTCAGAATTTATGAGACAAAATAAACCTTCCTCTCCTTTAAGTTGATTTTCTCAGGCATCTTGTCACAGCAATGGAAAGCTGACTAACACAGTCTTCCAAGATGTTGTCTATATTGACGTGCTAGGTCCTTGCTACTTCTCTGGTCTTATCTCCTCCCACTTTTCTCCTTCTTCATTTGTCCCAACAACAGTGGTTTCTTTGCTATTCCTTGAACATTATCAACAGAAGCCTTTCTACTTATTGATTCCATTTTCCTTTAAAACTCTTCCTGCTGGACATGGTGGTGAACACTTGTAATCTAGGTGCTTGGGAGGCGGAGACAGGAGAATTGCACAGGTTCGAAGCCAGCCACGTTGGCTTAAGAGACCCTGTTTCCAAATAAAAAAGTATAAAAATAGGTCTGGGAGTGTAGCCTGGAGGTAGAAGGGTTTTCAGGACCCCAGTACCACCAAACAAACAAACAAACAAAACTCTTCCTGCAGATAACTTCCTGGCCTCTGCCTCGATTCTGATATCTTTTCATTATCACTTCATGGGTAAGGCCTCCCATGACCAACACATATAAATGATACCCCTTTTTATACTTTATTTTTGTCCACAACAAAGTGTTTGTCTTAATCTACTCTCCCCTAGGAAGATTCACTGTTCTAAAATAAGTCAATTTTTCTTGCTAACTGGGATCTGCTGGCAGATTCACACAGTCATGCTACATGTTCACCACCTCTAGTCATTTGAACTCTCCTCCTCCCTGCTAAGTCAGTCACCCTGCCTGCACTGAATTCATATTAGAATTTAGATAATTTTTTTCTACTCTGCAAGAGCCCTACATTGTTTTTCCTGAACTAGACTTGTTTCTGCTATTTTCATTTAACTTAAACTTATGACTGGTAAGTAGAGGGCATCAACATTATGTTTAAAGGACCAAGACCAAGCAGAGGTGGCTGCAAAGATGATGAGAAATCTAACACAGAAGAAACAATGCAAGACTAGAAGCACAGTAGGAGCAGAAGCAAGCCTCACTTAGGACATTTCTAAAAGCCAGGAACCAAGGCACAGTTGTAGATCAGAACTAAAAGAAAGGTTCAATGTAGGATCATGGAAATGTATCAGAGATTTAAAGAAAGATAATTGATGGAGACACTACTTTAAAATAATAACTTCTATGAGCTGTAAATTTACAATGCCTAAGCTAGTTCTTGCTGGAAAAAAGTCTACAATTTGAATATTTGTACTATTTGTTTCTGTTATTTTTTCTTTATTTCAAACTAATGAGTAGAAAAGTAAAGTTGTAGTAACTGGATGAAAAGCCTACTGCTAATTAGTACCATCTTGTCCTTTACAATTGCTCTATGTTGAGTTCTGAAATTTGGAAATTCTCCTTTCTAAAATCTGCTCACTTAACTTGACTTTTACTAGTTCTTCATGGTAATTCCTTCTGTCCCAGTGCCCCCCTTCCCCGTTCTCTCCTGGCTACATTTTGGTGTTGGCTGGCTTCCATGTAATGTTGTTCTTACATGCACCCTGTCCCCACCGTTTGTTCCTCCAGGACCCTGCCAATAAAAAGACATTGTGGAAAGGCTGAGCAGGAGCTGTGATCACCAGCTTTCTCTCTGCACACGGATGCTTGCTCATCAGATAGCTCTCAGTGCTAGTCAATCCCTCTTACTCAATGTCCTTCCTTCACAATGAGTCTTCCCAACTTCTGCAATTCCCTCGAAATTGCTTCCTTCTTTCTTTCTTTCTTTCTTTCTTTCTTTCTTTCTTTCTTTCTTTCTTTCTTTCTTTCTTTCTTTCTTCTTTTTATTTTCACATTGTAATCATATATCTTGATGAAGTGCAGGGTGATAGAGGCATACATGCACAGAGCACTTGCTGAGCCCTCTCCACCCCAGTTCTACTCTATTTCTGAAGAGGCCACCTTCATTTTTTGTTACCAGTGGATAAAGACCACCAGTTCTTTGATTTATTTTTTTCTAGAAAATAATTAAGATCTACCTGATTACAATGACCATGATGTTAAACTGTATGTCTCTAAGGTAGGTTTAAGAAACCAATTCTGCATTTGTTTTTTCAGAGGTATTCTGTTTGAGTATCATGTGTTTGCAGATATTTCCTTTTAACTAAATCCTTCAGGTGAGGTATGGCCCAAGACTTTGGAAGATTGGAATAAAAAACAAGGAAAGATATCCAAAATTACAATTATGATGGATTTTAACTATTTTAATACTTCTACATATGTGAAAGAAATATACTATGGAAATGTAGCCCGTATTTACCAAGCCATATGTTTGAAACTGCACTATTTTACAGTCATTACCTGTTTTTTTCTTTCCCAATAACCCTCCAAAGTGAGGCATTTATAATATACCTTTAACCAAAGAGGTGCCTGGGTTCTGGAGAAGTTCTTCATTCCCCAAGGCCAGATGGAAATTCATAGAGGCAGGGCTCAAACACAGGGCACTAAACTCCAATTTTTTTTTTACTGTCTTTGATTTAATCCATTATATTAAAACAATGAACTTGTGGAGGCACAGTGGGATTTAGAAGCATTTTATTGAAGCATAATATACAAAAATAAAAGGTACACCTATAAGAAGAGCATGACACATTAAATTTTTATAAACTGAACACACCCAGGTAAATTGGATCCAGATCAGGAAATGCACCATTACCAGAATCCCCAAACCTCACTTCTTCCCACTCATAGGGCTAAACGCTATCCCAATGTGTAATAGCATGAGTTTTGACTCATACGGTAAGCTTTCTTTGGGTTTCTCCTTATTCATTTATTAGGTTCGTGAAATTCATCCATATTATTTGTGTGTATTTAGAAATCGTCTATTTTCATTGTAGTATAATTGAATGGTATTTTAATGTTACTATAGAGACTGCTATTTTCTCTACTGACACAGGAAAAAACTGATGTTCAGCTAGAGAGTCTCAAAATACTACCATTTAATTACATGCAAAAAAAATTAAAAGGCTGGGCACAGTGGCGCACGCTTGTAATCCCCACTCTTGGGAGGTGGAGACAGGAGGATCGCGTAGGTTCGAAGCCAGCCTCGCTGGCTTAAGAGACCCTGTTTCCAAATAAAAATATAAAATAGGTCTGGGAGTGTAGCCTGGAGGTAGAAGGGTTTCAAGGAACCCCAGTACCACCAATATATATATATATATATATATATATATATATATGTAGGAACAGTCAATTCTAGGGTACTAATCATAAGTGTTTGCAAATTTATAGCAGTGACACATTTATTTAAAAAAATAATAATAATTTGGTCTTCATAACCACATTTATTTTGTTTAATGAAAATCATTTATCTATTTTTTCAAAAAATCTTTGTACTCAGAATGAGTCATTTATAACACAAGCAAAACTAATCATAAATATTTATATGACCAAGTAAATTTCATATTCAGGTTTCAAAATAGGTTCTATTTTAATGATATGCTGTTTAACTTTTTCAAATTTTACAATAATTTAAGCTATTTTTAATTCAGTTAGTTTTTTTCCTAATTCAAACATTTTATTTTCAAACAACCCTTCAACTACCCAATATGAACATACTCCTTTAGCAATAAAACTTTTCTTTTATTAAAATACACTCTGCTCTAGGCTTTTATCCTATCACTATATCCTGATTTTTCTTTCATAAGTGAAAGTTAAATAAGAATAAAAGTTTATTTGTTGTACAAATATTCCAATTATAGACTTTCCCCCCCAAATACGAACTAGCTAAAGCACAGCTAGTACACAGCTCACACAGTTAATATGTTCAAGGCATGTCTCTGCTGACCATCTTGCTTTCATCTGGTGCACGTCCATGGACCTCCATTGGACCTTTCTCCAAGTTCTGGTCCATAGCCATATCTTGGCTGCCGTTTTCTAGAACCACTACAGGCCAGGCTTGCTTCTACTCTTGCACTGATTCTTCAGGGTTAGATTTCTCATTTCCACAGCCTCATCTGCCCGGTCCTGGTACTTTTAAATGATGTCAAACATTCTGGCTGTATAAATCTTTCTCTGGCCTATAACCTGAAGACAGCTGGTTGGTGGTCAGCTTTGAAGTATTGTTTCCTGGGAATTTTACTAGGCTTGACCACTTTACACTAGAGCAGGGTATCCAACCCTGACTCATTATAATCAGAGGTTGCTTCTTAAAAGTTGGGAAGCCCAGGTACCATAAGGATTCTGAGTTGATTGATGTGAAGGGCAATATAGATATTGGGATTTTAAACATTTGCTCAGCCAAGTTCGGAAACACCAGTAATAGATTATTATATTTATCTATTTCTTTTCTCTGAATTCCATGGAACTCAAAATATGAGATATTTCTGCTTTGACAAGGCTTTGGGTGGTATTAAACTGTTTTCTTTCTGATGATGCTTCCTCCTCTTACCTAAACTTTCTGCCCAGATCTGATTTAGAATATACTTGCCTTCTTGCCTGAGGTTTTAATCTTGTTACCTGTCAAATTATACTTCCCTCCTAACTTCCATGGCAGGATCCCCTTTCATCCATAATCTTGGCACCTCCCAGGAATACCCCATACCCTGCTCTTACTAAAAAACAAGCATCAGTCCCATGCCTTGGGCCTCTGTGAGCCCTTGGACCCCAACCCCTGCCTGGAGCTCCCTGTACCCTGTTCTGTCAAGCTCCCTTTTGTTCACTTCATTTCTTGGTTCTTGCCTCTTACATTGAACATTCTATATGATGGAGCATAACCTTGAGGTGGGCAGAGATGGGGAGTTTGTAAGGCCCATTGTAGGAGAGTTCTCACTAGAACAGAGCTTCTTACTAGGTTTTCTCTAGGTCTATTAGTGACTGTCTTCCAGTCACCTGTATTTCTTGTGTGTGTGCGTGTGCAGTACTGGAGATGGAACTCAGAAAAATCCTATCTTCAAAGCTACACCTCCGCTCTATTTTATTCTTTATTCTGAAACAGTGTCTCACAAGTGGCTGAGGATGACCACAAACCTGCAATCCTCCTGTCTCAGCCTCCCGTGTACTGGTTTTACAAGTATGTATCACGATACCCAGGTGTCACCTGTGTCTCTAATATAGTTCCTTATGTCAACAGTTCTTAACAAAATCAACTTATTAATCCATTTGTAAATGTTCATTGAGGATCTTGTGAATCTGTTTTTAGTTTTATAATCCAAGACTAATACATTGAGTCTATTAGTTATTATTGCATCTACATCCAGAAATAAAGAAATCCACAGAGGATAAACATCTTGTCAGTCAATTAGCTAATGCTACAAATTCTAAATGATAATGGAAGTAGTCATCAATAACTTGATGTCGCCAAAAGATATTCTAAAAATCTGGATTGCTGCCAGGCGTGGTGGCACACAATTTTAATCCTCATGCTTGGGAGGCTGAGACAGGAGGATTGTGCAGGTTCAAACCCAGCCTCAGCTACTTAGTGAGGCTCTCAGCAACTTAGTGAGACCCTGTTTCCAAATAAAGTATAAAATAGGTCTGGGAGGATAGCCTGGAGGTAGAGAACCCCTGGGTTCCACCCCCAGTACCACACACACACATACACACACACACACACACACACACACACACACACACACACACAAAATTTGGGTTGCTTATGCAGGATAATAGTTAATAGTACTACAGAAGTAAAATGTTCTTTTAGAAAATTAACCTTTTGATTCATGCAGAAAAAATTGAGTGTTTATCACATGGCAGACTTAGTTTCTGCCCTTAAAAATATATTTGAATGGGTTATGCAGACATGCAAAAATAGTAACAGGATGATATGTGACACAAATACACACATGTATGAGACAAGGAGACAAGAGATTATGTGGTAGAGGTACAAAACCCACAGAGTAACTCCAGGTGGGGAAAAGAGCAGTTGGAGAAGTCCTCGTGAAGAAGTACCATTTGAACTGTGAGCAGGCATAAAGCAGGGATGTGGATATTCTGGATCTGCGACACTGTTATGGGCACGGGGCTATGGAAAGGCTGGAGGGAGAATGTACATGAGCTCAGTATTACCATGAATAACTTAAGAGAAATGTGTACCCAGGACACAGCTCAGAGTAGACAACCCATCAAAGGGAATCAAAGATGTGAGTGGTGGGGAGATTCCTGACGGAATTCACTAGGTGGCACTCTTCCTTCTTTGGCAGTGACTTCATATTAAGTGGCAGAAGATTTATTGCTGAATTTTTGAGTTGCCTCCAGATGCATGGTAAATAGCTACAACTGGACACAGTATAGCCTTTCTATCTCCCCGATGATTCTGGGATGTTAGAAATGAGGATTTTCAAGTGATGTTCAAAACACTAACAAAAAATAGAGATTCTTCCATGTGTGGGATTTTTTTTTTTTTTTTTTTTGCCAGAATAAATTTTTGAATGCATTCTCAGTGTTTTCACTCAAATATTTTTAAAAATGTTTTTGCTCCTGGGAAATTATGACAATTTTCTCTATATCTTTGACATTCATCTACTAACTCTAATCAAATCAAAACTTATTTCACCTTCCATTTTAGAAACAGGAATATTAAAGTCTCAGCTTCTATCATTTTAAGCCATATTATAGCAAAGGTTATGGGAAATGATTTTATTAATATATAGCTCTCTAACTATTACAATTAATTCATTCTTCATAAATAGTTGAAATATATACAATCCATAAATAAAACTATACTGTGTCACATGGTAATTTTGAAATATGCAGCTTTTCAAATAAGTTAATCAGGAATTATTTTGCCATTGATTTTGACATCTTTGGAGAGAGATTGGCAGGTATTTGAATAACAAGCGCAGTGAACTGACAATTTAAATCCAACATTCTCTAGAATAATTATGCTTCCAATTATCCCTAATAGTGCTGCAGATCACATTTTGTTGTTGCTGCTTCTTAATGAAACAAGAAACATTGTCCTAGTTTGCCCTTTTCAGGTTCCAAACCTTTAAAATTTTTAATTATTTAGGAAAAATGTAAAATAAAGTTGCAATAGAAATTTACATTTTGGCAAGATGATAGCATTTATGGAATTCAAATAAGAAAGCAGCAGCAATGATTCCTAAGATGCCCAGAGAGAAACTCACCAATATTCTCATTGGAGACTAAAGAATAAAGCTAGTGAAGGATAAATATAGAAAATAAGTAGGCAGATATTTTGTGTGTGTGTGTGTGTGTGTGTGTGTGTGTGTGTGTGTGTGTGATACTAGGGATTGAACCCAGGGACATTCTACCTTTGAGCTACACCCCAGCTCCTTTTTTTATTTTTATGGTGAAACAGGGTCTCTCTAGGTTGCTGGGAGTCTTGCTAAGTTGTGAGGCTGTCCTCAAACATGTCATCCTCCTGTCTCAGCCTAGCAAGTATTAGGATGATACCTGTAGCATCACACCCAGTAGAAAAACCTAAAGAGAAAGCCCGTGGCCAGTATTTCTGGGTATTAAATGTGTGATCACGGTCGTTTATTGCATCTATTAGAATACAATGAGCACTATAAAAGAGAAAGAAACTAACAAGTAAAATATACAGGCTTTCTCTGTCCTGTTGTTTTTGTGTAGAGCAGATGTTAGAAGTTGATTGGCGTGGTGGTGCAGGCTTGTAATCCCAGTATTTGGGAAGCTGAGACCAGAGGATTGCGGTTCCTGGACAGCCTCAGCTACTTAGTGAGGCCCCTTGCAACTCAGTGAGGCCTTGTTTCAAAATAAAGAATAAAAAATTGGGCAGGGGTTGTAGCTCGGAGGTCAAATGCCTCTGGGTTCCATCCCAGACCTGAAAAAAAAAAAAAAAGTCGATTGGCTTGTGTGGAGATATTCTGAGATGAAGTACTGAGCACTATTTTTGAGAGTGGGTTCCTTCTTACTTCCCTCACTTATGACTGCACCTCCCTCTGCATCTGCACCTCCCTTATGGCCAGTGATCTCTGCTCCCGAGGTCCAGAATGCTCTCCTGATTGGCCAGTGAACTGCCCCTCCAGGGTCAGGTTGAATATCCCATTTATTTATTTGTTTGTTTGTTTGTTTGTTTATTTATTTATTTATTTATTTATTTATTTATTTATTTATTTATTTATTGTGGTACTGGGGTTTCTGGAAGCCCTTCTACCTCCGGGTTACACTCCCAGACATATTTTACTTTCTTTTTCTTTTTTTTCTTTTTGGAAACAGGGTCTCTTAAGCCAGCGTGGCTGACTTCGAACCTGCGTGATCCTCCTGTCTCCGCCTTCCAAGCACGGGGATTACAAGCGTGCGCCACCACGCCGGGCTATCCCCTTCTTTTAAAATGTGCTAAAAGTCCCCTCCATCCCATCGAGCTAGTTGGTTTTTTACAGGTGAATGCTGATGTGCACCATTTCTGGCTGCTCTTCCTTCCTTCCTTCCTTCTTCCAAGAAACCCAACTAAATGATTTTCTCACTCTTGCCAGTTAAGGGGGACCATTTTGAACTTTTAGCCAACTAAATATGAATAGAAGAGAGAAGCTACCATTTCTTTCATAAAAGGGTTTCACATGCAAAACTTCACTTTTTCTTATCCTCCTGACCACAAAGACATCTATTAAAGATGGTGGCACAGCGGGCTGGCAGGAGCCTGTGACCCTGTGTCACTGATTGAATTCTTTCCTCTGTGAAGGGGAAATGAAAGTTCATATGATATTCTGAGGTTGATCTTTCACAGGAGTGAATGTTACTGGGGTTTGTCTTCCTTTGTCTTCATTCCATTTTTTTATTCCCACCATATCTCTCCACTCTCAGTGGCCTACATATCACTAAACCCAAAAGGCCCTTTGAGTTTCTGGCTCTTTACTCTCTTCATCACTATTTATTTATTTATTTATTTATTATTTATTTATTTATTTATTTATTTATTCATCCATTCATTTATTCATTCAATAGGGATTGAATCCAGGGACATTATGCCTCCCAGCTACATCCTCAGCCCTATATTTTTTTTGTTTTGAAACAGTCTCACTAAGTTGCTGAGGGCCTTTTTAGGTTACTGAGGCTGGCTGTAAACTTGAGGATCCTCCTGTCTCAGCCTCCCAAGTACTAGGATTACAGGTGTCTCCCAAGTACTAGAATTACAGGCGTGCTTCACCATGCCTGGCTGCTTTATTACTTTTAAAGCAGCATCTATCCTCATTATGAGCTTCACATAAATACAGTTAAGTGCTTATTAAACATCTTTGTCTGGAAATCTCCCAAGTATACTGAACTGAATTCACCTTCTTTCTCTTTTAATTTGCTTTTCTTCCAGTTTCTTTATCTCAGTTATTGGTACCACTTAACCAAGCCAGAAACCTCACTTTCTCTACCTTTTCCTTATCCAATCAATTTTAAATACTATTTATTCCTTCTCCTAAACTTCCCTGTACATATGACTTTTATTCCTTCTTAACAATCACCACCTTGATCTACACTGTCAGATTCTCTCCTTGGACCAGTGACTACTGGTCCCCAGCATCCATGTCAGTCTGCAGCATATCTGAATTAGGACGGTTCCGCGGTTTTCCATTGTTCTTAGGAGAAACTCAGCACATGGTGGATTTACTGGGCGTCCCACAGCCCATGCTAACATGCCTTTCTAGTCCATCCCTCTTCCAACTTTCAGTGTAGGCTTTTAAGATAATACATTTTCTCAATTTTTTTCTGTGTGCTAATTCTATGTAGCTTGTAGGCCTCCACATATGCCAATTCCCTTTAAGACAGTTTCTTCACAGATGCTTGCCTGGCCTCTTAGATTATATCTCAGAACAGAGTTTAAATCTTTGGTATCTATATTATTCACCACTATATCTCCAGATCTTTGCCCAAGGACTAGTCAAAAGAGAAAAAAAAGTAATTAATTGCATCATTTTACTTAGAAAATAGTAACACAAATGTTATTTCCATACATGTTTCCTCTACTATATTTTCAAGTCCTTGAAAGCAGAGGCCAGAACTTCTATTGCTAGTGTAGTTCTGGCACAGAGCTGGTGTCTAACAGCATTGAATGACTGAATTGGCAGGAGAGGTGACTGCTTGGCACCTGTACTAAGAGTGAGGATGTGGCAGTTGTGTGTGATTAGGGTTTTGCTGGTTGATATACAGAGAGTTCTGAAAGACTGTGATCTCTCTATGGGCACAAATGCACCTCTTGTCTAGAGCTCTAGGAATCACATATATAAAACTTGATCCTAAGCTACACATGTATGAGTTTTCACGGATGAGTGTTATTTTTTCTCCCTTGAGCAAAGATACTGATGGAGCATGTGGAACATAAAGGAAAAGACTGTGCTGGCTAGGTGAGAGGGAGAGCTTGTAGTGGCCCCTTGAAAATGATGAGCAAGGAGAGAAACTTCAAGAGAGGTATGGGATAAAAGACAAGTGAAGAAAAAGAAGAATGGTGTGGAGGAAGGGATTTTAAGAAGTTCTTGAATTTAATTCAAGAACACAAATAGTATTTTAATACATTAATTACTTTCATTGGTTGGACTGTTTCTTTCAATGTAAATCTATGCCCAGTTAGGACCACATGGAACCAAGATATTTATTTAGGAAAAAAAAAGTGATGCTCTGTGATAGCTTTCTCACTTGATCTTCACTGAAACCTCATGAAATATACATATGTAAGGACAACTCAACACCTAGAAATCAAGTCTAAGCAAATTTGCAGATGGTACATGAGAAGATGGGATATCATCTGGATCTTCCAACATCAGTCCCACACAACACATGATCTACACTGCCATTCCATGCTGCTGATGAAGAAAGAAGATGGAATTTTTTATTTGTCATTTTGTAACTAATGAAAAATGTATAGAATGAAAAAAATCATAGAAAATCTTACAAAAATGTTTTATAGAATTCTAAGAAACAGATCTTGCCTTATAATATTTTGAATATCAAGCTTTTGTGCCTATTTGCCAGAATGATAGCCTAGTTCTTTTTAAACATGTTTTCCCTATAGTCTACAACACTGATTTTTGCATTTATTCATTTAGGTATTCGTCTCTCAACAAACATTTATGAGCACTTATTGATACCAGTCAGGAGACTACAATATAAGTAAGACTGAGTTTCTGTTCCCCAGGAGTTCACTCATATTGGACAAGAAGATTTATTAGTAGAAAATGAGAGCACAGTAACATTAAGTACACTGATAGAAAATAGATATCATAATATGGGAACATCAGGATGAGTCATCTGATCCCATCTGAAAAGGGAGCATGGGAGACTTTCTCTTTGGTGGACCTGAGCTGAGACTTAAGGTCAAGAAAACATTTCAAGGATGTGAGGGCGATCTGGCTGCGACATCTGTCCCCCCATTGGTGGCCAGGGTTGATTCGGCTGATCTGGCTGGCTAGGCGGGTGTCCCCTTCCTCCCTCACCGCTCCATGTGTGTCCCTCCCGAAGCTGCGCGCTTGGTCGCAGAGGATGACCTTCCCAGAATAGAGGAGGACCGGTCTTCGGTCAAGAGTATACGAGTAGCTGCGCTCCCCTGCTAGAATCTCCAAACAAGCTCTCAAGGTCCATTTGTAGGAGAACATAGGGTAGTCAAGCTTCCAAGACTCCAGACACATCCAAATGAGGTGCTGCACGTGGCAGTCTGCCTTTCTAAAAATACAAACAAAAAAAACCCAAACAAACAAAAAAGAAAGCATTTCAAATAGTGGAACCAACATTGCTATAAAGTGTAGACAGAGAAGCAAGACTGGAAAGACTGGTGTGTGTGTGTGTGTGTGTGTGTGTGTGTGTGTGTGTGTGTGGTGTTTTTGTGTGTGTGTGGTGTGTTTGTGTGTGCGTGTGTGTGTGTGTATTTGACTACAATCAATGTATGTCTTGCTGAGCCATAATTACAAGGTAAGATGTGGAGACAAATATGGTATAGATATGTGGGTCTTTGTATTTCTTATGGGTCAAGAAATACTAAATTTCTGCTATAAGTACACAGTGGAGGAATCATCCAAGAATGTATCATGATTATGTCTGTATTTAGAATGGCATCCCCAGCTATTGGGTGAAAAATGGATTTGTAGAACAGAAGACTAGAAGCATTATATTTGATTATCTTGAAGTTCTTGTATCCTACACAGCAAAGACCAATCTAATTCATAAAGACATATGAATGAAACAATGCCAAAACAATGAATAACAACAACAAACCTTACAGAAATAGACCACAGTTCAGTGTTCTCATGTTTTATCGTTTTGTTTATACAAATGATGGCTGAAGATTTTTGAGACTTTGAATTATTTATTTTTGGCATGGGAGGTTGAACTCAAGTGCACTCAATCTCCACACTGCACTCCAAGCTCTATTTATTTTTTATTTTGAGGCAGAGTCTTGCTAAGTTATTGAGGCTGGCCTTGAGCCTATGATCCTCTTGTTTCAGCTGTCCAAGTACTGGGATTACAGGCATGCATCACCATGTCTGAGACTTGGATTCTTCCATATATTTCAAGTTCATGAAGTAAGGGCAAGGAAATTGTCAAATGAAGCAAATGAAAAATTCATCAGTAATCAGTAAAACCAGTCAATCTGCTCAATACAGATAAAAACTTCTTTAAAATGTGTTTTTAAGAATAACCAGCAAAAGAGAAATGGTATGAGACAATGAGTGATCAAGGTTAATAGTCAGAGGTATACTAAGTTTGTAGGGTTTGGGCATTTGGACCATATGACCAAATGGATTTTTGATACTAGAGAATTCTAGTATATCCAAATAATAGAAGATTAAGAATTCAGTTCATGCTTTGAAATAATAAAACCAGAAGTAGTTGGCCCAGGTTCTGTTTTTCTTATATTTTTCATACATAAAATGACAGGTGGAGATGTGTACCTTGGAATTTAAATCCTATAAGGATATGTGCTTCTGTATTTGGGATGACAAATTGTTTTCTATTGATCAGTGTTTCCAGGACTCAGGTCAGCAGGAAGGAAGATCAATCTCAAGCTTTCAGGACTAAGATGGATTTCTGCAAATGGCATTAAACATCTTTCTGACTGATAATAGTTACTCTATTATAAAAAGTGATATTTTTGAAAATAGTTCAAAAGATGAAAAATGGTGATTTTTTTCCCTTCAAGTTTTAGCTCAAGAATAATCGCAGCTCTCCTGTGCTTGCCTGGGTGTTTTAAAAGGCACTAACGCTTTAAGAAGAGCAGAGCTTCCACAGAGCTACCCCTTTGCTGGTTCTGCAGAGGGGTCAGGGGGTCTCAAGTAATAGCTTTTATTTGAAGTGATTGCTAAAAGAAAAATGCAGGTGGAAGATTTTTCTAATGGATAAAAATATATTCATTCAAAACTAATGTTTTAAAATTTCTTCTACATCCAACCATTCTAACCACTTTAATTGTTTTTTACACTTTGTTGGGCATTAGAATCACTTAAAGAGCTTGTTGAATAAATTTTCATAAGCTCCACCCCAAAGTGACTGAGTCAGATATTAGGGGCTGTTTCAGAGTTAATATGTATTTTGTGAGACATAAAAGGAACAGGCTTCTTTTTGTTGGTGAATTATGATGCTGAGAAATCTGATGGTTACTGGCTCCTCAGTTTGCTCTGCTAACTCGTACATATATTGCAGTTCTGTTGAAAAGGGAACTTAAAGAAAAAAATCAGTGCTAGTTGGTATAGTCAAAGATTTTTTAGTCATGGCAGTTCTAGTAAGTTTAACTCCAGAATTCAGCTGTCCAGTGATTATTATCTGAAACTTGCTATTTGTAGAAATCTAGACCAAATATGGGAGGATTCATTGTGAAATGCCAGTGATTTCTAAGTCTTTTGGTCACTGCTGTCTGGTGTATGAAGGGAGCTTTGAGTATTTTCTAACTTCTGGGACTTTAGGATCATCATAGTTTCTCAATGCAATCAAATTTCTCTATTTAAGTAGAAAGTTACTTGGCTCAAAGATTACCCTAAAGTTTCTTAAGTTCTTTGTATTTTGGATTCCACAGTCATTATGAGGAGATTGACTCATGTATTAGTTTACTTTAAAAATTCTTTATTTCTATTTACACTGAAAGTGAGATGAGTTAAAGAGTGATATTGATTATGTGTCATTTTGGGTTTCAATCAATTATCTTTGGGCTTTATGAATTCTTTTCCCAAATAACGGATAAATAGAAATAAAAAATAAAATATAAAAATTTCAAAAATCAATGGATTTAGGTGTTCTGAACTGCCTTCTCTTTAAGATGCACACTTTTAAACATAAAAATTAGCTGGGCATGGTGGCGCATGCCTGTAATCCCTGCATTTGAGAGGCAGAGACCAGGGGATCATGGTTCGAGTAAGCCTCAGCTACTTAGTGAGGCTCTTCATAACTCAGAGAGACCTTGTTTCAAAAAAATTAAAAAATACTAAAAATAGGACTGGGGGTGTAGCTCAGTGGTAAAATGCCCCTGAGTTCCATCCCTAGTACTGAAAAATAAATAAATAAATAAATAAATAAACATGAACATAAAAGTTATTTTATACATATATTTGTCCTTTTTCTGTGTAAGTTCTTTGGCCAAGATTATATTTGTGTAATATTTATAAGATGGAGAAAACTGATTAAATTTGTAAGATGGAGGAAATTGATTATAAAAAGAAATGACACACTTTCTAGAACACTCTGTCATAGCTTGTGAGTTGTAGAACATCATGCTTGTTTTCACAATGAAAACTTTCATTTCCTGTATCCGAGAGAGAGAGAGAGAGAGAGAGAGAGAGAGAGAGAGAGAGAGAGAGAGACCACAGCACAATGACTCCAGAGAAAAGCTAAAAAAAGTTCCTTCCTAAGTGAATGCTAGTGATCTTGTAAGAAAATATAAAAAAGCAATGAAACACTTGCATTTTATTTCATATGTTTTATTAATAAATTACTTCAATGTACTTAAGAGTTTAACAATATAATTTTTTCTATGCAGTCTACATAGAGGATAAATAAAGAAGGTGATTGTGCAAATATTACCAACCCACACAAAGGAGGACAATGCATCTCATATTCCCATTGAGTGATTCTACTTTCTTTATTCCTTAAGTAAGAAATAGAAACATTTCGAAGTAATGCATTCTGGAGTGCTCCCCCCACTCCTGGGGATGTCCATTCTACCTCCAAGCTATACCCTCAGCCCTAGTTTTTATTCTTTACTTTGAAACAAGGCCTCACTAGTAGCTGAGGCTGTCCTCAAACCATGATCTTCCTGTCTCATCCTCCAAAGTACAGGGATTATAAGCCTACACCACCATGTCTGGCTTTAAAGTGCTTTTTCTTACCCATCTGCCTTCCTTTATATTCAGGTGTCACTCCTTGACTGCCCTGACTGAGTAATGGCTGTGTACCTGCTTCCTGGGATGAGGAGCCATGATTTGCAATAATCCAAGCCTCTCCAAAAGGAGAACACAGGACAGCTCAATGAGCTGTAAAAGAAAATGTAAAAAGTCATAGACATGGAGGCAATGTTTGGCATGAAAAAAACAAATGAACTGGGGAGACTTTAGCAAAGGGCCAGCAAGAACTTGTGTGGAATGACCACACTAAAGATGGTGATGGCTTGGAGTGTGCACCGTCTTTTATCTCCCTGAGGCTCATAGCCATATCTGCTACAGTAATATCGACCTGTCACAGAAACACCCAGAGCTTTGACACTCTATATTGTGTCCAGGCATTGTTTGCAGGCATGTCCCTTATCTAGAAGAAGTACTTAGGTAAAGGGCTCTTAAACTTGGCTTGTTATCACCGGATTTGTCTTGCCAAAATCCACCATCCTTTGGCTTACACATTTTCCAGCCAGCTTTCAAGATGGAGAGTAATAGAAGATTAGGGTCTACAAATTGATGTGCACAGACCTCCTGAGGTTTTGAAGTTTCAGAGAAAATTTGATATAGCACCAACTCTGCTTTGGGTGGGAAAGGCTTAAACATTAATTACATTCCAGATTCATTAATTTAGAATGTGTGTGTATGTATATGTGTATATATATAAATATACAAATATATATATTTGAAATATTTGTTGTTGTTGTTGTTGTTGTTGTTGTTGTTGTTTTGTATGTTGGCTGTGGATTGGACCCAGGGACAGTCTACATCTGAGGTACACCCCAACATGTTTTAATCTTTTGTCTTGAAACAGGGTCTCACTAAGTTGCTGAGGCTGGCTTGAACCTGCTATCCTCCAGTCTCAGCTTCCTAAGTACTGAGATTACAGGTGTGTGCCCCTACACCTGGCTTAAAAATTAACATTTTTTTTGTGGTACTGGGGGTGGAACCCAAAGGCTTTCTACCTCTGGGCTATACTCCCAGCCCTATTTTTTTATATTTTTGTACAGATTCTCACTAAGTTGCTGAGAGCCTCACTAAGTAGCTGAGGCTGGTTTTGAACCTGCGCGATCCTCCTGTCTCAGCCTCCCAAGCACGGGGATTACAAGCGTGCACCACCACACCCGGCAAAAAAATTAACATTTATTATATAATATAGTGAAATAAATACAAACATATCATAAGGTGGGATAAATTGTATACATTTTAATATAAAATAGAACATTTTAAAGTTTAAATTGAGAATTTAAAAGGATATAACTAGTGAAAAAAGAGAGGCAGAATAAGACACTTGAGATGAAACTTAAAGTTGAAGAAAATAAAACAACAAAGGCTAAGTAAATATGAAAAACCTTAAAGCAAGCAAATGGCATTGGCCCTTAGCAGAACCTAACTATTTTTCTATCCTTCTGTTTTTGTTTTGCTGATGACACATTTATTTTATTAAAGATGGCATTTGATATCTTCATTTTCTCCTGTGGATGATGCTTTTATTTCCATATCACTCAACAGCTAAATACAATGGTTTAGTCTCCTCTCTCCCTTCAGTGAGTTCATGCTGTATGTTCACGTTATCTATTTCATTTATTTCATTTTCTAAATGTTGCTGGTACACAGAGACACAAATGATTTTGTATGCAGTTATATTACTACATTCACTTATTAATTATAATAATTTGTAAATCCTTTTGACTCCTATATATACAACATGGCCCTGGGAACACTAAGAAGTTCATTTGTTCAAATGTATAAGATTTTAATCTTTTTCCTAATTATATTGCATTAATCAGGACTTCCCGAATTTTGTCAAATAAAAGTGGTGAGAGCAGGTACACACTTTATTTTTAACACTTTTTTGAAACTTGTTCTGTGGTTCACACAGTACATTTTACTAAGTGTGTTAAACATACTTGAGAAAAATAAAATCCAAGACAGTATCTCATTTTTTAAAACAACGTGACAGTCTATATTATGTTTAAAATATTTACTCCTCTTATTTTAAATGTAATCAGTTATATTTTTGTTTTAATCAACTATCTTACTATTTGTTTTCTGTTCAGTCACGTGTTCTGTTCTTTTTCCTCCTTCTTTTTCTTTGTATTTAAATATTTTGTTTGTTTGTTTGTTACTGGAAATTGAACCCAGGGACATTCTACCTCTAAGTTATATCCCCAGAACTTTTTATTGTTTTAATTTTGAAACAGAGTCTCACTAGGTTGCTGAGGGTCTCATAAGTTTCTGAGGCTGGCCTTGGACCTGTGATCCTCCTGTCTCAGCTTCGCAAGCACTGGGATTACAGGCATAAACCACAAATCAAATAGTTTTATTTTTCCTTTTTTTTCTTAATTCATTAGCTTGTTAATCACACAATTTTTTAAAAAAAATAGTGTTTATTCAAGGACTATTTGAAGTTTCAGGCTTTAATAATAAAAATTAGCATTTTTATTGCACTATGGTACAACTTAAAATTTAGAGCACTTTTTTTTCTCCAAGATATCAAGTTTAATAATTCCACTCCCCAAATGCAACCATTCCTATGAAGTAACAAAAAATATTTAAAGAGCATAACTTTAGCCCTCGACTTCTACCATGTGCCATGTACTTTTTTTTTTTTTTTTTTTTTTTTTTTTGCTGGTACTGGGGTTCCTGGAAGCCCTTCTACCTCTGGGCTACACTCCCAGACCTATTTTTACATTTTCATTTTGGAAACAGGGTCTCCTAAGCCAGCATGCGCGGCTGGCTTCGAACCTGCGCGATCCTCCTGTCTCTGCCTCCCAAGCGCAAGGATTACAAGCGTGCGCCACCACGCCCGGCATGTGCCATGTACTTTTAAAACATCTAGAAAGCCCAGATGTTCCCAACAAGTACTTATTTCCCACTGTATATACTGTAGCAATGAATATAGCGCACACACATACTTAACAAAGGCTCTCATTTGAAAGTGTCTTCTAAACAGGAACATTCGTACCTAGAACCTTCCCCTTCCCATCTTATCAACTCAAGGGTCAGTTGTGCGCATCTTCAATGCTTAGGACTTTAATAATTTCACTTCCTAAGTGGTTTTAAGTTTAGCCTTTTCTATGTACTTTAACACAAAGTGCGTTCAGTGTATTAGTTTACTACTTTTGTCATACACTGGCAACCTCTTTACCGTCGAGAAAGACTAGATGTTATAAATTAGAACTCATTTGTTCTTTGTGTATAGATAGACTATCTACACAGCAATGTAAATCAAAACACAGACATAAGGGACAACAACGGGCAATCTTGCTTCGCCCAAAACACATTGGCATCAAGCCCTTTGCATTCCTTCTCTCCTCAGAGCCAGCACAAATACAATAATGTGTACTGCTCAGAGAAGTGGTTTGATAATTCCATTTCCAAAGACAATTATTTTGTTATGAATTTTAACAAAAGAATATCTGCAAAATGTGTCTAGTACCTCTAGTTTTAACATGCTTTGTACACTTCTAAACATCTAGAAAGACTAGATGTTTCAAATAAGGACTGAAGTTTGTCCCCTATATATATAGTAGTGTTGGATAAACTGCACACATGTCAACAATGGCTATATCTGAAAGTGTCTTCTAAGTAGGAGCATTCTGGCCTAAACTCCTTCATTTCTTCTAGTTCTTTCCTAGCTAGAAAATAGATATTATAAAAGTAGGATTCATTTGTCCAATATATACATAATATATACAGCATAGCAAAGAGAGAAAGAAAGATAGGTTAAATGTCCCTGGTATGCAGAATGTAGGGAAAAATAATTGGGATACAAGAGGGAGTCTAGACATAGGAAGAGACGCCCTAGTGGAGTGGTGGAGGGGCACAAAGGAGGGAGCAGGTGGGGTGGGAGGCTCCATGAAGGAAGCACTTCAGTGGACAGGATGATGTGTGGACACAAAACTCTCCCAGCCAATCTCAGTGTTGTGCACAGGGAGGGGAACAAGCTGGAGTTGGGGAAGGCTCACCAAATGCTGTTTATGCATGTAAATCTCTATCACTCTGAACTTTATCATGACACATGATTATAATGTGCCAATCATCATGATCATGATCATCATGATCATCATCATCATCATCATCATATCATAAAAATAATGTAGAGAAAATACATCATTCTGTTTTCTTCTGAATTTTATAATTTTGCTCACAAGTTGGTTTTCAGTGTCATTGCTGCTCATTTGAGGGTAGTATGTCATTTTTCTTTGGCTTCTTAAATTTTATTTTTGTCTTCAACTTTTATCAGTTCAACCATGATGCATCTATGTGTAATTTTTTTGTGTGTGGTACTGGGATGGAACCCAGGAGCCTTCTACCTCCAGATTACACTCCCAAATCTATTTATCTATTTTATAATTTATTTGGAAACAGGGTCTCACTAAGCTGCTGAGAGCCTCACCAAGTAGCTGAGGCTGGCTTCGAACCTGCGCAATCCTCCTATCTCAGTTTCCTGTTTACTGGGAATACAAGTGTGCACCACCACGCCCAGCTTGGCTTTCTTTATAGATTTTGCCATCATTCTCAGCTTCCTCTTTTTCCGGGTCTATAATTGTATGTATTCTAGACATTTTCACCTTGTCTTACATTTTTTTCTCATGCTGTTTTGTACTTTACATATTTTGCTGTTTAATGTGGATATTTTCCTATTCATCTGTCTTGGCGTTTGTTCTTCCTCTCTTCTGCTATATCTAATCTTTCACTATTTGTTTATAAAATTAGTTGATTCAGTTTAAATTTAATTAATCTAAATTTTTTTAAAGATTTGATTTGAACTTTTAATTTAGTCCACTGTACCTGTGAGATTCTTTGTCTTTTTATCTATTTTTTGTGTATTTTAATTAGTTATTTTAAAAATTCTTGTCTGATAACTCTGCTACCTGGAGCACTGATATCAATGAGAGATCACTGTCTTTTTTCATTGCATTTCTTTGTCTTTTGATCTGATTTTTTCTTGTTCCTGACATTCCTAAAAGTATTTTATGAATCGCTTCTCAGCCTTTTGGCTAAGATCAAATGTCTAAAAGTATTTTATGGAGGTTTGAATAATGGGTATGAGAAGTATTAAGACCATTTGGGGGCATTGGTTGCTGTTTAATTACTCCAAAGAAATCGACTTTGCTTTTTCACAGACAGTTGGAGCAGAGGGATTGATTCTGTTTTGTGAGATACACTCTACTTCCCATATTTTCTTATTCTTATGATTTTGTGTTTTCTAGCTTTCACTACTCTTTGAAATATTCAAAATTTCACAACTATTTGAAATATTTCAAAACTATTTGATGCTGGTTTTGATTTTCTTGAGGCACCTTTGCCTTACTTTGTCCACGCTGCTTCAAATAGCATATTATTCAGTGAAACATGATGCAGATTATCATGCCTCCTCAATGTACTTACTTTCTCTCTGGATTAATTCCTTGCAACTCTAACTTTCCTTGACAGCTCCAAACTCCATGTTTTTCCTCCTCAGTCTTGGGAGACTCAGCTCAGGTCTTTATCTTTTAATTTTTCAACTTAAAAATAGCAAGGGTCTCAAATAAAAAAGAATCAAATAGTTACCTCAATCAGTTTCTCTTCTCTCCGGAATTCAATTTCTCAGGCCTTGTCTTCTTTGATATATCACTAATGCATTCAAATTGGTGATTGTATGTTTTAGTCTAACCTTTCTACTTATTCCTGTTGGGAGTATTTTTCAGCATCAGCTATTCCATCAATACTGAAAGTGGGAAGCTTTTCTTTTTCTTTTTGTTATTGTATTTTTAGTTCTACCATTGCCATTTGGTTCTTTATATATAAAGAACCTGTATCCAGCAATACCACTCCTGAGTATCTACCCAAAAGAAAGGAAACCAAACTACCAAATTAATGCATGTGTATCTATGTTCATAGCCGCACAATTCACCATAGCCAAACTATGGAGCCAGCTGAGATGTCCATCAACAGATGAATGGATTAAAAAAACTGTGGGATATGTGCACAATGGAATTTCACTCAGCCATAAAGAAAAACACAGTTACATCATTTACAGGGAAATGGATGGAACTGGAGGACATTATGCTAAGTGAGATTAGTCAGTCACAAAAAATAAGAAATCAGATGCTTTTCCTAATATGTGGAAGCTAGGGAGAAAATGGGTCATAGGAAGAACTCTAGATGAAGAAGGAGATTCTATAAATGAGCAAGTAAGGTGACCTAAGTGAAGAGATGGAAGGGGGGAAGAGGGAAATTCTCTAATGCACATGATGTACATCAACAAATATATCAATGTCAGTCACTAAGCCAAACATGAGAAGGAGGGGGGAGGGAGTGGGGTGGGAACTGGGTAAGGGCTAATTGGGTGATGTGTGTATGTATTTCTCCACCATCTTGCATCCCATTAAGATGTATGAATACAATGCACCAATAAAAATAAAATAAAAAAAGAAAGAACCTGGGGCCAATGACCTGGAGATTGAAGTCAGGGGCATTCTGCCTCTGACGTACACCTTCAACTTATTTTATTTTTATTTTGAAACAGGGTCTCTCTAATTTGCTGAAGTTCTCACTAAGTGGCTGAGGCTGACCTGGAACTTGCAATCCCCCTGTCTCAGCCTCTCAAGTACCAGAAGTACAGGCTTGCACCACCACACCCAGCTGTTCTTTACATATTCTATTTTTCACTGATAATTAATATGTTTTGTTTCAATGGTGTTTACAATTGCTCTTTAAAGAACTTTTAATGATGGTTGTCTTAAAATCCTGATCAAGCTGGGTGTGGTAGCATTTGCCTATAATCCCAGAACTTGGGAAGCTGAGACAGGAGGATCACAGGTTCAAGTTCAGGCTCAGCAATTTAGAAAGACTGTCAGCAACTTAGTGAGACCTGGTTTAAAAAAAAAAAAAAAAAAAAGCAAAAACAAAACAAAACAAAACAGCCGGGTGGGTGTGGTGGCACTCGCTTGTAATCCCCGCGCTTGGGAGGCGGAGACAGGAGGATCGCGCAGGTTCGAAGCCAGCTGGTTTAGGAGACCCTGTTTCCAAAATGAAAATGTAAAAATAGGTCTTGGAGTGTAGCCCCGAGGTAGAAGGCCTTCCAGGAACCCCAGTACCACCAAAAAAAAAAGGTTTCCAGGAACCCCAGTACTCCCCCCCACACACACACACAACTAAGCTAAAAAAGGACTGGGGGTATAACTTAGAGGTAGAATGCCTCTGAATTCCACCCCCCTGTAACAAAACAAAACAAAACAAAAACAATATTGATAGGATAATTCCAATATCTGTGCCATCTTGGTTTTGTGCCTGTTTGTTTTTTCTTTTAGCTCAACATATTCCTGGCTCTTGATGTGTTGTTATTATTATTTTTACTGCATTTAGATCATATTAGTAACAGGCTGTGGTGGCAGGTGAAGGCGCACACACAGCCTTCACAGTTACTATACAGAAATATGCGATGGGTCCAGTGGTGATTTCCCCTCATACTGCAGGTGTTAGCTGCTGCAGACATGGGAGAGGGAGCCACAGGTGGGCTTTGGTTTGATGCCTGGTGTTGTTGAAAGGTATTGCCCTGTCTGATTCTCCATCCCATGTCTTTTGGAAAAACAAATTAGGTTTATTTATTTATTTAATCTGTGCTACTCTTCTGTTTTATGAAATTATCCAGTGCCCAGGCTGGGATATATGGGAGGCAGAAAAACATAAAACAAAACCCTTCAAGGTCATTCACTGAGTCTCAAAGTCTCTAAGTAAGCTGTGTCCTTCACTTCATACTTCATAGTCTCCAGAGTTTGTTTTTGGATATTTTATCCAGGATTTTCAGGTGAGATAAGCTGGGAGGAATTGGGTAAAATGTGCCCAAGCCATTTTGATAGGGTGAACTGATAATTCTTATTATCTTTTACTATGTATCTTCCATTTTGACACTTTTCTACAATCTCTTAGCTCTCTAGCTTCATTCAGTATGATATTCTTACAGGAATAATTGTCCTGTGTGGAAAGGTACAGTCAGGGCCTGGCATTGTACAGATCACTTAGATTCACCCAGAACTAGAACCCGGTGACCAGAATTCTTTTACTACTCTTGTATTTTTTATTTTTAATATAAAATCAATCCTTGTTTCACTAGAGAAAAAGTTTTAAATTTCTATAGCTATACTAAAAGCTTTATTAATTTGATTATTCATTCATTTATTTATTCACTAATTTATCCTGGAGCCAGTCTCCCTGTGGTTCTCAGGCTGCCTCGAACTTATGATCTTCTGCCTCAGTCTCCTGAGTAGCTGGGATTACAAATGTGTATCACTGCACTTGGTTAAAACAAAGGCTTTAAAATTTGTTCCAGCTTCCAATATAGAGATATGCATATAAAATATATTTTATTTTGCCATATTTATTGAAGTATTTAAAATCTTTTGGTAATTTATTTTTATTTATAGTTTCTTTTTTAAAAATGCTTTTTGATTGGTGGATTCTAGTCTCATCATTATGTAGTCCAGAGTTATAGGGACATACATTCACACAGCACTTGGGGAGCTCCCCCATTCCTCCTCCTCTCTGTACATGTTACAGAGATGGGCACTGGCGGTTTCACTTGTGTTCATAGCTTCAGTGGCAGTGTTTACTTCACTGACTCTCCCACACACACCAATGATACCTCCCCTGGACCCTGACAGCCTCCTCATTAGCAATGAAGCATGACATCTTTTATTAAAATTGAACAGTAACAACAAATTTCTAGACATGTTTACTTGGCTATCACCTTTCTTTTAAATATTTTAAATATACTTTTACTGATGTATTTTAATTATATATCATATTGAGGTTTAGTGTGATAAAAACATATATGCTCACAGCACCCACTATGTTTCCATCCAGATCCAAACCCCGGTCCTTCCCACTTCCTGTTCATAATATCAAAATCGATATTGATAAGCCAGGTGTGGTAGCACGTGCTTGTGATCCCAGTACTTGGGAGACGGAAACAGGAGGTTTGCAGGTTCTCAGCCAGCCTCATCTACTTAGTGAGGCCCTCCACAACTTACTGAGACCTTGTTTACAAATAAATAAAATAGAGCTGGTATGTAATTCAGAGGTAGAATGTCCCTGGGCTCAATCTCCAGTAACAACGACCATAACAATAAAAATTGCTATTAGTAGCTTTACATATAAATATCGGATTGTCTGAACTGCTTCCTTAATCAAGTCTCCTTTTCCTCCTCCCCACCTCTCTTCCACTATTCTACTAGTCCCTCTCCTCATTTATCTGAAGTCACTTTGTTTCCCAATTTTTCTCTAGCTTCCACCTGTGAGAGAAAACACATAAGCTAAACATTCACCTTCTGAGATGGGTTAGCCGCACTTAGCAAAATATTCTCTAATTCTATCCATTTTTCTGCAGATGACATAATTTGTTTTTCTTTATGACTGAGTAAAGTCCATTGTGTGTACATACCACAGTTTTGTAGCCCCTTTGTCTGTTGATGGACACTGAGGCTGGCCCCATAGGCTGGCTTTTGTGAATTGTGCTGCTACAAACATGGTTAGCCATGGATCACTATCATATTCTGACTTCATTTCCTTTGCAAAGATAACCGGGAGTGGTACGGTTGGGTCATGTGGAGATTCATGCCCAGTCTTCTGAGGAACCCCCACCCTGGTCCCCATAGTGGCTGCACTAATTTGCTGCCACGTATCGTCTCTTACTTCACCTGTGATCCAATTCATCAGAACGCTTGCATTTCCACTTCGTCAAATGATGCTTCACAAGCTGTGGATGTCTGGTGCTGTCCAGGCTCCCCTCATCTGACCTCAAGGTCTCCAGTGACCTCCCTGTCCCTCAGTAAGGGGGGCACTTTCTTGTGCTCACCTGGTAGACCTCTAGCCAACAGCACTTGATCACTACTTGACATATTGTCCTTCTTTTTCTATTTTCAAATAAAAGCAACATTTTGGTTTTTCTCAAGAGGGCATTTTAATTCTCTTTTTTAAACCATATCAGAAATATAAACACATATAAAGCATTCAAATGACATTTAAGAAGAAATTGAAATCTGATTTTATCAACTTTCAGTAGATGTCTTCAGAGGAATGCATGATGAAGTTTCTGCTTACCATTTTACTAAATACAATCTTTATATTTCATGTTATAATAGTTTGATTCACTTAAAAATATTTTTTAATTTTTTTAATTTTACTTTTTGGTATACTATAGTCTCACATCATGATGTGGATGATGTTGAAAATGGCATATATTCACACAGTACTTGGTTCCCTCCCCCTCCCCCCGCTTCCCCCTTTCTCCTCCCTCACAATACTGAGTGTCTAGGCTATTCAAATGTAGCTTTTCCATTAATTAATCTCAGCCTTCTTCCCCCCACCCCTCCTTTCTGGCTTTGCTGAGGTTTACCCTCTATTATCTGGAGTCCCTCTTGTAACTCTAATATTCCCTAGCTTGAGTATATTAGAGAAAACATATGTCCCTTCTCTTTCTGTGCTTGGCTAATCTCACTTAACATAATGTTCTCCAGGTCCTTCCACCTTCTTGTAAATGACATAACTTTGTTCTCCTTTATTGCTGAGTAGAATTCCATTGTGTGTATTTTCCATAACCTTGCAATCCATTCATCTGTTGATGGAGACCTAGGCTGGTTCCATATTTTGGCTATTGCCAACTGTGTTGCTATGGGTATGCATATGTTACTATAGTTCTCTGATTTCAACCCCTTTGAAAAAATACCCAGGAGTGGTAGAGCTGGATCATATGGTGGATCCATTCCCAGTTTTCTAAGGAATCTCCACACTGATCTTTATAGTGGCTGAACTAGTTTGCACTCCCACCAACAGTGTAAAAGAGTTTCTATTTACCCACATCCTCAAGAGCATTTGTTGTTATTTGACTTCTTTATGTATGCCACTCTGATTGGGGTTAGATGGAATCTCAGTGTAGTTTTGATTTTTATCTCCCTGAAGGCTAATGATGTTGAATATTTTTAATGTATCTATTGGTCACTTGTATCTTTTCTTTTGTGAAGTGTCTATTCAATTCAGTTGTCCATCTCTTAATTGGGTTGTTTGTTTTGCTAATGTAGAGTCTTTTGAATTCTGTGTATATCCTGGATATTAGGCCTCTATCAGAGTGGTAGCTGGTAAAAATCTTCTCCTATTCTATAGGCTTTCTTTTTAGATTCTTGATAGTTTCTTTTGATGAGAAGAAACTTTTTAGTTTGATCCAATCCCACTTGTTAATTCTTGTTTTAATATCCTGTACTTTGGAGGCCTTGTTAAGGAAGTTACTACCTGTGCCTATATGTTGAAATGTTGAACCTATGGCTTTCTCTAATAGCATCACAGTCTCTGGTCTGATTTTTAGGCCTTTGATCCATCTCAAGTTGATTCCTGTGCACAGTGAGAGGTAAGGATTTAGTTTCATCTTTCTACAAATCTATAGCCAGTTTTCCCAGCACCATTTGTGGAAAAGGCTGTCTTTTCTCCACTGTATGAATTTGGCTCCTTTGTCAAAGATCAATTGAATATAAGTGTGTGCTTTGTTTCTGTATCTTCTCTTCTGTTCCATTGGTCTGTTTGCCTTGCCTGTTATTGTGATAATTCCATGCTGTTTTAAGTACTATTGCTTTGTGAATTAGGTGGGTAAGATCAGAAATAAGAGGAAAAATAAAGAAATTCATGGAATTAAATGAAAATAGAGACACAACATACCAAAATCTATGGGACACTTTTGAAGGTGGTGTTAAGAGGAAAGTTTATAGCATTGAGTGCCCACATAAGAAAAACAGAGAGTTGTCAAGTAAACAACATAATGATATAGCTCAAGGACCTAGAAAAACAACAATAGTCTAATTGCAAAGCCAGCAGAAGGCAGGAAGTTATTAAAATCAGAACAGAAATAAATGAAATAGAGAATAAAAATACAAAGGGTCAACAAAAAAAAAGCTGGCTCTTTGAAAAGATTAATAAGATTGGTAAACCCTTGGCCAACCTAACTAAAAGAAAGAGATAATCAACTCAAATTATTGAAATCAGAAATGAAAAAGGAAGCCAGGATTGGAGTCTGCCCTGAGTCAAGGCCGGTCCTGGGGCCTCCAAGGCCAGGATCAGAGCTTGCAAAGGGGTAAAGCCGGTGCCAGGGCCAGCAAGGCCGGGATCAGAGCCTGCCATGAGGCAAGGCCAGTGCTGGAGCCTCCGAAGCCAGGATAGGAGCCTGCCGAGGGGTTAGGCCGGTGCCAGGGTCAGCGAGGCTGTGATCAGAGCCTCCCGTGAGCAAGGCCAGTGCTGGGGCTTCTGAGGCCGGGATTGGAGCCAGCCAAGGGGTTAGGCCGGTGTGGGGGCCAGCAAGGCCAGGATCAGGGCTTCCCATGAGGCAAGGCCAGTGCTGGAGCCAGCGAGGTCAGGATCAGAGTCCTCTGGATGGCCAGGCCACTACTGGGGTCGTCAAGAGTGGGATCAGAACGTGCAATGCGGCATGCACAGAGAAATATCACAGAAAATAAAAAGCAGATGCTTCCCCTAATTAGCAAAAACTAGGAGGAAAGGGGTAACAAGAGGAGGTCAAGTTGTAGAAAGGGCCCTATAGAGAAGCAGTTAAGGTGACCAATCAGAGGGGATGGGATGGGGGAGGATGGAACCTCTTTAAAACTCAAGAGGTATGTAAACAAATGTATCAAAGATATCACCAATCAAGCATGGAATAGAGGGGGGAGGGAATGGGATGGGGACTGGATGAGGGCTAATTGGATGATGTGTCCTTGTATATCTTCTCAAGTCTTGTATTCCAATGTGATGTATGATTACAATGCAACAATAAAAATATAAAAAAAGAAATGAAAAAGGAGACATCACCACAGACAGTGGGGAAATTTAAAAGATTATCAGAAATTATTTTGAAAATTTATATTCTAGTAGACTGGAAAATATGGAAGAAATAGATAGATTTCTAAGCACATATAACCTACCTAAATTGAACCAAGAGGACATGGCAAACCTAAACCAGCCAATAGCAAGCAAAGAAATTGAAACAGCAATAAAAATTCTGCCATCAAAGAAAAGCCCAGGTCCTGACAGGTTTCCAGCTGAATTCTACAAAACTTTCAGAGAAGAACTAATCCCAATACTTTACAACTTGCTCTGGGAAATTAAAGAAATGTAATTCTTCCAAACTCCTTCATTGAAGTCAGTATCACATTAATCCCAAAACCAAATAAAAATATCTCAAGAAAAGAAAATTACACACCAATATTCTTGATCAACATATATGCAACAATTCTAACTATCTATACACATTCAAAACTACATCAAGAGAATTGTACACCATGCCCAAGATGGTTTCATCCCAGGAAAGCAAGGCTGGTTCAACACATGCAAATCAATACATGCTATTCCCCACATAAATAGAACTGAGAACAAAAGCCACATGATCATATCAATAGATGCTGAAAAAGTATTTGACAAAATCCAACACCCATTCATGTTAAAAGCACTGCAGAAAATTGGAATAGAAGGAATGTATCTCAACATCATTAAGGCAATATACAATAAACCTCAAACCAACATCATATTGAATGGGGAAAACCTGCAATAATTTCCCCTAAAATCAGGAACAAGACAAGGATGCCCACTATCACCACTTCTTTTCAATGTAGTCCTCAAGACTCTTGCTACAGCAACATGAGAAGGATATCAAAGGAATTTAAATAGGAAAAGAGGAATTAAAATTATCCTTAACTGCATATGACTTGATCCTATATCTAGATGACCAAAAAAACTCATCCAAAAGATTACTGGAGCTGATTAACCAATTCGGCAAAGTGGCGGCATACACAGTCAACCTATAAAAATCAGTTGCTTTTCTATATGCCAATAATGAATCCACAAAGAAAGAAATAGAGAAAACAATTCCATTCACAATAACCTCAAAACCAATAAAACACCTAATAATAAACCTAACTGAAGATGTAAAAGAACTCTACAATGAAAACTATGAAATATTAAAGAAAGAAGTTGAAGAATATCTTGGAAGATGGAAAGATCTTCCTTTTTCATGGAGAGGCAGAATAAATATCAAATGGCCATTCTGCCAAAAGTGATCTACAGATTCAATGCAATTCCTATCAAAGTACCAACGACATTCTTCATAGACCTAGAAAAATCAGTCATGAATTTTATATGGAGAAAGAAAAGACCCAGAATAGCCAAAACAATCCTCAGCAATAAAAACCATGCAGGAGGTGTCACAATCCATGATTTCAAATTATACTATAAAGCAATAATAGTCTAAAAATGTATTTTTAATTTATGTAATTACTTTATTGCTGTTTGTCAATCCCTCTTCAGGCAATATTCAACCCTGTCTTAAAGGTATAAAAATGAAGATAATTTTTCAGTCTTGGTTTTCCTAGGTTCAAAATAAGTGATTGAAAATCAGGTTAAGCTGGTAAAGTGGCACACAATTTTAATCTGAGTACTTGGGAGGCTAAGACAGGAGGATTGCAGCTTCATGCACAGCCTCAGAAACTTAATGAGTTCTGTTTCAAAATAAAAACATAATAAGGCTGGGAGTTTAGCTCAAAAATAGTATGTTTCTACTTTTTACTACAATAAAATAAAAGAAAAAGAGAAAATCAGGTTAAAATAATAGATCTGAGTGAGAGAAAGTTTTGAGTTTATGATGTGTGTGTATGTGTCTCTGTGTATGTGTGTCTCTGTGTGTGTCTGTGTGTCTGTGTCTGTGTGTGTGGCACTGGAGATTGAACCCAGGGGCATTCTACCTCTCAGCTACACTCTACCCCTTTTTATTTCTTTCTTTTAATGTGCTTTTATTGGTGCTTTATAGTCTCACATCATAATGTAAATCATATTGATAATGACATACATGCAGGCACATTTGGTTCTTTTTATTTTTGAAACAGGTTCTTGCTAGGTTGCTGTGAGTCTCACTACATTGTTGAGGCTGGCCTCAAATCTGTGATCCTCCTGTCTCAGCCTCCAGAGTACTGGAATCATAGGTGTGCACCAACACACACGACTGAGTTTATACTTTTTGAGCTATGCTTTCTGTTTGCGTTTTCTGTCTTACATAGTTGTGCCTTCATCTACATAGATGAGCAATTCAGAAACCCAGAAGTCATCCAAGCACCTTGCTCATGTTCACCCTCAAACCCATTAACTGCATTCCCTATGCATTGCTAGGTTATTATAGTTTCCCCATCTTTACCTCTATCACTCTATCTACACTACCAGAATCTCCTGTCTGGATCTTATATGACTATAGACACTTTCCTCATAAATCTCCCCTCAAAACTTGAATCTCTTTGGCTCATGTCAAGACTACTTCCACATTTTCAGCTAGAATGACACTTCCAGAGTACAAGCACTATCTGACTTGAAAACTTGTGATATCCTTTCGAGATGTTGGTTTGCTTTAAAAATGGAAGGAAAAGTAAACCTAATCACGGCTTACAAAGCCGCAGAGAGACTATGCCCTGTTTTACTTCTCCAGCTTTGTGTTTATGCGAATCTCACTCATACTGGCCACGCTGGCTGGCTCCTCACTCCTCCCTGGTGTGGCCTGGGCAACACACACTGAATCGACAGCCTGCACTGGCCTCAGACATCTGTCCTTAGCTTATCTTTTCTGAATTTTACAATTGTTACGATTTTTAAATTTGTTCAAATCTTATTATTTTGTTGCTTTGTGGAATAAACTTTCTGTAAATTTCAAATTGCATCATTCATAGATAATTATGATTATGCCACTTACTTTACAGCACTTATTCTATTTGCTTTTTTCCTTCCTGTTTAGTTGTGTTGCTTAATACTCCTGAAACAATATTCAGTAGTAATGGAAACAGCACTCTCCTGATTCTCCAATATGTGTCTAAGCATCCTTTTTTCTTTTATTTTCTTGATTATATTTTAATCAATACATAAAAGTATTCATATGAGTGATATATCATGTAATATTTTGATACCTATATCCATTGTGTAATGTTCAAGTTAGGATAAGAATATCTATCTCCTCAAACATTTATCATTTATTCTTGATGAAAACATCCAAAATTTTTTCTTCTACCTTTCAAAATGGGCAGTGTGTTATTGTTATCTATGGTCAGCCTCTGGAATAATAGCACACTGAAGCTTCTTTGTCCTATCTGACTGTATCTATTAATCAACCTTTCCTCATCCTCCCTCCTCACTGGTAACCACTGTACTTTCAGCCTCCTTGAGGTCAACTTTTTAGAGTTCACATATGAGTGAGAGCATGTGCGATTTGCCTTTCTGTGCCTGGCTTGTTTCACTTAACATAGTGATCTCTTCCTGATCTCTGGCTTGTGGCAAATGACGATTCCATTCTTTCTAACGGCTGAGTGATATTCTATTGTGTATGTGTATTACACATTCTTTATCCATTCCCTAGTGGATGGATAGTAAGTTTGTTTCCATTTCTTGGCTTTTGTGAATTGTGCTGCAATAAACGTCCTAATATGTTAGTGGTCAGAAAGGGGGACGGAGCCAGCACTCACATGGAGAACATGAGGCTGCTATCTTTAGAAAGGACTACTTACAAAGTTGGTTCTTGGCTGGCATCTGGGAATAGATTATGTGCCTGTTCCCATCCTTCCCTGTGAAGAAAGCCTTTATGGACCTAATTGTGCAAACAATATGGTTTGTGATGAACATCTTCCTTTTAAAGTTTTAGAAAATGCTAGGCAGAAAGCACCTGTGTGACCAGCTCCCAGTAAAATTTGTGGACCCTGTGTCTCTAACAAACATCTCTGGTAGACATTTCCCCGTGTTGTTAAAAGTCGTTAGTAGAAGGATTGAGCTCATCCTGTGTGACTGCACTGGGGGAGAATTCTTGGAAGCTTGTGCCTGCTGTCCTTTGCATGTCACCACAGACCCTTTCCCTTTGCTGCTACTTTATATTCACACACACACACACACACACACACACACACACACGGATGTTAACATGTTTGCCATTAAAAATATTCATCAGGTTTTACCAGCTCACTTTCAATCATTTTGATATATCATTTTCTCCTTTAATAATCTAGCGTTATTTATAAAGAGATTTCTTATCACCGGGTCACTCTTCTTCTGATGCGCTGTGACACTGCACTAAACTGAGTTGTTTCCCTATCTCTTCTGTGACAACTATTTCTGAGTCTCCATCCTGCATGGGTTTTTCTCCCTTTACTTGCCCTTCAGGTATATTTGCACTTTATTCTCAGCTACTTTTCTCACTCTTTAATTATAAAGATCATAATTAAAAATTATAATTGAACTCCCATATTCTCTCATGCATACTCACTTTTTGGAGTATGATCTATACACTTATGACATATCAAACCCTGTCTCCAGCTGTTCTGAGCCTTTCTTGAGTTTCAGATGCGTAGATAGAATTTCCTCTGGGCATCACCCCTAGACGTCTCATTGGCATCACAAATCCAACGTGTTTAAAATTGAAATTATTATCTTTCCCTCGCTGGTTTTCTGTTTTCGATCTCAGTTAATTACACTAAGCTATAAATCTGGGCTGTATCCTTGACTCTTTCCCTCATTCATCTCACACGAATTACCATTCTCCAAGTTCAGTTAATTCTATATATCTTTCAAGTTCAGCTAGTTTGTTTCCCGGTCATTGTCCTCTCCATGGTCAGCCTACTCCATCTCTGCTGACATTACTAGTACAGTCTCCTCTTGACCTTCCATGCCTCCATGCTGCCCATAAGACAAGACACTTTCCACATTGCAGTTATAGATTTTGTCTAGCTTGAAAATTTGACCACTGTTTATTCCTTGCTCAAACATGTATCCGTTATCCATTACCACTCAGAAGACTAAGAACTGCTAGTGTGGCTTAGAAGCCCCTTTTCCTCCATCTCTCTTCTCCCTTAGGCTGCTTGATAGAACCCCTTGAAACACTCAGATTGAAATTTCAGCCATTCTAAACTACTTCTCGAGAAAAACTTAATTGGACATGTTTACCTGACTTCCCTTCACGTTCAGGCTGGGATCCCTTTTGGGGCACACTCATGTTGTGGCACTTCACACATGGATTTTAATCACCTTCCGTTGGTTTTCAGCTACAAGCTCTGGAAGGGCGGGGACCATGCTGTTGCTTCATGATCAGTGTTCAGCATATACCTGTTGAAGGAATGAGTAAGTGGATGGTGGTACCATAAATATAGTTTTGATTTCTGCTTTCCTTATTTTAACGCTAGCAGTGAGCCTATATCCTAAAAGGGTGTTCAGAGGGAAGCTGCTTTCTACCTAACCCAGGTTGAAGGTCAAAGCTAAGCAGCCATGGCTGGAAGCAGGTGGGCACGTGCCTCAGCCTCCTACTGATGGAAACAGGATTAATACGATGGCTGGAGGAGAAAAAGCAGAAATGCAGAGAGTGGACAGATAGTGTCTTCCAGAAGTTACTCCAATGCCTGATGGCTAAACTTAAGAACGAGAACATTTAAGCTATAAGTATCTCTCTTATGTTCCTTAAAGTTCTACAAACCCATTTATTTAATAGCTGAATATATTCAATATGGACCAATGACAATTTAACACTTTAGTGCTGTCTATTCAAAATGTTTTAAAATATAAATATACCTTTTGTACATACAAATCTTTGTGTGCATCTTAAATTATTTCTTTAATGTATAGTCCTTGAAATGACATTCTAGATAAAATATATGACATTTTTTTAAAAGCTATTGATAAAAATGGCCACATTTTCAAAATTGCTTTCTAGAAATGTTCTATTAATTAATACTTCCATTAAAATAGACTTAATTTTCAAGCTTTTCTGTAATTAAAGGAGGTAACCCCCTTGGGAAGAGACAGTCATGGGCTGGGAAGTCACGCTAGCTGCTCAGATGCAGTGGCAGTCTTACCTCCCACCTCACGCTCCTCACTCTCCCATTTCACAGAAACAAGTGGCCCTGAGAGGTCAGGCAAGATGAGAGTCCTTGGCACTTAGGAAAGCTGATGGATGGAAGCTCTGGCTGGCTCCTGGTAGGGTGATAACAATATTGGCCTTACTATTTCTATTTCTATTTGCTTCTGGCACCAATGACAGCCAGTTCTGCAAAGGCTGACCTGTTTTTCACTGCCAACAGGTTCTAATGACCACTGCAAAAATGCCAATTGCAGCTACAGAGAAAAGCATTTTTCTGATGTTCCTACTTTTAGGAATGAAAAAAAGAAACTGCACTAAATGAATGCACCTCAAAAGCCAGTTGTGTAGAAGTCCTTTCCTCTCCAGACCCACACCTCTACTCACGCTGCTGAGCTGCACTTCTGGGGATAAAACTCCACCACTTGCTCTCTAACCAGGCTTGGACTCTGGGTTACATTCTCGTCATACTAAGAAATGGGTGCATCTCCTCAGTATCATCATCATTATGGTTACTATTTGCGGTATTAGGGATGGAACTCATGGGCATTGTACCTCTGAACTACTCCCCCAGGCCTAGTTTAGTTTTTAATTTTGAAATTGTCTCACCACATTTTTAAGGGCCTTGCTAAGTTGCTGAGGCTGGCCTTCAAACTTATGATCCTCTTGTCTCTGCCTTCCAAGTACTAGGATTCCAGGTATCTACAGCCACACCCACCTTATCATTCTATGCAGATGAAAATAGGAGAAAGCATCAACTCTCTTTCTCCTCAACCACTCTGCTCACTCACTTTCTTTGAAAATTCTGACAAGTTTGCCAGGGGAATGGATGCTTCAGACAGTCTTCATCTAGGTTCCTCTGATCTCTGGAAGTGGCACCAATTAGGACCACACTCAGGGGGCACAAATGCCGTTTGAAATTAATAGCCAGAACCAAGCTCAGCCAGGCGCAAGGAAACCTCTCCATGGGGCATTCTGGGAATGGGAGTAGGCAGGTTAATTGCACTCCACCATCCCCAAGGCCACCTGGCCATGGTATTCACATTTATTTCAGCGTGGCGCTGTCAGGTTGATTACATAGTTAAAGACAAGACTGTTTTGCACAGGATTCTGGAGCAGCTCAGCTGTTCAGCTCATGGGAAGCACTAATGACCTGGGATTGGAGTGACAGGAGAGTCCCAAGCCCCATCCTCTACCAGGAGCTCCTGCCAATGCCTGTCTGTCTGTAAAAGAAAAACTGGAAAATAGAAAATGTGCTCATGACACTTTTCCTTAAATAATAAATATGTTTATTGCTGGGCCTAGTGGTGCATACCTGTAATCTCAGTACTTGGGATGCTGCGACAGGAGGAACACAAGTTCAAGATCAGTCTGAGAAACTTAGTGATACCTTGCTTCAACATAAAATACAATAAGCCAGGTGTGGTGGCACATGCTTGTAATCCCAGCATGTGGGAGGCTGAGACCGGAGGATCGTGGTTCATGGACAGCCTCAGCTACTTAGTAAGGCTCTACGTAACTTTAGTTTCTGTTTTTAAGGTGAGAAAGTCAAGGAATTCCCAAAGCCACAAAACTAAAGCTGCCAAAGTCAAGATTTTATTCAAGATCACCTAATGCCATACTTTGCCTCTTTCTTCCAGGAAATCCTGTCCCACAGTCTTTATCAGCATCTTCAGTGAGAACAGCAGGTGCATCCTAGCCAATGTTAGTGACCAACATGATAGAAGGAAACAAATATAAGTGATTAGGACTAAGGAGAAGGACAACTAAATATGTTGGCACTGGGGGTAAGAGATGGTATTTAAATTTAGCAAGAGATTCTACCATGAAGGAAGATCATTCTACTTAAAGCCAACTACTAAAGTTTCATAGTAAAGATTCAAGCCACTTCACATTGCCCTTGGCTCAAGAGCTCCAACTCCTCTCTTATTGTCCTGTCCACACTGTCAAGGACTTAGAAACTGGATCATATCACTTTCATTTCCAAGCCTTTGACAAATTCCCACCACCTTGACCCTTTCAAGTAGCAAATTAAAGTTCTTCCCTTTCACTGCTATTCTCTCCATCCCCCTTTTCTCCTACCCTTCCCAAGTGATCTGGAGCCCCTCCCTGGACCAAGCCCTCCCTTTCCCAGACTCTAAGCCACTTTACATCCCCTGATTGTGGCCACAGTAGAGGTGTCCCTACCTCTCCTCATCCTGTCCCTCCCACTTCTAGCCCCCCAACCTCAGTAACTTGAAACTCTACTGTTCTCAGAAGCACTCCCACCTAAGCTTCTTCCTTTCTGGTCTTGAGGCCACATTATTCTCTCTCTCTCTCTGCTGCTCTAGGATTCCAAGCTCACCGCAGTCAGCCCACATCATGGCGAGTCATGATCTGGCAATCTTGAGTTCACTCTGGCTGGGAACTTCCCGGGACCCTGCTTTGTTCAGTAGCTCGATTAGGGAATTAACAAATACTGAGTTCAAAGACTCAGGCAAAGTTTAAGTTGGGCCTTCTCTGGTAACTTATAGATTCTTACTTTTCTTGGTTCAGAAAGATGAAAAGATGACGGGCGTGGTGGCGCATGCATGTAATCCCAGCATTTGGGAGGCTGAGACCGGAGGATCGCGGTTCGCGGACAGCCTGAGCTACTTAGTGAGGCTCTCTGCAACTCAGAAAGACCCTGTATCAAAATAAAGAATAAAAAGTTGGGCAGGGGTTGTAGCTTGGAGGTCAAATGCCTCTGGGTTCCATCCCCAGACCCACAAAAAAAAAAAAAAAAAAAAAAGAAAGGAAAAAAAAGAAAAAAGAAAGATGAAAAGACTTCTGAACTGGCACTTTTCTTAAAAACATATAATTCACTTAGAATCAGTTCCATTTCAAGTATTTATTGAACTTCTGCTGCGAGCTCCTCTTGGAATCCTGTTCCTGGAGGGTAAATAGAAATACTGTTTATCTTAAAAAATGGGGTTTAAAGGGACAAGGTTATAAAGTTTTTGAAAAAGCATTTGTTCCAAATAAGGTAAAACATGCACTGTAGGCCGTATTGATCGCATGCAGCAGAGTATAACCTCATGCTGAAGACGGAGTCAGTCTGTAAACGAGTTACTCTGATACCAGGTGCAGGGAGTGGATGATAATATCCTCTGGAAAAGTTCAAAAAAATAAAATGTCTGCTTAAAATACATCTTTAGATGAGGCACACATTTGAAAACAATGTGAATTTGTTTGGCGTCAGATATATTATCCCTTTATATTTTTGGTTTATGTCGACTTACAGTAAGAAATAGGGTTGATTTAATGAAAGAGGTCTGGTGACCCTGACATGAGCGTGACAATAATCCAAATGCCTTATTCATGAGCAGTGCTCATGTGTCCTGTCGTAAGGTTAGCTGAAGTGTGTTAAAATGCAGAGGGGAACTGCATTCTTTGACACATAAATATCAAACAGAGGTGGCGGAACCACAGGACTGGCCTCAGAGAGGAGGTCTGGGTTCTCAGCGCGTACCCTCTCCCACATGCTGTGGTCTGCACAGAGAACGGAGGGCAGCCCCGAGTAGTGGTGACGGCAGGGGCAGAGGGAACAGCCCTCACACATTCATGGAGGGCCATTCATTCCCATCATCCAAAATGCACTATTGTTTAGAAAAGTATTTTAAAGATACTCTTTTTAAAATAAGGAAGCAGAAGTTCTCAATGCAAAAAGAAATATTGTGTGTATTTTTTCATGTTCAGAATGATTTTCAAATGTTAAACTAAACCAAATATACATAAATTGTTGGTTCAAATATTTCACATTCAAGGGTTTAAAAAATAAAAAGTCAAGGCATAGTGATGCATGCCTGTAATTCTAGTACTTGAAAGGCTGAGACAGAAGGATTGCAGATTCAAGGTCAGCCTCAGAAACTTTATGAGACCCTCAGCAACTTTATGAGACACTGTCTCAAAATTAAACAAAAATAATAAAAGGGCTAGGGATGTAGCTTGGAGGCAGAACACCTCTGTGTTCAGTCCTCAGCAGCACCTCACCACCCACAAAAATAGCAGAGTTGATCAATGTGGTCAAAGTATAAGAAACCTTTACTTGGGTTAAATAACTTATTTCTAGAAGGCATAACCTGTAGACATCTTTTTAAGCCAGCAGCATGCTTGACTAAAAAGGTTTTATGCAGCCTAGCATGTCTACCATTTGCATTATGAGCTTCATGGTATTCATTTCCTTCTTGTAACTATTATACATGTATTTGCAGACTGCATTATCCCCCCAGCACACTGCCTTGAAAAGCACATGCCAACTTTTGTTTGCCCAGAAATTAACTGAAATAGTCCCATGGACATTTTCTTCCTGATTCAAATGTTTCTTTTCTTTTTATTTCTTTTTATTTTTTTAATTCTTTTTATTGGTGCACTGTATTCATACATCATAATGAGATTAAAAAAAAGAACCTTTTGTAGACATACATGCACACAACGCCCAGTCAGCCACCACCCGATCCCCACCCCGTTCCCTCCCCATCCCTTCTTCCCATGCTTGGCTTAGTGGTTGACATCTAGTATTATAGCAATTTATCCAAAATTAACAATGATAATCTCACATAACAGTTTCATTTGTCTGATACCAAGCTTTTGATGACTTAAAGATAACATTACAATATTTCTTTTTGCTTTCTTTCTTACCAGAGAATTTTTTTTATTTTTTATTTTAGGTGAAACTATCATACATTTATTTATTTATTTTTCAGAAAAAAATCTATCCTAATATGGAATATGGACTCTAGATACCCAAAATGATATTGAAAAAGAACAAAGCTAGAAGATGTATATTTTCTGATTTCAAACCATATAAAGGTACAATAATTGAAACAGTGTAGTACTGTTATAAAGGAAGATATATAAACGATTGGAGTTAAATAAAAGCCAAGAGATAAATTCTTCCATATATTGTCAAGTTATTTTTGACAAGGTTTCCACGAACATTTGGTGGTAGAAATAATAATATTTTAACTAAATATTGTTGAAAAATAATAATTACATGAAAAAGTATAAAATTGGACCCTTACCTAGCACCATATACAAATATTAACTCAAAATAGATAAAAGACCTAAATATAAATCTTAAGACTATAAACTTTTAGGAGAAAATCTGGGTCATAAAATCACACAACATTGAAATTGGCAGTAAATCACTTGTATATGATTTCAATGGCACAGGCAACAGAAGGGTAAACAAACTCCCTAAAAAATAAAAAAAATTGTATATCCAAAGACAATGTAAACAGAGTTAAAAGTTACTGATAGAATGGGATAAAATATTTCCAAATGCTATATCTGAAGGTATATTAATATTCCAACTAGAGATCCTAAAAATTAGCAACAATAAAAGCAAACAATACAATTTAGAGATAGGTAAAAGACTAACATAAGTAATGAATCTCCACAGATAACCAATCTTAGTTGTCTGTTGGATGGAAAATCTTGTTTCTCTGGTTCTGGTGTGTGTTACCTATTTCTTCTTTGTAGTTAATCTCTTTGAGTATTTTCTCTAGTGCTGGTTTTGAAGACATAAATTCCTTTAGTTTCTGTTTGTCATGGAAACTTCTTATTTCCTCATCTAATTTGATAGAAAGTTTTGCTGGGTAGGAAATGTTTGGTTGGAAGTTGTTTTCTTTTAGAGTTTGGAATATGTTACTTCAAGCCCTTCTGGCTCTCATGACTTGGTTTGGGAAGTCTGGAGTGATTCTAATTGGCTTGCCTCTGAGTTGTTTTTGTTGCCTTTAAGATTCTCTGCTTGGCTTCCACATTGGTCATTTTGACAATGATGTTGCGTGGGGATCCTCTTCTCTGATCCTGTCTAAAGGGAGTTCTATAAGTTTCCTGAACCTGTGTATCGACCTCTTGCTCTATGTTTGGTAATTTTCTGCTATTACTTCCTTGAAGAGATTGTTGATCCCTTTGGTTTCACTTTCTTTTCCCTCCTCTATTCCAATTATTCTTAGGTTAGCTCTCTTAAAATGGGCCCATATTTCTTCAATGTCAGATTCCTGCTGTCGGATGTTTTTTTCTAAATTAGAAACTATGCATTCATGTTTGGAGTGATCATCTTCTAAGAGCGAGATTCTATTCTCCATGTGGTCAAATCGGTTGTTTGTACTTTGAATTGAGGCCTTTACTTCATTAATTGCATTCTTTATCTCTTTTTGGCTCTCTCTGAATTCTTTCAGAAACACCTCTATTATTTCTACAGTTATTTTCCTGATTTGATCTTCTAGAAATTTCTGAATTTCTGTTTTATCAGGTTCTGATGTTTTGGGGTTGTGGGCATTCATTGCTCCATTGTTATTCCTCTTCCCCATGATTTAGGAAGTTTGTGCCTTCTCTGGGTTCTTCCCTTGGGTCACTGTGACTTCACTTAAGGTGCTCTGGATCTCGAGTCTGTGGTATCTTGGTCCCCACTACTCCTTTACTGGGTTGTATCGGAACGTTTCAGACCCAGGGAGTCAATTGAGGCTGCTTGAGACCATGGTGGGTGCCTGGTTGGGCGTTCTCCTATGGTGTGATATCTCTGCCACCGCCACTCCCCCACTGGGTCAAGTCCCTGGGAGTGCAGTACTGGGATTTCTCCTCTAGGGGCTGCAATTTGACTCACTGTTGTTGAGTGTACTGATGGAGCTGTAGTCGGTTCGGTGAATTTGCTGCTGCTGCCGCCGGTAGCAATATGGCGCCGCTGCCACACCCCCTCGGCTGTGAGGCTGGCATTTCTTCTCTGGTTTTGAGCTCTGCTCTGAGTCCCTGAAAGGTGTGCTGAGCCCAGTCCCTGGGAGCTTTAGATGCTCCCTGTGCCGAGAAATCTGCCGAATTCCTCCCGGCTGATCCGTAGCGGCTCAACTTGGCTCACTGTCTGCCGCTCTTCTCTGGAGCCTGGTGGGCTGTTGAGTGCATTGGTCTGGTACCATCTGGTGAATTCGCCGTTGCCGCCGGCAGGAAGGCGCTGTTGCCACATCCTTGGATGTGAGGCTGCCGTATCTCTTCTCTGGCTCTGAGCTCTGTTCTGAGTTCCCCTCCTCTCTGGGGCCTGGTGCTGCAAGGGAAGATGGTGCCTGCCACTCCGCGCCACAGCTCTGGCCACAGCACTGCAATCTGGTTTCTTTCTGGTGTCTCGTTTTTCCAGCCCTATTTTTCTCTGTCCCTTGTAATTGTTTCTCTGCTGATGGTGTTTTCTGGCTATGAAAGGCGCTGGTTTTTTGGTAATAGAGATTGGTTGTTAGCGGGGCTCATAAGCCCTGCTTTTCTCCATCGCCATCTTTCCCGAAGTCCAAATGTTTCTTTATGAGACTAAAAAATCCCATTTTGTAGGGAGAATTCAATCAATAATGAAAATCTCAGGGAGAGAACTCCTGATATATAAATTCACTTTGCTCCCCAGGCGTGGTTGTGCATGCCTGTAATTCTAGTACTTGGGAGGCTGAGACAGGAGGATCTCAGGTTTGTGGCTAGCCTCAGCAACTTAGCAACACTCTCTGCTAATTAGTGATATTCTATTTCAAAATAAGGTAGTAGCTAAGAGATAAAATACCTTGGGTTCAATCCCCAGTACCCCTCCCCCAACACAAATTCACTTGCTTAAAGAAAATAGAACATAAGTATGAGATTAGGAAAGCACACACTTGCTATGCACATTTTTGCGACTTCTTCCTTGAACTTCAAAAACTTATGCTTTGTCTCTGTAAATGCTTATTTCATAGCTTGCATGTATATAAGCCTTCACTTTTAAATATCATAAAATTATCCATTATATTTTTTAAATTTTCATTTCTATATTTGAATTTAGTTAAATGATGAAATGTCATTAAGCCTACCGAAGATGGGTAATAATCCTGATTAAATATTTGATATTTGAAAATATAAATATTTTAACCTCCTCCACTCCACCTGGGGAGCTTATAATTTGGTAATCTGTTTACTGTTTCATTAGGTGAGCCATGTAATCAGACACCCCTAGTAGCTATAGGTATGGCTTAAAGACTTGGGAATTCCCCTGAAGTAAAAACAATACTAAATGGAATAATCTAAATTCATTAGTTTTGCTTGGATCATGACATCTCTTGGGATCATAATATTAAAATAATGATGTTAGTGTTTCCCATTAATTCATTTCATGTCTATTCTAGTATTCAAAAGCAACTCTGAAAGTGTGGTTTACCATTTTATTAATTTTTAAGATTGCTTTTGGCTTTATCCTTTGGAGACTTTTAGTTCATATAATTCAAGATCATTATGCAAATCTCATAACAAAATCAAGGGTCATTTCCAATATGAGGGCTTTCTCTCTGATTCTTGAGTTATATTATCAAATACTATACACACAGTACTTCTGTCAGTGAGTCTGCCAAATGCCACTTCATCAGGAATAAGCTGCGATGCATTGTGAAGAGCAGGAACAGGCCGGGCTGAGCACGGTGGCAGAGACCTGCAGTCCTAGTGCTTGGGAGGCTGATTGCAAGCCCAGCAGCTTAGCCAGGCCCTCAGCAACCTGGTGAGACCATGTTGCAAAATACAAAATTAAATAGTGCCGAGGGTATAGCTCAGAAGTAGAATGCCCTGAGTTTCATCCTTAGTACCAAAACACACACACACACACACACACACACACACACACACACACACACAATAGGAACAGGTAAGACAGAAACTCTGTCTCCAGAGTTTCCAATTCTTCATTTTGAGAAAACAATATATAAAATGATGATTTTGAGTAATAATATGCAGATTATTGTGATTGAAATAAACAGTGATTTTACAAATTAAAATATTATAATTTCTGTATGTGTGTGGCACCAGGAATTGAACCCATTCTTCCTTTGAGCTATACCCCTAGCCCTATTTTATTTTCATCTTGAAACAGAGTCTCATTAGGTTAGCGAGAATCTCATTATATGCTGAGGCTGTCCTTAAACCCGTGATCCTCTTGCCTTGGCCTCCCAAGTACCAGGATTACAAGAGTGAACTACCACAACTAGCTAAATATTTTAATTCCAAGGGTCACTTTGGTAAACTATCATTTAACTCTGTTGAAAGTGCCACATAACAATTTTGGAATGTTGTCATTTGTATTTTATTTCAGAGTGAATTTTAACACCATATAGAATAACCATCCTCTCTTGACAGCTTTTTTTAAACCTGAAGATTTTGGCTCCCAAAATTAACTTTTACCCTGAAAGGAGTAAAATTGACCTTGAAAATTAACTTTAATTGGCTTGGCTTTTATTGACTTTTGACTGATTCAAAAAAATCACATTTTTCACAATGAGGATATTAAAATTATACATATGCTCAAGTATCTAGAGCAATTTCAATAAATAATTACAAGAACAGCAGTAACCTTAACACAAATGAGTGCTTTCAAGGTGGAAATTTTGTACTTATAATATTTACACTAAATATATGCATATTCTTTTCTAACACAATGCATATATTTTTATGATCGAGTGCAATGCTGTGGGATTTCAGGTGAATGAAATTTGGATAGCACACCGAGGACTGGGCAATTCTACTAGGGAGAAAGGAGAAGGTCAGAGAAGGCCCAGGCCTGAGGGCCAGGGTAAAGACAGTGTCACTCTCAGTCAAAAGCCCAGGGTCTGGTACCAGCCCCAGAGACTGAAGGTCCAAGAATCTAGAGTCCTATTGTCCAGGGGCAGAGCAAGACGGGTGCCCTGCTCCAGGAGAGGGAGAGTATACCTTCCTCTGCCTCCTGTTTGTCTGAGCCCTCAGTAGATTGGATGGAGTCACCCACAGTAGAGAGGGCAGACCTTCCTTACTCTGTTCACGAATCCAAATGCTCATATCTCAGGAAACAGCTTCACAGACACTTCCAGAAACAATGCTTCACAACTTACATGCTTATCCTTCCATCCAGGCAAGTTGACTCCAAAAATTAATCACCACTTAAGTAAAAGATGCCAGTCACACAAGACCACATGATATATTATTTTGTTTATATAAAACAACATTGAAAGGCAAACCTATAGAGACAGAATGTAAATTGGTGTTTTCTCAGGACTCACAAGGGGACAGAGGGAGGCGGTGGCTAAAGGATTAGGCCTTTCATTCTGAGGCAGTTGAAAGGGTCCTAAATTTAAGTTATATCTGCATATGCCTTTTAATACACTAAAACCATTAAGAGATACAACTTCAGTGGGTGAACTATATAGTATGTGAATTATATCTTTTAAAAGTACTGTCATTGACAGTAGAAGAGGAACAAAAAATTCTGATTTCTATGGGAACCAAGTCTGAATCTGAGTTTGCCATAATCCTGCTTTGGATTCTCCAAAATCCTCTGTTCTTTCTTTCTCTTCTTTCACACACACACACACACACACACACACACACACACACACACACACACTAAGCTAGCTGTGTTCAGCTTCTCTCTTCGTCCTTACTCTGCATGGTTGGTCCTGATTTCCTCCCGTCTGTTCCGCTGTCCTGGGGCTCCCACCACACCTGGAGGTTGAGTCATCTGTATATTGGTTTAAAAAATTTCTGTGTTGAAAATGTTGTACAGTGTCTACTTAAATTTAAAGCTGTAGTAGCTGAGCCTATTTGAGTTCATGAAAGAAGTAACATTTTGTTTGGGTCTTAATGCATTTACTCCATTCAGAGAAGTGGAGACAGTCTATACTCTAGGCAGCAAAAGTTTGACCTTTTGTTTAAGGAAGGCCCACCATATTTTTTTAGATAGAGAAAATTTAGGAAGAGTAAGAAACTTACAATAGCAGGGAGCGGCTGGGAGCAGCAGGTGGGGCCAGGACTATGGTGGTTCTTGTGCCCTTTTTGAGAGGGGTGGGCCAGGGGTCAGCTTGGGCAGTGGAGAATCCCCAAGTGTTTAATGATTTGGTCAAATTCAAGGGGGACTTTTGTTATCTCTTTCATCATGATACCTTTTAATGGTCTCAAGTTCTGTTGTGAATTTGTAGCATGTGGTTACAGAAAACCAATCTTCTTCCCTTGAAATGATCATTTCATGTTTTAAAACTATCATTAATTTAATTTTTACACAACTCTAATGGTAACCATGAGTCACATTTATTATCATCATCCTTATTATGTAAGTGTCTGTGTTACATACTAACTAAGCTTTTAAATTTATGGCTAAATATTTTATCCCAGTCACTTAGATTCGTGCTGGGCATTTTGTAGTCATGACTATGCAACCTGAATGTTTCAAAAACTGGGACACACAGATTGCATAAATTAGAGATAAATAGCCTCTCTAAAATTAAAAGATGAATAATCTATACCATGAAATTTCTAAGTGAGGCTAATACAAAATTCCTAGGGATCATATTGATCAGATTGTCAGATGGCTAATTTGCAAATCATAGCCACATCCACGAGTATCTCTTAGTGATGGCCCCTGCCACAGCTCACCCGACACCATTTTAACAAGATGCTGACAGGATCCATGGAATCCGTTTCTTCACTGATGCTCTAGTTTTCTATTTTCCTTCCAACCACTTAGGTAATTATTGGTTTCTCTATGCTAATTATTATCATGTTATTTATGAGCAGTCTCCAGAATCTTCTCAGGTGGAAGTGATCTCTACCTCTCCCTAAACCTTAAATCCAGATGTCCCACGAGTCACCTATTATTTTACATTTACATATATATGTGTGTGTATCTATGTGTGTATGTATAATATATACAGTATTAAATGTATATAATATTATACACACAAATGTTATTGATGGTTACCATAGATTATTTTATATAATTTTGGTACTACTTTTAAAAATTTAACTAAAATAAATTTTTAATAAAAACTAGGAATTCAGATATTCTAAATAAGCAATGTAGGTTTGTTTACTGTGACAAAAGGATGTTTTTCTATGTTACTTTGAGTTGTTATTGATTACAAAAGAGTTTCTTGAAGTTAAGTTTACAGATCAAACTTATTCATGTGACCTTTTTTGAGTGTGAGTGTGTGTGTGTGTGTGTGTGTTACTGGGGATTGAACCCAAGAAAATTCTGTCTCTGAGCTATACCTCAGCTTTTTTACTTTATTATTATTATTATTATTATTATTATTATTATTATTATTATTTGCAGTACTAGGGATTGAACCCAGGGGCATTCTACCTCTGAGCTACATCACAAGTCCTATTTTTTATTCTTTATTTTGAAAGAGAGTCTCATTAAGCTGTGGATGGCTTCAATAAGTAGCTGAGGCTTGCCATGAACCTGTGATTCTATTGTGTCAGCCTTCACAATACTGGGATTACAAGCATGTGCCACTGTACCTGGCTAAGTTCTTTTTGTTTGTTTGTTTTTTGTTGTTATTTTGAAACAGTGTCTCCCTAGATTATTGAGAGTCTCACTACATTACTGAGATTGACCTCTAACCTATGATCCTCCTGCCTCAGCCTCCCAACTGGGATTATAAGGCATGTTCAACCATACCCAGTACATGTGCCATTTTTTTTTTTTTTTTTTTGCAGGTCTGGGAATGAAACCCAGGGTCATTTGACCTCTGAGCTACACCCCCTGCCCTATTTTTTTAAATTATTGTTTATTTTGAAACAGGGTCTCACTAAATTGCAGAGGGCCTCACTAAGTAGCTGAGGCTGTCCGCGAACCATGATCCTCCAGTCTCAGCCTCCCGAATGCTGGGATTACAAGTGTGCGCCACCACGCCCAGTTCATGTGCCATTTTTCTAATAAAAATTTAGGCCAACAATTTAAGCAACTCTTTATTTTAATTTACCAATGATTGGTTAATTTAACTGCTTAAAACTTTTAAACTTAGAGTTTCTTGCTAAAATTGTGGCTCCTGATATCAGGGCACATCTGTGTGTTCTGTTTTCACTGCTTCATTGTCAAGTGGCACAGGAAGGAATTCATGGAAGGCTTTGAAACAATTTTTTCTGTAAATTGATGGGCAATACATCCCAAAATAAAATATCTGACACTCTCATAATTACTAATGAATTTGGGCTATACATCCTTCTTTCTTTCTTTCTTTCTTTCTTTCTTTCTTTCTTTCTTTCCTTCTTCCTTTCTTTCATCTACATTATCTAGATCTCTCCTCAAGACTTAGTAGGTAACTTGGTTGGCCCCAAGGGTTTCTTGCCTGGTGAACAAACTTGGCTGATGGGAAAAGATTTCTTTGAAATATTGTGGATTTTTCTCATAAATTAAATTAGTCAAGAACAATAAAAATTGAAGATAGAAGATAAGTCAGTGAAGAGATAGACTGTTGTGAAGGAGGAGGAATTCTGCAGCCCAAGAACTGTGGAAAATAAAGAACTTGGTCAGATTTGGCAGCATCAACCTGAGTATTTGAGGTTTAAGGGCTGAAATAAAAATCTAAGAGAAAGAAAATGTGAATGAAAATATGAAAAAACCTGGAGTGAGAGCAAAAATCTATTATCAATAGGAAAAATGTAGAGTCTTTTCTGAGTTAAAATGTATTATAAAATTTAGAACGGACAGCAGAATTTTGATATTGCTAAGATAAAAGAGAATATCAAGCTGGTGCTATGGCACAGGCTTGCAATTGCTGTCCTTGAGACCTTGAGGCAAGTTCAAAAAACCTGGGCAAATTAATGAGACAATCTCAAAAACAGAAAGAAAGAAGGAAGGAAGGAAGGAAGGAAGGAAGGAAGGAAGGAAGGAAGGAAGGAAGGAAGGAAGGAAGAGCTGGGGTGCAGTGGGAAAAAGGAGCATCCTGAGCTAAAGAAAAAAATTCAGAATAGAATCTTGATTAGGACACTTTGCATATTAAAAAAAATTTTTTTTTCGGCAATGGAGATGAAATCCAGGCACATTCTACCTCCAAGTTTCACCCCCAGCCCTATTTTTTTTATTCTTTATTTTGAAATAGGGTCTCACTGAGTTGCAAAGGGCCTCACTAAGTAGCTAAGGCTGTCCGCGAACTGCGATCCTCCTGTCTCAGCCTCCCAAATGCCAGGATTACAAGTGTGCACCACCACACCCAGCTTGCAGATTTTTGTGTTTGAATATTTTTATGTGAAAAAGATAGTTAAATTAAAGAAATTTTAACAACATTGATCCCAATGTTGTTTTTAGAGTAATTTCTAAATGGCTTTCCATTTTGCATTAAAGTAAAATTTTAAATTTTTGCCATGGATGAAAAGCCTTAACAAAGTCGGGTCTCTGTTCTTCTCCTAAGTGTTCTGCTCCCATCTCCCACACATCCCACTCCCCTGCTGCTCCTCTCGCTGGCTCTGCTCTTCCTAGGAAGGCCAGGCACATCCCTCTTTAGCCCGGGCACTGACTGTCCTTGACACTGGAGAAGTTAACCTGCAAGTTGCGCATGGCCAGCGCCTTCATTGCCTTCAGATCACTAATCAATTGTTGTTTTATTGGTGCATTCCCTGACACTGCTTTTGGTTTCGTTTTTCTTTTTGATCCTGGGGGTTGAACCCAGGGGCATTCTACCTCCAGGATACACTTCCGACCCTTTTTATTATTTTATTTTAAAACAAGTTCTTGCTATTGTGTGTGTGTGTGTGTGTGTGTGTGTGAGTGTGTGTGTGTGTGTGTGGTACTGGGGGTGGAGCCCAAGGACTTTTCTACCTCCAGACTATACCCCCAGCCCTATTTTATATTTTATTTGGAAACAAGGTCTCACTAAGTTGCTGAGAGCCTCACTAAGTAGCTGAGGCTGGCTTCGAACCTGTGCGATCCTCCTGTCTCTGCCTCCCAAGCGCTGGGATTACAAGCGTACGCCACCACACCTGGCTGAGAGACAGCACTTTTTAAATTAGCAACTTCCTTATCAGTTTCTATCGTTTACCTCGCTTCAGTTTTTTCATGGCCCTTTACATCCCTGACACACTATTGACTCATTTAGACTCCTGTCTCACATACTATGATGTGAACATTCTGTGGGCATCAAGGTCGATTCATCGTTGTATCTCCTGTACCAAAAGCAGTATTGGCATATTATAGGAGGTTATTAGGAAAAACTTTTTCAAATGAATGGATGATCTGCAATCCCAGAACTTTCATAAAATAACTCCTATAAAGAAAAAAAGGTTCCTACTTAGTCATGAGAATTTAGAGTGCCAGTGTAGAGCCATATTTGTCAGCCCATCTCTAGCATCTGGCACTGCTATAAAAGAAGCAGAGCAGGTCTGCAAAGGAAGACAGTTACAACCAACCAAAGGAAAACTGCAAGATTCAGTGGCACAGATAATCACAAAGGTCACACACACACACACACACACACACACACACACACATACACACACATACACACACACACACACACACACACACACACACACACACACACTGCTCGCACAAATCTTCCCCTCTTGGGGAACATCACCTAATGAAGAAGAGGCACCTTCTTCCTCTACTGTTTGTTGCAAATCAAGCTGGTCATTTTTTTATACTTTTTTAATTTTTTAATTTTTTTTAATTTTCTATTTTTAATTGGTACATTGTAATCATATATCACATTGGAGTACAAGACTTGAGAGGATATACAAGCACACATCATCCAATTAGCCCTCATCCAGTCCCCATCCCATTCCCTCCCCCTCCCTCGATTCCATGCTTGATTGGTGATTATCTTTGATACATTTGTTTACGTACCTCTTGAGTTTTAAAGAGTTTCCATCCTCCCCCATCCCATCCCCTCTGATTGGTCACCTTAATTGCTTCTCTATAGGGCCCTTTCTACAACTTGACCTCCTCCTGTTACCCATTTCCTCCTAGTTTTTGCTGATTAGGGGATGCATCTGGTTTTTATTTTCTGTGATATTTCTCTGTGCATGCCGTGTTGCAAGTACCAATCCCACTCTTGACGGCCCCAGTAGTGGCCTGGCTACCTGGTGGACTGATCCAGACCTCGCTGGCTCAAGCAGTGGCCTTGCCTCATGGGAGGCCCCGATTCTGGTCTCGCTGGCCCCGACACCAGCCTAACCCCTCAGTTGGCTCTGATCCCGGCCTCGGAGGCCCCAGTAGCAGCCTTGCCTCATGGCAGGTTCCAATGCCAGCCATTGGCCCCGGCACCGGCCTAACCCCTTGGCAGGCTCCGATCCCAGCCTCGGAGGCCCCAGCACCGGCCTTGCCTCACGGAGAGCTCCGATCCTGGCCTTGCTGGCCCCGGCACAGGCCTAACCCCTCAGCAGGCTCCGATCCCGGCCTCGGAGGCCCCTCAAGCTGGTCATTTTTAACAGGGACAAACAGAGAGCTTAGTGAGACCCAATACTTGCTAATTTACTGGGAATTATCTGTAGAGCCACATATGCATGCTCATCGATTCACAGTCCTGACCTAACTCTAATTTTCTTATAGAGTGTGTTCTGCAGACACTAATCACAGTGCCATAACACCCCAAAATAGTGTCTTTGTTCTAATATAATTGGAAAAGGTAGGTTAAACAAAGTTAAATAGAATTTTTCATGATAGGACTTCTTAGGACCTTTAAAATATATCTTGTAAATCAAGAAAAAGCAAAATATCCCAAACTAGATGGTGCATAGATCAGTCCTATATGGCTATTTCTAAGTGAATACCACAGACTTACAGTCTCTCTTTCTAATGTTCATTTTAGAGGAGTATTATTTTAAAGGACACAAAGTTCTTGGAGACGATAAGAGTTCAGGGGACTTTTGAATTAATTCAGCCAAGGGTGTCAGTCAGTGTTGGGGATTGTGTGTGTGTGTGTGTGTGGGTGGGTACTGGGGTTCCTGGAAACCCTGTTACCTCCAGACTACACTCCCAAACACCTATTTTTTATATTTTTATTTGGAAGCAGGTCTCTTAAGTCAATGAGGCTGGCTTTGAACCTGCACGATCCTCCTGTCTCCTCCCAAGCGTGGAAATTACAAACCTGTGCCACCACGCCCAGCGTGTTCACGATCTTTTTACCTTTCCTTTTCTCATTAATCATGTGATTAAAGGCAGTGAACACGGAAGGAAACCTGGTGAGTTCTCCTCTATGCTCATGGACAGAGATTGACACTGAAATTTTTGGGAGAATAGGTGCTGGGTATAGAACGTAGGGGTATTCTACCTCCAAACTACACCCCACAGCTGTAGCAAAAAATTTTTTTGAAACAGGGTCTTGCTAAGTTGCTGAGGCTGGCCTTGAACCTGCAATCTTCCTTTCTCAGCCTCCCAAATACTGGGATCACAGGGCTACACTACCACGCCTCCCAGATCTCCCATAGATAAACATGCCTGACCTCCAACCTCTTCCGCTCCTCACTCTTCCCCATGAAGGTGTGTGTTATCTGTGTGGTCAATCAGGAGGTGATGATAATCTCTTAAAATACCATAGTTTGTAAATGGCATTTCTCTTCCTCCCCTGCTGCTCTAAACCAGTGTGAAGGGAATATCTGAAAAATCTAATATGCTCTGCAGACCGCGGAGCTTCCTCCAGTAAGCTACCCTGGCTTCTTTACAAAAATCATCCCATTCCTATAATGGGTGATATGTTACTCTAACTTGTTAAAAATATATCTTTAAAGCAGCAGCGAATTCACTGAGTCCACTACAGCTCCATCTGTATACTCAACAACAGTGAGTCAAATTGGGGGTCCCAGAGGAGAAATCCCAGTACTGACTCCCAGGGACTTGACCCAGTGGGGGAGTGGCAGTTGCAGAGATATCACACCATAGGAGAACGCCCAACCTGGCACCCACCATGGCCTCGATTAACTCCCTGGATCTGAGATGTTCCGATACAACTCAGTAAAGTAGTGGGGACCGAGATACCACAGACTCAAGATCCAGAGCACCTTAAGTGAAGTCATAGTGACCCAAGGGAAGAATCCAGAGAAGGCACAAACTCTCGAAATCATGAGAAAGAGGAATAACAATGGAGCAATGAAAGCCCACAATCCCACAACATCAGAACCCAATTAAACAGAAAATCAGAGATTTCTAGAAGATCAAATCAGAAAAATAACTGTAGAAATAATAGAGGTGCTTCAAAAAGAATTCGGAGAGTGCCAAAAAGAGATAAAGGATGCAATTAATGAAGTAAGGCCTCAATTCAAAGTACAAACAACTGATTAGACCAATGGAGAATAGAATCTCGCTCTTAGAAGATGAGCGATCCAAAAATGAACGCATAGTTTCTAATCTAGAAAAAAATATCCGACAGCAGGAATCTGACATTGAAGAAATATGGGCCCATTTTAAGAGAGCTAACCTAAGAATAACTGGAATAGAGGAAGGAAAAGAAGGTGAAACCAAAGGGATCAACAATCTCTTCAAGGAAGTAATAGCAGAAAATTTTCCAAACATAGAGCAAGAGGTCGATACACAGGTCCAGGAAACTTATAGAACTCCCTTTAGACAGGATCGGAGAAGAGGATCCCCACGCCACATAATTGTCAAAATGACCAATGTGGAAGCCAAGCAGAGAATCTTAAAGGCAACAAAAACAAAGGGCCAAGTGACATTCAGAGGCAAACCAATTAGAATCACTCCAGACTTCCCAAACCAAGTCATGAGAGCCAGAAGGGCTTGGACTAACATATTCCAAACTCTGAAAGAAAACAACTTCCAGCCAAAAATTTCCTACCCAGAAAAACTTTCTATCAAATTAGATGGGGAAATAAGAAGTTTCCATGACAAACAGAAACTAAAGGAATTTATGTCTTCAAAACCAGCGCTAGAGAAAATACTCAAAGAGATTAACTACAAAGAAGAAATAGGTAACACACACCAGAACCAGAGAAACAAGATTTTCCATCCAACAGACGACTAAGATTGGTTATCTGTGGAGATTCATTATTTATGTTAATATTTTACCTATCTCTAAATTGTATTGTTTGCTTTTATTGTTGCTAATTTTTAGGATCTCTAGTTGGAATATTAATATACCTTCAGATATAGCATTTGGAAATATTTTATCCCATTCTATCAGTAACTTTTAACTCTGTTTACATTGTCTTTGGATATACAATATTTTATTTTTTAGGGAGTTTGTATACCCTTTTGTTGCCTGTGCCATTGAAATCATATCCAAGAAATCACTGCCAATTTCAATGTTGTGAGATTTTATGACCCAGATTTTCTTCTAAAAGTTTATAGTATTAAGATTTATATTTAGGTCTTTTATCTATCTTGAGTTAATATTTGTATATGGGATTAGGTAAGGGTCCAATTTTATTCTTTTTCATGTAATTATTATTTTTCAACAATATTAAGTTAAAAGATTATTATTTCCTCCACCAAATGTTCATGGAAACCTTGTCAAAAATAACTTGACAGTATATGGAAGAATGAATCTCTAGGCTTTCATTTAACTCCAATGGTTTATATATCTGCCTTTAGAACAGTACTACACGGTTTCAATTATTGTAGCTTTATATGGTTTGAAATCAGAAAATATATATCTTCAGAAGCTTTGTTCTTTTTCGAGATCGTTTTGGGTATCTAGAGTCCATATTCCATATTAGGATAGATTTTTTTCTGAAAAATAAATATATAAATATATGATAGTTTCACCTAAAAATAAAAAAAAATTCTCCGGTAAGAAAGAAAGCAAAAAGAAATATTGAAATGTTATCTTTAAGTCATCAAAAGCTTGGTATCAGACAAATGAAACTGTTATGTGAGATTATCATTGTTAATTTTGGATAAATTGCTATAATACTAGATGTCAACCACTAAGCCAAGCATGGGAAGAAGGGATGGGGAGGGAATGTGGTGGGGATCGGGTGGGGGCTGACTGGGCGATGTGTGCATGTATGTCTACAAAAGTTTTTTGTATCCCACTATGATGTATGAATACAGTGCACCAATAAAATTTTTAAATATATATATCTTTAGAACAGTTTGTATTTACAGAAAAAAATTGCAACATTAATAGTTCCCAGACCCCCATATTGTTTCCTCTATTGTTAACTTATTTAATTAGCATGATACATTTGTTAAAATTAATATATAAACAATGAAATTTCCTATATAACTATATATTCATACATAACTCTAGTCCCATCTTTATTCAGATTTCCTTGCTTTTTAACCAGTGTTATTTTTCTCCCATACAGCATATACATCATGCCCATCCTTCCTTCCTTCCTTCCTTCCTTCCTTCCTTCCTTCCTTCCTTCCTTCCTTCTTTCCTTCATATCTTTCTTTCCTTTCTCCCTTCTCTCCTTTCTTCCTTTCTTTCTTATGGCACGGGGGATTGAACCCAGGGGCATTCTACCTCTCAGCTACACCCAAAGCTCCATTTTATTTTTTTATTTGAAACAAGGACTCACTAAGTTGCTGATGCTTTCTCCAAGCCTGTGATCCTCCTGTCTCCTCAGCTTCCCAAGTACTGGATCATAAGTGTGCACCACCACACCTGGCTACCATTATCTTAGGGTTCCTCTTAGCTGTGCCAGCTTTCTCAGTCTCTCCTTGTTTTTGATGGCCTGGAGTGTTTTGAAGAGTACTGCCCCTCATTGGGATTTACTGGTTTTTTTGCATGAGTGGCGTGACGTGTTCTGGGGAGGAAGAGTTGAGAGCTAAGGTGCTGTTCTTACCATGTCTTATGAAGGGTATGTACTCTCAATATGACTTTTCACAGCTGCCGTTGACCTGATCACTGGGCTGAGGCTGCGCACCTCTCTCCATCATGCATTATCTGGAGAAAAGCCACTCCACACAGCCCACTTCTGGACTGGGGAGTTAGGCTCCACCTCTGTGAGGATGGCATATACTTTGTTCCTTTGTTCAATCTTAACACAGGACATGCATTTGTTTCTGTGTAACATTTTATAAGGGGATTATACTGTTCAGGTACCAAAGATATTTAGGCACTTGTAAGACAGTTTACATAAAACTACATAAAATGTGCTCATTCACTGGATACTTTGTGAGCAGGGTGACCCATTTTAAATATGGCACATCTGTACTATGTCATGTGGATAAGACTTCTAAAACACAAATTAAACCATTTTTGCTGTCTGGAGGCATTTTTCCACAGGATCATGTAGTGTTTTTCCTAGTCCAATGGGAATAGACAAGCACAGGCAGATTGTTCACATACCTAGAATGAAACCCTGTTTGTCTAGACAAGTGGCCTGGAGTTTCACTGGTGAAACCCCTCAGGGTCTGAGGATACATGACCTCCCAAGACATCTGTGAGATAAGCAACATGACTGGCTGAATAGCTCCCCCATTTTATCCAAATGACATTCACAAGCTTATTTATCTCACCTCCACTTGGAATGAAGCTGTAACATTTCTTCAGTCCTTATTTTGGGCTTTAGAGTCTCATCTGAGCATCCTTAACAAGATGTTTCCAAAGGATATTTCCAGTTACCAGGTCACTGGATGTCAATTGATGGTACCCAGAAAATTATTTCCATAGCTAAATGATCTTCGAGTTCTTGGGGCTTAACAAACTTGAAGCCTATCTCTATACTTTTTATTATTTATTTAGTTATAAAATAAGCTAGGACCAAGAGCATCATAAGCATTTTCCGAATTATTCTCTTGCCTCTTCTTCCATGTTAAAAGGGATGGATTCTGTATGAGGTCCAGCTCTATCTAGAATTACTCCTTAAAAAATTCCAGATTGTTTTAAACCTATCACAGGGACCCACTCTTCTATCCTGAATTTTATTTAAGGCCAGTGCTGCCCCATGTATGACTGGGAGGTAGGGGAGTCTGCTGAGTGTAGGAGAGTTGAGAATGAGTTTGTATCACTCCTTAAATCACACGATCAAGGAAGGGCCTCTCATCAACCTATATGGACTGACACCTGGTCTGCTGTAGCCATTTTTGAGTATGAAGGGTGCTGGTAGGAGCAGTCAGATTGCTAAGGATTAAAGAACAGAAAGAGAAAAGAATTTTGGTTCCCATAACATCACTGAACAACTAAATCAACAAAACCCAGAGTCTTCTATGTGTGAGAACAAGTTTGCCTTTCCGTTGTTTAAGCCAATTAAGACAAAGTTCTTTGCCATCTGCAGCCAGGTCATTACACCAGATACATGTAAACATAAAACCACACGAATGAAGAGACTTGGGGCTACTTAAGGTGCTGCAAACATAATCTTGTCTCTTCTTTTTTTTGCAACATGTGCTGACTTTAGAATGTAATCTCAAAGAGACAACTTCCATAGAAGATGTTTATTGATGACACTTAGAAATTTCCTTTGGGGATCATCTATCTTGTTATTTTATACATGGTTTGAGTTAATGTTCTAGTTTATATTTCCCTTTTGTGGGAATTCTTCACTTTTCTTTAGTTGTTGGCCTCAATGTATACCAACAGTTTTTAGTTCTAGTTTGAGTTGGGGTAGACTTTTGCCCAAGAGAGGTCACTTTGAGTCTCTGCTCAGGATATTTGGATTTGAGTTTCTGTGACTTGAGTCTCTTTACTAGTTCTTAAACTGAGAAATGATTCAAATTAAGATTGGGGCAAGCTGTGTTTGGCCGTGTGCATGCCAAAGTAGAAAAGACAAGTTTATAGAAAAAAGAAAAAACATGGGAAAAGAAGCAGGAACAAGATACTTTGCCAAAATGAAGAGACAGGGAGTAATGTGGGTTTTTAATTATCTTGTTTCTGGATCCATTTGCTTCTGAATGCCAGCCTTTGGTTCCATGTGGTAAGTTTATATTTGCTGTTTCATCCTATCTGCTGAAAGCAATTTTGAAGGTGTGTTACAAAAAAAAGGTTTAGTAGAATTTGATTTTTTTTTTCTTTTTTGGTAATGCCAAAGCAATTGAAATTCTTTTGTGCCACTGATTTTAATCTGCTTTGTATTAGAGCTATGTAGTGACTTCTATAATCTATTTTATTAGTGTGAGCTATTAAGAGCAAAGTTTCACCTTTCCCATTGTTTAATATACCAAAATCACAAAGTATTATCCTTTGCCTATAGTAGGAATTTAACATATTTGTTGAAAGGTAAATGGTAATTTAAAGAAAGAGCAAATGGGATTCTTGTCCACCCAAATTAAATGTTTATTTCAGGTATCTTAGGAAAACCCTGAACCACTGAATAAAGACATATCCACATAAAAAATTGATTCATTTATACAGCTATTCAATACAATTAAATTCTTCTTTTAGCAGTAATCAACACTTACCCAAGGAATGCTTCAAAATCATTATGGTTTCCATCGTAAGGTTTCTGCATATTGTTGAAGATTAAGTAGTTCTTTAAAAACAATTCTGTTTCCTTTTAATTAACTTAAAGATAATACATTTCAGATGGTACTTTATTGATGAGACTCTTGGAACTTTTATTAAGAGGAGGCATTCTGTAGGAATGGTATTGTTCTCAATATCCTTCTTTTAAGTAGTGCATATGAATAAGTCAAAGAAGTCAAAGAAGTAATAAGTAACAAGTCTCTAAAGAATAAGTCAAAGAAGCCCTGTAAGTATTATGACCACAATTTGATGGTCTTCATGCTCGCTTCAGCTTGACTCAATTCTAGATGACTGTCTTCATCCTGGTTATAGGCCCCTGATATCTCTCTCTCTCTCTCTCTCTCTCTCTCTCTCTCTCTCTCTCTCTCTCTCTCTCTCTCTCTCTCTCCCTCTCTCTCTGTGGTACTGGGGTCCAAACCCAGGGGCATTCTACCTCTGAGTGACACCCCCAGCCCTATTTTTTATTCTTTATTTTGAAACAGAATTTCACTGAGTTGCAAAAGGCCTCACTAAGTAGCTGAAGCTGTCTGAGAACCAAGATCCTCCTGTCTCAGCCTCCCGATGCTGGGATTACAAGCATGCGCCACCACCCCCGACTCCCCTGATCTTCCTTTTATCAGAGCCTTTACTTTAGAAACTAGGAATCACAAATTTTTTTCTCTGCCCCTTTGAAATGTATATTAATTTCCCAGCCTCTTTCCAGTGTTACAACCCAGAAATGTACTTTTCAAGGACCCAAGATCTACTCCTTTGGAAAGTGATCAAGAATGACAGTCCCAGCAAGTGGCCGTTAGATATCAGATATCTCCCAGTATTGGTGGGAGGGTAGGAGCTGAGCTTCCTCTGACCTTTTGCAGGAAGTTGTAAAGCTAACTTCTGCCATGAAAAGTGTGAAAATTTGACTTTTTGGGGGGTGGGTAGGGCCAATTAACAAAGAGATGGCTTACAATTAGCACTCTCTGCCATGCTCCGCCCCAGCTCTCCCTTTTCCTGTCAGAGTTGAGTTTAGAGAACATTCTGATCTCTTTCTCTCTTGTATTGACTATTTCTCCAGTAGTATCAAATAGAAGTTTCCTTGCCTATTTTACTTAGGCTGGTGAAATGCTTGCTTTGACGGTTTCTATAAAAGCAAAAAGATCATTTTCCTTAGCAGTGTTTATAAAATGCTATTAGAAAGCTATCATTATTACATGTTTTAAATGTAATGTATTTAACGGCTTTATATGTTTTATTTGCAAGGCAACGAGGCTCTGTTGATATACTTGCCGTTGCTCTCTGTCAGAGGATGTCCTTCCCAGATTATTTCTGTCCTGTTGGGTGGGGATGCTTTTCACTCCCTGTTTGTGCTGGGCATCTAGATTTATTTGCTTTCAGGACTCAGAGTCTACTAGATTGTTTCTGTAATCAGCAAATTGTCCTGTTCAAGCTTGCTATTCCATGTATTCTGATTTTTTTTACCACCTATAATATTTAAGTCCTAATGTTTTGCTATTTCATAATCTTCAACAACAAACACCTCTATCTGAATCAATTATTTTATCCAACTTTGCCAAGAGCATCTTAGTAGGTGAGCACGGACAGATTAGGGAGCTAGCTGTTTGTAGAGACTAAGCTGCTCTCTGAACTCCAGCTCTGCTCACCTCCCCAGGCACCTGGCTTCTGCAGGTGGTCCCCTTGTCATGGGATTTCCCATCAGGCTGACTATGCAAGGACTGGGCTGGAGAATTGCTCACAGATAAGGGGATGGAGGAGGAAGGAGAACACAAGAGTGTCAGAGAAAGAGGGGTCAAAGGCTACATGAGAACACTATTATTGCACAGCATAGAAGAAAATAATGGTTGCTGGAGGGCTTCTTGGTTGGCCCAGAAGATAATTATTTTGAAAATAAAAATTTAGCTAGATGTGATGAAGCAGATCTATAATCCTAGAACTTAGGAGGCTAAGACATGAGAATCACAGGTTTATGGCCAGCCTCAGCAACTTAGTGAGGCCCTCTGCAACTTAGTGAGACCCTGTTTCAAAATGAAAAAAATAAGCCAGGCGGAGTGGTGCACGCTTGTAATCCCAGCATTTGGGAGGTAGAGACAGGAGGATCGCGGACAGCCTCAGCTACTTAGTGAGGCCCCTTGCAACTCAGTGAGACCCTGTTTCAAGAATAAAGAATAAAATATTAGGTCTGGGAGTGTAGCTCAGAGGCAAAATGCCCCTGGGTTCCATCCCCAGTGCCGCAATAAATATATAAATAAATAAATAAATAAATAAATAAATAAATAAATAAAGTGGTTGGGGTATAGCTTAGAGGTAGACTGCTCTTGGTTCACTCCACAAAAGAAAGAAAAACATAAAGGAAGATACTGAGACAAACTCACATATTCTCATCACTCAAGATGACTATGTGTGGACACTAGAGCACGTATGTTGCACCTAACACTGCCTTTAAGAACATGATGAATTGATAAATATCTCCCATCTCTTTCTCAACACTATCTGTTCTACATTCTACGAAAGCAGAATCCTGTAAATTTGGTACAGGGAAAATAGGAGTATTGGAATTAGAAAAAAGGTTTCTAAATAGCAGCTATCCATCACTTTTTGAATATTTGGAATTTGTTAAAGAATTATTCTAATTTTAATAGGTATTTTTTAAAACTTTACAAATAATTGGAGTGAAATACTTTCTACTTTCTTGTCAACTTTATTTGAACCAATTGCTACTTCATGAGAGATTTTAAACATAATGATATGATGGCATTTAATTGCTTAAAAATATGATCTGTCTGCCAGGTCTGTTTAAAAGGCTGCCTATGTGAAGACTGAACCTAGGGCACTGTTTATGACAGGAGAAATGTGTGTGCACGGCCTAAGGAAGATACTAGTTGGGAGAAGCAGAAACCATAGAGCTGGTGGGAGGTTCAAGAGAGTGATAGGGACCTGGTATTGTGTAGTGTGGCAGAAAAGGAATTTAGAAAAGCACAGATATGGAATATAATACTAATTATGCAGATTACTGTGGGGGGTGCATTTAAATCTGTTCTCTTAAAATATTCAGTAAAACCTGCTGTTAAGTCTTCAGGAAATAATCACATTTCTTGCTGCTGCTTTTGCTGGCCAAAAATGTTTTATGGTAAATAAAAAAGAGCCAAAGTTGTTTTCAATAAATAGAAATAGCACCTGAGCCAGCCACATGAGAGTTGCCTCTAAAGGACCTTACTTAAAACTCCTCCACCATGAACAAATGGAAAAGAAGGTTGACTGGACATATTTATTGAATGGATGGATGGATTTTGCACTAAAATGTTGACTGGATTATGTATTTGATAAGAATTAACATATATCATTAACATTGTGCCTCTTCTACTAAATACAATGATTTCAATCATGATTTTTATACTGCCCAACTGTTCATAAATATGTTCATAAACATGGATTTATTAGTCCTGAGTTGTAGAATCACTCATCTACTTACCTAAAGTTTATTTTTTAATTAACTAATTAATTAATTAATTTTTTATTAATCTTATTATTTATTTATTTATTTTATTTATTGGTGCACTGTATTCATACATCATAGTGGGATACAAACTTTTGTAGACATACATGCACACATCGCCCAGTCAGCCCCCACCCGATCCCCACCACATTCCCTCCCCATCCCTCCTTCCCATGCTTGGCTTAGTGGTTGACATCTAGTATTATAGCAATTTATCCAAAATTAACAATGATAATCTCACATAACAGTTTCATTTGTCTGATACCAAGCTTTTGATGACTTAAAGATAACATTACAATATTTCTTTTTGCTTTCTTTCTTACCAGAGAATATTTTTTTTTCTATTTTTTAGGTGAAACTATCATATATTTATATATTTATTTTTCAGAAAAAAAATCTATTCTAATATGGAATATGGACTCTAGATACCCAAAATGATCTTGAAAAAGAACAAAGCTAGAAGATGTATATTTTCTGATTTCAAACCATATAAAGCTACAATAATTGAAACCGTGTAGTACTGTTCTAGAGGCAGATATATAAACCATTGAAGTTAAATGAAAGCCTAGAGATTCATTCTTCCATATACTGTCAAGTTATTTTTGACAAGGTTTCCATGAACATTTGGTGGTGGAAATAATAATCTTTTAAATAAATAGTGTTGAAAAATAATACTTACATGGAAAAGAATAAAATTGGACCCTTACCTAATCCCATATACAAATATTAACTCAAAATAGATAAAAGACCTAAATATAAATCTTAACACTATAAACTTTTAGAAGAAAATCTGGGTCCTAAACCTCACAACATTGAAATTGGCAGTGATTTCTTGGATATGATTTCAATGGCATAGGCAACAGAAGAGTATACAAACTCCTTAAAAAATAAAAACATATTGTATATACAAAGACAATGTAAACAGAGTTAAATGTTACTAATAGAATGGGATAAAATATTTCCAAATGCTATATCTGAAGGTACATTAATATTCCAACTAGACATCCTAAAAATTAACAACAATAAAGGCAAACAATACAATTTAGAGATAGGTAAAAGATTAACATAAATAATGAATCTCCACAGATAACCAATCTTAATTGTCTGTTGGATGGAAAATCTTGTTTCTCTGGTTCTGGTGTGTGTTACCTATTTCTTCTTTGTAGTTAATCTCTTTGAGTATTTTCTCTAGCGCTGGTTTTGAAGACAAAAATTCCTTCAGTTTCTGTTTGTCATGGAAGCTTCTTATTTCTCCATCTAATTTGATAGAAAGTTTTTCTGGGTAGGAAATTTTTGGCTGGAAGTTGTTTTCTTTCAGAGTTTGGAATATGTTACTCCAAGCCTTTCTGGCTCTCATGACTTGTTTTGGGAAGTCTGGAGTGATTCTAATTGGTTTGCCTCTGAATGTCACTTGGCCCTTTGTTTTTGTTGCCTTTAAGATTCTCTGCTTGGCTTCCACATTGGTCATTTTGACAATTATGTGGCGTGGGAATCCTCTTCTCCGATCCTGTCTAAAGGGAGTTCTATAAGTTTCCTGGACCTGTGTATCAACCTCTTGCTCTATGTTTGGAAAATTTTCTGCTATTACTTCCTTGAAGAGATTGTTGATCCCTTTGGTTTCACTTTCTTTTCCCTCCTCTATTCCAATTATTCTTAGGTTAGCTCTCTTAAAATGGGGCCATATTTCTTCAATGTCAGATTCCTGCTGTCGGATATTTTTTTCTAGATTAGAAACTATGCGTTCATTTTTGGATCGCTCATCTTCTAAGAGCAAGATTCTATTCTCCATTGGTCTAATCAGTTGTTTGTACTTTGAATTGAGGCCTTACTTCATTAATTGCATCCTTTATCTCTTTTTGGCTCTCTCTGAATTCTTTTCGAAGCACCTCTATTTATTTTCCTGATTTGATCTTTTGAAATCTCTGATTTTCTGTTTTATCGGGTTCTGATGTTGTGGGGTTGTGGGCATTCATTGCTCCAGTGTTATTCCTCTTTCCCATGATTTCGGAAGTTTGTGCCTTCTCTGGGTTCTTCCCTTGGGTCACTATGACTTCGCTTAAGGTGCTCTGGATCTCGAGTCTGTATTATCTCTGACCCCAGTACTCCTTTACTAGGTTGTATCACAGAGTCTCCGACCCAGGGAGTCGATAGAGGCTGCTTTAGACTATGGGAGTGCCAGGTTGCACGTTCTCCTATGGTGTGATATCTCTGCCACCGCCACTTCCCCACTGGGTCAAGTCCCAGGGAGTACAGTACTGGGATTTCTCCTCTGTGGCCCGCAATTTGACTCACTGTTCTTGAGTTCGCAGATGTAGCTGTACTGGACTCATTGAATTCACTGTTGCTGCCGCCGGTGGCAATATGGCGCCGCTGCCACGCCCTCGGACGTGAGGCTGGCATATTTTTTCTTCTCTGGTTTTGAGTTCCACTCTGAGTCCCTGCAGCGTGTGCCGAGCTCAGCCACTGGGAGCTTTAGATGCTCCCTGCGCCGAAAGATCACGCCTGGCTGTTCCACAGCGGCTCACCTCAGCTTGCTGTAGCCGTCTGGTGAATTCACCGCTGCAGCCGGCAGTATGGCGCTGCTGCCGCGTCCTCGGGCGTGAGGCTGGTGTATCTCCTCTGTGGCTCTGAGCTCTGTTCTCAGTCCGCTTTCTCTCTGGAGCCTGGTGATTTTTTTGTTTCTCTGGTGATGGTGTTTTCTAGCTATGAAAGGCGCTGATTTTGTGGTAATGGAGACTGGTTGTTAGCAGGGCTCTTAAGCCCCGCTTTTCTCGGTCGCCATCTTCCCGGAAGTCCCACTTACCTAAAGTTTATTAAGCATGTACTATGTCAGATGCAATAGTGCCAGGCCTGGCTTCCTCAAGTTGCTATGACTGAGGAACTAAAATTAACATCAAAACAAATGATAATGTTCGAATACAACCTATGCACAAACAGAGGAATTGAAAGCATTATTTTAGTATAAAAAAGAGATACTATTTGGATGCAGAGCAAGTTAGGAAAGTTACCGGTTAAGTGTTTAGTCTGTTACAACCCAAACTAGAACTTTCCTGCAAAGTTTTATAAAGGCTTTCCAATTATGGTTTAGGGGCAGGAACTATTCTAATAACACGGAGTATTTCAGAATGTGATTTTTTTCTAGTAAGTTAACAAACATTGGCATTAATAGACTGGTTACAAAGCTTGCCATCCAAGTTTTGGAATGGGAAGATACCAAAGCAATCTGCTTCCAAATAAAGCCAAGAGATATGTCTGGTAAGAGATAATGGCAGTGTTCTAAATGGAATCTTCTCATGATGGTAGAGCTATCTCCTGTTTTCCTTTCTTTCATGGAAGATCTTGTTCACATTTGGTTAAAGGATGTAAATGTAGTTACCATCAGAGTGAGTCTTTAAACAAGTCTGTGTCCAGAGAACTTCATCGAGGTTATATTTGACCCACATTTATTTATGGAATGCCATCATTGTGCCACCTACCTTGTGTGCATCTAGATATCGCCTTGTGACAAGACTGCTGAGCATGCATTTAGGTTTTACATGAAGTATATGTTCATTTATACAAGTATGAGAGTTCCTGTGTTCTCCATTGAGATGTGTAAATGAATCAAGGCATTGCATAAAAATCCAAATATATATATATATATATATATATATATATATATATATATATATATATATATTTAGTCATGTTTCCTTTCTTTCATTTTTTTCTTTTTTTGGCAGTACCAAGGATTGAAACCAGGAGCATTCTACCTCCAAGCTACATCCCTAGCCCTATTTTTTATTCTTTATTTTGAAACAGGGTCTCACTGAGTTGCAAAGGGCCTCACTGAGCAGCTGAGGCTGTCTGCAAACCACAATCCTCCTGTCTCAGTCTCCCGAATGCTCGGATTACAAGCGTGTGCCACCACGCCTGGCTCAATGTTTCCTTTTCAAATTGAGAAAGAAGAAGGAAAATATGTGGACATATAAACATTGGGAAACTGAATAGTAGCAATAAAATTTTTACTTAAAAGAGGTTAAGAAAATATTGTGGTATAAGTAATTTAGAGGATACTGGTACAGGGCATACATTGGAGTCTTGGACACAAGACATTAGTAGAGAAGGAAGTATGCTCTCAGAGGCCACCATCTCAGAGGAAGCACCCTTTCTAATTGCTGTTGCTAGCATTGTGGTGACCTTGGCTTCCTGTCAGTATTTTAATTTAGACTTCAGAAAATTTAAAGTCTAGCTTCCTATCCAGGGTCATCCTGATTTATCCATTAACATCTCTGAGCAAACAGAAATTCCTCAATATCAATGAGATTTGCTGTTTATGAGGTTTTGAAATATTTGAGGATGCTTAGCTGAAAATTAAGAGTCCCAAGCTTTTCCTATGAAATTCTCTGTCAGCATACTAGGTATAGGGCTTTGGAAGCTGTGTCTCTAATATTATCCCAACAAGATTGTATCCTTCCAGTTAATATTTTTAGTATATATTTGCATATACCATTTGTATTGTTTCTCTTGTAAATTGCAAATTTTCAACTTTATTTGTATTGATTTATAACAAATCTTGAAATATATATACACATATATACATATATATGTCATACACATATATACACATACATGTAAAACTATATATATGTTTGATAAATAGATGTTAGTTTTGATAGATATCTTGCTAAATAGATGTTAATTTTTATCTTATGTATATTACAAAAATATTCCCTCCTGTTATTGGTGTTCTAACAGTATGTATATATGAAAGAGGTGGGACAGGGTTGGTTTTATGCATGTAATAAGCAAGTAAGAAAAGACATGATCTATGGCATATTCCATTTCCTACCGAAGAGAACTAGAGTAATTGGCTTCCGTGGGATTATGTTTTTGAAATTTTAAACAAATATTAACTGATTCCCTTTGCATATCTGGCTTACCCTTGCTCCTCTCTCTCCAACTCAAGCTTTGGAGTCATTTGGACCCCTTGTTGCTTTAGGAAAATGGTGTGTTGGTGTACTGGCACAGAGCAGCAGAGGAGGGGCTGTTTCTGCTTTTAAGTTTCTAAAGCTCAGGCTCTGCAAATAAGAGAAGAGATGAAAGGTAGAAATATATATATATATATATATATATATATATATATATATATATATATACACACATATATATATGAAAGGTAGAAATATATACATATACATATACATACATATACATATATATACATATACATATATATACATATACATATATACATATATATCCTGTCCCAGTTAATCTACCTCCTAATTTGGAGAAAAACCAAATAGTATTTCTTTGACTAAGGTGGGGATCACGTGGGAGCAAAACTAAGGGTTTTTAGATAGCAGTGGCCACTTGTGAGTGGAGGGGCTTGTTCTCTCCCTCCTCAGGAGTGTGAACAGATATAGAACCCCTGACAGGTGGGTGTGGTCTGAGAGAAGAGGAAACTTGTGGCTCATTTTCTTGGCTGATTTCTTAGTAAACCCTGAGAATCTGGCAGGTCCCTAAAAACAGTTTCTACGTTGTGTCTAGAAACACAAGGCCTCAAGTAACCTCATGAAGTTTCTAATTTTCCAACGTGGTAGAGAAATAGAGTGGGCCATTTATTGTTGAGAGTTTAGAAAACATAGCAGAAACTGAAGCTCAATTTGTAGGAAACTTGCAGACAGAAATAAGCGATGTCCCATGGCTGTATGGCACAATATCTAGAGACACAAGTCCCTTATACTCCATGCCAAACTTGATCCTCTGGGTGGATGCAGAGGCATCCTCAGGAAGAAAGCAAAGAGAGATGTCAAAATACAGATTAAACACATTTCTATCAAATAGAGAAGGGACACTTTCTGTAGACTCATTTGTGTGTAGTACTTAGCCTGGTAAGATATCAGTTTGGAACTTGTTCCCTGAGCCCCATTCCCATTCTTGGAAAGGGAGAACTTAATACCTTTGTTGGCCTCTCTGAACTAGGGCCACAGTGGAAGCAGGTGCAGAAGAGAGGCACATGTGTGGAGAAGCACGCTGGGATCTAAGAGTCTTGAGTCCCCTCCAGACCACCCCCAGCCTCCTTGCATTCCAAATGTTCCACCATTATCTGCGTGGGTGAGATCGGGAAAGGTTTCAGAATAGGATGTCATTGTCTCCTCTCCCTGTCAGTCCCATAGCTGACCTCATGCAGTCAGTGAGGTATTTACAGGGTGAACTGCTGGCTCTTCTACTTCCTTTTCATTAACCTGCTCTCCTTGGTTCTCTTGAGTTGGTTCTGTAATTCCACAACATAGGTTCAATTTAATTGCCTGGGCTTATTCACTAGGAACTTCTTTGAACTACATCTTCTGATCATGAATTAGGGAGGACCAACATTTTTCTCAAAGGGCTAAGAGTAAAGATTTTGGGCTGTAGGCCATGTAGTATCTGCTACTATTCAACACTGATATTGCAGCAAAAAAAATTCATCTATATTATGCATATGGTGAGCTTGACTGTGTCCCAAATAAACTTTATTTAAAAAGGTAACTAACTGGGTATGGTGGCCCACTCCTGTAATCCTAGTACTTGGAAGGCAGAGAATGGAGGATCACCGAGGAAAGTGTCAACAACTTAGTGAAACTCCCAGCAACCTAACAAGACCCCATTTCAAAATAAAAATAAGAAGTGGTGCATGCTTGTAATCCCAGTACTTGGGAGATTGAGACAGGAGGATCACAGGTTCCTGGCCAGCCTCAGCTGCTTAGTGAGCCCTCATAACTTAATGAGACCCTGTTTAAAAATAGATAATTAAAAATAGGGCTGGGGGTATAGCTTGGAGGTAGAATGCTCCTGGGTTCAATCCCCAGTACCACAATAAATAAATAAGTAAGTAAGTAAGTAAATAAATAAATAAATAAATAAATAAATAAATAGGACCGGGGTGTAGCTCAGAGGTAAAATACCCTTGGGTTTAATCCTCAGTACCTCCACATGCACACACACACACACACACATACACACACACAAACACACACACACATACGTACACATGCACATGCAGACACATACACAGGTACAAAGGTAACTGGCCAAATTTGGCCAGTGGGTCTAGATTGTACCTCCTGTCTTAGATAGCACCTCCTCCTACCTTGTGTCTAAGAATCTTATCATGGGAGATCAGGATTTAGACTATGCTAGGAGGGATATTTAAACTCAATTTGTTTACATGTCCAAATAAAATACTAGAATGAGCTTGCATAGATCCACATAGACTGGATTGTTGGCGTTAGAGATCAACTATCTCAGATGTTGCAATGTGAGCTGGTCCTTTTTAAAAATTTTTTTTATTGGTACATTTTAGTCATACATCTTAATGGAGTGCAAGATAGTGGAGGCATACATGCGCACATTATTCATGTAGCTCTTCTTCAATTCCCACCCCATCCCCTCCCTCTCCCTCCTTCTCATGCTTGGCTTAGTGGTTGACTGATATGTTTGTGAATGTACATCATGTACATTAGGGAAATTACCTCTTCCCCCAATCCCCCTTAGTTGGGTTACCTTATTTCCTCATCTATAGTATATCCTTCTTTGTCTAGAGTTCCTTCTATGACCCCTTTTCTCTCTAGCTTCCACATATTAGGGAGAGCAGCCGATTTCTCATTTTTTGTGACTGACTAATATCACTTAGCATAATGTTCTCCAGTTCCATTCATTTTCCTGTAAATGACATAATTGGTTTTTCTTTATGGCTGAGTAAAATTCCATTATGTATGTATTTCATAGTGTTGTAATCCATTCATCAGTTGATGGACATCTTGCCTGGTTCCATAGTTTGGCAATGATGAACTGTGCAGCTATGAACATAGATACCTATGTATTCATTTGGTAATTTGATTTACATTTTTTAAAAAACTTTTTATTGGCACATTGTAGTCATACATCTTAATGGGTTAAAAGATGGTAGATACATACTTACACACATCACCCAATTAGCCCTTACCCAATTCCCTCTCATTCCTTCCTCCCTCCTCCTTCCCATGCTTGGCTTAGTGATTGACTTTGTTATGTTGTTTAAGTTTATCATGTGCTTTAGAGAGTTTCCCTCTTCCCCCTCCTATCCCCTCAGTTAGGATGCCTTATTTGCTCATCTATAGGATCTCCTTCTTCATCTAGAGTTCCTTCTGTTACCCATTTCTCTCTAGCTTTTGCATATTATGGAAAGCATCTGATTTCTTATTTTTTTGTAACTGACTAATTTCATTTAGTATAATGTCCTCCAGTTCCACCCATTTCACTGTAAGTGATGTAATTGTGTTTTTCTTTATGGTTGAGTAAAAGTCCATTGTGTACATATCCCATAGTTTTGTAATCCATTCATCTTTTGATGGACATCTTGGCTAGTTCCATAGTTTGGCAATTGTGAATTATGCAGCTATGAACATAGATACACATGCATTAGTTTGGTAATTTGGTTTCCATTCTTTTGGATAGATACCCAGAAGTGGTATTGCTGGGTCATATGGTAAGTTCATTCTCATTCTTCCAAGGATCCTCCATACTGTTTTCCAAAGTAGTTGTACCAGCGTTTGTTGTTTGTGTCATGAATAGTTGCCATTCTAATTGGAGTTAGGTGAAATCTCAGGGTAGTTTTGATTTGTACCTCTCTGATTACTTAGGATATTGAACTTTTTCATACATTAATTGGCCATTTGAATTTCTTCTTTTGTAAAGTGTCTCTTAGTTCACTTGCGCATTTTTTTGATTGGATTATTTGTTTTCTTAGTGGTGACTTTCTTGAGTCCTCTGTAGTCTAGATATTAGTCTTCTATTGGAAGAATAGTTGGCAAATTTTTCTCCCATTCTTTCAGCTCTCTATTGAGGTTCTTGACAGCTTCTTTTGCTGTACAGAAGCTCTTCAGTTTAATGCAGTTCTACAGTTTGATCCACCTTTTAGTTTCTTGTGCTTTGGGGGGGTCTTGTTAAGAAATTTTGTGTCTGTGCCTACGTGTCGAAGTGTTGGATCTATGCTGTCTTCTAGGAGATGCAAGGTCTCTGGTCTAATTTCCAAGTTTTTGATCCATCTTGAATTGACTCTTGTGCAGGATGAGAAAGTGGGGTTTATTTCCATTTTTCTGCATTTGTTGAAGAGGCTTTCTTTTTTCCAGTGTATGTTTTTGGCCCCTTAATCAAAAATCAATTGGCTGTGTGTGGATTTGTTTCTGAGACTTCTATTCTGCTCCATTAGTCTATGTGTCTGTTTTTGTGGTGGCACCATGCTGTGTGTGTGTGTGTGTGTGTGTGTGTGTGTGTGTGTGTGTGTATTACAGTACTGGGGATGGAACCCAGGGACATTCTACCTTAGAGCTATACCCTCAGCCCTATTTTTTTATTCTTTATTTTGAAACAGGGTCTCACTAAGTTGCAGAGGGCCTCGCTAAGCAACTGAGGCTGGCAGAAAACCTCAATCCTCCCATCTCAGCCTCCCAAGTACTGGGATTACAAGTATTGCACCACCATGCCCAGCTTGCTGTTTTTATTACTATGGCTTTGTAGTATAGTTTGAAGCCAGGTATTGTGATGCTTCCTGCATGGTTCTTGTTGTTGAGAACTACTTTGGCTATTTTGGGCTTTTTGTTGTTCCAAATAAATTTAAGAACTGATTTTTCTATGTCTGTTAGGAATGACCTTAGTAATTTAACAGGTATTGTGTTTAATCTGTAGATCACTTTGGAAAAAATGGTCACTTTGATGATATTTATTCTGCCTATCCAATAACATGGACGACCTTTCCATCTTCTAAGTTCTTCTTTGATTTCTTTTTTCAATGTTTTATAATATTAGTTATAGAGGAGTTTTACCTCCTTGATTAGGTTTATTCCTATGTATTTAATTTTTTGTGGGGATATTCTGAATGGAAGTTTTTTCTGGATTTATTTTTTAGTGGACTTATGATTGGCACAGGAAAGCTTCTGATTTTTTAAAGATTGATTTTATATCCAGACACTTTACTGAATTTGTTGATCAGTTCTATAAGCTTTTTGGCTGAGTTTGTTGGGTCTTCTAAGTATAGTATCATGTCATCTGCAAATAGGGTTTTTTTTTCTTTTTTTTTTTTTTTTTAGTTCTTTTCCTATTTGTAGTCCTTTGACCTCCTTCTCTTGCCTTATTACTCTGGCTAGAGTCTCAAGTACTATATTGATAAGGAGTGGTGATAATGGACATTTTTTGTTCTGTTCCTGTTTTAGGGGGAATTCTCAAAGTTTTCCCCATTTAATATGATGTTGGCTGTGAGCCTATTGTCCATTGCCTTTATGATGTTGAAGTATTTTCCTTCTATTCTCATTTTTGGAAGTGCTATTAGCATAAATGAGTGTTTGATTTTGTCGAATGCTTTTTCAGCATCTATTGGAATTCTTATGTGATTTTTGTCTTTGGTTCTGTTTATGTGATGAATTACATGGATTGATTCTCGTATGTTGAACCAGACTTGCATCCCTGGGATGAACCCTATCTAGTAATGGTATATGATTTTTTTTTACGTGGTTTTGAATATGTGTTGCTAGTATTTTGTTTAGTAGTTTTGCAGCTAAGTTCGTCAATGATATAGACCTGTAGTTTTCTTTCCTTGAGCTGTCTTATTTGGTTTTGGCATCAATGTGATGTTGGCTTCACAGGATGTATATGAAAGAGTCTCGTTTCTATTTCATGAAACAGACTGAAAAGTATTGGGATTACTGTGAGCTTCAGTCTTAGCTACAGGAGTCAGACAGACCAATTGGTGGGTGGGGTTAAGATTTTTAATACTGCAGTAAATTTTTTCTTCATCAGTCTGGGGCATGAAGGTCAGTGCCTTCTCTCCAGATGTGAACACATAGGTGATGGCTGGGGTTCCACCTTTTTGCACTGTGGAGGTATGGAGAGTCTAGTGAGTGAGTGCTGAGGGTTCCCTCAATGTGTGCAATCCTGCCGAGGGCCTGGTGGGTCCTTAAGGCTGGGCATGGACATTCAGCATGGCCATTTTCAGCAGCAGGAGCAGGAGTCTTGTCTTCTGACTCCCAGAGAGTCTTAATAAATGCCCGTTTGTCCCAGTTGTGCTCAGGAAAGAGAGGAGGTAATGTCTCCTAGTGACAGTGAGGAGATTTAAGGAGGTCTCTGGATATTTGGGTATGTGGCCCTCTACAGCCATGGCCATTGAAATGGCTGAGTAGGGAGCTGTGACTGAGGCTGGGGGGACTCTCCTGAGGCACCTATGACAGCCACCTCAGAACCCCAGAACAGTTGCTAGCCAAGTCCATGAGTATAACAGATTTTTGACAAATATACTAAAGACAACTGAAGAATTGGAACATACAGAGAATTGTAAGCTCATTTTACTTTTGGCAGCCGATGAGACCACTGAGACAGGTCAAAAGTGATTTCTAAACCACAAATGTGCATTTTCAGTCCACATGCTGAATATTGTCTTCTAAGATAATTTCTTTTTGCAGGTACCATATGGGTAGATTTGATTTATTTACTTCATCCAAATATTTAGGAAGATTCAAAATTTTCATTGTTTTAAAAAATTTTATAACTATCTTTGTGAATAATGTAAACTGTGTTTTTCTAATGATTTTCTTCGGATAGATTCCTAGAAAAACTTTGCTGAGTTGAATCTCATGAGCATTTCCAAGGTTCCTGGAATTTACTGACTTTTTTTTCCAAGAGATTGTGAGAATGTCTGTCTAATTCAGCTTTCACCAATATCAGATAGTTGGAGAGAACATTGCTAATTCAATAGGCATATTAATTTTATCTATTTGATTGCTAATTAAATTGTGCATTTTCTGTGTTTACCAACCACTTGTATGTTATTTACTTTTTTTCTTATTTACTTTTTGATTTGGCAAGCATTGTTATCTTACTCCCCCTAATGAGAAGGCCAAGGATCAGAAAGCTCCAGTGACTGGGCCACCAGTCAAACAGCTGGCAAGGTGCAGATCTGGGACCTCAACCTACATTAGAGTCCTTATTCCATGTGCGTTCAGTTGCACAATAGTGTACTGAAAGAAGACAAAGAGAGCTTCCTCTATTTTCTGTTTCAGATTCTCTCAGCATCAGCTCTCCCCTCTCATTTTTTTTTAATTCCTGAAAATCACAACTGACACCAAAATCTCAGGAGAAATTTAATGTAAGAGCTTACAGAGTTTCATTCAAAGATGAAGGTCAGCAGAGACAAAGCAGATACATTTTCAATCTGTTTTAATGAATCAAGACTGATAGAGTGAATTCCCTTTTGTGAATGAAAAAAGACTTACTGTGGTTTTCTTTCAAAAGAAGATTTTATTCGGTATTTGATAAGATTAAATGAAACATAGTATTTCAAGGATGAAATTCACTTTTTTCCAGATGCAGAAACATCTTCTAATTTGGAATTCATATTTTTCTATTAAAATTAAATTTGTAGGAAGTAGGATAGAGGTCATATAAAAAAGATGGAATAAGAGATAAAGCACTGTAGCCAAAACAAAAGAAGTCTGTACTGAGTTAGCAATTAATGTCTACTCCTTCCCTTTATCAACTATAAAGACCTGTTTGAAGTTTTTCCCTGGCATTTTTGTCTCTTCTTCTACCTCATCTTTTGATATTCTTCTAGTCTAAGTGTTGCTTCCCATTACAATTTTCTTTTATTTTTAAAAAATAAATTTTCATTTATTTCTGCTCTGATTTAAACAATTTCCTGTCTTCTACTGGCTTTGGGGTTAGACTGTATCTGTTTTTCAAGGGCTTTGAGGCTTGTCATTAAGTTATTTATTTTATGATTTTCTGTTTTTCTTATGTGAGCACTCAGTGCTATAAATTTTCCTCTTAAAACTGCCTTCAATGTGTCCCACAGGTTTTGATATGTTGTATCTCTATTTTATTTTGTTTTTAAAAATTTCTTGATTTTACCCTTTACTTCTTCTATGACCCACTCTTAGAAGTGTGGTGTTCAGTCTCCACATGTTTATGTGGTTTCTCTGAGTCTTCTTATAGTTGATTTCTAATTTCATTCCATTATGGTCTATAAAGACACAGGTAAGTATGTCACATTTTTTGAATTTGCTAGTGCTCACTTTGTGGCCCAGGATGTGATCTATTTTAGAGAAGGTTCTGTGATCAGCTGAGAAAAATGTGAACTCTGCTGTAGTTGGGTAGAATATTCTATATGTGTCAAAGTTTACCATTGTCAAACTATGGAACCAGCCAAGACATCCATCAACAGATGAATAGATTACAAAACTGTGAGATATGTACACAATGGAATTTTACTCAGCCATAAAAATAAACACAGTTATATCATCTTCAGGGAAATGGATGGAACTGGAGGACATTATGCTAAGCGAGATTAGTCAGTCACAAAAAGTAAGAAATCGGATGATTTCCCTAATATGTGAAAGCTAAGGAGAAATGGGTCATAGGAGGAACTCTAGGTGAAAAATTCTGGGATTACAAGCATGCACCACCATGCCTGGCTGTGATTTTTCTGTAATTTAAATTTTATTAACAAAGTTCTCCCGAAATGATGAGATTTCTTAATTGAGCAACAGCCAACATCAATTTAAAGAACTTCCAGTGACTTCCTAGTTATTGGTCCCATGATTATTTCTTTAACTTAAAAAATACTGATTTTGTAGTTAAGCAAACAAGACCTGAATGATACAATGGTTAATGAGAGAATGGAAAATATTTTCACATGTGTTTAATAGAGAAAAATAATGAAAAGTCCTTGCTGCAGGGGTGCTAGAAACCAGGGGGCTAGCAGAGGGTGAGAACAGGGCAGACCAACAGCCATGGCACTAGTACCCCGTCCCTGTCCTTCATCAGCTGTGCCCCTACAAAGCACACTTCACTCTCAGACCCAAATCCACCACTGTGAAACAGAGTTACAGTCTCTTCTTCGGGGTATTGTATGAATTTTGAATGTGATAATGAATGTAAAGATTCAACAAGTAGCCAAGTCATTATAGGTATTACTACTGTTCTAAGTGAGTCTATCTCCTTCATCTTATTAGATGAGGAAGTTGAGTTGCAGGAAGGTAAATGACAAGCTAAGAGGTGTCTCAGGATCTATTTTGTCTGTACTGTGTTAGATTTATAGAATACAACCTGGTTACCAAAGTGAAGTAAGAATTGCATCATAAACACCGGGGTCACTAAATATTCCTTAACATCTATCTCCAGAAATATGTGAAAAGCCAACGAAACACTTGAGGGGGGAAACCTAATCACATTTCCACAGAGAAGATACCTACTCACACACTGAGAAACAAAATACATCATATCTTTGTGTTTCTGTTGTTGTTGTTGTTGTTGTTGTTGTTGTTGTTGTGATACTGAGGATTGAACCCAGGGGCATTCTACTTATGAGATATATACCCAGCCATATTTTATTTTTTATTTTGAAACAGGGTTTCACTAAATTGCAGAGGGCCTCACTAAGTTACTGAGGCTAGCCTCAAAGCTATGATCTTCCTGTCTCAGCCTCCCAAGTACTACAGTTGCACCGTGTCTGGTTTGTTTTTATCTTTCTGAAAGCTTTACTCTAGAAACCTCTACAACAAAGTCAGAATAGCCAAAGCTAGAAATTGTCTGGGGGTTAGAACACCTGTGATCTAGTTTTGGGACCCTTTCTGAGCTGCATGACAAAGAACAAGAAAGTTGACCATTCTGAGTGCCTGCATGTACATCTGTGCACTGGAAATGATGGTATTTACCACCCAGTGTTATTATGAAGCTCAACACTTTTAAGAGTGTAAATATGGATTTGGAATTCTGAACACTATACAACTAAAAGGGATTAGTGAACAAGCTTTATAACCCAGCAGGGAGCACGTAATTATGAAAGTTTATATGAAAATATGTTTTAGTTAACCAGATGAAAGGAAATCATAGATTTAAGAGCTATGGGAAAAACAATCAATAATATTTGAACATTTTATTTCACCTAATCTACCTTGATCATGTAGTAATTTAAGTCTAATTTTTCCCTACTGTAATTGCATGTTGTTTTACTTGCAGTTATAGTCGTTGAAATAATACTATGATTTGAGTGAAGCCCAATAGTACAATTTATAATTAAAAATTAACCAACTTGAAAGAATATTTTATTTATAAGTAGTTGTTCATAACTCTTATTTCTAAGCTGATAAATTTTAAGACAAAGGAAAGTTTGGAGAAGTGTAGAAGAAGGAAATGAGAATGTAGGTCTGGAAAATGAGTGGAGAAGATCTGAGAGGACAAATGATGTCCTTAACTTTTCTAGTGATGTGAATCTGAGTTTGTCATCTCATTAGTCATCAAGATGAAATCAGTTATGGAGATCCAAAGTTGTTGTGATAATTTATTATGCAGGTGATAGTTGAAGTGTGATTAGGTAAATCACCTCAGAAGGAAATAAAAACATAAAAAAGGAAGAATCCGTGAAGGAAGGAATGACTTCCACTGACGTTGTGTACATATGTGAAAACGCCAATGCCGACCTCAATAGCCTGTAGGGGAAGGGGGAGGAGTGCAGCAGGAGCCAGGAAAGCCCACCAACTGCTGTGTGCATGTATGTCACTATCACTAAGCGAGACTATAATGCAACCAATAAAAGTATAAAAATTTAAAAAACAAGAAGAACCATCATTATTACATTACTTCTAAGCAATAATGAAAGATGAGGAAAGGCAGTTCATATGAAATAGGATCAGTAAAACCATGGTGAGAGTGTGAATGTGGAAGCTGCTGGATTAAAGAAAGAAGTGGGGCAGAGTGAAAAAGAGAGAGAGATGCACAATATACAGAGAGGATGTCCCTTAAATAGGAATGCCAGCATTCCCAGAGCAATTTGAGTTCTTCCAGTTTGATCAAAGAGATGGTTTCCACTGGAAAATAGACATGGGTCAGAAAATAAGGAACTAAAGCCATGAGGGAAGAGGTGGGGAGGACATAAAAGAAATTCCAAGTGAGGTTAAACATTGTTCTTTCACTCGATTAGCATAGATAACCTTTATTGGCATATGTTAGAAATTGCAAATCGCAATTGTGTTTATATGTATGTATTTTAAAACTATTAACAATTATATGAAGGCTACAATCTTAATGAGAATGTGCTAAAACAAGTTCATCAAAATATTTTACATTGAACAGGAACACATTATATAAAAGTGTCAAGACTAACAGAAATATGAAGGGACTTGTGTTTTTGAGGTGTTAATTGGCATATTCAAAAGAATCACCATATTTAAACTTGAAGTGACTTTAAATTAGATTATTAAAATACTGGGATAAGGGGAAAAGACCCCTAAAGAGAAAAGAAGAACTAAATCAAAGAACTATAATTGCAACATGATTTTTTACAGAAATGAAACATGTCAACAGTTGAGTTTATAGAAGATATTAATACATGAAACATAATAATGATAACAATGCAAGACAAAAAGGTAATGGAATAAATAAGGTAAGTTTTATACTTTAAAGTATATACCATAAAACAACATTTTTCTCTTATTACTTGCTTGAAAGAAAGGGATATATTGAATTTTTTAATTTATAATACTACAAACAGTTTCAATAACAATATGAGGTTTCTAGAAAATGAATAAAAAGATAAAGTAGTTACTCAGCAAATAGCCATGTGTTGATTGACTTGTGTCCAATCCCGTGTTCACTGAATGCTCTGGGAAGGAAACATCTCACCATCCTGGCCCAACAGCCAACACACAGAGAAGTCCCTCATCTCATGTTACAAATGTTGTTATGACCCCAAATACAATGATGTGATGGCATCACATATACATATCAGTCATTTATAAAAACCATAAAAACCATGAGGTAAAGTTAAGCAGAATAAAGAGAGAAAGAGTAAAAAGCAATGTTAGGCAATTAAGGAAGATTTGGTAGATGGGAGGGATTGAGAAGAAACATAAAGGAAAAGAGAGATAGCCATGTAGTTATCTGGAAGAACATACCAGCCAGAGTCAGCAGGAGCATATGTGGAATATTCAGGAAGGAGGGTGCAGTGGCAGAGTATCTGGGGCACAAGAAGCAAGGTATAGAGGAGGCAGGAGAGTGTATGGAGGGCTGTACCCACAGAGCATCGGAAGTCACTGTACAGGCTAGGATACACTAGAGGGAGGTTAGAAGCTACAGGAATGTGTAATGGGTTGGATTTAGAATGCCCCCTCATGGAAATAAGGCAGCCATATTGGAGGTGGGGTTTGGTTGAGGAGGTGTGGCTTTGGGGTTATATATGGTTTTGCCTCCCCTTGCTCTTTCTCTTTTTTCATGCCTCCATGATGTGAGAACAGAGTCTTGCTCTCCCCCTCTCTCTGCTTCCTAACTTCAGGCCCTGAGATCTGCAGACCCAACCTGACATGGACTGAACCTTTGATGTTTCCAAAACTATGAGCCAATAAATCTTTCTTCCCCTAAGCTGTATAGTCAGTTGTTTGGGGTTAAAGCGGTGAGAATGCTGACTGAAAGAGAATGTCTAGAGCAGAAAGTGACATGATTTGACATCTTTACAAAGATTCTTTGGGCACTAGTATGGAAAATAAACTCCAGGGGGAAAAGTGGAAGTAGGGAAACCAATTATAGGCATACAAATGCCAGATAAAAATGGTTTGGAGTATGAAACTAGCCAAGATGTCCATCAACAGATAAATGGCTAACAAACCATGGGATATGTACACAATGGAATTCTACTCAGCCATAAAGAACAAAATTATGTCATTTGCAGGAAAATATATGGAACTGGATAATATTATGCTAAGTGAGATTAGTCAGTCATGAAGAGTAAAAAGTCTGTTATTCTCCCTTATATGCAGAAGCTGGGGAGAAATTGAGACATAGAAGGAACTCTAAAGAGAAACCATAGTTAGGTGAAGAAGGGGACCTACAGAGGGAGATGGGGGAGGGAAAGAAGGAACACCTCAATGGTCATGATATACATACACAAACTTATCAACACCCATCACTGTGCTAAGCATGAGAAGAAGGAGGGGGAGAGAGAAAAGGATGGGAACTGGGGGAGGGTTCAATAAATTCTGAGTGAATGTATGCCTCGATCATCCTGAACTTCAACAAGATATATGATTACAATGCACCAGTAAAAAAGAAGAAGAAAAGAGAGAGAGAGAAAAAAATAGTGTTTTGGAGCAGAGTGGTAGGGTAAAGATGAAGAGAAGTGCCATAGTCAACATATGCTTGAACATGGAGTCCACAAGACTTGCCAATTGTTTGGCTAAGTGGCAACAGACAAAGAGAGGAGTGATCAAATATGATTTCAAAGTCAAAGGTAGGAGTGACTGGGTGAAGAAACACTGATTTAGGGTACACCCATGCAAGATGTTTATTCTAGAAATTAGATTCAGAGGTAGAATACCTCTGAGTCATACCCTTTTTATTTATATTTTTATATTTTTGAAACAAGGTCTTGCTAAGTTGCTAATGGTCTCACAAATTTTTAAAATCTGGCCTCAAGCCTGCAATCATCCTTTCTCAGCCTCCCCAGTTCTTGAATTACTGGCCCAGCTAAGAGCAAGATTCGGTGGTAGGGATGGTCAATTGGGAGTATGGTAAATTTGGGATGCCTATTAGACCAATAGAAATATAAAGTAATGTGAAAGACCTTGAATGGAGATTTAATGTGTGGAGTGTTGAGCTTTAGAGATGGTATTATCATCTGGAATATACGTATGTTGAAAAATAGAGGTCAAATGGCCTGAGATACTCAGTATTCTAGGGGCTCTTCCATCCTTAAAATTAAGGAGTATCCATAGAGGAGGACCAGCAGGAACAGCCAGCATGTTAGGAAATGAGCCTGAGGACTTGTATTTGTCATCATTACATTGGCAGTTAATAGAGCAATGGTCTTGTGGAGAGATTAGGTGCACAGTGATCCAAAGAGAACAGCTCAGGGCAGAGGGGAGGTAAGTGCACCCAGAGTTCCACCGTGAAAGGTGGTACTAAAACGAAAACAGTGTTTCAGAGGAGGAGTTAGGAAAAATATGAGTTTAAATACCAGTTAAAACCATTTTTTTGGTAACTCAGATAATACGCATGATTAGGACTGAGAATATAAGAAACCCGGCGGTATTATGTTCAGTTATTCCAGGTGCTTCATTTGCATTTCTGAAAATAAATTTATGTTTTATGCACACAATGACACTTAAAATTCACTGTGAAGAACTTGCCCACAGCACTGACAGCTCTTCTCTTTTCTTCCACATCCCTTATGATCCATGTATCTAAATATTACATAGACTTTCAACTGGCTACAGGTAGTCATTCCATTCACCTTTAAAGATACAACCCAGAAGATTTTTAAATCATGAAGATCATGTTAGACATTGTTAGCTGCCTCCCAGGCAGCAATACCTACCCTTTCTTTTTTCCTAACAGAAATCTTTTTATTTTTAATTGAATGTCAACTTGTTCATCTTTCAGCAATAAAATTTCCACTTCCTGTGGGCAGATATGTTTACAGCTTTGGTAGCCATCTTGTGATCATAAAAACACAATGCCAATAAGCTGAGAAGAGAGGGGGAAGACAATGGGGCCTTGGTGCTTGATGATATCGTAAAGCTCTAAGTCTGTAACCCCTTATCACTAGCCTTAGTATCATATGTAAGTTAGTTTCCTGTCTTCACTAATTAAGCCATGGTTACTCAGTTGTGTGCTAATCATATCTAAAAACATCTATAACTTAATTTTATTTTAGTTGGCTACTAGAATTCATGGGTGGAAGCAGGTTAGATTATCTCTGAAGAGCAGCCTTTAGTCTTATTAGGGTTTTTTCTTCTAAAGGAGTCTACAATATATAATAATAATAATAATTTATTTATTCACTTACTTTTTGGTACTGGTTTAACCCAGAGTCATTCTACCTATGAGCTATACCTCCCTATACCACCCAGCTCTATTTTTTAATTTAAAACAGGGTCATGCTAAGTTGCTACACCTGGCCTCAAACCAGCAATTCCCATGTCTCAACCTCCCAGGTATTGGTATTACAGGTATGTACCACCATGCTCTTGTAATTCATCTTGTGATTATAAAAAACAAAACGAATAAGCTGAGGAAAGAAGAGAAGATGAACAGTTAAAAGAGGTTATACTATAAGCTGGGCATGGTGGCTCCCAACTGCAGTCCCAGTACTTGGGAGGCCGAGACTGGAAGATCATAGGTTCAAGATCAATCACAGCACCTTAGAGTGACCATGTTTCAAATTAAAAACAAACAAACAAACAAAATATGACTGGATGGAGCATAGTTCAGAGGTAGAATGCCCCTGGATTCTACCTCCAGTAAATAATAATTAATGATGATGATGATGATGATGATGATGATGTCTTTAATAACAGCTCATGCTTGTGATAAAAGTACTATGTGAAAAGGACTGTTCTAAAAACGTTAATTATTTCATTTAACCTTATGAAGTGAGTATGATTTTCTCGTTTTTCCAAGTTTTATTTGAGAAAATGGATGCATGGAGAGATTGGTAACTTCCTTAAGCTTTTACAAGTAAGTAGAAAAGTTGGGACCTGAACATCTGACTTCTTCAAAGTCTGCACTCATGGCCCTGGCCCTACAGGGTTTGAGGAGGCCTCCTCTCGCCCAAGCCCCTACCTTCTTCCCTGCACTTGCCCACTACACCCTGTGGTCTACCAGTCCCGACTGCCAGACATCCTTTCTAGTCCACTCTTTCCTCACGAGTGTGTCTGAACCCTCTCATTGTATCTGAAGAAACCTTTATCTTCCAGGAGAAGAGAGATGGAATGCATCAAGTACCTTTTCCTTTTGATCCTTTTGGCTCAGCCATAATATTGCAACACACTCTTGGAACCTCTTTTCACTCAGCTGTTTTGTAGAATTCTCAGGGCTGATTATTCTTCCTGTTTCTTGGTGAAAGTGCTGTGTTTCCTGAACTATATCAATTTAGTTCATCTACTTCCACTGCTAACTCAATTTGTGAGGAATACATGAAATATACATGTGCAAGATAAAAAGTAAAATGTCTTCCTATATCCACAGCAACTAAGATGTCACTTAATGCATGCTTAACAGTAGGATATTTTAATGGACATGTGTTTATTCCATAAACTAAACAATGTGTTTATTCAGTGCAGTGCCCCTGCCTCTCCTCCCATAGCATGCTCCTTGGAACTTCCTCCATTTTTTTTGCCCACGGAGCCTGGGTCAGACCTCAGATTGTCCTTCCTTAGGACTTTGAGCAATAATTACTAATCAGTTGTCGACTATGACATAAGATATGTTTGCCATTTTGTACTGAGAGAACAACAACTTTCGAAAAGTTTGTCCTGTTTAGTCTCTACTAGTTCTGCTCTCTCCAAGATAATCCAAATCTGTACAAGGAGAAAAACAGGGCCTTCGAGAGCACGTATTCCACATCATCACACTCAGGACTAAATTTTGAGAGTGAACAAAACTATATTTCATTTCATGTTTTGTCATGTGTCTCAGGAGAGAGAAATGAGGCACATAGTACTTTTCTGACAACATTCCTGGATATCTCCTCTCAACACTCAGGCCCAAATGTCGTCGGTCAGGATGACAGGCGTCCCTAGGTCTCAAATGAGTTATGTCTACTCATGAAGATGTCTGTGCAAGGAAACTGCATCTTATTTTACCTTTGCCTCTCATAATGATGGGTCTTTTATGGAATATTTTCCAATAATTCGGTCACATAGATATTCCCTGCAAAACTAGCCTTTAAATGGCTTCCAGGTCTTAATTCCCTTTTAAGGAGATCTGCACATTTCCTGAGAAGAGAGGCATCCCTTAACCACGTGTTGCCTGCTAGTTCTGCATGACCTCAGCCTCTATCACAGGTGATAGAAGTGGATGTCCAATAGCAGGCAAGGACTGTAGGGCAGTAGGGTGGGCAAGGGGTTGGAGACGCAGGGCTCTTGGATGATCTCAGGAAGTTTAAAGTAGAGATGCAGAGAAAGCCTAAGGTATTAAGAGTAGAAGTAAATCCTGAAGACATAAAGACACAGCATTAGAAGCCATAAAGTTTTGTTTTATTCTCTTCTAGTTTTTCTATATAAAAATAAAAAAGCAGGCGTAGTAGGGCATACCCTGTAATTCCAGAATTTGGGAGGCCAAAACAGGAGGACTGCAGGTTCTAGGCCAGCATGGGGTAACTTAATGAGACTCTGTTTCAAAATAAGAACTGAAGCAGAGCATGGTAGTAGATGCCTGTAATCCCAGTACTTAAAGGCTGAGACAGGAGAATCAGACAGCCTTAGCAACCCAGGGAGGCCCTCAATAACTTAGTGAGATCTTATTTCAAAATAAAACATAGGACTAGGGGTGTAGCTCAAAGGTAGAATGCCCCTAGGTTCAATAAATTAATTAATTAATAATAGAATAAAAATAAGTGGGTCAAGGCATATATATCTAATGCTAAAATGTGTCTTATATAAAATCAGGATCCTTTTTTACATCATCTTCTTTCACAACTTACTTTTTTTTGTAAGCTTGTAAGCTTAAGCAATTTTATTATTACAAAGGCAGAAAAAAAGGGACAGAAGAACACTACATCAGAGGGACATAGTGGAGTGACTTGAAAATAAGACACTCCACAACTTACTTTTTTTTTTTTTTTTTTTTGGTGGTACTGGGGTTCCTGGAAGCCCTTCTACCTCCGGGCTACACTCCAAGACCTATTTTATTTTTGGAAACAGGGTCTCTTAAGCCAGCGCGGCTGGTTTCGAACCTTCGCGATCCTCCTGTCTCCACCTCCCAAGCGCGGGGATTACAAGCGTGCGCCACCACGCCCGGCATAGTTGTCCATTTCTTGATTGGGTTATTTGTTTTGCTAGTGTAGAGCTATAAGGAAGAACAAAATCATGCCATTTGCAAGAAGATGGAAAGATCTGGAGAACATTATGTCAAGTGAGATCAGCCAAGCACAGAAAGAGAAGGGACATAGGTTTTTCTCTAATATGCCCAAACTAGGGAGAATTGGGGATACCAGAGGGACTCCAGATAATGGAGGGGAAATCATAGCAAAGCTAGAATGGAAAGATAGGAGAAGAAAAAGCCTGAGGTTGATTAATGATTTAATGGAGGAGCTACATCCGAATATGTGTGAAAATATGAATTTAGCATGGATAACCTGGACATTCATTGTTGGGGGGGGGGAGGAAAACCAGGGAGGGGGGAGAGGGCACCAAGCACAGTCTAAATGTATATCATTTCAATATGTTCTACATATAAATAAAATAAATACTACAGAAAAAAAGTGTAAGTTGACTAACTTTTTTTAAAAAAGAAAAATAACAAAAATAAGAACTGAATTAGAAACTTGTATATAGGTTTCCCTCCTAGGTGGGCATATGGCAGGCCAGTGTAATAACTACAACTGCAGCTTTTATGTGTAGTTATAGGAATAGTTTCTGCTTAATGATAAATTAGTGAAAGTGTTTTGGGAGAATGTTTCTGCAAACAGTGTTTAGGAATCTTCCTTAAAAGAGGACTACTGGACATCCTTTATCCTTTTCTTACTTATTTCTTCTTTTCTTTTGAACTATGAGCACAAAGATGAAATGGTGTGCTAGAAAGAGCCTGACTCCTTAAGGTCTTCATGAACAAAGCCACTGTGCTGACCTGAAGATCTGTCGCTAAACCTATGTGACACAGAAATAAAACTTGGTGTTGATTAAGCCAAGATTACTTGGACTTTCCCTGTAACTTACATAAAAATCTAGCCATAGCTAATAAAATCAATAAAGTCAAAGAATGGCTCTTCAGAAAATAATTTTTGAAAACTTCTAGGTAGACTTTACTTTCTCCTCCCAAAAAAGAAGAAATAATGAAGACTAAAACCAGAAGGTTAAAATCTATAGCATGATGCTGGGTGTGGTGGCACATGCTTGTAATCCCAGCATTCGGGAGGCTGAGACCCAGAGGATCATGGTTCGGGACAGTCTCAGCTACTTAGTGAGGCCCTCTGCAACTCAGTGAGACCCGGTTTCAAAATAAAGAATAAAAAAATATATATATATAGGCAGCTTGGAGGTCGAATGCCCCTGGGTTCCATCCCCAGACCCGCCCCCCAAAAAAAAATTCTATAGCATGAGAAAATAGAAAATAGTACTTAAGTTCTGTGGGTAGTAAAAAGATTAAAAAGATATGAAAGAGTTATATGAATAAATTCAAAGATGTAAATGAAATTCTAAGAATTCTATCACTTATCAAATTGACTTGTGAAAATACAGAAAACTTGAATAGATTTATAACCATTAAGGAAACTTAATCAGTACTTTTTTCCTACAAAGAAAACACCAGGACTATGTTATTAGTAAGTTTAATAAAATATTTCATTAATTAATTGATAGGCTACATTATTTAATCTTTCTAGTGTTAACTCTTGGGATAAAACAACTTTGTCATTAAATATTATCTTTCAAGCATTGCTGTTGGTTTGATCTCTTGCTTAGAGTTTTTGTATCTGTATTCAAGAGCTTGTCATATTGTTTTTACTGATCCTGTTTGTTCTTCAGTTCCAGTTTATATACATTTATTAGTGCATTATAGTTTGACATCATAATATAGTTCACAGTTATGTAACTGTGTAAGTAACATAATATTTATGTATGTAGGGACACACATGCACACAGAACTTGATGAGTTTTTCCAGCTCCCTCCCCACTTCTCCCACCCTCATACATGATCTGGAGATTGGCACTGATATTCTCACATGTGTACAGAATGTCGATTGAAGTGTTTCCTTCATTAATTCTTCCTCTCTTCCCACTCTTCCCTAGCCCACCTCCTTTGCTTCACTGGGGTCTCTCCTGAATTATCTAAAGTTCCTCTTATATTCTGATTGTTCCTAGCTTCCCCATATGAGAGAAAACGCATGATCCTTCACTTTCTGTGACTGGCCAGTCTCACTTAACATAATGTTCTCCAGGTCCATCCATTTTTCCACAAATGGTATAATTTTCTTCTTTTTTGTTGAGTAGAATTCCACTGTGTCTATGTCTCATACTTTTGTAATCCATTCATCTGTTGATTGACACCTAGGTTGTTGTCATCATTTGGCTATTATGAATTGTGCTGCTATAGGCAAGGATATGTGTGCATCGCTATAATATTGTGATTTCAGTCCCTTTGGACTAGTACTCACGAGTACCATAACTGGATCATATGGTAGATCCATTTCAAGTTTTTTGAGGAACCTCCACACTTATCTCCATAGCACCTACACTATTATGCAATCCTACCAACAGTGTATAAGAGTTCCCATTTCCCCACATCCTCTCCAGCATTTATTGCTGTTTGACTTCTTGATGATTGCCATTCTAATTCAGTTTAGATGAAATCTCAGTGTACTTTTGATTTGCATCTCTCTGATTGTAAATGATGTTGAACATTTTTTCAAATGTTTATAGGCCATTCATATTTTTCTTTTATAAAGTATCTATATTTAGTTGATTGAGATTTTTTAGTGTTAAGTACTTTGCATATTCTAGATATCAGAGAAATAGCTGGCTGAGATCTTTTCACATCCTGTAGGATCTCTTTTTAGACTCTTGATGTTTTCCTTTGATGAACAGAGGCCTTTTAGTTTAAAACAATCCACCTCAGTAACCTTTGCTTTCATTTATTGTGCACCGGGGGTCTTATTGAGGAAATGTATTCCTGTGCCTATATGTTGGAGTGTTAGAGCATTGCTCTCCTTTAGTCATTACGGAGTCTATGATCTCTGATCCATCTAAAGTTGATTCTTGTCCATGGTGAGAGGTAAGGATTTAATTCCACTTTTCTATAAATTGATAATCAGTTTTTATAACATCATTTGTTGAAAAGGCTGGCTTTTCTCCAAGGTATGTTTTTGGCATCTTTGTCAAAAATCAATTGGCTATAAATGTGTGGATTTGATTTTTTATCTTCTATTCTGTTCCATTGGTCTATGTGTCTGTTTTTGTGCCAATACCATGCTATTTTTATCTTCATAAAATGAGTTCATAAAATAAAGAGTATTCACTCTTCTTTGTATTGAGTTTGTCTAAAGATTAGGTTACTATATATAGGGTTTTTTCCCCCACAACTATCTCTCTTCCCAAACCCTATCCTTTCTGGAAGAAGTATGCTTTCGGAATCCAATAATGTTGTACTTGGCCATGTGTCTCCTCTGGCTAATAGAATGTGAGTGTTTGTGATATATTACACTTCTAAGCAGAAGCCATGATGCAAATAGATGGTTATTTGTATTTTTCTTGATCCTGTGTCATCTATGGTTTGAAAGATATAGCAAGATAACAGGCACTTCTGACTAAATCTCAGAATTAGAAGACACATGTAGAAGGTGTGATGTCAATGCACAGCTAGAGTAGAACAAATGAACACCAAGGAAAAAACAATATGAGCAAGAAATAAATATATATTAAATGAGACACTACTACTTTAAGATGGCAAAATCTATCAAGAATTAACTAACACTCTACACCTAAGGGATTTTTCAAGTATCAAATATGCAGAATTATTACTATTGTATTTGCCAAAATGGTGATATATTTCCAAGATTCTTCACACACACACAGACACACACACAAAGACACACAAACACATACACACACAACATTACTGCTACACCCCCAGTCACATTTAGTTTTTATTTTGAAACAAGGTCTAAGTTGCAGAGGGCCTCTCCAAATTGCTACGGCTGGCTACAAACCTGCAATCTTCTTGTCTCAGCCATGCCAGGCTCTTCCAATATTTAATCATTGAAATTCTGCTGTAAGGAAGAGTTTTATTTATTTATTTATTTATTTATTTATTTATTTATATACATTGGACTTGCAAATATTTGTTTTACTCTATGGGCTATAATCTATTATCCTCATTACTTTTTAAAAATTTTTTATTGGTGCATTATATTCATACATCATATTGGGGTAAAAAACATGTGTACATACCTGTGTACATCACTAATTTAACCCCTACCCAATTCCTACCCCATTCCCTCCCTGTCCCTTCTTCCCTTGCTTGGCTTAGTGATTGACTTTGATATGTATAAGTACATTGTATGTTTTAGAGATTTTCCTCTTATCCCCTCCTTTCTCCTCCTTTAGGTTGTCTTGTTTGCTCCTCTATAGGATTTCCTTTTTTAAGAGTTCCTCCTATGACCCATTTCTCCCTAACACTCACACATTAAGGAAAGCATCTGATTTCTTATTTTTTGTGACTGACTAATCTCACTTAGCATAATGTCCTCCAGTTCCATCCATTTCCCTGAAAATGATGTAATTGAGTTTTTTTTAATGGCTGAGTAAAATTCCATTGTGTACATATCCCACAGTTTTGTAATCCATTCATCTGTTGATGGACATCTTGGCTGGTTCCATAGTTTGGCTATGGTGAATTGTGCAGCTATGAACATAGATACACATGCATTAGTTTGGTAGTTTGGCATCTTATCTTTTGGGTTGATACCCAGAAGTGGTATTGCTGGATCAAATGGTAGATTTGTTCCCATTCTTCTGAGGATTCTCCATACTGTTTTCCAAAGTGGTTGCACTAATTTGCAATCCCACCAACAATGTCTTAAAGTTCCCATTTCTCCACATCCTCGCCAGCATCTGTTGTTGTTTGTGTTTTGAGGGTAGTTTTGATTTTCATCTCTCTGATTGCCAATGATGTTGAGCATTTCTTCATGCATTTAAATTTTAAAATTTAAAAAAAATTTTAAATGTTCATTTATTTTTGTTGTATAGTTATGTTTTGAGATATATACTCTAAAGGAATTATTTGATATATACACTTAGAGATAAGTACAATACTCTTTACAGCAACATTATAATAACAATGATTAAGAATCTGAATTTTCACATATCAGAAAATGAATGTACTATTGTACAAGAGTGAATCAAGCAGTGAAAATTAATGACACTGAGCTGCATGTGTCAATGTGGATACATGTAAGAAATGACATCGATAAATATCAGGCTTTTTAAGAATAAGGAATATGTGTTAAAACTATTTTTAAAAGGTGTGATAAATTTTATGACATTGACTACTTTAAATGTTGAAGACAGAGTGTAATGAGGACAGGAACGGTCAGGTAAGATTTTAGTATTTGTAGGTTCTATTGCTTTAAAAGGCTATATCTTTCATACCTGATGTATATGATATACATGCTTTGGTATATATAAAAACTGAAAAAAGGAGATAATATTAATCAGAAGCAGCATGACTATTTTGGGAAAAGAGTTACCTCAGCATGTTGGGGTGTGTGTGTGTGTGTGTGTGTGTGTGTGTGTGTGTGTGTGTGTGACTAAAGACTGAACACAGGGCCACTCTACCACTGAGCTATTCATTTTTAACCAGGGTCTTGCTAAGTCAACATGTGCTGGCCTCAACCCCCAGATCCTCCCTCCCTCCTCCCTGGTGCTGGCGAGGCCTGTGGCTTAGTACTTGGCTCACTTACTACCTGCCTGCGGGTGCTGGCAGCCTGGGCTTGCTCCGCTCGTCCTTTGCATGTTTATTTGCTCACCGTAGCTGAATATTTTGATCTAAAACATCACCCTCCATTAAAAAGAAAATTCAGAAAGAGGACTTCATTCTATGTCTTGAACCAGAAAAGCCCAGATGATCTGTGATTTCATATGAGCATAAAGCAAGCAGCTTTTTGAAGGAGAGAGTTCGCGTGGTCTCGCAGTTTTAGGAAAGATAAGGCGAGATATGAATGCTGCTGGCTTCTTATGCCAATAATCAACTCTCTAATGAAAACAATGACATAGTTCATTTTAACCAGACAAGTCCAGGAAAGGTCATGAGTCCATAAGGAATGCTCAAAAAGAGTAAAACAATAGAAACTTCTACAGAAGATCTCACACACACATCAATAGGAGTCAATTTACTATGAGTCCAACTCCTCACAGATGAAAGGAAGAGTTAAATCATATGATTTAAAGAAAAGTACACTAATTAAGGAGGGTTGCGGGTTCAAAAACAGCCTCTGAAAACTAAAAAAAAAAAAAAAAAAAAACTCTCAGCAACCCAGTAAGGCCCTGTTTGAAAATAAAAAAATAAAGCAAGGGATAGTGGTACATGCTTGTAATCCCAAACCTTGGGAAACTAAGACAGGAGGATCACAGGTTTAAGGCAACAGGATCCGGCTCAGCAACTTAGTGAGACCTGCATTCAAAAAATAAAACCAAATAAAATAGAGCCAAGTTTCATCTTACAGATCAAATATGCCTTCGTAAATATTTTTCATTTAAATTTCCAGTAGTTGGCCGGGCGTGGTGGCGCACACTTGTAATCCCCGCGCTTGGGAGGTGGAGACAGGAGGATCGCGCAGGTTCGAAGCCAGCCGCGCTGGCTTTAAGAGACCCTGTTTCCAAATAGAAGTATAAAATAGGTATGGGAGTGTAGCCCTAAGGTAGAAGGGCTTCCAGGAACCCCAGTACCACAAAAATAATAAATAAATAAATAAATAAATAAATAAATAAATAAATATCCAGTAGTTGATAGACTTGCCATTTTAATATATATCATTGGATCTCTGTTTATTTGTAAACAGCCTATTGCTCATTTGGAAATAAAAACCAGTGGACAGTAAAAAATAAAATAAAAATAAAATAGGGCCAAGGGTGAAGCTCAGAGGTAGAACACCCCTGAGTTCAGTCCCCAGTACCACAAAAAAAAATTCTTTTTTGAGTAGAAATTCTATCTCACTTCCATTATAGAATGCAACTTTTCTTGTTCTGTGACTAATACTTATCTGTAACCTGGAAATGAGGTCTCACTACGCTGTTGAGGGTTTCACAGTGTTGCTGAGGCGACCCTTGAACCTCAATTCTCCTGTCTCAGCTTCCCAAGTACCAAGATTACAGACCTGCACCACCACGCCCAGCTCAACTCCACTGTTGAAGACTCATCTCCTATTTCAAAGCCCAAATCTGTTCCTTTTGCAGTTATTATTTTGTTAAAAATGCATATAAACAGGTTTTTCTTGCAGGGCATGCTTTAATGTTTTCTCATTGGTCTTAGAGAATAATTTGCAGTGTTTACTCAGCTCCAAAGCCTTAAGTAATCTGCCTCCTGTCTTCTGTTTCAACACATTTCATACCACTTTCTCTAACACATACCAGGGCTCTGATCATACAAAACTCATGCTTCTCCAATATTCTTGGCTCTGCCCTGTCTTGGTTTGTTTATATTTGCAGTTCATCTTCCTGGCTCAGACTCTGATTGGCAGCTAAAATTTCATGACAGCTAGATCCTCCCTGACCATTTTGTACCTCCTTCCCACCCCATCTGACTACCAGTAGCCTCCTGCGTGCATCTGTGTCTCATATGTATTGCCCTGTCCTGTGTCAACTGCACTGATTCCCTGACTGTGAGGAGGCTCCTGGAGGGCATTACCACATTATCCTGTTGCTTTCCTCCATAGTGCTTATCGCAGCCTGGAATAATGTTAGTTGTGTGTACTTGTTGGGTTCTCTTTGTTCTTGCCTACCCCCTTTTACTAGAATGTAAGCACTACTAAGAAATGCACTTGGTTTCTTTTTGTTCCCTTTTGTATCCCCAGTGCCTGTCACAAACAGATGCTCAGTGAATCGTGTGTGTATGTTCCTAGGTATTGAACCCAGGAGCATTCTACCTCTGAGCTATACTCTCGGTCCTTTTTATTTTTTATTTTGAAAGAGTCTACATTGCTGAGGGCCTTGATAAGTTGCTGAGGCTAGCCTTGAACCTGTAATCCTCTCTCCACCTCCCAAGTACTGAGGTTACAGGCATGCACCACTATTCCTGGCTCCTCAGTGAATTGTTGGTAAATGAACATGGAAGAATTGGGAGACCTGAGTACATCAGGCCACGGAGAAGTCTGATCAATATAGTAAAACAGAAGCAATAGACAGTATGCACAATGGTCATTATTTATTGAATGTACTTTGATGCTGCAGATGATTCTAACCACTTTATATACATTATCTCACTTAACCTTTCTGACGGCCTGGTGAATTAGGTATTATTATAGATGATGCAATGGAGGCTCAGAGAGGTTAAGGAATTTGTCCAAAATATAATTGACACGTGGAAGAAAAAGGATTTAAATTCAGGTCCAAATTTAGCATTATACTTCAGCATCGCTCTATCTGGCAAAGATCTTAGGAGTCCATCAGTGATGTGTGCATTGAGCCAGTGGTGCTGTGTGTGCTCTGTTAAGGTTCCTACCAGGCTGGTCCCTTCTGGAGGCCTCTGTTTGTATAATGGAGGCACAATGCATACTTGTTAATCTATTAGATCAACTGGTTCATTTATCTCATTTATCAGTGTCTCTTTCATCTGGTTCAGAATATTACCTTAAGAGAAAGGACTATGGAAAGACTGAGCTTGGTTAGTAGGATTGCTGGTAGCAAACAGCATAGATATTTAATCACATACAAGAAAGTCCAGGTAGACTTAATAGGGAAACAGATAAATGATTAATGAATTTGGCCAAAGTGTTTATGTGCATGTACAAAAATATAACAATAAATCCCATTATATACAATGGCAAGGCACCAATAAAATATTTTATAAATATATTTTCCAAAATAAAGATTTGTGTTCCTTATTAAAATAATATGATTATGAATCCTATAGCATGAAGGCACCCACATGAAATTATGCTGTTCAATTCCCCGCCTTCAGCCAGTTTATATAGGAATTGCCTATATTTTACATAGGCAATGTGTAGGTAAAGAAAAGTTGAATATTTTCCTAGATTTAGCTTAGAACATGGAGCACATCAGAAAAAGAGAGAGTTCTAAGTGAAGTGCCTCTTCTGGTACATCAGGTTTCATTTAAAGCACAATTCTCTGTCCCTCAACCTTAGAGGTCCACATCTTCACATCTTTTCTTTTCTTTTTTTCTTTCTTTCTTTTTTTTTTTTTTTTTTTTTTTGGTGGTACTGGGGTTCCTGGAAGCCCTTCTACCTCCGGGCTACACTCCAAGACCTATTTTATATTTTTGAGACAGGGTCTCACGCCAGCGCGGCTGGCTTCGAACTTGCGCGATCCTCCTGTCTCGCCTCCTAAGCGTGGGGATTACAAACGTGCACCACCATGCCCGGGCAAGACGTCCACATCTTAATCCCTGGAACCTGTATATATCTCACCCAACAGGACAAAACAAACTTAACAAGTGTGCTTAAAGTTCGGATCTTGAAGTTCAAGTGGGCCCAAACTATCATGGAAATCCTCAGAAGGAGAGATTCTTTCTCAGATGTTGTCAGAGGGATGTGGTGCTGCTGTCTTTCAGGATGCAGAGAGGCGGTCACAAGCCAAGGAATACAGGTGGCATCTGAACACTAGAAGAAGCAAAGAAAAAGTTCTTTCTGAGCTTCCCAAAAGGAACAGAGGCTCCGGGTACCTTGATTTTAGCCCAGGGAAAATGGCTAAAATCAAGTCACACTTATGGCACACTTTCTACGTACAAAACTAAAAGATATTAAATTCCTGTTGCTTTAAAGCTACTAAACTAGTAGTTTATAGGTAATTTGCGGAGACAGGAGGATCGCGCTGGTTCGGAGCCAGCCTCGCTGGCTTAAGAGACCCTGTTTCCAAATTTAAAAATATATATAAAAATAGGTCTGGGAGTGTAGCCCGGAGGTAGAAGGGCTTCCAGGAACCCCAGTACCACCAATAAATAAATAAATAAATAAATAAATAAATAAATAAATAAATACTGTATAGAAAAATTAGAATTTTAAACTCATTTAAATTTTAAACAGAGAACTCAGTACCTCTCAGTAACTCAGGTTGAAAGACTTGGATGATATCATCTCCCTCATGAGCAAAACACATCCCTTCAGTAAAGCACCAGTCATTGTTCTGTATGCTTCAGGAACTTTTTTGGCCAGGTTTCAAAACCCAAGTATCACTAACTTCTCTCTCACAACTGCCAGGTGTCGTGGCACATGCCTGTAATCCAAATACTTGGGAGGCTGAGACAGAAAGATCTTGAGTTCAAAGACAGCCTTAGCAACAGTAGCAAGACTTTTCAGCAATTTATAAAGACCTTATATAAAAAACAAGAGCTAAAAGGGCTGATGGTGTAGCTCAGAGATAGAATGTGCATGGGTTTAATTCCCAGTAACACACACACACACACACACACACCCCACATACTAATACAACTTTTATTTCTTTATCAGATGATAATCAAGTTTCACGAGGAAAGCTAGAAATCTGATACTAGCCTGCAGTTTTGTGAATTATTCGTTTTCTCTCTGGTAGAATTAGATAATAGCTCATCCTTATTTGGCGCATGCAATGAAAATTTAGAATCCATATACTAATAAAAGGTGAATCGTGAGTTTTAAATGTGTTTTTAGGGACCTACCTGCGTTTCGTTTGCTTCCTGTGTACTTTTAAGGCTATAGGGGAGTTTTAATCTCCTGGCCTCATTCATTATAAAAAGTTCCATCCTCTGGCTTATGATTCATCTTTCTCTGCCTCCCACAGAAGAGAACTAAACACAGCTATACTGGGAATTAGAACTGTTATCAGGCTCAAAACACTTAATTAAACAATTCATTCAATTACTTCTAATCATGTTCATTTAATCTTCTTAATTCTGCCCTTAAATTAGTCAGGAAAAGACTAGGCTGTGTGGTAGTAATAAATTCTCAGTAGCTAAACACAACAAAAGTTACATATCATTCAAGTTTGAAACCTTCCTGTATCAGGTCTCCATATATAGTTAAACAAAAATCCAGACTGGTTCCAAAGTGTATCTTGTTAGCTCATTTTTGAGGCTTCCATGTGTGCCTAGGTAAGACAAAAGAAAGAGCTGGATCATGCCTGTGCCTCTGCTTTTAAGTGTTGGTTGAGAAGTCATGCTTGTCAGGTCTGCCTCAAGGAGTTACCTGGCCCCAGTCCCTAACTTCATGGTAACTGGGAAACTGGAAGGAGCACACAGATGTTCAAGAAATAAATGTCTACTATGGTTTCCAAATCTTCATATTACAAAATTGTGAATTACTTATTTCACAAATACGTTCCTGTGACATAACTACTGGTAACTTAAGGACAACAAATCGTTTAAGTGGTACTTTCTCAGAAGGCACCATTCTGGTTGGCTTTGTAGTAAAACTCAAATAAAAGGAAGGAAAGCAAGAAGCTTCTAGTAGGTGAGAAACTTGGATCTGAGGTCGTGTGGTAGAAAACAGAGCACATGTAGAACACAGGAGCACTGCATGAGGGACTGGACACTGCTACTGCATGTGCTGGTGCTCAGGAAAGGTGGGAAGAAAGGAAGGAGTGTATGAACTGCCAGTGTAATTTTATAAGGCTTCTCCATGCCTCCGCTCCTGTCTATGTGACCTACATTAGGATGTGAGACTATCATGCACCATTAAAAGTATATAAGTAAATCAAACAAATAGGACAGGTAAAAACTGTATAACAAAAAGTCTTGTTCCATGTCTAAAACTCTATCAGTTATTGAATTACAGCAGCACAAACTTCAGTGAGAATAATTCTACCAGTTTTTTAGAGCAATTGCACCCCAGGTATGGTCTGGGATGTTTTGGAATCCCAAAGGCCTTTCCATGGGTTCTGTGAGTTAAAAACCATACATGAGTAAAAGATCCATCCATGGCATAGTGAAAGGTAGACTCATTGGTTTTCATGTAGTAGAGGGTGAATGATGTTATGGTTTCAGATCCACGTTCCAAATAGTCTGTAAATACTGTTTAAAATTTTGGTGTTGTATCAATAAAGGATATCCATAATTATTGGAAAATACTGATGAAGTTCTCCTGTTTCTGACTATATCTGTATGAGAAAACAGATTTTTCTTTACTTACTTTAACCAAAACAACATATTAAAGCAGATCGAATAAACTATTAGTTATGAAAACTCAGCTGTGTTCTATTAAGTAGTGTGAGAAAAAATTAACAAAAATGTAAAATGTAAAATAATGTTACTCTTCTCACTATATTTTTGAGAACATAGTTTTTTCCATAAAATAAGCTAATTGTATTAATATATAATGATTTGTTTTTTAATGCACTAACAAATGTGTATATGAAATAACTCAGTTTTAATTAATCTCTAATTAAACTTGGTATATATTAGAGTTTAATAATTTATCACATTGTACATATATCTATATGTATAAACAGAATTCTTTGAATTCTTCAATGATGTTTAATAGTGTAAAGGAGTCCTGGAAAGGACTAATTTAGAAAGTTAATTTTACCCAGGTACGATGATGCATGCCTGTAATCCTAGTACTTTAGAGGTTGAGACAGGAAGATCACAGGTTTGAAGACACTATTTCCAAATAAAAATAGAATAGGGTTGAGGATGTAGATTGGAGGTAGGATGCCCCTGGGTTTAGTTCAATCCCTAGTGTAAAAAAAAAAAAAAAAGAAAAGAAAAGAAAAGAAAAGAAAAATGAAGAAGAAAAATAGAAGAAAAAAGAAAGAAAATTAAATATAGTATTTACCATTGGAAAAAAGTCATTAAACATGAATATTTATTTTATTTTAATTAGAGATATATTTTTAAATAAACACATTGATGGAAAAAATGATACTGGATACTGTACTCCAATTGTAAAATGTGAGAGCATGTGCAGAATATCTTTACATACCATGACAGAGATTGTTAACTTCCTCTCCAGTATGTAAAGAGGTATGATTCCAACCCTGGCATCTAAAAGATGACCTGTTTCAAAGCTGACACTTCCCCCTTCTTTTTCCTCCCCCTTTGCTTCACCTCCTGTTAACAAATAACATGTTATTATCCATTTGCTGATGAAAGGGGACCTGGAGCTTGTGGATCTGCATAAGAACTGACTCAAGGACGACTTAAACATGAACTATTAACACATCAGCATCAGCCTGACCCTGGCCTGTAGCTCTGAGTAAGAACTGATTCAAGAAAAACTTACACTTGAATTACATCCCTCCTGAGAAGATACCACCTGACCCTCAAGAGCTAAGTCTTAAAAGAAACTTGATTCCTTTATTCAAGAAGTATCGAGGGCTTGTTCTTGAATGCTTAAGTTTACTGGTTTTTCCGATTTGCTAGTAAATAAATAAATGTCTTTTTCCTTTGTCCCAAAGGCTTGTCCTAATTATTTGATTTGGCAAATTGGGGCAAGAAACAACTATGCATTCTCTTCTCTTTACTAAGAAAACTACAGTTTTGTTGGGGCTAACACATACTCCCTTGCTGATAAGTCAGTTTCAGCTGATAAGGCAGAACAGATGTAATTGGAAATTACTGAGTCAGACTTTGGGAAAGGTACACTAGGGATTTCCTCTTGTTTGTTTAGGTGTGTGTCCTCCATCTACCAGAGAGTCTGATGTATGACCTGGAACTCAGCATCTATTTGCAAATGTGAGAAAAGAGTCATACTTTTCGAAGGGAAGAAAAAAATAAAAACTAGGGAAAAACCTTGGGTTCCTAATATCAAACCACAACACTAACCCAGGCCTCTCTACTCAATACATTTTTGGTATGGGATAAAGAAATAAGTTTTAATAGTTCTCAGGTTATTAGCGTTTTTGATTTCTTAAATCAATTTTTCTCATTTTAAAATTTTTATTGGTGCACTGTAGTTATACGTCTTAATGGGTTAAAAGTTGGTATAGACATACATGCACACATCATCTAATTAACCTTTACCCAATTCCCGTCCCATTTTCTCCCCCTCCCTCCTTCCCATGCTTGGCTTAGTTATTGACTTTGATATGTTTGTTTAAGTACATCATGTGCTTTAGAGAGCTTCCCTCTTCCTCCTCCCATCCCCTCAGTTAGCTCCTCTATAGAATCTCCTTCTTCATCTAAAGTTCCTCCTGTTACCCATTTCTCCCTAGCTTTCTCATATTAGAGAAAACATCCGATTCTTTTATTTGTGACTGACTAATCTCACTTAACATAATGTCCTCCAGTTCCATAACACAATTACATAATGTAATTGTGTTTTTCTTTATGACTAAGTAAAATTCCACTGTGTAATATCTCATAGTTTGGGGGGATTTTTTTTTGTGTGTGGTACTAGGGATGGAACCCAGGGTCATTCTACCTCCAAGCTACACCCCCAGCCCTACTTTGTACTCTTTATTTGGAAACCGGGTCTCACTGAGTTGCAAAGGGCCTCACTAAGTAGCTGAGGCTGACCAAGAACCGCAATACTCTGGTCTCAGCCTCCAAAATGGGATTACAAGTGTGCACCACCATGTACAACTATCCCACAGTTTTGTAATCCATTCATCTATTGATGGACATCTTGGCTGGTTCCATAGTTTGGGTATGGTGAATCAGGCAACTATGAACATAGATACACATGCATTAGTTTGGCAGTTTGGTTTCCTTTCTTTTGGGTAGATACCCAGAAGTGGTATTGCTAGGTCAAATGGTAAGTTTGTTCTCATTCTTCTGAGGATTCTTCATAGTGTTTTCCAAAGTGCTTGCACTAATTTGCAATCCCACCAACAATGTTTTAGAGTTCCCACTTCTCCACATCCTCTCTAGCATTTGTTGTTGCTTGTGTTTTGAATGATTGCCCTTCTAGTTGAAGTTAGGTGAAATCTCAGGGTAATTTTGATTTGATCTCTTGCAGAAAAATGGAAATAACTCCTACTTTCTCACCCTGCACAAGAGTCAATTAAAGATGGATCAAAGACTTGGAATTTAGACCAGAGACCTTGAGACTCCTTGAAGAGGGCATAGGTCCAACACTACAACTCATAGGCACAGATAAAAACTTTCTCAACAAGACCCCAAAGGCACAAGAAACTAAAAGACAAATCAATATGTGGGATTGTGTAAAACTGAAGAGCTTCTGTACAGCAAAGGAAACTGTCAAGAACCTCAACAGAGAGCCAACAGAATGGGAGAAGATTTTTGCTAACTACTCCTCTATAATACACAGTGAATTCAAGAAACTCTGCATGAAGAAAACAAATAACCCAATCAAAACATAGGCAAGTGAACTAAATAGAAAGTTCACGAAGGAAGAAATTCAAATGGCCAATAAATGCATGAAAAATGCTCAACATCATTAGCAAACAGAGGTATGCAAATTAAATGAATTTTCAATGAATTCATGAGTATTATCTCATTTGATTTCAACAATTTGTGAGATATATAAGTGTTATTATTTCCATTTTATAAACTATTATTTATTATTTATTTTGCAATACTAGGAATTGAACCCAGGGGCATTTTACCTCTGAGCTATACCTTCGGTCCTATTTTTTATCCTTTATTTTGAAACAGGGTCTCACTAAGTTGCAGAATTCACAGCTCAAGCTGGCTGCGAACCTGTGATCCTTCTGTCTCAGCCTCCCAAGTAGTGGGATTACAAGCATGCGCCACCATGTCTGCTCTCCCGCCCCTTTTCCAAATTTTACTTTGAGACAAAGTCTTGCTAATTTCCTAAGATAGCTTCAAATTTGTGCTCCTCCTTTTCCACCTCCCAGAGAAGGTGGGATTATAGGTATATGCCACCAAACCACACCACACCCCAATTTCTCTCTTTTTAGAATAAAAACCCAGTCATATTGAATTAAAACTCAACCCAATAATCTCATTTTAACTTAATTGCTTCTGTAATGACCAAATCTCTAAATAAGGTTTCATCCCATTACTGGGGATTAGGACTAAAATATATATTTTGGGAGTGTCACAAGGCAAACCATAACAACACCCAAGTCACACAGCTGTCATCTGCAAGGATTCCATAATCATTTAACTTTTAGTTCAACTTATTTGCTTCCACAGATTTTTTTTCTTCAAGTACGAATCACCACTGTCAGGACTGCTCAAACATACATGTGCATGTACATATTAAAATCGGATTCCTATGCCTTACCTCAGGCCTATTCAATCACACTTTAAGGGTGAGAACTTTTAATTTTATTTTTACTATGTAGTAGCATTGATTTTTGGTGTATAGCTTTATGAATATTAACACATGTACAGATTTGTGTAGCCACCACAATAACCAGAATACAGAAAAGTCTGTCATCCCTCAAAATGTTCCTTTTGTTATCCCTACCTATACCCCTATTATCATTGGGTCTACTGGTCTGTTCACCATTATTATGCTTTTATTTTTGTCAAGAATATAAACAAATGAAAACATACAGTATGCTACATTTTGAGACTGGTTTATTTATCTCGTCATGATGCCTTTAAGATTTACACAACTTATTGTATCTCTCCATTAGTACCCTTCTCTTTTTATTCCTGAGTAGTATTCCACTGTGTGACTCAACAAGCTTTACTTATCCATCTTATTTATTAGAGGACATTTGGTTTGTTTTGAGTGTTATAAATTATAAATTTATAAGACTTTTTTACATTTTTATACAAGTTTTTTTTTTAACATAGCTTTCATTTTCCCAGTATAAATACCAGGAGTGGGATCTTTGTTATATAGAAAGCACATGTCTAACTAACTTTATAAAAAATTATTGTTTTCCAGAGCCATTTTGCTCTTGAGTATTACTTTTAACAATCATCCTAGGTGATTCTTATGCATAGAGTAGTTTAAAAACACCTACGTAATAACTCGAGTGGTTCATCCAAAGAACAAATCTATTAGCTGATAATAAGATACAAGAGGAAAAGGATTCTTTTTTCCTCCCTGAGGGAACATTCACTTTCTATATCAAGTAAGCTATAATCCATGTACAGAATTCTATTATCTGTGCTTTTCATCAATTTTTAGCATGTTTATCCAAAGACAAGAATACAAATATTCACAGGCAATATGCCTTCATATCTAATAATAACTTGTTCTTTTTTGTCAAAATGCTTATTAGAGCATTTTTTAAATGTGCTATCTTAAATACACACAGAGCAGAAATTATGTATAAATAGTTGTGCTGAATAATTAATCCAGGTTTTTCTCTAGAAGTATATATTATTTATAAACACTGCCTCAGGTATGTTTTTAATTTTTGGATTTTTTGTAGGCAAACAGGATAAAGACTGATTCAAGACCTAGTCCAATATATATGCAAACTCATACTAATGCCTCCTTTCAACATCTTTTACAGACTGAAATTGTCTCTTTCTTCTAAGGAATACTGTCAACCAGTACAACATACAAACAATAGGCTTTAAAGATGAAATCATAACAAACATTTCAAACCCTATACATAGTATTAGACTAATGTTGACCTCAATATGTGTCACCTACAAACTGCAATTGAGCCAGAGAAAATCATTAAATAATAATAAAGAAAATAACTTAAAGTCCTATATACAATGTGTGGGGAATATTGATTTCTTCCTGCATTATTGGAATCAGTTTGGTACCATACATATTCTACAGCATAATTAGTTAATTGTTTGAGGGTATGAGTTGACAGAAATCTTTTTGTGTAGTGTGGCAAAATTGAGAAATATAACTTACAAAATGGACTCTGGTAGGAACATATTCTAAAGCATGTCATATGGAAAACTCTGACATGGCAGAAAAAGTGGTAATAATGGGATTATTCCCAGCTTGTGGATATCTTGAAGATCTCATCATTTCTTACAGTCGCCAATTTACCTCCATCCACGGTTCTTATATCTTCACATTTGGAACCAACTAACTTATCAAAAATTGCCCAAACAATCTTGCTTGTTGGGTTTTTAGAGGAATAATTAGTGAATACAAAGTGCTTGGGAAATGTAATATGCTACTTAAGTACTAAAGAGAAAGCCCTTTGTTAATCAATGTAGAGATCTAATTATGGTAATAGATTTTTCCTTTATCATATTGTATTTTTTGCAAAGACACTATATGATTAAATGGGGATTTTTATAACTATTTCCATTTTATTACACTTTTATCTTGAATGTTTGAAGAATAGACCTTCAGTAGCTATTAGATTCCATCAGAAGTATTTTTAAACTTGTTTGAAGACAAATATTAATACAATGGAAAAGTATGCATTTTCTTTGCTATTTTAAAAACATCAGATGTAATGAGAGATTTATTTGTTTATGTGCTAACTTACTTTAGCATTGTCAGTGAATAAGTAGAATATCAGCAGATAGCCTGGTTTATGAGGATTTCATTAGAACATCAAAGCCGGACATCTTGATTATTGGTTTGCCACTAAATTACACTTAATCTCCCTAAGCTTCAATTTTCTACAGATGATGTGAAAATTGATATTTTATGTGATAGAGAAACTGAAAAGATTCATTGATATTATAAAATATGCTTTAGTTGATCTTGTGTAACTTTCTTCTAAGAAGCTTTACAACACAACTAAGATGAACTATTCAAATTTTCACCCATCCAACATTTTCTGTAATTTTCAAAGATATCACATTAAAATATTTTTGTTTTGTTATGGAATGTAATTAAATGTATGCTCCTTAGATGATCCCTGAGTACTAGTAAAATTTACATTAGCCTACTTAAGGGCTAACCATAGAAATCTATGAGACTGGGACAGGACATATAAATGGTGTTGAATAAATGAATTTTCACGTGAATAAAGGGACTTAAAATAACTGAGTTCAGCTACAAAGCCAGGCATAAAACTGATATGAAATAAAATTATACAATAAGCACACTAAAATCCCCTTAGCCACATTGAAATTATTACCGAAATGAAAGAGACTGGGACTACAAAATATTTCCCATTTATGACTGTTCAAATCATATATAACTGTCATTAGGAAACTAAGAGCATCTAAGTACTGAATTAACCTCAAGAATAAGGAAATGATCATTGCTGATCTTTTGTGTCTTAACACAAACTCATTGTTTCAACAGATCACTGCATTCAAATGATCAACATCAAGAAAGAACTGCTGTTCTTTGTCTACTGCAAACAGGAAAAATATATTTAAAAAAAAACCACCAACAACAACCTCTGTCTGAGGAAAATTTCAAAGCTTGGCTGGGCAAGAGTTGTAGGAATTAAAAACATTATTCTGGAACATTGGTTCATATTGCTAAGTAATTTCTCACTTTCGTGGACTCTTAAGATGCCATTAATTGGAAGGCATACTTATTTTATTTAAGACAAAGAAAAAACACTACCAATTATAATTTTAGGATACTATTAGTTACACCAGCTTTAGAGATGTAAAGAACATGCATCATAGAATAAAGTATAATATTCAAAGCACCAGTACAAATACTGCTCAGAAATAAAAACAATAGCAATACAAACTTGGAGTATAGCAAAGCCAACTGAGAGAATTCCCAAAGGCTAAAGCCAGAGCGCTTCAAACAATAAAAGTAGAAGTTCAGTTATAGCCCAAAGTATAAATGAGTATCCATAATTCTATACAAATATGAATGATTGAGCAAATAAATGGGGGAAACTAGAAAAATCTATCAGGTAGGAAAATGCCAGATAATTTATGTAGATATTTCATTTCAAGGAGATGAGATATAACCCTCTTCTCTATAAGTATGGGCTTAGAATAGTGATTTCTTTCCCAAAGTACTGCATGATCAGGGTAAAACAAACAAACAAACAAATAACAAACAAAACTTTAAGCCTTGTGTGGTAGAAAATGCCCGTCATACTAGTATGTGAGAGGCTAAGAAAGAGAATCACAAGTTTGAAACCAGCTTTAGCAAAATAAAATAAATTAATTAAACAAATAAATACATAGATAGGGCTGGGGTTGTAGCTTAAAGATAGAATACCCTTATTAAAAAAAATACAACTTTGTGTTGAGAATCCTGACAAACACTACCCCAGCCAGGTGACCCACATGAGCACAATGAGTCACGTTGATGGCATATGTCTTGATGAGATGTAATGAAAATGCACTGCAATTCTGTAGTCTTCTGCCCCCAAAACTGTAACTCTAGAATAATTATAAGGAAAATATCAACACATCACAACCAAGGAGCATCTTACAATACACCTGAAAAGTACTCCTTAAAACTCTCAAAGACAATAGCCGGGCACACAATAGTGGTGCAAAAGACACAAAATAGTGGCACAAAAGACAATAGTGGTGGCGCACGCTTGTAATCCCCGCGTTTGGGAGGCGGAGACAGGAGGATCGCACAGATTCGAAGCCAGCAAAGCTGGCTTAAGAAACCCTGTTTCCAAATATGATAGGTCTGGGAGTGTTGCCCGGAGGTAGAAGGGCTTCCAGGAACCCCAGTACCACCAAAAAACAAACAAACAAACAAACAAACAACTCTCAAAGACACACACAGGTAGGAAAGTTCAAGAGTTTGAGAAACTCATAGAAAGGAGGAGCCTAAAGAGTCATGACAACTCAGTATAATGTGTATCCCATACGGAATCCTAGAGAAGAAAAATGGCATTAGTTTAAAAAGGTAAGGAAATCTGAATAAAGTATGGACTCTAGTTAATAATGCATCTTGGTTAATTATTAATTATAACAAATGTGCCATATTAATGTGAGATGTTAATAATAGACAAAGCTGGGCTGGGGCATATGCGAACTCTATCTTCGTGACTTTTCTATAGATCTAAAATTATTGTAAATTTGAAAATAACATTTCAGAATATACATTAAAGGATCAAAAAAGCACCAGATGAGGATCATGATCCTGGACTCCCATTCTCCATCAGAGGAGCACTGGGAATGAGGTATTGATTGTACATTTGCACCTAACAGACCCTTAATGAATTTGCCAAGGATAATTAATGAATATGCTATTTCATGTTGGAAACCTAAGGAAAAGAGATAGTTCTTATATTCATTTAGCTCCTTCATTTTTCAAAGCATAATGCTAGGCCCTTAGTTATTTAATGCTCTTATTAACCCTGTGAGGATTAAGGTCTTTTTAAAAAAATTTTTAAAAAACAGAAACATGTTTAACTTACTTTGCTAGGGTTGTCATAACAAAGCACCACAGGCTTGATGGCTTATATAAGAGAAATTAATTTCCTGATAGTTCTAGAGGCTAGACATTTGAGATCAAATTGTTGAAAGCCTTTCTTTCTCTCTTTATTTTTCCCTTTCTTTCTTCCTTTCCTTCTTTTTCTTTCTTTCTTTCTTCTTTCTTTCTTTCTTTCTTTCTTTCTCTCTTTCTTCCTTTCTTTGTGTGTGTATGTGTGGTACTGGGGATTGAACCCAGGAGTGTTTTGAAAGAGGGCCTTTCTAAGTTGCTAGGATTTCACTAAGTTGCTGAGGTTGGACTTGAAACTTCATTCTTCCTATCTCAGTTTTCCACATGCTGGAATTAAAGATATGCACCCCCACACACAGATGAACATATTTACTTTTCATGCCTCCATCTGGGTTGTAGAAGACCATCCTCATTTCTTCCTATTACAAGGTCCCAGGTCATATTAGACGGGGTCCTCCATGACCTCAGTGAACTTCATAAAAGATTCCATCTCCAGAAGCAGTCAAATCTCACCAAGGGTCAAGATGTTGATAATGCGAATTCTGGGGCAAATAGTTCTGTCCATACACAGTCTAAATTGGTTACCCTGCCCTCTACTCCACATTCATGAAGCAGGTGTGATTCTAATCTAGGTTGTTATTATGCCAAAGCCTGTGCTACTTTTTATAGTATCATCGTGGTCATTAACTATGACTTATTCATATATCCTATAGTAGAAATGGAATCCTAACAGCTTTGTTTTCTTTTTCTTTTTAAATTTTTATCTACATATTACTTAATTTACTTTTTATTTTATTTTATTTTATTTTTTGTGGTATAAAGGTTAAACCCAGGGGCATTTCAGAATGATACCCCTTGCCCTTTTTATTTTGAAACAGGATGTTGCAAAGTTGCTGAGAATCTCACTGTGCTGCTGAGGCTGGCTTCAAACCTGTGATCCTCCTGTCTTCCCAAGTACTGGGGTTACAGGTGTGTACCACCACATCTGGCTCTCTATATTAATTTATAGAGAGCATATTATTTAAAAGTGGGCGCTGCTGGGCGTGGTGGCGCACGCTTGTAATCCCCAGACTTGGGAGGCGGAGACAGGAGGATCGCGCAGGTTCGAAGCCAGCCGTGCTGGCTTAAGATACCGTTTCCAAATAAAAAAGTATAAAAATGGGTCTGGGAGTGTAGCCCAGAGGTAGAAGGGTTTCCAGGAACCCAAATACAACCAAAAAATAAAAATTTTTAAAAATTTAAAAAAGAGACCCTGTTCAAGGCCAGGCGTGGTGGCGCACGCTTGTAATCCCCGTGCTTGGGAGGCGGAGACAGGAGGATCGCGCAGGTTCGAAGCCAGCCGCGCTGGCTTACGAGACCCTGTTTCAAAAATATAAAATAGGTCTGGGAGTGTAGCCCGGAGGTAGAAGGGCTTCCAGGAACCCCAGTACCACCAAAAAAAAAAAAAAGAGAGAGAGAGAGACCCTGTTACAAATAAAATATAAAATAGGTCTGGGAGTGTAGCCCAGAGGTAGAAGGGTTCCATCTCCAGTACCACCATAAATAAATAAATAAATAAATAAATAAATAAATAAATAAATAAATAAAGTGGGAGCTGATAGCCATAGTGGTATCATAGATCCAATCAGATAAATCTAGATTTAGACTTAGATACTTTTTATGCTCTTATAAAACTCCGCTATTTTTCTTCCAATATTTTAGGGTACATTCAATGAGCTTATATAGATAAGCACTCACACTGAAACCAAATCTTATCAGCTTTGTCTTATTTAGGGAGAATAGTACTATAGCAACTCTCCTCATCTGGTAAGTACAGTAAATAAATGAGGAATATAGTGAGGTTAAGAATTTAGAAGTTAAAAAAAAGTGATTTTCATTTAAGAATTTGGAAGTTAAAGAAATATGATTGCCTTTTGAGAGTTAGACTTCAAAGTCATGACATAATAGATGAAAAATCTCTTCTTCTAGCAGCAAGAGATGATGTAATATGACCGGAGCTATTAATACAGCTAACGGAACGATGCGTCACTCTGAGGTAGGGGGTTAGATAGCCATGAAAGCATAAAAAAAGGAGTCACAGAGACAAATATTAGCAGAACCCATCTGGGCACTTTAAGGAAACAGGGAATCTGAGCCAGTAGAATTTTAAATCTTAAATTCCCATCGCCAGGTTTCCAGTTGTGGTATTAATACTTCAGCCTGTTTCAGTCTTGAAACTAGAAACATTCCAATGAGCTCCTTGTGCCTGAAAATCAGTTTTCCCTGACCTCCACGTGGTGCTTTTGAGACTCTACAGGCCTTTCGTGTTACCTGCGGACTCAGCTTTTTGTTTGGTTGTTGTTGTTTTTAAAATAAATAGACTTTTCTGAACTTAGTTATTATGATTGAACTCTGGAACCAATATCTGTAAAATTAGAAAGTCTGGTTTCAATTTTTTAAAGGCTGTGAGCCCAATTTGAGCACATTTGTAACTTAACCTAATAAATCCCCGGACTCATGTTGTCAGATTTCACAAATGCAAATATAGAATGCCTAGGTAAATTTGAATTTCAGATAAATAAGTAAGTGAAAAGCAAACACCTTTCCTGATCTGCATTAACTAATTTAAAAAGCCACGAACCTGAGTCCTTTCTACCTCACAATGAAAAATTCAAGTGTTAGTTGCTGGGCCTTCTTGTCAAGCCAGTTCATACTGCTTCTATTTGCTCATGAAGTTTCCAAAAGGATAGTTATAAAATCTTCAACACTGTGTGCTTCCTCCTCTAAGCCCAAGTGATTAAATATGATTTATTTCCTCCATTTGGAATTTTTCTGTGGATTGAGATGGACATGGTGGACATTAACTTGAAAACCTCAGGGCTTAAAAGTTTTTTCCAAGGTAAGTGTGGCAGTACATCCTGTCCTCCCATCTATTATTAGAGGCTAAGGCAAAAGGATCCCAAGTTCAAGGCTACCCTGGGCAACTCAGGGTGACTCTGACTCAAAATAAAAGAAAAATAGAGCTGGGGATGAAACCCAGTGGGAGAACATCCCTGGTTAAATCCCCAGTAACAGAAAAAAAAAATAGTTCGTTTTAATCCAGCTGCACTACTTTTATCAGGGGTGGGGGGTGATTAGACTGTTTTATTTACTTTTTGTTATTTAAAAATGTATTTGTGCCTTGTACCTGATAATGTGATTCATAGTGATACATTCATATGTGCACAAAACATTATGTGGTCTGTTTCTTTCCCACAACTTCCCATTCTCTCCTCTTTTCCCCTCCCCAATCCCTTTCACTACTCTATTCATATCTCTCCTAAATTTTCATAAGGTCTCTTTTCTTTCCTTTTCTTTTTTTCTCTCTTTAACTTCCATGTAAGAACAATGTACAACAACACTTGATTTTCTGGGTCTGGTCACTTCCTTTTAGTGCATGGGAGAAGCTTGAAGAATGGTTGCCATGAGCAATATATAACTTCAGCAGCAATTGGCTGCTAGGGCAGGTATGCCCCAAGGAGGGGAAGAACAGAAGCACACCTCAGGCCCCAGCTGAGGGCACTGAAGGGAAGACACCAAAAAGCATGCAGATTTATTTAAATAAGTGTTACAAACACAGAACCTTTATAAGGAAATGAGGACCCAAAACCACGGTTAAATGTGAGTATATTATATTTTAAAATTTTTTAATATCAAATTTTTATTATTTTATTTATATGTGGAACATTGAAAATGGTATACATTTAGACTGTGCTTGGTGCCCTCTCTCCTCCAGTCCCCCCCCAACAATGAGTGTCCAGGTTAGCCATGCTATATTCATACTTTCACACATATTTGGATGTAGCCCCTCCATTAATCAACTTCAGCCTTCTTCCTCTCCTGTCCTTCCATTCTAGCTCTGTTGAGGTTTTCCCTCCATTATCTGGAGCCCCTCTGGTACCCCCAATACTCCCTAGTTTGGGCAAATTAGAGAAAACATATGTCCCTTCTCTTTCTGTGCTTGGCTGATCTCACTTAACAATGTTCTCCAGATCTTCCCATCTTCTTGTGAATGCCACGATTTTGTTCTTTATAGCTGAGTAGAATTACATTTTGTGTATTTCTTATAATTTTGCAATCTGTTGATGGAGACCTAGGTTGGTTCTATATTTTGGCTATTACAAACTGTGCTGCTATCAACATGGGTATGCATATGTTACTGTAGTTCTTTGATTTCAGCTCCTTTGGAAAGATACCCAGGAGTGGTTTAGCCGGATCATATGGTGGATCTATTCCCAGTTTTCTAAGTAATCTCCACACTGATCTCCATAGCAGCTGAGTTTGCACTCCATAGCAGGTGGGTTTGCACGCCCACCAACAGTGTAAAAGAGTTCCTCTTTCCCCACATTCTCACCAGCATTTGTTGTTATTTGATTTCTTTATGCTTACCACTCTATTTGGTCTTAGATGGAATCTCAACGTAGTTTTGATTTGCATCTCTGGGCTAATGATGTTGAACATCTTTTCATGTATCTATTGTCCATTTGTATCTCTTTTGTGAAGTGTCTATTCAGTTCAGTTGCCCATTTCTTGACTGGGTTATTTGTTTTACTAGTGTAGAATCTTTTTAGCTTTTTGTATATTCTGGATATTAGCCCTCTCTCCAAGTGTTGGCTGGTAAAGATCTTCCATTCTGTAGGCTTCCTCTTTAGGTTCTTGGTGGTTTCCTTTGATGAGAAGAAACTTTTAGTTTGATGCCATCCCACTTATTAGTTCTTGCTTTAATTTCTTGCGATTTGGGGTCTTGTTGAGAAAGTTACTGCCTGTGCCTATATGTTGGAGTGTTGATCCTATGCTCTCCTCTAATAACTTCATAGTGTGTATATTTTATAGAAGTATTCACGAAGAGTGGACAGTCATGGAGAAATATGATAGAACAAATTGCACATGATCTAGTGGTAATAAACCAGGAAAACTCATCAAGGCCTATTGGTTCAGTTTCCATGCTGGCTCCTCTCACATGCAGAGTTGAGGAGGCTCCTTCCCAATGGTACAGGTGGGGGGCACCCTCACAGGAGCATCTTAAGGCCTCTTCCAGGGAAGAAGAGCAGGGAAAGGTAAGAGAAAGATGAGATGGCGGTTTAAGTTACTTGTCTTGTGGAACAATTTAGTTGACAAAGCTAAAGTGTGCCTTCCTTAGCAAATGTTTACTCCAGGGATGGCAAACATTTAGCTTGTCTTCTTTTATACAGTTTTGCAAGATATTTTACAATTAAATTACAGAAAGCTAACCTATTTTCTTAAGGGTGTTCAGGAATAGGAATGAAGGGATATGTCTAGTTTTCAGTGTCCAGACAGAAAGGTACTATGAATAGAATTTGGAAAGAAGTTCCAGGACTCCAAGAGCCTAGAGCTCATGCATAGGATAAAGCATAGCTCACCAACTGACTGTAATGATCAACCAGAGACAGAGTTGTCACAAAAGAGCTAAAATTTTTCCCAGGCTTTGTCATTAACCATTCATCCCTGAGCGATGCACCATTTGAGGCAGTCTTGGGTTTTAGGGGGATTCAGCTTGGGAATTTCACCTGGAGAGCTGAACCCCCATCTGATCTGAGTGGTCAGCAGCAGCTGAGAACCACTTCGGCTTAGCTCTAGGTCGCAGTAAGTTACTGCGTCACTGTGATAGAGGCCAAGTCTGTACTCTGAAGCAGGGTTTTGGGGGACAGGAGGGAGGTGTTTACATGACAGCAGTGGGAGCTGAGGCTAGAGCACTGGGGAAGGACAGTTCCCTGGGCCAGCAGTAATGACATCCAGAAAAGCTCGCATCACCAGCAGTTCCCAAAGACCCACCAGATTTTCAATCACAAGCAGCTTTATCCCAGCTGATCAGCCCTCTGCTCTACCCTAAGAAGGCATTTGTAATCTCTGCCAGGACCTCTGACAAATGTGAAAATTTCCCTGGACTTGTGCTCAGCCTGTGGGTGCCCTCCCAGAACCTTTACACCCCAAAGACTAAAGTCATCTGTGAATATGAGCAAGCAATGGCCCGTGCTAACGCAGGATGGAAGTGTGGGGGATGAGATTAAGTATCACATCTAAGTTTGCTTTTAAGTAACCAATATTAAAAAGTATCCCAGCTGGGCCTGGTGGCATATACCTATAATCCAAGTACTTGGAAAGCTTAGACAGTAGAATCACAGATTCAAGACCAGCCTTAGCAAATTATTGAGACCCTGTTTCAGAACAACAACAAAAAAGTTAAAGAGGGGGCTAGCATTATGCTAAGTGAGATTAGTCAGTCACAAAAAACAAGAAATCGGATGCTCTACCTAATATGTGGAAGCTAGGGAGAAGAAGGGTCATAGAAGGATGCTAGATGAAGGAAGAGAAACCAAGGAGGCCTAAATGGGGGTGATAGGAGGAGGGGAGAGGGGAAATCCCTAATATACATGAGGCACATTCACAAACATATCAATCACTGTAAGCCAAACCTGAAAAGGGGGAAGGGGGAGGGAGTGGAGCGGGGATTGGGGAAGGGCTAAATGAGTGATGTGTGCATGTATGCCTCTACCATCTTGTACTCTGTTTAGATGTATGACTACAATGCACCAATGAAAATATATTTTAAAAGAGGGGCTGAAGCCAGGTGAGGAGGCACAGGTTTATAATTCCAGAACTTGGGAGTCAGAGAAAGGAAGATCTAAGTTTTGAGGACAGACTCAGCAAGTGAGTGAGACTCATCAACCTAGCTTGACCCTGTTTAAAAATAAAAATAAAACAGGTCTGCGGGTGTAGCTTGGAGGAAAAATTCCTCTGGATTCACTCCCCAGTGTCACAAAAAAAGGAGATCTGGGAGTGTAACTCAGGGTTAGAATGCCCCTGATTTTAATCCCCAGTACCACAAAAAAAAAAAAAAAAGAAAGAAAGAAAAAGTATTCCAACCTCAGGATAAATAGATCAGTGGCTCTCAACCAAGGGCAATTTTGTTCCTCAGGGGACATTTGTCACTGTCTGGAAACATTTTTGTTTGTCACATATGAGGATGTGAATGGCATCTAGAGGATAGAAGTAAAAATGCTGCCAAATATCCTACAATGTACAGGACAGGCTCTACTATAAATAATTATCCAACCAAAAATGTTGCAGTTAAATTTCATTGGTCTGAGTGGAAGTGTTTCTGGATTTATTTTTAGTGGATTAGTGTATAGGAAAGCTTCTTATTTTTAAGATTGATTTTGTATCCACTTTGCTGAATTTGTTGATCAGTTCTATAAGTTTTTTGGTTGAGTTTGTTGGGTCTTCTATGTATAGTATAATGTCATCTGAAAATAGGGATAGTTTTAGTTCTTCTTTTCCTATTTGTACTCTTTTGAGTTTCTCCTCTTGTTGTATTAGCTCTGGGTAAAGTCTCAAGTACTATATTGGAAAGAAGTGTTTTTGATAGATTTCTCTCAGTCTCTAGGTGTTATCTGGTATATCCAAGGGCAAGTTGTGTTGTATTCAATAGTGAAGGTTGAGTGAGGAGGGAAATGAAGTTGCAAATGCAAGAATAGGGTGAAGCCACAGGTAGGATCAAATAAAATGAAAGTATGAGTTTGGTAAGGTAGTATAGAGTAGAAATTAGAGATAGTGACTCTGTAGTAGTATTCTAGTAACAAATGTAGAGTTTTTAGTATGGTGATATAAAGTGGATTTAATACAGGACAAAGAAAAGAAGGGAGAAAATTAAAAGGAATGGAAGGAAGAGAGTAGATATGGACAAGAGAAGAAGGGAGAGAGTTTGGGGAGAGAGAGAAAAACAGCATACACACTCACACACACACAAAAATGAACAAAAACCAAAATAACACCATCAACAAATTAATGCAACTCTACAAATATGTGAATACTCAGCAGACTGGTCCTCTTCTCTCTCTGTGCAGACACCAAGTGCCACCAGCACCTTTCCTGCTGCAAGCCTGGGGCTGGATCTAGTGTTAAGTGCAGGTCACCCTCCACGATTTCCACAGATGTGGAGTCTTGATCTATCAAAAGCAACAGATTCAAACTTCTGAAATCATGAGGAGGAGAAATAGCAAGGAACCAATGAGATCCCACAACACCACAATAACAGAACCTGTTAACAGAATTGCAGGTATCTCCAGAGGTCAAATTAGGAATGTAACTGTAGAGATAATACAGTAATTCTGAAAAGAATTTAGAGAAGGTCTGAAAGAAATAAGGATGCAATTGTTGAAGTGAAGGCATCAATTCAAACTATATACAATTGATTTCCAAGTCTTTGATCCATCTTTAATTGACTCTTGTGCAGGGTGAGAAAGTAGGAGTTATTTCCATTTTTCTGCAAGAGATTAAATAAAAACTACCCTGAGATTTCATCTAACTTCAACTAGAATGGCAATCATTCAAAACACAACAACAAATGCTGGTGAAGATGTGGAGAAGTGGGAACTCTAAAACATTGTTAGTGGGATTGCAAATTAGTGCAACCACTTTGGAAAACAGTATGGAGGATCCTCAGAAGACTAGGAATGAATCTACCATATGATTCAGCAAAACCCAAAAGAAAGGAAACCAAACTACCAAACTAATGCATGCATATCTATGCTCATAGCTGCACAATTCACCATACCCAAATTATGGAACCAGCCAAGATGTCCATCAACAGATAAATGGATTACAAAACTGTGGGATATGTGCACAATGGAATTTTACTCAATCATAAAGAAAAACAATTATGTCCTTTACAAAAAAATGGATGGCATTATGACAAGTGAGATTAGTCAGTCACAAAAATAAGAAACCGGATGTTTTCCATAATATGCAGAACCTAGGGAGAAAATGGGTCATAGGAGGAACTTTAGACAAAAAGGAGATTCTATAGATGAGCAAATAAGGCCACCTAACTGAGGGGTTGGGGGAGAGAAGTTCTCTAATGAACATGATGTACTCTAACAAACATATTAATGTCAATCACTAAACCAAACATGAGAAGAAGGGAAGGTAGGGAATGGGGTAGGAACTGGGTAAGGGCTAATTGGGTGATATGTGTATGTTTGTCTCCACCATCTTGCATCCCATTAAGATGTATGAATACGCACAATGCACAAATAAAAAAAATTAAGAAAAGAGAAGTTGTTGTGATAATGGACATCCAAAAACTTCTTTCGTTTTGTTGGGATGCATATAGAAAATCTGAGAGTTATAAGGCAATGAAATTATGGTCTAAGTTAGGACCTAGGCACATTAGCTCAGGGTTTGAAGGAAGAGCCATTTAGGGCAGTAGAGCACAGAATGTAGAAAGGATTAAGGGAGAAGGTAGGCTTTGGCTGGGCTTTAACAGTTTCATAAGCAGGGCATAATCAGTGTTGGAAGGAACTCATGTCAGTACTGGGAGGGAGTGTTCAAAAGTGCAGCATAGCTTGGCATAGTAGTGTACACCTATAAATACTGTATTTGGGAGGATGAGACGGGGATTGCAGGTTCAAGGACTGCCTCAGCAACATAGCAAGACTCTCAGAAACCTATCAAGATACTCTTTCAAACCAAAAATTTTAAAAATTGCCAAGTTGTAGCTCAGAGGTAGAATGCCTCTGGGTTCAATCCCCTGTACCACCACCACAAAAACAAGTGCAGCATACTCACCCCTTCCATCCAGTTCCACTGAGTTCTGGAGGACTGGAGTGTCTCAGGACTCTCCCTGGGCCTGGGTATTCCCTCTGCTTTTCTGTTCCTCTACATCCCAGGAATTACCCCTGATGTTAAGAGGAGAAAGTAGGTGAAGACAATGAGATAATTGCTGAGAGTGCTGCTGTGACAGTGGCTCCTGGTCTACAAGAGGACTTAACGTCCAGCACGTTTATGTTTAAACAGATTGGGCTACTGGAACATAATGCCATAGACTCTGTGGCTTATTACCATCAGGTATTTATTTCTAACCATTTGAGAGGCTAGGGAACCTAAGATCAAGGTGTTGGCAGATGCAGTGTCTGATGATGGCTAGTTTCCTGATTCATAGGCAGCAAAATAGGGCCAAGGGAATCCTCTGAGCCCTCTTTTATAGGGTCACTAAATCTCATTCAGGAAGGCTCTACACTCACTACCTAGTCACCTGGCAAAGGCACCCACCTCCAAATTTTCTCAGTTTGGGGATTAAGCTTTAACTTGTGAATTGTAGGGGTACATAAGCATTCAGTCTATAGAAATTCAAAAGCTTACTAATGTAGACTGCACACTTTCCATGCCTATTACCTCCTAATATTGGAGGATGTGAGGTCAGCCTTACCCACATGGGCTTGTTCTGGTACCTTCATCATATTTGTGGATGAAGGACAACCATCATCATATTTGTTGGTGTTGAAACATATTTCAACAAATATGATGAGGCTGTTTTCTACATCTGTATTTTTTGTACTATGACTGCTATTAAATATCTGTTGAGGAGTACCAGTAAACTGGTGGTAACTAGAACATAGGTAATACTTAGAGGCTCTGGTTGGTAATTTGCTACCAGGAAGTTAGTGGTCTATATGGAATCTGCAAAAAAATAAAATCAAAGGACACATATTTGGAGAGAGTAGGATGAAGAAAGGCATAGGCAAAGATCGATCATTCTTATTCGCCAGCATTCAGGAACAAAATGCTATGGTTCTGGAACCCCATTACTCATTCCTGAGTTGGATAGAAGCATCCCTCTTAAGTGAGGTACTTCATTGCTTCTACACTTTGCAATTCTCCCTTCCTGCTTTATGTGGATGATTTCTTAGGCAGTGATCCCTGATTTTGAATTTGTTCCTTTAGGTAGCCTAGTTTGGTACAGGGAAATGCCCTGTATATTGATGGCCTCAACTAAGGACCTCTACCAGGACAGTCACCTTGCAACACATACTAGAACTTTCATGTAAGCTTACTATCTAGATACAGTGCAGTTAGGTAGAGCACACGTGATTTTTACCAGTGCACTATATGAAAAAGTAAAAGAAAACTGAATAGGCTACTGGTTGTTAACATTCAGCCAGAGTTCAGACTCAAAAGCAAGTTTGCCTGCTCTTCCCATGGTGTTTAAATTCTAGGGGCGCTAATAATACAAAGACCAGGAGGTGAGAAAACAAGACCTGTCCCTCCAGTTCTCCCACCTCCCCCAAGCCAACTGCTTGATGCTCTGTTCATAGCTCTGTGAGCTGGGATGGGCCAGAGTCCTCCTGGAGTACCAGAAAGTACAGTTGTATTGCAGGGGATGCTCTGCCGGGTCAGGGACAACACCTGTCCTCTTCTGCGCTGACTCTTGTCTCCTTAGTTTCTTCCTTCTCGCCATCTTTTGGTGTGCTGTTTTCTTCATTCTGATCGTGGTCCCCACTCTTATCATCTTTCAAGGCACTGAACTTGTTGTTTGTCTCCTGGCTGCCACTTTTGCCACTTACTTTATTATCTTTTAATATCCCATATTTACTGATTGTTAAGTGGACCATATTAAGAAATTCTGAAAATGAAATCCTTAAGGAAATGTCTACAAAAAAGGATTGTGGATAAATAAAATCATATTTAACGCCAACCTAATTATCAAGACAATTCAATAAAATATTTAAGGAAATTTTAACATTAACTTCTTACATTTATGATAAAAAGTAGAGAAAAGCTGAAATATGAAGGTGCTACAGAGACTGTGACACAGATAAGATTCTCGGGAAAGTGAACCCTAGCCTGTAACAGTTCATCTTCCTTGCTCTGAACTGCTGGCCATCAGATTGCAGATTTGCCGAACACCTTGAAGGAAAGGCACACTTGTTTATCATTCTGTCACCTGGTTTCGTTCAGAGGTGGTTCCTTTTGAGTTTCTTCGTTTTCCTTCTTACAGGAGCAGCCATGTGAAATGCCAGGATTCGCACTGCACTTTTTCCTGGAGTGCCACGTGCCTCTGGAGCTGCTGAGGCTCCGTGGTGCTGTACTTTGTGTTCTGCCAATTTTGACTCATTTTCATTCCTCATGAGATCTCTGTACCAGAAGATTCAGGAGTGAAGAGATTTGCAGCAACCACTCGCTACTGCACACAACCTGCTCTTAGCTGTTGTTTCATCTTCCCTAGAAGAAAGAAAACACCCTGAAACTGTGGGCTGCGCAGCCCCCACCCAGACCCCCATACCGAGACAGAAATTCAAAAGCCTTGAGCTAAAAAGTAAGACTTTAAAATCCTCCTGATTAGTGTTTTGCCTCTAAATTTAGTTGCAGTACATAGACAGGTTTTTAATTAGGAAAGTGTGAAAACAAATGGAATCCTGAGCAAATTTCTTATTTTGGAATATTCTTGTGACTCTAGGCTGAACATTTGCAAGAATATGTCTTAGTTTTGTAAAACTTTTTCTAATAGAAAAGAATTGAGAAACAATATATTTCTAGGTTTCTTTCCTTTTTTTTTTTTTTTTTTTAGGTACTGGGTATAGAATCCAAGGGCATTATACCTCCAAGCTACATCCTGAGCCCAATTTTTTATTCTTTATTTTGAAACAGGGGCTCACTGAGTTGGAGAGGGCCCCACTAAGTAGCTGAGGCTGTCCTTGAACAGCGATCCTCCCATCTCAGCCTCCCAAATTCTGGGAATACAAGCGTGTATCACCACATCTGGCTAGATTTCTAGTTTTTAAAATAACATGTGTGCACTTATTAATTTATTTTTCGTATGGGTTTAATATCACATGGTAGGCTCACCAAATGCTCGCTGGAAAGAGAGTTTTTCATACTACGAATTGGATTTCTAGAAGCTTCTTGGTTTAAAGCTTTAAGATGGGGAAATACTCCCCCAAACTACCCTTTTCTTTAAGTGTTGTCAGCAGCAGGGAAAATAAATCATAAGAGTCTAAGCATGGTAAAAAGGTGGATGTGACCATTTTCAGGAGCCACATGATTTTTTTAAACAACATATTTTGATGTTTTAGAATAGGAGATGCTTAGTAAGCATTGGTGGCACACACTTGTAAGGGAGGCCAAGACAGGAGGATGGCAGTCTCAGCTACTTAGTGAGATTCTCAGCAACTTAGTGAGACCCTGTTTTCAAATAAAATTGCCTAGAGGTAGAAAGCCCCTCAATTCCATCCCCAGTACCACACACACAAAAAAATAAGAGATGGCTTCATGAATATGATAAAGAACAAAGATATAAAAATATTATTCACACTCTCTTGGATAAAATATCCAACTCTTTAAAATGGCAAGAAACCTTCCCAGTAATCTATTATTCAATTCTGAAAAATTTATTCTTTGGCTTGTATTCAAATGAATTTGGAGTATTCAAATGAACTTGACAGTATTTGGTCAAGCAACGCAGGGTATCTAATAGAGAGTATGAGAACTCGTGTCATGTACCACGTGATCCTATAGTGCGCCCCACCTGGTTCTCGTGTGAAGTCCTACAGGAGCAGGGTTTTTATTGTGTTTGTGCTGCTTTGCCCTCTCTAAAGTCTAAGTGGTTTGACTAAAAGGGCAAGAGCTTGTGCAACTCCACTACCGAAGGAAAGCAGATGCTCGGGGATGTTTCCTTTATAGAGAGAATGCTAAGTTTGCTTTGTAAGAGGAAAATAAATGATAATGTTAATACATATCTGTGCAGTTTCTTCTGTTAGTCAATCTTGTTAGGACTGTTGGATTAGGATAATTATAGTGGAAAAGCCTTGCAGGCTCTCCATCTAGCTAAACTCATGTTCACCAAGGGTACTATCTAAATTCAATGATAAATTTATTTCTTTCTATTCTGCTTTCATGACCACAAGTGCCACCTACTCGCCCAGAGCCATATTTCAGGAGAAGGAGTTGGGGTAGATAAATTAAGATTGTTTACAGGATGAGCATTTTAGAGAGCATGCATCTTTGGACAGACGGTACCCTTTTGAAGCCATTTTTCTGGAAAAGGACTTCTCATAGTCCGGTAGCACCATTTAGCATTTCAGTGGTTGAGTTGGCTTCAGACTTAGACAGAGGGTTTGATATAAGGAAAGTAATAGGAAGAAGAGTCTTTTGGGTTATGGCACATGGCACGGGTGGACAGGCGCAAGGAGAGAAAAAAGCTAATCAGATGTAAATGTCTGGGTTTTGGTGACCATGGCTTAAGTCGCTAAGGATTAAGTGAAGGTCTCAGAATGGGTGATAGGAATAGGGAGGTCTTTACCTGTCGTCTCTTTGGACTCTGGAAAAGTGTGTGGGGTGTGTGTGTGTGTGTGTGTGTGTGTTTGAGTGTGACGAGATTGAGCACAGGTGTTTTCTACTGCTAAACTACACTTCCAGCCCTATTTTATTTTTATTATGAATCAGAATCTCACTAATTTCCTGAGGCTGGCCTCAAACCTCCAATGCTCTTATCTTAGCCACCAGGTATTGGAATTACAGGCCATAAAGTAGGGTCTTTACAACAGGAGCTGATCATAAATGGCCAGGCCAGGATTGACTGGAGAGAGTGTGCAGGCGCAGAGGCCTCGAGGCAATAGGAGTCGAGAGGGAACCTAAACAGCCGGAGTTTCCCAGCTCTGACTGAGCCAAGACCAAGCCGAGCATATCCAGGTCATGAATTTCCACCAGCTGAGGAGAGCAGCAGGGATGGAGTCAGAGGCAGGAGCTGCCAGACATGGTGGCACACCCTGTCAGCTTCGGCTACTTAGCAAGTCTCTGAGAAACCTGGTGAGGCCCTGATGGAGGATATGGAAAAAGCCTGAGGAACGAAAGATTCCAAAAGAGTTAAGGCAGTTTGACGAAAGGTCAAGCTTTCTGAGACTCTGGGTGACTCCTGGTCTTTCCTGAATTTCATGCCCCCGGCCCACTGGTGAGAGCGGGAATTGGCCGCAATCACACTTTTTTATAATCTTTAACCAGGTCTTGGTTCCCCCTTGCTCTTGTAATTTCCCTTTAATAATTGTATTTTGTAAGCACATGATGTATGTTCTATATCAATCACTCTGTATTGTACTTTGATGTTTTCTTTCTCATGAAGTCATGATTTTAGCATAGCTGAAAAGAGGTATAAAAACTTAGTCCTAAAAAATAAAGTTGTCAGTTGCCCATTAGGCAATTGTCCGTGTTTTCATTTCAGGGCAGCTGCTCATCAGGCAGCTGTTCACGTGCCTTCATTTCAGGTCTCTCCCTCCCAAGTCCCGGAGAAGAATCTCTATAAGGCCCTGTTTCAAAATAGAATAAATCTGGGAGTCTATCTAGAAAGCTCCTGGTTCCAACCCAATAACAAATAATAATAGTAATAATAAATACTCATGTAGATGAAAATGTTACCTTTAATTTTCACATCCAAATTTAAATTCTTTTGTGTGTGTGTGTGGTACTGGAGATTGAATTCAGAAGCATTCTACTTTTAAGCTACACCCACAGCCCAGTTTTATTTTTTATTTTGAAACAAAGTCTCACTAGGTTGATGAGAGTTTTACTACTTGAGAAGGCTGTCCTTGAAACTGCGATCCTCTTGTCCCCGCCTCCAAGTACTGGGATTACAAGGCGTGCACCACCACATCGGGCTTAAATTAAATTCTATGAACCTAATTTTGAGAGCAGCAGTCATTTGCTAAGTGTGGGGTGAAATGACCTGGTTTCAACGTGTCGACGACCAGGCAACATTTTCAGGGGCAAGGCCTCTCCCAATAGTGATTTGGAGCATTGTACTTACACGTCTTTCATCAAAAGTATTACTCCTCACCATCCAGACCCAAAGAAAAAGTCACACTGATAGGAGAGCCGCATCCCACGAAAGTTCTCTGAAGTTTGTAATTGCATGGCAAATATAAACAGACTTAAGAGCATTTATTTTGAAAGTCAGGATAGGAAGGTAACAGTTGTTTCATTTCACTGAAAAATGTCCAAAATAATAATGACTTTTAACCAATAATATAGATTTTTGTTATAAATACTTATTCCTTTGTTTTCCATGCAGTGGGGAGAATAACAATTTATTGTATGTTGCATTTAATGTATGGTGTGTGTGTGTGTGTGTGTGTAGAGATTGACCCTAGGGATTATTCTACCTTTGAACTCTAACTCCAGACCTCTTTAACTTTTCATTTTGAAACAGGGTTTCACTAGGTTGCTGAGAATCTCAACACATTGTTGTGAGATTCTGTAATTCTTTTGTCTCAGTCTCCCAAACACTGGAATTACAGATGTGCAACACTACATGCAGAGTGGCATAATGTTTAAACATTTTCACAATCCCTCAGAGGATAGAAATTATTACCACAGACGTTGAGCAAACTAACTCTGAGTACAGTTAAATTACTAAGTATTACAATTTACAGGATAAAGGAGTGTGGTATGGTGTACCTGTAATCACAGTACTTGGGAGGCTGAGATGAGAGGATTGCAGGTTCAAGATTAGCCTCAACAATTTAGCGAGACTCCCAGCAACCTAGCAAGACCCTATTTCAAAACAAAATTTAAAACAAGGGGGGGCTGGTAGATTGCCTCTCGGTTCACTCTCCAGTACCACAAGCACAAAAAAGAAAGAAACAAAAAGAAAGAAGGAAAGAAGAAAGAAAGAAAGAAAGAAAGAAAGAAAGAAAGAAAGAAAGAAAGAAAGAAAGAAAGAAAGAGAAGGAGGAAGAAAAAGAGGGGGGACAGGCATTTCTTGGGTGTGTTATTATCATGGGATAAGAACTTTACATAAACGATTTAAATTAATTAGTCTTCAAGGCAATCTTACCAAGTTGATATTACTATCTATCTTATATACGAAAGATTAAGTAACAGCAAGATTGGAAACTGGGTCTCATCTGATTCAATTGCTGCTCTTTTTCTACTCTTCTATTTTGCCTCATAAGAATGTCTGTTTGAAGGACAATTTGACCACTATAAAATTTATAATATACTACAGAACCTTATACATCCTTTATTTGAAGGATGAAAGAGCAAATCAAAACACAGCAGATTTAAATACAGTCTAAACTTTTTGCTTTCTATTGCTCTATATTCAATTTTCCTGTCTCTCAGGAATTAAATTAGATAATATGTTAAAAATTGCAAATATGGGCCTGGCATATATTACATCCTCAAAATGTTTTGCTTTTTTCTTCATCTTTAAGCTAAGGAGATGCTTAAAATTTTAGTTTGGATATAGACTTCCTCAAACTCTCATGTGCTGAAGGCTCCATTGCCAGCCACTGGTGCTTCTGGGAGGCAAGTGGTGGGACCGCTTGGAGGTGAGGTCCAGTGGAAGGGAGGAAGGAGAGTCTGGGACAGGACTGTGGTGTCCCGCTCTCTCTCTCTCTCTCTCTCTCTCTCTCTCTCTCTCTCTCTCTCTCTCTCTCTCTCTCTGTGTGTGTGTGTGTGTGTGTGTGTGTGTGTGTGTGTGTGTGCTTCCTGGCCACCATGCCTGGCACACTCCCCATCCTGACACTGTCTCACCACAGCCCCATCGTGCTGAGGCCAGTGACCATGGACAAACCCTCAAAACAGTGAGCCAAAAGAAACCTTTCCCCCTTTTAAAATTAATTTTTTATTTTTAAATATCTTTTTGGTGCATTATAATTATCTATCATAGTAAGGTTCAAAGTCATGCAAACAAATGTTCACATAGTGTGTCTTTCCTTCTTTTAAGTTGACTTTTTAAAGTATTTTGTCCTAGTGATGAAAAGATAGCACATATACATATACATACTCTTCTATGTAATATATATGCCTCTATATAATATATAGCTTTATATAATATGTATCTCATTTAGTTAATACTATAAAACTAAACAGGCTAAAATATAATATTTAAGCAGTTTGTATATAGACTTTTAGTTGATGAAAAATAATTTAAAGTGACATTTTTATAAAGAATACTTAATTGAACCCTTAAATGAGGAGAAACATCAAAAGTTGACCAAGACTAAAGATCTAAAATCATAAAATTTTATTTTAGAGTTAGTTGACTTTCTATTGTTATTGTTCTTGGCATTCAAAGATATGCTATTGGGTATAGTCGGTCAGGAGAAAAAAAGACCCTGATTGTAATTTGAAAATCAAAATGTTTTAAGATATAACAAATCATGGGTTTAAATTAGGAAAAACCTGGTGGCGCACAGGCAAAGGTGCTCTGCAGTGCTGGTGCCAGGCAGCGAGCGTCTGCGGCCTTCCTGCTCTCGGCCTCCAGTCTGTCCATATGGCCGTCTAACGGGGGGTCTGAAGACTGTGGGTGATCTCACAGACCATATGTGCTGTGATGCCCAGGAACAACTGGGGCTTGGATAATGATGTGGCAAGCACCTAAATTCGGATTTAGCTTGTTTTTATTGAGCAAAATCCAAACCTTACAGTTATTTTTGCACATTGCTGGCTTTGTTTGTCATTACTATTGAAATGGGGCTGTGAAAATATACCCCTTTTCTCTACAGGCATGCTTCAAGAGATCTGGTTTAAGCAATAACATACCTCTCATTTTAAAGACAATTATTAAAGTGAAGAGAAATAATGGTGTGATTATCTTTGTGTTGAGAAGTATTAATATTAATATTGCAGTATAGTGACAATAGGTAACAGCTATGTGTACTGTACACTTCAAAAAGCTAGAAGGGCCAGGTGCAGTGGTGCACACATGTAATCCCAGCACTTGAGAGGCTCAGACAGGAGGACATGCATTCAAGGCCAGCCTCAACAACTTAGTGACAGCCTGTTTCAACATAAAAACTAAAATAGGACTGGGCATGTTGCTCAGAGGTAGAATATCCCTACATTCAACTCCCATTTACAAGCACCAAACAAAATAATATTTGGAAAGTTTCCACCAAAGAAATTATGTCATTGAGGAAATAAGTATTTAACCTGATTTAAATATTATGCAAGTTATATGCACTGGTATTTACAGTAGACCATTGTACTGTTCCTCGTTGATATGTACAAGTTCTATGTTTTGTGCACCAGTTAAAAACATAGACACACAGATAAAAGAAGAAGAATTTTCACTTTCTCACATTTACTTTACAAAAATGTTTTGGCATGAGATACAAAAAAATTAAAATGTTAATGTACATTTGCTGCAATCATAGTAGAAGCCCAACGAGGAGAATAAATCCCAGGAGCAGACAGGAATGAAGTCAGATGGCCACTCAGTCACAGGCTGACGGAGTGCCTTCTGTGTGTCCCCTCCTGAGCATCCTCCCCTGGGAGAAGCTCCCACACGCTGACCTTCTTCATGTCATTTGAGCACCACTCACGAACATAAGCGACGTTTATCCCCGGGGAATAGGGCACGGGAGGCAGATCAGAGTAAAACAGCATCGGGGGGTTCACATTTAACTCCGCAATTAATTATTTGATTCATTTTAAATTTCACATCAATGAATAGACACGACGAAAAAAATGTCAGTAATATTAAGTCTATTCTCAATTCAAGATTGGTGCTAATTACATTGCAAAATTAAAAAAATTCTTTATATAAAATATTATCAGAGGAATATCTTTAAGACGATTGATAGATTCACTACAAAGAAATTCTGACTCTCAGAGAGAGCGATGGGCTATTTCCCACATAGAGAGCAATTTCTCTCAGTATCTTTGTGAACCATTTGCACTGGATTAGAAAGCATTAACTCTGATCCTTTTTCTTAGGTTACACATATCAGAGACTACATCTAATGTTTAGAAGCAAATTAAAAGTCAAATTAAGGTTTATGTAAATGCCAACATCTATTTAATTTCTTGTTACAGGTTAGAAATCAGAAGGGTATGAGACTCTTTTCAATTGTATTATGTTGCTTTAAATTCCGGTTTGTTCTGATCTGTGATTTAAAAACTGGTAAATATGCCAGAGAGATGCCACATTTAATTCAGCAATGTGTTGTCAGATTGTTGGGAAGCAATTTTTTTCCTTGAACAGAAGTGAGATCATTTGGGTAATATTAACTTTTATGTTCAGATTTGGCGTGGGTGACTCCCCATCACGCTTAATGAAGATTACAGAAGAAGTGAACTAATGTTTAGGTGTTTAGTAGATTCTGATCATGTTGAGCACTGAATTCTCTCAGCTATTTCTCTCAGCTATTTTTAAATTTTGAGCTTAATTTTATTACTGCTAACAAAATATAGTATATGTTTATGGAAAGTGATACAGAGAATGATAATGAGACTATAAGTGACTTATCCACATAATGGTGGGATAGGTGAGACAGACCTTTCTGTTGCTAGTTCTAGACCCTAAATTTGGTATTTCACATTCAAGAGAGGAAGTCCTATAGAACTTAGGGGAGCAGTTAAGAGAACACTATAATGCTTTGATTCAAGATAGAAGCAATAGAAAGTAAAGAATAATGAATAAAACCATGAAAATATGGCCATTGAACAAGATATAAAAGTGAAATGAATATTTCAGATAATAAGAATTTCCACATCGAGAGTCCTGTGAGTATTTTCCCTGAAAATCTTGTGGCTGAGTCCCAGTAAAAAGCAAATATGGATTCATTCAACAAATATTATCGGTATACCAACTACACCTACATCAGGAGATAGAAACCAGTTTGTAACCAGAGAGAATTCAATCATTTACTGGGCATCAAGTCATTAAATAGGTAGCTAGTTAATGTCATGATTATTTTAATGAGCAGCAAGAACAGAGTGGGCCTCAAGAAAATCTGACTTATGAAAAGTTATGGGGATGTTTAATAAAACATGATAATCCCAGAGGCAAGATAGATGGGATACCAGCAAAGGTTTTGTTTAATTTATATGACACACACACACAAAAAAATCCAAAGGGCTGAGGCAGCCACCTGATGATAGAAGAAAGTGAGCTCATCTGAAGAGCTAAAGTTTTGTACTAAATCTGACTGATGGGAGGGAGGCAGAAGAAAATTCTCGGACTGGCTGACTGCTGGGAGCAGGCTGACTTGGCTTCCTAGAGTGAGGGAGAAAGTCTGCACGGAGGCTGGACAGCGGGTGGTGGTCAGGTCCTGGAGCCTTATGGAGCATGCGTGAGGGGTGTGGCTTTATTCTACAGATTTTCAGTGGAAGAGAAGATTTTAAGCAGGGAACTGATACAATGTGATTTATTCTTCAAAATGATAACACTTGACACCTTATCAAGAGTGACTTCCCTGAAAATCTGTCTTAAATTTCACTTACCTCTACCTTTTCCAATATTCCATTTCTCTTGTTTCTACACTTTCTTCATCTTGTGCTTATCAGTAACATAGGGTATATGCTACTGTTTTATTTCATATATTGTTTAGCTCCCCTCCTAACATGTAAACTCCTCTGGGGCAGAATTTTTCTTGGTTTTAGTTATTACCATATTCTCAGGATCCAGAAGAGTGCTCATTAATGTCATACGGTACATGTGAAATAAATATCTATTCAATGTACGAACAACACTAGCAGTAGACCTGATTGATAAATACTAAATTTTATTGATTTGTACTGAATCTGATTTCAGTAGCTTAACCAGAGATGCAGGGGAGGTGGGCAGGGTGAGGACTAGTCCAGATGAGTGGTTCAGTCCCTAGTTCCAGAGACAAGACTTGCCTCATCTTGCATATGTGTGTTTGAGAGTAGAGCACTTGGTGCTAGTTAAATGTTGGAGTTTTAAAGAGAGAAGAGATTGAAGATGGTTTCCCTGAGCAGCTTAGTCACTGCTGGCACCATTAAGAGATGGAGAAGATCAACAGAAGAGAAGGTTTGAAGTGTGTTACCGACGAGCTCAGTCCTGTGGGGGCAAGTCCACTCGCGACCGGGAGCCTCAGAAAGATGGGGCAAAAGGCAGGTGATGTCCTGCAGAAACCTCTCTGCAGCAATTCTTTCCCCTCTATGAATTCCCTAAGTTTTTAGGTACGACGCTTGGGAAAGAATTTGAGGTGGACAAAGGCTTCTTGAGCCAATGACAATTTATTACAGGAACCCAGAGAAATTTATACCCTTCACCAGTGAGATTAATAATAGGAGAAAAAAGAAAGGGAAGGGGGGCAATCACAGCAAAACAATAGTAAATTACATATAAACAAAGTAAATGACTAGTCCAGCATTTAGGAGATTAACTCTTCGGATATCGCAGCAGGGCAGGTCCAAAGGTAAATTCCAAAGGCAATACAGGCACGCCCAAGGCCCAGGGCTTGGAGAATACGCCTTCTCATGGAATCTTCTTTTGCTTTCTTTTTTGAAGTTTCCATCTATATCCATATGACAAGCATGGGGAGATGTGGCGTCCAGGGAGATGCGATGGGCGTCTCTCAGATCTCATCCGCTTTGCCTTCTGAAGTCTGAAAGCTTACAAAAACTCACAACACAGCTTGGCAAATAAGACACCACAAATAACACTGTGAAGTTCTTGGATTTAGTTGTCAGATGTATTTCCTTGACTGCTGAACACTCTTTTTTAGACAAAAAGCCTATTAGAGGCTTATTGGTCTCTAAGAATCCATTTCCTTATCACAAACCCTCTGCAACCTGCTTCTAACTTTCTAATTCCTTTCTTTCCCAGTCGGGACGTTCTTATGATAAGCTCTTCTTCATGAAAAAGTGCTTTCTTACTCTTACGGTATTTCCTTTCCTTCATACATATATATTTAGAATATCTGTCCTTTATTTTGTCATTTTCATTTCTAGCCATGCGGCATTCTCCCTGTTTCGGGGAACGCTCACACTGGACGTGAAGGTCAACAATCTTTCTCCTTGGCTCTATTGTATTTTGGCAACTAAGTTGTTCATCAGTTAAATTGCTTTGAGGTCACACCCAAAATTTTATCTTCTCTGTCTCTAGGCAGGATCTCAAGGGTAAACAAAGTTTCCTTAAACTGAGCTATCGGTTACCGGAGTTAATAGCTTAACCTAAGTTAGTGATAGTGAGGGTCAGAGACCCTTTGTAATTGCTGCAGTTGGAATGCTTATCACAGCATCTGAGTTCTGGCCAGTTTTTTCCTTACTATTGAGCAAAGCCAAGGACGTTTATTTCCACGGACTCAATTTCTGATCTCACATCATCAGAGCAATTCGTGTAGAGAGTTAAAAGAATACCAAGAGAATAATAGTTATGAAGGATATCTAAAGTGGGGGATATTTTTTGCCAGAGACGATACCTCTTTCTCGGGGCTTTTTGCCGAGTTTTACTATGTGGAGTGGCGTCTTCAACACATAGATGCCGAGGCAGCAGGATGTCTTGGCAGAAGTGTGTAGGCGCAATGATGACATAAAAGAACAGGGAGGGCCACATGCGGTGGCGTCCGCTTGTCATCCCAGTACTTGGGAGGCCGAGACAGCAGGATCACAGGTTCGCAGGCATCCTCAGCTACTTAGGCTCTCTGCAACTTAGTGAGACCCCGTTTCAAAGAATAAAAATTAAAGAATAAGCCTGGCATGGTGGTGCCTGCTTGTAATCCCAGCATTTGGGAGGCTGAGACAGGAGGATCATGGTTTGCGGACAGCCTCCGCTCTTTAGTGAGGTCCTTTGCAACTCAGTGAGACCCTGTTTCAAAATAAAGCATAAAAAATAGGGCTGGGAGTCTAGCTTGGAGGTAAAATTCCCCTGAGTTCCATAAACAGTACTGCAAAAAAATAAAGAATGAAAGAATAAAAAATAGGGCTGGGGTTACAGCTCGGAGGTAGAATGCCCCTGGGTTCAATCCGTAGTACCAAAAAAATAAAAAGAAAAGAAAAGAAAAAAGAACAAGAACAAGGAGGGAGGTAGCACCTTGCTTTTATGTCACAGTTGAGTGGAAATTACAAGATTTGAAGGAGCAAACTTAAGCATGAAGGGATTTTTAATATGCTTTTATAGGTGCATTATAGTTTCACATCATAATGTAAATCGTGTTGACAGTGCCATACATGCACACAGCACTTGGTGTCCCCCACCTCCCCATTTCTCCCCTTCCTAATACAGAGTTCTGAGATTGCCATGGTATATTCATATATGTACACACAGAGTCGAAGGTAGTATTTCCATTAACAAACCTCAGTATTCCCCCTCCCCTTCTCTTAAACCTTCTCTCTGGCTCCACTGAGGCTTCTCCTCCATTGTCAGAGTCCCTCTGGTATCCCAGCTACTCCTTTGCTTGCACATATAACAGAAAATATATGACCTTTCACTTTCTGTGACTGGCTAATCTTACTTAACATAATATTCTCCAGGTCCTTCCATTTTCTTGAAAATTACATCATTTTATTCTTCTTTATTGCTGAGTAGAATTCCACTGTGTGCATTCCCTATAATTTTGTAATCAATTTATCTGTTTATGGACACCTAGGTGGTTCAATAAATTGTCTATTGTGAACTGTGCTGCTATGAATATGGGTATGCATATATCACTGTAGTTCTCTGATTTTGGCCCCTTTGGAGTAGTATAACTGAGTCCCACGGTGGGTCCATTCTCAGTTTTCTGAGGAATCTCCACGCTCATCTCCATAGTGGCTGAACTCATTTGCTATCCCACCAACAGTAGGAATGTCTACTTCTAGAAAAGTTCCTATTTCCTCACATCGTCTGCAACATTTATTGTTTTTTGAATTCTTGATGTTTGTCATTCTGATTGGGGTTAGATGGCATCTCAGTGTAGTTTTGATTTATTTTTTATTTTTTAAATATTTTTATTAGTGCATTGTATTCATATATCTTAATGAGTCAGTGTAGTTTTGATTTACATCTCCCTGATTGCTGATGTTGAGAATTTTTCATGCATCTATTGGCCATTTGTATCTCTTTGTTTGTGAAGTGTCTATTCAATTCAATTGACTGTTTCTTGATTGCATTATTTGTTTTTCTAGTGGAAAATTTTTTAAGTTCTTTGTATATTCTAGATATTAGTCCTCTGTCACAAGGATAGATAGCAAAGATCTTCTCCCACTCTGTAGACTTCCTTTTGATGGTTTCCTTTGATGTTCAGAAACTTTTTAGTTTAATTCCTTTCCAATAATTAAATATTTTTTAACTTCCTGAGCATTGAGGGTCTTGTTGAGGAAGTTTCTACCTGTGCCTATATGTTGGAGTGTTGGACCTATACCTTCCTCTAGTAGCTTCACGGTCTTTAGTGGGTTTTCTGGTTATTGGAAATATTGGAACACTGAATGAGGGGGGTTTCCATAGCAGGAATCCAATTTCAGTGATTAGAGGAAAACTTCTGCTATCAATTCAGCATCTCTTTTATAGTAGTCTATTGGATTTATGATCAAATGTGTTGATCACTTAATAAAAATTCTGGACCCTTAGCAGATTTTTAATGTTAGAGTGCTTTTTATATATACCTTTGATAATTAAGTTATCAAAATGCTATTATTAATAATATTGAATGCACATCCCAGGTCTAAATATGACAGAATGATATTCAGCTGGGACCACTGAGAAAGCGCCATCACCTGCTGAAATGGCAGTGTGCCTTCCAAACCCTGGAAAGCTTTTGTTAACCCCAGTTACATACAGCAATGGATGTAAGCTGCTGATGGCCGATGGGGAGGGAAGTCAATGACAAAAACAAAACAAGTCATCTAAGAACTATCCTCTAGTTCTTCCTTTAATGTAGCATGTACAGGTTCTAGACTTTGGCTGCACAGTAGTCACCACAGGAGCCTTTAAAAATATCCTGATGCTTGTGTTATAGATCACACTCTAAGTCAGAACCTCTAAACATCAGAGCCAGGTATCAGAATTCTTTTCAAAATCTCGGGGTGATTTATTTATTTATTTTTATTTATTTTTTTTTTTTTTTGGTGGTACTGGGGGTGGCAGCCGGAGGCTTTCTACCTCCGGGCTATACTCCCAGACCTATTTTATATTTTTTATTTGGAAACAGGGTCTCACTAAGTTGCTGAGAGCCTCACTAAGTAGCTGAGGCTGGCTTCAAACCTGTGCGATCCTCCTGTCTCAGCCTCCCAAGTGCGGGGATTACAAGCGTGCGCCACCATGCCCGGCTTATTTTTTTCTTGTTTTTATTTTCTGGTGGTACTGGGGTTTCTGGAAGCCCTTCTCTGGGCTACACTCCCAGACCTATTTTCACTTTTTTGGAAACAGGGTCTTTTAAGCCAGCGCTGCTGGCCTCGAACCTGCGCGATCCTCCTGTCTCCACCTCACAAGCGTGGGGATTACAAGTGTGCGCCACCACTCCTGGCTCTCAGGGTGATTTAAATGTGTAGGTAACACAGATAACCACCACTTTGTGGATTCTTGAAGTACATTAGCACATTAAAAACCCCAAGGAGAAATGTAATAAATATACCTATTTTCTTTGTTTAATCCACCTTTTGCAAAGTAAAGTCTATTCATTGTGGAACATTTATAATATTTCAAGAAAAGCTATAATCACATTAATATATTTTGAAAGCACTATTGCAGATCATTTAAATTTAACCTGAAACTTCCAAGTATGCAAATATGAACAGTTAAAAAAATCACAATCCGTTTTTTTTCCATTTGCATTTTCTTGTTTATTAGTGAGGTGAACATCTGTTCATATGCTTATTTAAAGGTCAGAAAGCTCACAGGGCTACTGCTTGTGGTTATGGATAATTCAAATAAGGGATTAGGGGAAAAAGCTTCAGACACAGAGAAGAGGAAGCCAGTGTTCTGGGGGAATCATTCCTTTGGAAGTGGAATCCCAGATTTTTCATTGATATTAGTATGGTGTACTGCTTTCTCCATGAAACTTTAGGCAGTGACATTGAAGAGCATGTTTGGTATTTATCTGGATAGCCGGAAAGACTAGCCTGCTGCATTCACATCCTCTAAAAACATTTGTGCAATGAACCTATGAATGAAGTCTCCTACTGTGGCTCTCTGGGGCTCTCAGCAGGGGTTCTTGCATTAGTTTTGTTTCTATGACAAAGTAACACTCCAGGGGGTCCTAAACAATAGAAATTTAGTTTTTAAAATTCTGGAGGCCAGCATTCCAAGATCAAAGTGTTAGAAGAGATGGATTCTTCTGAGGCTTTCTTCTTGGCTATCCATTTTGTGTATCCATGGTCTATTCTGTGTGCATTAACTGTGCCTAATTGCCTCTTCTTCTAAGAATACCAGTCAGATTGGATGAGGATCCACTTAAATGTCCACATTTTAGCTTAATTATACCTTTAAAGATCCCAAGTATAATTACATTTCAAGGTTCTGAATTTTGGACTTCACTGTATGAGCCTGGGGTGAAATAGAATTCAGCAACCAGGAAATCATATTTTCAAACATTCTAAAAAGATGGCTTTGGGACTGTGGATAGGTGATCTTTCATCCTGCATTCTTTGTCTAGACCAAACTGTGATCTAGAAAACTCTTTCTTTCTTTCTTTCTTTCTTTCTTTCTTTCTTTCTTTCTTTCTTTCTTTCTTTCTTTCTTTTCTTCCTTTCCTTCTTTCTTTCTTTCTCTTCCTTTTTCTTTTTTTTCTTTCTTCCTGTCTGTCTTGTCTGTCTTGTTTGCATACATGTGTTTGTGTGTGATATGTGTATGTGTTTAATGTGTGTGTCCAGAAGGAGCAGAGGAGAAAGGATGTTGGAAAGATGGCTTCTAAATATGTCGGGATGTTGTAATATTGTAGCATGGGCTTGGTCCACACAGAGTGGTCATGTTTCTTTCTGCTCTTTAGTTCCCTTGGAGAATTACATCTTACTTGACAGTTGAGAACCTCTCAAAAGGTTTTGAGAGATGTCTTGCAAATGCAGAATTGATGGTTGTCTATCCCCAACACTAACCACAGACCTCTCTCTATCTTAATATGGTTTATTTTGTACCATTAGAAAGAGGTAGAATGTAAGGCAAAAAAGACTTTAAAAAACTGTGATAGATTTCTTACTAAGGAGCTAAGGAGAGATTATCTATAAGAGCTCACTTACCTCTAGAGCTATTCTTTGCTTACTGAAGAGTCCAGTAGTATTTTCTCTCATTTTAAGATTTCTAATCATTTCCATTTATCTTGTGTTACTGGCTAATTTTTTTTTTACCAGTGTTTCTAGTTTAAGTAATGCAATTAAAAACATAAGAGAAATCTAATACAATAATATTTTGAATCACTCTCTATACTTATTTTTCTGTCCATTGGGAAGATATATAGAATTTTTAATGTTCTCTTTTATTTAGATTAAGAGATTTAGGAGCTGTTCATATGTACAGGCACTTCATATTTTTTAAAATTCTTAGTCACTTGCCGGGCGTGGTGGCGCACGCTTGTAATCCCCGCGCTTGGGAGGCAGAGACAGGAGGATCGCGCAGGTTCAAAGCCAGCCAAGCGCGCTGGCTTAGGAGACCCTGTTTCCAAATAAAAATGTAAAAATGGGTCTGGGAGTGTAACCCGGAGGTAGAAGGGCTTCCAGGAACCACCAAAAATAAATAAATAAATAAATATAAATAAATAAAAATAAATATAAATAAATAAAAAATAAAATTCTTAGTCACCTAAAGGAAAATGCTTGTATCTCTATTTACATTACAGAGGGATGGGAGAGGCATAAATCAACCCACTCCCTCAGCTCCAACAATTCGGCTCTGTTTTATGCCATAATGAAGAGATGACAATCACAATGCTTCATTAAATTTGATAAAACATAATCACTACATACACTTACTAGGGTCTTAAAACTGTCATCATTATGAAAATTCAGTTGTCTTTGAATAATATGTGATGAAAGACATATTAAAATATCTATTAGCCAAACATTGCATGAAGTAACATTGTATTCAGGGAAGTCGATGGGAGAAGAAATCTAGTTGATGTGTAGCCTTGCCCCCAGCTTAACTCATATAATAGTATGTAAAATTTATCTATTTGTTCTTACTAATTAACAGCATATATGATTTCACTTCCTCTACAATGTGTATTTTATTAACAAACCAAGATCCTGTGAAGTCATACTATAATATACCAGTTATAGCCATCACTTACCTGCATAATATCATATACCACTTAGAGACATCATTTATCTGCTCACATCAGTTTAGTGAATTCTGTATTAGCGATTGTAATGTGTGATAAAATGCTGAAGCACTTTCTTTGTTCTGAGGTTTTCTAGAAAAGCTTTACTTCTCGATGAGATGAGAATACTTGGTAAAATTATTTGACCTGTAAAATGGGATTAATAAATGTATTTTAAATTGTTGTCACATGTGAAAAGAGGCATGTATTAGACAAGTAGAACAATCTCTGAAGATTCTTATAATTATATAGATAAATTATGAGATTGGGCATGTGTAAGAAAAAGGTATTTATATTTTAATGCAAAATACTCATATATAATTTTACAAAACAACTTTCTACTTTAAATGCTATTTTCCAGTTTTCTGAGATCTCCACACTGATCTCATAGCAGCTGAACTATTTTGCATTCCCACCAACAGTGTACAAGAGTTCCTATTTCCCCACATCCTCACCAGCATTTATTGAGTTTTGTCTTCTTGATGATTGCCATTCTGACTGGGGTTAGATGGAATATCAGTGTAGTTTTGATTTACATCTCTCTGATTACTAATAATGTTGAACATTTCTTCATGTATTTATTGGCCATTTGCATTTCTTCTTTTGTGAAGTATCTATTTAGTTCAATTATCCATTTGAATTTTTAGTGTTAATTTTTTTTTTTTTTTTTTTTTTTTTGCAAATCTGGGGATGGAAACCAGGGGCATTCAACCTCCGAGCAACACCACCTGCCCTATTTTTTATTCTTTGTTTTGGAACCAGGTCTCACTGAGTTGCAGAGGGCCTCACTAAAGTCTCAGCCTCCCAAATGCTGGGGTTACAAGCATGTGCCACCACTTAAATCTTTTAAGTACTTTGTACAATCTATATATTAGTCCTCTATCAGAGGATTAGCTAAAAAGCTCTTTTCCTATTCTGTATAGGTTCTCATTAGACTCTTGGTGATTTCTTTGATGAGCAGAAAGCTGAAAGTTTTTAATTTCATGTCATTCATTTATTAATTCTTGTTTTAATAATGTATCTACAATGTTATTCAGCTATACTACTCCTGGGTATCATGCCAAAAGGATTTAAATCATAATATTATAGTAATACATTTATGTCCATGTTTACAGCAGCACGATTCATAATAGCCAAAAAGGTATAAAATGTTAATTTCTCCCAACTGGCACTTCCAAATCTATTTTAGTATAGTCCTCTATAAGTGAATTTTAAGTTTTTATAGTACCTCTAGTTTGCTGAGACTGTTCTGGAACCTACAATCCTCCTGTCTCAGCCTCCCAAGCACTGGGATTACAGGAGTGTGCCACCATGCCCACCTCTAGACATATAGTTTATTTCTGATAGGACATTTTACATCTTAACAGGATATGGTAACACCTTGAAACCCTAGGGACACAGTATTTTATTCTATCTACAGTGATCAACTCCACTCTCATTGATGGATATATTTGGCAACTGCCAGTTGTTTGCTCTAATTGAAACAGTTTTTTAATGCTTGGAAATAATGCAGTTCTTCCAGATGGACACTGTACCATTTGTGGTTCAGAGGTCAAGATAAATACTTTGAGGGCATCTCCAGCACCAACCTGAGTGTGTCAGAGACCTAGGGAGCAGTCCTGGAGCAAGGAATGGTGTCCCTACAGATAGCTGGGTCCCACAAGTGATCATGTTTTATTATTTTTAAAATTTTTAATACTTTTATTGGTGCATTAAAGTTATACATTATAATGCAGTTCATAGTGACCATGATCACGTTTTAGTACTGCCCAGATGGACACAGCTCCCTGACCACACAGCATCACAAGTCTGTACCTGGACAGGTGTGCACAGGACAGGTGTGCACAGGACAGGTGTGTACAGGTGCAGTACAAGTTCTGAGGCCACGGGGTCCAGAGACCATCAGCCAGTTTTCTCACAATCGAATCTTAACCAGACTCAAAACAAGGTTTGGCAGGTCAGCAATAGCCATGCACCTGATCTTCCCCCATGGGAATGTTTATGGCTGTATCTGGTTACTTATGGTTATTAACTTTTGCTGCAAACAATAACAGATCTCCTTCCCACACAAAGTTAAATAAAAAGCAAGAAGTCTTTACCAAATTATATTGGAAAAAAGTAAAAATATTCTTAAATGAAAGACATGTTATATTCCCAAGTTAGAGATTAAAGATTTTAATGTTATTCTCAAATTAATTTACATATTCAGTGAAATTCAATAAAAATTTTCCATGATAAAATGGAAGCTAGGTAGACAGCTATCTAGATACAGTTTGATATTTAAAAAGTTATTTCGAGTTTTAATCTAAAAAATGCCACAGAACTTTGGGGAAAATGTTTCATGAGTGGGAAACATTCTACCATATATAAGTGACATTAATTACAAATATGTAGTTATCCAAAAAGATTTAGCAACTTAAGAGATCAGACTACTTAGCTCATAAACCAACAAGGAAATATCTGAAATTAGTATAGAATAATCATGGTATCACAAAATATTTGGAAGAGAGATTTTTAACAAGCTATGTTGGGAAAATATGTATATAAAGGATCATTCCTTACCAAGGCTCGTCTATCAAAATGAATTACGGAGGCATTAAAAAGGCAAATAGAAGTAGAAGTATTAGGACAAAAGAAAGACAACACAAAAGGTTCTTTTCCTGATCTTGAAATGGAAAATTAAATCTACATAGAAAAGCAATGTGAGAGAGAACACCCAAATGAGACATTTCATATCGCGCTTATAAGAAGTAAAGAATTTTACATATCATTAAGATCAAAGCAAAACATGGTAAAATAGAAAACATATTTAAAACATATGCAAAATCTTTTTGCTGATTATATATAATGATGTACTAGGGGAAATCCACTGACTTTCCCTGTTAAAGTAGGCAAATGACATCCTGGTAGAGACTGCCAGCTAGTCAAACAAAGCCCATCCTCTTCCTCTTGGGTGGTAACAGAGTCCCAGCCTGGCACCTAGCTAGACCCACTCTTGGCCGCCACATGGCTGTCTCTAAGGTCTCTCTGTGTGAGAAGGGAGCACAGGAATACACCCTTTCAAGGCCAGGGCTTTTCAAAAAATGTGCATGCTTGCTCCCCCTCCTCCTTCTCCTTCTATTTGCTAAAGCCTGTGGGGTGTGACCTGCTCTCAAGAATAGGGCTTCAGGATGGCAGGTCCCCAAGAGAACAGGAGCCTGGCTCTCCATCAGCATCTCTCCACCTGCCAACTTAACATCTACTGGACTGTGTGATAGATAAATCTCTAACCATCTCAGCCTCTACTTGTGACCATTTGCTTTAACAGTTTACCTCAGCTGAATACAAAATACTTAAAGTAAGAATCACAAGTGGGCTAACAATCATAAGAAATGTATTCATTTTCATGAATAATCAAGAAAACCCCAAAACAATGAGATACTGTATCTACCTATTGAATAGTTATTGCCTATCAGACAATACTAAAAAAAAAAAAAAAAAAAAAAGTGCAAATGTTTGATTTGGGCAAGGGTTCAGGAAAACTACCATTCTCATTTTTTATGAAAATGAGTTCTGGTTCTGATTGTGTGTGTGTGTGTGTGTGTGTGTGTGTGTGTGTGTGTGTGACTGAGGGTTGAACCCAGAGACATTCTACCTTTTGGCTATATCCCCAGTTCTATTTTATTTTTTATTTTGAAACAGGGTCTTATTAAGTTCCAGAGGGCCTCCCTTGAATGCCATCATGCTTGTCTTTTTTATTCTGAAACATGGTCTCACTAGGTTCTTAAAAATCTTGCTAAATTGCTGAGACTGGCTGTGAACCTGTAATCCTGTTTCAACCTCTCAAGTACTAGGATTACAATCATGGACACCACACTGAGCTTCCTTTTTTTTTTTTTTTTTTTTTTTGTGGATGTATGGGGCACTGGAAATAAACCCAGAGGAATTCTACCTCTAAGCTACACCTTCATCCCTATTTTATTTTTTGAAACAGGATCTCATTACATTATGGAGGGCCTTATAAAGTTGCTTAAGGCTGGCCAAGAACCAATGATCCTCCTGTCTCAGCCTCCCATGTACTGGGATTACAAGTGTGCACCAAATAAATGTATAATATATATTTTTGACAAATTTGGAAAAATAATTATTTTAATAATAGCTTGGTTTTGATAAACATATTCTAGGTAGACAGTATTACCAAAGTATAAACAACGATTTCTGGGCAAAGATGTTCACTGCAATGTTACTTAAAATAACAAAGTGTTGGGAAGCAAATTACTTCTCCCAAATAAGCTAGATAATGAAATTTGGTGCACTAATATGATGGATTATTATAGAAACATTCAAATTGTGTTTAGAAAGATTTAAAATTGCATTTAAATGCTCATAATGGTCAGTGTAAGAAAGCATCATACAACACTGAATACAAGGCACACATCTAATATTTGTAGGAAAGACCATCTATACAATGAGTACAGTGATTTGTATAATCTTCCTTTATCTTTCCTCGCTTTTGGAGCTCTCTACAATACGTACTCATTGGTTTGTGATTAGAAAAGAGAAAACAGGCTGACAACAAGCTAAAGTAGCTTTGTAAAACTGTATTTGTCAATGTAGCAACCATTGTAGCAATAGCAATTATTTTTTAAAATGCTGCTACTTAGGAGATGTTTTATTTGTTTTTTCTCTAGTTATGAAACATTTCCCTTCTTTAGAGCTTTATAGAAGTAGCATCTTCAACACAGTTGTATGAAGCTGTTCCTTGGGATGTCAAATATTTTTAAAGCCAGGCATGATGGCACATACCTGTAATCCCAGTACTTGGAGACTAAGAAAGGAGGATCACAGGTTCAAGACCAGCCTAGGTGACTTAGTGATACTATCAGGAATTAAATTAGACACTGTTTCATAAACAAAAAAAATTTTAAATGCGAGACATGTAGTTTGAAGGTAGATTGCCCTGGGTTCAATCCCCAGTACCCCCAAAATATATATTTTTTAAAACTTTTTTATTAAATTATAGCATATGTACAGAATTTTGCACTATTTAAAGTGTAGCTTTTTATGAATTCTCATGTTGAAGTCACCCGTTGCAACTCATCTCAGATTCAGAAACAAAACGACAGCATTATTCAAGGACTTTTCTTATCCTGCTTTACACCCAAGGTAACTTCAAAGACAAATGTTTTCTATATTGAAAGAAATGAAATCAGATAGTTTATTTCCTTATGTGTCTTGCTTTTATCGCTCAACCTTGCATGTTCAATCCATCTCTGCTGCAGCACAGTTTTAGATGATTCCTCCTCACTGCTGTGCAGTGCTTCACTTTAGAAGTGTGCACCAATTTATTTGCAAGTTTTACTACTTACTGGCATATTAGTACTTCTTAGTTCTTGACTGCTATGAACAGTACCTAAAACATTCTTATGCACAACTTTTAGTGAGCATAGGTATGTACTTTCATTAACTGTATATATAGGCCAGGAGTGGTGGCACACTACTTGTAATCCCCGCGCTCGGGAGGCTGAGACAGGAGGATCGCACAGCTTTGAAGCCAGCCTAAGCTGCTGAGTGAGGCTCTCCAGCAACTTAATGAGACCCTGTTTCCAAATAAAGTATATATATATATATAAAAATAGGTCTGGGAATATAGCCTGGAAGTAGAAAGCCTCTGGGTTCCACCCCTAGTACCACAAAAAAAAAGTATATCTAGGAGAACAATAGATATTTTCGCTAGAATTGCAAGAGTTTTGATTGTTTTACATCTCACTAACACTTAGAAGTAACAGTCTTCTGGTCTTCTTGGTCATTTTATGGAGTCGAATTCACATTGACATCTCAACAACTGTTAAGTTTGCTCTTCAGCTGCCTCTGTTCCTATCAAAGTATGGCCTGATGGTTTCTCTATTCATAGTGAAGTGTAATCTAACTTTATGTGTAAACAGGTTGCAACCCACTCTTGTAACAAGTAGCTGAATCTCAGCCAATCACAAGCAGGCACCTGTTCAAAATATGATCAATTAACAGGAGCAAACCTGCAACCAATGGGCTGTCTCTACAGAAAGAAAGAAAGAGAGAAAGAGAGAAAGAAAGAAAGAAAGAAAGAAAGAAAGAAAGAAAGAAAGAAAGAAAGAAAGGAGAAAGAAAGGAATTCAAAACTAGACTTGTCATAATTTTTGTTTTAATATTGATCTTTCAAATAATTGATACGGTTTCTTTGCCTATATATTTGGATTTTTAAAGTTTTTATCAACAAATCAGTGAATATATGTTAGTTTTCAGAAATACAGTTAAGTTTCTTTAGATTTATTTCAAGTTATTTAATTTTTGCATTCCACTATAGATACTACTTTCTAATTTGTTCTATTTGAAGTGCTCTCTGGTGCTGCATCCTGAGAACTCCAGCTGCCTAATTATACCCAGACTTTCAGCTCTGTCTTCCCACCCAGGCTCTCTTCCCAGTTTATCCTGCCTTCCTTGTTCTCTGGTCTAGAAAGTCTCTCTGAGGACAAATTTAAGGTGTAAATCAAGAAATCATAAATGAGGTTAAAGAAAAGTGAAAACAGCTTTATTTACAAGCAGAACACATTTGCAAGTTGGGCTCACAGGCTCATCTAGGCCCAGGTGGACTTGGGCTTTTACCAAATGCAACAATCTGAAAACTGATGCAATTAAACCATAGGAATGCCCCGGTCAAGAGCGAACTGGCCAGTCTGGTGTTTCTTAACCTTGGTGAGGTATTGTTAGAATATAGAAAGTGGAGCTGGATTGTATAGTGGATCTATTCCTAACTGTCTTAGGAATCTCCATACAGATCTCCATAGTGGCTGAACTAGTTTGCACTCCCACCAACAGTGTAAAAGAGTTCCTCTTTCCCCACATCCTCGCCAGCATTTGTTGTTGTTTGATTTCTTTATGCTTGCCACTCTGACTGGGGTTAGGTGGAATCTCAGTGTAGTTTTGATTTGCATCTCCCTGATGGCCAATGATGTAGAACATCTTTTCATGTATCTATTGGCCCTTTGTATCTCTTCTTTTGTGAAGTGTCTATTTAGTTCATTTGCCCATTTCTTGATTGGGTTGTTTGTTTTGCTAGTGTAGAGATTTTTGAGCTCTTTTTATATTCTGGATATTAGCCCCCCATCAGAGTGGTGGCTGGTAAAGATTTTTTCCCATTCTGTAGGCTTCCTCTTTAGGTTATTGATAGTTACCTTTGATGAGAAGAAACTTTTTAGTTTGATGCTATCCCACTTGTTAATTCTTGCTTTAATTTCCTGAGCTTTGAGGTTTTACTGCCTGTGCCAATATGTTGTAGTGTTGAACCTATGCTCTCCTCTACTAACTTCACAGTCTCAGGTCTAATATTTTTCCAAAAGGGTCGAATCCAGAGAACTATAGCAACATATGCATACCTATGTTCATAGCAGCACAATTCGTAATAGCCAAAATATGGAACCAACCCAGGTCTCCATCAACAGATGAATGGATTGCAAAGCTCTGGGAAATACACACAATGAAATTCTACTCAGCCATAAAAAAGAACAAAATAATGTCATTTGCATGAAGATGGAAAGTCCTGGAGAACATTATGTTAAGTGAGACCATCCAAGCACAGAAGGAGAAGGTACATATGTTCCCTCTAATATGCTCAAACTAGGGAACGTAGAGGATACCAGTGGTACTCCAGATAATGGAGGGGAAATACCAGCAAAGCTTGAATGGAAAGATAGGGGAGGAGGAAAACAACTTGATTAATGAGGGTCTACATCGAATATGTGTAAAATTATGAATATGGCATGGTTACCCTGGACAATCATTGGTGGGAGGGGAGAAGGGAAAACAGGGGCAGGGGGAGAGGGCACCAAGTATAGTTTAAATGTATACCATTTATGTTCAATAAAAAATTAAAAAATTTTAAAAAAAGAATATAGAAACTTGTTTCTTCTGGAAGACTCAGTTCTGATGTAATCCTGATGTGATAACTGTGTGGCAATATACCCCTTTAGTACAATCTGTAAGACTCAGGAAAACATGTTTGCTTTCGTTTTTATCATTTCACATCCATTTTGATTTTTATATTATCAAAGCCTTACCTAATTTGATTCCTGTCTGTTAGGAATCATAGCCCTTCAGTTCTTGATGTCCAGTTTCTTACAACCCTATTTTCATATATTTAATCACTTTGTGTGTCTGTTTGCTTCAGGCATGAGGGCAAATCTAGTCCTTTTCCTTCATCTCAATCAAAAAGAAGAAGTGCCGGGCGTGGTGGCGCACGCTTGTAATCCCCGCGCTTGGGAGGCAGAGACAGGAGGATCGCGCAGGTTCGAAGCCAGCCGCGGGCGCTGGCTTAGGAGACCCTGTTTCCAAATAAAAATGTAAAAATAGGTCTGCGAGTGTAGCCCAGAGGTAGAAGGGCTTCCAGGAACCCCAGTACCACCAGAAGAAGAAGAAGAAGGAGAAGGAGAAGGAGAAGAAGAAGAAGAAGAAGCATTATAAACAAATTTTTGGTTCTTTTATATGCTTTCAGATTTTACAGACGTACAATTTTTGGTAATTTTTTTAGGAATTATGGAGTTCCAAGTAATCAGAGTTTAAAAATAGATTAATATAAGATTTTTTTTCAAAGTTCTTTTTCTTTTGTATCACTGGTAGAGAAAGTAACAGGGGAACCATATAGACATTGTGGTAAATTGAAGTAGGAAATTGTCTCTATTTCTTCTTTTAATGAAATTAAGTTACAGGAAACCTTAGCAGCAGAAAGGTATATGAGCTGCTAGGAATGATGGTGCTGCTATAAGGCCAGTACCTGGGAGGCTGAGATAAGAGGATCACGAGTTCAAGACCAGCCTCAGCAACTTAGTGAGACTCTGTTAAAATAAAAAAAGATACAAAAGGGGTAGAAGTGTATGTCAGAGGTAAAACGTCTCCTGGGTTCAATCCCCAGGACAAAGACAGAAGAAGGAAAGAAGAAAGAAAAAAAGGAAGGTAGGAAGGAAGGGGCTGAAAAACCCCAGGTCAATTTAAAACTATATATCAGAGTGAGGCCTGTGAGGCCATTCCCTCCAGGTTTAATACAAAAATCCTTACCAATTTAGTTAAGCAAAAACTGATAATGCTAATGACATTCCAATGATACCAAACACTGGGATTTTGTACTCTTCTAGGATCCTGCTTTAAATTTTGTGCTTTTGAAAATACACATCCCTTGGCTGTCTTCTTGGGCTTACTTCAAACACAGAAGACTTGGGCTTCAGTCTGATCAGCAGGCACGTTAGTTCAGAAGCTACAGGGACATGTGGTCCAGTCCACCCCTTCCCGCCCACCACACCGCACCTGGCGTTGCACCAGCTTCATTTTGTCGCTCAGTCGATCAGTCCTGAATATATATGTGGCTGCTCTTACCTGTGCCTGGGATTTATGAAGTGGTTTCATATGTGATGTCTGAGGCAGCAATCCTGAAGAGCAGAAAACTGAAGCTTAAAATTGCACATTAGGACAGTCAAGTGAAGATCTGAGCACCGGTGGCTTTTCACTTAAACGCCTCTTCTTCTTCCACACAGTCATGTGATTATCTCCTTTCCTCAGGATGTTGGTGAGAGGAGGCACAAAAGACAGTGAAAAGCCGCGCCTCCACATGCGAGGTGCTGGTGGCCTTGAACCTGAGCTGAACCTTGCCGTCTGGATGTGCACGGCGGCAAAGCAATTCTAATTGGTCCTGCAGATCCAAACCCCAAATGAGCAAAGCTACTGCCACATATTAATACCACTCCTACGTCAGAATTCTGAAGAAAAGAATGTGTATTAATTTAAATAGTCCCAAGTTCTAGTCAGTCGTAGCTTTAGCACTTACCAGTGGTTCCATCTTAGATAAGCAAATATTATTTCTGAGCCCCAGTTTTCTCATCTGTGAAGTGCAAATAGTAATTCTCCTAGCAGTGGTGTGCCAGGGTGTCAGGTGGCATTCTCACTGCTGTGATCCAAGACACCTGACCATCTCAAGCTTAGAGGAAGGGGACTCTTTATTCTCAGTTCTGGAGATTTCAGGGACTCGGTCCATGTGAGGCTGGTTCATCAGCAGAACTCGGACATGGAGGCAGGAGGCAGAAGCAGGGGAAGAGCAGGGCTCTGCTATCACATCACTGAGAGCAAGGGGAGGAAAGACCATGTATAATCCCAACGCCACACCTGTGGACCCCCTCAGCAGCAAGTCCCACCCCAACATGGCTGCCTACCCATGAGGGGCATTCCAAACCCAAGCCATAACAGCTGGTGATTACTTAAGAACCTGTTCTCTAGGGAAAATTATTGGATATTAATACATATTTAAGTTTAATATATATTATATGTTGGCACATAAATACATATTTAAGTTTAATATATATCATATATTGGCATATAATATGTATTAATTGAATATGTGTGTGTGTGTGTGTGTGTGTGTGTGTGTGCTGGGAATTGAAGCAAGAGGCATTTCTACCCTTGAGCTATATCCCTGGCCCCATTTTTAAAATATTTATTTATTTATTTATTTATTTATTTATTTATTTATTTTGGTGGTACTAGGGATTGAACGCAAAAACATTCTAACTCTGAGCTACACCCTAGTCCAATTTATTTAATTAATTATTTATTCATATGTTTTATTTTGAAACAGGGTCTCTTTAAGATGCTGAGGGCCTCACTAAGTTGTCGAGGCTGGCCTCAAACCTACAATCCTCCTGTCTCAGCCTCCCAAGTACTGGGATTATAGGCATTGGCCACTATGTCCAGCTTATTATAAATTTTTTAGATACACAATTTATAAATAATCAGATTTTCAATATACTCTGCTGCAAATTTTAAGCAACCATAGTAGTTTTGGACTAATTTGCTATTTCTTTACAAATCTATCACTTTTTAATCCAATCATCATTAACATATGTCCAGTATCAGACACAGTATCAACACACACACACACACACACACACACACACACACACACAATTTTATTAACTGGCTCAAAAAATATCCTAGAAATTTAATAATTATCTCCCACAAACTGCATCAGTTGGCTCCAGCACATTTTTGCTTAGCTACAGAACAGTTAAGGTGTAAGTTCCAGATATACAGATGACACTAAATAAAAGGTAGCTATACAGGGTATAAACGTACCACCACTCCCCCTCCCTGCCACAGGAAGAGAGCTCACCAAGAATATTTTCACCCTAGTATTTCTAAAAAGTGAAATAAAATCATGGGAAATTCTCTAGGATAAGGACTTAGAAGGGATGAGGAAGATTCAGAATTTTTGTATCCCTTAGACTGTTAGTTGGGACTGTGCTAAGCCTTGGTTCCCTCATCTATAAAGTAAAAATGATTATGTATCCATCATCCAGCTGCTGTACACATTAAGTAAAATGATACACACAGTCCTCAGAGCAGCATCTTTTAAGGAGCGAAGGAGCAGCACATTCATATCCATGTGAAACAGCTCCTGTGGCTTACCAGAGGCTTCTGTCTTCTTCCCTTCTCCTGTCTGACTCCTGTTCTTCTGTCTTCACTCAGCTCTGCAGCTCTGAGGACATTTCAGACCCTTTCCTGCAACAGCTGAACATGCCCATCAGACATTTTGAGCCTTTTTTTCTTAATTTGGAGGAAACAAGGATATAAACAAATCAGTACCTACATTTACATCACAACACCCCTCAAACTGTTCTCACATCACATTAAAATACTATACAGCATAGTTTTGTTCATATATATACACACGCACACACACATACACACACACAAGGGGTATTGAACCCACAGACATTCTACCTCCAAGCTACACCCCAGACCTTTTTATTCTTTGTTTAACAGGGTCTCATCAGGTTGCTGTGTCTCCCTGAGGTCTTAAACCTGCGATTCTCCTGACCCAGCCTCCCAAGTACTGGGATTACAGGCGTGAGTTTTGTTCTTTAAAGTAATTTAAAATTTTGATTTAGTTTAGAGTTTTGTAACAATTACATGATCACCTTAAGATAACTGAAAATATTCCAAGCTTCACAAAAGCTGGGAAGAGAAGTAGCAAGAGGAGCTTAGGTGAAGCATTATCAAGCAGGGAAAGAAGGGGACCGCGTGCCCAGCGGCAGCAGGTGATGGGCCGGGGCTGGCACTGTGCGGGCACCCTGGACAAGGCTAGACTGAGGAGGAGAACAGAGAGCTAAGGGAATCCAAAGTCACTCTCCCCTTATGAATTCATATGCAGGTGGACTGGAAAAGGGGGATGTGGTGGGAAAATAATAGGAGAGAAAGGAGTGAAATCTTCTCCCTTTCCTTCTACCATGGCCATTTTGCATGGTATCTGGAGTTTTCAGATAGTTAAGAAGATGAGCACAGAGCAGGACTGCAGAGCTATCTGCCTCCCAAATATGACTGTAAGAGAGCTGGAAGGTCAGCATTCAAGTAAAAAGATAACACATTTTGTAGGTGGGGCAGAGGTAAAGGGCTTGAAGCAAGAAGAACTTGCATATCTGCGAGCACTGAGTCACAGACATGTACTGAGCTAGGGGGAGCAGAGATGGCTTGTCAGCCTCCTCTATCATTGACTGACTAGTTTATGGATGAGATTATACTGTAACCAGTTTATTGATGGGCTAAGTTCAGCAGCACACACTTTATTTCTTTCTATCATTGCTTTGAAATAGGTTCCATGGGATTTCTCAGCACTTGGCTAATATCATAATTCTAGGTCACTTCCTAGGTACAAAACCCAGATCCATTTTCAGCAAAATTCCAGCACCATTTAAATTCATGCTAAGAGCATTGCTTTTTTAAGAGCCCTAATTGGTCCTGGAATTGGAGGACAGCCGCAAGGATGGAGGTGAGTTGTGATTTCAGCCTTCGTCCTTCACCTCTTTCTCTCTCACACACGATGCTAGTTCTCTAGGAAGAGAAAGAAGTAAAAGGCAAAGTCTTCTTATTTAGCAATACAGCTAAATGGGGGCTAGCATGTCACTGCAGGTGAACAAATATTTTCAACCAGGGACATCTCTGGAGATCCCAACACATCACACTCTTGCTCAGTATGAATGAAGGTCCCTCTGGCCTGACCTGCCTCTAGGAGCGCATTTTGACATTTTCTCCTGGAGTCCTCTCCACTCCATAAAACACTGTCCTGGGTGTGGACATTCCAGGTGATTTGAGCCAAGTTAAGTGTTATGGCATTCAGTTCGTCCCCCAGATGAGAAGCAGGTGGCAGACTCTATTTTCACATGTAGTCTTAATTCCTGGGTCCAGCTCAAGTTCCCCCCTATGCTCCACTCTGAACAGTTCAGAAGAACTTTCACATTCCTAGAGCTCAGTAGCCATTTGACTTGGGCAATGTGGATAGACCTGCCCCGGGTGTAGACCAATGACGAGCCTTTGATGTAGGAAGTTTCAAAACAGTAATAAAACTGATCAATAGCTGCTTTATAATTCTTACCACAAACTAACAATTTTAAACAGTGCCAATGATAAAACATTTCTTATGAGAAAAATATTTTGTTGTTCTAAGTTCTACTAATTGCTACAGTTCTTTTACAGTATTAGTAATACATAGTAAGCTTTAAATTAGCATGTTGTTATTCTTCAGTAAATATATGCCATAAGAACATTAATTTAAAAGAGTTCCCATTCACTTGTTTGCCCCTGACATTGACTCATTTTTATTGGTTCATTTTTGGGAGTAACTTCAGAATAGTTTATAATGTTGGAGCTCATTTCAATTATGATCTGTGACTATAACCCAGGTGACATTCTTGATTTAAATAATATATTTGAAATAAAAAATTACAATATGGCAGTCACAATGACAAAGGAACAGAACACAAGTTGTTTCAATTCTATTATTCACTGTGGCTACTGGAATTTTTTAATCCCTGTTTAAAATTTAAATGATGAAACAGGAACAAATTGTAAGGAGCATTATTTTTGTTCAGAAAGTACAAATTTTCACTCACTCAAGAGATACCTTACTTTTAAAAACATTAAACTTAATAAATCACTATTTTTCTCATTTAATTATCATTTAATTGTGTTAAGTTTATTCATTTATTCATTACTGTGACAGATAAATGGGTAGGTAGAAATTTTCAAAATATATATTAATGCAATTAAAATATTAATTCATTATTTTATATTATACTAATTATATTTTTGCTTTATTTTTACTGATGACTACATATATTAAGCTTAATGAAATTATTTCATAGTCTTCATTTATTTTCTAGTTGACATTATTATTTGTTTTATTCTAGGGTTATTACTGAGAGGATAAGTGTTTAAAAATGGACCATGACTAGCCGGGTGTGGTGGCACACATTTGTAATCCCAGTATTTGGGAGGTTGAGACAGGAGGATTGTGCAGGTTTGAAACCAGCCTCGGCTACTTAATGAAGTTCTCAGCACCTTAGTGAGACCCTGTTTCCAAATAAAACATAAGATAGGTCTGGGAGTGTAGCCTGGGGGTAGAACTAAGGGTTCCATCCTTAGTAACCCCCCCAAATAAAGGTCCATCACTGAATATAGAGGTCAACTGGGGCTGGGGACTAAGACACTAATCTCCATATTTTGTGTTTGATTGCATTAAACTGAAGAGCTTCTGTACAGCAAAGGAAACTATCAAGAACACCAACAGAGAGCTGACAGAATGGGAGAAATTTTTTGCCAACTATTCCTCCGATAGAGGGCTAATATCTAGAATATACAGAGAACTCAAGAAACTCACTTCTAAGGAAACAAATAACTCAATCAAAAAATGGGCAAGTGAACTAAATAGACACTTTGCAAAAGAGGAAATTCAAATGGCCAATAAATGTATGAAAAAATTTTCAATATCATTAGCAATCAGAGAGATGCAAATCAAAACTACCCTGAGATTTCACCTAACTTCAATTAGAATGGCAATCATTAAAAACACAACAACAAATGCTGGTGAAAGTATGGAGAAGTAGGATATCCATATTTTTCTAATATCTTTCCCAATCCTTCCAAAATGTTCTTTTAAGATTTTTTCCAATTGGGTCCACCATTATTCCAAATGATTTGACTTTAAGATTTAAGGGAAAATCCTCAGTATCTAGAATTTTACTTCATCTTTCCTGTATTAAAAAATATTTCTAGCCAGGTGTACTGGCCCAAGCTTGTAATCCCAGCACTTAAAAGGCTGAGACAGGAGGATCTTACACCTTCAAAGCCAGCCACGCTGGCTTAAGAGACCCTGTTTCAAAAAAAAAAAAAAGTATAAAATAGGCCTGGGAGATATATATATATTAGGATATTAGGTCTGGGAGTGTAGCCCGGAGGTAGAAGGCCCCTGGGTTCCATCTCCAGTAATTATATATATATAATATATATATATTATATATAATATATATTATATATATTATATAATTTATATATATATTGTTTCTAAAATTCCTCTACTCACTCCTTCTGTGAAAATACGAAAATATTTGTACATGCTTGTGCAGGCTGGAGTATTAATCTAATGGACATCAGGAGAATAACTGTGTCAAGAAGGGGGTACTGTGTGAGCCATTTCCAGGGGCAAGGTGGGAATTTCCTGTGCAAGGTGGGAATGTGGTACTGATGTGCAAGTGTGTTGTGGGCTGTGGCTGTGCACAGGGGGTCAAGGCCATGCTGGGAGCATCACAGAAGAATCAGAACACATAAGAAGGCCAACCAGTCTGGAAGATGGTCCAGAGATATCCTAGTCCAAGGACAGAGACCAAACTTAGGACTTATGTGTGAGCTAGCAATGCCTGTACTCTTGAAAAGGGAGCTATTAGCCCCAAGGGAGTTCCTGGATTACAACCCAACCTACAAGTGTCTGCAATTTATGGCGTGCTGGAAAAGGACAGAGCTTGGCTCAATGTAATGGATACTCCCCAGCGTGCTATATACCCCACAAAGCAGGCCATTTATTCTGTTCACTCTGTGTCCATAAGAGTCAGCAAAGTTGAATTGACATTCAATTCTAACATTTCCTACTCAAGCCCTCAAAGCCCTCTGCTTAGTCCTAACAACCCTCCCCAAAGATGACAGATGATGTGTTGATATCTTTACACCTTGTTGTTAAATGAGTCTCATTCTCTCAGTTTGAACTCAAATGTCAATTCCTTGATTAAACATTCCAGAAACCCCCAAATTAACTATGTTCTCATCTGCCTACTCATGACATTCTGAATCCACATCTCTTACCATTTTTTATTTAATTTGGAATCATAATTGATTTGTTTTCACAGCTGTTACCCTTACCAAATTTTCAACTCTTTTGAAGTTAGAGTTTATGTCTTACCTACTTTCATATCCTTAGCTCCATCCTTTTTTATTTATTTATTTATTTATTTATTTATTTATTTATTTATTTGTGTATGTGGGGGGTACAGGGGATGGAACCCAGAGGCATTCTACCTCTGAGCTACACCTCCAGCCCTATTTTTATTCTTTTTTTTATTTTTAAAACAGAGTCTAAATGAGTTGCAAAGGGCCTCACTAAGTAGGAGCTGAGGCTGTTTACTAACTGGGATCCTCCTGTTTCAGCCTCCTAAATGCTGGGATTACAAGCGTGAGCCACCACACCCAGCAGCTCCATTCCTTTTTTTTTCTTTTCAGTTTTTAAGAAAAAATTTTTTTAAAAAAATTCCTCAATACTTATTTCAATAACATATTTGAAGGGCGGTTGTGGTGGGACACTACTCTAATCCCAGCATTCGGGAGATGGAGACTGGAGGATCGCAGTTCGTGGACAGCCTCAGTTACTTAGCAAGGCACTTTGCAACTCAGTGAGACCTTGTTTCAAAAAATAAAAAGACGAAAAAATAGGACCGGTGCAATAATATCTGGTTAGATCATTTTTCAATAGCTTCACTGCTATTGATTCAAACTGTTTCATAAAGAATGCAATTAGGAGTCAGAATTAGTTTACCAGACACATAAAGAAGGAAGGTTTGGGAGTGAAGGAAAACAAAACAAAATAAAAATCCAAAATAAACCTGAGGGAGGAGAGCAAAGATAAGGTGTTTCTAGCATTACTGAAACAGCGTAGGCCAGAGAACTGGATCATCATCGGAAAATAATCTTTTAGGGGTTTGATGTTGGCGAACACTTCTCCGTTTACTGTTAGTCCACCACTTTATTTCTCTTTTGCAAATTCTAATCTATGGGCCCAGCTAAGCTTCTATTAGAAACCCTTACTAATTTGTGATCTGAAGACAAGATAAAGACATAAGTAGATATATGAATATTCAACTAATCATACAGAAGCCACCTTCAAAGTTGGTGTATAGTTTTGATTTGGTTTTGTTTTTGCTTGTTTTGTTTTGGTACTAGGGATTAAAAACAGGGACCTTCTACCTTTGTGCTATATCAGCCCTTTTTAATTTTTATTTTGAAACAGGGTCTCACTAAGTTGCTGAGTATAGCTTTAAACCTATGATCCTCCTATCTTAGCCTCTCAATTACTAGGATTAGAGGTGTTCATCATTGTGCCAGGTTGATATATAGTTTTGATGTAGAAAATCAAAATCCATATGCTGCTGCACTGTCTTACTCCTTACCTGAATCTCCTATTTATAATCAAATACTCCACTAATACATATGTGCCCCACTTTCTTCAGAAGAGCAAGCAGGTAAAGGTCCAGATCTGCAGGAGTGAAAATACTTAATTTATGAAAGATGTATTTAAATATGGACATTGCAAATATGTAATATTTTACTGCACTAAATGTATTTTGGTTTGGTTTTTATAAGCTTCCGGTTTCCATAGCTTTATCTGGGGAAAGAGAAAAAAATATTGCAACAGATTGATAACTGATTGATAACTAATTGATAACAGATTGATAACAGATTGATAAGCAATTGAATGCCCTCTAAATCCCAAGTCAAATTCCACTTTCTGAATGAAGCCTTCCCACGTTCAGTTTACTAAGTCAGAATCTCTCATGTCAGCAACTAGGAAGGAATCTGAGTCACCAAAGGAGAAGATTTCTTACTGTGCCACAAAAGCAATTAAGTGTGACTTCAGAAACTAACATGGTACATAAAATTCTGTGTTGTGTCTTCTGTCAAGTAATAAAAACTAAAACTGTCTTTCAGAATACTACATGAAAAGCCTCCAAGTACCAGATACTTTTGGCCTCCCATTTAAACCTTTATGTCATTTATGCCTTTATGTCTGTCACTGTAGAAACAAAGGAGCTGAATCTCACTTCATTATATGAGTTAGGTCTCCGTAGGTAGACTATTCATCTACTCTTATTAGAAAAAGAAAATTATGATTTGGTAAGAAACCATTGAACTAAAAATAGTATCTGGGTTTGAAAAGAAACTTTTTCATTTTTGAGGATAGTAAATTTGGGAAAGTTGCTCTACCTTTCTGAAATAATTTATTCATCTATAAATAAACAAAATGAGCCTACTTCACAGAGCCTTTGTGAAAACGCATTGAGATAATATATATTATAATATGGTATGATATAAATATATATGGTAGTACTAGAGATTGAACCCAGAAACTATCACATACTAGGAAAGTGCTTTACTATGGAGCTCCATCCCCATCCCCCGCCCATAAAACATATTTTATTCACTATCTGCCAATGAGTAGGTCAGTACAACTTTGTTTATTTAGTTTTTATTTTTAACAACATACTGATAAGATGCCTACTCTTTTGTTTATCTATTATTTTCAAAAGAAAAATGTGAGAATCACTAAAGAATGATGTAAAATAAAGTAAACAAGAAGAGCTGTGTGTCATAACATAGCATCAAGGAATTTTTCATAACTGGAAAGAGATCTTGAAGGAGCCCTGGGAGGTCTGGGTGAGGCCCTGCAGCTCAAGAAGGAAGGACTGGTTTGGTAGAATGAGCAGGGAAATAGAAAATAGGTTTGCTGCTGATAATGGTACTGTTTTCACTTGAATTCAATTTTATTTTTTATTATTATTGTTTTATCATCATCATCATCATCATCATCATCATCATCATTTTGGTATTGGGGATCAAACCCAAGGACATTCAACCTCTAAGCTATAATCTAGCAAGTTTTATATTTTATTTTGAAACAGGGTCTCACTAGGTTATTGAAAGTCTCACTAAAATGTTGAGACTGGCTTCAACTCTGTGCTCCTCTTGTCTCAGCCTCTCAAATACAGGGGCTACAGGGATGCACCACCATGCTTAGATTCAAGTTTATTTAGGTTCAATTTAAATTGAGCATTTCTCCTCACTTTTTACCCTTGTATACTACTCAGTCTGAAAGTGGCTATGTCTTAACCCTTATGGTAGCTAGGTATCTAATGAAGGTAGTGGTCTGGTCCAGGAAAAGAGTTCTTCATGCACAAAAGAATTAAACTGAATGGTACACTTCTGACTCCATCCTCCTCATATTAATCTGTAGGAATTTTCAGTTTACTTAGAAATGTAGGGATCAGCTAGACCCAGATGATCCATAATCTCCCCTTGTTCTAAAATAATGAATACAGGTCTTATAAAGCCGAATCAGGTATTCTTTTCCTTATAATCAGGTCTCCTTCATTCTCTTCTTTAAGGGAATAGGAAATTTATGCACTTAGGAGCCAATATAAATATTACTTAAAAATATTCCATACATTTGTGTTTCACCAATTCAATTTTGTGAAACAAAACTGATAGAATGCCAACCTGAGAACTCCTAACATTGAAATGCAAAAGGAAAGCAAAAGGAAAATAATTTCTTCTCTGCTGCAATAAGGAATAAAATTAATTTTGCCTCTAATAATGTGGCTATTGCTGTCAATTCATTATATCAGAAAAAAGTGGGTCAGGTTTAAATATCCAACTGCTTATAAAAATATATGAAACCATAAAACAGTCTTGATCAGTGTTATTTTTGAAAGAGGGGTTATTTTAAACAACCTGGCTGGCTCTGTGGATAAAATCTTTGTTTCCATGACATTGCTGCTGGCAGAGAGCAAAGCAGAGGCTGCTCCATGGGCTTCTTCTATGAGGCAGGGAAGACTGCAGCGGCAAGTTTCCTAACCTGCAGGTATTGAAAGCTTGAAGTTCTAGCCTTAGAAAGAATAATAGACATTATATTTCAATCCGATTTTTACCTAATTCTCAACTTCAGTTCTAAAGCTGATCAGAGATATTTCCAACAATTATATATATATATATATATATACATATATATATATATATATATATATTACACTATATACATTATATACCATACTGCTTTGTAGTATTCATCTCACAATCCTCTTCATCAAATCCCATATCAAATATGTATGGATAGTGGTCCTGGGAATTGAACCCAGAGAGATTTTGCCTCTGAGCTACACTGAAACCCTATTTTATTTTTGAAACAGGGTCTCACTAAGTTGCAGGGGACCTTGCTAAATTGCTGAAGTTGGTTACAAATCTGTAATCCTCCTGTCTCTGTCTCCCAAGTAGTAGGATCACAGGGGTGCCAACACCACACCTGAAGATACTGTCTCAGTGTTACTTGTAGGATGGCCAAGCCCCTTATTTTTATTGCGCATTTATCCACATAAAAACACAATATCTATTTGGCTTTTATCATGTGATAAATAATAGAATGTCTAGTCTGTTATGTATTTATTTGGGGGCAATTGCAGTGGTCTATGTGTAAGAATATAAATCTATTTAAGTAGCATAAAGTTAGAAACATGACACCTAACTAAAAATCTACTTAATTCTGTTGTTCTTTAATTCATCTCTCTAATTTTGATTTCTATCTCAGGAAGGTCATAGGTTCGCTGAGGGAGGAAAGGAATGAAAAACGACTTATGGTTGCCTATAAATTGAATGGGTGAGACAGAAAGTGGTGAGAAAAGGAGGCCTGAGGCTACACAGACCTTGAAAAGGCCCCTGGGGCTGCTCTGGCTGCCAAGTCTTCAGTATTTATGGTATCTTCTTTGAGGCTGTAAAACACTGGCCCTGGGTATCTATGGCGGATGTATTACATGGGTCACGAATCCTGCTCCTTAATTTTGCTTAAACTATTTCCAGTGTCTACCTGTCTCTGCTCCTTCAGTAATTTTGACTCCTGTGTCTAAACTTGATTCTGGTATAACACCCTATCCCTTTAAGAACTCTTGTAAACTTTAGATGTTAAAGATTGTGCTAAATATAACTAATTAGCTAATTAATTCATTGGAATTGGGGATTGAACCCATGGCATTTTACCTCTGAACTATATCCCCAGCCCATTTATTTATTTATTTACTTTGGTATTGGGGATTGAACCCAGGGGTGTTCTACCTCTGAGCTAAACACTGATTCATTTTTATTATTTATTTTAAAACAGGGTCTCACTGAATTGCTGAGGGTCTGGCTAAATTGTTGCCTTGAACCTGTGATTCTCCTGTTTCAGCCTCCCTACTGGGATTACAGCCATGAGCCACTGTACCCAGCTTAAATTTAAATTTAAAGATATACATATGTTTTAAATATCTACTATATGAAAATCACCACAGAAGTAAATTTTATGATCCTCTTTGTGTGCATTGTCAGAATTTGTAGATAGAATATTTCAGATTCAGTGGGGGCTGCATGGAAACTTCTAGGCCCAAACAACCTTACCATAAATCAGGGCAGGAAACATAACCAATGACCATCCTCTCTTATTCTAAATTAAACATTCTCCTCCTATGTATGGTGACAACAGATTTTGTCATTAACACTTAGATGTGAGAGATGTACTCATGAGCTCTCCCTGCCGGGCAGTGGGGACACTGAACCAAGCCCACAGCTCCCAGTGTACCCTGAGGAAAACAGAGTTCAAGTTGCCCTGCAGAAAGGCCCCCTGGGACAGTCTTTCCTGCAAGGCCTCCTTTCCAGACAGGCAACTCCAGAAGAGAGGAGAGAAATGTAATGCATACCTCCAGATATTCTCTTTTGTAATAGAAAAGAAAGGGTTCAAAATAGTCAATGTCTACAGGGAGATTGCTACAGTTATTCTGAAGCAGAAGCCATTGACTCTGCTTTTGTTTTTATGACTTGCCTTTCCACTAGTCTATATAATAATAAAAAGGACTTTATGGTATATATTTGTCTTCATCAAGGCTAATTATGAGGCAAAATTGCTCATACCAAGCCCTTTTTCTCCACTGACACCCACTTAGAACTAGGGTGCAAGTTTCAATGTGATAGCAATGGAGCCCAATCCCTGGGAAGCCTTCTACCTGATCTTATTGCTCAGACTTCCTGGAAGAGTTCCATCATATGCAACAAAAAATCCCCAACAAGAGACTTTGTTCCTATTTATTGAGAATGGAAATCTTCAGGACTTAGCTGGGCGTGGTGGCGCACACTTGTAATCCCTGCGCTTGGGAGGCGGAGACAGGAGGATCGCGCAGGTTCGAAGCCAGCCTTGCTGGCTTAAGAGACCCTGTTTCCAAAAAAAAAAAAGTATAAAATAGGTGTGGGAGTGTAGTCCAGAGGTAGAAGGGCTTCCAGGAACCCCAGTACCACCAAAAAAAAAAAAAAAAAAAAAAAAAAAAAACACTTCAGGACTTGTTCAGAGTATGTATGTCTTTGGGGAAGGTATAACTAGTTGTCTCTTTGATTTGTCAATTATAATAAAATTCTGAATCAAATATCAGTGGGTACATATAAAGAAAACTTGTAGTATTCCTGAGGGCCCTGGAGTAAATGTTTGATGTTAAAGAAGTAACCAGGAACAGTAAAAAAAAAAAAAAGAGGTTGCTTATCTGAGAATAAAATCTGCCTCAGGGAAGTGGCCTCTTCCTTCTCTTCCTCTCCTCTCCTCTCAGAAACACTTCTCCCACTCACAGGGCTGACCTCAAGGTGTGATCTTCTTACAGCAGGTGAGACTGAGGTGTGATGGCTGACAGGTTAACCCAATTAGGGAAGAATCTTTAATCCACTTTGTCATTTATATGAGTTACAGGCCTTCCAGGGTCCCTAATTTATCTAGGAGGACCACATTTCCTATTTCTCAGAATCTGGACTGCCTTTGCCACACACACACACACACACACACATCTGACCTTCATAAAGTGTTCCACGCCTTCACAGGACTCAGCAAGGTCTCTGTTCAGAACAGGACATTAGAGGCTATTATCAGAACCAATGGGAAATCCTAACAAATTGACCCATGTAGAATGTCTGAGGAATATGGTTAGGTATAAGTACTGTAACAAAAAATTATTATCACTCCTGCTGTTCTAAGATCACATTCCTCCCCTTACTTTCTTTTCTTCTTTCTTTCTTTTTCTTTTTTGAAACAGGGTGTCTCTGAGTTGCTGAGGATGGCCTCAAACCTGCTATCCTTCTGTTTCAGCCCCCCAAGTACTGAAATTACAGGTGTGCATCTATCACCCATGACTGACTCTTTTATTCCATTAAAATAACTCCCAGCTAGGCATGGTGGCACTTGCCTATAATCTCAGTACTTGGGAGGCTGAAACAGGAATATCATAGGTTTGAAGCCAAACTCAGCAAGTTAGTGAGACCCCCAGCATCTAGTGAGACTCTGTTTCAAAATAAAATTTTTTAAAAAAGGAAAAGGGCTGGGAGTGTAACTCAGAGTTAGAATGACCCTAGTTTCAATCCCCAGTACCCAAATAAAATTTCCCTCCCTCTCTCTTTTATATATATATATATATATATATATATATATATATATATATATATATATTTAAAATAAAGTTTAGCTGGGTGTGGTGGCCCATGCCTGTAATTCCAGTACTTAGGAAGCTGAGAAAGGAGGATCATAGGTTTGAAGCCAGCCTCAGCAACTTAGCAAGACACTGTTTCAGACTATAAAATAAAAAGAGTTGAAGGTATAGTTCAGATGTAGAATACCCCTGGGTTCAATCTCATGTACCAAAAATTTACATAAGATTTTATATTTAATATGTAAACATAAGTAGAATATGAACTTTGTTATTGCCCATCTTCACTTGTTTCAAATATTACCTTTGCATTCAGACTGAAATCCAAATTATTAGCATCCCTAAAGGACTTTACGTAAAGGCATGGAATTGTGAACAAGCATGGTTTTTCAGTAGAACTAAAGTAGTTTGAAGTAGCTGACATGGACTAAGGAGGCAGGCAGGATCCTACAGGGCCTTGTACTACAGTCTGGTAGTAATGCCCAGCAAGAATGCAAAGAATAAAACCACAAGCTGATGTGTCAAGGTGCAAAGGTTGATCTATGATATGGGCTACATGGAAAAAAAATCAATATTTTCCATAATGCAATGCCTTTAAGATCTTCTGATCTTAGCATGACCTCTTTCTTACCTCGTTTTTACTTGGGAAAATGTAGCCCTTGCTCAACTGGGCATAGCCTTGGTGGAACTGGAGAGCAAAGGTAATGGCCTCAAGCATCAGTCTTCATTCTTAGTCTCTACACTGGTTTTCCTTGCAAGAGAGTAGTTCCTGGTCAGGTCTGCTATGCTTGTCTTCTGCCTGTACTTTGACTATAAGCAATTGGATAATTCTAAATCTTAATCAAGTTTGTAAACTGGCAAAGAAAAATGTAATGTAAGTCATAATTAATGCTCTCCCCCACCCCTAACAACTATTAATTTACTTTGCATCCTTAAAGGTTACTTGATATTTTCTACAGCTGTATATACATAAAATTATACAACATGTACTTTTTGGCCTGGTTTTATTTACTGAGCATAATTATATTGAGATTCATTCATGTTATAGCATGTATTGATAGCTCATTATTTTTTATTTCTGGGTAATAGTTCATCGTATGAACACAAAGTTTTATTTGTCCGTTTATCTAATGATAATTGTTTGACTTGTTTCTAAGAAGTGGATATTACAAAGAAACAACTGCTGTAAACACTGAAGTTAGATAAAATCTAAGTCTTTGTATGAACATGCACTTCCATTCTCTTGGATGAGTACCTGGAAGGGGAATGACCTGATAATAACATTTAATTTGTAAAAAAAAAACTACCAAACTTGATATAAACAAAGGATTATTTGAACTGTTTCCATCGTCAGCTTTCCCTATTCTCCTCTCCCCCTCCCTTCCCAAATCCCCATTCACTATCCACTGGTATCTCTTCTCATTTATCCGAAATCCTCTCTTTTCCTCTAGTTTTTCTCTAGCTTCCACATATGAGTGAATATATATGGCCTTTCACTTTCTGGGACTACCTACTCTTGCTAAGCAAAATACTCTCACGTTCCATTGATTTTCCTTTTTACTTTCCTTTCTTCCTTTCTTTCCTTTCTTTCTTTCTTTCTTTCTTTCTTTCTTTCTTTCTTTCTTTCTTTTTTTTTGTGGTACTGGGGTTCCTGGAAGCCCTTCTACCTCTGGGCTACACTCCCAGACCTATTTTATACTTTTTACTTGAAAACAGGGTCTCTTAAGCCAGAGTGGCTGGCTTTGAACCTGCGTCCTCCTGTCTCCGCCTCCAAAGCGCGGGGAATTCCAAGTGTGCGCCACCACGCCGGGCTCCATTCATTTTCTATGTGTGTGGAGGAAGGTAAACCTGGAGGGAAACACACAGCAAATGCTAAGTGCCTGTATTTTCTTTCACTCTGAACCCCACTAAAATGTGTGATCACAATGCACCTAAATAAATAAATAAATAAATAAATCTGCCAAATTGTTTTAGCTGGTAATTATTGTACTTTCCCACTAGCTATGGATGAGACTTCCAGGTGTTCCACATCTTCACCTACACTTAGTTTGGTGAATAATTATTTTTACTTTTAGATGTCCTGTTAGATATGTAATGACCACTGTGAGTTTAAAGATGCTGAACATCTTCTCATATGCTTATTTAGCCCATGTAAATCTTTGGGAAAGTATTTAATTATTTTTCCCCCATTTGTATGGATTTTCTTATTATTAAGTTTTAAGAGTTCTTTATGTATTTGTTGGGTACAAGTTGTACATTTGATGTAAATTTTTCAATTATTTTCTCTGTGACTTGTCTTTTCATTATCTTAGAAGAAACTTTCATAAAACATACTTTTTAAAACTTTGATAAAGTCCAATTTATCAATTTTTTAATGGATTGTGATTTTGATGTTATACTTAAGAGAATTTGCTAAAATAAAAGTAATAGCAATTTCTATTTTTTCTCTTAAAAATTACTATACTGTTAGAATTCATATTTGTTTTATGGTAGATTTTGAGTAATTTTTGCATTTGATGTGAATACAGACCAAAATTTACTATATATAAAATATAATATTAGTAGTATGTTAATATATTATAGATAATTATATTATACATTTTATAGTATTACCGTATAATTTTGTAAAATATTAATATATAACATACACATGTCTATAATCAACTTTGTTTCATGCGCACATATATATGTATATATAAATGTCCCATTGTTCCAGACCATGCATTAAAAGATTGTTTTATCTACTGAATTGAAATTTGTGATTTTTTTTTTCTGGCAGATGGGTGCTCGGATACTAGGACTCTGTTGAGTTCAACATGGCTCAAGAAAACACTTCAGAAAAGTCTGTGCCAATATACCATAGGCGCAATCACACAATATTCACAAACAAGCAATTAAAAATGCTTATCAACACCTTTGACAAATCTCCTTACCCAAGTTATTCTACTAAACAAAAACTTGCTATGGAAATCTACATTGAAGAGTCAAGAATCCAGGTTTGGTTTCAGAATTGAAGAGCTAGATACAAATTGCAGATAAAAACAGAATCTAGCCAAGGCCAGGAACAAGATGACGGTCTAGAACAGATGCAAGGTAAAGTTAATCAGAGCCGCATCAGGTACAGTTCTGCCCAACTGCAGGTGCTCCTCAAGGCCTTTACCAACAACCCTTATCCTGGGGTCAACTCCAGAGAACTCCTAGCTGAGGAAATCGGGGTTCCTGAGTTAAAAGTCCATATTTGGTTTCAAAATAGAAGATCTAAATGTCATAAACAGAGAAAAAGAGAACCTGATGAATCACTAGAAAAAGACCAGGAACAAAGTATCTGACATGAGCACAAGGCATGAAAGCCACATAGAATGACCTCAACTTCTGAGTCCAGTTTTTAGTCCCTTATGATAATAAATAAATAAAATTTTTGATATTAAAAAAAAGAAATTTGCTCTTTTATAATCAAATATGTGTCTATTTCTGAGTCTCTCTTTTATTCCATTAATACCTTTATATAATTTTGTGTTAATATTATGCTGTCTTGGTTATCATAGTTTTAAAACAGATCTTGAAACCAAATAATGTTTTCTTCCTACTTTTTCTTTTTCAAAATTGTTTTCACTATTCTATGACCTTTTCGATTCCATATGAATTTTAGACCTCCATCTCAACTTTTGAAAACTAACAAACAAGGAAACCCTGAGAATTTGATTGAGATTATGTTTAGTCTTTGGATCAATCCACTGAGAAATGTCATCTTTAAAATATTGGGTCTTCCAACACAGGACGGCATACCTGTCCTTTTGTTTTGATCTCTTAATTTTTCTCAGAAAAGTTAAACAGATCTCACTTGACAAGTCTAGTCTGCTTGGTCACATAGTTTTTATTTTTGATGCTATTGAAAATTGTATTTTTTTTAAATCTCAATTTCTAAATGTTTGTTAGTATATAAAGATATATTTTTCCTGTATTTATTGTCTTATAGAACTTATTTAATAGTCCTTATTTATAGATCTCATTAATATTTTTAATGAATGGACATATTGTCTGTACATAATGATGGTTTTACTTCTTTCTTATGCAATCTGTATGTGATTGTTTCTTGGTTTTTTTTTTTACCCTTTCTTGTTTTATTCCACTAGAACCCCTAGTACACTGTAATAGACTGAGCATACAAAGCAATATCCTTGATTTGATCCTAAACTTTGGGGTAAAGCATCTAATCTTTCATCAATAAGTATATTGAGAGCCATAGGTTTTTCAACAATGAATGATTTAGAGAGTTCCGAAATATTGGGAAGATGGTGACCGAGTAAAGCAGCTTCTACAAGTACTACTGACACTCTATCTCTATAGCTTCAAAAATAATGCCTTACATGGCCAGACAATACTATCAATAGAGAAATAAAAGCTATAAATACAAGGGACAGAGAATATGGAGACTAGAAGAACAGCCAGAAAGCAGAAAAGAAACCTGCCCACTGCGGTGGCAGCTGCCACGCCACCGCTATCTTGCCTCACAGAACCAGATTCCAGGGAGGAAAAGCAAAGGAGCGGCCAGTTACAGCCCAGTCATATGTAATTCAGCAGTTCTTTCAGTGCAAAGACAGACTAAAATTTTCAGCAGCCAAGCCCATCACGTTCTCCAGAGATTCAAAGCAGAGCTCAAAATCAGAAAAGAAATACGCCAGCCTTGCGGCCAAGGATGTGGTGGTGATGCCATCTTGCCTGCAACAGCTGCTAGTTCACCACGCCCATCCAACCCAACTCACTCTACAATTGTTAGTGAAATTGTGGCCCCTACTGGAGAAATCCCAGTGTTGTACCCCCAGGGACTTAACCAGCTTTGATAAAATCCCTGGGTCTGAGATCTAGCAGGTCAACCCAGTGCAGGAGTAGGGGTGGCAGAAATTACTACACCCTAGTCACAGTTCCCTGAAGGAAAGCACCCAGCCTGGCACACTCAGCGTCTTTCACAGCCACGACTAACTCCCTGGATCTGAGACTTTATGATACAACTCACCCCAGAGATCTAGAACACAATAAGTAAAATTGTGGTGATTGGGAGAAGAAGCCAGAGAAGGTGGGAGTGGGATGTGCTGTTGATCATATCAGAAGCTCAGAAAGACTCAGGCTCTGATCAGTGGAAAGCGTGGGGGGAGTCATATGCTTAACTCTAAACCCAATTAGCAGGATGGCTGGAAACAATACAGACCTCCCAATTGTGGTGAACGGGGAGAAGTCAGACTACCCCAACCCTAGCTGGGGAGAACTGAGGCTCCTACATTGAGTTTGGTCTAGAGGCATATGCTACCAACAGATGTAGGTAGAGACCTAGACTTCAAGTAGTGTGGAGGGTGACCTTCAATCAATATTAAATGCAACCCCATTGATATTGACCATCTGCATAGAGTGAGAAGACTCAGAGAACCAGACTCATAGAGAGAGACTGCTGAATTTATTTGTAGAGTCTCGTCAATTTGTTGTTGGTATTGTTTGGGTTTTTTAGTTCTTTTTTTTTTTTTTTTTTTGGTGTGTGTGTGTGTGTGTGTGTGTGTGTGTGTGTGTGTGTGTATACCTGCCTGCCCTTTTTTTTCTGTTTTTGGAGCTGGGTTTGTGGGTTGTTGTTGTTTTTTTTTTTTTTCTTTTTTTTTGATATGTTTTGTTTTTATGATTTTTGTTTTGTTTTGGTTGTTTCTTTTTGTTGTTTTATAACCCCCTTCCCAAATCCTCTCCCAAGTTTCTCTCCTCTCTATCCCTCTTCAATCTTTTCTCTTTTTTAATCACTCCTTTGTCTTGTATTAAATCCAATTCATATCACTATACCAGAAACTCTACATTGGTTACTAGATTACTACTACATTGGTACTATCCCTAATCTATAGCATATGCTACCTTAATAAACTCATATAATCATAATATTTGACCCTATCTGAGACCTTACCCTAATCTTCCATTTACTCCTTCACTTCCCTCCTTACTTAATATTCACTGTTAAATACAGTACAACTTTCCCTTGAATATACCAGCTGACACCTAGAGTCAGAAATCTACCAAAAGCAACAGATACAAACCACTCAAATCATGGGAAGGAGGAACAACAATGGAACAATAAGCTCTCACAACCCACAACAACAGAACCTGATGACACAGAAATGCAGAGATGTCCAGAAGATCAAATTAGAAATGTAACTGTAGAAATAACTCAAGATTTGTTTTAGAAAAAAATTTAGAGTCTGAAAGAAATAAAGAATGCAATCATTGAAGTAAAGGCATCAATTCAAACTAAAAACAATCAACTAGACCACATGGAGAATAGAATCTTACTCCTAGAAGATGATCACTCCAAATATGAAAGCATAGTTTATAACATAGAAGAAATATTCATCAACAGGAATTGGACATTGAAGAAATATGGGCCTATCCTAAGAGAGCTAACCTAAATATTATCGGCAGAGAGGAGCAAAAAGAAAATGAAATCAAAGGGATCACCAATCTCTTCAAAGAAGTAATAGCAGAAAATTTTCCAAACATAGAGCAAGAGGTCAATACACAGGTTCAGGAAACGTATAGACAAGATCAGATAAAGGTTCCCCATGCCACATAATGGTCAAAATGAGCAATGTAGAAGCCAAGGAGAGAGTTTTAAAGGCAACAAAAACAAAAGGCCAAGTGACATTTAGAGACCAATTAGAATCACTCCAGACTTCCCAAACCAAGTCATGAAAGCCAGAAGAGCCTGGAGTAACATATTTCAAACTCTAAAAGAAAACAACTTCCAACCAAAAATTTCCTACCCAGCAAAATTGTCTATCAAATTAGATGGGGAAATAAGAAGCTTCCATGACAAACAGAAACTGAAGGAATTTATGTCTTCAAGACTAGCACTAGAATAAAATACTCAAAAAGATTAACTGCAAAGAAGAAATAAGTAATATATGCCAGAACCAGAGAAACAAGAATTTTCATCCAGCAAACAACTCAGCAAAGAACAGTGTTTCAAACTTAACTAAAATCTTAACATGATAGGAATTAAAAATCATCTCTCAATAATCACCCTAAATCTAAATGGCCTCAATTCCCCAATAAAAAGACATAAAGTTATAATATGGATTAAAAAATAGAACCCATCTATCTTCTGCTTGCAAGAAACAGACCTTACAAGTAATGATAGTAACAAACTTAAGGTAAAGGGCTGGAGCAATGTAATCCATGCCAATGGAACTTGAAGACAAGCAGGAGTAGCAACTATAATATCAATCAAGTTAGACTTCGAGCCCAGTCTTATTAGAAGAGACAACAAAGGTCACTTTTTACTGGTAAAAGGAACAATACAACAAGAGGAAATAACAATAATCAACATTTATGCCCCAAACATAGGTGCAGCTACTGTCATAAAACAAATTCTCTGTGACATTAAATCATACATAAATCCCAATACAATAATACTGGGAGACTTCAACACCCCTCTCACACCATTAGACCATCTTTTAGACAAAAGGTCAGTAAAGATGCCTCAGAATTAAAGAACACCATTAATCAAATGGACCTGTTGGACACATATAGAATATTTTACCCAAGTACAGTGGAGTTTACATTTTTCTCATCTGCTTGTAGAACCTTCTCCAAAACTGATCACATCCTGTGCCACAAAGTGAGCACTGGCAAATTCAAAAAATGTGACATACTTCCCTATGTCTTTTCAGACCATAATAGAATAAAATTAGAAATCAACTATAAGAAGACCCAGAGAAACCACATGAACATGTGGAGGCTGAACACCACACTTCTAAATGAAGATTGAGTCATAGAAGACGTAAGAGGTAAAATCCAGAAATTTCTAGGAACAAAATAAATAAATAAATAAAGATACAACATATCAAAACCTCTGGGATAGTTTGAAGGCAGTATTAAGAGGAAAATTTATAGCACTGAGTGCTCACATAAGAAAAACAGAAAATCATCAAATAAATAACCTAATGACACACCTCAAGGCCCTTGAAAAACAGGAACAATCTAACCCCAAAGCCAGTAGAAGACAGGAAATTATTAAAATCAGAGCAGAAATTAATGAAGTAAAGAATAAAAAAAAAACACAATACAGTAAATCAACAAAACTAAAAGCTGGTTTCTCAAAAAAAAAAAATTAACAAGATAGACAAACCACTAGCCAACCTAACTAAAAATAAAGAGAGAATCAACTCAAATTATAAAGATGAAAGATGAAAAAGGAGATATTACTACTGACAGTGTAGAAATCTAGAGGATTATAAGAAACTACATTAAAAACTATACTCCAAAAAAAATGGAAATCTGGAGGAAATTGACAACTTTCTAGATTAATACAACTTTCCTAAACTGAGTCAGGAAGATATAGGACATTTAAATCAACCAATAACATTCAAAGAGATTGAAACAGCAATAAAGAGCCTACCATCAAAGTAAAGCCCAGGAACAGATGGTTTTCCAGGCGCATTCTATAAAACCTTTATAGAAGAACTAATACCAATACTCCTCAATCTATTTTGTGAAATAGAATAAAATGGAACTCTCTCAAATACATTCTATGAAGCCAACATCACATTAATAACAAAACCAAATAAAGACAGTTCAAGGAAAGAGAACTACAGGCCTATATCTTTGATAAATTTGGATGCAAAACTGCTAAACAAAATACTAACAACAAGCATTCAAAAACATAAAGAAAATCATACATCATGACCAGGTAGGGTCCATCCCAGGGATGCAAGGCTGGCTCAACATATGAAAATCAATCCATGTAATTCATCATATAAATAGAACCAATGACAGAAATCACATGATCATTTCAATAGATGCTGAAAAGGCATTTGATAAAAATCCAACATCTATTTATGATAAAAGCACTTCGGGCAATCAGAATAGAAGGAACATATCTCAACATCATAAAGGCAATCTACAATAAGTGCACAGCCAACATCATATTAAATGGGGAAAACTTTAAGAATTCCAAAAAAACAGGAACAAGACAAGGATCTCTATTATCACCATTCTCTTCAATATAGTACTTGAGACTAGCCAGAGCAAAAAGGCAAGAAAAGGAAATCAAAGTAGTACAAATAGGGAAAGAAGAACTCAAACTTTCACTATTTGCAGATGACATGATACTCTATCTAGAAAACCCAACAAATTCAACCAAAAGGCTTATAGAACTGATCAACAAATTCAGCAAAGTGTCTGGATACAAAATCAATCTTAAAAAATCAGAAGCTTTTCTGTATACCAACCATAAATCCACTGAAAAAGAAATTCAGAAAACACTTCCACTCAGGATCTCCACAAAAAAAAAAAAAAATGTTTAGGAATAAACTTAACCAAGGAGGTAAAAGACCTCTACAAATAAAATTATAAAACATTGAAAAAAGAAATGGAATAAGATCTTAGGAGATCTTCCATTTTCATGGATAGGCAGAATAAATATCATCAAAATGGCCATACTTCCAAAAATAATCTAAAGATTCAATGCAATGCCCACTAAAGTACCAAGATCATTTCTCACAGACATAGAAAAATCAGTTCTTAAATTTATTTGGAACAACAAAAAGCCCAGAGTAGCCACAGTAGTTCTCAGCAACAAAACCATGCAGAGGAATCACAATACCTGACTTTAAACTATACTACAAAGCCATTGTAATAAAAACAGCATGTAGCCGGGCGTGGTGGCGCACGCTTGTAATCCCCGCGCTTGGGAGGCAGAGACAGGAGGATTGTGCAGGTTCGAAGCCATCTGCGCGCACTGGCTTAAGAGACCCTGTTTCCAAATAAAAATGTAAAAATAGGTCTGGGAGTGTAGCCCAGAGGTAGCAGGGCTTCCAGGAACCCCAGTACCAAAAAAAAAAAAAAAAACAGCATGTACTGGCACAAAAATAGAGGCATAGACCAATGGAGCAAATAGAAGACCCAGAAACAAGTCCACACACTCACAGCCAATTTATTTTTGACAAAGGGGCCAAGAACATACACTGGAAAAAAGGTAGCCTCTTCAACAAATGGTGTTGGAAAAACTGGTTAACCATATGCAGAAAATTGGAAATTAATCTCACTTTCTCACCCTGCACAAGAGTCAATTCAAGATGGATCAAAGACTTGGAAATCAGACCAGAGACCTTGAGGCTCCTTGAAGAGGGCATAGATCCAACACATAGGCACAGATAAAACCTTTCTCAACAAGATCCTAAAGACACAAAAAACTAAAAGGCAAATCAATACGTGGGATTGCATAAAACTGAAGAGCTTCTCTTCAGCAAAGGAAACTGTCAAGAACCTCAATCAAAAGCCAATAGAATGGACAAAGATTTTTACCACTTACTCCTCTGATAGACAACTAATATCTAGAATATACCGAGAACTCAAAAAACTCAACACTAAAAAAAGAAGTAATCCAATAAAAAAATGGGTGAGTAATCTAAGTAGACAGTTCATGAAAGAAGAAATTCAAATGGCCAATAAATGTATGAAAAAATGCTCAACATCATTGGCAATCAGAGTGATGCAAATCAAAACTACCCTGTGATTTCAACTTGCCCCAAGTAGAATGGCAATCATTCAAAATACAAACAACAACAAATGCTAGAGAGGATGTGGAGAAGTGGGAACTCTAAAACATTGCTGATGGGATTGAAAATTAGTGCGAGCAGTTTGGAAAACAGTATGGAGAATCCTCAAAAAAATGGGAACAAATTTACCATTAGATCCAGCAATACCACTTCTGGGTATCTACCCAAAAGAAAGGAAACCAAACTACCAAACTAATGCATGTGTATCCATGTTCGCTGCACAACTCACCATAGCCAAACTATGGAACCAGCCAAGATGTCCATCAACAGATGAATGAATTACAAAACTGTGGGATATGTACACAGTGGAATTTTACTCAGCCATAAAAAAACCACAGGGAAATGGATGGATCTTGACATTATGCTAACCGAGATTAGTCAGTCACAAAAAGTAAGGAATCAGATGCTTTCCCTAATATGTGAAAGCTAAGGTACTAAGGTGAAAGGGGTCATAGGAGGAACTCCAGGTGAAAAAAAGAGATCCTACAGAGGAGCAAATAAGACAACCTAACTGTGGGGATGGGAGGAGGGAAGAAGGAAACTCTCTAAAGCACATGATGTACTTATTCATATTGTAGTCTATCATTAAGCCAAGCATGGGAGGGAGGGATGGATGGGGAGGGAGTGAGATATGGACTGGGTGGGAGCTGACTGGGTGATGTGTGCATTTATGACTACACAAGTTTTTTACCCCATTATGATCCCATTATGATGTATAAATACAATGCAACAGTAAAAAAATGTAAAAAGAAGATTTAGAGAGTTCCTTTTTCATCCAATTTTTCTGAGAATGTTTTTTATTTGGATAATGCTTGGTTTTATCAATTTTTTATCTATTGAGGTGATCAAATACTTTATCCTTTTAAACTTCTTACTATGATGAATTATATTGATTTCATTTGAGTGTTCAAGCCTGCATTGATTTTGATGTAAAATTATTTTGTACCTCTGTTCATGACTTTTATGTTGGTAGTTTTTATTTGTTTCAGTATTTTAAAAGTGTTGCTTAGCTAGCTTGAATTGTTTCTTACAAGATATCTGCTGTAACCCTTATTCTTGTTCCTCTTTACATAGTGTATGTTACTTTTCTTTTGTTTTATATTTTATTTCAGATTGCTTTCAAGATTGTTGTCATCACTAATTTTTAGCAATTTGACTGAAAAGACATTGGTGTAATGTCCATATTTCTTGTGTTTAAGATTTGTTTTGTTTCTTCTATCTGTGGATTTATAATTTTTATCAGCTTTGAAAACATTTTGACCATTTTTCCTTGAATATTTTCTGTTTCCTCTTCTTCCCTCCACTTTGGAGATGCCAGTTATATGCTTGACATTGTTCCATAGTTCACCAATACTTTCTTATTTGTAATCTTTTCTTTGACAAGCTTCTTTCTGGATAGTTTCTGTTGCTTTATCTTCAATATGATTAATATTTTTTCTGGAATAACTGACATTAATCTGATATTAATCCAACCCTATGTATTTTTCAAACTTTGATCACTAGAAGTACAATTGTATTTTGCATCATCCACGCCTCTACCTAATTTTGCAAAAGTATGAAAGATGTTCTAATGTCTTTAATGTTCTTGTTTGCCAATTCCAACATCTCTATCAGTTTCAATGGATATTTTTTCAGTACTAGAGATGGAACCCAGAGGCATTCTACCTCCGAGCTCCATCCTCAGTCATATTTTTTTTATTCTTTATTTTGAAACAGGGTCTCACTGGGTTGCAAAGGGCCTCAGTAAGTAGTAGTTGAGGCTGTCCGTGAACCACCATCCTCCTGTCTCTGCCTCCAGAATGCTGGGATTATAAGCGGGCACCACCATGCCTGACTAGTTTAAATGGATTTAACTTTTTCTCAGTATGGGTTACATTTTCCTGCTTCTTTCTCTGCTTGTAAGACTTTTGGTTGGATAACTTGTTATGTGCTGGAAATTTTTTGTTCACATATAAATATTTCTAGCTTTTGTTCAATGATATGGTTAAGTTTTTGCAAATAGTTGTATTGTTTCATTTTGTGTATATAACATTTTTATTTTGAGGTAATCAAATCCAGGGCCTCACAATGCTAAGTATGTGATCTCTGCTACTGAGTTTTATCCCCAATAAAATTTTTGGATACGAACATTTCAGTGCTTAGACTGTGGCTAGACTGTGTCTTAGACTGTGGCTAATTTTTCTCCAGTACTATTGAAGAACCTAAGAACTTGACTTAATATTCTGAGAATTATGGGGTTTTTAGTCTTCTGGTGAGAACAGGTACAATTATAATTCTTTTGCCAACTTCAGGTAATTTCCTTACACATCTGCTGGTCAGCACTCAGCCAAGTGCTTGAGGGAATCCTCTGCAGAGCTCCCGGGTTCTCTCTGTGTGCCTCGCCCCCTGCATACTCTAGCCATGTTATCTTCCCAGACTCAGCCTGACGTGTTCAGCTGAGCCTCTGTCAGGCTCCACTTGGGCTATTTCTCTCCTGATTGTATCCTGGGAACTCAAGGAAGTGAGCTGAGGAAATAATAAGCTTCATCTTTTTGTTTCCCATTTCTCAGGGACCATTGTTCTGAATCTCCTGCTGTCTGGTATCTTGAAAACTGTTCATCAGATACTGTGTTTGGTCTGTGGTCATTTCACATGGAAGAGTAAGTCTAACTCTTTTTTTCAGCCCCTAGGGTTGAACCTAAGAGTGTTCTCCTTCTGAGCTACATATTCAGTACTTTTTATTTTGAGACAAGATCTCACTAAGTTTCCCAAGCTAGCCTCAAACTTGTGGTCCTCCTGCTTCAGCCTCCCAAGTTGCTGGAATTACAGGTATACACCACCACACCCCACGAGATCCAGTCCTTTCTATTATACTTTGGCTGGAACTGAAAATTCTCACTCCTTTATTTTATTTTAACCATTATTACTACTTTTGAGATGGGAGTTTCCTAGGTTTCCCAGGATAGTGTTAAACTGCTAGGCCTAAGTGATCTTCCTGCCTCAACCTCCCTAGGAACTAAAGCTATGGTGTGTGCCACATATCCAGTGCAGACTCATTGATTTTTAAAGTATTCTATTAAATGATAGGAAGGCTTGTCTTTGCTTCTATACATTTTCTCTCTGGTATATAATTTTAAATTGCAGTATATTTTTATAGCTTTATTTAAGCTTTGTAAATCATTGATGTGATTCACCTATCTTGTTATTTCCCTTTACCTACCTATTTAGATATCAGTTAACTTCCTAAAAAAGAGAAAGTTCAGAGAAAATATTTTGTGTAGATCATAACTGTGGTTTAAAATCTCCTTAGAAGCCTCTACATTATCCAAATTTTGGTAGTTTTATGTATTCCTTTCCTCAATTTTATAACATTCTCTTAGCATTTTCTGCCTTTATTAAAACCAATATAACCTTGTAAGGAAAAGATGTTGAGCACTAGTAAAATATAGCAGTGGTCAGTGATCCTACATGTTATTGTTTTTACCAGTTAAAATTTTATTTTTATAGATTAATAGAAAAGTAATGTCTCACTAATAATTTCTTTCTTTCTTTCTTTCTTTCTTTCTTTCTTTCTTTCTTTCTTTCTTTCTTTCTTTCTTTCTTTTCAATGCTGGGTATGGAACCCAGGAGGATTCTACCTCCGAGCAACACCCCAACCCAATTTTTTTATTCTTTGTTTTGAAACAGGGTCTTACTGAGTTGCTAAGGGTCTCACTAAGTAGCTGAGGCTGTCCACGAACCACAATCCTCCTGTCTCAGCCTCCCGAATGTTAGGATTACAAGCTTGATCCACCACACCCGGCTTTCTCACTAATAATTTCTAACACTAAAGCAGGTGCGAATATTTTAACATGTAACTTCTATGACAATGTTCCCAATAAAAGACACATTTTGCCCTGTATTTTCTATTGATGAAAGGTTATTTAAATACAGTGCTGTGCATTGCAGGAGCAAGTATGGCTAAGGAAGGACCCACCAGAGGCCACCTGACCATCAGTACTCTTCTTGGCAGCAATTAGGATCATATTTAAAGGGAGGCAGGTGGTAGATGAGTTTAATGTTTATCATATGTGTAATCCTTTTTTATTGATATTCAATGGCAAGAAGCCCCGGTAATACATTTTATTCTTATTTTTACTTTTTTGCAGCAGACCATTCATAAACTTTTCCTTGGAAACTCGGGATAAAAAACAAATGAAAGAAGGCTGGAAAGAGTGTGCTGGGATGTGCTTACTCCTTCTCTGTCTTTTCATTGGTGGCGTTGGAGCTATCAAACTGTAGGTAGAGCATGTTATATTTTCTCAGAAAGACAGCGGTTAACATCTGAGGCCAGCCCAGTGATGAAATGGACCAAGCTTCCAGAACAGTGAAGATTAAAGAGCTGACTCCTGTCTTCTCCACGTTGTCTGGGAGACCACAAAAGTTCTTACTCGCAGGGGAAGCTCCAACAACTTCATTATGGCTTCTGCATTTTTTATCTATGTTCATTATCCCAAATACTTTTGAGCATCTTTTAGAAGCTGGATGCAGAAAGAATGTTGTGGAAGATCGAAAGAAGAATGTATGTCCCTTCAACTCTGATGTCCTCATTATTTCAAAAAAAATATTTTATTGGTGTATTGCAATTGTACATCATAGTGAGGGTCAATGTTTTAAAAATACCCACACAGCTCTTTGTGTATTGCCCAACATATCCCACCCTACTTGCCCTTGCTGTCTCTCAGACCAGTTAGGGAAATTGGCAGTAATACTTTTACATAATGATGTCCTCATTCTTTATAAAATGAGAGGTAGAACCTAAGTATCAGGATACAATATGAAGGAAGCTGCTGAGCAGATTTGAAAGGGTAAATCCCAGTGTTTATAACTGCTGAACGCATGAGGCTGACCTCATAGATATTACCCTTCCTTTGAGTGAAGCATATTTTCTTACCAATTTATTCACAGACTTAAATAACTATCACATTAATTTACTCCCAACTTTTCTCAGTTGAATCCATTGCCAATCAAAAACTGAACTTGGTTCTCAGCGCAGCTTGAAGAAAATTCAGTAGGTGATAAAATGTCCTCAGTGAGTTCTAAAATCCCATGTTTGTCTCCTTAAGCTTCCTTAAAATATATCTTCCAGTCGTAATGTTTGTATTTTTTTATCTTTCCCATATATATTTATTTCAAAAGTAACTTTGTCTATGTGTAAATTAAGAGTGAATGGTGTATTTCTGATTTTTTTTCTTTAAAATTTTTTTATTGGTGCATTATATTCAAACATCATATTGGGGTAAAAAACTTGTTTGTACAAACATGTACTCATCGCTGATTTAACCCCTACCCAATTCCCACCCCATTCCCTCCCCGTCCCTCCCTCCCTTGCTTAGCTTAGTGATTGACTTCGATATGTTTAAGTACATTGTGTGTTTTAGAGATTTTCCTCTTCCCCCCTCCTTTCTCCTCCTTTAGGTTGTCTTGTTTGCTCCTCTATAGGATTTCCTCTTTCAAGAGTTCCTCCTATGACCCATTTTTCCCTAACTCTCACATATTAGGGAAAGCATCTGATTTCTTATTTTTTGTGACTGACTAATCTCACTTAGCATAATGTCCTCCAGTTCCACCCATTTCCCTGAAAATGATGTAATTGAGGTTTTTTTTGATGGCTGAGTAAAATCCCATTGTGTACATATCCCACAGTTTTGTAATCCATTCATCTGTTGATGGACATCTTGGCTGGTTCCATAGTTTAGCTATGGTGAATTGTGCAGCTATGGACATAGATACACATGCATTAGTTTGGTAGTTTGGTTTCTTTTCTTTTGGGTAGATACCCAGAAGTGGTATTGCTGGATCAAATGGTAGATTTGTTCCCATTCTTCTGAGGATTCTCCATACTGTTTTCCAAAGTGGTTGCACTAATTTGCAATCCCACCAACAATGTCTTAAAGTTCCCACTTCTCCACATCCTTGCCAGAATCTGTTGTTGTCTGTGTTTTGAATGATTGCCATTCTAGTTGGAGTTAGGTTAAATCTCAGGGTAGTTTTGATTTGCATCTCTCTGATTGCCAGTGATGTTGAGCATTTTTTCATGCATTTATTGGCCATTTGAATTTCTTCTTTTGTGAAGTGTCTATTTAGTTAATTTGCCCATTTTGTTATTGAATGCTTTGTTTTCTTAGTGTTGAGTTTCTTGAGTTCTCTGTATATTCTAGATATTTTTCCTCTATCAGTGGTGTAGGTGGCAAAAATCTTCTCCCATTCTGTTGGCTCTCGATTGAGGTTCTTGATAGTTTCCTTTGCTGAACAGAAGCTCTTCAGTTTCATGCAATCCCATATATTGATTCTCCTTTTAATTTGTTGTGCCTTTGGAGTCTTGTTGAAGAAATGTTTATCTGTGCCTATGTGTTGTAGTGTTGAACCTATTCCCTCTTCAAGGAGCTTCAAGGTCTCTGGTTTAATTTCCAAGTCTTTGATCCAGCATGAGTTGACTTTTGTACAGGGTGAAAAAGTGGGATTAATTTCCAATTTTCTGCATATGGTTAACCAGTTTTGCCAACACCATTTGTTGAAGAGGCTATCTTTTTTCCAGTGTATGTTTTTGGCCCCTTTCTCAAAAACCAATTGGCTGAAAGTGTGTGGACTTGGTTCTGGGTCTTCTATTCTGCTCCACTGGTCTATATATCTGTTTTTTTTTTTTTTTTTGCCAGTACCATGCTGTTTTTATTACAATGGCTTTTTATTATAGTTTAAAGTCAGGTATTGTGATTCCTCCTGTGTGGTTTTTGTTGCTGAGAACTACTTTGGCTATTCTGGGCTTTTTGGTATTCCAGATAAATTTAAGGACTGATTTTTCTATGTCTGTGAGGAATGATCTTGGTAGTTTAATGGGCATTGCATTAAATCTGTAGATCACTTTTGGGAGTATGGCCATTTTGATGATATTTAATCTGCCAATCCATGAACATGTAAGGTCTTTCCATCATCTAAGATCTTCTTCAATTTCTTTTTTCAGTATTTTATAATTTTCTTTGTAGAGATCTTTTACCACCTTGGTCAAGTTTATTCCTAGGTATTTTATTTTTTTGTGGGAGATCCTGAGTGGAAGTGTTTTCTGAATTTCTTTTTTCAGTGGATTTATGGTTGGTGTACAGGAAAGATTCTGATTTTTTAAGATTGATTTTGCATCCAGATACTTTGCTGAACTTGTTGATCAGTTCTATAAGCCTTTTGGTTGAGTTTGTTGGGTTTTCTAAATATAGTATCATGTCATCTGCAAATAGTGAAAGCTTGAGTTCTTCTTTTCCTATTTGTACTCCTCTGATTTCCTTTTCTTGCCTTATTGCTCTGGCTAGAGTTTCTAGTACTATATTAAAGAGAAGTGGTGATAGTGGACATCCTTGTCTCATTCCAGTTTTTAGGGGGAATTCTTGAAGTTTTTCCCCATTTAATATGATGTTGGCAGTGTGCTTATTGTAGATTGCCTTAATAATGTTGAGAAATGTTCCTTCTATTCCAATTCTCTGCAGTGTTTTTATCATAAATGAATGTTGAATTTTATCAAATGCTTTTTCAGCGTCTATTGAGATGACCATGTTATTTTTGTCTTTAATTCTGTTTATATGATGAATTACATGGATTGATTTTCAATCCATGTAATTGATTGAAACCAGCCTTCCATCCCTGGGATGAACCCTACCTGGTCATGGTGTATGATTTTCTTGATGTGGTTTTGAATGTGTGTTGCTAGTATTTTGTTTAATAGTTTTGCATCCAAGTTCATCAGAGATATAGGCCTGTAGTTTTCCTTCCTTGAACTGTCTTTATTCGGTTTGGGTATTAGTGTGATGTTGGCTTCATAGAATGTATTTGGGAGAGTCCTGGTTTTTTCTATTTCATGAAATTGTTTCAGTAGTATTGGGGTTAGCTCTTCTATAAAGGTTTTATAGAATTCACTTGGGAAACCATCTGGTCCTGCGCTTTTCTTTGATGGTAAGCTCTTTAGTGCTGTTTCAATCTCTTTGATTGTTATTGGTTGGTTTAAGTGTTCTATATCTTCTTGACTCAGTTTAGGAAGGTTTTATTTATCTAGGAAGTTGTCGATTTCCTCCAGATTTTCCATTTTGTTGGAGTATAGTTTTGCAAAGTAGTTTCTGATAATCCTCTGAATTTCTATGCTGTCAGTAGTAATGTCTCCTTTTCCATCTCTTATCTTCATAATTTGGGTTGATTCTCTCTTTTTTTAGTTAGGTTGGCTAGTGGTTTATCAATCTTGTTAATTTTTTCAAGAAACCAGCTTTTGGTTTTGTTGATTTTCTGTATTGTTTTTTTATTCTCTATTTCATTAATTTCTGCTCTAATTTTAATAATTTCCCATCTTCTGCTGGCTTTGGGGTTCAATTGTTCCTGCTTTTCAAGGGCTTTGAGGTGTGTCATTAGGCTATTTATTTGAAGATTTTCTGTTTTTCTTATGTGAGCACTCAGTGATATAAATTTTCCTCTTAATACTGCCTTCAAAGTGTCCCAGAGGTTTTGATATGTTGTATCTTTATTTTCATTTGTTTCTAGAAATTTCTTGATTTCATCTCTTACATCTTCTATGACCCATTCTTCATTCAGAAGTGTGGTGTTCAGTCTCCACATGTTTATGTTGTTTCTCTGGGTATTCTTATAGTTGGTTTCTAGTTTCATTCCATTATGGTCTGAAATGACACAGGGAAGTATATAACATTTTTTAAATTTGCTAGTGCTCATTTTGTGTCCCAGGAAGTGATCTATTTTGGAGAAAGTTCTGTGAGCAGCTGAGAAAAATGTAAACTCCGCTGTAGTTGGGTGAAATATTCTATATGTGTCCAACAGGTTCATTTGATTAATGGTGTTCTTTAATTCTGAGGCATCTTTACTGACCCTTTGTCTGGAAGATCGGCCTAGTATTATGAGAGGTGTTTTGAAGTCTCCCAGTATTATTGTGTTGGGATTTATGTGTGATTTCATGTCACAAAGAGTTTGATTTATGAAAGTAGCTGCCCCTATGTTTGGGGCATAGACGTTGATTATTGTTATTTCCTCTTGCTGGACTATTCTTTCTTTGTCTCTTCTAATAAGTTTGTGTTTGAAGTCATAGTTGCTACTCCTGCTTGTCTTTGAGTACCATTAGCATGGATTACCTTGCTCCAGCCCTTTACCTTGAGTTTGTTCCTATATTTACTTGTAAGGTGTGTTTCTTGTAAGCAGCAGATGGATGGATTCTGGCTTTTAATCCATTTTGTCGCTTTGTGTCTTTTTATTGGGGATTTGAGGCCATTTACATTCAGTGTGATTATAGAGAGATAATTTTTCATTCCCAACATGTTAAGATCTTATTTCTGTTTGAGATACTGTTTATTCTTCTTTGCTTAGCGGTCTGCTGGATGGGAATTCTTGTTTCTTTGATTCTGGCATGTATTACCCATTTCCTCTTTGCAGTTAATCTCCTTGAGTATTTTCTCTAGCGCTGGTTTTGAAGACATAAATTCCTTCAGTTTCTGTTTGTCATGGAAGCTTCTTATTTCCCCATCTAATTTGATAGATAGTTTTGCTGGGTAGGAAATTTTTGGCTGGAAGTTGTTTTCTTTCAGAGTTTGAAATATATTACTCCATGCCCTTCTGGTTTTCATGACTTGGTTTGGGAAGTCTGGAGTGATTCTACTTGGTTTACCTCTGAATGTCACATGGCATTTTGTTTTTGTTGCCTTTAAGATTCTCTCCTTGGCTTCCACATTAGTCATTTTGAAAATTATGTGGCGTGGGGATCCTCTTTTCTGATCCTGTCTAAAGGTAGTTCTATAAGTTTCCTGGACCTGTGTATCGACCTCTTGCTCATGTTTGGAAAATTTTCTGTTATTACTTCCATGAAGAGATTATTGATCCCTTTGGTTTCACCTTCTTTTCCCTCCTCTATTCCAATTATTCTTAGGTTAGCTCTCTTAAAATGGGCCCATATTTCTTCAATGTCGTATTCCTGCTGTCGGATTTTTTTTTTCTAAATTGGAAACTATGCGTTCATTTTTGGAGTGATCATCTTCAAAAAGTGAGATTCTATTCTCCATGTGGTCTAATCTGTTGTTTATACTTTGAATTGAGGCCTTTATTTCAATGATTGCATCCTTTATCTCTTTTTTACTCTCTCTGAATTCTTTTCGAAAGTCCTCTATTATTTCTACAGTTATTTTCCTGATTTGATCTTCTAGAGATCTCTGGATTTCTGTGTTATCAGATTCTGATGTTGTGGGGTTGTGGGCATTCATTGCTCCTTTGTTATTTCTCTTTCCCATGATTTTGGAATTTTGTACCTTCTCTGGGTTCTTCCTTGGGTCACTATGATTTCACTTAAGGTGCTCTGGATCTCGAGTCTGTGGTATCTCAGACCCCACTACTCCTTTACTGGGTTGTATTGCAATGTCTCAGACCCAGGGAGTCAATCGAGGCTGCTTAGACCATGGGGGGTGCCAAGTTGGACGTTCTCCAGCGGGGAGTTGTGAATATGGTGTGATATCTCTGCCACCGCCACTCCCCCACTGGGTTGCACTGCAAAATATCCGAAACAGGGAGACTATCTGCGCAAGTCCCTGAGAGTGCAGTACTGGGATTTCTCCCCTAGGGGGTGCAATTTGACTCACGGTTATTGAGTGTGCTGATGGAGTTGTAGTGGACTCGGTGGATTCGCAGCTGCCACCGCTGGCAATATAGCACCTCTACCACACCCTCGGCCATGAGGCTGGCGTATTTCTTCTCTGGTTTTGAGCTCCACTCTGAGTCCCTGCCAGGTGTGCTGTGCCCGGCCCTTGGGAGCTTTAGATGTTCCCTGCACCGAAAAAAACTGCTGACTGCCGCCTGGCTGTTCAGCAACTGCTCACCTCGGCTCACTGTCCACCCCTCCTCTCTGGAGCCTGGTGGCTGGTTGAGTGCGTTGGTCTTCAGCCATCTGGTGAATTCGCCGCTGCCACTGGCAGTAAGGCGTTGCTGTTGTGTCCTCAGCTGTGAGGTTGGCGTAGTTCTTCTCTGGTTTTGAGCTCTGCTGAGTCCCTGCAGGGTGTGCTGATCCCGGCCCTTGGGAGCTTTAGATGCTCCTTGCGCCAAAAAAACTGTTGACTGGTGCCCAGCTGTTCAGTAGCTGCTCACCTCAGCTCACTGTCCGCCGTTCCTCTCTGGCGCCTGGTGGCTGGTTGAGTTCGTTGGTCTAGAGCCGTCCAATGAACTCGCCGCTGCTGCCGGCAGTAAGGCTCTGCTGCTGTGTCTTAGGCCGCGAGGCCAGCATACCTCCTCTCTGGATTTGAGCTCTGCTCTGAGTCTCCCTCCTCTCTGGAGCCTGGTGCTGCTAGGGTAGATGTAGCCCGCACCGCTCTGTGCCACAGCTCCGGCGCTCCAGCTGCTCCGTGCCACAGCTCCAGTCGCTCCACGCTGCGGTGGCCGCATCACTTCGAGCTGGTTTCTTTCTGGTGTCTCGTTTTTCCAGCCTTCTTTTTCTCTGTCCCTTGTATTTACAGTTTTTATTTCATTGCTGGTGGTGTATTCTGGCTCTGAAAGGCGCTGGTTTTGTGTTAATAGAGATTTAGTGCTGCTTTTCTCCGTCGCCATCTTCCTGGAAGTCCGTCGTAATGTCTGTATTTTAATGTTAATCTATGGAAGCATTAAAAACTTTCAGGACTGTTGCTTTGGATATGTGTATGTCTTTCTTGATTCTGCAACTTAACAGGACAGAGATCTTCGGTCTCAGTTTCTTCATCCATAAAATGGCAAAATTAATAGGCATAATTTCTAAAGTTTTTCTGTATCTCCAAATTCTGGAATATCAAGCTTTCCATCAAGGAGCAAACTTGAAACATTTCGTGAACATGAAATGTTAATGACAAATCTGAGAAAATGCTGCATCTAAAATAGATAAAAAATAAAATGGACATGCCAAGTATTGAGAACATAATGCTAACAGCATCATTCTGGGACATTAAAACAAAGGCCATTTCCTTTCTATTTGAATATAAACTGAATTTTCTAAGCTATTCAGCAAGTATTTAGATATGCTCTTTATTCCCTTATCTAGTTTACAAGAACTTATTCATACAAAATATTTATTGACTGTCTACTATATAGCAGTCACTGTTCAAGGTACTGTGGCAGATGCTCCGCATTTCAAATAGTTTTTCTATATGTAAATATGAAGTGTGAAAAATTATGAGGACTGGAAGGAGTGCTCCACAAAATTAAGAAAGACTGAAATGCTTGTAATAGGGTGGTCTCCCCACCAGCTTCCGGTCTCCCTATTCCCACCTCCACCCACATTCTGACCAGCCCTTTAAAGATCCCTCTGAAATATTTTAGGTGGAAATGGGGACAGAGACAATTTTGAGATGTACAGCAGGAGTTGAAGGAGGCAGCACTAATGTAAAACATTGAGTCTGTACTCTATTTAACCAGAGGACAGAAGAAAGTAGCCGGATGAGATGGAGAAGTCTAAATAAAAATGCATATTTTTGCATAGGCTTGCCTCATGGATCTAGAAATAGATTTCCTTCATTTTTTGTTAAAGCACAGCCTGACTCTGTGTGTGTGTGTGTGTGTGTGTGTGTGTGTGTATGTGTAGACACACACAGTTGTGAGTTTTCTCCTCTATTGTATATATCTTAAATGGCTAAAATGTTTTCTTTTAACCCATAAACATTCAATCTTTTATTTTACCATGCTCAGGATAAGTCTGCCCTTTAAGAGATTCCATGTACACAAAACAATAATCTTTGAAGACACACTAGAGCCAGGTGTGGTAGCTCATGTCTATAATGCCAATACTTAGAAGGCTGAGAAAGGAGAATCAAAGTTTAAAGGCCAGCCTCAGCAACTTAGTGAGGCCCTGTTTCAAAATAAAAACAGAAAAGGACTATGGGTGTAGCTTGAAGATCGACTGCTCCAGAATTCAATCCTCAGTACCAAAAGAATAAGGAGGAAGAAAAGGAGGAGAGGACACATTAGAAAAAAAAAAAGCCTTGGAGCTGGCCATTGGGGCACACACTTGTAATCCCAGCATTTGAGAGACTGAGATAGGAGGACTGAGGTTCAAGGCCAGCCTCTGCTACTTAGTCGTGCAGTTTGCAACTCAGTGAGACCCTGTTTCAAAATAAAGAATAATAAACTAGGACTGGGAGTATAGCTTAGAGTTAGAATGCCCCTGGGTTCTATCTCTAGTACTGCAGAAGAAGAAGAAGAAGAAGAAGAAGAAGAAGAAGAAGAAGAAGAAGAAGAAGAAGAAGAAGAAGAGGAGGAGGAGGAGGAGGAGGAGGAGGAGGAGGAGGAGGAGGAGGAGGAGGAGGAGGAGGAGGAGGAGGAAGAAAGAAAATAAAAGAACAAAAGAAAGACAAGCCTTGAGCCAAGCATGGTAGCCTATACCTGTAATTCCAGTACTTGGGAGGTTGAGGCAGGAGGATTGCATGTTTGAGGGCAGCCTCAGAAATTAGTGAGACTCTCATCAACCTAGCAAGACCCTGTTTCAAAATAAAAATAAAGTAGGGTTAGGAATGTAGCTCAGAAGTAAATTGCCCCTTGATTCAAACACCTGTAACATACACATGAAAGAAAGAGAAAGAAGGAAGGAAGGAAGGAAGGAAGGAAGGAAGGAAGGAAGGAAGGAAGGAAGGAATTCTAGCACCTGCTCTGTGAGCTCAAGACTGAGTCCTCATGTATAAACTACAGCATTCATTTATTCAGGTCCCCCACTCTCAGGCTGTACATTTGTCATCTTCTCGTTGTTTACATGTTTATTTTGGGAATGCAGCATTTAGAAAACTGAAATCTGCTTCAAGAAGTAAGAAGTGAGAATTCCATCACAAAGTAAATACTGAAATCAAGTGGCATTTATTTTTCACACATCTTTTATTGACTTTTATATTTTTGGATATCACCTTTTAGAGAGTTTGCGATGAACAGATATAAAACATGCAGCAACTGTTGGCTGAAATTCACAGATTAAATTGTGGTAAAAAGTTTGAAAATTGGAATTGGTTTATAAGGTAGTCTTTTCCTTTGACTTCAGAAAGATGAAAAGCTTATTATTGAGGAACTGAACAATTTTTTTGTGGGTCTGGGGATGGAACCCAGGGGCATTCGACCTCCTAGCTATACCCCCTGCCCTATTTTTTATTCTTTATTTTGAAACTGGGTCTCACTGAGTTGCAGAAGGCTTCTCTAAGTAGCTGAGGCTGGCTGCGAACTGCGATCCTCTGGTCTCAGCCTCCCAAATGCTGGGATTACAAGCGTGCCCCACCACGCCAGGCTGGAACTGAACAATTTTTAATCCAAAGCAAAATCTCAATACCCTCAAATATCTCTACTGAAAAACTTTAGGATATTTTCTGAAGCCATGATTTATTTAACAAAGGTATACTGAGAACCTAATATGTATAAAATAGAGTGGTAGGCAGAGGAGAGGTAAAGGAACAACTACAGAAACATGTAAAATATAGTCCTTATCCATCGAAATGTAGTAATATTAAAAAACTAAATTGCCGGGCATGGTGGTGCACGCTTGTAATCCCTGCGCTTGGGAGGCAGAGACAGGAGGATCGCGCTGGTTCAAAGCCAGCCACGCTGGCTTAAGAGACCCTGTTTCTAAAAATAAAATAGGACTGGGAGTGTAGCCTGAAGGTAGAAGGGTTCCATCCCCAGTACCACCAAAAAAAAAAAAAGTAATTGCCTGTGCAATTCTAGCAACTGACTCATTCATAAAATATGTGTCAGTTTATCTTCATTTTGGGAAAAATTATAAATTATTTGTCTCAAAGTTTTAATATTGTGATTCTGAGTAGAAGTGATCTAAAGAGAAGCCCTTGGATCCACTGGCATTCACCACACCAGAGTTCCCGTCTCAGTAGGAACTCGCTATTCCTGTCACTCTGTCAGCACCAGCTCAAGCAGGTCTGAGTATTCCTTCTGCTCAGAATCCAAAGGGAACCAAGGTGGCTCTGTCAGCACGACTGGCATCCAGTGTTCTCCACAGGTAATTTAGCTCAGCATACGCCCCCCTCAGGGTGAGCCTTGGCTTCACCATCCTCAGTTCCATGGACCATCTATATTTACAAATCATGGTGTGAAGATTTGCCAGAAACAAAAGAAGGAGGAGGAGCAGCAGGGGGAGGACAGGAGGACCCAGACAAGGATGAGGAGAAGGAGGAAGAAAAATTAAAGGAGAGTTTTAAAGGACATCACTGGAATTTGTCTTCAGCGTCTTCTGTAGATCAGCTCTTTGGATCCAGTCAGCCCAAAGACAGTGACTCTGGGCCAAAGTAACCCAGTGACTATATTCCATAAATTTAAACTTGGATCTAACTCAATGTGTTTTAAAGGCTATCTTATCTGGATTACCTACCCCAAAGTGAAGTCCTAACACTAATTTGCCTTTTCCCCAGATATTAAATTACTCAGAACTCCTAAACCAAAAGAACATGGGTTTTTATTACAATGATTCCATGAATTTTTAGGACTTTCTAAAACAAAGTCCCTAGGATAAAATCTTCAGCTGGATACCTGAGTATAAGAAAAAATTTTGTGTGTCATGGCACTAAGAATTGAACTCAGGGCATTCTACCTCTGAGCCTCACCCCCAGGTTTTAATTAATTTATTTATTTTTGAAACAGCCTTTTAAGGTTACTGACATTCTCATTCAGTTGCTGAGGCTGGTCTTGAACCTGAGATCCTCATATCTCAGCCTCTCAAGTATTGGGATTGCAGGCACGTGCCACCATGCCTGGCATAAGAAAATAATTAAAAGGGACAGTTGAAGACAGATGAAAGGCAAGGAAACAAATGAGCTTTCAGCATCTGAATAATATACATTTTGAAACAGTGCCAGTTGTACAGTAGTGGAGGTCTTGGTAAGCAACCAAGAAAAGAATGTACACAAAGTGAACAAGGGTAAATGATAAAGATAGAGAAACTGACAGAGTCAGAACCCTCACACTTGGGAAAGCAGCCTTGGGATGTTAGAAGCTGCAGGAGTGTGAGGCTGAAAGTCAAGGGAGGACCCCAGCTGTCGAGGAAGATAGGTAAGGAGTTACTGAATCCCCACTCACCTTATTCTATGGAGGAAGCTACATGGAACTTGTCCTTTTTATTGTTTGGTTTTTCCAAAGCACTGTTCTACTTTATAGCCCTAGATCTTACTGATTTTGACTAAACCAATTCTTTAATTTTGTGAGCCCAAGAAATAAAGTTGGACACATTCTAAAACATCAGTTGCAATTCTTTTTAGCCACAGCTCTTCAGGTACTAACTTAGAAGACTGATTACATGAGATGCTAACAGCTATTCAGTTACTAGTATATTAAATCTGTCCAGGCAGTGGAGAAGGAGACAAAAGACTGTGCAATAGAAAATACAACACAGAATGGAGTCTCCTCATGTTCTGTAATTGTGCAAAGTCTTAGCTTCTTAACCAAGCAGGTCTGAATAAATATTAAATGGTATTTCTAATGCCAGTAGGGATGGTGATACTGATAAATACAACATAGTACAAACAAATATTTGCAAAATTGTTTTATTATCTTTGCCAATTGCCTGCTAGAATATTATTTTCAGAAGATCAGAGAAATCATCTTTTTGATTTATTGCTACGTTCCTATGGGAGAGAACTTAGTAATCACTAAATAAATGTTTATTGCAATAATACCTAAATAAATTACTCTAATATATGTATGTTTCTTGTTTATTTATTTATTTATTTGTTTGCTTGTTTATTGTGGTACAGGAGTTTGATTCTGGGGGAATTCTACCTCCGAGCTACACACCCAGCCCTTTTTATTTTTTATTTCTGAAACATGATCTCACTAGATTTCTGAGTCTGGCTAGGTTACTGAGGATGGTCTTGAACCTATGATCCTCCTGTCTTAGCTTTCCAAGTACTGGAATTACAGGCTTGCACCCTTTTTTATAGTTTTATATCTTGCTTATATTTGTTAAGTATGAAATGATGTAGAAGTGTATATGTAAATAAATTAAAAAATAGAAACAATGTCTTAAAATTCACAGGGGGAAAATATGGAGTCTTCCAATCTTGAAATGTGAGCTACTTTCAATGCAGTGTATATTAAAATTTTACCTTTGTGCTTTGGTACATAAATAAATTTTCAATATTTTGTTTGTATTTTATAAATAGATCATCTATTAGAAGAACACTTAATGATATTTTATGTGACTTTACTGTGAAAGCGAATTTTTTAAATTAAGAACAGTCAAGTATAGAGAAAAATCACTAAAACCTAAATTCTTATTCATCAAATTAAATTTTGTAAGTTCCATTAAATTCATATAATTAATTTTAGCCTATTCATTTAACAAACATATTTTGTGCCGAGATGCTTTATAATACAAATGGAACCATAGTCTTAAGTAAGGCCTTACTGAGCGAGTTTCTCCATTGGCAATGCACAGCTCTGGAGCATCCTTTCCTTGATGAGGACCCCACCTGAGCACCTCTGCTGAGTCATGAAGGAGACGGGGCAAGAGCCTGTCCCCTTTCTCCCTTATGTTTTATAACTTGACTGCTTTTCTAGATACTTAACATCAGTGTACAAATAGGAGATACCACTCTGTTCCTTTCCTTTCACCATCTAGATAAAAAATACCTAGTGGATAATAAAATGTTTTAAAATACAGTAACATCTGCTTTTCCCACCTTCCTCCAACTTGCCCCATTTTTCTCTAATGCAAAGTAGCTGAGCAGCATGTAATACAGTAGTTAGAAAGGTGGATTCGGGAGCCACTCAACACAGATCTTCCACCCATCCTGGATCCTTCTCCTCCTCCTCCTCCTCCTCCTCCTCCTCCTCCTCCTCCTCCTCCTCCTCCTCCTCCTTCTTCTTCTTCTTCTTCTTCTTCTTCTTCTTCTTCTTCTTCTTTTACTTTTTGCTGTACCAGGGATGAAACCCAAGGGCATTGTACCTTCAAGATACACTCCCAGCCCTAATTTTTAGCCTTTTTAGTTCTGAAACGGTCTCACGGAGTTGCTAAGGGCCTCGGTAAATAGCTGAGGCTGTCTGAGAACCATGATTCTCCAGTCTCCACCTCCCAAATGCTGGGATTACAAGCATGCACCACCATACCCAGCACTATTTTATTACTTTTTAATGTGCTATAATATCTTAATTTGTAAAATGGGTATAATATTTGCATTTAATTCATAGAATTGTGAAAATTGGATAAGAGACTTCTTGTAAAGCACTGAGAAATGATAATACACAGTACTTACTATGTGCTGGGTATTGTCATTATTATTTACTTGTATTTCATCTAAACCAAACACGTGAAACTTGTATTGGCCAAGATCACAAATGCTTTGAGTGTAGTCCCAGTGTTGCGGCACTCCCAGCTCGCTGCCAAGCTGTAAAACTGCTCTGATTTCTCCCTTGACCATCTTTGCAATCAATTCAGAATATTTGTGGGCCAAGCTCAGCTATACACTTGAGTTGTGGCTTACATATTTTTTCTTAACTTTTCAGGCTCATTCTGGAAACTGGTGTCCTTTATCTCTATCACATTGCCTGGATCTCAACTACATAGTCAGGTAACTCAGAACAGTGATTGCAGTAGATCTGATTCTTAAATGTCATCTCACAAGCAGATTAATTTTAACATATTGCTTCTTTGACTTAGTTTCTAATTTGTAGGATAATTATACATTTTCTGCCTACTCAGCAGGATATTCTATGGATGAAACAAAAACATGACATAATGTATTAAAATACTTTTAATTATAAAGTAATATGCAAGTTACAGTGTGTTTTCATGAGGTCAGTGATTCGTGGACCACTGTTACATCATTTTCTGTTCAATGCAGAAATCTTTAGTGTATCAACTGAAATCTTCGATGTTAGTGTTTTTTTAGGTCTCAGGCAATACAAGATCCAACTAATGCATGATTTACAGTGGAGAAAACTATGAGAAAAATATCGTGAAAGTATTATTTCAATTTTCCTCTTCACACAATTATACTTTATGGAAGACTGATTCACTTTGCATTTCCAACATGCAGAGGACTTTTGTGCCTGAAGAGTCAGCTTTTTAGAAAGGCATTTAATCCCACTGCACTGGTGGGAGGCTTTCAGCATACATTTAAGTCAGAAAAAAATGCATAAAGCGCTGGATAATCTGACCCAGACTTGTCACCTTATGTGAACATAATCCTAGAAAGGCCCACAGCTGCAAAATGTGGCCTTTAGAGCCAGGCTTCTTTGTGGTGACTTATATGCATATTATTTCAACATCTCATTGATGTCTTTCGCTAACTAACCTTGGAAACTTTAGCTAATAACATTATTATAATTTTTTTGTTTGAACTTTTTTAGCAGTAGATCTTTTGAAAATATGTTCATATATTTGTAATATTATATTATAATTTTCTATAAAATAACTAAGTGGAAATTATTTGCTATATATGACAAAAATATTTTTCTGGATATAAATGAAGTAAAATGACAGAGTCCTGATATATTTTCAGTATTAAATATGCAGTACTAAATATATTCCTGAAAAGAATGAATTGGCATTGCTAAACCTTCTGTACCAAACTTCCCAGATATACAATAGAACCCATGTTTATTAAGCTTACTCATTTCAAGTAAAACTAGTATTGAATTCTGACATATTGAGCATACAGTTACCAAGAAACAATCACCGAATCCTGAGTTAAAAGGAAGAAAATTCCAGAAAACAAAACCAGTAAATTTTAAAACATGGTATAAAGAGAAGTCATACTTATTAAGAGTCATATTGGTAAATGGAGCAACAAAACAATTAAATTTAAAATTTTGTTTTAATGTCTTAGGAGGCACAGGCTCTAGAGACCAAATACAGTGATTGAACAACGGGCTACATAAGGTTGGTGCCACCCTCATCAGCCATGATCATCAGTATAAACACTGATATCAAAAATCCAATAGAGACTTCCGGGAAGATGGCGACCGAGAAAAGCGGGGCTTAAGAGTCCCGCTAACAACCAATCTCCATTACCACAAAAAGAGCGCCTTTCATAGCCAGAAAACACCATCACCAGAAAAACAAAAAAACCACCAGGCTCCAGAGAGAAAGCGGACTGAGAACAGAGCTCAGGGCCACAGAGGAGACACACGCGCCCGAGGACGAGGCAGCAGCGCCATACTGCCGGCGGCAGCGGCGAACTCAGCAGACGGCTACAGCAAGCCGAGGTGAGCCGATGCGGAACAGCCAGGCGGGATCTTTTGGCGCAGACAGCATTTAAAGCTCCCAGTGGCTGAGCTCAGCACACGCTGCAGGGATTCAGAGTGGAAATCAAAACCAGAGAAGAAAAAATACGCCAGCCTCATGGCCGAGGGCATGGCAGAGGCGCCATATTGCCACCGGCGGCGGCAGCAGCAGTGAATTCACCAAGTCCAGTACAGCTACATCTACGTACTCAAGAACAGTGAGTCAAATTGAGGGCCACAGAGGAGAAATCCCAGTATTGTGCCTCCTGGGACTTGACCCAGTGAGGGAGTGGTGGTGGCAGAGATATCACACCATAGGAGAGCGTGCAACCTGGCACCCCCCATAGTGTAAAACAGCCTCTATCGACTCCCTGGGTCGGAGACTCTGTGATACAACCCAGTAAAGGAGTAGTAGGGTCTGAGATAATACAGACTCGAGATCCAGAGCAACTTAAGTGAAGCCATAGTGACCCAAGGGAAGAACCCAGAGAAGGCACAAACCTCCGAAATCATGGGAAAGAGGAATAACACTGAAGTAATGAATGTACACAACCCCACAACATCAGAACCAGATAAAACAGAAAATCAGAGATTTCTAGAAGATCAAATCAGGAAAATAACTGTAGAAATAATAGAGGTGCTTTGAAAAGAACTCAGAGAGAGCCAAAAAGAGATAAAGGATGCAATTAATGAAGTAAAGGCCTCAATTCAAAGCACAAACAACCGATTAGACCACATGGAGAACAGAATCTCGCTCTTAGAAGAGGAGCAATCCAAAAATGAATGCATAGTTTCTAATCTAGAAAAAGATATCCAACAGCAGGAATCTGACATTGAAGAAATATGGGCCCATCTTAAGAGAGCTAACCTAAGAATAATTGGAATAGAGGAGGGAAAAGAAAGTGAAACCAAAGGGATCAACAATCTCTTCAAGGAAGTAATAGCAGAAAATTTTCCAAATATAGAGCAAGAGGTTGATACACAGATCCAGGAAACTTATAGAACTCCCTTTAGACAGGATCCGAGAAGAGGATCCCCACGCCATATAATTGTCAAAATGACCAATGTGGAAGCCAAGCAGAGAATCTTAAAGGCAACAAAAACAAAGGGCCAAGTGACATTCAGAGGCAAACCAATTAGAATCACTCCAGACTTCCCAAACCAAGTCATGAGAGCCAGAAGGGCTTGGAGTAACATATTCCAAACTCTGAAAGAAAACAACTTCCAGCCAAAAATTTCCTACCCAGCAAAACTTTCTATCAAATTAGATGGAGAAATAAGAAGCTTCCATGACAAACAGAAACTGAAGGAATTTATGTCTTCAAAACCAGCGCTAGAGAAAATACTCAAAGAGATTAACTACAAAGAAGAAATAGGTAACACTCACCAGAACCAGAGAAACAAGAGTTTCCATCCAATAGACAACTAAGATTGGTTATCTGTGGAGATTCATTATTTATGTTAGTCTTTTACCTATCTCTAAATTGTATTGTTTGCCTTTATTGTTGTTAATTTTTAGGATTTCTAGTTGGAATATTAATATACCTTCAGATATAGCATTTGGAAATATTTTATCCAATTCTATTAGTAACTTTTAACTCTGTTTACATTGTCTTTGGATATTCAATATTTTCTTTTATTTTTTAGAGAGTTTGTATATTCTTCTGTTGCCTGTGCCATTGAAATCATATCCAAGAAATCACTGCCAATTTCAATGTTGTGAGGTTTTATGACCCAGATTTTCTCCTAAAAGTTTATAGTCTTAAGATTTATATTTAGGTCTTTTATCTAGTTTGAGTTAATACTTGTATGTGGGATTAGGTAAGGGTCCAATTTTATTCTTTTCCATGTAATTATTATTTTTCAACAATATTTAGTTAAAAGATTATTATTTCCACCACCAAATCTTCGTGGAAACCTTGTCAAAAATAACTTGACAATATAGGGAAGAAGTTAGCTCTAGGCTTGTATTTAACTCCAATGGTCTATATATCTGCCTTTAGAACAGTACTACACTGTTTCAATTATTGTAGCTTTATATGGTTTGAAATCAGAAAATATACATCTTCTAGCTTTGTTTTTGCTTCGAGATTGTTTTGGGTATCTAGAGTCCATATTCCATATCAGGATAGATTTTTTTCTGAAAAATAAATATATGATAGTTTCACCTAAAAAAAAGAAAAAAATATTCTCTGGTAAGCAAGAAAGCAAAAAGAAATATTGAAATGTTATCTTTAAGTCATCAAAAGCTTGGTATCAGACAAATGAAACTGTTATGTGAGATTATCATTGTTAATTTTGGATAAATTGCTATAATACTAGATGTCAACCACTAAGCCAAGCATGGGAGGGAGGGATGGGGAGAAAATGGGGAGGGGATCGGGTGGGGGCTGACTGGGCGATGTGTGCATGTATGTCTACAAAAGTTTGTATCCCACTATGATGTATGAATACAGTGCACCAATAAAATAAAATTATAAAAAAAATAAATAAATAAAATACAAAAAAAAATCCAATAAAGATATTCAGATTTAAAGAGAGAATTAATAAACTGAAATAGAATTTGCAAACCCTGTCTAATATAATCCAAAGAAGAAAATTGATGTAATTAATGAAGAAGAGTTAAGATGTAAAGAATATCATGGAAATCTAATTATAGTATAGTATGTATAATACATATATATTCAAAACAAAAATTAAGAGATACAAAATGGAGAAGGGACAATATACAAAGAATTGTGGGGATTGTCAAAAATACCAAGCTACAGATTCATGAAGCCCAGAAGTAGGAAAAAAACCCCAATATTATACCAAATAACATTATTGTGAACTAAAAAAACACCACAGATAAAAATATCTTAAATAAAAAGGAAAAGTTTTATTTTTAAAGAACTTTTAGAGTGTCAGCTGACTTAGGTAGCAATGTTGAGTTATAAGGCAATGAAATATGGAGAGAACATCATAACTATCAGCCAGATTTATATACTTAAGAAGGATATTTTCAGAAATAAGGGTTATATATAGACATTTTCAAACAAAATAAAACTGAGAATTTTGCTGCCAAAATACACTCATTAAAAGCAATTCTTTTCTATTGTGAAAAGAACTTTTAATGTGAAACCAACCCTCTTAACAAATATTTAAGCACACATGACAGTGGTATTAATTATAGGCACAAAGCTTTATAGCAGCCTTCTAGAACTCATTCTTCTTTCATAACTGAAACTTTATTCTCATTGATTAACAACTTCTTATTTTCCCTTTGCCCTACAGCCCTTGGCAATTGCCATTCTACCCTTCTATAACTTTGACTCTTTTTGAGGGGGGTACTGGAGATTGAATCCAGGGGCATTCTACCTCTGAGCTATACTCCCAACTTCTTAAAAAATTTGTTTTAAATTTTGAAACAAGGTCTCCCTAACTCGCTGAAGGCCTTGGTAAATTGCTGAGGCTGGCCTCGAACCTGTGATTCTCCTGTTTCAGCCTCCCAAGTACTGGGATAACAGATGTGCTCTGCCATGACCTTTAATATTATTGCAATCATAAATTTCGGGTTCTTTATGGTAGAATAAAATTCCATTGTGTTTTCAGAAAAATGTATGAAATTTGATAATGTTCTACTAAGTGAGACCAGCCAGTCTAGCATGTTAGGAGTTGAAAGCTGGGCATGGTGGCTCACGCTTGTAATCCCAGCATTTGGGAGGCTGAGATGAGAGGATTGCAGTTCGCAGACAGCAGCTACTTAGTGAGGCCCTTTACTCAGTGAGACCTCGTCTCAAAATAAAGAATAAAAAATAGGGCTGGGGGTGTAGCTTGGAGGTAGAATGCCCCTGGATTTCATCCCCAGTGCCACAAAAATAATTAAAAATAAAAAATAGAAAGTTAAGGGCCGAATGTTTTCTGTCATATGTGGAAGCTAGTATTAAAATAGGCAAGAAAAAGAGACTATAGATAACTGACAAGAGTGACCAGTAGAATATTGGAAAAGGGAAGTGAGAGGAGGGGAAGAAGAACTGATGAAAGAAAAAGTTCAGCTTATGCTGTGCCCGGGATGAAGGTCTCACTAACAATTTCACTGTTAGTATAGGGAGGAGTGGGTAGCAGGGCAGGACCTGAAGGGCAGCATACAGAGATGTGTGCATGTTTGTTTGAATGACTTTGAGCTTCACTAAGATGTATAGGTACAATACAACAATAAAAGTATAAAAATATTGCAATCAATTTGCCAATCCTTTGTTAAGGGTGTTTACATCTATGTTCTCAGAATGGTGTTGTCTCTTTCTTTTGTATATGGTATTACTCCTGCTTCTTTTCTTAATTTTTTATTGGTGCACTGTATTCATACATCATAATGGGATAAAAAAAAAACTTTTGTAGACATACAATGCACACATTGCCCAGTTAGCCCCTACCCGATCCCACCCCGTACCCTCCCCATCCCTCCTTCCCATGCTTGGCTTAGTGGTTGACATCTAGTATTAAAGCAATTTATCCAAATCTCACATAACAGTTTCATTTGTCTGATACCAAGCTTTTGATGACTTAAAGATAACATTTCAATATTTCTTTTTGTTTTCTTTCTTACCAGAGAATATTTTTTTCTTTTTTTTTAGGTGAAACTATCATACATTTATTTATTTTTCAGAAAAAAATCTATCCTAATATGGAATATGGACTCTAGATACCCAAGACAATCTCGAAAAAGAACAAAGCTAGAAGATGTACATTTTCTGATTTCAAACCATATAAAGCTACAATAATTGAAACAGTGTAGTACTGTTATAAAGGCAGATATATAAACCATTGGAGTTAAATAGAAACCTAGAGGTGAATTCTTCCATATATTGTCAAGTTATTTTTGACAAGGTTTCCACGAACATTTGGTGGAGGAAATAATAAATTTTAACTAAATATTGTTAAAAATAATAATTACAAGAAAAAGAATAAAATCGGACCCTTACCTAACACCATATACAAATATTAACTCAAACTAGATAAAAGACGTAAATATAAATATAAATCTTAAGACTATAAACTTTTAGAAGAAAATCTGGGTCATAAAACCTCACAACATTGAAATTGGGAGTGATTTCTTGGATATGATTTCAATGGCACAGGCAGGGAGGTAAACAAACTCCCTAAAGAATAAAAAAAATTGTATATCCAAAGACAATGTAAACAGAGTTAAAAGTTACTGATAGAATGGGATAAAATATTTCCAAATGCTATATCTGAAGGTATATTAATATTCCAACTAGAAATCCTAAAAATTAACAACAATAAAAGCAAACAATACAATTTAGAGATAGGTAAAAAACTAACATAAATAATGAATCTCTACAGATAAACAATCTTAGTTGTCTGTTGGATGGAAAATCTTGTTTCTCTGGTTCTGGTGAGTGTTACCTATTTCTTCTTTGTAGTTAATCTCTTTGAGTATTTTCTCTAGCGCTGGATTTGAAGACATAAATTCCTTCAGTTTTGGTTTGTCATGGAAGCTTCTTATTTCCCCATCTAATTTGATAGAAAGTTTTGCTGGGTAGGAAATTTTTGGCTGGAAGTTGTTTTCTTTCAGAGTTTGGAATATGTTACTCCAAGCCCTTCTGGCTCTCATGACTTGGTTTGGGAAGTCTGGAGTGATTCTAATTGGCTTGCCTCTGAATGTCACTTGGCCCTTTACTTTTGTTGCCTTTAAGATTCTCTGCTTGGCTTCCACATTGGTCATTTTGACAATTATTTGCTGTGGGGATCCTCTTCTCTGATCCTGTTTAAAGGGAGTTCTATAAGTTTCCTGGACCTGTGTATCAAGCTCTTGCTCTGTTTGGAAAATTTTCTGTTATTACTTCCTTGAAGAGATTGTTGATTCCTTTGGTTTCACCTTCTTTTCCTTCCTCTATTCCAATTATTCTTAGGTTAGGTCTCTTAAAATGGGCCCATATTTCTTCAATGTCAGATTCCTGCTGTCAGATATTTTTTTCTAGATTAGAAACTATGCGTTCATTTTTGGATTGATCATCTTCTAAGAGCGAGATTCTGTTCTCCATGTGGTCTAATCGGTTGTTTGTGCTTTGAATTGAGGCTTTTACTTCATTAATCGCATCCTTTATCTCTTTTTAGCTCTCTCTGAATTCTTTCAGAAACACCTCTATTATTTCTACAGTTATTTTCCTGATTTGATCTAGAAATCTCTGAATTTTTGTTTTATCGGGTTCTGATGTTGTGGGGTTGTGGGCATTCATTGCTCCATTGTTATTCCTCTTTCCCATGATTTCGGAAGTTTGTGCCTTCCCTGGGTTCTTCCCTTGGGTCACTACGACTTCACTTAAGGTGCTCTGGATCTCGAGTCTGTGGTATCTCAGTCCCCACTACTCCTTTACTAGGTTGTATCGCAGAGTCTCAGACCAAGGGAATCAATCGAGGCTGCTTTAGACCATGGGGCTGGTGCCAGGTTGGGCGTTCTCCTATGGTGTGATATCTCTGCCACCGCCGCTCCCCCACTGGGTCAAGTCCCTGGGAGTGCAGTACTGGGATTTCTCCTCTAGGGGCTGCAATTTGACTCACTGTTGTTGAGTGCGCTGATGGAGCTGTAGTGGACTCAGTGAATTTGCTGCTGCTGCCGCCAGTGGCAATATGGCGCCACTGCCACGCCCTTGGCCATGAGGCTGGCATATTTCTTCTCTGGTTTTGAGCTCTACTCTGAGTCCCTGCAGAGTGTTCTGAGGCCAGCCCCTGGGAGCTTTAGATGCTCCCTGCACCAAAAACTCTGCCGAATTCCGCCCAGCTGTTCCGTAGTGGCTCACCTCGGCTAGCTGCTTGCCACTCCTCTCTCGAGCCTGGTGGGCTGTTGAGTGCATTGGTCTAGATCCGTCCGGTGAACTCACCGCTGCCGCCGGCAGTAAGGCGCTGCTGTCACATCCTCAGGCGTGAGGCCGGCGTATCTCCTCTGTGGCTCTGAGCTCTGTTCTAAGTCCCCCTCCTCTCTGGGGCCTGGTGCTGCAAGGGAAGATGGCGCCCGCCGCTCCACGTGTGGCTCTGGCCGCAGCACTGCAATCTGGTTTCTTTCTGGTGTCTCGTTTTTCCAGCCCTCTTTTTCTCTGTCCCTTGTAATTACATTTTTTGTTTCTCTGCTGATGGTGTTTTCTGGCTATGAAAGGTGCTGATTTTGTGGTAATAGAGACTGGTTGTTAGCAGGGCTCGTAAGTCCTGCTTTTCTCCGTCGCCATCTTCCCAGAAGTCTGCTCCTGCTTTTTTATTAGAGTAATTCTGGACTCCAAAAATTGTGTTTGAACATGTTTCCTCTCTTATACCTTCTGCAAGAGTTTGTGTAGAATTGATGTTATTTCTTCCTTATGTGTTTGTAGATTTTGCTGGTGAAGCCATATGGACTCAGAGTTTCCTTGCAGGATGGTTGGTGCCATGAATTCTAGGCACTTAATAAAGAGCTTTCAGGTAATCTTTTTCCTCTTTGTGAACTTTGGTAAAATATGAACTTCAAAAGTTTTTTTTATTTCATTGAATTTGTCAAATTTATTGGCATATAGATGTATAATATTCTCTTGCTATCAGTTGTCTACATGATCTATTTTGATTTTCTCTCTCTGATTTATGCTATTGATCATTGGTGCTTTCCTCATTTCTGTGTGCGTGCGCGTGCGTGTGTGTGTGTGTGTGTGTGTGTGTGTGTGTGTATGTGACTGTGGATTGAATCCAGGAGCATTCAACCTCTGAGGTATACCCCAGCCCTATTTTATTTTTATTTTGAAACAGGATCTCAGGAAATTGGTGAGAATCTCACTACTTGCTAAGTCTGTCCTTGAACCTGAGATTCTCCTGTAGCAGACTCTCAAGTCCTGGGATTACAGGCACAAGCCATCACACCTGGCTTGCTTTCTTTGTTTCTTTATCACTCTAGATAGTGGTTTATCACTTTACTGAACTTTTCAAAAACCACTTTTTGTTCCATTGATTTTCTTCATTATTTCTCCTTTATTGTTTGATTTCTGTTCTTCACTATTTTCTTTCTTTTCTGGCTTGCTTACAATTTAATATCCTTATCTTTTTCTCAAATTATTTTTCTTTTTATCTCTCACAAAACCAGCCTTTTGATTAGACTCTTTTTTTTTTTCAGGACTGGGGATGGAATCCAGGGACATTCTACCTCTGAGCTACATCCCCAGCCCTATTTTTATTCTTTATCTTGAAACAGTCTCAACTCAGTTGCAGAGAACCTCACTAAGTAGCTGAGGCTGTTCATAAACTGTGATCCTCCTGTCTCAGCTTCCAAAATGCCTGGCTCTGATTAAACCCTTGAGTGAATTAAACTTGTGGGAGGTCGAGGTGTTTGGGTGTGATGCTGGCATATGGTGGGAGATACAGGATGCAGCTGAGCCTTTTCTGGCCCTGGTGGCCAAGCCAGGCAGCAGAGGCCTGTCAAGGGCAGAGACTCAGTCTTAGTGAAGAAATTGAGAAGAGACCCAGAAGACACCACTACTCTCCACTCGCCTCTGTCATTTTTTAAAGTGGAAGATCAGAAGACTTACTGGAGACCTATCCTCCTTCCTAATTTATGTACTTTATGATATAAATTTTCCTGTGAGCATTAGCCACACTCCAAATATTTGATATACTATATATACATGTTTACCCATTACAAAAGACATTTAATTATCCTAGTCATTTGATTTTTAGATTCATTTGCTAGTTATAAGTGTGTATTTGAGGGTTTCTCAGTGTATTTAGAGAATAAATTTTCTATAATTTCTTTTTTATGTGTGTGTGTGTGTGTGTGTGTGTGTGTGTGTGTGTGTGTTTTACTGGGGATTGACATTCTACCGCTGAGGTACAACATCATCCCTATTTTAATTTTTTATTTTTAAACAGGGTCTTGCTAAGTTACTGTGCACTGGCCTTGAGCCCATGATCCTCCTGTCTCTGTCTCAGTCATCCATGCATTTGCTTTACAGGTGCGCCTCACTTAACCTGGCTGAAATCACTTTATATTTAAATTTATATTTAATATAAATTTCATATTATTGGATTTAAATCTATTGTTAATCAATTAATTTTGGATTTGGTCTAATTGTTATTTGTTCCTTTTCTCTTTTTTCCTATTTTCTTTTGGATTATGTTTATGATTTCCTTTTTTCTCATCTATAGGCTAGTTTATAACTGTTTTTTAATGGTTAAATTATTTTGTTATCTTCTTAAAAATTTTTACTCGTTATTGTATACCTCTAAAAAATACTGTCAATTTACATATAGCATAAGAACCTTTTAACAGTATACTTAACATTTTCTCCTGTGTGTGTGTGTGTGTGTGTGTGTGTGTGTGTGTGTGTGTGGCGGGGGGTGGTACTGTTGGTACTAGGAATTGAATTTAGGAGCATTCTACCTATGAGCTACATTCCCAGCCCTATTTTATTTTTCAGTTTGAAACAAGGTCTCACTAAGTTGCAGAGAGCCTCACTAAGTTCTGAGATTGGCCACAAGCCTGCAATCCTCCTGGCTCAGCCTCCCAAGTCCTGGGATTACAAGCATGTGCCACTATGCCCTGCTTCCTCTTTTGCTTGATATAATGATTATAATATATTTTACTTAAAAAAAATTTGCAGCCAAGCAAGGTAGCACATGCCAGTATTTGCAGTATTTGGGAGGCTGAGTCAGGAAGCTCATAGGTTTGAGGACAACCTTAGCAATTTAGCAAAAACCTTAGCAACTTAACAAGACCCCGCTTTAAATTTTAAAAAATGAATACGTAAAATACAGCTGGAGTGTAGCTCAGAGGTAAAGCACCTCTACTTATGTACCTCTGAAAAATGGGAAAAAAGAAAAGAAAAATCTTATAAACTCCATAATACACTGTTAAAATTTTGCTTTAGAAAGACAATTATGTGCTGGGTGTGGTGTCATCTGCCTGTAATCCAGGTACTTGGGAAGAAGAGACAGGAGAATTGCAGATTCGAGACCAGCCCAGCAACATAGTGAGGCAGCAACCTAGTGAGTCCCTATTTTAAAACAAAAATAAAAAATCTGGGGGTATATCTCAGTGGTAAAATGCCCCTGGATTCAATACCCAGTATCACAAAACAAGCAACAACAAAAGATAACAATTATTATTATTATTGGGTTTTGTTTTGTTTTGTTTTGTTTTGTTTGCAGTACTAGGGATGGAACCCAGGGGCATTTTAACTCCAAGCTATACCCCCAGTCCTATTTTTTTATTCTTTATTTTGAAATAGGTTCTCACTAAGTTGCAGAGGGCCTCGCTAAGTAGCTGAGGCTGTCCACAAACTGTGATACTCCTGTCTCAACCTCCCAAATGCTGGGATTACAAGCATGAGCCACCACGCCAGGCTTGATAATTATGTTTTAAAAGAATTAAAAATAACCCAAAATATACTTAAATTTATTCTCGATTTTGTTTGCCAAGTTTGGGTTTCCTTTGTACACATACAAAGTTTCAGCTATAATCACTTTTCTTCTTGAAAAAAATTCTTAACATATTTATAATATTTATGCAATAAATTTAGGTTTTACTTTTCCAAAGATGTCATTATTTCACTTTAATTTTTGTAATTTATTTTTTCTAGATATAGAGCTTGAGGTGGGTTTCTTTTTTTTTTTCTGGTAGTAATTTAGCAATGCTGTTCCATTCTGTATTGAGCCTTGTGTAGCCTCTGACAACAGTTTTCCTTTCATTCTTTGTGCTGCTATCCATAACTATGATGTACCAGAATGAATTTTTGTTTATATTCATTTTATTTAGGCTTATATGAGATTCTTCTGCATTTTATTTGTTGTATTTTATTAATTGTGGGCAATTGTCATCTATTTTTACTTCATATATTTATTCTGTCACTTTTTCTCATTCATTCCTCTTCTAGGAATCTATTTTTGTGTATTTTGTTTTTATATTACTCCATAATCCAAAATACTTTGTTCCTATTGTCCCACTTTATCTCCTTTTATTCTTTTGGAATAATTATATTGTCTTCTTCAAGCCCACTAGTTGTTGGTTTTGTCTGTTGTATTCAGCTGTGGATAAGCCCCCAGAGCTTCTGCTGGGTTTTCTTTCTAACACTTTCATCTGACTCTTCCATCTTTTAGTTAATCTCCTCACTGTTCACCCATCCATGTTCTTCACCTTTCTCACTAGATTCTTTAGCATGTTCATCATAATTACTTTAAAATCATTTCATCATGTATCATATCTGAATCTGGCTCTATTGACTGTCTTATCTCTTCAGAACAGGTCTTACTTCCTCTGTGCCTTATGGTATATGATTGCATGAGAGTGTGTAATAAAACATTAAAAGCCAAGGCAATTGTCAAATGCCACCAGTGGGCATACCCCTTTAAATTATTAGGACTTTGATGGAGGGGGCAGAGTCAATCTGGTCAATAGTGTTAAGCCAGAGTTGAGTTTTCTCATGGGTATACCTATCCTTATTGTATCATAGGCTTCAAATTGCCCCAGTGATCAACTGCTGCTGTCTTGTGCGTGACTGGGACCTCAACTACCAGAGATTGTTTTTCAGTGCTCCTTCTCCACCTTCAGCTGTCAGCAGGTCCTGCACACCTGTGCCACTGAAGCATGTCCTTCTTCATCTCCCTGTAGTACATTGTTATTCCTTATTATCCAGGACATTATATTATCCTTATATTGTGTAAGAAGAGAGTAAAGCTCTTAGTTCTCTTGCTCCCACATTAGCCTCAGAAGGACCCCTGTACTTGAACTTAGTAAGACATGGCTGCTGTTCCCGTCCTGCTCCCCACAGCAGGCAGCCTCACCCTCCTACTTAGTGCAGAGTTCTCCCATTTTTCCATGGCAACCGAACTGCCTTGTTTCATTTGGAGTCTTCAGAGTGAGTACCCTTCCCTCTCCTGGTGGTGTATAGCTGATGCTTACTGTCAACTACAGGGCATCAAAGCAATGTTTCTGACCTTTTCTCCAGCCACATTCAACCTCTGTCAAGGTCCAGAGAGTGCAAGGTCTTCCTACCTTTTCCTGAGTGACAGCCATCTCCAGGTGTGGTTTTTGTTTTTATTTTCATTTTATTTATTTATTTATTTATTTATTTATTTATTTATTTATTTTAGTGGTACTGGGGTTGGAACCCGAAGGCTTTCTACCTCCGGGCTATACTCCCAGACCTATTTTATATTTTATTTAGAAACAGGGTCTCAGTAAGTTGCTGAGAGCCTAACTAAGTAGCTGAGGCTGGCTTCGAACCTGTGTGATCCTCCTGTCTCAGCCTCCCGAGCGCGGGGATTACAAGCATGCACCACCACGCCAGGTTTTTACTATGTAAGGATCAGGCATCACATACTCATGGGTTCCTGTATCCCAGATGAGCTTCTGCAGTAAGGACTGTTGCATCCTAACCCCCACCTGAGAGACCAGTGTGAGATGCTTTCTCATTTTTCTCTGGCCCATTATTTTTAATTAGCACCAGAAATAAATTAATACAAGAGATGGCAAATAGGTCTGAAGTTCTTGATATTTCTAGTGTATCATGCTAGCCCATACCCAGCCTTTAAGAACTGCTAATATTTCAGTTGTTTCTTTCTTACCTGCTCTTCATGGATGACAGTTTCCCCCATGCTCTATTGATGGTAAGAGTCTGTATGTTCTATCTCATCTTAGAATCTCTTTGAATTTTAGTTCATCTGATTTTTGGTGACCTTATCTCATAAAAAATGTGAGAAAGTAAGAAATGAGATTTTTTAAATGATGATTTTGAACTTTATCTAAATTATTTTTTGTCATGATGGAATGAGGTTTTCTTAGCACTTTATTTTGGTGAGAGCAGAATTCTACATGTTTTTAAAGTAGAGAATCTTGGGGACCTCATACCTTTTGTTAAATTATGAAGAACTCATCCTGTGCACCCCCACTGATACACCTGAGGATGTTTAAGGCTTTCATCATACAAGTATGTCCTGGAAATGGTGCTGTGTCAGTGTTTGTTTCCCTCACAGGATGTAGACTAAAGGAAGAGTAAACAATCAGGTGCTTGATGAAGAACTGAGCTAGGAAGGAGTTTAGAAGTCCATTCTGGCCAGGCGTGGTGGCGCACACTTGTAATCCCTACACTTGGGAGGCAGAGACAGGAGGATCGCACAGGTTCGAAGCCAGCTGCGTTGGCTTAAGAGACCCTGTTTCCAAATAGAAATATAAAAATAGGTCTGGGAGTGTAACCCGGAGGTAGAAGGGTGTGCAGGAACCCCAGTACCACCAAAAAAAGAAAAAAAAAGTCCATTCTTGTTCTTTTCTCTCCTGGGACAGTCTGAACCGTAACACTTAAAACAAAGACCATCTGCTGGGAATATTTTACCAATATAGAAGACCCAATTCTGCTTCCTGGTATAGGTCTTCAACTAAGTTATTTTTTCATCAAGTGTGTATTTCTTTAGGCTCTATTCTACATACTGCAAATAATACAGTGAATAAGATAAGACCTTGCCAACACTGTGCTCACCTTCTTAGAGATGAGCAAGTAATTTACAAAAACATAACCAATATATGACATAGTTGCAGGTTCCAACAAGAAAAAAGCAGTGTGAGTGAAAGATAATAAGAGTGGTTTCTATATAAGTAAGGTGACCAGAACTCAATCAGTAATATTGATTTCTGATTGAGCCTTACCTACCCAAGGAGCTGGTTTTGGGTGGTCAAAGCAAAATGAGTGAAGGGCTTCAAGACTCTGGATTCCAAGATGTCATTAGAGGAAAAACATAGTGGTTTAGACCTGCCAAATGATGTGCTTTAGAAAAATAAAGAATGAGTAAAAAGGCTGGAAGAAAAGGCATTAGTGAAAATGAGTTAGAGCAATACTGATATCTTTTAGAGCTGATATTCTTGGAAAGTGTTTGAAAAGTTGATTCTGTATAATGTATTTTAATATCTACAGTTTATGGAGTGATACATTTATAATATATAGAGTACATTGAGAAGGAAACAGGTGAGATCCTGTTTCATAAGGTGAAGTGAAAACTGTTGTCTTAGTCTTCAATATCGCAAACCCTTGAGGCTTTCCTGCTTAGGGTTAGTCTGAGGTATAAAGATTTTTATTTCTATTGTGGTCACTTCCCTGAATCCATTGTGTCAGGAGCCAGGCCAGCAACTTCATATGTTGACAGTCACACAGAAACAGACAGACTGATGTTTGTAGAAATAATGCATGACACCAGTTTGAGCTAAAAACTTACATGAGTGATATTTTCACATTGTAAGATTTGAAGAAATTATCACAGAGGCCATATAGATGCAGCAGAGAAAGATTCATCTGCCTTCTTATCTCCACAAAAAAGTCCAGTTATTACTGAAATTTTATTTATATTCTATTAAAATGAGAAGTTTTTCTTTATGGATCCTACATTATGCATGACATCAAATATTAAGGTAAGAAAGTTAAACTTTAAAAATTCTAACCTTTTAAAATGTGAGATTGCTCTGAGAAATGGTGGAGGCAGTTTTCCAGAGACTGGAAAGGAAAGAGGAAGTCTGATTAGAGACCAAAGAAAAATATTGAGATTTATAGGCAGATTTGGAATAATTTGTGATTGTATCAGCTGGTTTGTATTAAAATCAAAACCATGCCATAAACCATTTTATGGGACAATGGATCAAGGAAGAGGCAACAGAATATAAGAGATGAACAAACGATTTTCAAGATTCAGGAAGACAGTACATGCTGAATGGAAATAAAGTGGATTTGACCTAAATCCTCTATAAATTCTAGACCTGTTTGTTTGGCATATGGCTAGTGACAGTAGATAAAATAAATGCACTAGAAATACTGCAAAATTCTAAGAAAAATCATATCAGTCGAATTAATTATGCATAGTTTTAAAAATACCTAAAATGCAGTATATTTTGATGCATTAGAGAACATTTCTCATGATTAAACTGTGGACTTATGGAACTCAGTTGTGAACTTGTCTCATGGTTTCACTTAGAGAGTCTAGGTAACTCTCTTTGGCTCTGTCCTACTTAATATTTCATCAAGAACTTAATTGAAGACAAACGTGCAAAGCTTAGCTCATCTGGATGCAGCATAATTAAGAGAGCAGTTACCATGTTAAGTAGCAAAATCAGGAATTTTGAAGATAATAAATAGGAATTGTGGTCTAAAATGCTACCTAACAAAATATCACAAAATCCTGCACTAAAGGTGTAAAAAGTCAATCACATAGCACAGACAGAAATTAACTTTGGTGCTAAAACTGTCAAGTCATAGCTTTTTATACTTTTATTGGTGCATTATAGTCTCACATCATATCATAAATCATGTTGACAGTGACATACATGCACAAAGCACTTGGTGCCCCCCATCTCCGCATTTCCTTCTGTCTCAATACAGAGTACCCAGACTGACATTTCCATATTCACATATATACACATAGTCATGGTAGCATTTCCATTAATGAACCTCAGTCTTCTTCCTCCCCTACTATTAGATCTCCTCCCTGGCTCCACTGAGGTTTCTCCTTATCATCGGGAGATTCTCTTGTATCTCAGTTACTCCCTATTCTGCACACATTGGCTAAAACCTATGACCCTTCACTCTCTGTGTTTGGCTAATCTCATTTAATATATGTTCTTCAGGTCCTTCCATCTTCTTGCAAATGATATAATTTTGTTCTTCTTTGTTGCTGAGTAGAATTCCACTGTGTGTATTTCTCATAATTTTGTAATTCATTCGTCTGTTGATGGATACCTAGGTTGGTTCCATAATTTTTCTATTGTGAATTATGCATCTCAAACATGGTTATGCATAAATTACAGTAGCTCTATGGTTTTGCCCCCTTTGGAAAGGCACCCAGGAGTGGAATAGCTGGATCATATGGTGGATCCATTCTCAGTTTGCTAAGGAATCCCCACAGTGATCTCCAAAGTACCTAAACTAGTTTGCAATCCCACCAACAGCGTAGAAGAGTTCCTATTTCCCCACATCCTTGCCAACATTTATTGTTATTTGACTTCTTTATAATTGTCGTTCTGATTGGGGCTGGATGAAATTTCAGCGCAGTTTTGATTTGCATCTCCCCGATTGCTAATGATGTTGATTATTTTATCATGTATCTATTGACCATTTCTATCTCTTCTTTCAGCACAACACATACTAACAGGTTAAGATCACTGATTTCTTCCCATTTTTCTTATTCTTCTAATAAGTCTACCTATACCAGGGATTGGTGTTTAGATGAAATAATGCATGTAGCTACAGACATTGATGCTGACTTATCAAGAATCAAACCAATTCAGACTCTGGTTGAAAAAAATTAGTAAAGAATTTACAAAATAAGGACATTCAGCTAAGTCATGAGCGTCAACATTTGATGCAAGAGTAGGGAAAATCCACCTGAAGATTCCATTTTTTGTATAGCTTATGAGCTGAGAATTTTTTTTATATTTTTAAATTGTTAGAAAAAATCAAAGAATAACATGTTGTGACACTTGAGAATTATATGAATTTGTAATAAAAACATCTATAAATAAAGTTTTATTGAAACATGACTGCCACATTTGGCCATTAATGGTCCTCTACTGTTTGTAATGAGCCTAGAGCATTATTATGTTTTGTGTCTAAATATATGTGGTCTGCTCCTTAGTAAGTTACATTTGTGCTATTGCTAAAAAGAAAAAAAAATGATATGCTTTTTAGTGTGATAGAACCACTATCACACTGACCTCAAAAAATTTCCTATGTTCACCGAAGTCACTGGATAGGAGAGAGAAATTTCTTAGTCTGACTTAGTCCTACTTTTTAAAAACATTAGAGCTTTAGCTGGGTGCAGTGACACACATCTGTAATCCCCATACTTAGAAGGCTGAAATAAAAAGATCTCAGATTTGAGGCTAGTACATGATAACTTAGCAAGATCCCATTTCAAATATATAGTTTTTAAGGGCTGGAGGTGTAGATCAGAGGTAGAACACCCTGGGTGTAATCTCCAGCACCACACACACAAAAAAAGATCACTAAGGCTTTGTTGTGTCTAATTATAATAATATTCCAGAACTTATATTTTAAACTATTACCTTGCTTTGGAAAAGATCATAAATAAAAATATTCAGTTTTTTTCAAATATAATTTAAAATTTTATGGTAAGAGTTCTATCCATTAGATGACTAAATAAAACAAGAAGAAAAAAGTTAATTCAAATTATACTCTTAAGAGTTTAATCGATTTTTCAAAGTAAAATTCCTAAACTATATAAAGGATATAATAGAAAAATATTAAAAGCAATAATACTTTCCATTCATCTTTGTTATTTAAACAACTAAAATAATAATCCTGAATCAGAAAACTTTAGCTCCTCAGGGATAAAATCCAAAAAGTTTGAGCATGATTTTAAATCCTCACTAAAATCTAAAATTTCATGATCAAAATATTATTCTTAAATCATTTGTTTAAAACTGGAAAACATGATCATCCCTGGCATCTTTCACCAGGCAAATTTTTTTTACATGTGCACTAGTGAAATGGATTTTGACTTTTAGCATCAGATCAAAGCTATATGCAAATCATTATAGGACAGGTAGCCAGGGTATACAGGAAAAGTACAAAAAAAGAGTAGAGCAGCTGGAAAAATGTTTTGGAACTGTTTGCTCATTGGTACCAGTGCTTCTTAAAAATGTCCCCAAATCCCTACCTCCAGCTTTTATTGTTTTGAAGGTGGGGTTGGATTCTTAATGTCTAAAAAAAAAAATCATTGCTTGTTGACATGACATTTATGAGTTTCCTTTTGTTGTTTGACCTTAGTTATCTGGCAAACTGTTTAATTGACACATATTTGACTTAGCAGACTCCTTTTGAGGAGAAGATAAAGGAATTAATCATCATCATAATTTCATTTTTTGTGTGTGGTACCAGGGATTAAAACCAGCGGCATTCTACCTCTGAGCTACGCCCCAGCCCGATTTTTTATACTTTATTTTGAAACAGGGTTTCACTAATTTGCAGATAGCCTCACTAAATAGCTGAGACTGGCCACAAACCTGCAATCCTTGTCTCAGCATTCCAAGTTCTTGGATTACAAGCATGTGCCACCATGTCCAGTTATACGTTCTCATGTAAAAGGCTAGAAATCCATTAACCAAAGAATAGATAATAGCACCAAAGTTTCAGTCTTGGTCCTCTTCTCTTCTACCAACAGCAGCCCCTTCTCCTATTTTTTATCTTGAATCTAAATCTCTAAGCCTGTGTCTCTTGCATTTATAAATCCAGCATAGATCTTTCTCTAAATTTCCAAAACCAGTATGCAAGCACATATTTAACATTACCACCAAGATACCTAATATGTATCTCAAATTGGATTTGTCTAAAATTAAAACCCTGAGAACTTCTCCACTTGATGCTTTCTCTAGGCCCAGGAAATAACGTCTTCTAATTGCTCAGTACAAATACCTGAGAATCATCTTTGACTCTCCTGTCCCACCATGTCCAATCAGTGAAGAAATCCCATAGCTTCACCTTCCAAATAAAGCCAGAACCCAATTGCTTCTTATCCACTCAAATGACTCTACTGCTACCTTCATATCTTCCCTGTGTGATTGCAGTTGCCCCAGCAGATTTCTCCTTCCTCTGCCCTCCTAGACCTACTCTCCACATAGCAGCCACAGGGACCCTTTTGAATTCTGTCAAGACACATTACCCCTCTGTTCAAAACCTGCCATGTTCCCCTCTTCCCCCAGTCCTTACAATGTCAGTGAGACAATTAAAGACATGACTCGCTTGACCTTTCTTACATTATTTTTCATTATCTGTGTTAATCTTTTTTGTTTCTATAATCGACTACCAGAAACTTAGTGGCTTAAAACAGCATGCGTTTATTTCTCATGTGGAATGTTGTAGAAGTCTGATCAGACCTCACCAGACTGTAGCCAGGCATCAGCTGGGCAGTGTGTCCTTGCTTTCTCCCACTGCCAGAGGGCCCTTTATTCTCAGTTCACGACCCCCTTCAACATCACATGAAAACAATCTTCTCTTTCACCTCCCTTTTATACTTTTAGGAACCAATGTGATTATGCTGGCTCATCTGCACTCTCCCCATCTCAGGGATGGCTGATTAGCAATTTCATCTGCAGTCTGAACCCCTTTTACCTCCTAATGTAAACTATGCATGGTTCCCAGGGTTTAGAATGTAATGCAATATAATCTATGTCTAGGTCTTAGGGATTAGAATGTGGACATTGGGCGAGAGTCTTCTGATTACTACACTATCCTTACCCTCATTCTCCTCTACACATATACACTGTTCGAAGTATAGTAAGAATAGTCCAAACACACTACAGGTAAGACTGGTGCCTGTGACTCCTACCAAGGACGTTCTAAACCACATTCATTCTCCATCTCTTCTTCTTCTTCTTCTTCTTCTTCTTCTTCTTCTTCTTCTTCTTCTTCTTCTTCTTCTTCTTCTTCTTTGTGTGTGTGTGTGTGTGTGTGTGAGGGAGAGAGAGAGAGAGAGAGAGAGAGAGAGAGAGAGAGAGAGAGAGAGAGAGAGAGAGAGAAGTGCTAGAGATTGAACCCAGGGGTGTTCTACCTCTGAGCTATTTTTTTTTTGAAACATGCTCTCACCAGGTGCTGAGCGTCTTGCTAAATTGTTGAAGCTACCCTCAAAGCTATGATCCTCCTGTCTCAGCCTCCCAAGTATTAGAAATACAAGCATTCACCGTCATACCTTTTCCTTAGTGGTGTGCCCTGCCATCTTATTTCCAGTTGTTATCCTCCCATGCATTCACCCTTAAACTCCATAGCACTCATCACATTCTAATGTGATTATATAGTATGTGTATGTGTATATATACGTATATATACATACATACACATTCCATATGTGTGCATATATACATATAGTATATATGTACTAGGCATATATGTACACGTGTGTGTATATATGTATATGTATGTATACTTTATGGTACTGGGGATTGAACCCAGGGCTGTTCTCTCTCTGAACTTACCTTCCCTCAACCCTACTTTATTTTTTATTTTGAAATAGTGCCTCGCTAAGTTGCTGAGGTTGGCCTCAGAACAATGATCTTTCTATCTCATTCTCCCTAGTAATAGGATTACAGGCTTGCACCACCATGTCTGGTTAATTCATTCATATATTTTTATTCTCTTCCTATGATTCCATTTGGGTCGTAGCTTTGGCTCTTTAATTTCCCAGGTATCCCAAAATATAAAATAATGCTTGCCCCACAGTATTACTTAATAAATATGTATTGAATGAATGAAGAGAAAAAGAAATATTTTATTGCTGGAAACCTTCAGTTATTCCAAAATAAAGCATAATTGTGACATCATGATCATGAACTCCATGGTTATGGAGGAATGTGAGGTTATTCCTGCCACATGCTGCACATTTCTACTGAAAATATAATTGTGCACACGGCAGGAGTTTAATTTATTGGATTCACCACCGAAGCAATTACTCAGCTTTGTAATTAAGTAGAGCATGTATGTACTTGCTTTTGTGTGGAATATAAATCACAGCCTCCCAGCTCAGCTATGTGAGTCACTTTTTATTTTTCCTCACTTAAATTATTATTTGACCCCATGCTACCAATTTATGAAACTGGTAGATAACTGATTATGTACCCTTTTAGGGACAGTTCTGAGATTTTATACAGAGCAAAACTTTGCTGGAGGGTGAGCTGAGGGCACTATCTGGCCCTCCACCTTGGTATAGTAGGTGCCATGGAAACCCCCTCACCTGGACCCACAGCTTCTCCTGGGGTGCCAAGGTTGCCCCCTGGGACCCCAGGCCCCTTGCAACCATGACTGTGCCCGAAGTGCCACTTTGGAAGAAACAGGTTCTTATTTTCTTCAAATTCATAGGACTCTCTCTTGCCTCTACCTGTCGAACTGGGGAAATCTCTTTTCAATCCTTTTGTGTTTTATTACACACTCTATGTCAAAAAGCCCTTTCTTCTTTATTTATCTTTTTTAAATATTCTAAGTTCTAAGAGGTTAAGTTTTTGGAAGTCAAAAACCTTAGAGACTTGCATGTTTTTTTCTGTTTTTCACTCTGTCATGTTGCTTCTTGAGGACATAGACAACTGGCTACATCTTTAAGGGAAAAGGGGGTAGAAGGAGAAAATATATAAACAAAATACACCAAGTAATACAAAACCATTTTCAACTCGATCTTTCTTCAGGTGAAGACATAGTCTTAGTTTCACCTCCTCTCCCCTCTTTCTAAGGAATGACTAGAAATGCAGTCTGTTTCACATATATAGTTTGTAAGGAAAAATACAATTAAGATTAAAAGTTTAATACATGAAAGAAATAAGAGAATTATTATTGAGGGGTGGTTTTTTTTGGTGGTGGTACTGGGGTTCCTGGAAATCCTTCTACCTCCGGGCTACACTCCCAGACCTGTTTTATATTTTTTAATTTAAAAACAGGGTCTCTTAAGCCAGCGAGGCTGGCTTCAAATCTGTGCGATCCTCCTGTCTCTGCCTCCCAAGCGCGGGGATTACAACAAGCATGCACCACCACGCCTGGCTAAGAGAATTATTTTAATACATTAAATCCCATGATGACACAAGTCCTAGTAAATAGTTTGACATCAGGGCGACTCTGAACAGGTTCTTGGAACCACTAACCTCCCAACTAGCAAGCTGCTGCATATGCTAAGACCTTTGACTAGTGGTTCTTTCAAGAATATTGCACCTGAAAATCTCCTCCAGCGAGTTTCATCCCTCCTCTACCTTCTCCTAAACCTGTGATGGCAATAATACCACAGAGGGGTTCTATTTTGCATGCAGGGCTCAGCAACTCTCAATGCCTCTAAGAAGGGACTTCCTAAAGAACCAACACCTACCTTCAGCACCAGGCTTTCCAGGACTGGAGCTGTGCCATGCACTTTAAGGAACAAGCCCCTCTCTTGCCTTGACATTCAGTTACTCCTGCTGTGACTGTAAGACATCATGGAATAAATCAAGACAAAGCATGCTAATAAACATGATTTTTAAAAAACTATAATAATAAAACTATTACTGAACTGCTGTTTAAATTATTCCTACATCAAAATAAAAAGCTATGGCAGTTAACTCTAAGGCATAATAACTTCCTCTTCCTTCTGAAAAAGAAGCATATTCAAGCTGTCATTATATGCTAAGGACCATTTCCTTAAGAACTGGGGGACTGTTGCACTGTCTATCTGTAATTATGCAGCCTCCCCAAAACATTTCTCCAAAGATCCAAGAAGTAGTATTCCATCTGGAAAACTAGTCATTTAAAATTCAGCATTTCTGCTAATCATTATGGTATAGGCCTTCCAGATATAATTTTAGGAATTCTAAAAAGCCTTTTACTAATGATGAATTAACTATGAATATTTTTGTTCATTATTTGTTTCTGAATCATGTCATCTCTTTCAGTTTTATAATTACTTTAAGAAATATATTACTTAAAACTAAAGACTTTAAGCCAGCAACATAAAAATAAAGGTTTATGCAATAATGAAAATTCATTCAATTTGCCTCATTCCACTCAGGCTTACATGCCTTTAAAAGGCTCCATTGTTCTGGTAAGATGCAGGTCATTTGTTAATACTTTATTACAAAATGTAACAAGAATTGTACTAGTGCAGAAAGCTATAAGAACATGGGACAGACTAAATCTGTTCCAGGTAGTCAAGGAGAGTCCATAAAGACAGGGGAGAAATAAGGCTGAAGTATGAAGAGCAGTTCATAAGGAAGATGTCTCCATAACACTGCTCTCCCCTTTGTATTAAGATCAAAGTGGCTAACCAGAAGCAGCAGCCTGTATTTATATTTCATATCAATAGATGTGGCGTGTGGGATGGGAATGTGCTCAAAGAATAAACTGCCTTTGGTTTTTAACACTTGCTGGTCAGTATCCAAACTCAAATGCTGTTTGGTACTATTGGAGACCCAGGATGCTGCAGATTGGAAGCCCCAGAACTCATAACCTACAACTTCAGCTGGGTTTTCCTAGAATCCAGCCACATCCACTTCTCACTATAATTATTATACAACTCTACCATTATTCTCCTCCTATTAATTACTCCCAAACAATAACCTTTATGTCCTTTTATCTAACAGGAACTTCCTCAAAGTCAACCTCTTCTCCTCCAGCATGCACTAAATCTCTATATCCAGGCCAACTATTATCTGCCCTTTTTTTCCATTTGAGATAGCAGAGAGGATCACATTGTCAGAGATCTTACCTCTTTTACATCTTGGTAACTCTGGGCAGCATGGCATACGCACATCTAATCCTAGGACTTTGGGAGACTGAGACAAGAGGACCACGGGTCTAAGGTAACTTAACAAAGCCCTCAGCAACTTAGTGAGAAACTGTTTCAAAACAAATAAAACGCCGGGCGTGGTGGCGCACGCTTGTAATCCCCGCGCTTGGGAGGCAGAGACAGGAGGATCGCGCAGGTTCGAAGCCAGCCACGCGTGCTGGCTTAGGAGACCCTGTTTCCAAATAAAAATGTAAAAATAGGTCTGGGAGTGTAGCCCGGAGGTAGAAGGGCTTCCAGGAACCCCAGTACCACAAAAAAAAAATAAATAAAATAAAACAGGGCTGGGAGTGTATCTCAGAGGTAGAATGCCTCTGGGTTTAATCCCCAGTGCCACAACAATAAGTAAATAAGGTAAATAAGTAAGTAAGTGGGTAAATAAGTAAGTAGGTAAATAAGCAAGTAAATAAAAGCTTGCTGATAATGTCAAGGATAAAAGTAATTGGGATGCACAGGTGAAATGAAGCAGAGGCCCAGGGTCACCCGTGCATTCCCTGCATCTGAAACACATGCCCCTACTACTGGCCCCGATCTCACCACACCTCTTCTTACTAGCCGTGCTCCCCAGTGTAATACCTCTGCATTTGTCAAAACTCACCTTAGATGTCACTTCTTTTAGTAATTCTTCCCTGAATCCCTATCTGGGAAGGCACTCAAACCTGTGTGTTTCCATATACCTTGTGCTTGACTGCATAATGGTACTGTTCTCATTGTGTTACAATTGGCATCCTAATCCTTCCCTGAGTGGTAAGTGCCTTTAGGTAAAAAACTACTTAACTACCTATTAGCAGGGTGCCTGCAACAAATAAAGTGTTTAATAAATGTTTACTAAATAATGAACATGTTCAGTCTCTCTGCCCTCTGATACACTATTGGTTCAGAGAAGGGGAAAAAATAAAAAAACAGATGGGAAGAATTGATGATAATGCAATGCAACAAAAGTTGTAATGAAGGCAGAAAGCTGTAAGAACATCAGGGGAAACCACTAAATCTGTCCCAGGTAGTCAAGGAGAATATCATAAAGGAAGAGGAAAAATAAAGCTGCATTATGAAAAGAAAACAGATTTTTGCCATGCAGAGATGAGAAGGATGTGTGGGGCAGAGAACACTCTGAAGTCATGATTATTATTCTGCAAACCTCAAATATAACGATGAAAAAAATTAGGTACCTCGTGTGATAAATTATTCAAGTTTTATGCTTTTGTTTAGTTATAGAAAGCATCTGGTATTTCAGTATTTACAAAGGAAGTGAATTTAGCCTAACAGTTGTATTATTGAATGATGAAAAGTATTTTTAAAATCAGTGCATAACTTGAAGACAGATTTTTTGAAGGATCATTATGCAATGATTATTACAGATGTACTGTGAATTATTGATTTAGCAAGCAATGAGCTTTAAAATTGCTAAAACTAAATTTATAAGCATTTTATTTTTATGATTCATGCATCTGAGTACATAAAAAGATACTTGTATTTGGAAGAAAAACAAATATTGTTATTAATCAGCTTTTCCAATAACAAGTGGAAGTTCTCTGCCAATTGTCCTAAAGTTCCTGATGATTTCAAAACCATAAAGTAAATTTTTCTTATGAAAATGATTTGGGAAATAGTTTTGTAGAATAAATCAATGACATAAACTGGGCTTAAGTGTAAGTACAATATACAGTGGAACACACACACATACTTTACAGTTACATATAGTGAATAATGGTTTGCCAAAAGCTCATCTTTCCTTGATTATTGACATTATTGGTATTGATTTAATATCTATACTTGTCATTGACCAAGTTAGGAAAATAAATGGTTTGGTAAAAGGCATAGGAGATATCTAGAGATCATAAGTTTTTAAGTATGCTGTCCTCTTAGGTATTTACCCAGACAATTGTTTTTGGGTTCTTAGGTCTCAGGAGGAAAACAGCATGGGCCTCACAAGATATTTATAGACTAGAGAGGCCAGGCTCTGCTCACTGAGGATTCTACAGTCTATGTCCCCAGGGAAACCAAAGAGACAAAGCTGTACAACAGAAATTGTGCAGAAGAAACATAGGAGTAACCATTAGAATAGTGGTTTCAACTGGGAGTGATTTTGCATACCCACCTCTGCAGGGATATTTGGGAATGTCTGGAGACATTTTAAATTGCCATAAGTGGAGGATGCTACTGGCATTTAGTGGTTAGTAGCTAGAGATGCTACTAAACATCTTAAAATGGGCAATACAGTCTTCACAACAAAGAATTATGCAGACCAAAATGTCAATAGTACCAAGGTTAAGAAACCAGACCATTATTGATTGCAGATATTTTTAAATGTTAAGAAGCAAAATAAATATGTGTAAGAAATGATTTGGTATTCGTTTTTAGATTGCAAATGCATATTGCTTCAGAAGGTATACAAAGTGAGGAGTCTACTACTGAACTGCATACTCACCCAGTACACCAAGTGCTGTGTGCACGATGTTCCCATCACTCGGAGCCTCTTTGTTGTGTGTAATTACAATACTCCAATAAAATTACATTTTAAAAGAAGGTAAATAAAATGAAACATTTCTTTGCCATGTACAAAAGAGTTAAAAAAAAAGGAAAAATGTATTGTAATCCTGCCATCCAGAGGTAACCCTATTAAAATGTAAAATTTATTTGTGGTAATATTGTGCAAATAGGTTGGACGGAAACTATTAATCAGATGGGGAATCTGCTGCATTGGAGAAGAGTACGCTATCAAGGTTAATTGGTAGAAATAACATTTAAAGAGGAAATACACAGGTTAATGAGGACTTGTGAAGAGACAAACAAGGAAAGCAGAGCCTTTGGATGAACTGAGAAAGAGGCTGGAGTGATTGAAACACCCCCCACTTCCTATAGTTTCAGCAATGGTGCCTGTATCTGCTAATTTTTAGTTAGAGGATAGGCACAAGAAATGATACACTTGCAACTGAAGTCAACAGTAAAAGGAGGACTGTAGCTGGCAAGGAGAGGCCTATGCTAGAACCAGAGTAAGAGATCTTGGGAGAAGATTTTTCATTGTGTATAAATTAGTTTAACTAGATATGCATGCAAGAAAATTGTGGGGTATGGCATGTGTTTGTTTCTCCCAGTGGTTCGTCTCCAGCAGTGCCAGTTACCCTAGCAATTGAGGACTCACATATTTCCGTACGTTCTATTTACTGCCATTGCTGTACAGAAGACTTTGTACTAGGATATGGCAGGATGTTTTTCTTGATGTCTTGTGCCAATTGGTTTGGAATTAGAACAGTCATAATAGTCACTACAGCAGACTTCTAGCTTCCAAATCAATAGAAAGTGTATTAGGGAAAGAATGCAGTGTTAACAACGCTTACTGTCTATGAGCAAGCATAATCATGTCATTGGAAAATGTGGGGTCATTAACTATAGAGACTTACAGTGCATTTTTCATTTGGTGCATTCTATAAGTATTTTCTCATTCCATTCATCCTCTAGACATGATTCTATCATCTTACAGTATCCTATGTCATTTGTTATTAACAAATTTATTGAGGTATAACATATATTATGAAATCCACCCATTTTAAGCATATAATTAAATTGTTCTTAGTAAATTTACAGACATCCCATCATTGCCACAGTCCAATTTTCAAAAAGTTCCATCACTCTCAAGAGAAGTTTTATGCCCATTTACAGTCACTCTCTGTTCCCTACCCTTCCAACCCACTCTGCCCACCCAGCCTTAAACAAACACTACTCTACTTTCTGTTATCTATAGATTCACCTTTTTGGAACACTTCATGTAAACAGAATCATTGGCATATGTTCTTTTGTGTTTGGCTTTTTTATTAAGCATAATTTATCTGTGTTTTATTCATGCTGTAACACAAATCAGTGCTGCATTTCACACTGGACTGTTAAAGCTACAAGTTACCTACCATGAGTATGCACACGTCAGATAATTTGACTAAGAAACTTCCAATGTACTTCATTCATTATCTGGTGTGCAGGATTAATGGCAGGTCTTGGCTGAGTAATCCCGTGCCTATTTACACCCTATGATGCACAGTAGTGACATTTAATTTAATGTTTAGATAAAGTTTAGGAACTAAGAATCTCTTTTCAATTGTAGAACCAACAATTTCTTCTTCTTCATTTTTCTTTATATATAGATGAGCATATCAGTCATAATACAGTCATGTTAGAGCTGATAATCACTCAAAAATTGCTTGACTTGCTACTTTAACCCAATGAATGCCACTTTGCTGGTGATTAGTCATGGATTTTATTTTTCCAGGGGTAATACATCAAGAGACACAAATGTATTTTTTAAAGAAGTTAACTTTTAACAAACTACGTATCAAGAGTACGTAAGTGCAAACTTACTGAAGCAAAGTTGACTAAACTCTTATTTTAGAAAGCAGGGAAACTATCTGGGCATGGTAGTATACGGCTATAATCCCAGTACTTGGGAGGCTAAGGTAGAGGGATTTCCAGTTCAAGGCCAGCTTCAGCAAGTTAGTGAGACCCTGTTTCAAAATAAAATGGGGCAGAGGTATAGCTTGGAGGTATAACATCCCTGAGTTCAATCACTGGCACCACAAATACAAACAAAAACAACCAAGGAAACAGTCAGATGTCCTAGAATGCATTCTAACATGTCTGAGGAGAAGAGATGATTTGGGGAAATATTAAATTTTAATTAAATATTAACTTAATATTAAATGCTTACAAAAACAAAAACTAAGAACATAACTATGATGGGTGTGTTATGCAGCATCCTGGCCCCTCAAGAGTGTACAGGTCCTGATACAAAAGGAACTTGAGATGTGATTCTGTTGAGGCTCTCGAGATGGGCAAATTTTCCAGGTAAACCAATATAACCACAAGGTTCTTAAAAGGGAAAGAGAGAGAGGAGTGTCTTGGCTACATTCTCTCAGATATAGTCCAAAACAACTGACTGCACAACTTAGAGGAAAGAATATTTATTTGCCCACAGTTTCTTGGAGATTTTAGGTTCATTCGACATGAGGCCATGGCCTAGAGCTCCAGGCATAGTTGTGGGAAGCAGAGCCAAGGAGAGAGCAAGGCTGTGCTCATATCCCAGAGGCCAGAAGCAAAAGAAAGCAAGCAAACCAGTGGGCTCAAAGACTAAAGTGCAGCCCCTAAGGCCCCTGAGGGACACATTTCTCCAGTCATACCCTACTGGTGAGGTTATCACACAAAGAAATCCATTACTGATGGGATTACAGCCCTCATGACTTAACTATACCAACCCTGAGTTCTTCAGGGGGCATTCTACTTCTAACCATAAGACAGTGAGGGAAAGAGAATAAAGATAGAAGCATACATCAAAATCATGCAGAACACTGAGCCAGGGGATGCAGGATGAGGATAGATCAACTCATGGGGCCTCCTGAAGAAGCCCCTTGAGCCCACTGAGACTTTGATTTCTGACCCTCTGAACTATTTCTTTTTTTCTTTTTTTTTTTTTTTTTTTGTGGTACTGGGATTCCTGGAAGCCCTTCTACCTCTGGGCTACGCTCCCAGACCTATTTTATATTTTTGAAACAGGGTCTCTTACGCCAGCACGGCTGGCTTCGAACCTGCGCGATCCTCCTGTCTCCGCCTCCCAAGCGCGGGGATTACAAGCGTGCGCCACCATGCCTGGCAGTTTCTCTGAACTATTTCTAAAAATTGGTTTTAAGCAACTAAATTTGGCGTAATTTTTTTTAAATTTTTTTTTTTTTTTTTTTTTGCGTGTCTGGGGATGGAACCCAGAGGCATTTGACCTCTGAGCTACATCCCCTACCCAATTTTTTATTCTTTATTTTTGAAACAGGGTCTCACTGAGTTGTGGAGGGCCTCACTAAGTGGCTGAGGCTGTCCACAAACCGCCATCCTCCAGTTTCAGCCTCCCAAATGCTGGGATTACAAACGTGCGCCACCACGCCCAGCTCTGGGTATGTTTTTAAAGTAACAATGGGAACAAAAGCTTAGAAGCTGAACTGTAAAAAGGTGGGGGTCTGGCTCACCTTTTTGGCACAGAATTTTGAAGGAGAAGGTGCTGGTAGGCAACCCTGAGCTAAGCTCCAGTGTTTGTCCCTAGGCAGAGCCTGGCTTGACTTCAAAAACTCTGTAATTTGAACAGATTACAACTTTCTGGTTTCCCTTCCCTCAAATCACAAATTACCAAAATGACTAATTCCAGTTTACATAAGACAGGGCTTACCTGAAATATAATTTAAGTGCCCCTTGGTTATATAAACATGTTCTTACTTTTTCTTTTTCTTTGCAATTGAAATTGACATTTAGGAAAGAACTAGTTTTGAATATCACTTTTACTACTTCCCAGATGTATTGTAGTAAGCAAGGGACACATTTTAGTCTCTTCTGAAAAACAAGGAATTATTAGTACCTTCTCATGGATTTGCTAAGGAGAGCAAATGAAGCACAATACCTGCCTTTTAGGCAGCCATGGAAGACAGTGGCTGCTATTGTTACTATCATCACCACCATCATTATAATCATTGAAAATCACTTAGTTTTTTCAGGACTTCCGGGAAGATGGCAACCGAGAAAAGCGGGGATTAAGAGCCCCGCTAACAACCAATCTCCATTACCACAAAATCAGCGCCTTTCATAGCCAGAAAACACCATCACCAGAGAAACAAAAAAAATCACTAGGCTCCAGAGAGAAAGCGGACTGAGAACAGAGCTCAGAGCCACAGAGGAGATACACCGGCCTCACGCCCGAGGACACGACAGCAGCGCCATACTGCCGGCGGCAGCGACAAATTCACCGGACGGCTACAGCAAGCCGAGGTGAGCCACTGCAGAATAGCCAGGCGGGATTTCTCAGCGCAGGGAGCATCTAAAACTCCCAGTGGCTGAGCTCAGCACACGCTGCAAGGATTCAGAATGGAACTCAAAACCAAGAAGAAATACGCCAGCCTCACGGCCGAGGGCGTACCAGCAGCGCCATATTGCCACCGGCGGCAGCAGCAACGAATTCACCGAGTCCAGTACAGCTACATCTGCGTACTCAAGAACAGTGAGTCAAATTGTGGGCCACAGAGGAAAAATCCCAGGACTGTACTCCCTGGGACTTGACCCAGTGGGGGAGTGGCGGTGGCAGAGATATCACACCATAGGAGAACGCCCAACCTGGCACCCACCATAGTTTAAAGCAGCCTCTATCGACTCCCTGGGTCTGAGACTCTGCGATACAACCCAGTAAAGGAGTAGTGGGGTCTGAGATACTATAGACTCGAGATCCAGAGCACCTTAAGTGAAGTCATAGTGACCCAAGGGAAGAACCCAGAGAAGGCACAAACATCCAAAATCATGGGAAAGAGGAATAATACTGGAGCAATGAATGCCCACAACCCCACAACATCAGAACCCGATAAAACAGAAAATCAGAGATTTCTAGAAGATCAAATCAGGAAAATAACTGTAGAAATAATAGAGGTGCTTCAAAAAGAATTCAGAGAGAGCCAAAAAGAGATAAAGGATGCAATTAATGAAGTAAAGGCCTCAATTCAAAGCACAAACAACTGATTAGACCACATGGAGAACAGAATCTCGCTCTTAGAAGATGATCAATGCAAAAATGAACGCATAGTTTCTAATCTAGAAAAAAATATCTGACAGCAGGAATCTGACATTGAAGAAATATGGGCCCATTTTAAGAGACCTAACCTAAGAATAATTGGAATAGAGGAGGGAAAAGAAAGTGAAACCAAAGGGATCAACAATCTCTTCAAGGAAGTAATAAAAGAAAATTTTCGACTTCCGGGAAGATGGCGACCGAGAAAAGCGGGGCTTAAGAGTCCTGCTAACAACCAATCTCCATTACCACAAAAAGAGCGCCTTTCATAGCCAGAAAACACCATCACCAGAAAAACAAAAAAAACCACCAGGCTCCAGAGAGAAAGCAGACTGAGAACAGAGCTCAGGGCCACAGAGGAGACACACGAGCCCGAGGACGCGGCAGCAGCACCATACTGCCGGCGGTAGCGGCGAACTCAACGGACGGCTACAGCAAGCCAGGTGAGCCGCTGCGGAACAGCCAGGTGGGATCTTTCGGCGCAGACAGCATTTAAAGCTCCCAGTGGCTGAGCTCAGCACACGCTGCAGGGATTCAGAGTGGAAATCAAAACCAGAGAAGAAAAAATACGCCAGCCTCATGGCCGAGGGCGTGGCAGAGGCACCATATTGCCACTGGCGGCGGCAGCAGCAGTGAATTCACCGAGTCCAGTACAGCTACATCTGCGTACTCAAGAACAGTGAGTCAAATTGCGGGCCACAGAGGAGAAATCGCAGTATTGGGCCTCCTAGGACTTAACCCAGTGAGGGAGTGGTGGTGGCAGAGATATCACACCATAGGAGAACGTGCAACCTGGCACCCCCCATCGTTTAAAGCAGCCTCTATCGACTCCCTGGGTCGGAGACTCTGTGATACAACCCAGTAAAGGAGTAGTGGGGTCTGAGATAATACAGACTCGAGATCCAGAGCACCTTAAGTGAAGCCATAGTGACCCAAGGGAAGAACCCAGAGAAGGCACAAACCTCCGAAATCATGGGAAAGAGGAATAACACTGGAGTAATGAATGTGCACAACCCCACAACATCAGAACCTGATAAAACAGAAAATCAGAGATTTCTAGAAGATCAAATCAGGAAAATAACTGTAGAAATAATAGAGGTGCTTCGAAAAGAACTCAGAGAGAGCCAAAAAGAGATAAAGGATGCAATTAATGAAGTAAAGGCCTCAATTCAAAGCACAAACAACCGATTAGACCACATGGAGAACAGAATCTCGCTCTTAGAAGAGGAGCAATCCAAAAATGAATGCATAGTTTCTAATCTAGAAAAAAATATCCAACAGCAGGAATCTGACATTGAAGAAATATGGGCCCATCTTAAGAGAGCTAACCTAAGAATAATTGGAATAGAGGAGGGAAAAGAAAGTGAAACCAAAGGGATCAACAATCTCTTCAAGGAAGTAATAGCAGAAAATTTTCCAAATATAGAGCAAGAGGTTGATACACAGATCCAGGAAACTTATAGAACTCCCTTTAGACAGGATCCGAGAAGAGGATCCCCACGCCATATAATTGTCAAAATGACCAATGTGGAAGCCAAGCAGAGAATCTTAAAGGCAACAAAAACAAAGGGCCAACTGACATTCAGAGGCAAACCAATTAGAATCACTCCAGACTTCCCAAACCAAGTTATGAGAGCCAGAAGGGCTTGGAGTAACATATTCCAAACTCTGAAAGAAAACAACTTCCAGCCAAAAATTTCCTACCCAGCAAAACTTTCTATCAAATTAGATGGAGAAATAAGAAGCTTCCATGACAAACAGAAACTGAAGGAATTTATGTCTTCAAAACCAGCACTAGAGAAAATACTCAAAGAGATTAACTACAAAGAAGAAATAGGTAACACTCACCAGAACTAGAGAAACAAGAGTTTCCATCCAACAGACAACTAAGATTGGTTATCTGTGGAGATTCATTATTTATGTTAGTCTTTTACCTATCTCTAAGTTGTATTGTTTGCCTTTATTGTTGTTAATTTTTAGGATTTCTAGTTGGAATATTAATATACCTTCAGATATAGCATTTGGAAATATTTTATCCAATTCTATTAGTAACTTTTAACTCTGTTTACATTGTCTTTGGATATACAATATTTTCTTTTATTTTTTAGGGAGTTTGTATATTCTTCTGTTGCCTGTGCCATTGAAATCATATCCAAGAAATCACTGCCAATTTCAATGTTGTGAGGTTTTATGACCCAGATTTTCTCCTAAAAGTTTATAGTCTTAAGATTTATATTTAGGTCTTTTATCTAGTGTGAGTTAATACTTGTATGTGGGATTAGGTAAAGGTCCAATTTTATTCTTTTCCATGTAATTATTATTTTTCAACAATATTTAGTTAAAAGATTATTATTTCCACCACCAAATGTTCGTGGAAACCTTGTCAAAAATAACTTGACAATATAGGGAAGAATTTAGCTCTAGGCTTGTATTTAACTCCAATGGTCTATATATCTGCCTTTAGAACAGTACTACACTGTTTCAATTATTGTAGCTTTATATGGTTTGAAATCAGAAAATATACATCTTCTAGCTTTGTTTTTGCTTCGAGATTGTTTTGGGTATCTAGAATTCATATTCCATATTAGGATAGATTTTTTTCTGAAAAATAAATATATAAATATATGATAGTTTCACCTAAAAAAAACAGAAAAAAATAGGCTCTAGTAAGAAAGAAAGCAAAAAGAAATATTGAAATGCTATCTTTAAATCATCAAACACTTGGTATCAGACAAATGAAACTGTTATGTGAGATTATCATTTTTAATTTTGGATAAATTGCTATAATACTAGATGTCAACCACTAAGCCAAGCATGGGAAGGAGGGATGGGGAGGGAACAGGGTGGGGATAAGGTAGGGGCTAATTGGGCGATGTGTGCATGTATGTCTACAAAAGTTTGTATCCCACTATGATGTATGAATACAGTGCACCAATAAAATAAAATAAAAAAAAAACAGAAAATTTTCCAAACATAGAGCAAGAGGTTGATACACAGGTCCGGGAAACTTATAGAACTCCCTTTAGACAGGATCGGAGAAGAGGATCCCCATGCCACATAATTGTCAAAATGACCAATGTGGAAGCCAAGAAAAGAATCCTAAAGGCAACAAAAACAAAGGGCAAGTGACATTCAGAGGCAAGCCAATTAGAATCACTCCAGACTTCCCAAACCAAGTCATGAGAGCCAGAAGGGCTTGGAGTAACATATTCCAAACTCTGAAAGAAAACAACTTCCAGCCAAAAATTTCCTACCCAGCAAAACTTTCTATCAAATTAGATGGGGAAATAAGAAGCTTCCATGACAAACAGAAACTGAAGGAATTTATGTCTTCAAAACCAGCACTAGAAAAAATACTCAAAGAGATTAACTACAAAGAAGAAATAGGTAACACACACCAGAACCAGAGAAACAAGAGTTTCCATCCAACAGACAACTAAGATTGCTTATCTGTGGAGATTCATTATTTATGTTAGTCTTTTACCTATCTCTAAATTGTATTGTTTGCCTTTATTGTTGTTAATTTTTAGGATTTCTAGTTGGAATATTAATATACCTTCAGATATAGCATTTGGAAATATTTTATCCCATTCTATCAGTAACTTTTAACTTTTTTTACATTGTCTTTGGATATACAATATGTTTTTATTTTTTAGGGAGTTTGTATACTCTTCTGTTGCCTGTGCCATGGAAATCATATCCAAGAAATCACTGCCAATTTCAATGTTGTGAGGTTTTATGACCCAGATTTTCTCCTAAAAGTTTATAGTCTTAAGATTTATATTTAGGTCTTTTATCTATTTTGAGTTCATATTTGTATATGGGATTAGGTAAGGGTCCAATTTTATTCTTTTTCATGTAATTATTATTTTTCAACAATATTCAGTTAAACGATTATTATTTCCACCACCAAATGTTCGTGGAAACCTTGTCAAAAATAACTTGACAATATAGGGAAGAATTTAGCTCTAGGCTTTTATTTAACTCCAATGGTTTATATATCTGCCTTTAGAATAGTACTACACTGTTTCAATTATTGTAGCTTTATATGGTTTGAAATCAGAAAATATATATCTTCTAGCTTTGTTCTTTTTCAAGATCGTTTTGGGTATCTAGAATCCATATTCCATAATAGGATAGATTTTTTTCTGAAAAATAAATATATAAATATATGATAGTTTCACCTAAAAAATATATATATATTCTCTGGTAAGAAAGAAAGCAAAAAGAAATATTGAAATGTTATCTTTAAGTCATCAAAAGCTTGGTACCAGACAAATGAAACTGTTATGTGAGATTATCAATGTTAATATTGGATAAATTGCTATAATACTAGATGTCAACCACTAAGCCAAGCATGGGAAGGAGGGATGGGGAGGGAACGGGGTGGGGATTGGGTAGGGGCTAACTGGGCGATATGTGCATGTATGTCTACAAAAGTATTTGCTTTATACCACTGTGATGTATGAATACATTGCACCAATAAAAAATAAATTATAAAAAAAGAAAATAAATAAAAGAAAAAAAGAAAAAAAAAGAAAATCACTTAGTACCTGACACACAGTGCTAAATGTGTTTGTGATGTAAATCAAAACCTGACCCTGAAGACAAACTCTCTAACCTCACAGACTTGCTGATGGTTGGCTACAGTAAGCTGCAGGTGTGCTCCTGTAGAAGATTTTCAAAGAGTCATTCCTTCTCACTTAGCTATGCAGCGTTGGAGTGCGATTATTTCAAATATATTTCATTAAGCAAACTATGATTTTATTAACAGAATTAATATCAATTTGATGTTCTTTCCTCTCCTGTATGATCATAGAGTTGTAATTGCAGGAAATTTTTAAGAGCAACATCCATTTGCTTGTAAACAAAAAATTATGTGCCTGTGGATAGCACTTTTCCTCCCAAATTAAGCAAGTGGTAAGTAAGCAAGTAATAAGTTTTGCATCTTCTTCTGAGAAATTATTAGTACCTACATCATGGATTTGCTAAGATCAAATGAAGCACAGTATCTGCTGTTTAGACAGCCCTCAAAAACAGTCACCTCCTATATTTTTCTAAAATATCTCCACACTTCCAAGGTTATTTTTTTTTTACTTCTTACTACTACACAGCCTTAAAATAAATAAATCATGCATTTAGGCTTTATTTAGGTCATTTGCTGTAGCACTATCTTCAAATCAAGCATGCAAACAACTTTTAAAACAGTAAGTTCAAACAAAATGATGGGCAATATTGAAACTCTTTTCAGAGTGAATGCTTTGAATCATTTGACTTGGTGTAAAGATCCAGTGTCTGTGTCTTCAGAGAAGTTCATAAGGCACTCCCTATGCTAAGCTATTGTCATAGCTCCTCCCCCATCCTCCTTCAGGTCACCTGCCTTTTAAGGAGCCCCTATTACCCAACAACCACTTCACAGTGCACTACCCACTCTTTCAACATACACTCTAATGTTCATGGTAGCTTTCTCAAACACATAATATTTGACATACAGCATGTGTTACCTTACTTACTTACTTAACTTACTTACTTACTTACTTACTTGCTTGCTTGCTTACTTTTCCATTTCACATATCTAGATATATAGTTTCTGAGGGCATGAGTTTTGCCTCTTTTTGTTGACTTCTGTGCCACCAGCCCTGAAAGAGTGCCAGGCAAATTGCAAGCCTTCTGCAAATATTTATGGAATTAATTAGTATTAGTAAATTGTGGTACACATTGTGGCTTGCTTGCTCACTTCTCAAATCCTAATAGGTTGAAGAAAATTAGTCACAATCTCATTCAATGCCTTAGTGTGATTTGTGTGAGGTATAGGAGATAGCTTGGCAGTGGCTGATAGTGGCCCCACATCTTCACAGACATGTTTACAGACTGCCAGGCTGCAGTCAGGACATTGAAAAATAAGGATTATTGTGGGGCCTCCAGAAACTCGTTGTAAGAGAATATGGGATGAATTAAATTCAGATGATCCATTTCATACGCTCTTCCTTTGAAGCATCTACACCTATAAAAAATCATACTGAAAGTTTGGACATCAGGCAGAGATGGAGCCCAGGGGACCCTGTAGTTGGGCAGGCAGACCAGCCCCTTCCTCATGGGCACCCTTCATTCATAAGGAGGACTCAGCTCAGCTAGTGAGGAACTGTCTTGTTCCTGACCACTGCATGAAAATGGACAAGTCACATTTATTTAATTTTGAAATAACTTGGGAAGTGCCAGATACAATGCCAGATACAATTGTCAGCACACAGAGTACTTTTAGGCTCTTCTATAACTTAAACAAAAATAAATCTGATGATGTACAGCACCCTGCCTCCAATTCCAAACTGTAATGCACTCATTTAGGAAGACTGCCCTCTTCGCGGAAGGTGATCTTGGGAATTCATATGTCTTGGATTGAGAATTAACAAGGCATTATTTCCTAACTGTAAGGGCTTAAGATCCGAGTGGCCTTTCATTATGTAAAAGAAATCCAACTTGTTTTTACTAAATTTCCTTCTCCTGTCACATAAAGGAAGTTCAGAGACCGCTGTACAATGCTGTCAAGTACCTGTCTCTGCTTCCTCCACTGTGAAGCATTCTTTCTCTTAATTAGGAGGGGTTTACTGCAACACTAGGCATCATGTCTAGGTCCCTTCTGGATATTATGGGAGAGAGGAGGAGACAAAAGAAGAAGCTAGCAGAAACTGTCTTATTTTGTCAGGGAATCAAGTTCTCCCATTATACTTCTGTCCCACATCTCATTGGTTAAAATTGGACCATACTATAGGAAGGAGAGTAAATGAAGTAATTTTTTAATTAAAAATATTGCCTTTCTCAAAAAAGTGGGTATTCTGTTAATAAGGAATAACAGGGAGGATCAATATTAGGTAATTAAAGAGCAGAGTACCCCATTTACTTCTTCCTCACCTTATGTTATGGTTAGACATAGAATGTTCCCTAAACAGCTCATGTATTAATGTTCAAAGTTGATTTAATTAAGTCCTGAGGGTTCTAATCTCATCAATGGACAAACCCATTGTGATGGATTCACTGGGATAGTCACCTAGGCTGGGGGTGTGGCTAGAGAAGGTGGATGTGGCCTTGGGGACTGTGCTTTTGTCTTTGAATCCCCTTGCTTGCCACCTCACTCTTGCTTCTGGCCTCCCTGATGTGAGAGCAGAGCCCTTGTTCTGCCATGCGCTGAGATCTATAGACCCTGGTCTCATGTGGACATCTCCAAAAAAACCCAGTGAGCAAATACATCTTGATTCCTCCAAGTTGCATGTTCTGTTGTTTTGTATTATAGCAGTGAGAATGTTGACCACGACACTTTTATACCCTCTTTATTTTTTTGTCTTGTTCACTTCTCCCCACAGTTTTGATATCACAGTGCCAATTTTATTCACATCCTTGAATCCCATGCATATATAAAACAAGGCATTGGCCACAGAGATGATCCCTCCTCTTCTCTTATTCACACTTCTTTCTAAAGGACAACTTTGTGCCCTTCCTTCATTTAACAACCTTCACATATAAAGTAAAGCCTTAGACCCTAGACATATTCTGGAGACCCTCAAAAGTCATTCCTCACAGTCCATGTGTTCTTCCTTTTTCTGCTTTATGTAGCCATCACACAAGATCCACAATCCTTGGTCTCACATAAACTAAACCTGAAACCCAAGAAAATAAATCTTCTAAGTTATGTGGTCAATCTTTTAGACTGTGGCTGTAAGAATGCTGACAGACACCCTCAACTACTCAAGACAGTGCAGGTTCAACCTCCAAGTTAGATGGCAGTGCTTATCTTTCTTAAATGTTCAGCGGGGGGGGGGGGGGCTTTTTGCACCTTTATTCAAGCAGTTTTCCATTTGGAACACCTTCCTTCTCACTGCCATGTGCCCTGGAGGCCAGCAGTGGAGCTGCAGGATCCAATGCCTTCCTTTGAACTGATCAAATATTTTATTATTTTTGAAAATTCTGTTGAAATGAATTTCCCCTATAATGTATTCACAGGTGTTCCTGATTCAAAACTCTCAGGCACCATTTCTTGTAAGTGTTTACATGAACATAGCACTCTTTACTGTTCTGCTTAAGTGTCATGAAGATTCTTTTAATATACATTTTTAAACAATTTTTGTTGTACAAAAAATTTGAGAAGATAATATAAAGAAGTTTCATATCCCCTACACCCATTTTCTCCTATTATTAAGAGCTTCCATTAGTATGGTATAAATTAATGAATTGATATTAATACATATCATTAGCTGAACATGATGGTACACTCCTATAATCCCAGTACTTGGGAGCCTGTGGCTGAAGTATAGCAGGTTGGAGCTCAGCCTCAGCATCTTAAAAAGATTCTCAGCAACTTAGCATGTCTCTGTTTCAAAATAAAATAAATAAAATGGCTCTGGAGTATATCTTGGAGGTGGAATGCTTCTGGGTTCAATCCTCACTACCCTACCATACCTATTGGTAACTAAAATTTATAGTTTTTCATATTTTTTATTTTTACCTAATGTCTTTTTTCTTTTTCAGTATCTCATATAGGATATCACATTTTATTTGGTTATCATATCTTAGGCTCCTCTTGGATGTGACAATTTCTGATACTTTTTTCTTTTTATTTTCTTTTGATGACTTGTACAGTTTTCTGGTGGTAGTAATAATGTCTATTGTACAATACCCTTAATTGAAATGTACTTATGTTTTTCTTCTAATGAAACTCAGACTATGGGTTTGCAGTGGAAAGAACACAGAGCTGAAGTTGCAGTTTCATCACATCCTATCAAGGGTACCTTCTGTCAACATGACTTACCACTGTTGATGTGACTGTGATCATCTGATTAATGTAGAAATATACATAAATGTAGAAATGGTTTTCCCTTTCCATACTCTTTGGAAGGAAGCCACTCTTCAGGAGTTATGTTCTTCCTCCTTGAGGCGAAACACCCACATATTCTATTGAATTTTTCTTTGTGGGAGATCTATTTTCCTCTCCCCTTTATTTACTTATATCAATATGAACTGGTGGCTATTTTGTCTTACTCAATTATAATACTACTATAGATTAAATTTTTGTCTTATCAAAATGCGTTTGTTGAAGCCTTAGTCCCAAATATGGTCATATTTGGAGTTAGAGGTCTGTGAGAGTTAATTATATTTATATGAGGTTATGAGGGTGGGGCCCCTATGATGGGATTAATGTCCTACAATATGAAGATGACAAAGTTCCTCTCTCTACTAAGTAAATGCACAGCTAGGAGGTAGCCATTTGCAATTCAGAAAGAGAGCTCTTAGAAAGAATTAAACCATACAGCACTTTTATCTAGGACTTCCCAGCCTCTAGAACTATAACAAGTAAATATCTGTAATTTAAACCATGCAGTCTATGGTATTTTGTTATGGCAGCCCAAGCTGACTAGTACAGAGTCCATAATACTTTATTTTGTTCTTTAAAATGTCCAGCTCTCACCATTAAAAGCTCTTTCAGGAAGCTATTTTATCCTCTAGACATATTCCAACTGAGGTGGATTTTTTTATTATTTAAAATTTTTATTGGTGCATTGTAGTCATACATATTAATGGGGTACAAGATGGTAGAGGCATACATGTACACATCATTTATTTAGCCCTTCCCTACTTTCCACCACATTCCCTTTCCCCTTTCTCCTCCTGTTTGGCTTACTGATTGATATTGAAATGTTTGTAAATGTGCATTAGAGAATTTCCCTCTTCCCCCTCCCATCTCCTTCAGTTATGTTGCCTTACTTGCTTATCTAAGGTTTCTCCTTTGTCTAGAGTTCTTCCTATGACCAATTTTCTCCTTAGCTCTCATATATTAGGGAGAGCATTCACATTTTTACTTTTTGTGACTGACGAATCTCTCAGCATACTCTCCTCCAGTTTCATCCATTTCCCTGTAAATGACATAATTTTGTTTTTCTTTATGCCTGAGTAAAATTCCATTCTGTACATATCCCATAGTTTTATAATCCATTCATCTGTTGTTGGACATCTTGGCTGGTTCCATAGTTTGGCAATTTTGAATTGAGTGGCTATAAACATAGCCACTCAATTAAAAACCACATGCATTAATTTGGTAGTTTGGTTTCTATTCTTCTGAGTAAATACCCAGGAGTGGTATTCTTGGGTCATATGGTAGGTTAATTCCCATTCTTCTGAGGATCTTCCATAAGTATTTTCAAAGTGGTTGCACTAATTTGCAATCCCACCAACAATGTATTAGAGTTCCCACTTCTCCATACCCTCTCCAGCATTTGTTGTTATTTGTGTTTTAATGATTGCCATTCTACTTGGATTTAGGTGAAATCTCATGGTAGTTTTGATTTGCATCTCTTTGATAGATAATTATGTTAAACATTTTTTCATACATATTCACCTTTAGAATTTCTTCTTGTGTTAAATGTCTATTTAGTTCACTTGCCCATTTTTGATTGAGTTGTTTCTTAGCAGTGCTGAGTTTCTTGAGCTCTCTGTATATTTTAGATATTATTAGTCCTCTACTGGAGGAATAGTTGGCAAAAATTTTCTCCTATTCTGTAGTTCTCTGTTGATGTTCTTGATAATTTCCTTTGCTGAAGAGCTCCTAGCTCTTCAGTTTAATGCAATCCTATGTATTGATCCTCTTTTCAATTTTTGTGCCTTTGAGGTCTTGTTGAGAAAATTTGTACCTGTGCCTATGTGTTGAAGTGTTGGACCTATGCCATCTTCTAGGAGCTGCAAGGTCTCTGGTCTGATTTCCAAGTCTTTGATCTATCTGGAATTGACTCTTGTAGAGAATGAGAAAGTGGTATTTATTCAATTTTTCTACATATGTTTAACCAGTTTTGAAAACACCATTTGTTGAAGAGGCTATCTTTTCTTCCAGTGTATGTTTTTGGCTTGTTTGTAAAAAATCAATTGGCTTTAAGTGTGCAGATTGTTGATTTTGACCTCGCCCTTGCTTTTTGGTAATGCAAGATTCTCCAAGTTCTTATATCCTTTTCCAGTCCTAGAGACAGCCACCCCTCCAAAGATCTCTGTTTCCTTTTGTTATAAAATGGTATTAGAAGCCAAGATCTGGATTTGAAATGTTCTTATTGCTACTGGGTCATTAGTGTGCTCATTGCTACTCAGAAGCCCTTTATTTTAGTTTTTTGTTCAGTTAACAGAGCAAAAAAATGTGTGTGTGTGTGTGTGTGTGTGTGTGTGTGTGTATTAATTCTATCTGTAACCCTTTCATTCTACATTAACCTAAACATGTCATCCATCTCTTATTCATTAAAACCTACCCAATTCTAATCCATTATTACATGGATTGTTCTAGCCTCTTCCCCTTGCTTATTTGTAAATTTGTGTCTCAACAGTAAGAATCTTGTTTTTCATATCTTGCCATTCAGTTATGCAATTGTTCATTTTAAGTATAGATGTATAGCAGTATTTGTATTGATATCTTGTATTTCATAGGAAATCACTTACCAACTGAAGGATAGTGTTCTTGTATTTTCTTTTTGACTTCAGTTTTACAGACTCCACTCATTCTGAATGTTACTCGCACCAGCACCTGTTATCCCACTGTCTTCATTTACGTTGTTTCATATCTTTTTAATATGATTAGATTCTCTTATCACAATCTTCACTCCTTCCTGGGACCTTCTCTCAAGCTCCTGAATAATTTTTTAAACTGATGTGCATAAAAGTTTACTCTGATGTACAGCTGTATATATTATGCCACAAGTATACTGTCACGTCTCCACCATTATAGAACCAACCAGAATAGTTTCACTACACTAAAATTTTTTACACTTCATTTGTTCAGTCTTCTCACTTCCCCCTGGAAACCACTGATATTTTAATACTTTCATTTTTGTAGAATGTCATAACTGGAATCATATAATATGCAGCCTTTTCACCTAGGAGGACAATTGCTAGATCATACCATAAAAGTATGTTGAGCTTTGCTTTAAAGAAAAGTTAAAATTGTCTTCCAAAATGGCCGCATCTTTTTGTATTTCTGCCAGCAATGAACAAGAACCCCTGTTTTTTTTTTTTTCCACTCTTTCCAACATTCTTGTTTTGGGGGGGATTTTAACCTTCTCAATAGTGTGTAGTATATATCACTTGTTTTAATTTATCATTTCCTATTGATAAATTATATTTTCCATATGTTTTTATGTCATCTGTATATCATATTTAGTTAGGTGTCTGTTTAGATCTTTTGACCATTTTTAAATTGTTTTCTTATTATTTTGTTTCCTGAGTTATTTGCATATTTTGATACAAGTCCAATGTCATCAAATATGTGTTTGGAGAATATTTGGATACAAATACAAAGCAAGCAAAGATGTGTCTTCAAATATTTTCTCCCAGTCTTTAGCTTGCCCTTTCATTCTCTTTGTCATATCTTCCCCAGATAGTCTTTTAATTTAAAAAGTCTAACTTGTCATCAAACCAAGGTACTAACATCTTTGTGGTGAGAAAGGGTTCTTTTGTATTTATTGATGCATTATGATTGTACATAATAGTGGGATCATTTTTACACATTTGTACATGCACACACATAATTTCACTATTTGCTTAAAAGACTATTCTTTCCCCTTGAGCTGTGTTTGCTCCTTTGTCAAAGATTAGTTGACGCTGGGCATGATGGCAAACACATAATCCCAGCGCTTGGGAGGCTGAGACAGGAGGATCGCACAGGTTCAAAGCCAGCCTCAGCCACTTAGTGAGGCTCTCAGCAACTTAGTGAGACCCTGTTTCCAAATAACACATAAAATAGGTCTGGGGGTATAACCTGGAGGTAGAAAGCCTCTGGGTTCCACCCCCAGTACCACCAAAAAAAAAAAAAAAAATTAGTTGACTATGGTTGTGTGGGCCTGTTCTTTGATCAGTGCTTGCCTGCTCCTCTTTCCCTTCCTTCCTTCCTTCCTTCCTTCCTTCCTTCCTTCCTTCCTTCCTCTCCTTCTTTCCTTCCTTCTTTCTTTCTTTCTTCTTTCATACTGTACATTGAACCCAAGAGCTTCCTACTTCTGATCTACAGCCTTTTATTTTGAAACGAGATCTCACTAGGTTACTGTGCACTGGCCTCAAATCAGCAGTCCTATCTCATCCTCCCCTGGACTGGATTATAGACAAGATTTTATTTTCTGAGGATCTTGCTGTGTTGCTCAGGTTGGTACCAAACTTCTGGACCCAAGTAATACACCTGCTGCATGCTTTTATTCTTTTGCTAATGCCATAGTGTCTTGAGATGACTGGAGTGAGTTCTGTAGTAAGTCTTGAATTTGGTTCCTGTAAATCCTCCAACTTTTTTTTTCTTTCAGTACTGTTTGGCTATGTTAGATTTTAAGTTTGAGAATTTGTTTGTAGGTATCTAGCTTGTGGGATAATGATCGCAGTTGAGTTAAATATTCAGATAAATTTGAATTGGTAGCTTAACAATATTGAGCCTTCCTGCCAATTAATATAGAAAAAATTCCATTTATTCAGATCATTTAATTTCTTTCATCAGTGTTTTGTAGATTTCTACATACAGGTTCTGTATATATTTTGTTTCATTTATGCTTAATATTCCCCTTTTGGAAGATACTGTTGTAAAATGGTATTTTCAAGTTCTAATAGTTTATTACTATTACTAGTATAATGTAAAGCAATTGAATTCTGTAAGCTTAAAATAACCACTAGTTGCCGGGCCTGGTGGCGTACTCTTGTAATCCCCGCGCTTGGGAGGCAGAGACGGGAGGATCACGCAGGTTCGAAGCCAGCCGCGAGTGCTGGCTTAAGAGACCCTGTTTCCAAATAAAAATATAAAAATAGGTCTGGGAGTGTAGCCCGGAGGTGGAAGGCCTTCCAGGAACCCCAGTACCACCAAAAAAATAATAATAATAATCACTAGTTAATTCCTGGAGATTTTTGTTTATTCACTGAGATTCTCTACATAGATAATCATCATGTCCTCTATAAATAAAGACATTTTATTTTTGCTTCTCAACTTTTATACAATTTATTTTATTTCATAGCTGTTTTTGGTAACTAGGGCTTCCAATATGATAGTGTATAAAAGTGTTACTAGGAGCTGCCATTGTCTTATTCCTGAAAGGAAAGCACCTCATTTCCTACCTTGAAGTATGATGTTTGCCTTAGTTTGTTTTATGTTCTTTATCAAGTTGAGGGAATTCTCCTATATTCCAAGTTTGCCAAGAGTTTTTATCATGGTTTTTTTTTTTGAAATTCCAACTTATCAGTATTTCATGGATAATTATTTGATATTGTCTAAATGCCAAAACATGTAAAGTGCTTTTTCTGTATCGGTTGTCATGTTCTTATTTCTTATCTGTACTGTAGTGATGCTACATTCCATTATCTGATATTTGAGTACTGAGTTAGCTTAGAGACCTAGAAGAAAACCCACTTGGTATAGTTATTTTTTTACACTACTAGGTTTAATTTACTACTATTTTTCTGAGGAGTTTTACATCTATGTTCATGAAGAATATAGTGGTCTCAAGTGGTTTTCTTTTCCTGTAACTTTTGAATTTATCTCATAGTTCTTGGATATTCTGGGTTTTTCCACTTTTTTCTTTTTGCATTAAATTTGAGAATTTTCTATTTATGTATCTTCAAATTTACTATTCTATCCTTAACCCTGTCTAATCTACTGACGAGCCTACCAAAGGCACTCTACATTTTTGTTAAAATGATTTTCATCTCTAGCGTTTCACTTTACTTTTAAGCCCTCTTTTACTTGTTTTTTATTTTATTGGTGCACTGTAATTAAACATCATAATGAACGTCAGAGTGACAGAGATACATTCACACAGCACACTTGAGGAGCTTCCCCCCGCCCTGCTTCCTCCCTCTCCATGTACACAATACTGAGATTGACTTTGATAATTTTGTATATGTACGTCTTGTCAATTGACGTGTTTCTTTCATCAAATCTCTGTGCATATTTCAAAATAGTTACTTTTCCTCTCCTCCTGCCAGAGCCAAGGGAGGAGTTTTCTTGATTTCTCACTACAAGAGCATGATGAGGTTCATGCTTTACTGAGAGGTGGAGCTGGTGAAACGTGTGGGTCCTTCTAAGCCTCCAGCCTCCAGAAGTTCTCCTCATACTGGTCCACACTCAACCTCCAGCAATCTGTCAAAACTATGGTTCCAGTGTTCCCACCACTGAGTGGTCCTAACGCTTTTGCCCCCAGTAAACTGATGTCAGCTGATTTCAGTACTCACCCATCTATCTAGATTTCAGGGTGGTGACTTTGGTGCACTGAAGAATCTAAGAAAAGTCATTACTTTAAATTTATCCTGTTTTTTTTCTTACTATGAGGATGAGAGTGATAACACCTAAGTTTTTTTATAGGCCAAACTGAAAATGGGAGTCTCCACATAGGTTTTAATCTCTTCATTAATAACCACCATGTATTATCTTCTCAGTGGCATCATAAGCCCTCAATACATATTGATCAGATTGAATCAGGGATTATCTATTTATTTATTCTATTTGTGATACTGAAATAGAACCCAAGAACATTTTACCTCTGAGCTACAGCCCCAGCTATCTTGGAACCTTTGATTCTCCTGTCTCAGCCTCCCAAGTACTGAGATTACAGGCATGCACCACTACTCTTGGCTGAGTCAGGAACTATTAATGACTGTATCAGGCAAATCATAAGCTGCAACATTATGAATCACCCGAGTTTCTACTTTTGAACAAGTGGGGCTATTCCCCTTTTAAGTGAGTCAGGTCAATGTAGCCTTTGTTTAAATGACATTTAATAACATTTGTTGTTCAACCTATGATTCTGCTTTGATTAAGTTCTATGTGAGGATGATCAAGAAGAAAAGCTAAACAATCTCTAGCCCCTACCTATTGATATTAAAATATAAGTTCCTCATAGTTCCTAGAAAATGCTTGTATCAGAGCAGGAAAGATTTGTCTTGTTGTCTAGGAAAAACAAGTCTATTCTATTATCACAAATACAAGAAAGAAAAAAAAACTATGTCAGTTTCTTTCTTGGAAACACTGATATTTGAGTAAATTCTACTATATTTTTCATTTTCTTACTCCAAAAACATTACCAGTAAAATTATATTTATAGATTTGTAGCCTGGGCACATAGTATGAGAGTTTTCCTTGATACAAATAAATATTCTACATTTTTAAAATAATTGAAGTATGATTCAGCTTTAAGGGATATATTTATCCTAAAAGATGCCAATGGTAGGTTATTATAGCTCAGTAATTAAGTCTTATGTTAGGAAATAGTGGTATCACTTGGAATTAAATTTGCTAATTTCAAAACTAGTTAATTTTATATAGAGAGTAAGACGAGAAAGAGAAATAAGAGGGAAGAAACCAGGGAGGGAGCAAAAAAGAGAGTATATAAAAATAAAAAGAAGTGAATCTCTAGTTGTTCTGGTTTGGGAAGAGTGTGGGTGATAGAGTAAAGAAGGAGATATTTAAAAATGGAGTCTTTATTCTGGAATACAGGCATATTCTGGAAGGGTTACATGGACACAAGGTGTACTTGGAGGTTGGCAGCCAATACAAGGGTGTTGCTTATGGCCCAAGGAATAAGTAGAAGTCAAAGGCATAGGAGGAACCCTAGGCCAAGCCAGACAAAGGGGTCTGCAGAAGCAAGAACAAGATGCCTTATGTGTTAGTCAGATTGCCATTGCTGAGACAAATAACTAGAAAAATAACTTAGGGAAGACTTATTTTGCTCCTGGTTTCAGAGGTTTCAGTCGGTGGCTGGCTCCACTGCCTTGGGTCTGAAGCGAAGCAGAACCACGTGGTAGAGGATGTGGCAGAGGAATGCTGCTCACGGTGCAGCAGGGAAGGGGCCAGGGACATCGCTCCCACTGGGCCCCACCCTGACAGCCCCCACCACCTCCAGAGTGCCATCAAACCAAGAATCCCTCAGTGGGTTAGCCCACTGAGGAGGTCAGAGCCTGCATGAACAGTCACATCACTCTAGATCCCTACCTCTGACTGTGTCTTTGGGGGATACTCCAGATCCAGCCCACCCGCCATTGACCTGCCCCCCATACTGCATGTATTTTTACTTTGAGACAGTTTTTTTTTTTTTTTTTCACGGAGAGTGGATGGATGACCAGCTGCATGGCCTAAATCACTGACTATTGAGAAGATGTATCCTACTATGCCTTTAAGACTCCCCTGATGCTGGGCTTGGTGGCTCATTCTTGTAATCTCAGTATTCAGGAGGCTGAGACTGGAGGATCAAGGTTCACGGACAGCCTCAGCTACTTAGTGAGGCCCTCAGCAACTTAGTGAGACCCTATTTCAAAATAAAGAATAAAAAATAGGGCAGAGGCTTAGCTCAGAGGTCAAAAGCCCCTGGGTTCCATCTCCAGAACCGCAAAAAAAAAAAAAAAAAAAAAAAAAGATCCAAATGCAAAATTCATGAATTGTGTTCATTCTTTTTCTCAGCCAGCTAGCCCAAAGGGACTTTTCACAGAACCAGGATAGATGGCGTGGAATTCTGGGCCATCTGATTGCACAGCAATGTTTGCCCTTTGGTCCGGCTTATGCCTAGTAACAAATAGACAGTTTATGTCTTAAATAAATATAATGAGGGTGATATAACCCAGTCACAATGGGCAGTCTTGGCCACATGGTACTTGGTATCCCTTGGTCGGTATGCTCCACCTCTCAGGGCCCAGTGTCATGTTAGGAGCTACATTTTTTTCAAGTGGTATATAATTTGCTGCTGCAGATGGCAAGGCCTTACTTGGAACCAAAGAGGTTGCTGTTGTTATTAACCTTGTAAAGTGTGACATAAACCCCACATAGCATTGTTCCCTCCACAGAAAGCTCTAATACCTTAGGGTCTCCTGAGTCTCAGGGCCCAAGTTAGCACCACTTAAACCATAGCCTCCACATGACTCACAGACATTTTCTGCACTAGGCCCCTTTTAAAGATTTTGTGTCATCTCATATATAGGTTGAAGCAGTATTTCCAGTACAATTGGTATTATTTTTATTCACTGAGTCTAGAGGGGAAAATGTTGAAGTTTATACTTGGCCTTCTCCACTAAAATAGCTACTACCTCACTGGTCAAGAAACCAATTGGGCATTCTCCCAACTGCCAATTGTGTCTATTTTAATTATACGTTCAGAGATTGAATAAATTACCAAGTGGGATGACTGTAAGGTAAACCTAGTGGATAGAAAATAAGCCAGACCTGTATTATGACTTAATCCTTAAAATTAAGACTTTATCATTTAAAAGGAGACCATTAAGCTACTTTTCCTAACTACCAATGCCAACTCAAGCTCAGGATTTTATTGAAGTTCCTCACAACTCTAGTTGTCTGAGTGTATTAGTGTGGGCCAAATGGGACAATTGCCATGATACGAGTGTCATGGTTCTGCAAGGCCTTTATACCTGGGGGCATGGACATTTGTAACCAATAAATTTCAACTGTGGAAACTCACTCAGACTTAGACACTGGGCAAGAGAGTCTTATTTTTTTTATTAAAGAAGCTGACCTCTGGTTCTTAATTATCTATCTTTGATTTATTTTAATTATATAGATAGAATAATACCCTTTTACATTTATTTATATAGATGGGGCAATGAGCCACTTCCATAGCTGCCATCCTTCTAACCATGTTTCTTATTCTGACTGTGCCTACCTGGCCTCTCTAATTTTGGGGTCCTATCATCTCCATTCCTGTCAGCAAGCCCAGTCCTATAACAGTGTCTCCTAATGTCAGCTCTGGCCTAGCCAGGGCAGCTGCTATTGAGTTTTGTAAAGATTCTGGATCCCTTTTCATAGACTTATTTCTTACTGGTTTGGCAAGTGACGTGTTCGCTAGGCTTTTGTTCAGAAGATGTCTGACTATCAGTTTTCATGGACTTATATTTCCACTCCAGTATGTTCCTTTCTCTGAGTATTTTAATCCTTCTCCCTCTGTCTGCCCCCAGCTATTTCTGGCATTTCTCATTACTTATTGCAGCCTGTTAATTTCTGCAGGTTTTTAAGAACCATGGAAGGAATGTGTCACTGCTTTCTCCCAGAACCCTTGCTAGCCTTCAACATCCACACTGGTAAACCCTCCATTATTATTTCTAGGTCTGGTTAGTCCAGTACACAGAGGACCCAGGTCCATGTGCATGTCTCAGCTCCTGCGCACATACACTGGCTGGGTCCTATAGTGCTTTCAGGGTATAGTCCTCCTTCTCTCTTAGCAGGCTCGTCACAACTCTGGGTTATTCCATCACTCAACCCTAGTTATTGCTCTGGTGGCCAGGAAAGGAGGTGAGGTAACATCTTGTGGAGGTACTATATCTTCCTCCAAATATGGGGAAGCATATTTTCTTTTTTAATATCTTTTTTTATATACTGGGGATTGAACCCAGGAGCATTCTACCTCCAATCTACACCCACAGTCATACTTTATTTTTTATTTTGAAACTGAGTCTCCTTAGGTTGCTCAGGGCCTCATAAGTTGCTGATGGTCCTTTGAGTCTGAGCTCCTCCTGCTTTAGCCTCCCAAGTCCTGGGATTAAAAGTGTGTAGCAGTATACCTGAATAATACACTTTTATGTGGGGGCGGGGCGGTACTGGGGATGGAACCCAGGGGCATTCTACCTCTGAGCTACACCCCCAGTACTATATTTTATTTTTTGAAACAGGGTCTCCACTCTCTTGCACTGGGCCTCACTAAGTAGCTGAGGCTGTCCAGGAACCGCAATCCTCCCATTTGCCTCCCAAATGCTGGGATTAGAAGCATGCACCACCACGCCCAGCTGGTAATACACTTTTAATTGTGTATTGTTATTATACATCATAGTAAGCCTATCTGTTGACACAAAGGAGGGTGTTTTGGCTCTGAGCAGGCTGAGGACTCAGTCATTCTGAGTGCATGAACCCAGACGCTCTCATCTCATGCCTGAAGAGTCCAAGCAGATTTGCTGATGTTAAGGATTCAAACACCTACTAAGTGTTTTTATTCTTTCAGTAGGTTTTGGATCTGAATCACATCTCTTCTTTCTGTCTTCCTTTATTCTGCTGTCTTGGTTCATTTTGTGTTGCTACAGAAAAATATCTAAGACTAAATAGCTTATAAAGAAAATAAATCCATTTTCTTACAGTTTGGGAGGATGGGAAATTTAAGATCAAAGTGCCAGCAGGTTCAGTTGTGTGAATATGTCTGCTGTTTGCTTCCAAGGTGGTTTCTTATGGCTGTATCCTCTGGAAAGGAGGATATACTGGGGATTGAACCCGGGGCTTTCTTTGAGGATACAGCTGACACTGTATCCTCACTGAGAGAAGAGAAAAGGGAAAAGTAATCAAATCTGTAGGAAGCCTCTTCTATAAGGACCTTAACTCATTAACAAGAGAGAAGCCCTGATGACCTAATCACATCAGAGAGGGACTCCTCTTAATACCATCACGTTTGCAACTTTTGAATTTAGGTGGGAACAAATTTAAACCTGGTAAGGTTTGGATTTAACATGTCCCAGGTTCTCCTGTGGTAGACAAGGCAGCCATGTTGGAGGCGGGACTTGGTTGCTGGGAGGAGATATCTGTGGTGTGGCCAGGGTTTCCCACAGGGACTGCTGAGGCTTCCTGGCTGCAATAAGCTGACACCAGCTCTCAACCTCTCTCTCTTCTCCCTGCCATTATGCCCTGAGGACCTGCAGTGTTGGCAGCAGCTGATATACACATGGTCTGAAGTGTTTTCTATAAGCAAATACATCTTCCTTCCTCCAACATGCGTCAGGTGTTTCGATCACGATGGTTAGAATGCTGATTGAAACTAAATCATAGCAGCTTCCAGTGAGGACCACTGATATTTACACCTAGCTTTTAATCAACAGCTAATCACCCTCAGTCATTTGATGCTCCCCCTACTTCATACACCATTCAAACCTGGCAGCAGCCATCCTATTCCATATTTTTATAATTATGTGTGTTCCTTATCTCTCAAATTGCCAGGATATAGCACTTATCAGTGCAGTCGTGACGACTGCATCCCATCCCAACTCATTTCCAGTAAAAGTTTTAACAATTGCATTGTTGCTGAGCAACCAGAGCTATACATACTATAAGTTCCACTGGTGATAGGCTCCTCATTGCCAGCTGGACAGCAGGTGATTCAGCTCTGCAATCCCATCCTTGAGTCTACTTTCTTGGACTAACCACTTCTGGTAGCAACTGTTATAGTTCATGTTCCCAGGGAAACAGATTCTAAAACTCTATTAATAGCGTGCAGGAGGTTTATTGTGATATACTTTTGAGAACACCTGTGAGGGAGAAAGAAAGGATAGATTTGGGTTGGAGGAGAATTATTTTTTTATTTTTACTTTTTTGGTGGTACTGAGGTTGCTGAAAGCCCTTCTACCTCTGGGCTACACTCCCAGACCTATTTTTGTTTTTTATTTGGAAACAGGGTCTCTTAAGCCAGCATGGCTGGCTTCGAACCTGTATGATCCTTTTGTTTCTGCCTCCCAAGCGTGGGGATTACAAGTGTGTGCCACCACGCCCGGCTTCTGGGGGGCGGGGATTTAATTGCCACACAGTTACTACAGTGAAGTCCACAAATTGCACCAGGAGCTCTAAAGTTAGGATTACGCCTTTTCTATATCAAATTAAAATGCTCAGTGTTTGTACTCCTCCAGCACTGACCAGTTATTGAATGAAAGCTTCCTCTTGGGAGGGAATGTAGGGTGCAAGTGGTTTTTTAGTCTTAGAACACAGCTGTGATAATTGAACAGCCAAAACTTTGGCATCAGGGTAATAAGTACCTCCAATCTGAAGGGGGATTTCAGTGTGACATGTCAACACTCACTGCAGCATAGATTCCATTGGAAAAAGTAAGGAAGTACTGCACTCATAATCTCTGAAATAGAGTCTATTTAAAGTACAAGATTAGATGGGTGTGCCAGTGCACACCTGGAATCCCAGTAGTTTGGAGGATGAAACAAGAAAATTTCAGGTTTGAATCCAGCCTCAGCAATATAGTGGGACTCAGAAACCTAGTGAGACTGTTTCAAATTAAAAAGAGATTGGGAGTATGGGTAAATGGTTAGAATGCCCCTGGGTTAAACCCCATTACCACAGAAAGAAAGAAAGAAAGAAAGAAAGAAAGAAAGAAAGAAAGAAAGAAAGAAAGAAAGAAGAAAGGGAGAGAGAAAAATAAATAAAGAGAAGGAGGAAGGAAAGAAGGAAGGAAGGAAGGAAGGAAGGAAGGAAGGAAGGAAGGAAGATTAAGTTTGTGGATTGAGGAGGACATGCTAGAACTTAAGTCTTAAAATCAGGAAGTATATTTTTGTCATGGTTATTAGCATTCCTAAGGACTTAATAAAACCAGTGATTTCAGGATTGTGATTCTATTATGCTTAGCTTTATCTGAAAGAAGGATCATTATCTTTAGATTATATTCACTGCATATGTTGTAGCAAAATAACAGAAAAGAGACAAAGTATATAACTTAACCATTATATAGATAAAATGTTGGCCTATGTAGGATAAAATACTGTGCTATCTTCAAAACTATGTCCATAAAATTAGTCTATCTATTAACAATCACATGCCAACTCCAAGTCAGTCCGAGGGCAAGACAATGTTATGCAGTAGGGTGAGGAAAAGGAATTTCATGGCCTGCCTGAAACCAAGTTCTAACCTTGAAGTTGAGTAAGTCCTCCAAGCCACATGTGTATAAGATGTGAACCACCATCTGAAGTACAGAAGAAATAAAATGCTATCATTAATTGCTTTAGCTTTTATTTTAAAATATCTATAGATTCAGAAGATTGCAAAAAATAGTAGAGTTCCATGGATCATTGTTCAGTTTCCCTCAATAGTGAATTCTCATGTGACTGTGATAAAATATCAGAACCAGAAAATAGACACTGGTACAATAGTAACTACACCTATTCCATTCTGCCATTTCTTTCTTTCTTTCTTTCTTTTTTTCTTTCTTCCTTCCTTCTTTTCTTTCTTTCTTTCTTTCTTTCTTTCTTTCTTTCTTTCTTTCTTTCTTTCTTTCTTTCTTTTTCTTGCGGTACTGGGGATAGAACACAGGGGCACTGCACCTCTGAGCCACACCCCCAGCCCTCTTTTTTGAGTATTTTTTTTTATTTTTTGAAACAGAGTCTCACTGAGTTGCAAAGGGCCTCACTAAGTAGCTGAGGGTGTCCAGGAACCGCGATCCTCCAGTCTCCACCTTCCAAATGCTGGGATTACAAGCATGCACCACCATGCCCGGTGTCCATTCTTGCCATTTCTAAAGCATAGATTTTTATATGTGTGGGGATGGATAGGTATAGCTCTATGCAATTATAAGTCATGCAGATTCTGGTATGTATCAACACGATATAGAACTGTTTTATCAGCACAAGGGAACCACCTCATGCTATACATTTATACTCACACCCATTCTGTTACCTCAGCCCTGTCCTCTGTCAACCATAAATTTCTATAATTTTATAATTTCAAGAATGTTACAAGCTGGGTGTGGTGGCACATGCTTGTAATCCCAGCATTTGGGAGGCTGAGACTGGAGGATCATGGTTCAGGGACAGCCTCAGCTACTTAGTGAGGCCCTTTGCAACTCAGTGAAACCCATTTTCAAAATAAAGAATAAAAATTGGTCAGGGGTTGTAGCTTGGAGGTAGAATGCCCCTGAATTTCACCCCTCATACCACAAAAATACCCTGTCATATACAGGGAAACCTATGATATGTGACTTTTGGGTATTACTTATTTTTCATTTGGCATAATTTTCTGAAGCCACAGTCACATTATTATATCTATTATGTTCCATTCCATTTTTTCTACTTAATAATATTCACAGGTATGGATATATCAAAATTTCTTTAACCATTACCCAAGGAAGGACATTTTGTTTTTATTCAATTTGTTATTAATAGCAAATCTGCTACAAATATTTGTATATAGATTTTCATGTAAGCATATGTTTTATTTCTCTGGGAATAATACTCAAAACTGTGATTTGGGGGGTCATATGACAAACATATTTATTTTTTTAAGAAACTTCTAAAGAATTTTCCAAAGTAAATGTAACATTTTATATACCTACCAGTAATGTTTGAGAGATCCATTTTCTCTGAATCCTTGCCAGATTTTGGTATTGTCATTATTTTAATCTTGACCATTCTATTGGGCCTACTATGATATCTCATTGTGGCTTTAATTCACATTTAAATAATCCCTAATGGTTTTGATAAACTGTCAGTCTTGATTCAAGTAAACTAGTTAGGTAATTATTTCTGAATTTTCAGCATGTATCTTCATTATGTGATGCTCTTATTTTACACCTAAAAATTATTAAACCATTCATTAAATACTAACTGCCATATATTATTTACTACATTTTTATATTCTATAATGGTAGAGATAGCTAGACTCTTAAAGAACACTAATGGAATCCTTCATTTCACATAGTAAGAACGTGTTGCCTAAGAATATTAAGTCACTTGGCTCATGATCATCATAGCTGGAACTAGAATTCAGACAGCTAGCTTCTTGGTCCAGCATCCTTTTTGGATACCACTGTATTCTGCCAGACTAGATATATGCATGTACACGTATGTATACACATGTGTGTAGGTGAATTATGTTAGGTTTACTACTCTCTCTAACAACCTGGCCTTTCAGTACACTTAAATAAGGGTTAACAAGGCTTCATATGTTATTATTTAAATTTACAAAGCATTTCAAGTTCTATGTAGCTGGATTCCTGGGGACATATGAAGATCAGAGCATTGGGGTAGGTGGCAGGGATGAATAGGGTAGATATAAAATTCAGTTGGTAGAAAGGTGAGTGGGTCTTTGAAATATTATGATTAGATTATGAGGGAAGAACCTTTATGAATGGGATCAGTGTCCCATAAAAGAGGCCCATGGGAGCTTGTTTTTCTCCTTCTGCTATGAGAAGATTCAAAGAAGCTGCCTTCTAGAAATTAGGGGATGACCCTCACTACATAAAAAATCCATCATCTTGAGGACTTCTCAGCCTCTAGGACACGGTGGCAAATATCTGTAATCCCAGTACTTCAGAGGCTGAGACAGGAGGATTACAGGTTTGAGGGCAGGCCTCAAAAATTTAGCAAGACCCTGTTTAAAAGTAAAAACATTATAAAATGGGTGTAACTTGGAGGTAGAATGCCCTAGGTTTCAATCTCCAGCACACCCCCAAAATAATAATTCACCTCGCCTATGACACTTTGTTATAGCAGTTCAAACAGAACAAGACAGTCACGTAGATAACATCTGAGAAAGTCATCCATGGAGATGGGTGAGAGAAATAATAGTCAGGCCACATTGAAACTGGCCTGCATTCCTGCCCCTGCACTAACTGGTTCTGAAGCAAACCATGTTGCTGAGGGTCTGTAATCTCTGGGTTCCCATTGACCTTGATGGAAGTGTGCAGCTGGCCATGGCAGAGAGAAGATGAAGATGCCCAAAGGAGGAGCAGGAAGTGGGGTTTATTTTATTTTATTTGTGTGTGTGTGTGTGTGTGTGTGTGTGTGTGTGTGTGTGTGTGTGTGCTCGTGTGTGTGTGCACGCACTGCTTGGGATGGAGCCCAGGGCATTTTACCTCCGAGCTATACCCCCAGCCCTATTTTTTATTCTTTATTTTGAAACAGGGTCTCACTGAGTTGCAAAGGGCCTCACTAAATAGTGTGATCCTCCTGTCTTACCCTCCCAAATGCTGGGATTACAAGCATGTGCCACCATACCTAGGAGGATTAGACAGTGGCAGCTAAGACAGTGCCTTCCACTCAATCCCCTTCCCAAGCATGCTAGAGGGAAACTACCAAATCAATGGGAAAAAATCTGATCCTTGTATTACTTTAGAAGTCATCATGTAATACCAGCTGAATATATAGATAAGTAAAACTAAAATCAGGGTGAAAGTAAAGAAAAATAAGGTGTTAATGGATTCTAGGTTCTAGTTTGTCAAGAGTTGTAGATGTTTAGGGATGGTAATTCGTTGGTATTTGGTGTCTAAGGCATGGTCGTAAAAAGGATGCTGAATGGAATGGATCTGAGAAGACATAAATATGCAGAGGCCAAGGTGCAGGATGGATCATTAATGATGACGTTAAAAGTATTTCCCATGAATGCAGGTCTTGGGCTAACAAAACACTATAAGCTAAAGCCTTTGTTAAATGAGAATGAGTTATCCAGAGCGTGGTAGAACAATCCTAAAATGAAGAAAAACAAATAGAGTAAAACAAATTTTCAATTTGGAGGGAGAAAGTTAATCTGAGAGCTGCACCTGAGGGATCAAGGAAAATATCGGCACTGTCTCCCAATCCTGTGGAACTCAGCAGTGAGGAAGGGCAGTGGTCTACCAGTGGTATCCCAAAAGATATTAATAGCATATACTAATGTTCTAAAACAAAAGTACAATAATGCATGTAGAACATTTAATATTTAACAGAAACACATAATAGGCTCAGGTTTTTTTTTTTTTTTTTTTTTTTTGCGGTACTGGGGATGGAACTCAGGATGTTCTACCTCTGTACTCTACCCAACCCTTATTTTATTTTGAAACAGGGTTTCACTAAGTTGCTGAGGGCCTTGTTAAGTTCCTGAAGCTGGCTTTTTGTCTCAGCCTCCCAAGTACTGAGACTGCAGGAATAAGCCACCACGCCTGGCTAATAAATATTCTTATTATACAAAGGAGATAAAATGTCTTTCATTTACATATAAAAATTCAAGTTCAAGAAGATCAAGTGATTTCCTCAAATCAATAGGACTCAAGTCTGTAGGGCCATAATGAGGAGCAAAGACCCATTATTTTATTGGAGTTTCTACTTGCCTGAAGGGTTGTGGCACCAGGAATAGGAATGAGTGTTTTATTCAGGGCTTGTTTGTATGAACTGAGTTACCCATCTCAAATTTGGGATTGGAAAAGAAGAGAAGAGGTAAAAAGGACTTATCAGAAAACTGTCTCAGGGTTTAAGTTGAATCATGCTAAGGAAGAAACTCTTACTTGAATTCAATTGAATCTGATTGTTGTGGCGTCTCTGTTTAATAAAATATTATTTTAATAAAGTTACAAGTAATGAATACTAAATCTAGTAAAAGCATTTTCTAACATATTAAAAAGTAGGTGTCTATACAATAATATAGTCTAGGGAATTATTATCCAAATCCATTTCCACTTAGTGTTTTTATCTTTATAGGTAAGCTAAAAAAAGTAATATTTATTTTAAAGTCAAGTAATTTACCATACTCTCTAAGACATAGATCAATCATAAATAGAAGTGGATATCATACAGCTGAAAATAGATTGACCATAAATAAAGGAGCATATCCTATAGCTGTATTGGAGAAAATGACATTAAAACTCTCAGAAGCATAAAGCCAATAAAGAGTTGAGGCATCTGAGATGCATATTCTTCATATCACATGAAATAAAAACTAAGGCATTTGTAAGAAATGACTCAGTGCAGAAAAGAAAATTGGAAAATAATAGAATGTAGAGAAATTATTCCAAAACATTGCCAATTAAGCATTCTGTGTTTGACTAATGTGGAATCAGAAGACACGTACTGAAGGAAAATAACTTTAAAAAAAGTCATGAATATTAACTGCTCAGCAGAAGTATGTCCAAGGATGGTGTGACCTATCAAAGAACAGGATGGTGGCCCTTTTTCTAGGTCCAAGTACAAAAATATCCCACACATTGGTAGAATTGCACATGAAATAAATGACAATAGTGAAACCTTACCAAAAGTCAGATTAAAATAGGCTTTTGGCTGAATTTGAGCCAAAATTTGATATACAGTTTCAGCCAAATACTTTCAGTGAAATTTCTTGAGAGCCAAAATGTTCTTTGAAGCCAAAAACACTATATTTGTGTGCATTACTATAACAGTATATAAATAAGGTGACCATATAATTTATCATACAAACTAGGACACAATTAAATGGAAGAAGATGCCATTGGTGATGCTGCTCCTACAATGGGCACTGACCCATTGTCTTGGACAAACCAGGACACGGGAGCACCTTCCATAAAAGCCATTCTTGTGTGATAGATTATGATAGTATTCATGGAAGAACAGTGGAAAATGCACATTTGGATATGATAACTTGAGTCAGAATGCTAGGATTAAAGTTAATTGGTTAGCTAATATTGCATCCTGAGATTCCAAAATAATTTAGTTAAAAACTCTATAGAAATAAAAATTTCAACATGTGTTTAAGAAATCCTGAAATCACAAGTGTGCTACTTAATGATTCCTCAGAGGAGAAATTAATCAGTACTTTGCCCTTAGATCTTATATGACAAAGCATGTGTATGCTAACTTCTGTACATTATACATCCGTGGGATTTTCACTTTTCTCCTTATCAAGAGAGCAACAAAGGCCCCTTCAGTTCTCAGGTCAATTTTCAGTAGAAGCAATCTTCCAAAGAAAAATATTGCTTTTCTTAAACTTTATTAAAAAACATTTTGGCAAAGGGATCAATGAACAAATTAAATTCAAGTCCATTCCCTTTTTTAGAGTTTAAGTGAAAATGATGACAGCAATGATGATGAAAGGTGCGTGCGTGCATGTGCGTGTGTGTGTGTGTGTGCTTGTGTGTGTGCTTGTGTGTGTGCGTGTGTGTGCTTGTGTGTGCATGTGTGCGTGCGTGTGCTTGTGTGTGCGCGTGTGTGCTTGTGTGCGTGTGTGTGTGTGCTTGTGTGTGTGCGTGTATGCGTGTATGCGTGTGTGTGCATGTGTGCGTGTGTGTGTGTGTGTGTGTGTGTTACTAAGGACTGAACCCAGGGATGCGCGACCTCTAAGCTATACCCCTAGCCCTATTTTATTTTGAAACAGGGCCTCATTAAGTTGCTGAGGCTGGCCTTGAACCTGCGATCCTCCTGCTCAGTTCCCAAGTACTGAGATTACAGATATGCACCACTATCTCTGGGAGATGAAAGGCTTTTGATGTCCCCAAGACATCTCCTGTACCTCCTTGGACACACAAACTCCCCATCTCAGTAGGTAAAACCACCAGCCATCGACGTACTGCTCAGACAAAATAGGAAACATAGTTGATCTTATCTTCACACAACCCGCGTCTCATCTGTCAGCAGAAATCAAGGTTCAACTCAGAAAGTGAAGTTGAATATGTTCACTTTTCTCTACTCACATTACTTCTCAAGCCACTTTAATTTCCTCTCACCAGACTTCCTCAGCCTAATATCCCTCTGGAAGAGTAGTGTGTGCATGTACATGTATCCATGTGTGTATCCGTATGTGTGTGTGTGTGTTCCTGAGGCTCAAACTCTGAGGGAATTCCACCTCCAAGCCACACCCTCAGCCCTACAGCCCTATTTATGTTTTATTTGGAAAAAGGATCTTGCTAAGTTGCTGAGGTCCTCACTGTTACTGAGGCTGTCCTCCAACATGAGATCCGCTGGCTAGGGTAATCTTAAAAATGTGGCGCATAGAATTTAATTTCTTGCGTAAGCTCTAAAGTGGCATTTCACCACACAAGAACAAGACAGCACCTCTGGTCTTGGCTGATCTGGATCTGTTGATCATGTCTCCAGATATTTTGTCCTCCCATCTCAATGACTCTGCCTCTTTAGCCTATTTTCTATTCCTCCAGGATACCCCCCTTTCCAGACTCTAGCTTGTCTCTCGCATATTCCTCCACTTATAATACTCTGTAGCAAGCTTTTCTTGGGCTAGTTCCTTCATCCTTCAAATATCTGCTCACAGAACCCTAAGAACTTTGATGACTCTTATTTTTCCACAGTTATTCCCTATTAAATAAGACAAGTTATTTTCTAGAGCAGGTATCATATACTAACAGTTGCACGTTTTATGCTTGTCTCCTACAACAGCATTGCAAACCTTTAGAGCAGGAGTTGACAAACCTTTATCAGTGAAGAAACAGAGAGTAAATATTTTAAGCTTTCAACAACAAAAAGTCTCTGTTGCATCTGCTTGACTGCCATTGTAGCTGAAGGCAGCTATAGGTACAGTAAGAAACAATGGGTATGACTGTGTCCAAATAAAACTTTACTTACAAAAAAATAACAAAGCAGTTATTGGTCTTTTTTTTTTTTTTTTGGTGGTACTGGGGTTCCTGGAAGCCCTTCTATCTCCGGGCTACACTCCCAGACACACACACACACACACACACACACACACACACACACACACACATATATATATATATATATTTTTTTTTTTAAAACAGGGTCTCTTAAACCAGCACGGCTGGTTTCGAACCAGCGCGATCCTCCTGTCTCTGCCTCCCAAGCGCGGGGATTATAAGCATGCACCACCACGCCCAGTGCAGCTATTGGTCTTAATGACCATGGTTTGTGAATTTTCTCCAGGGCTTTACTTTATATGCTTTGTTCTCTGCCATATTCTCAACATCTAGCACAAAGCATGTGCTCAGTAAATGCTTACTGAATGAATGAATTAATGGAGTTCCTTCTTTGTTCCTGGCAACCTGCACATGCTCAGCTTTTATCTTTACTAAAACACTGGAAGATAGGTATTATTATTTCTATTTTAGAGGCCAGAAAAATAAAGCTTGGGGAACTCTACTAATTCACCCCAATTGAGGTAGCTATTACATAATTTCCTAGGGCTACTGTAACCAAGTACCACAAACTGTATGACTGGAAATGACAAGACTTTCACAGCTGTGGAAGCTAGACTTACACAGTCAAAATGTCAGCAGGAACATGGTCCCTCTGAAGTCTCTAGGGAGAATCATACCTCGCCTCTTCTGGCTTCTGAAGGCTCCTGGCATTCCTTGGTGTGTGGCAGCATAACCCGCTTGCTGGAACTTTGTTCATGTCAGAGTTTCTGATTAGCATTCTACACATAATACAAATGTTGACCTCAAGTGCATTTGATACATACCTTATGAATAGAGACTTATATTTTCAACTACATTGTTTGAGCAAGAAGAATCATATCAGAAGTTCCATGTCTTTGGAGTTAACATTATTGGATACCAGGCCTGTAAGGCAAGATATTCCTCAAAGCTTGTCTAAGGCATGTTTTTCCCATTAGGGGAAAACATGGTTCTGTGGTCAATACATTTGGGATATAGCAGGCTAAACCACATAAAACAGAATTCTTAACTTCGACAAATGATTGCTTCCTACAACTTTTTTATTCACTAATGTATCTTATGAATTTCTAAGAGAGAGGTATTATACACAGTTTTTCCAAGTTCACTTAAATTTTTTATAGAGTATTTCCAGGAGCTAAGAATCTGTGCCATGTGCTTTGGTATACTTACTTTGGGTATCTGTTTCTTTATGTATGTGCAGAGAAGTTCTGCTTTTCTGGAGGCAAATTGGTAAAAACTCTTCTCCTAGGTTTTAGACATTGGTTTTGAACTCCAATGTAACAGATGAGTTTCCTACAGAAGGAGAAACACCATGGGCTGCGCCAAGCCATCCACTCATTATAGGTCAACTCAACCACTGGATCACTTATTTACTCGCTCACTACTTTCACATGAATGTATGTAGCCCAGGGAAGTAGCTATGAACATAAAAATAAGTGAAAAATGGATTATTGTTATCCAGATAATGAATGTAAGTAGTAGAGTAATTCTAATAAAGGAAAACTATGTTATGGACTGAATCATGTTTCCCCTCAAATTCATGTGTTGCGATCATAACCTCCAGCATCTACATTATGACTGGAGAAAAGATCCAAATTAAAGAAGCAAATAAAGTTAAATGAGATTATAAAGGTCAGATTCTAGTCCAAAAGGACTAGGGTCTGTATAGGCTGATGGAGAAACATGGTTCAAAATACACATGCACAGAGGAAGGCCTTGCAAGGTAAGACCAAAGAAGAGGCCATCTCCAAGCATGGAGAGCCTCACGAGGCACACGACCTGCTGGCACCTTTATCTTGAATGTCTAGCCTCCAGAACTCTGAGAAGGCAAATTCCTGTTAAACTCTCCCATTACTTTATTGTGGCAGCCAAAGCAAGTTCAAGCACCACTGGTAATTGTTCCTCAGGCCCTTGTTTCCTGGTGCTTTCCTCAGAGACTTCTAATGTCTATGAAGACCCTAAAATTCCTTTGATTGTACTTTAGAACTTCCTGAGGATCAGTTTGACTGCAAAGCTTCGAGGACAAGGCCTTGGTCGGTATCATACTTGTGCTACCATGCTGACTAGTGGAGAGACAAGCATCTGGCAGAATGAATGTACTGTCCACATTTATACCCTCCTCTGTGCATTAATAATTGAGAGCCAAACACATCTCAAAAGAGTTAGAAATGAGAAAAAACTATAAATGTTTTGCTCATAACTAGGAGTTTCAAATGTGCATTGTTATTTAGTTTCTTCTACTTTGAGACAAATATATTTATCCCCATTTTACAGACGAAGAAACAAAAGCACAGAAAGCTTAAGTGATTTGGCCAAGATCATAAAACAATGGGCAGAGCCAGAAATCCAACGCGGTATCTTTCTAGTCTGAATATGTGTGGGACCGAAGGAAAGAAGTATAACTTTTCAAAAGTGAAGAACCGATGCTGACCAGAGTGCTTTCACCAACTGTTTAATTGGAGGAAAGAAGAAATCTAGATAGACAGAAGGATGGTGAAAAATGATTAAATTTTTATTTTTATTTTTGGTGGTACTGGGGTTCCTGGAAGCCCTTCTACATCCGGGCTACACTCCCAGACCTACTTTTTATATTTTTTTATTTGGAAACAGGGTCTCTTAAGCCAGCGAGGCTGGCTCCGAACCAGTGTGATCCTCCTGTCTCTGCCTCCCAAGTGCGGGGATTACAAGCGTGCGCCACCATGCCTGGCAAAAATGATTGAATTTTTAGTGGACAACTTTCAGTGACTTTGTCATTAGTGAAGTGATGACCAAAAAAGGTAGAACAATATTAAAGTAAGTGAATAATGATGATACGCTGGTTATGATGGCACACACCTGCAATCCCAGAATTGGAAGGCTAAAACAGGAGGATCACAGGTTCAAGGCCAGCCTTAGAAAAATAATGAAACCCTCAACAACTTAGTGAAACCCAATTTTAAAAGAAAAAATATAAATAAATAAAGCAGGCAAGCAGAGGTGTAGCTCAGAGGCAGGATTCCCCTGGGTTCAATCCCCAGTACCAAAACTTAATGTGATTATAAAGCACTATTGAACAAAAATAATCCGGTTGTCTTCAGTCTTCTCCAGAATAAACCTTCTCAGTTCATCCAACCAGCACCTGTGTAGTGTCATTTCAAAGACTGTTCATTCTTACTTTGGACATGACCTGATTATTATTTTTTGAAAATAGTTGAAAGATTTTCAGATAGAAAAGGGGTTTACACATAGGGGTGGTATTAAGAGCCTTCCATTACTGAGGGTATTCAAATAGATGCGTCCCTATGGAAGTAATTCCTCTGTTTAAAGGCAAGTCAACTAAAATCTAAGTTCTTTAAACTTGAAGATGCTAAAATTCATAAATATCATCATCATCTCAATGAACAAAGTTAGGCTTGGATTAAAAAAAAGAACAAAAAATACTAACTTAAAGAACTCCCCGGGAGAGAAATATCAGCTCTCTTCTCACCAGTGCTGAGATTCTCACTAGGAAATTGTTCAATTTGAACCACTTCTATATTGATTCTTTAGAATTACATTAACAAAACTTAGTCTCGAGGTTTCCAAGCTGATACTATTACCTATTCTGAAAGGACTGTCTATTAATTTTTGCCTTTATCAGCAAAAGAAGCTCATCCTTAATGCCTATCATTGGGCCAGGCATTGAACAGAAGCTTCTTAAAATACAATGGGACATGCTTGGGTGTCGTTCTTATCTAGGATCAGTGTTTCTTGAGAAGTATCTGTGGAGGCTGAGAAGTGAGGACAGGAGAGCGCGCATCATTAGAGGAATCGGAGGAATCAGAGGAGACAATCCATTTACAAGCACCAGAGAGGTGCAGTTATTAGGTGGGCGCCATGGGGCTGCCCAGAGCGCTGAATGAGAAATTAGAGTTACTGTGTCGTGGGGCTTTTTGAGGGGGAAAATAGGCTACACTGCAGAACAGCCCTAGCGAGGATGGGTCAAGACAGACGCTGCATTGAAGAGTACAACGTGCTCTTAAAACCCAGGCGGTTGGAGAGGTGTGCGTGTGTATGTGTGTGTGAGATGTATTAAAATTATACAGAAAACCGCATCGCTGTGGCTGTAAACACTTGACTAGTAACTGAGGAGACATGGTGGCAGGGGGACCGCGTCCAGAGGGCTTTCCACCCCGCTGCTCGTGCCTGTGGGTGCCCCATCCTGGGGCCGCTCTCGGGTGAAGACGGCGCGAGCGTGGACGAGGATGGCTAGCGCAGCGGAGGGCAGGGCCGGGCGGCGCTCGCGGGGAGGGTACCTGGCGGGCGGGCCGGCGGGGGCGGCGGCGGGGGCGGGGCCCGGGGAGACTCCGCCCCGCGACCCCGCCCGCCCCGCGGAGCCGCCCGCCCGGCCGAGCCCGCGCCCGCGCCCCGCGCCCCGCGCCCGCCCCCGCCGAGCTGGGCTGCGGGAGGCGGCGGCGGCCGGCGCGCCCGCCACCAAAACAAAGGCAGGTCGGCGCCGGCCGGCATGGGAGCCCGGGCCCGCGCGGCCCCCGCCGCCCGCAGGGCTGCGCCGTGAGCCGGGACCAGGGCGGCGGCGGCGGCCAAGATGTCCTCGGCCGTGGGGCCCCGCGGCCCGCGCCCACCCACCGGGCCTCCCCCCATGCAGGAGCTGCCCGACCTGAGCCACCTGACCGAGGAGGAGAGGAGCATCATCATGGCAGTGATGGACCGGCAGAAGGAAGAGGAGGAAAAGGAAGAAGCCATGCTCAAGTAAGCCGCCCCCGGCCGCGCCGGCCGTGCCCAGCCCCGGGTCCGCTCGCCGGCTCCGCGTCCTCGGGGCTGGCGGGGGGGGGGGGCGCCGGGGCGGGCGGGGGCGGCCCGAGGTCGGGGCACCGGAGGGAGGTGAGGGCGAGCGAGCCCGGGGCGCGGAGCCCGGAGCCGAGAGCTGGCCGAGCCCCGGGAGCCCCGAGGGCTGGGCGGGCGGCCGCGTGGGGGGGGGGGTCTCGTGAGCACGTCTGGAGGCGCGGACCCCCCGGTGGAGGGCCCGGGGCCGGGAGCAGGTCGGGGGCCAGGAGGAGGAAGAAAGGGGGTGGGGTGGGGTGGAGAGGTGCTGAGGACAGCTCCTCTTCTGGAGTTGTTTAGCAGGTCGGAGTTACCGGAGAAAAAGGTGCCGGTATTTATATAATAAAAAGGTTTATTTTCAGTGCTCGTTTTGGTACTCATTCATCTCACAGATCAAGGTTGGGTCTTTTTTTTGGGGGGCAGTTGCCATCTTTGGTAACCTACCTCCCCAGCTTCTTTTTAACCTTTTCCTCATAGTCTTCTGCACAGAGTACCTGTGTGAACACTGATTTTCCTCCCCGTATATAAAGACACCGCCAATACAAAGTTTTCAATAATGCTAGAAGCTGATGGGGACTCTGGCCTGAATAGAATAGAGGATCCTCTTAACTGGTTTCCAAGAGACCTCCGGGGCCTGCTTAGTTCCTGGAGGAAGCAGCCCAATAAGGGATCGTCTATTGGCACACATCCTCTTTGCTGTAGAGCCCATCAGCCCTTCAGGGGATCTCTGCCTGGTGCCCCATTTTCCTGGGGAGGTTGCTAGTGGTGCAGGCGTGTGTGACACCGTCTGCTGCTGCTTGCCTCAGACAAAACTGCTTGCAAGGTGCTGCAGAGACGGGCTTTCCTGACTCCCTAGCGTCACCCATGGAGCAGAGCTGAAGGGGACTCAACCCTGCCTTCCCTTGGGAGATGTTCATGTTCTCAAGAAAGTTTTACACTCCAGGCTGGGGAAATTTAGAGACCCTGACAGTGACTGATTTCTTGGTGCCCCCCCTTAGCTGTCTGGGGTGTATCTGGGGGCAGGAAACTGGCATGAAGAGCCAAAGGGGACCTGTTGAATCTGGGGTTAGCTGATTGTGAAGGGGGTAGGGAGGTAGCAGGGGTGACATGCACACCTAGCCCGCTTCTCTTTCCCCACCCCCAGGACTGCCTCCTGAAGAGGGGGTGCTGCCCAGGAAGGTTTCTTCTGCTTCCCCTTAGTGAAGCAGAGCCCAAGAGAGGAGTGAAGGGCCACATTCACAGATGGATGAGTCCCAACCAGTGCAACCGCCACCTTGAGTGTGGAGGGGGAGATTGAAGGAGAGACCTGGGGGAGTCAGGCCTCAGCAAAATAGTAGACATGCAGTCATTCCTGCCCTTTCATTATAGACTCAGAGAAAAAGCTGTCAGCTCAGAAGGCCAGAGCTGGCCTGTTCTATAAAGAGCAGCAGGTTTCTGAATTCCCTGCTCCTTCTCATCCAAAAAAACAAATACTTTAAGCCTGCTGGCTTGAGGGAGGCAGAACCCTCATTAATCTGCCGCCTGTCCCTAGTGGAAGAATGACGTCCCTGGTGCTGCAGGCTTCCCCTCTTCTGAGCCTGGAAGGAATGAATGGTGTCCGCTGGTGCTGCTGTCTGTGTGTCTGTCTGGGTGTCGGTCTGTCTGTCCTCACTGGATGCAGCCCCTGCCACCTGTCCAGGACACCTATTCCCTGGTCAGGATTTACAGGCTTGCTGCTGTCCTTTTGGTGTTCACTGCAGACAGCAGGTGGATGGAGGCCTCCAGCAGCTAGTGAAATCAGGGGCTGCTGCTTGACAGAGCCCAGAGCAGAAAGGGAGGAAGGTAGTGGCCATCATGCCTCTCCACCGGCCGGTTGAAGTGTGGTGGAGAGTGGAGATTTTTAAGTGGGAGTGGATGAGTTTTAGGACAAAATCCAAAACCTGTTAAGTGCCCAAGGACAACAATTAGAAGATCATATGGGTTTGTGACAAGTAAAAATTAGGATCCGGGTCCAACTGCTCATGTCGAACACCTATTTCACTGCTTTTCCTGTGACTGCTTTCCACTTGCTTGCAAATATTGCTCCTTTATTGCACAGAGTCACACAGTATCGTAGTATGTGATGCTGTTACACAACAGCTCTCTCTAACCCAAGACCTCTGCATTGACTTTATCAAATCCACCTCCCCTGCTAATGTCTGTTGTGCAGTGGTGGATTGGTGAGTGTTGGGGAATCCTAGCTTGCTGTCCTCAAAGCGTGTCATATTGTCTACAATGGGTAGAATGGTGCTGTACTTTTTTTTTTATAGGGGCCACTTTATTTCTTAAAAACTGGGGATCATAGGACTGTTCAGCTGGCACATATATATATGGAACTTAATGACATGTAGTCATAGGTGGGGCCTTTTCTTAACTTTGGGAAAAGGGTGCTTTTCACAGGGCTTCAAAATATTTCTTAAATCAGAAAAAAAAGTTTTTGTGGGAATGTGTGCTCCATCATATCACACTTCTGAGACCTTCCAAAGCTAAAGTTCTGTTAACAGAGTGATTAGACTTAAAATTCACTTATATGGTAACTTCAGTGCTGTCACTTTGAGCTACCTACTGTGCATACTCTGTCTCTCTCCAAAGTATAAAAACGCGCATTAATGGAGAGAATGAGAAAATTGATGGGTAAATATGCCAAAGCAGACTTGCAAAATATCACTGAAATGTATTTGTATAGTTTCCTTGGTCATGATTGCAAATTACTACTTGAATTCAGTTTTGATAATGTCATTAAATATGTATAAATAGAAAAATCAACTACTCTCAAAATTTAGAAAAATTTATATGAAATCAAAAGTCTCTTATCTTAAAAATAGTTCAGTTTTTGCAAAGTGCACTAATTTTAAATACTATTGCCATGTAATTAAAAGTTGTTGACTCCTGAAAATTATATTCAACAATTGATTGAGTTATCTGTAGATTAGAGATCTTTTCTTAATCTTAGTAGGTGTGTGTGTGTGTGTGTGTGTGTGTGTGTGTGTGTGTGTGTTCTGGGAGCGTTTTGAAACCTTACTTCCTCAATGAATACTCCTTCCAATAACTGTCACTAGACATCATGAACCAATATATTACATGGACTAAAAACTATATTATCTGGGACCTAAATCAGAGAAGATCTCATTAGATATAAAATCTTATTCCTTTTTTATAAAAGCTTCATAGAAGAAGGAGCTGCAGAATAGTAAAGAGAAGAGAAAAATAGAAGCAGAGAGCTAAAAGGATGGTTTGTGAATGGAAACTGAGAACCATATTGGAATAGTTAATAAAAATAGCTAACATTTATCGAGCATTTACCTCATTACTCTAAGTGGTTATTTAATCAAATGCCAAATCAGTGAACTGTGCTCATTTAATATATGTATAAATATTTGGATTCTCACAGTAGCCTATGCAGAAGGTAAGTCAGATGTGAGACTTCTCAATTCTTGACCCTATGCTTAGTTCCAGTAATGCCCTGAATTGACTTACACAACATGACCCAACCATAATTGAAACTGAGACCTTTCAGTCTAAGTCCAGCCAGATGTTTCCCTAGATACTACAGTCTTTCACGAAGAAGCCTCTATTTCATCCATATTTTCCTGAAACAAATTTTTGGTCTTTCCTAAGTTTCACATACGTGGTCTGACCAACACTAGGCTAATTCAGAAGATGAGCTGCTAACCATGGGTGGTGGCTGGAGCTTCTCTGACACTGGTTAATAGAACATTAAGGGAAAAGGAATTGTCTGCAGTTCAAAGATAATGCAAAGCACCATAGAAATATCATTTCAAGGTTCTAGTTATACTTGCTATGCAAATATGGGCAAGGCAATTAAATTTGAAGTGTATAAAGTTCGATTTTTTAATAAAGTCTGAAATCCATGGTTTGAATCGATTTATGAAGAATATTGGCTTTGGGCTTCTGTCTCTTCTTAATAAGGAACCTAGTCCCTTTTTCAATCATCTGTAAAAGCTACCTCATCTATGGAGAATATATAGAAGAAAGAGAATTCCTGTAACTTCAGCTTTCTTCTTTTTATCCTCCAAACAAGTATATTTTTGTAGTTGAAGTATGTTCATAATGCTCATTTTGAGAGGCCTCAATTACCAACTGGAAAAAGAATGGAATATAGACCAGGGAAACTAGGCAGGGGTCGTGATAGCTTTGCACATTTTACTCTTTCTTATGCTTACCTCTTACTGAGAAGCTAGGCTTGTCTATACTTACTAGTTTTATAATATTAGTGAAAGAGCATTTGCTCATGGAATTTGGTCCTAGAGTCTAGAGAACAAAGGTTAAGAAATAAAATAAGAGAAGAACTTCCTGTGGCTCATGGCATTTTCTGTTATTTTCTGAGTACTCTTATTTGGGCTTTTTGGTTCTGGCCCAGATTGTCTCTCTAACCCCATATGTGCCCAGGACTTTCCTGACCCAATTGATCCTTTGTTCACAGGGCTTCCTAATTCCTTAGCAATTCCCCTAGTATTCTCTTCTGTGGGGTATCTCTTCTCATTGCTGTTGTTCTGAATTTTATTTCCTAACAATGTATCACATGACATTTAATTAACCAATAAGACTAGATAGTAGAATTTCAGGTATTAAAAGTGGGTCAAGCCCAGCGCTTGTAATTCCCGCACTTGGGAGGCGGAGACAAGAGGATCGCGCAAGTTGGAAGCCAGCCTCACTGGCTCAAGAGACCCTGTTTCCAAATACAATATAAAAAATAGGTCTGGGAGTGTAGCCCGGAGGTAGAAGGGTTCCATCCCCAGTATCACCAAAAAAAAAAAAAAAAAAAAGTGGGTCAGGCATTGGGCTATTTAGGTAGAATAAAGAGAGGCTCCTTTTCCTACAGCCTACTGTTGGCTTAGTTCCCACCATTTAAAAACTGCCATAGTCAGAAAGGGAGAAGAGCACTGCATAGTTGGATAAAAAATGGGCTAGATCTTTGTCTTAACACTATTACTTTTTGTGGGTATGAACATTGTCAGGTGGACCCATTCACGCTTCAGTTTGTGTGTAAAGTGGGATATATAATGCCTGCCCTTTGAATTTATGAAGCCTTAACATTTAAAGTGGAGGCATCCCTAGACTTTAAATTACTGTACGTAAGAAAAATGCCATCACTGTGTTTATGTTTCTTTAAAACTATAGAAGAATCCCAAGATGATCTTTTCCATGTTGGTTGTAGCCTCTTTGGAGCTTGTGGAGATGAACTTTTATAGTGGCCATCCATCCTGTCATGAGAGCCATGCCTTGTGACTGGGATTGCAACAACTAGTGCCAAATTTGCTAAGGAATGAAGAGGCAGAGAGACTCCAGAGAGACTCCAGGGCCTGCTCTGAGGTCATTCTTACCTTCTTTCTAGTTCTCTCTCACTCTCTTTAATGTAGTTTTTGTCGTACTGGGGATGGAACCCAGGGGCATTCTGCCTTCGAGTTACACCCCCAGCCCTATATTTTATTCTTTATTTCTGAAACAGGGTCTCACTGAGTTGCAAAAGCCTCACTAAGTAGCTGAGGCTGCCCGCAAACCAGGACCCTCCTGTCTCAGCCTCCCAAATGCTGGGATTGCAAGCGGGCGCGCTCGCTCTCGCGCGCGCAAGCGCGCGCGCGCGCGCTCTCTCTCTCTCTCTCTCTCTCTCTCTCTCTCTCTCTCTCTCTCTCTCTCTCTCTCTCTTTCTTGTTAAATAGTTCACAAATGGTTTTAGTACAAAAAGCAACGTGGGGAAAATAATAGTTTGAAATAGCTAATAATTAAAAATGAGATGAGAAATTAAGATATTTCCTCATTTTTTGGCTAGAAAAAAATAAAGCAGACCGATTTTAGTTTCACTGAATTTAATAAAGTAATCATTTCAGATTTAGCTGAATTAGGAGCCTTATGCTTGTCAAGTAGTAGTTTCTCTTTCATATCAGTTTACCAGTGAATGATGTAATAAATTGTATATGTGTAAAAATTTTTTAAGTTTCTATACTAAATGCCTTAGGTTTTCTATATCTACCTTCTCACACTCTTGTATCAGGCTTATGTACACTTATTTTGAGGCAAGTCAGTTTTCAGCAGATGATAGATGGTAATATATTGTGGCATTTGCTTGGGATTTTTCTCCTTTTATTACTATATTGTGTGGACTTTCAATATATATGAATGCTTATTTAAAGATAAATTAGTTATTTAAGAGAGGAATGACCTAGGTGTTCCATTTACTTATTTGTTTATACCAGTTTACTGCTATAATTCTGGATAGTACTCTTTTTCTCTCAATTGTAAGTTTCAGCCTGGATGACAAACTGGATTGTCTTTCTCTTTATAGATCTTGCTTTCTTTACCCCAGATTATCCACTCAGTACTTCAGAAAATCAAGCAGTTGATACTCTTAAAATATGCCTTACCAATAAGTAATATAAGCAAGTTGTAGATATAGAATCTTAAAGTCTTGGTAAATAGGAATACTTTTGCAGAGAAGGAGAGATTATCTTAACAGAGTCTCAAGATGCTAATTTTTATAGCAAAGTTGAATTTAAATTTTCAAATATTTTTTAAATAATAATAGTTATAAATTACAATTGCATATAGGACATCCTTTATGGAAATTCTCCTTTGAGTTTTGCAAAAGTGCAACATATAGTTTAAGGAAGATATCTTTGGTGGTATTCATTTAAACAGATTTCAGAATGTAACATTTTGATAATTCCACTGAAGTCTAGAGAGTAATATAAGGTAATGCTGTAGAAAATAATTTAATACAATTTGTAAGTAATTAATGCATTTAATTAAAATATTATCTATTTTAAAGGCATGTAGTGAATGAGACATCTTCATGAACTGTAGAAGATAATACCTTTGTAGTTATTTACATTGTGTTTAATATTTTGTATTACTTATCATTAGACTAAATAACTATTGTCTGGAAGATGTTACTGTATTAAAAACCAAATAAAGTATCTGTACTGTAATATAAATGTGTGGCAGTATTTAATTTTTCCAGTGGACCCTCATATATTAATACACATAATTACCAGTGGGAACTAGTATTATAATATTATTTACTGATGGAGTTTTCTTCCTGCATTTGCAAGAGTTTACATAGTCTACTGGACTATTTCTCAACTTACACTTCTGTACTTAAAGCATTATCAATTTATATTTGAAGAGCATTCTTAATCTCAAGAATATCAAGTTACTTTAAAGTTGTAAATTACTGGTATACAAGTATTGTGTGCCACATTATTGCTCTTGTCACTTAAATATAGCTCTTAACAAATGTAATGAGGCTTTTTAAGGAGTGGCTCGCTGTTTTGTTTTTGATGTGTGTGGTTCACATTTTGGTAAAAATGAGGCAAGATTGCATTTGAAGCAGCTGAGGAATGTATAAACCAATGTATATGAGTTATATTCTTTAAACATGGGGTAGTGTAGATCTACACTTAGAGGCTGTACCCAGGCCAGAAGGATTACTTAGCAGATTGGTAGAAAGAGATGAAAACAAATAAAGTAAGCAAATGACTTTTTAAAATATATTTCACACAGCTTGGCCGAATTATCTTCCTTTAGTTATCTCTGCATTGTAATATATTGAAGCTTAAGTCTTCTTCCCTCTCTCTCTTTTTTTAAAAGGGTCTATTTTTTCATTGTGGTGTTTGAAATAAAGGGATGTTGAAATGAACAGTTGGATATTAAAATTTTAGCAAAAAGAAAATTTATAAATAGATTCTACGTTGGTATTCCATATGATGGTTGTGATAATTTTCATAAAATATATATATAATTTTCAATACAGTAAGCTGTTCTTATCATGAGAATAGATATTTTAGTTTACAGATGTCTATATACCTACCCTAGGCCAAATCTATCCACCTAAAATATAGTAGCCTGGAGTAAAAATTTGATGATAGTCTGAAAATGATACTGTGGACCGAGTATTATTCCAGACATCAGAACTAGAAAGAGATTCTATGGTATTTGAAACTCCAAAGGTCTAAGCTGTAATGGTTTTTATTGAATATGACTATGATTTGTAATCAGTCAAGTGGCTGGTTCCTGCCTTCTAGGAAGGCAGCGTAGTTGAACACACACACACACACACACACACACACACACACACACACAAAGCAAAATCAAAACAAGAAAAGTCCATAATCCTAGATCACAAGAAACACATACTTTACTTGGTAAGTAGTACAAATTTTTTAAAAACATAACATAATCTGTACTTTAGGACAATACTAAATAGTGAGGAATACAAAACAATGAGTTAGTGTTTATATGATCTAATTTGAGTTAGTGCAAATGAGTTAGTGGTTATAATAGGAGCCGAAGATCATTTTGAAGCTTTCTTTTCTTTCTTTTGCCTTTCTATCTCCATTTTCTTTTAACTAGCCTTTAAAAAAATTATGTCCCCTTGACTCTCACATATTGGGTTTCTCATAGGTTCTACTCTCAGACTTTTACTCCTCCATTTTATATGGAGTACCCGGTCAATTTCAAACAGTGGCTTAAACTATGCTTATGTACCAATGATTTCCCAAATCTAGATTAATATATTAGAATTTTCTGCCAAAATCTGAATTCATACATTATACTGCCTGTTAAACATTTCAGCCTGCATGTCCCGAGGGCACTTTAAGCCAGCACCCATCATAAGTTCCTTTCTTTCTTTTTTTCTTTTTTCTTTTTTTGTCTAATCCCAGTACTTTTTGTGCATTTACTGTCCTTGTGGATAGCATATCTTCATAAAGTACCCTTCTTCAAGGTTTAGTGTTAAGCTTGACCATCTGCATCTTGCTTCCTGCCTCCCTCCTCTTGCTCCCATGTCCCTCTGACACAGCCTTCTAGAACTAGTTCTCAGGGTTCTCAGGTGTTACTATGTCTTTACAGCTTGGTGACCCCACTGTGTTCTTCCCTTTGAGAGAGAGCTTCCTCTTAATCCACCTGATTTTTACCTTTCAAACAAGCTCAGGTGACACCTCCTCTGTTATATCTTCCCAGTCTTTCCAGATCGATTTTGATATTGTTCTCTGTACACATTTTCAGTTTTCTACTCTCAGTACAGCATAAACTCCCGAGAGTCAGATAATTCTTTGCCATATCTTTCATATAAGCTCAGAGCCTGAAATATAACAAGTGCCCTGTTTTGTGAAACTAACATGAATGGGTGGATGGATGGAAACGATGTAGATTGGAGGAGTCACCTAAGGCTGCTGGGATGTGTGTGGGAGAGGAGAGTGGGATGGTTATTCTAGCCATGGGAATCCAATCAGCAGATCCTGAAAGGAAAGAATAAGCTAATTGCTTTGGCTATTGAGAGAAACAGGTTGACCAAAATTTATGAGGAAATAAATATTGGATATTGCAAGGTAAAATTAAAATATAATTTTTCTGATGGTCTGTTGTGCTCTTTATTTATCCTTCACTGCTTTTTGAAAGAGGGCAGTCGTAAGTGTTTGGATGTCAGCGTGGGAGGATGTAAATAGCATATTTTAAAAAGTAATCCTTTAGAAAGCCATGATTAATGGACACATTTTTAAAATAAAAAATCACTAATTTAAGTAACAATTTAAATCATAATATATGTTTTCTGATTTGGCATTTTACTATTAGATCAGATACACATGACTTAACGTGTTGTAATTATTATTATTATTATTATTATTATTATTAATTTTTTGGTGGTGGTACTGGGGGTGGAACCCAGAGGCTTTCTACCTCCAGGCTATACTCCCAGACCTATTTTTTTTGGGAAACTGGGTCTCACTAAGTTGCCGAGAACCTCACTAAGTAGCTGAGGCTGGTTTTGAACCTGTGCAATCCTCCTGCCTCAGCCTCCCAAGTGCAGGGATTACAAGTGTGTGCCACCATGCCCAGCCCTATTAATTATTTTTCTAACTAAAAGTCCCACCACAGTGAAGTCATCCTCTAGACTTGGACTTCTTGAAGATTGGAGTCTTATATTAATCATTTTTGTGTTTCTATTGCCTAGGCCTGTGCTAGTATATAACAGGACCCCAACAAGTGCTTGTTGAACTAAATTGTATAAGTTGGTGTGCCCTGGACACAGAAGCACTGATCTTTGCATTTTAGAAACTGAACTCTGTTGAGATGTAGACAAGCACTTAGTCCCGGCTGGCAAATACTCAGTTCATATGCAACCTCCTGCAGCAAGAGCAGCACCAGTAATAAATAATACCTCAAAACCTAACTGAACATACGGCTCCAAGTCATCAGTTGACAAGAGTTGGCAGTCAAGGCAGACATGATGGCACATACCTGGAATCAGAGAGTGGAGACCAGCCTCAGCAATTTAGCAAGGCACCCTTAGCAGTTTAGGTTTTTAGCAACTTAGTTTCAAAAAAAAAAAAAAATGGGGCTGAGGTGGAGCTGAGAGGTAGAATGTCCCTAACCTCAATCCCCAGCACCACCACCAAAAAAATAAAAAAGTAAAAAATAAAACAGAATAAAAAGGTAAAGGGAGGAAGAAAGAAAGAAAGGAGTTGAGAATCAAAATGGGAATCCATATGTGAACCACTAAAGATTTATTCCAACTCTAAGAAAAGAAAACTGAGGGTCACTTACTCTTTAAAAAGGCTTTCATTATTAATTAATGACAGAGCTGGGAGCAGACAGCCTCCAGGCCTTCTATATCTCCATCCAGTGGTTTTTTCCATTGTCACTCTCCACCTGGTTCCATTTTAACTACCAACAATTTGAACAATTTACTTTTTTCAAATCTGAGTTGACTTGCTTATTTTTTAACCATTATATCTTATTATATAAAATTCCAAGTAAACTTTTAATTATTTTGTTGATTTTAAATTTAGTTATAGTAAGTATTATTACTAAAAATAAATGGATCATTGCCAAGGACTAAGAAAAATTTTATTTAAAGGTTTCCCTTGAAATGATATTTGTTGCAATTATTTTAAGATATGTTAATATGTTTTAATTGTGATTATTTTTAAATTTTTAATACTTCTCTGAAAGGTAAAGGTTCAATATATAGTAATTTATTTATGATTCCAAATAGCTTTGACTTCTATGCTTTGAATTATGTATATATTAAAATAACATACTCTTTTTTTACTTAGTGAAGTCAGCTGGTTTTTGCTCACTGTGAGGAAAAGAGCATTGGTTCCTCTTCATTTGAAAGTTTAACTAGACTTTTGATCAGTGATCCAAGGAAAATCAATGGGTTGGAAGGGAATGTTTATTCAAATATATATCCATAAACTTATAGATCTACATATATACATGTATACGCCCATGTTACCTATACACCACACATATGATCTCTCATACCTGACCTGAACACTTAAAATAACTATATGAATCTCTCATACCTGAACACTTAAAATAACTATATGAATAGCCGGGCGTGGTGGAGCACGCTTGTTATCTCAGCATTTGGGAGGCTGAGATAGGAGGATCTCGGTTTGCAGACAGCCTCAGCTACTTGGTGAGACCCTTTGCAACTCAGTGAGACCCTGTTTCAAAATAAAGAATTAAAAAAAGGGCTGGGATGTTGTTCAGAGGTAGAATGCTCCTGGGTTCATCCCCAGTATCGCAAAAACAACAACATCAACAATATGAAGTCTTTTTACAAAGAGACTAATTTTATTTCATTTAGAAATTTGCATGAGCTAGTCCTGACTTGTGAGTACCTTTTGTACTAAGGGATTTTGTCCTAGTGTCTATTCTCGAAGATACAGTCCCAGATCCATAGGATCCCACCCTGTTTATAACTAATCAGACTAATGAAGAACACTTGATCAAGGAAGGCCACTTGCTTCATTGACTATCCAAAGGCAGCGATTATCTTTCTTAGTTTAAATAAGAAACCAACCAGAGAGTCAAACAGAATGAGTGACTCCCATTCATTTTTTTCTTAAAAAAAAAAGAATGCTTATGATATAGTAGATAGTGTGTTAGAATTAATAGAACCATGTACTCCTTGCCTTTTTTTAGAATAAAGTACATTTTATTTAAATAATTATCTAGCCTGGCATAGTGGCACATAGTACTGTAATCCTAGTCCTTGAGAAAAGGATCATAGTTTGAAACCACCCAGTCTCAGCAACATAGCAAGACCTTTAACAATTTAGTGAGACCTTGTTTCAAAATAAAAAATGAAATAGGTCTTAGGGTATAGCTCACTCCCTAGTACCTCCCACCCCACAAAACCACCTATGTAAAGTTAAAATCTAGGATAAATCTAGGACAGAAAAATATTTGATATTTTGAAAAGATAATACATACTCAAAACCTCGAGCAACAGGCTGTCCAGGAATGGCTCCCTGTGGGAATGATAGGACTGAGCTAAGATCAGAGGATGAGTGGTGGTTAGCTAGGGGTCTGAGGGGCGGGGGAGAACCTGCCTGACAGAAAGTACCTGCCGGGCTTCTGATGGGAGGGAGAACGAAGAGTTTTAGGAGTGGAAGGGAAGCCAGTATTGTGGAAGAGAATAAGGTCAGGAGAAAGCCAGGTGGGCTGTGGTTGAGAGAATTCTGGAGAGGTAGGCAGAAACCAGGGAATGTGGGAGAGAGTCACGTTAGAGAGTTTTACACTTATGCAAAGATCGAGACTTGAAGAGATGTATGGTAAAATTCCATTAGTGTTTGTAAAGGTCACACTGGCTGCAGTATCAGCATAGATTGGGTGAGAGCTCAGGGAGTGTGTTTATAGATTAGCTAGGAGGCAACTGCAGAGGTCCAGGTGAGAGGTGTTAGAAGCAAGGACTGCGGTGGTGATGGGGAAATGTGAGGCTTTGAGCGATACTTCTCAAGTAGAAGTCCCACACTTCTTTTTTTAAAGGATTGTGTGTGAGTTGTCTTCTGATTGTTGCCACCAGTTTTGGAGAGTGTCTGGAGCAGAGGGACCCAAATTTATGCGGTTTATTGCCCCCTTTTCAGGAAGAAATTATTCACTGCCCTCTGAAAATCTACCTTCTTTAAACAAATAAAGAGAAAGATGCAGTGACAAATTTGCATTTTTATGTATCTACAGTTCCTTTGAGCCCATCCCTCCCAGGGAGTGGTGCTGCCTACTTCAGGAACATATGTGAAGGATGGAAGGGATAAGGATATCTTAATTAGTGGGCTGTAAGTAAGGGATTATGAAGACGGGATAAATGGGAAATGTAAATTTATGAGACACCTGTACATAGTGGCCATGTAGCTATTGGTGAGAATGAGGATACATTTCAGAGCAGGAAAAGGCCAGGAAATAATGTGCACTAAGAAAAATTAACTCTTAGAAGCTGAAAGAGGACAATGGTCCTGCAAAGATAATAAAGAGGAAATGACCAGAGTGGTTAACATAAAACCTAGGAGAATATTGTTTCACAAGTGAAATGGAAAAGAATATTTTGAGTAAGTAAGGCATACTCATTAGGATGTCTAACATAAAAAATGCTGGTGAAGCCGGGCGTGGTGGCGCACGCTTGTAATCCCCGCGCTTGGGAGGCGGAGACAGGAGGATCGCGCAGGTTCGAAGCCAGCCGCGCGCGCTGGCTTAGGAGACCCTGTTTCTAAATAAAAAATATAAAAATAGGTCTGGGAGTGTAGCCCAGAGGTAGAAGGGCTTCCAGGAACCCCAGTACCACCAAAAAAAAAAAAAAAATGCTGGTGAAGAAAACGTGCAACTAGGACTGTTAAAAACTGGGAACGTAATACGGTACCACCACCTTAGAAAACAATTTGTAGGACAGTTCTTACAAAATAGAGGTCAAGTTTATGCAGATAAGTAGTGAATGTTCAGTGGAACTGGGGAATGAACTTAACAATTATTACAACCAGATGCTAGAATGCAGATTATTAAAAGTTTCTCTGTTTTAATATATGTGTTTTAATATATGTGTGCTAGTGATTTCACATGGAGGGTTGACTCTTGAGTATGTGAAATCTCTGATGCCAATCCTCCTCCTAGTAATTATTATGGGATGGAGAGTGGTTCCTGAGAGTGGGGATTTCAGAAGGAGAGGCCTGGGTTTGAGTCCAGAGCTCCATGGCTCACTATGTGGTAGTGATTGAGGTCACTTAAACCCTCCCTACCGCCTTATCTGTGAGAGGGGATTTAGTGGGAGCAGTGGAGGTAACAAGGACCATTAATGTGCTTGACGCAGCTCCTTATACATAAGCAGCACTAATAGCTTTTGGCTATAATAATTATTATTTTATAATAGCCTGAATTTAAATAGTACTATGTACCTAGTGTTCACATCTCTTTGAGTACAAAATCATGTGCATCTACACTGTGTGAGCCCTGTTCCTGCTCCAAAGTTCAGCACTTGCTGTGTTGATACTACATAAAGGAATTTTGACTTACAATTGGAGCTTTGGTTCCTACATTGTGCTATGCCAGAATACTCTTATTCATTGTACTGATTTTAGCATAATGCAGTTACCTGAGCTTTGGGAACACACGGAAGAAGTTAGGTGCTTTCTTTTGAGCTAAGGTAATAAACCTTTTTAGCAGCTTATGGGAATAGATTTACCTTGCATTGTGCTTACAGATTTAATTCTTCACATTTGTTGTTTTAATAAGGAAACATTTTGGCTTGCCTTTTCAGTTTATAATCTGAGATGAATGCATGGGAATTTACATGCATAATTCATAGGGTCTGTATTCAGTGGAAAAAATACCTTTCTTGAGTTTGTGGAGAGATATCTCCAACTGAGAATACTCAAATTCTTTTCTACAAGAAAGCCTTACTTTTACAAATTAAGATTTTTTTCAACTTACGTTAAATCAATGACATCCACTCCTGAGTAAATAGTCATAGTAAATGCTGAATGGAATGTAGAAAAAGGCTCTTCAAAAATATTGTTGAAATATAGATCTAGTGCGGACTTAATTATATACCAGGTTACCACTGACATAATGCTTATAGTTTCACACAGAATTAGAAGCAATGAAGATAAGTTTCCATATGTTAAAAAAAGCATAGACACACAATTCTGTGCCTTTGCTGAGATCAAAATTGTAGTAAAAATACTAAAAGTTAATCAAAGGTATAAAAGATTTCACTATCACCATGGCATGTATGTCCTTCCATTATGTCCTATGTATCTCAAAATGCCAGCTTTCAGCTCGTGAGAAAATCAAGCACACCTAATAAAGACCCTTGTTGTGTTGGTGAAACTCTGATAATTAGAATATATTTCCCATGCTACTTTTTGAAAATGTTCTAAATGATACCCTTCCTTCTAGAATTTTTCTTTATACTGAAGCTGGCAATGACTTATAAGTATCAGCATGACTCTGATAATTCCTCCTGAATGTTTTTTCTTTAAGCATGAAATTGAGATACTGACGTATTTGCCTTTATCATAGCAGGTGTAGCTTGATCAGTGGTGAGAGAACTTGGTAATATGAAGCCTGGGTGGTATGTTTTCCCTTTTAGACTCCTGGCTCAAGTGAGACTGTCACTGTGCTTTGCCCCTGTCCCAACCAAAGAGCGCACTCCTTGCCTCTGGGCTTCTGTTTTTATCTTTCGGCATGTGCTAATGGGTCATTTGGGCAGACTTAGGCACATTATCTTCTTTCTTCCCTTCTTTGCTCTCTACTCCTTCTCATTACAGGAGACAGCAATATGAGAGCCTGCAAGGGGGATTTTCCCAGAAGAGAGAAAGGAAGCCTCCACTGCTCTGTAGTGCCAGTCATTTCCGGAGAGCAGTGATTTTTCTTGTTTGGCCCTTGGGCTTTCCCTGGCTGGGCATATCCCAACTCCTGTTCCTTCCCCCTCGGGGCTGCAGGAAAGGAGAACTCTTGGAGAGGTGCTGTGCAGAGGGGGCAGGCATTGCTGGGCTGATCTTCTGTCTTCAAGGTCCCCTTCCAGGAGGGCGGCCTCTCAGGGAGCAGTTAGCTTCTCTCGCTGTGTCTGAGTGGCTGCATAGAGGTCTTTAATTTACTTGTAAGCTTGGAGGAGTTACAGACAAAACAAACTGTGGATGAGGCGGAAGAGCATATTTAGAAAGGAAGAGCAATGCTGCCTTGGCTGCACAGTCATGGGTAAAGTTGGAGCACCCCCTATTATTTTCCCTTCAGCATGATGTTACAATATGTTTTGTTCAAGCTTAAATGAACCTTTTCATCTTGTAATTAACATTTTTACAGTGCTTCTCTTACCACCATATATTTTTGTTTAGAAAATTAAGACCCAGAGCTAAAATCAATGAGTAAAATGTTTGTTTTGCAAAGAATGTGTGTTTAAACCTTCAAGAGATTATTAAGGGGTAACTGAGAAAGTTAGAAATTATTTAATCTCAGCTTCCTTGATTTTTCTCTATATCAGTATTATGATCCTACTACTTTTATAGTTTATTTCATACTTACATTTATTTAAATATGCTTCTGAAATTGTCCTTTACTAACATTAAAGTGGCAGATGCAACCACGGAGTAGATTTAGTGATGTATCTTTCATAACGTATGCATTTTGCTGTACATGGAGGGTTGACTCTTGAGTATGTGAAATCTCTAAAGCAAACTGACATCCACGTCCCAAGTCAGTAGCAGAATTCCGGGATTCTAGTGCTGACTCCACTTCCTCTAACCCTCTTGGGTCTCTGAATTTTCAAGAATGTTTCACTCATTTCAATTAATTAATTAATTGTTTAATTAAATAATGCTTTGGCTCTGGCTTGCACGTAGAAATACAAAGGTGTGCTAAAATGAACAATTACAAGATTTTTGTGAGTTAGGGCTGAGCTTATTAAACTTTGAGGAAGCTCTATTTTTTATGTACATGTCAGAGCTAGTTTTTAATGTATCTGAAGTGGCTTGTAATGATTGGTAATGCTGATAATAAAATTTATTCCGTTTGGATCAGAAAAAAACAGTTATTGTAGACTTAGCTTTTGGCTAAATGCAGTTTGGACTGTAGATGGTGCTTCCTGATGCTCCCCAGACGGTGGCTACTTTGCTTTTTGCCGTCTCCTCCTAGAAAACAATCACTGACGAGCTGCTAGGAGCGGAAGGGTCAGAGATTTCAGAAGGATGTCTAGTTCTATGTTTAGAGATCTAAAAGGCAGCAGGGAAGAGTTAAGGTAGGCATGAGGAAGAACACTGCAGGACTGAGGCTCTCTGGAGGGTCATGACAATCAAAGGAGGGGGACAGACAGACTTCTGTGTACACACTTTCTCTCTGGTCAGGATAAAATTAAAAATAACTGCCCATTTGACACAATGTTTACTAGATAAGCTGGCAGTTCATGGCTTAATGGGAAATAACATTCTGTATTTTTAAAAATATACTATTTTAGGAGGAATGTGAGTGAAGTCAAACAAAGATTTTATTTGTCTGACTCTGGAAGGTTTGGAACACAGTGAAATACTGTGCCTTCTTGGACTGGGCATATTTTAGTCAATATGCTGGCCCTGGGCTCCCTGGGCTGACCACAGGGGCTGGCACGGTCAGTGGTGGCCAGTTGGTGTGTGATGTCCATTCCCTGAGTGCATCCTGAGCCACGCTTAATTGTGCTTACCAGTTTCATGGAATATTATGCTTTTATAGCCGGGCCATGACATGTTATATTCCATATGGACAATTCAAAGTTAGCAATGATGTGTATTTTTCCTATTCTTCAAGTTTTTTTTTTAATATTTTGCAGTGAAGGATTTCCAGTGATTGGCAAAACTCAGCTGATTGTCAGCTGCTGCCGCTGAGAAGTATTGCCCACGTCTTATGGCATGAGCCTATTCTTTCCCCCTTACTCTCTTTATCTCATCACAGAATTTACTCTGCACTGTGTTACGTATCCTTTCTAATCTAGGATGATTTTTGGAGATACAGCATATATGCACTGTGTTCTGTGTCCTTTCTAATCCAGGATGGTTTTTAGAGATACAGCATCTATAGTTTTCGGTGATAAGAGTGTTGCTTTTGGATCTTTTGCATATATAATCTGTACCTTTGGTAGAGATCAGACACAGGGAACAAAGGAAGCTAGTTGGGGTTATTTCTACACAAATTTGAATATTTCAATAGAGGTGTGTAAGAGATGCTGTCTAGTAGTCTAGTAGTTTGAGAGTTTACCCTGAGTCAAAGATTAATCAATTTTCTACTATTTTGGCCAAGTAAATAGCAAGGGACTTTGGAAGAGCCATCAGCTCTAGATGAGAGTCATTGATCTTACTTCAGAAGGGAGACTAGATTTCAGGGGGATATAGAGAGATCAGAATGATAATTTTCCACCAAAGCTCTGCTGGATGAAAGCTATGGAGGAGTCAAATTTACTTTGGACATAATGTTCTAAAGGCAAGATCTAAGAGTATTGTTAATACATACTACCTTAGAAAACTCTTTTGGAAAGAGTCACATTAAAGGCTAACAATATCTCTCAGTTATATTCAACACAGGAAGTTTACCCTTCAGTATTGAATGGTGTAGAACTGTGGATCACAAGATTGTGTAGTTAGCTTATGTTTTAAGGACAATGTTGGATTTTTTAAAAATGTGCCTATGTGTCATTGAATCCACTGAATAATGAATTATTCACTCAACTTGGAGAGGTCTTCTGTGGATGAGAGCCACACAGGAACTTCCTTTGGGTGGGAGAGTCTCATCCTCACTAGGGTAAATACATACAGGGAGGATTGAAATGGCAAATGGATTCATGCCCACTGTTTAAACAATTTGTCTCTCTATCACATGCATATGATTAAATTCTCACAAGTAAAAGCCTGTGTGATGCAAATTCACTATCTTTGTGGTCAGCTGAAACAGCAAAGGAAAGAAGCTTCCCATACCTCCCTACACTCCTCCAGCACTGGAAATAAAATGAATTCATTATTGAAAACTTCTTTTCTGGATGGATCAGGTCTACACAAATGGGCTTGACACATTATTATAGGATCTTATTCACCCTATCTTTGAAACATGCAAAAATTTGCAACCATTTCTTCTTTAGCACACATCAGTCCAAACCTGAAGTAATTAGGACTTGTCCCAAATCTATTGGTGCTTGCAAAGCATACAATGTTGCCTGGCCCTGGTGAGTCAGTATTTAGCAAGGAATGAGGATTTAGGGCCTTTGTGGGCTTCCATTTGGATTTGACCTAGCTTTTTCTCTGACTTTTGATATCCCCTAAATTTGACCTGGTTGTAGAGAGAATCTCCATTTAAGACCATTGGGAGTAGACTCCTCCTACCAATGGTGCTACTACTCAAAGAGAAATGCCCATCCCCTCACCGGTGTCAGAATTCTTGAAGTTCTTAGGATGGTTATGTTATCAAAATTTTACTGCTTTCCTAAAGATATAAAATTTTTATTGAATCTTCAGGTTCATATCCTGAAAGAAGTCAGTTGAGTCAAGAGAAGAATTTGGAATTAGGTGTAGAAGAAATGTGAAGATGAAGAAGTAGGCTTAAGAAGTAGAGTTCAGTGTTGCCTTTTTGAAATCTATGAAGATTTGTATCAGAAGAAAATAGAAAAATATGTTTTAAAGGATCAATGATAGTTCTGACATTCTAGGAAATATATTTTTTCTAGATAGTTCATATATTTTGTTTTTGAAGAATTTGGATTAAACCTCTGATATCCAAATTAATTATTTGCTTTTCACCATCCCTTTCTTCATAAGGTTCTTCATTTCTCACTGTGTTGCATCTCCAATAAAGCAAACAAAAAATACTGATAATGTAAACTGTTGGATTAGAAGTGTTCTAGTTTGTTGTAGCTGTTGTTTGTCATAATTCATAACAAGTTGAAACAATTATTTTTGTTTACTTCTGGTATTTATGCCTTTAATAACTCTTTTGTATGCTAACCTACTCATTTGAAATGTCAGAGCATTGTTCCCAAGAGTGGCTGTGTAATCTTTCAAAGCTGTGACTTGTTGCAATGATCAGGGACCTCTTTAACGGTAACGAAGGTGCTCAAGAGGTTCTGATGAAACATTTGGCAAATATTAGACCTTAGAAATGAACACAAGCTTAAACATTCAATTTAATTGAACAAATATTTATTGAGTAAGTATTATGTGTCAGGTACTGAATCATATTGCCCAACAGAAAAATCTATTAGTAAAATAAATAGAATTTTAAAAGAGAAAAGTATTTGCTGTCTATTGTAAACCCAGTGGCATGGAAAAGAAGTTGATGTTTCATTAGTATTTTGCAAGCAAAAGACAAATACCTTTATTTTAAAATCCTAAGTAAAGGCAAATATGAAAAATTGACTTCATTGCAAATTTTTCACATCACCTTTTCTCTTAAAAACAGTTGCAATCAGAAAAAAAGGTTTACTTTTTTTCTTTAGGAAATGGACTCAGACTCACTTTTTCTTTATTCAATCAAAAGTTGCTTTGATCTGATACTTAGTAAGTGCTGATTCCTGAATATAGCCCACAGAATTTCTAAACTATATGTTGTTTGTTTTTTCTTAAAAGAGTGATTTTACTTATTTGAAATACATAAAATATTTTATATTTTTAAATGACGAGTGATATTTCATAATCCAAAATGTTTTAAGCAAGGGTCTTATAATCAAATGTTCCTGGGAAAGAGTCTTAGCTCACCAATCCAAAGATAAATGGAAAAATGGCAGGGCTGCTAAGGAGAGAGGCAGCTAATTGGGTGACAATCAAGTGTTTTGACAAACACCAAATGATTCTTGGATACCATGATGTTGTTTTTAGGAAATAAATTTATTTCTCTATAGTTTTATAATCTACTTAAATGTGCTTAGGGAATACATACCATGTCCCCATAAGCACCACCCTTGTCTCTTGTTGTCTACACTGGGATTTTTATAGCATAATACTCTTAAATAGAGAACAATTGCATCTAATCCTATTTGAAATGGTTGCTAGAAGACTATTCCATAGGAGATTAGAAATACTCATGATCTACCTTTAATGGAGCAAAGGAAGAAATATTAAAAAAAATTATAGGAAGAATTTTGGCATATACTCCTGTATCATGTGGTTTCTGGTGTTCATTATATAGGAATCCTTTTCCAATCTTTGAGCTTCTGGGAGTTCCACTGAGTCCTGAATCTAATGAGAGTGTGGTGCTTCCCTGGACTCCTGAGTACTATCTGCAAAGGGAAAATATATTTACATGGCTAGGGTTAGGGTGAAAGCATTACTTCCTTTTTCTACAAATCATTTGTGGTAAAAAGAGACTTTATGAGCTGGCCATATAGCATACACCTGCAGTCTTACTATTTGGGAGGCTCATACAGGAGAATTGCAAGTTTAAGGCTAGCCTCAGCAACTTAGAAAGGCTCTTAGCAATTTAGAGAGACCCTGTTTTGAAATTAAAAAAATAAAAATTTTCCTGTTTCCAAGCTGGGAGTGTAGCTTGAAGGTAGAATGCCTCTGGGCTCAATCCCTAGCACCACAACAAAGAAACAAACAAACAAACAAAAACAAAAAGAGACCTCTTGATAGCTTAAGAGATGATCCATAATTGTACTAGCCAACTCCTTAAGAAAAGTAGTTCCTGGTGGTGCAGTGGGTAGAGAGGCTAGCTGACAAGTGTATTTGCTGCTTTGTTGTTGAATTTACTGCACAACTGTTCTTTACTGCCCATTTTAGGAAGTATGGTGGACTTTTCATGGTCCCCTGGATGTCTGACTCTTGCTTTTCCTATTTCAGGGTGAATGTGCAATATACATGTTTCTCTTCATCTGAGAGAATGACTTCTACATTACTTTTGACTAGGAAAATACAAATTCTAGGAAATGCCATATACAAGGTGGATCATACTTCTATTAACAGTTTTTTTTTTTCATTTTGCCAGTTGTAAAAGTATAGATGCTTTTATTAGAGGTTACTTTGAATACTAAACCAGACGTTTCTTCTGAAAAACGAAAAGTTGGATATTTCCTTGTCAACAATGACCAAAAAAAATTAAAGATGGATACAGAGCTTTTTAAAATGTAAACTTAGCGGGGAATTTTAGAACACATCATAGTCAGAAATTTCTAAGTAAAAACATTACAACAAATTTGTTTTCAAAATTAAAGGTAGAACTAAAGTGAAATTAAATGTCAAACTTTAGTAATAAAGGCTTCAAATTGTTCTTGGATATTTGTGTTTAGAATAATTTAGGTATTTTAGAATTTGTATTCAGTGAGTGGGGAATTGCTGCAGCCTCCACATCATGTTGCCAAACAACTTTGTGATTTATTCAAGGCACCATAATTAATAATTTGTTCTTTAAGAAGCAAACTTTACTCTATAGGTTGACATGGCCTCTTCTTACTAGTCACTCAGAATCAAACAGCGCAAGGATCAGGAAACAAGCTAAAATGTCGGGCCCCTTTGGTTGCACTTACATTGCATGAGAGTCAGTTTTCCCTGAGTGGATAATCTTTGTGCTTCCTATTTTATACTATCACAATTCCCTAAATACAATACAAATTCAGCATATAAATGTTCTCTGAGTGAGTTTAATAATATATTCCCAAAGTTCAGATGCCATACCCAGGGGACTCTGGACGTCCCAGAAGATGGTAGTAGCTTGAGGAGCAGTTGGGGGGTCCTTAAATAAAAATAACAGGACAGTGGAAGTGGCCAGGGATGCTTAGCGATCTTTATTTTCTAAAAAGGGGGCTGTAAGCCTGTGAGTTTGGTAATCTGTAGGTAGGTGCATACACTGCTTTGATTTAATCCTGTTGGAGAAACTTGCTTTTTATAAAATTGACACCAATTTCCATGCAGCAAAGATATCCCTAAATTATGCATAAAACCCAAGACCAGAAGGTTTTATGGGTTTCATATGAGTGAATTGTTTGATGTTTTCCTGTCACTCTGACCCCTCCTTCACTTGTATGTGGACACCTGTTCTGTGTAAAAGATCCACTGTCTAATGACATATATGAATATATATTTTTCCCTTTCCAGAGCTTATTTTTTATCTTTCCCCATCCTGTTCCATATGCTTTACATTTTTTCCCTTCATTTTTTTTTTCTAACTATGGTCAGGCTGCTGCAGAAGAAGTCAGTGTAGTGGCATATGAAGTAATCTGCCTTTCCTTAAACAACAGCTCTGAGTGTAAAAGGCCAGCATTGCGTAATATGTTTGCTCTGTGTAGGTGGTCCAAGCTATCTTCCAATTGTTCATATGCCTTCTTTTCAAACACCTGTGAGTCTTTTTCACTTAAGAATACCCAGGATCAGCTGGGTGTGGTGCCACATGCCTGTAATTCCAAAGCTAGTATATGGGAATTTAGCAGGACCCCACCTTGAACTAAAAAAATGAAGGATTGGTATGTAAAGATAGAATGGCTCTGGCTTCAATTTCCAGTAGTCCCTTCCTTAAGAAAAAGAATACCAAGTATCTTTTCTCTACAGACTTGTTTCTTCTTGCTCCCATTGGAAAACATAGTATAGTTACTGATACTGTTAGAGACAGCAAAGCTTGGGCAAGTCACTTCTACGTGCCTCAGTTTCCCCCTCTCCTGGTAGTCTTTGGAGAATGGCATGAACTAATATTTATAAAACACTTAAAACAGTGTCAATCACATGGTAAATGTTATACAATTGTTTGACAACATTTTAAAAATGAATGTGGAGAAAAATAGTGATGAGAAAATTGGTGATATTTAGAGAGTTCAACAAGAATATTTTTTCTCTAATGCAAAGGTCTCAGAGTTCTGTGGGTTAATGTTTATAAAATCTAAAATGAGTTCCATGGATAGCTTTGCAACCATAAGTTAACTTCTTCCCAGCAGAAATCAACTAGAGTAACTACCATGCAAAAAATCAGAGTGTTTGAGAAAGTGTTAAAGCTGTTTCCAAGGTTACAGAGTAATTTCTAACACACTAGAGCTGAACCCATTGTCCCACTGAACAATCATGAAATTTTATTTTTCTTTATTTCTTTAAAAATTCATTTGCCAGCTTTTCTTCTAGTGGTTAATGAGTCACCTAAGCCAATCGGCCCTTGCATTTCTAAGAAGGTACCCTATCTTTGAGAAATTCTAAACTGATTTAAAATTACCCTTATAAAATTATTATTGCTTAGATTTCTGATTATATTGTTAATTTGCCAATTTGGAGATAATTCCTTCCTAGAATAATGAGGATCCAGGAAAGGGAGATCATCATATTTTATCTCGAGGACTTTATTCATAGGCAAACCCTTTGTTGTCTCACAGTGAAACTATTTATTCTCACTTTGTCTAGGCAGTGATGTTATTAAGTTAGTTGATTACTTTGTTATTACCAGTTAGGAAGGAGAGAGGGGAGACCAAAGGCAGACAGATTCAATTATTTGTCCATCTGATAAGTATTTAGTAAGTGCCTGCAGCTCAGGGAAGTTCCTACCCTCAAGGAGCTTACACACTAGTGAAGCAAAGACATGGTGTGGTGGAGTTGGAAGACTTTGTATTCCAGTGTTTGAGTAAAGACTTATGTTATCTTTCTGCTACCCACTGCAAAATCTTTCTGCTTTTTAGTTTCTTTACATGTAAAGGTAGAATAATAAAATTACTTCATAGAATTGTTTTGAGTTAATATATGTAAAATGTCTAAGGACATACTTGGCACATAAGTGTTATGCAAACAACTATTATAATTATTATTAATAGTAGTAGTAGTAGCAGACGAAGAAGAAGAAGAAGAAGAAGAAGAAGAAGAAGAAGAAGAAGAAGAAGATCATCAACAACAACAACAACAACAACAACAACAACAACAAGGTATTGGACCTAAGGGTTTTCTATCTTTGAGCTACAACCCCAGTCCTTTAATTATTTTGAAGTAGGGTCTCACTTAGTTGCTGAGGCTGGCCTTGAACCTGTGATCCTCCAATCTCAGCCTCCCAAGTACTACGATAATAAGCATGTGCACCATACCTGGCTCCTATTATTAATGAATAGTTATACAATATCATACAAGTAAGGATATACATAGGGAGGCGAGGCAGTGTTGAGAAAGTAGAGAATGATAAAGTTTCCATTTCAGAGAGATTGGTCAGGAAAGCCCTTCCAGAGGAGCAGATAAGTTAAGGAGAACATTGAATGAAGTAGAGAAATAAATAATGATAATACCTGCTAGAAGACATTTTTAGGCAGAGGGAACATTTAGGCAAAATGGCATGAGGTAGCAGTGTGCTTACATATTCAGAATGGCATGTAAGTCCAGAGAGAAAGTACTGGGTAAGAGACTAAGCAGAGGTGGAAGGTCGCATCGGGCCTGGTGGAACAGAACAATGAGCACTGGGGCAGTGGGTCGTATTCTAAATAATGGAAAGCCAGTGGAGAACAGACCAGAGCAGCAGGACCCTATGTGAATGTATGTGAAGGCCAGGCATAGGCACACCGAGCAGCACTTTCCTGCAGAAATCCAGGTGAGAAATGAGTGTAGCTTGGATACAGCCTTAGTGAGGACAGGTGATGAGTAGAGATTGAGTGCTAAAAATGTTTCAGAGGTGGTGCCAACACGATTGCCATACAGAGTCGAACAGTGTGAGGAAAAGGAAGGTGTTGAGGAGGATTGCAACATTGGCCCCAAGCAGCCAAGTTATCCGCGCACCGTCTGCTGTGAGGGTGTGTCCTGTTGAAGCTGAGTTCGTTTGGGGGTCTAATAACCATGAGGTGATAATGAGATATATAATTGGGAGTACTGAGTAGGTAGTTGAATACTTAAGATGGGAGTTCAGCTAAGTATTGGGTCTGAAACTATAAATGTGTGATTTTGAAAGAATTTTCAATGCTAGAGGTTGACCTGGGAGCCTTGAGCATTCGAGGCAAGTGTTCTGGTACTGGAGATATAAATGTGAAGTGGGCCAGGGTTGGTGGTGCATTCTTGTAATCCCAATACTTGGGAGGCTGAGACAGGAGGATCACAGGTTCACAGCCAGCCTCAGCAACTTAGACCTTATTTTAAAATAAAATAATAAATAGGGCTGGGGGTGTAGCTTAGCGGTAAAATGTCCCTGGGTTATATCCCCACTACCACAGAAATGAAAACCTGAATATTGACCTGTGGGATTGCTCATTTTTAATGGAGAAAGAAGGTCATAGAGGAGACAGAGAAGAGGTGATCAGTTAGAGAGAAGAAAACTAAGAATGTGTGTGGTTCTAGAAGCCAAGTGAAGGAACACTCTTAAGAAAAGAGGGAAGTGAAATGCTTGTGAAGAATGGAATAATGATCTGGGCTGAAGTTCACTCCTCGTTTAGACAGTACGGGAGTCACCAGTACCATTGGCATAGTGAAAACAAAAACGTAACTGGAGTGGATTCAAGAATGATTGAGAATCTTCTGAAGCGTTTTGATATAAATGGGACAGAAAGACAGGGAATTGTTTAGAGAGAATGTGTTTCTTTTTCCTTTTTAAAGGGAAGTACAAATTTATGCACTATTAAGAATAGGCCTATTAAGAGTTTAAAAGAAAAATCTCGATGGTGTAAAGGAGAGGGGATAATTTTAGGATTAAAGTATTTGTATAAGCAAGAAGGGATAAACTTGAGCAGAAAGCAGGAAGGGTGAATTATAGATTGAATAAGTACAGTGCACACATTGTAACTGTGAGTTGTAGATTAAACACATACAGATTCAGAGATGGTAGATACGGAAGCTGTGGAAGTTCTCTTTTGATCACCTCTCTCCTCAAAAATACAGTAATAAACTGAGAGCGGTGAAATGGGTGTTAGAAGAAAAAGGGGAAAATATGAAACAGTAGCTTCAGAGAGTGGGTTAATGAATTGACCAGAAGAATATAGAGCATTGCCAGCAATACTGAGGATTTATGTGAGGTTTGAGATCATAAATTTAATTTGTATTCAGTTAGCACGGGTGTGTGGTTTTCTTCATTCTTGCTCAGCTGTTTGATTGTAGGCATGGGATACATGGACAGTTGGGTTTAACCAGAGCTGGAGGTTTGCCAAATGAGTGAGAACACGCTTTCAAAGGGCAAATGAACTGAGGGTACATGCCGTAATATTATTATATTGAGTGATGGCCATGAAATCTAAGTGGATAAGAGGATAGAGTCAATTAATTGTAGGTATGTCTGAGCTGAAGAGTTGCTAAAGGGGTGAGTGAGTGAGCAGACAAAGAGAAAGAGGTTTTAGAAACTGGAATGTTTATGGTGGGAAGTTGGTAATAGCAAGATCTAGCAGGTGGTTGTGGAAGTGGGTGGCTAGTTCATGGCTCTAGAATGCAATGTAGAAAAGATATATTGAGCACCTAAGACCTGGAAGTCAGATAAATCATCCACATGTGTATTGAAATGACTAAGACTAGTGACAAGATTAATGTGGGGAGGAAGATAGTAAGCAGAAATCTTCAGGGTGGAGGTTATTTTCTGGAAATATGGAGAAAGATGGGTGTATATAGGTTTATTGTACATGGCTTGAGATTTTCAGGGTTTTTCCAGGGAGAAGAAAATTTAGTACCTACTCAGCCACCTCAGGAAATCAAAAGATTCATTGTATAGTCATTTTAAGGAGTTTAAAGTCATTTTGTATGGAAGGTCTGAGCCCTGCACATGTAATTTATTATTGTTATTATTATTATTATTATTATTATTATTATTATTATTATTATTTTGGTGGTAATGGGGTTCCTGGAAAACCCTTCTACCTCTGGGCTACACTCCCAGACCTATTTTATATATTTTTTAAATTTGGAAACAGGATCTCTTAAGCCAGTACAGTTGGCTTCAAACCTGAGCAGTCCTCCTGTCTCCACCTCCCAAGCACGGGGATTACAAGCGTGCGCCACCACATCCGGCCTGCACAGGTAATTTAAACACAGGGTAAAAAGTAATCCACAGAACACTAGAGGTATAGCTAAAACACAAAGGTGGCCAGCCTGAGAGAAGTATTGTTTTTTGGGAGAAGTGCCTTTCAGGTAGACTTTGATGAACAGATAGAATTTGAGCATGGAATGGGCAGAAGTGAACAGAGGAAAGAGGCCAGCAAAGCCACAGGTGTGCAGATTAAAAGGGACATAGTAAGTGGTCCATGTGACTCCAAGAGTGCACAGGAGATGGAGGAAAAGGACTGGAGAATGTGGGACCAGATGGAAGGATGGATTCTAGTACCAGGAAAAGGCCTTTCATTCTTTAGCAGCAAGGAGTGGAGCACCAGGGAGGGAAGGACACAGCAACAATTTTTAGGATAAGAATGACATGGTCATATGTGGGCTTCAGAAAGAAAATGTGCAGGCCTGGGTTCAGTGGATGGAAAAGGAAGAATGTGGGGGAAAGATGCAGATTAGATGCACTAAAGTAGTTTAGGGAAGGTATAATTTACTTTTTTTTTTTTTTTTTTTTTTTTTACAAATTTATAAGCACCCACAGTGGTTGATGCTGATAGTAACCGTGGCATGAGAAGGGAAAGGTGGGGATAAATTAAAATCTAATGGAGATTTAGTCAATGAACGACCTGGAGAAACATGATAGCATAGATATAAATGGAGGATACAGGAAGAAAAGGACCAAATATCTGTGGGAAACAGTTCACTTTTGGCATATTGAGTTTGAAATGCCAGCTAGCATCCAGCTAAAGCTATCCAGCAGGCAATTTGAAATGTATGACTAGTACTTGGGAGTCATCAGTGTATTGCTAATGGGAGAAGTCATGGGCTTGGGTAAGAATTCCAAAGGAATCTGTGACTATAAGAGAGAAATAAACATGTCACAGTAGAACTGTGTGACACTTTTTTGTTAAAGGAGTCATAAGGAGGAGCAGCCAGAGCTTGAGGATAAGGTTAGTGGGAGCCAGGCAAGCCCAGGAGACTGTACTGTTACTCAATCCAAGAGGAAAAAAAATATTTAAAGAATGAAAGGGGGCAGGGCATGGTGGCAAATGCCTGTAATCGCAGCATTTGGGGGACCAAGACAGGAGGATTGCAGATTTAAGATCAGCCTCAGCCAATTTAGCAATACTCTCAGAAACCTGGGGAGACCTATTTAAAAAAAAGTAAAATAAGGCTGGGGTATAGCTTGGAGGTAAAGTGTGCCTGAGTTAAGCTCCTAGTACTACCATCACCAACAATAAAATAAATTTTAAAAAGGAAAAGAAAGATTGAAAGAGCTGTTTAATACTATCAGAAGATCCAAAGAAGTTAAGAAAAAAAACTGGACATGACTCTTGGCCAATGCAACAACAATATTTTACTTCCAGGAGAGAAAAAGACAGTAAAATCACCATAAACTGCAATTGTATTTTTTTATGGCTGAGTAAAATTCCATTGTGTACATATCCTACAGTTTTGTAAGCCATTCATCTGTTGATGGACATCTTGGCTGGTCCCATAGTTTGGCTATGGTGAATTGTGCAGCTGTGAACATAAATGCACATGCATTAGTTTGGTAGTTTGGTTTCCTTTCTTTTTGGTAGATACCCAGAAGTGGCATTGCTGGATCGAATGGTAGATTTGTTCCCATTCTTCTGAGGATTTTCAGGGAAATGGATGGATCTTGAGGACATTATGGTAAGCGAGATTAGTCAGTCACAAAAAGTAAGGAATTGGATGCTTTCCCTAATATGTGAAAGCTAGGGTGAAAGGGGTCATAGGAGGAACTCCAGGTGAAAAGGAGATTCTGTAGAGAAGCAAATAAGACAACCTAAATGTGGGGATGGGAGGGGGGAGAGGGAAACTCTTTAAAGTGCATGATGTATTTACTCATATCGAAGTCAACCACTAAACCAAGCATGGGAGGGAGTGATGGGGAGGGAGTGGGGTAGGAACTGGGTGGGAGCTGGCTGGGTGATGTGTGCATTTATGTCTACACAAGTTTTTTACCCCATTATGATGTATAAATACAATGCACCAATAAAAAATAACATAATAAAAAATAAAATTTAAAATTTCAAAAACACCATAAACATGAGAATGTACTCAAACATGAGAATGTACTGGGGCCAGTTAGTATAAGAATCAAAGAGTACAGCTCATTCCAACAAACCCTGAAGGGTTAAGTAAATTATGGTATACTTTTAATATTAAAACATGAGTCTTTAAGAAAAGATTAATTCACATTAAAAAATACCTGGGTTAAGAAACAGTGACACTACTTGCAATATTGGGTTCTGGGATAACAAAGGACCATTAATAGGAAAATTGGCGAAATCCAAAGAAGGTCTGTAGTTTAGTTAATAGCCATACCCAAAAGTTAATTTTTTTTTAGTATAATGAACCATGTGAGATGTAACATCAGTGGCGAGGATGAAGGGCAGTGGGGATTCTCTTAACACATTTCAACTTTTCTGTAAATAGAAGATTATTCTAAAATTAAAAATAAGGTTTTTTATAACCAAAAATTGTACAGTGGAACATGTTATATAAACAAAACAACAAAAACAGTTTCTAAAAATAGTTGAATAGTGAATTATTGATGTTTGTGCAGGTAAATTTTCATTCATAAAACTTTTAATTGTGATATAGTATTTTTTTTTTAACGAGTTTGGGGATGGAACTCAGGGGCATTCGACCTCCGAGCCATATCCCCTGCCCTATTTCTTATTCTTTATTTTGAAACCGGGTCTCACTGAGTTGCAAAGGGCCTCGCTAAGTAGCTGAGGCTGTCCACTAACTGCCATCCTCCAGTCTCAGCCTCCCAAATGCTGGGATTACAAGCGTGCGCCACCACACCTGGCTATGATTTAATATTATTCTGAGACTAAATAGTAATAATGAATAAAATCTCTTTCAAGTAATCTGCCTACTCCAGTAGACTTTTACATCTGTAGCTTAAATAGCCAACACCGGATAGGCCTGTTTGCACAATGAAATCAACTCTAATTTTATAGTTTGTATTTGGTCTTTCCTCATAAAAATATTTAATTTATATTTATATTTTTTTCTTTCTAACAACTTAAGATTGGAAAGAGATAGATGCCTACTGTTTATTAAGCAATGGAACAAGATGTTTTAACTAAACAACAGTACTCATTTTCTTCTCCCAGGACATATTTTAGCTGATGAGCCATCCTTCTGGACGTCCTGGACGCCCAAGCAGCTGAGACAAACAGTTCTCTCTCTGGTGGATCTGAGGTTGGTTGAATCTTAGGATGCAGAACTTACCAACCAGGACCCCTGACTATGTTTTGGTACTTTTTCTGCATAAGAAAGGGGGACTGATTCTATGCCTCAGTTTTGACCAGTAAGTAGTTAATCATCTGAAAGACTTTTTTTTTTTTGGTGGTACTGGGATTGGAACCCAGAGGCTTTCTACCTCCAGGCTATACTCTCAGACCTATTTTTATATGGAAACAGGGTCTCACTAAGTTGCTGAGAGCCTCACTAAGTAGCTGAGGCTGCCTTTGAACCTGTGTGATCCTCCTGTCTCAGCCTCCCAAGTGCAGGGATTACCAGTGTGCGCTACCACGCCCAGCTGGAAGACCTTTTCCCCTCACTTTTTGTCCTGGTAAGCATTTGCGTGTTTAATACTTGGAGTAGCTTTATTTTACTATTGGATAAATTCTACCATTTAAGTACTTGGGTAGCTGAGAACTAGGTTAGAGTTTGTGAAGTGATGAGAAATATAAAATGCTGACAGTGTTCTCAGCTGTCTGCAAAACATTTGGTAGACAGGCTGAAAGAACATTCATCATACAGAAAGCCAAGTTTCTGTCTTTGCCTCTAGGGCAAATAGGCCTTGCTGACCCAGGAACCAGTTTGTTATATCATCTGCAGGGTTTTATTCTTAGGTTATTTCCTATAAAGGAATTTAGAGACATAAAGCTCATGAGCCGATCATTTATTGCAACTCAATAAAGTATAAAGGTTGGCTCCCATCTCTGCATTTCTCTCTTTCTTCTTTTTTATACTTATAAAACTATTGCTGGAAATCTTTGAGAGCATTGCTTTCTACTCCTACTTTTTATAACACTCTGCTTTATATTTTAAGATGTTACATTTCCTCTTTTCAAGAATGTTCCATAAAAGGGTTGGAGCTCCTCAGTGGCAGAGACTCTGCAGACCTGTCTTGGCCCATGCAGTGCCTTGTACCTAGGAGGTAGTTACTGAATCCTCTGGAGGGCGTACGTTTACATAGGGATTATTGCTTATTGAAAATTGGAATGTATATTATATTTCTTATGCTGATGGGCTAATTGGGAGTAATTTGGGAAAGTGACTAATTCTCTGTTTGATTTTTCTCTGGTATCTTTTATTCGAGGCTGCTCCAGTTGTACAATTAAATGTGCCTCTGGCCCAGCCCATCTATACCTTGGCCTGCCTCCCTGCCTGTGATAGTGAGGCCAGGGTGACGATATCTTTGTGAGAGCTCCAGGTAGTACTTGCAAATTGCAGATAATGAGACTTCATAGAGTGGTTATGAGAAAATAAATCAAGGGAATATCTGGCATATGATAAATTCAATGCTATTTTTCTTCTTTTTGGTTTGAATCAGGAATTGTGGGAGGATGGGACACAGCTGTAGAAGGGCTGCAAAGCAGGTAATTAAGTTTTAATGCAATTGAGAAAAATGCTTTAATAAATTATGTTCTATTAAATTGGCATATTTATTTTTGTGCTGCATGCAAAATGACTACTGTGAGGAAATATTTAACAACAATGTTGGTTGACATCATAAACTACAATATCCTAAAAGATAATTTATGAGAGATGCAAAGATGTGAATTGTCCCAGCTGTTTAAGTTGATGCTCAGATTACTATATAATTTGAAAGAAAGTGGTGAAAAATTTACTTAAGACAAAAATAAAATTAGGACTTTGTGAAAGCATTCAAAACTAATGATTTGCATTAGGCTAAGTGATCATGTCTTTGGTTAAACATGTTGTTGTTTTATGTTTTACCAATTATATTGTTTTTTTGTGTGTGTGGTACTGGGGTTCCTGGAAACCCTTCTACCTCCGGGCTACACTCCCAGACCTATTTTTATACTTTTTTAAATTTGGAAACAGGGTCTCTTAAGCCAGTGCAGCTGGCATCGAACCTGTGTGATCCTCCTGTCTCTGCCTTCTAAGTGCGGGGATTACAAGCATGCGCCACTACGCCCGGCCCAATTATATTGTTTTACAAATATATCTCTCTGGTTTTAAAGCTGATGTATCTGGTTCTTTGTATTAGTGACCAGATATTCTATGTTTAGTCAATTAGGTGGAGAATTGTAGTGTCCAATTTATTCTTCTAACTTAGACATGAATTGATAAATTGACAATTGAAATAAAAATACAGTTCTCTCTTAGAGAACTTTTCCATATTTATTTATATAAATGTTTTCCATCTCAGTTTCATATCAATTCTGTAAACACAAGTTTAAATACAAATTTATCAAATATGAAAGGATATAATGGGCATTAAACCACAACTATGAATTCACATACAAAAAGTTTATATAGTCTTTTTAAAAAATTATACTGGTGATGAACCCAAGGATGTTCTACCTTTAAGCTGTACTCTAGCCCTATATTATTGTTTTTTAAATTTTGGAACAAGTATCAGTAAATTGCTGAGGCTTACCTCAAATCTGTAATCCTCCTGCCTCAGCCTTCCAAATACTGGGATTACAGGTGTGCACCACTGTACCTGACTAACTTGTGTAGTCTTTTGATGTCTACATCATTCCCTGCTCATCTTTGTACAAACAGTCTGAACCAATTTTTCATTTCATCAACAGACTCAAAGACCAAATGCTGCTATCAGTCCAAGGATGTGATTGATATCCCTCAACTAAGTTAATGAGTAAACCTTTTATAGAAGTCAAGGTATAATAGTTCTACTTAACTTTAGATCAGGCTGATAACTTTTATATTAGTTATGATGTGAATTTTAAGTACTCAATGTGTTTCACATTATCACTTTACAAAAGCAGTATATAACATTAAATACCACCTAAATGACCACAGATGCTAAGCATTGAGCTGTCTTGTGACAGGAGAGTAGACATTATTAAATGCAATTTAAATATTAGAAAAGCATGTGTGGCTCAAGTAGACTAAGAGTGAAGAACAGCCCAAGTCTGTTCAGATACAAAGCAGTATTCCTTCACTCTGCCTTAGTGCCATTTCAAAACCCTACCACTCTAACATTAACGTTATCTGAACTGATCAGGGTGAAGAAAAGAGGCAGAGGCAATTTTAAAATGAATAAATGGCAGTTAAGAATTTATTTTTCCAAGCTAGGTGTGGTGGCACACATCTGTAAGGATCACAGGTTAGAAGTCAGCCTCAGAAACACAGAGAAACATTCAGCAACTGATTCAAAGTAAGATAAATACAAATATAAAAGGCTTGAGGGTATAGCTCAGAAGTAGAATGCCCCAGAGTTCAATCCCTGACACACACACACACACACACACACACACACACACACACACACACGCACACACAGAAAAATCCCCATGCATTTTCTTCTAAGACAGGGGAATGGAGAGAAGATAAGAATCTCCTTAATACTTGTGTACCACTCTAACCCAACTGTCAGCAGTGTGTTTTGAACTGACAGAGCATGGCTACATATATGTAAACCTAGGATAGTTACTTTGAAGGATAAAGACATTTGGAATATTTAGACTTGACTGATTCACAATTTTCTTACTTGTTACTGCACAATTTTGTGCAATGGTTTGTAAAATTATTACAGCTTAACTGCATAACATAATAAACTCAAACAATGTTCAATATGTATTAGTGTATTTTGTGGTGGTGAATAAGGAGTCCCAGTGAATTAGAATTGAAAGGCTAGTTTTGGCCGAAGAGCAGCAAATATTACTAATTGATTGATTAAACAAAATGTATTGAAATTCTTAAGGGCATGTGGTCTGTACCTATGAACTTGGGTTTGTGAATATCTGGTAGGCTTTTTATTTGATTACCTAGTAAGAAAATATGTTATTGGATGGTACTAAATAATATTGTTTAATTGCTAGAGAAATCTATACTTGTAATATTCTGGCCCAACACCAAGTAATAGGTAGCTCCTATGTATTGGATTTTATTAACCCTTTTTAAAAGGAGGTGCATATTGGCATTACCACCCTAAAATTTCACATATAAGAAAAAATAGAGATCAACTTATAACATTTGAAAAATAGCATTAAATGGCCAGATAAACAAAATGCATTTATAAATTGCCACTTGGAGAATTTTATTTCTAAAACTACATGGTCTTTTACACAATTCCATACTTAATTTCATGGTTGAAGTCTTAGAAGATTCTTCATACTCTTTATGATGCTCTCTAGAAATTTTGGAAATTAGAATGCTAAAATTTTCAAAAGAATGCAGACCATTCTTTCAAACAACTAAGTAACATGTAAGTATATGGATGAAAAGATGAATCTCTTCACCTAACCTAACCGAGCCACAATCTGCATTTTGTTACACTTCTAGGCTTTTTTTCCACATATGAAGTTATAGATGTTTGTATGTGCCTCTCTGTCTCTCTCTCTATATATATTACCACAGGGAAACCATTTCATTCAAACCATTCTGAAGTCTCATTATTTTTCCCTCAACAGTACACTCTGACAATCTTATATTCAGAATATGTAGAATGGCATTATTGCTTTAATGATATCCCATTGTATCTATGTAACAATGTTTACTTAACCAATTCTCTAGTGATAGTTTCTCCTTTTCATTACTACAAAGAATGCTCAAAGATCATCTTGCTTTGGATTAAAATTCAATTGATTTTCTCTAGTTTTATCTGGTTATCCTATTGGTGATATATTAAAATCAATATGAAATATTTAATTATGGAGAATTAGGGAGAACATATATAAACTAAAACTTACCCAAATATAACATTTAAGTTTACATATTCTTTATTAGTCTGTCTTATACACTATATGCCAGCACCTAACATTTTTTTCCTCATCAAGCCTTTGAGCTTCTGGAAAAGACCATATCAGCAACACTTCTTAATATTTTTGTTTTTTGTTTGTTTCTTTGTTTGTTTTTCTTGCACAGATCTGGCTCCTGGTGCCTCTCCTTCATAGCACTTTTCTGGGTTGCATTTTGCATTTTCTCTTTATGTCTGGCACTCTTCAAATTGTGTTTCTCTCCCCCAGTAGAGGCTACTCTCTCTGAGAGCAGGGCTTCAGGCTGTTTCAATTCATTCCGTGTCCCTGGGGTCAGGGGGAGTGCTGACATAGTTGGCACTTGATCAATACTGGCTCCATAAATTAATGGCTGGCACTTTGGTACTTAAAAGGAAGGCAAAAGGTAATCAGGGAATACAAGCAAGAGCATGGAAGCAGATTAATTTGGTGTTTCCCCCTTTAAAACTCTTGTTTGCTAAAATAAGAATGAAATGTGTAGGATTTTAAGAAATATCAAACTGTGTTTCACTTGAAATATGAATTTTATGTAGAAAAATGGTCTGGAGAAAGATGACTATAATATACAAATAGAGGAGAATGTTATAAAATAATAATGATTGGAATTATTAGGAGAAAAATTTTACTTAACAAGGTAGTAGGTATATTTTCAGTAAGGCAGAAAACTATTATGTGCTTTTCTGAAAAGCCTATCTTGTAATTAAGCAAGAGACTTGGTTCTCATGAAAATCCATTTTAATCAGAAGAGAGAAGATTTGGAATGGAATAAAGACAATCTAAAAATCTGGGTCGGTTTAGCATTGGAGAGGGATTTTGAAAGCCATAAATTATAAGGAAATATTCTAAACATTCAACTGAGACAGCTAAAGATATGAATATTGTCATTTTAACATCAAAAATTAAAACTAACAGGACTGGCATGTCATGAACAAAAACAGGAATGGTCCTCATGGGCTCTAGCACTCTGCAAATCTTTGCTATGAAACATTTACTCCAATTGTTAGAGAAAGAATGGAATATTTCAGTCTACTTTTGCATATTTTCTTTGTGTTTTTGAGAAACTCATGAGTAATACTGTAATGTCCTTGACATGCAGATGGTGGCAACTACTGTTAGGTTAAGATAAACTTGACTTCACTGTGTCATTTCAGAAATAGGAAGGTCCTAATTGTATGTAAATAAAGTTGTGAATGCATGGAGATGTTGGATGTGTGAAAAAGAAAAGTATTTTTTTATTTTCTTATATTTATAATCATTGTTATTTCCAATAAATGACTTATTCCCTGTGCTGATTTCTTATACTTTTAGATGCATACGTTTAAAACATTTCATATTTATCATCAGAGGAAATGTAATGATGAAGTTAGCTTATGATAAGGTCATTTGATATGTGACTTTTTCTCCACCAAATAAGGACACGTTGAACACTTTCAATTGTTTTTGTACTGTAATTAAAAAAAATCATTAGCAGTGTTGTTTTTAAATCTCATTAAGAAGGCCTAGGGGTCTAGTATTTGTTAATTTGAGTGGTCACTAAAACAGAATTTAGGGGCAATACTGATTAATAAAAGTAATTGTCTTAATAAAAGAAAGTAAACTAACTAGATGCCTATTGAATTAATATATTTGTATAGTGTGTGTGTATATATATATTTCTCATTCTCCAAGATTTTTGGTCTAAATATTTCATAGAATAAGAATGATATTTCTAGTGAAAAGACTCTAAAGATAACTTAGTGCATTTCCTTGTTAAAGATGTAAAGCCAAGGCCCAAAAGGTAGTTGTCCAGATACTCCTGAGCCATGACCAAAATCTAAGCTCCTTGATATCCTGTCTATTCCTTTTGACTGTCATATTTTTACCAACGTGGTGAATCAGAACTCAGTATTTGTTCCTCTATGATATCCCTTTTTGTTAGAAAAGTCAGAATTTATTTTTCCTCATGAAAATAAAAATTATCTTCTTGCCAAACTCTGAAGTTTGCCTGAAGATTTACAAATGGAAATGATGTTAACACAGTCCAAATCTGAATATATCTGGGGTAAGTATTTAAATTATATTAAAGTAAAGGTCAGGATTGGAGAAGTCAGAATGGATTAAATGCAGAACCAGTATAAGCACAAAGACCAGCATTCACTAAATATATAAAGCAAATATTGGCTACATATTGATTCTTTTTATTATGAAGCCACTAAAATAGAAATTAATCTTTATATAAATTACTTATTGTTCACACTTATATGTTTGACTCTTGGAGTAGATTTTTGTAGTCATAGTTTAATGTATTCATGTATGACTCCTGTTCAAAATACCAAACTCAAATATACCGACCCTAAGGAACTTTAATTCCTTATAGTTCAAAAATAAGAAGTCCAGAATAATTTCATCAAAAGGTTACTATGCTTGCATTTAAAAGGGTCATGCTAGACCTCAGGAGAAATACTTAGTTAATGTCATATACTTAAATATAGGGCATTTATATCAAACCTAATTTGCATATGCTCATGAAATACTAACGAGAGAGAGAGAGAGAGAGAGAGACAGACAGACAGACAGACAGACAGACAGACAGGCAAGAAAAAAAAAATCTAAACGGGAGATCTTAAGAATTGATCCAAAGAAACCTAACCTTATTTTGCAATAAGTAGCATGTACCATGTATAGATAGCTATTCACAGATAAATTAGATAATTGGTGACTGTATAAAGATAACAAATTCATCATTCCTGATGACTAGTGGGTGCCATCCTAGGACACAGTTTGACATTTAAATGCTCTACAACATGTTGTGTATTTTTCATCATTAATAAATGGGAAGATCCAATAATAAAATTTTATAGAGAAAAATGGGAAGGATGTTATAATTTGTGGGAAGAAACTATAGAAATGACATGTTTGAATGAAGTTACAAAAAGGACAGAGAAAAGGAACATAACTTAAGATTCTTTGCTGAACTCCTAATATTACTTTTTTTAAAAGAAGTTTTTATTAAGCCTGGGCCTGTGTGCGGAGCACTGTCCCAGGCACTGGGTGATCCCACAGTGACCCAAATGAAAGCACTTCCTGCCTTCAAGGAATAATATTGTAATACGTACTTCATACAGTCACAGGAATATCACCAGTTCTTCAAATACAAAGAATGAATGGGTGTAGTGGTGACCACCTCTGATGCCAGTACTTGGGAGGCTGAAACAGGAGGATCTCAGGTTTGAGGACAGTGTCAGAAAATTAGTGAGACTCTCAGCACCCTTGTGAGACTCTTTCAAAAACTAAAAATTAAAAAAATTAAAGAAATGGCAAAGAATGAATTATTGGAGAGTAAGGTGGAGGACAGGGAAAGAAGATAGTATAAGAAGTAGTGAAGTGCAGAAAAATCATGAAGGGAAAGTAGACTAACCTGTGGGCTCTTTCCATAGTAGCTCTTTCTCTGACTCTATCTTGACACAGTGCCTTCGTGTGCACATAGTAGGTCTGACTCATTTCACCCTGCAGTGTGGCTTCGCTCTGTCTCCCCGTTTGTTTGTTTGCCTGTCCTCCCAGTTGACTTGATCTGCTGTGAGTCATTGATCTTTGTATCACAAGCCAACCATGGTACCTGGCACTTAGTGGGTGGCCCGTAAGGTTTGTCCAATGAGCATTAACTGCAATTATCTGAGAAAGTATTCCATTTAGTATAAAGAAGCATGCCTCTCTGTATTTGACTGTCTCTATTACAGTGAAAATGAAACTGGACCTTTTTGGTTGTTAAATTATTTCCTTCTGAATTTTTTAAGACCAACACCTGTGGCTGGGGGAAGAGGTTCTCTGAGTGGAAGGTGTGTTTGGGGGGCCGTGGGGAGGTGTTAGCTGTTCCACTTCTCCAAAATAATGTCTATCAGCTTTGCCTCAAACATAAATAAACAAAATCAGATTAAAGGATAATGTGAATTGAACTTCAAAACAGTTGCATGGGCCTCTCTTCCAGTCAGATTTTCATTTTAGTGCAGCCAAGCCAGAATGCTATCATCAAATTACCAGCAATTGGAAACAATTTCAAACCTTAGGAACATGTTTCATATAACTCTTAATTATTTAGTGATTTTATAAAGACACAATCTATAAAATCAAAGTCCAGTCCAAACCTCTTGCTTTGTGAACCTTATTGTGCATATAAGGGGAATTCATACCTTTGATGACTGCAAGTAAAAATACACTTGAATTAGTGCCTGAAGAGCTCTCCCTCCTCCTCCTCAAGTTTCCATGACAAGTACTGTTTTAAGTTCTTTCTCGACTCTGTGCAGAAGATCTGGGATGTGGGAGTAAAAGAGTGAGCATCAGTGTGTGCTTGGTTCAGTTAAAATTAAATTCCGAGAGTTCCCTAAGAGCAGTTCTATATCAACTTGACCCAGGGTTACCTCTGGTATTTGTTTCATCATTTAAAACACATAGCTGTTGTATTTATTTTCAAGTTTATATAGAGTGCTTTGAAAACTATTGGCACCTAATATAAAAGGCAAAGATGAAGATTGAGCATGTTACCCCTGAATACAGGTTGTGATGAATCACAGTTTGTCAGTTAATTGAAAACGTATTACAATTAACTACCTAAAAATAACCCTGTACTCTGGCTCCTTCCCTAGTGGTTTGCCCTGTTGGCCATTTAAGAAACTTATAGGGCTGAGATGAGTTTGTTTTTAGGTGGTAATATTAGCACTCTTCAATATGTTTTTAGTTAATAATTGTTTTTTAATTGCTATGTGCTTCTCTTTTGAGATAAAGATCATAGTTCACTAATCACATTAATTGTGGGTGGGCAGTGGTAGCAGTATTCAGTATTGTGATTTGTAGATTAGTCACTCTGAGGAAAAGTAGATGCCAAAAGCAGAGCTCAAAAAAGCACTGCCATTATTATGCTTTTTCATAATGCCCCCAGATGGTAATTGTAGAAAAAACACTTCTGGAAGTGTGTGTGTGTGTGTGTGTGTGTGTGTGTGTGTGTGTGTGCGCGCGCGCGCGCGCGCATGCCTGCCTCTGATGAAATAGAACTTGGAATTTAAGCTCTGTAAAAAATTAACTATTGTTAACATTAAACCAAAGATACAGTAAGCATGCTTAATAAAAAAAATAAAGGTAGTTAGACTGTAAAAAGAACAGAAAAAAATATACATAGAGAAAGAAGCCAAAGATAGCAGATGGGTTAGTTTCCTGGGAGGGTTTTTTTCAGTTCTAAGTAAAATGAGAAATTAACCCAAAGAATTAACTCTTAAACTTCTCAGCTAACTAGTCAATTTTGCTATGCTAAAAAAATCTCTTGAATTAAAATTGAGGAATGAATAGTCTATCAAGTCACAAGAATTTATTAGTCAAATTCATTTCCTGTCCACCAACTCTGTATTTTATTCTGCAAAGCAGAGAAGATAATTTATATACCAATTAGTAATATGTCAGAGAACAATCTTACCAGATTTAGGTGCAATGGATTACCTGTCTAATAACATATGTCTTACCTATGCACTACATTCATTTTGATGAGAAAAATATCACATAATTAATTTCTAGAAAAAAATTAAGCATAAGATTTTCTAGTAAAATATGCTTTGCCTTGGACTTGGTAGGTAGAAAACCTAAAGGTGCAAAATAGCTCTTGCTGGCAAGAGGGGCGAGCTCATCAGAGCCCTTTGGCCCATTTCCTTTTTACCTCCATGACTGTTGTATTCCTCCTGTCTGGACTAAGATCCAACCTGGTATGCCCTTAAAAATATGAACAAATATCACTTGTGATTCAGGCTGCAGGAAATGGCTGGACATTCTCTGGTCTTATCAAAGCCATAATTCCAAAACCTTAAAACTGATTGTAACTACAGACACAATTTCTCATGAATTCTGCCTACATTTCCTAAATATTACAGACAGATTCTTTAGTTGTTTTACTGGGGATTGGACCCAGCAGCATTCTGCTTTTGTGTTACACCCCCATCCCTGTTTCATTTTTTATTTTGAAAGTTTTATAATAAAAATTGTGGGGGCTGTGAACCTGAGATCCTCTGTCTAAGCCTCCCAAGTACTAAGATTACAGACCTGTGTGCTGCCATGCCCAGCTCAGACTTTTCCTGAAGTAATTTTAAGTTGTAGCATCAAAGAATCACAACTGAAAGTACAAAGTATTGAGAAGTTGATCATTATTGTTTATGTGTGAGGCAACTTGGGAACCGCCAGTTCACATATCAAGAAGAAAATACTGAGAAATCCCAGTGACTGCATGCTTTGGGCTCTGAACTCAATCTCGACTTTGAAGGAAACGAAATTTAGAAAATCGGTTATGACAGCTGGGTGTCATGGTGCACACTTGTAATCCCAGTATTTGAGAGGCCGAGATAGGAAGATCCTGGTCCTCGGCCAGCCTCAGCTACCTAGTGAGGCTCTCCACAATTTAGTGAGATCCTGTTTCAAAATAAGGAATAAAAAGTAAGGCTGAGGGTGTAGCTCAAAGGTAGAATACTCTTGAGTTCAATCCCTAGTACTGCAAAAAAAAAAAGAAAGAAAGAAAAGAAAAGTGGTTATGAGGGTATGATAACTGCATACCAGAGCTAGCAGAGTTCTGCATGTGCAGGTTACTTTGCCAGTTCCCTACCTATACCACCTGAAGGAAAAATAATTAACAAAGCACTTAACACCCTCATGAAGCAGATTGTTCAGCTCAATTCTTTCCCGTAGAACAATGAAAAGAATTACCTTGAGGAAGAAGGTAGAACTTACTTCCTGGAGTTTGCCCTAGATTTTTTTTTTCTTTGTAGTTGGAATTATGAAATTAAGCTCACAAACAGCCAAGTTTAGAGAATTTATCAAGTGGGTTAGACAATTTTTTTTTTTTTTTTGGTGGTACTGGGGTTCCTGGGAGACCTTCTACCTCTGGGCTACACTCCCAGACCTATTTTATATTTTTATTTGGAAGCAGGGTCTCTTACACCAGCACAGCTGGCTTCGAACCTGTGCAATCCTCCCGTCTCTGCCTCCCAAGCGCAGGGATTACAAGCGTGCGCCACCACGCCCAGTGGGTTAGACAAATTTTGGAATAGTGTCTTTGGCTTTGGGGAATTACTTGTCTCCTAGTGGCTGTTCCTCTATTGGATGTTATGTGCATTTCCTAAGACTGACTCAGAGTAGGAACTCTTCAAAAGCCTACTGTGGCAGAAGAGCAAGTATTTTGGGTGTGGTAGAGTTAGTGGACACTCACTAAACCTTCTTCCAGCTCTCTCAACTCCTGCTGAACAGCACTGCAGCCCAGTGGTTCATGGTCAGGGAAGGCTGCTGTGTTCGTTTGCTGGCACTTTCCAGTGCTGCCACTGACTACTGAGCATCCTGAGCAGCCTGAGAAGAGGCTCCCTCTATCTCCTGATGGTCCTCACAGCTGGATGGTGGATATTTTCCCGTTGGTCATGATTACACTTGGCGTCTCTCTTTCAGGTTACCTACCCAGGCTTCATGGAGGTCAAAGTCAAACTTAGAGTATCAGGTTAATAATACTAACTATAGTTTAGTCAAAGAAGATCAGCTAAAATGAGCACATAAGGGAAGTGGACCTACTGGTCTTGAGGTTAATATCCTACTGCTAGGTAACTGTAAACCCAGGAAAGTTAATAGCCTTTTCTGATTCTTTGTTTTTTTACCTGAATGGTGGAAGCCACCTCTTCACTAGTGTAGATCTAAGCATTAAATGGGCCAATTTGCGTAAAGGGCAGTGTCTTTCCCTTAATAAGCACTCAAGTTATAATTATCATTTTAACAGTGGTATATGGATCTACGGGATGGCTCTCAGGTCCTTGAGAAAGACAATTCTGGGCTTAATATTGGCAAGAAGCTGGGAGATATATATCTGAAAGGAGCAAGAGTAGGTTTACAACAGAAAATTTTATAAAGTAAATACTTCTAGAAAAGGGAGGTACAGGTACAAGACATACAGTCAAGGGGGAAAAGTGCCTAAAGTTTAATCATGTTGAGGAGAACTTTAAGGCTGCCTTTTTCCAGTCTGTGACTGTGGCAAATCTAATTCCTCCTTCTTCATATGATGAATCAGTTAACTTTTTTTTTTCAACAGTACTTTACTGAGTTAATATATGCTTTTATGAAAAATTCATTCTTTTATGAATAAATATGGGAGTTTTAAGTTATAAAAGTCATTTTATTGTAGGTAAATATTGCACCTCAACCAAGAAAGAGAAAATGAAATTACTTACTACTCAGAGATAACCACTATTTGACTTTTGTTCATTACATCTTCTCCATCATTTTCTAGTTATACACTTTTTTATGAAAAATTACAATCATAATATAGTATGTTACTACCTGTTTTTTTTACATAGCCGTGTATTGTGAATGCGTCATTATTATTTCACTTTTTTGCATTTCTTTACTTGTTTCTTATTTTTGCTGATTATATTGATGTAACAAGGTGTCTTAAGAATTTGATAATTGCTTATCAGGTTAAACTTTTTAAAACATTTTGGTGAATTATTTTACATAAATTTGTGTTTGAAAAGTACATTTCCCCCCATTTACCTTATTTTTCCTCCGTTGTTTTCTGACCCTAACAGTAGCACTTTATTCTCTAAATGAAATAATGAGTCAGGTGCATAGTAGGTTCCCAGCAAATAATAGTGTAGATATTATGAATCTCTAGGAAGGGACTATTATAAACCAGAATTTGCCTGAAAAAAATCCCAAAATATCATCTAGTAGTGTTATTACAGAGCATTTGTGTAGTTTATCTGTTTATGTTATGGGTCACAGACTACTAAGGTGATATCCTCAGACTGGGAGCAAAGGTTGACTGGAGCTTTATTTTACTGTTTTCTTGGGTCCAACATTCAGGTTCCTCATCTTACCTTGGGCGCTCTTCCGATCACTTTTTGCTTGGTTCTTGGATGATATTATATCCTCTTTCTGATCACATGGTTTGAGTCATTTGGTCCCAGGGCCCCTCAATCATAGGCTGTTCCTGATCTGGAACAGAAGCCCGAGGTTGATGCAGGATATTGACACTCACTTCCCATTTCCATTTTAAATGTGACTTCAGGTCCATGTGACTACCCTTTCTTACAGTTGACACCTTGCCTTTGAACAAATGAATGCTCGGTAGATTTGTGTATGTAGAACACAGATTTGTCAAGTTACCTTTCCTTTCACTAGGGCTTTCTGGGACTCTGCTTAGAAAGCTCTGAGATGGCGGAATGCACCAGGGTGCCAGGCTGGACGCAGAGAACTCTTTCCTCCAACATGCAGAGCTTCGTGGCACTGCAGCCTTGTCAGTCACGGAACAGGGCCATTGTCTCCTGTGTCTGTGTGGAAGCCCGCACAGGTAACTCCACATCGCCCCAGAGCCGCGTTGGCATTGGGAACTCAGTCTGCGCTTGTTGCTTTCTTGTTAATGTGAGGATTAAAATAAACTTCTATGTCCACTTTGACTAGATTCCATAAGGAGCTTGTAATAACACCTAAAATGTATCACTCTAAAATTAGTTAAATATTGTTTTTAACTAAATGTTGTAAATATATTTTGTTAATTGAAAAAAAAATTTTTTTTTGAGGTTCTGGGGATAGAACCCAGGCACATTTGACCTCCGCCCTACACCCCCCTGCCCTATTTTTTATTCTTTATTTAAAAACAGGATCTCACTAAGTTGTAGAGGGCTTGGCTAAGTAGCTGAGGCTGTGGGCAAACTGCGTTCCTTCAGTCTCAGCCTCCGGAATGCTGTGCTGTATATACTTACACGAATTTAGAAGACTGCTTTAAAATAAATTTGTAAAAATATTAAATGTAAGTCTATTTGAATATTAAGACTAGCCAAAAGTATTTAAAGGCTTGTGTATTAAAGGACAAAAAATGTACTAAAAAAGGCATGTATATTAAGATCAAAAATTATATTATTAACTAATATTTGTAAGAATCAAGATACTGTCTAGGTTACTTATACACGTTCTTACATGCTCTTAATACTCTTAAAATGGGACTTTGATTTTGTTAAAAAATTACTACTGAATTGTAAATAATCAATTTTTATATCTTGAGCTATTTAGAAGTGACATTGTCTCCTTATTTTAAACTATGAATTTTAACTTTAGTTATGATATTTTCTGGCTGTGCTTAGTGGTTTGAAACCTGTGATATTTGTGATCAAACAAAACAAATTCCTTTAGGAACAATGTCGACTTGTTGCAAGTTTAAGGTTATGTGGGAGAAATAGCTTTATATCTCTCCCACGGGATCACTCCGGACATTTTTTTGTCCACAGACTCAGTACTCTTGAAGAAGTTAGAGTTTGCAATTTTAGTTTAAAAAAAAAGTCACAAGGATGAAAAGTCACCCACTCTGAAAAAGAATAAACTTTCCTTTTTAATATGTTAATTTTACCTGTGCTTAAAACTATTACTACATTAATAGGCAGTAATCCTAACAGTGAGGTGCTTCTGTACACATCTAAAGACTAGCTCTTAAGGTGAGTACAACAGAATGAAAGCTGATTATTTAAAGGCAGTTAAACATTGTTTAGCATGTACCTTATACCATAGGTGGTGAGTTTTTTCTTCTCAAATGCAGCAGTTAATTACTATGTACTTGAAAATTGTAGTTGTCATGACTATTTTGTTCCCAAACTGTTTGAAGGAACTAGCTTTCTGATGGGATATTTGAACACAAGGCTGTGGTACAGTCTTGGAGCTGCAGCTCCCATGTCTAAATTGCCCATCCAAAGACTCTAGTGGCTTGAACCTAATGAGTGATAGGAAGTCACAAACTGAGAGTTAAATTATTTTATAGTACTCAACACATGAAAATAGACGATTTAAGTTTTATTGTATAATATAGGGAAGAAAATTTTTATATTGATAGGAATTAACATAAAAACCTTACCCATATTTTTCTTAACGGTTTGGACACATTATGCCATATTAAATCCAATGCATAAAATAATGTTTATCAGTTCTTTCTGTTGTTTAGTGAGATCTTATAGCAAAAATAAATTTAAGAGGTATAAGGGATTATTTTCATATTTACAGTATCTTACTACAAAAAAATAATGAAATGATCAATATTTTAAAATAGGTTATATGTGTGAGAGATTCTGTATTAATAGCTATAAGTAAATGCATACATATTTTTTGAAATCTCAAAGTCAACCTTATTTTTATACATTTATTTTGGTGCATTATAGTCTCACATCATAATGTAGTTTATGGTAATATTGTCAGGCATACACCCCGCACAGAGCTGCAAACAAGAGGACGTGCCTTTCCTCTTGTGTTTGCGTTCTCCCACCTGCTGCACAGTATAAGCTATGCCAGTGCTTGACACATTAACACTGCACCTGCCCTGGGAAGCCTGGTTTTCTTCTTGTGACAGAGGGGGCAGAGACTGAAGAAGACATGGACGATGGAGGAAAATATGTGAGGTAGTTGTGAGTCAGTGTTAGGCTGCCATCCCTCTGTGTGGGGCCCACAGTGGTGAGGGCTGTGAGAAGGGCTTCAGGTGACCCCAAATGAGGGGATACAAGACTGAGAAGGGAGGGAGGGAGGGAGGGAGGACGGACAGACAGACATAAGGACATCCAAATGTAAAAGACATTTAATTTTATGTTTACAGATGACATGATCTTATATATAGAAAGCCTAAAGACTTCATCAGAACATTGTTATAACCAATAAATAAATTTAGTAAAGTTATAGGATAAAAAATCAATATATAAAAGCCAGTATCAATATACAAACACCAGTCGCATTTGTATATACTAATAGTGAACTATCCAAAAAAGAAATTCCATTTACAATAAGTTATTAAAATAAAATTAAATAACTTAGGAATAAATTTAACCAAGGAGATAAAAGATCTGTACACATTGATGGAAGAAATGAAGAAGACACTTGGTTTGAAAATCTACTTCAAATCTATAGTAATCAAAACAGCCTGGCATTGGCATAAAAACAAATATCTAAACCAATGGAACAAAATAAAGAAACAAATCTCTACATTTATAATCAATTAATCTTTGACCAAGACATCAGCAACAACAAACAAAAGAACCAACCAACCAACCAAGAAACAAATCTTTTCAATAAATGGCTCTGGGAAAATTGAATATGCACATACTAAAGAATGAAATTAAGCCTTACTTCACACCACATACAAAAGTCACCTCAATTCAGGTCTTGTAGAGCTAAGACCTGCAACTGTATACTTGGTAGAAGAAAATGGAAAAAGCGACATGATGTTGGTCTGGACAAATATTTCTTTTTGGTTATGACCCTAAATATAGAAGCAGCTAAAGCAAACTAGACAAATGGGATTCCACCAAACTAAAAAGCTTTCATACAACCAAGGAGACAATTAACAGAGTAAAGAACAAACTATGAGAAAAACATATGCAAATTATAATCTGATTATGGGGTTAATCAATGCATATAAAGACCTCAGAGAATCCAATAATGACAAAATACCTCAAATATCCCAATTTAAAATGGACAAAAGACCTAAATAAACACTTCTCAAAAGACATACAAATGGTCAACAGATATATGAACCAAATAAATAAAGAAAAAAAAGCAAAATCACAATACAATAATCACTTCAAATCTGTTAGAATGGCTATTATCCAAAAATGAAAAAAAGCCGGGCGTGGTGGCACACGCTTGTAATCCCCGTGCTTGGGAGGCAGGCACAGGAGGATTGTGCTGGTTCGAAGCCAGCTGTGCTGGCTTAAGAGACCCTGTCTCCAAATAAAAAAGTACAAAAATAGGTCTGGGGGCATAGCCCGGAGGTAGAAGGGTTTCCAGGAACCCCGGTACCAGAAAGAAAAGAAAGAAAGAAAGAAAGAAAGAAAGAAAGAAAGAAAGAAAGAAAGAAAGAAAGAAAGAAAGAGGGAGGGAGGGAGGGAGGGAGGGAGGGAGGGAGGGAGAGAGAGAGAGAGAGAGAGAGAGAGAGAGAGAAAGAAAGGAAGGAAAGAAAGAAAGATGTTGGCAAGGATGTGGAAAAAGCAAACCCTCATACAGTGGCCATGGGAATGTAAATTAAAAGGAAAGTTTCTCTAATTGAAAATAAACTTACTATCTGGTCCAGCAAGGCAACTCCTGGGTAGATACCGGAAGGATGTGAGTAGTGTGTGAGTAGCTGGCAACACTCCTCAAGCTGTTGCAGCACTCTTCACAATGGCCAAGGAATAAGACATCCCAAGAGACCCCTGGAGGATGGATGCATGAATAAAATGTGGTGTATACATATGCACTGAAATACCGTTCAGCCTTAAAAAGGAAATTCTGTTATTTGTGCATAGGTTAAGTGAATATATTTTGGTGATTAAAACAAGTCAGGTGGAGAAAGACAAAAACCACATGATTTCACATATATGGTGAACGTAAAAAGTTGATTTGGTAGTAGCAGGGAGTAAAATGGTGATTATCAAAGGCTGGCGGGTGAAGAATTAAGGAGATGGTTTAAAGAATCCCAACTTTCAGTTATACGGAAAGAAAAACTTCAAGAGAGCTGATTTATATCATAGTGTGGATAGCTAATAACAATATATTTGTGCACTTGAAAATTCCTAAGGCAGTATATTTTGTGTTTTCACCACAAAATGATATCTATATATGAGGTATTTCATATTTTTTGTGTATGTGGTACTGGGGTTCCCGGCAACCCTTCTACCTCCAGGCTACACTCCCAGTACCTATTTTTATCCTTTTTATTTGGAAGCAGGGTCTCTTAAGCCAGCGCAGCTGGCTTCAAACCTGCGTGATCCTCCTGTCTCTGCCTCCCAAGCATGGGGATTACAAGCATGTGCCACCACGCCCAGTTAATTCATATTTTAAATAGCTTGGTTAGCCATTTTACAATATAGACATGTATCAAAACATTTTTACCATAAGTTATACAACTTTTACTTAATTGTAAAAATAAAAATATACTCATATATGCATATATATGTAATGAGTGCATTTTATTTATAACCATAGCAGATATGAATGTATCAAACACTGAATTTCTTAGTAGATGGGCATTGTTATCATTAGTTTGTGGTACTGGGGGTTGAATCCAGAGGTGTTATACCTCTGAGCTACACCCCCAGGCCTTTTTATATTTTGAGGAGGGGATTTGCTAAGTTACCTCAGACTGGCCTTGAACTTGCAACCCTCCTGTCTCAATCTCCCAAGTACTGGGATTATAGTGTGTACCACTATACATTACATTTTATAACTACTTTTCTTCTAAGAAGTACCAAGCATATTAATCTCCGTGAAATAGCCTCTGATTAATTATACATCAAAGAATTATAAATGAGTATTTTGGTAGATACATGAATATATTCAAAATACTATTGTAAATAATGTGATTAATTTCATATGACATCAATTAAAATCAATATTATTAACAAACCATTACAATGTGTGTGGGGGGGGTACTGGGGTTTCTGGAAACCCTTCTACCTCTGGGCTACACTCCTAGACCTATTTTATATTTTTATCTGGAAACAGGGTCTCTTAAGCCAGTGAGAATGGCTTCGAACTTGTGTGATCCTCCTGTCTCCGCCTCCCAAGCACGGGGATTACAAGTGTGTGCCACCACGCCTGGCCACAATTTGTGTTTTATTTATATATCATAGGATAAAAGTACTCATTTAGTTCATTTATTCAGCATCCATAAAATAGGCTTTACTGTCTTTCCTATGTCCTGAGGATATCAAGGAAGGCAATCATTAGCATTGTTCTCTAGTTTTCTTTCTCCTGGGCACTTACTAGCATTATATTTCTCTAGTCTATTAATTTATAAATGTTCATGCAAACTAGCCAAGAAATATGAAGATAACTGGCATTCAGTACTTCTGAATCTGAGCACTTGGGTGCCTCTCCTCCATCCATCTCTCTGGTGACTCTTGGTTGTACTAGTGATATAGCCTCTGGAATGAGAACGATGTGGAAGAGAGCCCCTGCCTACCTGAGGTGAACCAGCAGTATCAGTGGAAAATCAGCCTTTGCTATTTCACCACTAAGACTTGGAAACTATTTGGCCTGTAGCACAATTTAGTTCATTTGGAACAATACAGCAAGACAAAAGAAATTAAGTTTTGGATATCATAGATCTCATAGGTTAATGGAGTCTTCTCCCCATGTTGACCGGTATATCCATCAGCATTTTTGCAGCTATGATCTAAATATCTGACACTATAACTTAGAGAAAGATTTATTTTCTAACATTTTTGGACACTAGTCCATGTTAAGCTGGGAACCATGGGTCTCAGGACAGGGCCACAGTGGGAGGCCTAGGGAGAGCATATCTGCTGTCTTCTTTATATCACAGGAGAGGGGGAGGGAAAAGAGAGAAACAGAAAGGGGGGAGGGAGAGAGGAAGAATGTGCAGCAGGAGGAGGAACTTATATAATCCTCAAGGCTGCACCCCCACATACTCACCTCTAGTCACATCCAGTTGACTTAACAGGTACCACCCAGGTAAAACCATTACAATGGCTTTATCCACTTCTGAGATTACAGCCTCATGACTCAACTACATCAGGTCCCATCACTAATTTCTGAGCTCCTCAAGGGGTATTCTCTATCTCACCATAACACCCAGGCTGGCCTTAAACTCCTGGGCTCAAGCGATCGATCCTCCTGCCTCATAGCTGACTACCCCATACCTGGGAAGTAGATAGTTTTAAAAGAAAATTATTATAAAACAACCCAAGGAGTGCCAGCTAAAGATGTCAGAGACCACAGGCACGCACACACACCAGCACCACCAATAACAAGAAGAAACTTCTACATGAGTTAGGGGAATGATTCAGAGAGAGGTGACACTAGAATTTGACTTTGAAGAAAAAGGATTGTCAGGCAGAAAAAATTTGAAGAAGTATTCTGAGTATTTTAAATATGCCACGTATAAGGCGTGGCATATTTTCAGAATTACAGAAGGCCCTGGCTCTTGGTACACATAGTTATCACTAACCTGGATGAGATCCAGAGCTCTTCAGCAGTTTCATGAAGTAGTTGAGAGCACACTGTCATTAGACCCCCACTACCAGGGTCTGAACCCTGACTTGGTAGCTATACCATCTTGGGATAGTGCATCACTTTCTATACACAGTTATACCCATTGTAAACTAGGGACAGTAAGACCAGCCACCTAAAAATGATACTATTTTTAGTACTCTAACAGAGTGTTTGCCATATAATTGAAGTGTAAAACATGAGTTTTATAATGATGGCTAGTAATAGTATACAGACCATGATAAGTGCACTGATGGAGATGGGTAAAGTGAGGCAATAGGGATGGGCAGAGCCCACTGAAAGAAGGGAGAAAAGAATGCCACAGGCTGCGTGACCTGAGAACTCCCCAGGCTGTCAGCACAGGGATGCCCTGGAGATGTTTGGAAAGATTCTGGAACACTGACCTTACGAAATTATAGCCAATAACATATCTCCTTATGTGTTCAGTCTTCATATACTCAGGAGAATCTAATTTTACTCATAAAACCTATAAAAAGAATGAAGTCATAAGTAATTCAGTTCTGCAAAACAGAGACAAGGGACAATTAGCAGGGGCCCAAGTGTGCCCATCATATGCAGGAGCTGCTTCTTCCCCGGCGATTAGACAAGTGCCTCCAGAGCTCTGCTGAATACGTCTTTGTGGCATTAGAATCTGTCCATCTAAGTGCTTATGGCTGTATTTTATGCCATTCAGTGCACTATCTTAATGCAGATTCAGCGTGTAGGACTTGCAACTTTGATCTCCTTACCCTGTATTATGATGTGTAATTCCTTGGGAACATCATCTCTTGGACACAGCTAGTTAACAAGGCCTTTTAAGTATATAATTATCTTCTCCTCTTCTTTTTTCCCCCCAGAGACTAAGAGCAAGAAGAGTGAAAGAGAACAACGATATGCTCTGCTTGCCATGTAGCATTAAAAATACTTTTGTCACAACCATATGACTCTTTCACTCTGTGATTGATTAATCTCACTTAACAATGTTTTCCAGGTCCTTCCATTTTTGCAAATGATGTCATTTTATTTTTCTTTATTGCCGAGTAGAATTCCATTATGTTATTTCCTATAATTTTGTAATCCATCTGTTGATGGGTATCTAGGTTGGTTTCATAGTTTGGTTGTTGTTAACTGTGCTGCTGTGAACATGGGTATGCACATATTACTGTTGCTCTCTGGCTTCAACCCCTTTGGAAAGATACCCAGGAATGGTATGGCCGGATCATATGTTGGATCCATTCCTTGTTTTCTAAGGACTCTCCACACTGATCTTCATCAACTGTTACATTCTTTATGAGTTCATCCTTTCTACTCCCTTCCCTAATCCTCCTAGTCTTTAGGTATTACTGTGTCCCAAGAGCCAAGACTTTCTGTCATTTGCAAATATGGCACACTCGTGTGTTCCTCATCTTAGAACCCTTTGGAGTCTCTGCTCTAACTGATGTATTCCTTATTTCTGAGTATCTCTCTACCTTCCAAATACAAGAGAAAACATACATCTACTTGGGGTATTTTTGAGACTGGCTAACCTCGCTTAGTATAATATCTTCTAGCCTCTTTGAGATTAATTTTTGTCATCTAAAAAATGAAGATAAAAGGTCTACCCTCCTTGCAGAGATACAGGAAGAATGAAATGAGTTAGGCAGGCTAAAAATCTCCAAAAATATTAGGCTCGCTTAACTCAAATGGCTGTGCATTGTAGTCTTCATGTGGTATCCATAAAGTAATTAGTTATGATACTTCCATATAACAGTTAAGGATAGAGTTGCTGGGATTCTCCTACACTTGTGGTAGAAAGGTAAAAAAGTAAAACTACTTTGAAGAACAGTTTGGCAGTTTCTTATAAAATTAATATATTTTTGCCATATGACTCAACAGTTCTACTCTTAAGTATTTGCCCAGGAGAAATATAGATATCTTCACAAAGACCCACCTTCTGTATTCATAGAAATTTTATTCATAATGGTCAAAATTGGATACAGTGAAATGTCTATTACTTTTGGAGGTGAATAAAACAAGTAATGATACATCTATAGGATGGAGCACCTCTCAGCAATAAAAAAGAAACCAAGTATTGAAAAAGTGCAAAATCAGATAAAAATCTCAAAAGTATGCCAAGTTAAAGATGTCAGACACAAAGATTTGCTTATTGGATGATTCTGTGTGTTTGGCATTTAGGTATTTAATTAATTAATCATTCATTCCTTGTGGTACTAGACTTTGAAACCAGTGTTATTCTACCTCTCAGCCACACCCTCAGCCCTTCTTTTTTATTAATTTTTAAACAGGGTCTCACCAAGTTGCTGAGGATAACCTTGAGCCTACTTTCTTCCTGTCCCTGCCTCCCAAGTACTGGGATGACAGGCATGTGCCACTATATGTGACTTATTTGATATTTTAGAAATGGTACATTAGAGAAATAAAATAGAAATCGGCAACTGGCATAGTGTCTACTGGGGAAAGAGGAACTGGCTACAGGGAGCCAGGGGAGAACTCTTTTTATTCTTGGTATTGGCAATTTTCCCCAGGGGGAATACTACTGAGCCATAGCCCCCCGTCCCCTTGCATTTTTATTTTGAAATAGGGTCTCATTAGGTTCCCTAGGTTGGCCTCAACCTTGCAATCATCCTGTCTCAGTCTCCCAGATACAAACTGGGGTTACAGATGTGAGCCAACACACCTGGCAGGGGAGGACTATTTTCAGTGATAGAAACTATTTAACTGTATGGTGATTATAGGACCACATACATTTGTCAAAGCACACTTAACTGTATACTTTTAAGTTGGTGGACTTTATTGTATTTAGTTAATACCATAATTTAATGTTAATAATTTTTTTTTTGCGGTGCTGGGGATTGAATTCAGGAGAATTCTATCTCTGAGCTACATCCCCAGCCCCATTTTAGTTTTATTTTGAAACAGAGTCTTGCTAGGTTGATGAGAGTCTCAGTACTTGCTAAGACTGTCCTCAAACTGCAATCCTCCAGTCTTAACCTCTGAAGAATAGTGGGATTACAGATGTGTGCCACCACACCCAGCTTAAGAATACCATGATTTAAAAAATTTAAAGAAGCCAGGCGTGGTGGCGCACACTTGTAATCCCTGCGCTTGGGAGGCGGAGACAGGAGGGTTGCGCAGGTTCGAAGCCAGCCGCGTTGGCTCAAGAGACCCTGTTTCCAAATAAAAATAATATAAAATAGGTCTGGGAGCGTAGCCCGGAGGTAGAAGGGCTTCCAGGAACTCTGGTACCACACAAAAACAAAACAAAACAAAAACTTAAGCTGTAGTAATGGAAATAAACCTCTACATAGGAAGAATACCAGATACTAATCAAGAATTGCATCCCCAAAATAATTTTGGACTGGAGAAGTGAAGAACTTGGATATTAAATACTTAGCCTCCCTAATAGCAGAGATTTGTACAATGAAGCTTGTCCTTAGGATTTGGTGATAATGAACTAAGACACAATGTGAATTAAAAAAATAATCCCTTCGAAAAGCTGCCAATGAGTCAGGTGTGGTGGCACACACTTGTAATCCCAGTATTTGGGAGGCTGAGACAGAAGTTCCCGGGCCAGCCTCAGCTACTTAGTGAGGCCCTCCGCAGCTTAGTGAGACCCTGTTTCAAAATAAATAATAAAAAATCGGGTTGGGGTTGTGGCTTGGAGGTAGAATGCCTCTGGGTTCAATCTCCAGTGCCACAAAAAAGAAAAAAGAAAACCTGTCTTTGCAACTTCATTAGAATATGAATATATATATATATATATATATATATATATATATATATTGTTTGGTGGTATTTGGGGGGTGGAACCCAAGGGCTTTTCTATGGAGGAAAATAGGAACCTCTGTAAACGTCATGTCCACAGTGACAGTAATCAGAGCCTGCCTCGGGGTGAGGCAGGGTCTGGAGCCAGTGAGGCCAGGCCCGGAGCCTGTTGCATGGCAGGCCTGGAACTGGGGCCTGCTTCACAGTAAAGGGCCAGCAGGTTTCTTCAACTGTGTGGCCAGGAAGCAATAGAAGCTGTTGCTGCCTCACCTAATCTCTCAGCAGATTTCCAGATCCAAGTGACCTCTATTTAAAAAAAAAAAATTGGTTGTGAGTGGATCATCCTGTCAAAGTTACTCACCTTCTAGCTTTCAGGTTTTCAGTAAGTGAGAATAAGTGTGGAGAAATAGAAGCTCTAATACATTGTTGGTAGGATTGCAAGTTGGTGCAACCACTTTGGAGAATAGTATAGAAGATCCTCAGAAGGATAATGAACTTACCATATGATCCAGCAATACCACCTCTGGGTACCTACCAAAAAGAATGAAAACCAAAATACCAAACTAATGCATGAACAACCATGTTCATAGCTGCACAGTTCATCATTGCCAAACTGTGGAACCAGCCAAGATGTCCTTCAACGAATGAGTGGGTTTCAAAACTATGGGATATGTACAAAATGGAATTTTGCCAAGCCATACGGGAGAACAAAATTATGACATTTACAGTGAAATGTCACAAAAAATAAGAAATCAGATGCTTTTCTTAATGTGCAAACTATTAGGGAGAAATGGGTAACAGGAGGAACTCCAGATGAAGAAGGGACCCTATAGAGGAGCAATGAAGGTAACATATCTGAGGGGATAAGAGGGAGGATAAGGGAAACTCTTTAAAGCACCTGATGTACTTAAACATATCAAAGTCAGTCAGGAAGCCAAGCATGGGTAGAGGGAGGGGAAGGAAAGGGGATAGAGATTGTGTAGAGACTAATTGGGTGATGTGTGCATGTATATCTCCACAAGTTTTTTTTTTTTTCCCATTGAGATGTATGACTACAATGCACCAATAAAAATTTATTTAAAAAAATAGCTGAGGCTGGCTTTGAACCTGTGTGATCCTCCTGTCTTAGCCTCCCAAGCGTGAGGATTACAAACGTGTACCACCACGCCTGGCTTCATTAGAATAATTTTGAAAGTCCTTTCCACAGTTTGTGTGTATATGTTTGAAAATTAAGATTTGTTCAAACATTGTAAGATCTCTTTTAAAAATAACTTGCTATCTTAGCTTCCCTCCAGAAACATCATTTCCTAAGACAGCTTCTACCTTTACAGCTACTTTTCTAAGTGCCACAATGTTCTGAATTTTTATCCAAAGTGACAATAACACAAATATCTTCCTAAAATAAAGGAATTCTAGAGGAGAAAGGCTTGACACATGCCTTCTGTGTATGCTTGGTCTTCATGTCCACACATTACATCGTGCAACGCTTAGAATTAGGGGTCATATTGTAAGTAGCCTTAAAACTGGACATTTACCTTCTTTTTAAAATCAGCATGCAAAAATCAAATTACTCCTCTAGTATATTGAAAAATTAGAAGACACAAGAAATCAAAATAAATGTACATGAAGGTTAAGACTATTTTTATACTTTGTGCTCATCTGTGAAGGGACTATCTAAACTCTGCTTCCTTTGGTGGATCAATAAGATGGTAAAAAGAGACTTTTTCAAATTATATATATAATATATAAAATTATATATAAACAAATATATTTCCCCCATATAAGTCATCTTTCCACTTCAACTTGGGTAGCTCTTTACTGCAGGCTTTTGTTTATTTTTCTTGCTCTTGGAACCACCTAGTGCTGACATTATCACCGCCATATTAATGATGGCAATGTCAACGTTCAGTGATTTTGGAGTGCTTCTGTTTCCAGTGTAATATAGCAAGGATAGTAAAGCCACATTTTGAAAACAGTACAGTGACATGATGCTTGACTGTCTGCAACATGTTTTATGCACAGTGGAACTCTCCCAGGTAGAGTCCAGAAATATATTACTATATCTACTATGTTTGCAGAAAGTATCCTACCTAACATTTTCTAGTTGGTCAAGTAGCAGACTAAGCCTACAGCTCAGGGCTTCTGATTTCTTGCCCTGCTGCCTTGCCACACCACCTTTGTAGAACCATATTCTTGCTTCCCATTAAAATGAAAATCAGGCCATTGGATTTGGGTGTGTGATTGTCATGTTTTCTCTAGCTGGATCTCATGAAAGGAGGTCCGATGCAGTACATGAAAACCTTCCCAGGGGTGGGCCTGACCCTTACTCATTGTGAGTAATGACGGGGAAAGGGTTACTATTATGTAGATGTGGGAGGAAACCTAAGTTGGAGGATTTACGAAACTACAAAGAAAGACTTCGGAACCTAGTTATCCCAGTATCCCTACCTCTACTCATGCAAATATTCCTTAAAAACTGTGTTCTTGGCGGGCATGGTGGCACACGCTTGTAATCCCCACACTTGGGAGGCGGAGACAGGAGGATCGCACAGGTTTGTAGTCAGCCTTGCTGGCTTAAGAGACCCTGTTTCCAAATAAATAAGAAATATAAAATAGGTCTAGAAGTGTAGCCCAGAGGTAGAAGGGCTCCCAGGAACCCCAGTACCACCACCAAAAAAAAAAAAAAATGTGTTCTTTGCATCATTAGCCATCAGGGAGAAGCGAATCAAAACTACGCTGAGATTCCATCTAACCCCAATCAGAGTGGCAAGCATAAAGAAGTCAAATAACAACAAATGCTAGTAAGAATGTGGGGAAAGAGGAACTCTTTTACACTGTGGGTGGGAATGCAAACTAGTTCAGCCACAATGGAGATCAGTGTGGAGATTCCATAGAAAACTGGGAATAGATCCACCATATAATCCGGCTATACCATTCCTGGGCATCTTTCCAAAGGGGTTGAAATCAGAGAACTACAGTAACATATGCATACCCATGTTCATAGCAGCACAATTCACAATAGCCAAAATATGGAACCAACCTAGGTCTCCATCATCAGATGAATGGATTGCAAAATTATGGGAAATCTACTCACGATGGAATTCTATTCAGCAATAAAGAATAAAATCATGTCATTCTCAAGAAGATGGAAAGTGCTGGAGAACATTGTTAATTGAAATCAGGCAAGCACATAAAGAGAAGGGACATATGTTTTCTCTAATATGCCCAAACTAAGGAATATTGTGGATACCAGAGGGACTCCAGATAATGGAGGGGAAATCTCAGCAAAGCTAGAATGGAAGGATAAGAGGGGAAGAAGGCTGAGGTTGATTAATGGAAAAGCTACATTCAAATATGTATAAAAGTATGAATGTAGCATGGCTAACCTGGACACTCATTGTTGGGAGAGGAGGAAAGGGAAAGTGGGGGTGGGGAGGAAGGCACCAAACACAGTCTAAATGTGTGCCATTTTCAATATGATCCACATAAAAATAAAAAAAAAAACTGTGTTCTTTGTGTGACTATATTAAAAATATTAAAAGTCCCAGTTAAATGTAGTTATTATATATATTGAAAAAATCCCAATAAGTTATCCATTTAACTAAAGAGTATATAGTAAGTACCTATTACACGCCAGGTAATATTTTAGGAACTAGAGATATAACCGTGTATGAAGCAAAGTCCTGACCTTCATGGATATTTCTTTTTTTTTTTTCCTTTCTTTTTTTTTTTGCAGTACTGAGGATTGAACCCAGGGGCATTCTATCTCTGAGCTACACCCCCAGTCTGTTTTTTATTCTTTACTTTGAAACAGGGTCTCACTAAGTTGCACAGGGCCTCACTACATAGCTGAGGCTGGCCATAAACCTGGATCCTCCTGTATCAGCTTCCCAGTACTGGGATTACAAGTGTGTACCACCACACCTGGCTCTTATGGAGATTTTGATCATTCTCATTGATATTTTTATAAGATGTCATCTCCAAAAATATCAAGAGATTCAAGAGCATCTTGGGAATGTATATTGAATGGGACAAGTAGTTGTTAGGGGTAGGTGCTGATCTCTCCTCAGAGAATAGGGACCTATTAGGAAGCACCTGGAAAACCAGAACTTGGTTGTCATGATGATGTTCTAGTGAGTCTGAACCTGCTACTAGTGGAGAAAAAACTATATACACAGACATTCCCAATGGGGCTGAGCAGGGATTCTGCTCAGCCATACAAATGGCAGGCCATAGTATTTATATCCCAAGCACCTGTGGGATGCAATAAGACTGCTGGCTGCAGCTGGGCCTGCTGGCTGGCTGGAAGCCACTGACTCTCAGTGTGAACAAGGCTCTGGCATAAAGGTTCGGGATGGTATTGGCACTCAAGAGGGCAAGCACAGTGCAGAAGCACATTTCAAACACTGTCTTCTCTCACATTGGCTAACATCCCATGGTCCAAAGTAAGCCACAGAGCTAAGCTCCAAATAAAGGGGCTCTGTTGCTTTCTCCTGTATTGCCTTTAGAGTCTCAAAGAATTTCTATAAAAGAGATCTATTAAAGTCCGGAGATGGAGACCTTGTTTTAAAATAAAAATGGGCTGAGGTAGAAAATGGTCTCAGAGGTAGAATTCTCTTCACTACACACACACACACACACACACACACACACACACACACGAGAAAAAAAGTAAAAAGAGAGCCACTGAAGATGTTTGGAATACAATGACAGCTTTCATTTATTTATAGAATTTTAAAGTTATAGAATTTGCTGGGCGTGGTGGCTTACGCTTGTAATCCCCACGCTTGGGAGGTGGAGACAGGAGGATTGCGCAGGTTCGAAGCCAGCCCCACTGGCTTAAGAGACCCTGTTTCCAAAAATAAAAAAGTATAAAATAGGTCTGGGAGCATAGCCCGGTGGTAGAAGGGCTTCCAGGAACCCCAGTACCACCAATAAATAAATAAATAAATAAAAAATAAAAAATAAATAAATAAACATAAATACATAAATAAAGTTATAGTATTAGCCAGGCATGGTTGCACATGCCTATAATTCAGTTCTTCAGAGGCTGAGACAGGAGGTTTGCAGGTTCAGCAATGTAGGGAGACTCACAACAACCTAGGAAGACTGTTTCAAAACAAAATGTAAAAAGGGTTAGGGTGTAGCTCAGAAGCAGAAAGATGCTAGGTTAAATTCCTAGTATCAAAACAATAATAATAATAATAGGATTAGATGATTTCCATGTTATTCTACAGTTTTCAGTATGTTTCTCCTAAATTCATTTCTAAAAACTCTGGTTCCCATGAGGCTAAAGCAAATGACTTAGTTAAATCTGATAACAAAGAAGTAGCATAGAGGGAAAGAATGACTATTTTTGAACAGTAAGGATGAGAAGTCATTCTGGTCAGCATTCCCACAGCCATAATCTAAAAGGCTTGACCATACAACTTAGAGGAAGGAAGACTTCTTTCCTCATGACTTTTGGGTTCAGTTCATGTGAGGCCGAGGACCAAGGAACTCAGGCCAGAGTGGCGGGAAGCACAAGGAGGGAGAGACTGCATGGGCTTTGCTCCTCTTGCCATGGAGGCCCACAAGACAGAGAGCAGGGGAGGAGGAACTATAAACCCCTAAGGCCACACCCAAGGACACTCCCTTCAGCCACACCCTACTGGCCTGGGCTACCACCCAGGTAAATCCACTGCATTGGACTCATCCACTGCTGGGATTACTACCCTCATGACTCAGTTACATCAGCTCCACATGCCAATTTATGAGCTCTTTAGGGGCCATTCTATATCTGACTATAACAGAAGAAGATCCACTGATGTAACTGTGAAAGCATCTTAACATTTTGACTTATATCTTATTATTTTCTTCATTATTTCATACTTTCCCATTATCCTTGTTCTTTTCTTTTTCAGAATTAGTTTCTTTTGCTAATGGAAAAAAACACTTTTTAGATGAAAGGTATACCAAAATAGCTTAAGTTAGGGACTTAGAGCTGATTCTCCAGGATTCTCAAACTATTTATCACTGTAAAAGAGGTCCACTAAAAAGGCTTGGAATATAATGGTGGGCAACTTTCATTTATCGAAAGAACTTTAAAAGTAATAAGATTAGATGTGAATTCTCTCATGTTCTGCAGTTTTTTGTTATGTTTATCATAAAATAAGTTTTAAAAACTTTATTATAATTTATCACAGAAACTGTAAACACTCAGGATTTTCTAGAAAATTTGTCATTTATCTTATCAAAAGGTATATAGAAAAAGGCATATTTTTAGTTCTACATAAAATGTAGATTGGGCTTTCAAAATAATCAACTTTAGGATGTTTCTAGTAATCCATGCCTGTGCAATTTTTAAGTAATGCTTTCTGAGAAACACTGAATACAAATTGACCTTTTAAATAATCCACATATAATTTAGAATAGCTAATGCTTTTATATATGGTTTGTCCTTTTCCTGAACTCTAAAAGCTTCTTTAAGATTTTCATGTATATATATATGTGTAATTATATATATGTAAATATATAAATACATATATTTATATATTTATAAATATATGTGTATATATATGTAATTTATCTTGGTGAAAAATCTTCCTTCAGAAAACAATTTCCTAACTTTAACTATATTTACATTTATCTTTCTGATTTGGACAAGGTGTAAAGAAATAAATTGTTTTTTGAAAAGTATGTTCAATTCTTAGTGTTATAGTTATTTATTGAAATAATTGTTTCCCAAAGAACATTAAGTTATGTTCTACTTTAATGAAAATGACGTATCATTAAATCATGAGAATTTTACCTTTTTTGGACTTTTAGTTTTATACTTTTATTTTTTTACTTTTTAATTAATGTCTAATTTATAGAGATTTGAAGTGCTCAGTCCAAGGAGTGTTGCCAACTGCATCTACTTGTGTTACCATAAGTAAAAATTAGATAGACAATATCCCACGGCCTCCCTTGCCTTGAACAAACTCCCCACCCAAAGTGAACGATAATTGTCACCACTGACTACTTTGTGCCTCCTTTTGGACTTTATAAAAATAAAATAAACTCTTGTATCTTTTCACTGCTCAAATATATTTTTGATATTTATCAATATTATTACATGTATTAAAAGTACATTCTGTTGTATGACTTTATCATGATTATTTTCAATCAATTAATTATTAGCAAATACCTGTATTATCTCCAGGTTCAAACTCTTATGAACAAGACTACTATGAACCTTCTTGTATAAATCATTTCATAGACTTGTGTTTTCATTTCTCTTTATAATATCGAGGAAACAATTTCTGGGCCATAGGATAGGTTGGTGTGTGTGTGTGTGTGTGTGTGTGTGTGTGTGATGCTGGAGATTGAGCCCAGGGACATTCTACCTCCGAGGTATACCCCCAGCATGATTTTTTATTCTTCATTTTGAAACAGGGTCTCACTAAGTTGAGGAGGGCCTCACCAAGTAGTGAGGCTGGCCATGAACCTGGATCCTCCTATCTCAGCCTCCCAAGTACTGAGATTACAAGCATGCGCCACCACACCTGACTCTGCTTTTTATTATTGATTTATAAGAATTTTTTGTGGTAATATGGGGATTGGACTCAGGAGCATTCTTTCTCTGACCTACACCTCCAGCCCTATTTTTAATTATTTACTTTGAAACAGGGTCTCACCAAATTGCAGAGGGTCTCACTAAGTAGCTGAGGCTGGCTGTGAACCTGAAATCCTCTTGTCTCAGCCTCCCAAGTACTGGGATTACAAGCATGCGCCACTGAGTTGCGGAGGGCCTCACTAAGTAGTAGCTGAGACTGTCTGCGAACCACGATCCTCCCATCTCTGCCTCCCAAATGCTGGCATTACAAGCATATGCTACCACGCCCAGCTAGATTTAGATCTAACAATTTTGCATAAACAATTTTACTTTAGTTCAAAATCTAACAATTTAGATTTAAATATTTAAGTACAAACATATATGTGTGTACTTATATATATGTATATATATATATATTTATTTATTTATTTATTTATTTATTTATTTATTTATGGCTTTCTGATCCTTTATTGATTTGTTTTATTATTGGTGCATTTTAGTTATACATCTTAATGGGGTACAAGATAATAGAGGCATACATGCACACATCACTCATTTAGCCCTTCTCCAATTTCCATCCAATTCCCTCCTCCTCGTGCCTCATGTTTGGCTTAGTAATTGATTTTGATATGTTTGTGAATGTGCATCATGTACATTAGGGGATTTCCCTCTCCCCCCCTCAACCCCCTCAGTTAGGTTGCCTTATTTGCTTATATATGGGTTCTCCTTCCTCATTTAGAGTTCCTCCTATGACTCATTTTCTCCCTAGCTTCCATATATAAGGGAAAGCATTTGTGACTGACTACTCTCACTTAGCATAATGTTCTCCAGCTCCATTAATTTCCCTGTGCATAATTTTAACAATTGGTAAGTTTATTTTGAATGCTTTAGACACTAAAGAATTTATTGATACCTTGTGTGTCATCTCTCTGTGAAATTAACAATTATAATGGAGAAAGGTAGGTACTTTAAAACTGTATTGTCTTACTTGGAAGATGAATTTTTATTTTATCTTATTTTATTTTTTATTGGTACACTGTATTCATACATCATAGTAGGATACATACTTTTGTAGACATACATGCACACTTTTCCCAGTCAGGCCCCACCCAATCCCCACCCCATTCTCTCCCTATCCATCCCTCCCATGCTTGGCTTAGTAGTTGACATCTAGTATTATGGCAATTTATCTAAAATTAAAAATGATAATCTCACATAACAGTTTCATTTGTCTGATACCAAGCTTTTGATGACTTAAAGATAACATTTCAATATTTCTTTTTGCTTTCTTTCTTACCAGATAATATTTTTTTCTATTTTTAGGTGAAACTATCATATATTTATATATTTATTTTTCAGAAAAAAAAATCTATCCTAATATGGAATATGGACTCTAGGTACCCACAACGATCTTGAAAAAGAACAAAGCTAGAAGATATATATTTTATGATTTCAAACCATATAAAGCTACAATAATTAAAACAGTGTAGTACTATTCTAAAGGCAGATATATAAACCATTGGAGTTAAATAAAAGCCTAGAGCTAAATTCTTCCCTATATTGTCAAGTTATTTTTGACAAGGTTTCCACAAACATTTGGTGGTGGAAATATTAATCTTTTAACTAAATATTGTTAAAAATAATAATTACATGGAAAAGAATAAAATTGGACCCTTACCTAATCCCATATACAAATATTAACTCAAAATAGATAATAGACCTAAATATAAATCTTAAGACTATAAACTTTTAGGAGAAAATCTGGGTCATTAAACCTCACAACATTGAAATTGGCAGTGATTTCTTGGTTATGATTTCAATGGCACAGGCAACAGAGGAGTATACAAACTCCCTAAAAACTAAAAAAATATATATATATATATTGTATATCCAAAGACAATGTAAACAGAGTTAACAGTTACTAATAGAATGGGATAAAATATTTCCAATTGCTATATCTGAAAGTATATTAATATTCCAACTAGAAATCCTAAAAATTAACAACAATAAAGGCAAACAATACCCTTTAGAGATAGGTAAAAGACTAACATAAATAATGAATCTCCACAGATAACCAATCTTAGTTGTCTGTTGGATGGAAAATCTTGTTTCTCTAGTTCTGATGTGTGTTATCTATTTCTTCTTTGTAGTTAATCTCTTTGAGTATTTTCTCTAGTGCTGGTTTTGAAGACATAAATTTCTTCAGTTTCTGTTTGTCATGGAAGCTTCTTATTTCTCCATCTAATTTGATAGAAAGTTTTGCTGGGTAGGAAATTTTTGGCTGGAAGTTGTTTTCTTTCAGAATTGGGAATATGTTACTCCAAGCCCTTCTGGCTCTCATAACTTGGTTTGGGAAGTCTGGAGTGATTCTAATTGGTTTGCCTCTGAATGTCAGTTGGCCCTTTGTTTTTGTTGCCTTTAAGATTCTCTGCTTGGCTTCCACATTGGTCATTTTGACAATTATATGGCGTGGGGATCCTCTTCTCGGATCCTGTCTAAAGGGAGTTCTATAAGTTTCCTGGATCTGTGTATCAACCTCTTGCTCTATGTTTGGAAAATTTTCTGCTATTACTTCCTTGAAGAGATTGTTGATCCCTTTGGTTTCACTTTCTTTTCCCTCCTCTATTTCAATTATTCTTAGGTTAGCTCTCTTAAAATGGGCCCATATTTCTTCAATATCAGATTCCTGCTGTCGGATATTTTTTTCTAGATTAGAAACTATGAGTTCATTTTTGGATTGCTCATCTTCTAAGAGCGAGATTCTGTTCTCCATGTGTTCTAATCGGTTGTTTGTGCTTTGAATTGAGGCCTTTACTTCATTAATTGCATCCTTTATCTCTTTTTGGCTCTCTCTGAGTTCTTTTCGAAGCACCTCTATTATTTCTACAGTTATTTTCCTGATTTGATCTTCTAGAAATCTCTGATTTTCTGTTTTATCGGGTTCTGATGTTGTGGGGTTGTGGGCATTAATTGCTCCAGTATTATTCCTCTTTCCCATGATTTCGGATGTTTGTGCCTTTTCTGGGTTCTTCCCTTGGGTCACTATGACTTCCCTTAAGGTGTTCTGGATCTCGAGTCAGTAGTATCTCAGACCCCACTACTCCTTTACTGGGTTTTATCACAGAGTCTCCGACCCAGAGAGTCGATAGAGGCTGCTTTAGACTGTGTGTGTGGGGGGGTGCCAGGTTGCACGTTCTCTTATGGTGTGATATATCTTCCACCGCCACTCCCGCACTGGGTCAAGTCCCAGGGAGTACGGTACTGGGATTTCTCCTCTGTGGCCCGCAATTTGACTCACTGTTCTTGAGTACGCAGATGTAGCTGTACTGGCCTCGCTGAATTCTCTGCTGCTGCCGCCGGTGGCAATATGGCGCCACTGCTACGCCCTCGGCTGTGGGGCTGGCATTTTTCTTCTTGGTTTTGATTTCCACTCTGAATCCCTGCAGCGTGTGCTGAGCTCGGCCACTGGGAGCTTTAGATGCTCTCTGCGCGGAGAAATCCCGCCTAGCTGTTCCGCAGTGGCCTACCTCGGCTTGCTGTAGCTGTCCCGTGAATTCGCCGGTGCCGCCGGCAGTATGGTGCTGCTGCCGCGTCTGCCGCGTCCTCGGGCGCGAGGCCGGTGTATCTCCTCTGTGGATCTGTTCTCAGTCCGCTTTCTCTCTGGAGCCTGGTGATTTTTTGTTTCACTGGTGATGGTGTTTTCTGGCTATGAAAGGCGCTGATTTTGTGGTAATGGAGATTTGTTGTTAGCGGGGCTCTTAAGCCCCGCTTTTCTCGGTCGCCATCTTCCCGGAAGTCTCCGGAAGATGAATATTTTAAGTGTTGGGTGATTTGTTTTTTCAGTGCACCAAAATGTGAAGCAGTGGCATATGTTTATGTCAATATGGTAATGCTTAAAGACCAATATTGTGGTCATGTGAAACTATTCCCTACTGATGTGAGGTCCCATGTTTGTTATTTAAATTATTATTTGAAATAATTTACCAAGCACTGACTGTTGAGAATATATACAGTCACGTGTTGCAATCACTATGATGGCATTATTGCCCAGATTGAATATAATTCTTTAAAAATGCTTATGCATCACACTCCTATTTTAGAGGTGAGTAGTAAATATTGGCATTTAAAAGAATCTGAAAAATTATGCATTTAAAACTCTGTTCAACTTGTTTAACTCAATGCTTCTCCAACTTATTTAACCATGAAATCATTTTCTTTCTGTGCAATAATACTTATTTAATACCTATAGGATATTTTCATGACATATTCTTTAAAAAGAGCTAATTTTGTGTAACATTTCAACTTGGCAAGATGTCATCAGGACAATAATTATCATTTACCCTATTATCTACCCAATGCCAGGGAATGCTGGGGAAGGCAGATTCCATTATCCAAACTTAAGAAAAATGGATTCTTTTATTTTTTTCTTGTAAGATATATAAACTTCTAGTATTCGTGTACATTTTGACCATTATCTTTTTTTATTTTTCACTATGATCCTGTTTTACTTTCTTGGAATGGTTTAACATTCAACATATTATAGTAGAAATTGACACAACCAAGAAAAAACAAATTTGTGAACATACTATATCAACAGATTTCTAAGTTTTCTTGGTTCCCTGACCAAAAGATATGATATAAATGTTTGTACTAGAAGAGTAACAACATTTTCTTAGTACTGAATTTTAAAAAATAATTAATGTGGAGTTTTATATCAAATTAATATAATAGTGACTATTTTATACTAAAGGCAAAAAAACAGCTTCATACAGCCATTTCTCATTAACTGACATAAAAGCTGAGAGTATAATATCAAAATGCAGTTCTGGAAAAGCTGTTTTATGAGCGACTTTGATAATATGGTCCACGTTATGGAGACTTCTTGTGGTTTAACTTCCTCTAAGGAAAGGACTCAGCCATTCTAGCAAAGGGAATGAATGGCTCCTCCTTCATCAGCGGTTCCTAAACACCTGCCTGAACACATTAGAATCACTCTGTTGAGCTAATAACATTAAAATTCCTGAGCCCAAACCCCAGCTCTGCAAGTCTGGGCTGGGACCCAAGGAAAGCTTCCTTTTAAAAACCCACTTAGATGATTCTGATGTGTGACCATGTTTGGAAGCAATTCATAGATAATTTTCCCTGAAAGTCATATTTGTCAGTGGCCTTTATATGACCTGGCTATTGGAGAGGGTTATAAAATTTGAGTTTATATTCCTTCTTTTTGACCTAGGTTGAAAATATTGTGCAACAAAATTCTTTCAGTTTTTTTATTGGTGCATTGTAATTACACATCATACTGTGATACAGAGTGTTATGAACATAACTCTTGGAGCACTCCTCTGCAGGTCTCCTCCGCCTCCCTCCCCTTCCCTGTATATGTCTGAGATTGGAATTGGTAATTTAATATACATACGTAGCATTATTTTAACTGTTAGCATTCTTTACATCTCTATCTCCTTTCCTTCCTTCCAAAAATCCCCTCCATCACTCCATTGGAGTCTCTACTATTCTATATGATGCTGCTCTTGTTTCTCAATTTCTATTTAGCTTCCATGTATAAGAGAAACCATACAACCATTCATTTTCTGAAACTGGCTTAACAGTATTCTCAAATTCCACCCAATTTTCCTGCAAATGAAAAAAATTCGTTCTTCTTTATGGCTGAGTAAGATTTCATTATGTGTATATATTATAGTTTTATAAAGAGCATAAGAGTTTCTATCATATTATAAGTTCTCAATAAATGTTGTTATTTTCATTGTTACTGTCACTAAAGAACAGCCTGACTCGCCTTTACGTTGTGATCAGAGCACTTGGCATGGTTCTTAGCACAAAGCAGGTGTCTGTAAGTTCATCGACTATGCCCAGCCTTCTGTAATAACTCATACAGATGTTGTGACCATCAGGATTTCCCAGCAAGACTTTGGAACATGCTCTTTCATGTCTTGCTTCCAAAGTAGACATCTCTTGAACTTATTCCCAGTACTTGGGCTGTTGCTATTAAACAGTCTTTTATGCCATATAAGGGCTTGTGTTCTTAGAAAATGCTGGCAAAGGATTAATGAGCATTCTTACCCTTGAAGTCTTTTGGAGTTCTGTACATTCTGAGTTGAGCTTGAAAAACTAAAAATTTAGAGAGAGAGAGAAGGCGGCAGACAGTTTGAAGTGAGAAAAATGGTCATGGAATGGAGATGATAGTGACAAGATGATGTTCAGGAATGTAGACTGCGCTTACCTGACTGGGAAAACGGGCTCTGTTAGGAATTAAGAGGAAAGATCCATAAATGTGGGAAATGTGGTGATGAAATATTCGTCAAGCCCTTTTGTAGACTCTGAATTAGAGAAAATGAAATTTGAGGAAGACACTCAAACAGATCTTTTCACTTTTTGTGTAGGGTGGAACCCAGGGCCATTCTACCTACAAGCTACACCTCTAGCTCTGGTTTTTTTTTTTTTTTTTTTTTTTTACTTTGAAACAGGTTCTCACTAAGTTGTGGAGGGTCTCACTAAGTTGCTGAGGGCTGTCCTTGAACCTGTGATCCTCTTGTCTTAGCCTTCCAAGTACTGGGATTACAAGCATGTGCCACCGCACCCAGCTCTCACATAGTTCTTTGAAGAGAGAAAAACAAATGAATGTATAGATGATATTTTGGCCATTGGCGAAAGCGTGAATCCAGAGTGGAATGGAGGTTGTCAGTGGCAGTGATTTAATTGACTATTGTGCAGAATTTAGGAGATGTTTTAAAGTTTTAAGGATTATTGAGTACAGACTTTTGATCTACTCAGACTCAGTTGTGAGAGAAGTTCTAGGTAAATGCAGATTGAATACCTGATAGATATTAGGAGATAAGATCTGAAGCCAGATGATAGCAGTCCTATCAGCTCTAGAGAAATTGCAGAGGCCTTTGTCAGTGAGGGGTAAGGAGCCCCCTTTTGCCAGATGATCTTCCCAACTGTCATATTTTTTCTCAGTATTTTCCTAAATGTTAGTTCATCAGTTTGGATGAAGGGGATTAAAGAATAATTTACAATATTTATTTGCTTTTGAATTTCTAAATACAAAGCCTATAAGGCAAAGAAGCAATTATATTCAAATATTTTAGGTAATGCCATGGAAATACCAAATTGATTTGGTTTCATTCTTTTATCAGACTTTAGGTAAAAGAGACATTATGACATTATTGACAAAATAAGTCAGTATTAATTCACAATAAAAATGAGCTACCAGGTGTGATGGTGCATGCTTGTAATCCCAGTACTTGTGAGGCTGAGACAGGATTGAGGTTAGTGGCCAGCCTCAGCTACTTGGTGAGGCCCTCCAAAACTTAGTGAAAGCTTGTTTCAAAATAAAGAATAAAAAGAAGAGCTGAGGGTGTAGCTTGGAGGTAGAACACCTCTGGGTTTCCATCCCCAGTACAGAAAATTAAAAAATGAATAGTGCATATTCTAATGTGATATTTTAATATTTATATGCAAATAATAGTCCATGTACAACACATGCTCATATTTGACTGAATCAATTTACTCTTTGGCTTTCTAAGCAGGTGAATCCATTGCAAGAGTAGTTACCATTAATTGAAAGTAATGCCTGAAATATTTCATTAATGCTTTTCCAAGTTTCATCCTCCCATTTTATTTTCTCAATTTAAAATCCACTTAAATTCCACCAAGGAGCCATTACAGACCTTTCAGTAGGTATTTGCTTAGTTATCTGGCTCCCAAATGAGAGAAGAGAATGAACACTGTGGAGAAAGGCATCTGTAGATATGCAGAACTGTCCTAAAATCGTTAATCAAAGACCTATGGGTTTATATTGCAAGTATAAAAGCTGAAAATTTACAGTTGTAAAGCAGATCCAGCAATTATCTTTAAAATGCCATTCATCCAAACTTCTACTATTAAATTTCATTTTTTTTTATCCTGAACATTTGGACTGCAGGCAGCCATTTTCTGACAACTATCTACTCTGGCACAGTGTTAAAATGGGGCAAGAGAATGGGAAGTAATGGTTAGGTAGGGCTTACAACTCGAAATACACGGTTGTAATTGTGTGGCTCTTGCTTAGGAATACCAGAGGGATTCCAGATAATGGAGGGGAAACCTCAGCAAAGCTAGAATGGAAGGGTAGAAGAGAAAGAAGGCTGAGGTTGATTAATGGAGGGGCTACACTCAAATATGTGTTAAAGTATGAATGTAGCATGGTCAACCTGGACACTCACTGTTGGGAGGGGGAAGGGGAACCAGGTGAGGGGGGAAGCACCAAACACTGTGTGAATGTATGCCATTTTCAATATGATCCACATAAATAAATAAAAAAGACTATAAAATCTCAAATTTACTTTCCCAAATATGCAGATTAGCCATTTTGTTTGTGATTCTTATCAGCAAAACTTCTAAATCAGTATGTTTCATCTCATCCCAAAAAGCAATATTGTGATATTATAATAGATTGCTTTAAAATAAGGGCACATTTTAATATAGGCTATGACAACCATAGAATAAAAACATCTATCTTATGCCATTCATTGTTTTAAAAACTATCCTGCAGTAGGCCAGGCGTGGTGGCGCACGCTTGTAATCCCCGCACTTGGGAGGCAGAGACAGGAGGATCGCGCAGGTTCGAAGCCAGCCTTGCACGCTGGCTTAGGAGACCCTGTTTCCAAATAAAAATGTAAAAATAGGTCTGGGAGTATAGCCCGGAGGGAGAAGGGCTTCCAGGAACCCCAGTACCACCAAAAAAAAAACCTATCCTGCACTAAAAGAAATACTATAAAACAAAAAATATTTCAGTTGCAATGAAATCAGTTGTTCTCTCAAAACAAAATAGTTCATAGGTATTATGAGATGTTGGAATCACAAACTGTGCTTCTAAGAAGGAGTTGTGTTATTTCACAAACTTACATTACCAGTTTTTAACCCATAGAACAGCAAACACAGTGTATAACACGTGACCGGATTACCTGACTGAAGACATGTGAGAATCATAGTTCCAGGCCCACTATAGGCACTCAGAAAATTTTCTGATATTATATTATTATTATTATTAGTATTAGTATTAGTATTAGTATTATTAGTATTATTTTATGGTACTGGGGATGGAACCCAGGGGCATTCTATCTCAGAGCTGCACCCCCAGCCCTATTTTTTTATTATTTATTTGGAAACAGGGCCTCACTATGAGTAGCTGAGGCTGTCTGCAAACCACAATCCTCCTGTCTCAGCCTCCCATTGTTGTTTATATCCAAATAAATGAACATTTATTGAATTTCATCTTATTTTTCTGAATTGCTTTTTCGAGTAAGGCGATTTTTTTATTATCTTCTTTTCTCTGAGAGTGTTAATATTTCTCTTCAATTTGATGTTATTGTAGTGAAAAGAGTCCCTCTTATCTCACTCTCAAGGCAGTGATTCCACACCGAGCCTGGCTTGGGACCAAACCAGCAGTTTAGACCAGTGGTTTTAAGTGAGGCTTAGCTGTGAGGGGTGCTAGACCCTTTACTAATGGAAATGGAAGTACTAAAGGCTATAAACAATTTCAACTTTAAGATAAGATAACTTATATTAGGGCCAGGCATGGTGGTGCACACCTGTAATCCCAGTAATTGGGAGACTGAGACAGGAGGATTGTAGGTTCAAGACCAGCCTTACCAATTTAGTGAGACCCTCACCAACTTAATGAAACCATGTTTCAAATTAAAAATATATATATTAAAAAGAGCTGAAGTATAGATAAGTGGTAGAATGCCCTCCTTCCACACACAACAGATAGCCCATGTTCTTTTCAGAATTATTTCTATAATATTATCATTCTCACATTTAGCCCAGCATGCTCTCTTTGGTGGAAAATAAATTGATGGGTTTTTGATTTGTGCAACTGGAGTCCATGGTGATATGTTCCACACAGAAGCACCATCTGTCCTCGTTCCAGAAGAACAAACCAGGCTGAATCCGCTGAGACAGATCATGTTTCCTCCCTGGCTAGAAAAAAAATTCCCTCTAAATCCCAAAGGCTGAGCTTTCTATGTATGTTTTAGATGTGTTTGCTTAAATAGTTCAGAGAAGCCTGGCACATCTGCCCCACTCAGGCCTGCCCGGGCACAGCAGGCGCTCAAGTAAAGTAAGTGCTGTTTCTTACTCACATGCATCACACAGAAGAGGAACCTGCAGACGTGTTGCCTCCAAGACGTGCCAACCCTACTCAGTACTTCAAAGATAACTGGGTGGATGATCTTTGTGAGGAGAGAGCTCCCTCAAGCATTCCACCCCCAGGCCTCTGGCACAGGTGGGGGTGGGAAACTTTGAGCAGAAGTTTCTGTGTCTAGGGAACTAAGTCAGAAATATGAGGAGACATGGGGATATGATTTTCACCTCCAAAACCTTTTCAAACTGGATCTGATCAAAATTATCCCCCAAGAATCTTTTTGGGAGAAAATGGAGATGGCAATTATGGTCTAATTGACAGGCGAAATTTGGGGACATTATCCCCGACCTGTTTACTTCATGTCCCACCTGTCCACGCATCAGCAAGCGTGTTCCCGCTAGGCCCTTTTCTCTTTCCTTAAGGGAAATTTCCCTTAAGAAATTTTTTATCAATTTCCCTTAAGAGATTTTTATCAATTTTCCCTACCCCTCACTCACTTCCTCTTGCCCCCCCTTCCCTTGCCTTCCCTCTCCTCCACATTTAACCCCCCCCCTTCCTGGCTAATTTCACCATTCTTACTTAGAATGGTCCCCATAAGTATATAAAAGGACTTCCCTCCACCATTTCCCATTTTCTCAGTTCAGCTTTCCACATTTGCATCCACTGCCTACATTCTGTCTTTACTTTCTGATCTCTCTTTTCCTTCTGAGCCCACTGTGATTCCGCCAGCACTCCAGCTCTGTCAACTCTTGGAGAGTTCAACACGTGTAAGCCTCAATCTGTTTGATGCCTTCCTGTTCTGCACTGTCACTTGCTGTACTGGAAGTTTCTTACTTCTTAATAGATAGTTTCCTCCCCACCTTTGGAATGAACAGAGGTTTTCCCATGTGGGCTGAATGATAGGTAATCTGTGATGCTTTAGAATTCTCTAGAGTTGTGTTTTCCAGTCTACTAGAGAATGTATGACCAGTGGGAAATGTATGTAGGTTGGCAAGTAGAAGAGGGGCTATGTATGTAGGAGATGATATCAGGTACAAATCCATCAGTAAGTGTAGTATTTCAAGAATTAGTAAAAGGATGCTGGACATGGTGGCCCATGCCCGTAATCCCAGTACTTGGGAGGTGGAAACAGGAGGATTGCAGTTCTAAGGCCAGTGTCAGCAACTTAACAAGAACCGCAGAAGCTTACTGAGACCCTGATTATTCAAAATAAGAATTTTAAAAGGGGTTTGGGAGTATAGCTCAGGGGTATTTCCTTAAAGTTGTTAACCTGTTTCACTTGTCTTCTGTGCCTTTTTAAAATAAAAATTACTCTGTTGTAGCTTCTGAGGGTCCCCTGAATGCTCACTGGAGGTATAACAGGCCCTGATTGTGATGAGTACATATGACTTTTCAAAATACTAACATTCAACATTCCCCTTCTGGTGTGGACTTTCCACCTCTCCATCTTCATATTATGGGTAATAGTCATCATACTCATTTGTTCACCTTTGTCCACTGTTAAATTGACATAAATGTGCAATTCTTTCTACATGAAAGAGTTTGAAAGAGTTTTAAAAATAATAATTTTTAGCTTTTCCTCTTTTAGAATTTGTGAGTAGAAATGAGTTCATTTTTTTTTTTTTTTTTTGCAAGTCTGGGGATGGGACTCAGGGGCATTTGACCTCTGAGCTACAACCCCTGCCCTATTTTTTATTCTTTTTTTGGAAACCGGGTCTCACTGAGTTGCAAAGGGCCTCACTAAGTAGCTGAGGCTGTCCGCAAACCGTGATCCTCGGGTCTCAGCCTCCCGAATGCTGGGATTACAAGTGTGCGCCACCATGCCCGGCTTAGAAATGAGTTCATTTTTGAAGCCTTTCTTTGAAAAGTGTATCTGAAGAGATTTTTATCAATTGTACTCTAGCTTATAAATGAATCCTTATCTTTTTAGTTTTCTTGATTCTTTTTCTTATATAAACTCTTTCCTAAGTAGCAGATACGCCATCTTGCTTTCACCTTCTATAGCATTCCAGTATCCCCTTTGGCGGTAAGGTTGTTACATTTCTAGTTTAGTCAAGTTTATACATACTTCTATCATCCTTCAGAAGTTATATTTGAAAATCATGGTCTTTTGATACTAGAATAATATTTTTAAAACACTCAGCAATGCAAGATTACTCACATATTATCAACAATAAAACTACATCATGAAACCAGTGATACTGAAATATATCTGAAGGTACTTGGTGAATCGAGTAGACAAAAGTTCGTTCTCTGGAGCAGCGCTTATTTCAAGCAGCGGGGCCATAAATTTTGTAAATAGTAGAGTGACCACTTAAGGGGCACTTGGAATTACATGTGTGTGAGGAGGGGAATCATAGGAATAAGTAGAATAATAGGGTAGCAATCCTCAAAAACTGACATTGAGAAAAGACTTGAAGGAAGTAAGAGCTTCTGGGTAGGCCTTCCAGATGGAAGGGAAGTCTGAACAAAACCCCTCGGGCAAAGGGGGGTCACTTCAAGAGTTCTGGGAGAACATCCTGATATGCAGGAACTAGGGATAAAAAGGGTCATGGGAGGTACTATAGACGAGGAAGAAGAAATTCTATGGTGAGAATTCAAGTAAACAATCTTGGTTAGAATGGGGGACCCATAATAGGGGAGATGAGAAATGGTCAGATTCTCCATATATTTTCAAGAATATAATCATCCTGGTATATTATGTTAAGAGTATGAGAGAAAGAGAAGATTTATGTCTGAGATTCGGGGCTGAACAGTTGGAGCAATATATTTTCAATCACTTAAGGTGGAGATGGCTGTGGAAGAACCAGTTTGAAGTAATAAGGCAAATATCCCACTTTGGAGATGTTGATCTTGAGAGATCTCTGAGATATCTAGGTGTTTGTTGGATATCTGTCGTCCCTGAACCCAAGAAGACAGGATCAGGAACTTTGTTTATGTTTTGGGTGATGTCCTGTTGAAGATGGCTTGGAGCACTGAATAGAAGTCTAGAAGGAAAGCTGACCATCCACACAAACCCTGAAGTCTCTTCTGATTGTTTCCTCTGTTTCTATGTACTTTTAATCTGTGGCCAGCAAATTAGAAGACTGTGTATTTGAAAAAGTCTTTATTTTTTCAATTTTATTTTAACTGTTCTTAAATTTTAATAGGACAAATGTAGTCCAGGACAGTAACACTTGGGAAATGGGAACAGACAGACATACTCGTCCCAAGCATGACTTGGATGTGATTGTAGTCTCCACTGATAATGGGAAAATTAAAAAACCATGAGACTGATCATAGAAATGTAAACAGCCATCGTCTGCTATTCTACTGTTCAGCAGCTTAGTGCACAGAAACTACTTTCCTGACATTAGGTATAAAACATTAAGCAATTTAAAGTTCACATAGTGGTGTTTCCCTCCTCTCCCCCTGTGGAAGCAGGGTAGGGGATAGTGATTGCAGGCACCAAAATGGAAAGTCAAATGAGAGAAAGTAATTATGTAAATTGTGTTTCTTGAAGGCATTTAGAATTTTTGATTCACATACTCTAAGTATCTGGAAGCACATTTAGTTCCTGTTTGGAGAGATGAAAGCCGTGCCATATAGCCTCATCTGCAGGCTCGTGGCAGCGTGAGCTTCTCCCGTGTGTATGTGCAGGGAAGAGTAGAAATGGCTGAGTGGGCAGTTGGCAGCCATTCATCGCATTGATTGCAGTCATTCATAAAACCCAGCAGTGCGGAGGGCGGAGTCAGGAGGAGCATTCCCCTGAGGAGGGTGCAGAATGTCTTATTTGCATAAATCTTCAGTGATGCTTGAGTGATGAGAGAATGCTCACAGGCAGTTAGGAGACAGTAAGACCAGGTCTGATGAATCTCTGGGTAATTAATGGTTTTGCAAACAATAAGAGGTCAAACCCTATGAACTCCAGGGCACTGGATCTGTGGTGATTCCAGGAAGTCTGCAGTATAGCAGCATTTGCATTCTCCTAATATCTGGCTGAAGGAGTGAGTCATGTATGTCTACAGACCCTTAAGAACGGCAGCATGCTGAAATATCATTGTCCTGTTTCTCAATACATAAGGGGTCTGTATTTATTATAACTAATCTAATGCATGGGAGATAATAGAAACTTCTAGGATTCAACCATTTCCCTATATTAGGACTGCCAGAATGTTAAGGTTTTATCCTTCTAAACTGTAACAATTCAGTTGTAATTTTTATATGCTTTTATTGGTACATGGTAGTCTCACATCATAATGTAGTGCTAATTATAATTTTAAAGAAATGTTAATACTCACTGGCCAAAAAATTATACTCACAAAAAAATCTTGTGAGTATATTTTAATGTGCCTTTTTCTCAGCATAGAGTAGGTTTCTTTCTTTCTTTCTTTCTTGAAGTTAGAATAAATTTCAGTTATAAAGAAGTCAGATGAGAAAAATCTGAGAGTATTTCTTATCATAGGGTGGGGGCTTTGGAAAATCCAAATTTGTTGAAAAATTAGCCATCTGAAACAAATATTACTCTCAATCAAGAATACTAAATATATATCCTATGGTCTGGCTATATGTTAGTATGAAAAATGTGATCTCCTGTTTTTTAATAAAAATATTTTAATCAATTACAAATATATTGTTGTGGAAGAGTAAGTGTCCATTTTCACTATTAAATAAAACTTTAAATTTGAGAAATTGAGATATTTTTTGTCAGAAAGATTCTATATTTTGTGATAAAAGAAGTAATATGTCAATGATTGTAATTTTAAGTCAAAGCCACTAGGTACTTGAGATTAGAGAAGAGTTTTCTTACAAAGACATGGCCTTTTAGTTGGAAAAAAAAAGTATTTGGCTTAGAAACCTACCCACACTGCTGGATAATACTTTACATTTCTTAGAAAATAGTCACTTCAAAGCATACTGCAGAAAAACTCTAGGTGGTAGGTTTCTTTTATTTCAAAACTTTCTAGGGAGAAGGAAGGAACCAAGATTTCTCACAGATATAATTCTTCAATTTTCTTCCAAGTTGGTAATATTTCAGATATGTTCACAATATTATAGATATGGTCTAATGTAGATTAAACATGCTGCATATTAAGATTTTCCAGGACATTATACACCATGTAAGTTAGGTTAAACTTCCAGGGCCAAGAAATTCTAATTTATCACTTCTAACAGTTACCATCTTAAATGTTCGCTTGAGCTGATACGTGGTTGGCCTTCTCCCATGAGCACTCACATAAGGCTTTGTGGCCCTCTAGACTGATCCATTGAAAGTTTAGTATAAGCTCTTGAGAAACACATTTTTTTTTTTTTTTTACTTTCACCCCAGGAGGAAGATGTGTTGAGGCTTTGAAATGGCACCGTTTTATTTTCTTGTCACGTTACATATTGATTTCTAAGTCTTCCTTGACCTTGTTTGGAATGAGCAATGTGTGTGTGCACGTTTCTGTGCGTTGTGTCTACGTTTCCCCGTATCATTTCTTTCAGAAGTGGAGAATTTTGCCATGCAGCTTTTAGCTCTGGGAAACAGTTTGTCCACCACTGCCTCACCAGTGATCTGCTTCTGGAATAATGTGATTGGTCTTAAATACGGGCAATGTGGTCAAGTCTCCAAAATGCCTCCATGAGCGTTCTTAAAAATCAGACTCATGTTTGGGGTCTTGGGGTCCGAAGGGGAATTTCCATTTAGAAAATTTAAGATGCAGGGTCTCAGTTTTACAATCAAAGCTTCCTTACAACTCAAAACTGTGTTTATTATACATCTTTTACAAAGAAAGAATATCTAAGTCAACCAAGTACAGCCTCAGATGAAGGTGTTTCCTGATTTCAGTGACTTTTCTAATGCTCCCTCAGCCTTGTTCACATGAGAGTGAGACTATCAACGCCTGCTGCACTTTGTGCTGTGATAGTGTTCGCCCTCTGCATAAGTCCTATTTATGATGAAGACTTAAGGAACAGAGACCATTTGTCATTTATTCACATTTTAGAGATATCTTCCTTATACACACACACACACACACACACACACACACACACTCTTTATATATGAATATTTCCCTCCATCTCTTCATCTTCCTTATTGTGAAGGGCTTTTTGAATATGGCTAATATCTCAAAACCTCTCATATCTCTTTATAAATGAACAGAAAGACCTGTGTGGTGACTGATGACATGAAACAAGAGTCCACATTTTTTAGTAAAACAGCCAAAGCCACTGAAAATCCTGCTCAATTTTTAACATATCAACACAACAGCTGTTCCTATTTTTAAGCTTTCAGATGTCTTCATACCGTGAGCCCAAAGCTTTCAATAGCTTTTCTGCTATGGGAAAAGCTGCTGACAATCATTTTATTGATGCTAAAAGGAAAGTCAAATACAGAGGCCAGCACCGATTTTATTTGGGCATAACTAAGCTTTGGAAACCCGAGTCAAACATTTCTAACTTTACAGGGCCCCAAGGTTAATATTGAAGGGGCTCGCAAACACATGCCCTTAGATTGTGTTTTCAGTACCATGTTTAATTTTTAGATGTCTTCTACCCTTTTTATAATTAATAGTGCATTGTGCTGTCTATCATGCGCCCCAGGTGTGTTGTCAGGGACATGGCGAAGCCTGCAGCCTGCAAAACACCAAGAAATGCTGAAAACCAGCCCCACCAACCTCCACCGTAAGTATAGCATTGGTTTTATTAACTGCAAATGTCTCTTACCCAGATCACTGGTTACAGATTTAGTAATTCACGTTGCATGTGGGAGTAGCTACTCTGGCTTCTCTGGTGTATGTATAATAAAAAGGCTACGATTGAAATAGATGAAATTATCTGGAAACATGAGCTCTGGATTAAGTGTCTTTGTTAAGTGGTGTTTCTAATACCATATTGCAGAGATCAAACAAATTAGAGGGCTCTAGAGAAGCAGCAATTTTGTTTTGTTCTTTGGTTGTGCCAGGTATATGAACTGGAGCATAAAACTTTAGGGAAGTAAGGAGGCAAGGCCCAGGTAGGATGCTGAGTGGAGACTGGAGTGTGTACATAGGGAAACACACAGGTACCGAGGGTCATGCCGAGTTGCCCACGCTTGCATTAAACCTGCATTCCTCTGTGTCAGCTTCCCAATTACTGAGAGTACCAATGGGTGCCACCACACCTAGACCATCTGACTTCATTTCTGCTATTGCCTTCTTAGATGGAGGTACTGATGATTATTAAGGATCTAACTAAAGGGGAGAATAGGAACAAAGAAGAAGATAGATTCTCGAACTCTTGAGTTTTGTCCATGGATTTTAATGAGATAAGAAATGTAAAGAATTTTACAATTCTGCAGACTTGTGTGATCTATTCAGCCTTCTTAAAGAGAATTGTGCTCCTGGTAAGAAGAGATGAAATTGCCTTCATATGCTTTAGCGGCAGCAGTCCCCTTGGCGTGAGCATTACAGCCTAGTAGTTACCACTGTGGAGACGCCTCCTTCCAAGGCCGTAGCAAAAGCCTTTGAAGAAATCTATCTTCAGAATGCTCTTCTACAGATTTCTTCAGCTATCCTACAGTTTTTGAAGTAAAACCAAAATTAAGTGGTAATGTAGAAAAAAGTCTCCGAAGAGAAAATTGAATTTTTGGAACTGTTTTGCTATGGCAACATTTTATAAGCAAAAAGCAAAATTAAATAAAATTAAATTTAATTTTTCTTACCAGGAACATAACTCTCTTCAGAGAATTGAGTATATCATGCTACTCTGCACAGTTTTAAATAAAGCTCTTTACATTTATCTCCTCAAAAGCTACATTTGAAACTGAATGTACTTATTTGATTTCCTCTCTACTCCCTTCTTTCCTCTTTAGTCATTGATATGCTTATACTTTTAAAGGGGTTCTTTTTTTGTCTTTTTTGTTGTTTTTGTTTGTTTGTTTTAGAACCAGGGATTGAACCCAGAGCGCTGCACCTGCAAAGCAAGCGCTTTGCCACTGAGCTATATCCCGGCCTGATATGCTTATATTTTGTATATTATATACAGTAATTATTAATTGAAAGGTATTTATGTTTTAGGACATAACATTTTATTCTTTTCATTTTTGTGCTATTCTGAACTTAATTCATTGTTTTTATTGGTGCATGATATTTATACAGAATCATGGGTTTCATTGTGGCATTTTGTACATACATAAAAATATAATTTGATCAGTTCACTCCCCAATATATCCATCACTCTCTCCCCATATCACATTCCTCTATCCTAATCTTCTCCCTTCTTCTTTCATCGTACCTATTTTTTTGTTGTTTTCACTAATTTCCACATAGGAGAGAACACATAAGATACTTTTCTCTCTTCCTGCAATGATTTAATTTTGTTTTTTATGACTGAATAAAATCCCTATGTATAACACCTTTTGTTTTTCCATTCATCTGTTGATTGATATCTGATTTCATGATGTAGCTATTATGAATTGTGCTTTGATAAACATAGGTAAATATCTGTCTCTAAAATATGCCAAGATTAATTCTTTGGGATACATAATGAGTAGTAGTATAGCTGGACAATATGGCAGTTTTTTTTATCTTATTGAGGAAACTCCATGCTGATTTCCATAGTGGTTGTACCAGTTTACATCTCCATTAACAGTTTCTAAGAGTCCCTTTTTCCCTGTGTCCTCTCACCAGCATTGATTATTTGTATTCTTGATGATTGTCATTTTAACTAGAAATGGAATTTAATAGTGTTTTGATGTCATTTCCCTCATAGCTAAAGATGTTGAACATTTCATTTAATTGTTGGCCATATGTACCTCTTTATTTCAGAAATGTCTCTTCAGTTCATTTGCCCATTCATTAATTGCATTACTTGGGATTAGTTGTTTGTTTAGTGTAAGGTTTTTAGTTCTTTATATATTCTCTGAGAAGTGTAGTTGGCAAAAGTTTTCTCCTTTTCTGCAGGTTGTCTCTTCACTGTTGTTTCCTTTGCTGTGCAGAAACTTTCTATAATGCCTATATTGGTACATTGTAATTATACATCATACTGAGGTACAGAGTGATAGAAACATACATGCACATAGCACTTGGTGAGTTTCTGCCTGGACCTTAGCCCACTCCTTCTGCTTCCCCATACATGTCATTGAGATTGGTGTTGATAATTTTGTATATGGAATAGCATTATTTAAAGTGTTACCTTCATTACCTCTCTGTCCCCCTCCTCCCTTCCCTACAGCCCCTCAATCTCTGAGGTATCTCTTGTTGTTCAACTTTTCTCTAGCTTCCACACAGGAGAAGAAACATTCAACTATTTAATTTCTGAGACTGGATAATCCCACTTAGCAAAATGCTCTCCAGTTCCATCTATTTTCCTTCAAATAACATTTTGTTGTTCTTATTGCTGAGTAAAATTCCACTGTGAATACATACTACAGTTTTGTAATCCATTCATCTGTTGATGGACATCTAGGCCGCTTCCATAATTTGGCTATTGTGAACTGTGTTGCAATAAACATGAATATGTGTATGTTACTATAATGTTCTGACTTCAAATTTCTTTTTCAAAGAAATTTGGAAAGATGCCCAGAAGTGGCATAGCTGGGTCATATGATGATTCATTCCTAGTCTTCTGAGGAACCTCCACACTGCCACCCATAGCAACTATACTACTTTGTAGTCCCACCAGTAGTATATCTGGGTTCCTATTTCCCCACATTCTCACCAGCACTTATTAACGCTTGTCTTTTTTTTTTTTTTTTGGCATTTCTGGGGATGGAACCCAGGGGCATTTGACCTCCAAGATACATCCCCTGCCCTATTTTTTATTCTTTATTTTGAAGCCAGGTCTCACTGAGTTGCAGAGTGCCTCACTGAGTAGTTGAGGCTGTCCGCAAACCGCAATCCTCTAGGTCTCAGCCTCCCAAATGCTGAGATTACAAGCATGCGCCACCACGCCTGGCTACATTTGTATTCTTGATGATTGCCATTCTACCTGGAGTTTGATGGAATCTCAGTGTAGTTTTGATTTGCATTATCCTGATTGTTAACTTTTTTCTATATATTTATTAATCATTTGTATTTCTTCTTTTGAGATATATCTATTTCAGTTGTTCATTTTTTATTATTTGTTTTTTTAATGTCATCTCCTTTAATGATTTTTGATCTTTATATCTGAACTATATGGATTATATTTAAGAAGTCTTTTTGTACTTATATATTGAAGGGTTTCTTCTATTATTTTTTCTAACAGTTGCAAGTTTCTGGTCTTGTACTCAGAACCTTGGTTCATTTTGAGTCACCCTGATACCAAACCCAGATAAAGACATTTAAAGGAAATAAAACTACAGATCAATATTGATGAGTACAGATGCACACATCTTCAAAAATATTAGTAAATCAAATTCAAGAACACATTAAAAAGATCATACATCATAATCACGTTGTTTACATCACAGGGATGTGAGGAAATATACCAATAAATATAATAGATACAGAAAAATCTTTCAATACAATTAAACACCCTTTCATTATAAAAAACACTGAAGAAACTAGGGATAGAAAATCTTACCTTAAATAATAAGGGTATGACCAATCCAAAGCCAATATCATACTGAATGGGGAAAAACCGAAAGCATTCTTCTTAAAATCAGGAAGCATGATGTATGTCTACATCACTACTCCTATTCAATATAGTACTTGAGATTTAACCAAGATAATTAAGCAAGAGACAAAATAAAGATACAAAACAATAAAGGAAGACTTCAACTTACCCCTATTTGCAAATGGTATGATCCGATACTTAGAAGACACTACATGCTCCACCAGAAAACTTCTGGAGCTTAAGCAATTTCAGAAAAGGATCATGATACAAAATTAGCAATAAAAATCAATTACTTTTCTATACACCAGTAACTAATTGAAAAAGTCGGGAGGTTGGGAGACTGAGACAGGAAGATTGCAGATGTAAGACTACAATGCACCAATAAAAAAATTTTCAGAAAATAAAAATAAAATAAGACTAGAGTGTAGCTCAGAGGTAGAATGCCCCTGGGTTCAATCCCCAGTACCACCCCCCCACCACCACCACACACACACACCACAAATAGTCAGAAAACAATTCCATTCACAATAGCTCAAAAAATATCTAGGAATTAACCTGACTAAGGAGGTGGAAAATCAAAATCTACAATGAAAATTATAGAACACTAAAGTAAGAAATTGAAAAGGAAACAAGGAGATGGAAAAACCTTCAATGTTCGTGGATAGTCAGAATTATTATAGTTAAAATGGAGGTGTTACCAAAGAAGCAATCCACATATTCAATACAATTCCCATTAAATTATTGATAATATTGTTTACAAAACTACAAAAATTATAAAACTCATATTGGAGAACAAACGATCAGGAATAACCAAAGCAATTCTGAGCAGAAAAGAGCAGTATTAGAGGCATCCCCATACTTACTTTCAAATTATACTTCAGAACCATAGTAGCAAAAACAACATAATACTGTCATCAAAACAGACATATAGATCAATGGAACAGAACAATAGACACAGATACAATGCTACATAGCTATACTCATTCAGTATCAAAATGGTGCCATAGACATATGCTGGGGAAAAGAAAAACCTCATTTTTAAAAATTTCACCAGTAAGATTTAGATCTTTTTTTTCCCCAATGTTTCTTTCTTTTAAAAACTTCCCACAGTAGTGGAACTATATTGTAATTTTGGATGTACCTAATAAAACTTTCCTGGTGGGTAAGAAGAAATAACCATGGGTTCTTTGAATTCTTTTTGATAGTCCCTTTGTGCACTCTATACTATGATTGAAATAGTATACTTCTCTATAGATGACTTGGAGACTTTACAGTTTGCATTTATTCCTCATTTCTATTCTCTATTGAGTGTCATTTGTGGACTGAGTTCTCCATATACACATAAATATCTGTATAGGTTGATACAAAAAAGGCAAAAATAAATTAGCCTTAGGAGAGCTGCAAAGATCTTGATTAAGCAGAATAATAGAGGATATGGACAGGGACACTTTGAGATTCATGTAAAAAGTAAAATGAGAAGTGCTTTTAAGGTGAATTTAATATGGATTGTAAGGAAAGAGTTTCAAGGAAAGAGTTAATGGCACGGATAAAAATAGATACTAACCAAAAAGTTGATCTAAGGTTGTGAACCAAATGTAGGGAAGGTGGTCAATGGTTAGTTCAGATTTTGACATAGTGATTTTGTGGTACCTGTAAGTTATATGAAGGGAAGATTCCACATGTTAGGTTAGGTCTATGAAGTTAAAGAACTTATTTAACTGGAGAAGTTGATGACCTTATCAAAAGGTACAAGACAGAAAAACACAAGGAGCCCTAGATAAAACCACCAGTTCTTAAGGAATGGGAAAAGTGTTCCCCACTATGGTTAAAAAAGCATCAGGACCAGAAGCCAAGGTATACAGGGACTCAAGGGGCATGACAGACAGTATCAAGTGCAGCAGAAAATTAAAAAATAACTGAAGGAATTAAAATGTGCTTTGGTTTTGGTCATGTAGAGGTCATTGATAGCATTTTCCATCATAGTTTTAACATACAAGAGTATAGAAATGTAGTATTTTAGTAGGCTTAAAAAGAAGGAAATGAGAAGTCAGGAATAAGAGATGGTGTATGTACATGAGTCTTTCAAAACTGTTTCCTGTGTAGAGAAAAAGAACAAGAGTATTGGGTAGATTAATGGGAAGAAAGGTGTCTGTGCTTACATTGCTTGGTGCACTCTATTATACAAGCAGAGTTTGATGAGTACATATCAGTATAATACATATCAGTATAATCATTTTGATAATCATGTATATAAACTATTCAGATAGTCCCTGAAAGTTATTATTAAAATGTCACTCAGTCATATTTTAAGCATGCTGCATTAGTTGTCATCAGTTAATCAAAGAAATAAATACATCAAAATATTACTGGAGTTCAACAAATTGAGTCTTATGCCTGCTAGACCTAGATATAAGATAAATAGATGATATGGAATTTTTGTTTAAAGGGCTTCTTCTGAAGTTGAAGGGAATAGACAATCATATAATGAAATCAATTATAATACCGCATGATAATGGCAACACTAGAAGTGTGTATAAATGAGAAAATGTTTTATTCTGTATGCTGTTGATTTGGTCAGGGAAGGATTTAAAGAGCCTACAGTAGTTAATACGACTTTTTAAGGATGGATTATTCAGCAGTTAGGCTAGTTTGGGATACAGTGTTCCAGAAGGAGAGAATAGTTGCCCTGAGACCCAAAACATCAAGTTGTGCTAGGGTCATTTAAGGATGTACTCATTGTTGGGGCCTGTGAGGATGGGTTGCAGTTTTCTCTAGTTTGGTCTCAAGGTCACCCTGGAGAGTGGCTATAAACTCTAGCACTGCCCTAATGGAGCTCTAGCGGAGGTGTTTTTGTATGCTTACCATGTGCCTTTAAGGGAGAATTTTTTATTCTGGTGGATGGCTCACTACCTAGGCTTCTAACCCGTGACCATTTTCCTTCTCACAGGAAAGTTGTTTATACTGGCAAATAGCCCCGTAGCTCTTGTCTGCTCTCCTTGGGCTTGACCTACCTTGATAGCCACTTACTAGGATATCTCTGACTGAGAGGAAAGTTGGCTTTGGTTGGATTAGTCAGGTGAGACTCAGAGGAGGCAAGACAACTACAAAACATGAAATCACAGAAGAAGTGTATTACTGACAGATCTCAGAGACAAGACAAGAGGGAGCATGCCTCCCAGTGTCACTGGAAAAAAGAGAGCCATGTGGTATGTGCAAGAGAAAGGACATGGAGTGGGCAGGGAGAGGACATGCGTGCTCACGAGCAGGAGGGAGGAAGAGAGACTGACTGACTCATGGGCCAACGCCTTTGTGGGGTCCAGGTTGTTACTCATGAAGGTTTTCCTTGGGAATTTCTGGTAGATCAATTAAAGCAAGCAGTCAAGAGCTCTGTAGAGTGTTACTGTGACTGGTGGTCACTGTCACCCAGCTGGCTGTCAGTGGGGCAAGTCAAGTAGACTGTAAGTAGTTTCCTTATATAACTCTTCTGCCATTCATGATTTGGGGTTATTGACAGCACTTTGATTTCTGATTACTAGAATGTAAACATCTAATGTGTGCACTTGTATGCATGTTCGTATTTGCTCTATGAACTGTCTCTTCACATAATGACTATTAGTGTGACCTCAGAACTGGGATTCCATGTAGTTAAAGAGCCAGGAAGAAACTATGTAAAAGACTTTGCCACTACAAATTCTCGTAATACTATTGAGGTTCCTTGGTTTGGGTTTCTATGATTAACTTTGGAAAAACTGATAGTATGGTTTGGTCATGGTGTTTATTTGTATTTATTTTGTAGTCATTTGCTTGTAGGTTATGTCATTTTTATTAATTTAACTTACAAAAAAATGACTTTAGGTTCCAGGTTAAATAAAATTATTTGATGCTAGGAGTTTTCTGTGCCTTTGTTTGTCTTCTCGGTATCCTCTTTCCATGCGGTGAGGATCCATTTCCTTGACTCGATCGTCTTGAGTACCCTCTACACTAAGGGTTTTCACCTGGGCATTTATGTTACACTTTTTTTCTTTTCTTCACAGGTTTAGTGAGTCAGCTTTGAATTGTCAGGGAGGCTGACATCCACATTTTTCTTTTAATAGGCATACTTTTTCAGATTTCAAGGGTATGGTGTTTTTCAGCAATAGCAACTTTTGAGCAGTCTTAATCATAACAGACTTTGGAGGACTAACATATATGGGTCGAGAATGAATTTATTCATGTAGATATGGTAGCATATATTTAACCTAATTTTAAAATAGTCAACCTTCAGCACTAAAAATATAACTCTGGGAAATATTCCCATAACAAGATAAGACATATATTTTTACATTTGGAAATATGATTTCTTGTTTAAATAGCATATCAAATATCACAGTGATATCTTATACCATTTAATAGATTAAAGAAAAGTTGTATGGTTGAAATTAGAAGTAGTTGGAAGAAGCTCTTGTCATGATGTCATCATGCCTTTAAGCTCTGCATACCAGACATGAGCTTCAGGCCCTGTGGCCTGATGCTTACAACTCCCAGTAGATGGCACAAATGCCAGGGATGACACCAAAGATGGATAACTCTCTGGCTGATTGTCACCAGAGCAGACATGCCCCATCACTAATACAATGGTTCTTTACAAAAGCCTGGGCCTGGAAAAGGCCTTGTAAATTATGAATCCACCTAATTTTGCCCGATTTTGGAGTTTTGTCTCTCTGCTTCTTCTGAGCCACGTGGTCTTCTCTGCTCCAGAAGTTAATCAGATTTTATAACTCAGTCTTTCCCAAATCCCCTTGATTTTTTCCTTCTTATCTCAGCACAGATGTGGTCCACCCCTTCAATAGAAACCTGTTAAATCAGCCCTGGATGAGAAGGAGGCACTGAGAGGAAGGGAAGTACATCTCTTCACCTGGTGAGAAAGTGCAGCAGGAGAAGCAGCTCGCTCCTTCTTTGGGATTAATTGGTTTAGTCATTTTCCTCCTGACAAGTATTTAGGCTGCACTGTGTGCAGAGCATAGTGTCGGGCACTGGGTGTTATCATGAACAAGCAGAATTTTTTGTCTTTAGAGGGCTTTCAGTATGGATGAGAAAAATCTAAACCAACAAAAATAGATGCTTAAACATTTTTAATATACTTTTGTTGGTGCATTGTACTCTTACATCATAATGTAGTTGAGTGGTAGTTTGCTCATAGAAGTTTCTAAGTCATGGCATTTTCTTTTTTTTATGGTACTGGGGATTGAACCAGAGGCATTCTACCTCTGAACTACATGCCCAGATCTACTTTATTTTTATTTTTATATAGGCTCTCCTTAGGTTTCTGAGAGTCTCACTACTTGGCAAGCTGTCTTCAAAACTTGATCCTCTTGTCTCAGCCTCCCAAGTACTGGGATTACAGGTGTATTCCATTGTGCTCAGTTGAGGTGGTAGTATTTAAGGAGAAAGTTGGAAAATAAAAATTGGCATTGTGAAAAGCCAGAGGAAGGGAATCCCAGGCAGAGAAGACAGTATGTGCAGCTGTCCTTATGTGCACCATATGTGTTTGGAGAACTCAAGATCAGAGAAGAAAGTAAGTGAGGGAGAGGAGGACAATGGACGAGACAAAGCAAAGATTTTATTTTTGAGAGCTTGGGGCCTTTTAATTTTATGCAAGGCTCATAGAGTAACCTTCAAAGCACATCAACAAAGAAAAAAAGTGATATGTGGATACTCTAGAGGAAGTAAATATTTTAAAATATATACCAGATTAAACTATTGCCTCTTTTAAACAGATATCCCATTTACTGAGTAAAATTTGGTCAAGAAGGAAAGAAGCATATTTTTCTTGTGCAAAGGATCTTTTAGCAATATATCTTACAATAAATGAAGTTATTTATCAGACAGGCATCTTCTATTTTTAGCCACATGAATATACTAAAATTGTGATAAATTTTATATTTTATCCTAGTTAATACTTTTTTATTTTGGTAGTACTGGGGTTCCTGGGAACCCTTCTACCTCTGGGCTACATTTTCAAACCATATATATAATTTGGAAACAGGGTCTCTTAAGCCAGCAAGGCTGGCTTCGAACCAGCAGGAACCTCCTGTCTCCGCCTCCCAAGTGCAGGGCTTGCAAGCCTGTGCCACCATGCCTGGCTCTAGTTATACTTTTTATATACAATAAGAGATAGTCAATTTTATAGTCTACAGCCTAGTACTACCTGTAGTAAGGACCAACATTGATTTCCTACTGACATTAAAAAAGTGAAAATCCAACTAAAAATATGTTTTTGCCTTTTAGAATACAGTCAGTACAACCAGTAACTTGAAAATAAAAGAATACTAGGAACACTGACATTTCCAATTCATAGCTATAATTAGGAAGTGACAATCTTTAAAAAAAATGTGTGGCTTTTATAGGCTTCTTTCTCTTTATAAGATTTGCTGGCTAATGCAGATCATTCTATGCCAATTCACAAAGTATTCCAAGGCCTGTCTTTCTTCTGTAACTATTTTCATGATAATCTTGTGTTTATCTTTCTCTGAATGCTTAGAGGGGAAGATGCCTTCTTTAGTTTCTTTGTGATTAAAAGATTTTAGTTCTTTAAGAGTAGAAATGCACTAGTTTTATGTAACAGTTGAGTTTTGTGGAATTTGACTAGTTCTTAATTACTTTCACCAATCATCTCTGGTTGACTGAACTAGGTCTTTTGTTAATGATGTTCTGAGTAGTTCCTGTGTTGGCAATCCAGATATTAGAAGGCTTTGCCTCTTGTGTGTTCTATGTGATGTTTTATTCTATGATTAGAAAATGATTGAGCCAAATCCATTTTTTTCCTTCTGTACAGAGAATCTTCTTTGAATCTTATACTTTATTCTATTGTTGATTCTATGAGAAAGCGTAATTGTCTCTTTTAAACCCTTAAGCTCAGGGCTAGCCCCAAGGAACCAGCTTAGTAGCTCTTTTTCCTACTTTCTTGCTTCCATTATAGACGAAATGATATTTGTCCTTGGAAGGAGGGGGAGACTTGTTCTCCCTTCAGATGTTCTGAAGAAACTAAGGTTGTACAAGCCCAAGCCGACTTTTGGTTCAATTTATTCAGTGGAAGCTGCATATCAAACCACATGTTATGAGCAACAACTGAGATTTGATGATGTGTGCACTTGGCCTGCAGGTAGAACACAAATTACGAACTATGTTAATCATTTGCTCTAGGGCAGATCCAAGATGAAATCCAGGCATCTGGATTCATATTACAAAATGGACTCAGAATATGCAGACAATTTGTGTTATAAGTGCCATGGCTTGAATGTGTCCCCAAAAGTTCATGCATTAGAAACCCAACTCCAACTTTCTGTTAATAATATTTTTAGATGGGGCCTATGTAGAGTAACTTGGATAAATAAGGTCTTGAGTCATTGTGAGCAGATACAAAGCATGCCCTCAGGCTTCCCAGCTTCAAGAACCCTGAGCCAAAAACTTATATTCTTTATATATTACTTGCTCCCTGATATTTCATTATAAAAATTTATTTATTTATTTATTTATTTATTTATTTATTTATTTATTTTTGCAGGTCTGGGGATGGAACCCAGAGGCATTTGACCTCCGAGCTACAACTCCTACCCAATTTTTTATTCTTTATTTTGAAGCAGGGTCTCACTGAGTTGCAGAGGGCCTCACTAAGTAGCTGAGGCTGTCTGCTAACCACGATCCTCTGGTCTCAGCCTCCCAAATGCTGGGATTACAAGCATGCGTCATCATGCTCGGCTATATTATAAAAATTTAAATGGACTGAAACAATAATCGGGGGGAAAAATTTAGCATTTTTCCCATGGTGTAATAGGGAAACCGTAGGCTCATGGGTTGGAAGCCGGGGTCCTCGGTGGTTGCCCTGGTACTCACTTGACCCCACTGCTCTCTCTTCGTGAATCTCAGTTTTCTTAACTGAATAATAAGAAGAAAGTTATTGATAGTTCTCTCATGGAAGGATTTCAAAGATGAAATTAAATCATGTACATGAGAGAGTTGTGTACTATGGAGTACCATATACATATTATTCACATATTGTTCTAAAGTAACAGTGAAAATTTCTTACATTATTTATTATTTTATCCATGTAACAAGTATTTACCTTGGCACAATTTTAAAATAATGTTTGGCCAATACTGTATGAAAATAGGCTGCATCTTTTATCTCTGTTTCTTATTGAAATAATGTAAAAAGGCATAGGGTGTATCGATGTTAAAATGCATACATCCCACTTCATACTACTCTTTATGCATAAAATGCTGCCCAATATACATAGTTAGGGAGGCTAGGAAATATATATTTGGGAAATTTCTCCCAGGTTATCCTGACATAATCACTTTATTTAGAATCACTGATATGTACCACTGATATGCTTGGTAAAAATGAAGATTGGCTGTGATGGGTGATAATTCTATAAGTCACAATTGGTGTGACTATCACTGAATTGGACTTCCCTTCGAGACTCATGTGCATAAGAGGCAAAGCAAGATAAATACTGGCAATATTTTTATTGGAAAGTTGCTGTGCCTCAGGGTTCAGCCTGGCTATTCTGTGAATCACTGCTATTTCCTCTGCTCTTCTCCAGAGTCATTTGTCCAGAATGAGAATGGTCTGCCTGTGCCAAGAAAATAGATGGTTGTTGTGAAAAAACAGGAAGCTTATAGCCAAAGGAGAATCTGTTCCCATTGGCTACTTCTGCACTGATATTAGAAGAAATAACTACATTAAAAAAAAATAATGCCCAGGACCTTGGACGAAGTATGCAGAATATTAATGTTTACTTGGTTAAAGAAATGATGATAGTAGATAAATTAATGTGCTCATCTAATATGCATCTAACAAGTATTAAACATTGTGAATGTGTCCAGCCCATCTTCAGTGACTTTACATAGCATTACTGGTAATGTATATTTGAGGTCACTGGGTAGACAAAGGCAGGGGGTGACAAGCTACAACAGACCTTTAAGTGATATTTAACTTCCAGTTACAGTGATTTCCACTATTTTCAAATAGCCCTACATATTTAGCTTATATTTTGACATCCTCCCACTTTTACTCATTCATTCAACATTAGAGACATAACCAATTAAGCAGTTGTAACTTAGTTAAGCTGAGAGACAAGTGAATAGATCATTATAGCACACTGCCGTAACAAGGCTAGGAAATGGCATACAGATTGTATGAAATCTCAGGTCAGTGGCACCTAACCCAAAAATTGCAATTAGCAAAACTTGTTAGGGCCAGTACTACTTGATATTTTATCATATTTGAGCACTTAATATCATACATGCTATCTGGAGCTTTTTTAAAAATTATTTGATGTATGAGTTGGGCGTGGTGGCGCACGCTTTTAATTCCAGCATTCAGGAAGCTGAGACAGGAGGATCGCAGTTCGTGGACAGCCTCAGCTACTTAGTGAGGCCCTCTGCAACTCAGTGAGACACAGTTTAAAAATAAAGAATAAAAAATAGGGCAGGGGGTATAGCTCGGAGGCCCAATATCCCTGGGTTCCATCCCCAGACCCACACAATAAAAATATTTGATGTATGTGTTTTGAGCATAGTCAATGATCTAAGAATATACTAAATTTTAGAGAGTGAGGAAAGCAACCCCCGTGAAGTTACACATGATGTCAGAGTTGCTCTTCATTAGTCTGTAATCTACCCATGGCAGATGAGAGATGGCTGGATGATAGATGGGGAAGAGTCTGACTGGGTAGGTATAAAAGTTATCCTTCAATACAAGTAAATAACAAATGTCTAATGAATTACTTAAAAAGTTAAAAACATTTTCTTCAAAAAATGTATGTATGCCAGCATGGTGGTGCATGCCTATAATTCCAGTACTTGGGGGGCTGATATAGGAGGACAGATTCGAGGACAGCTTCAGTAATTTAGTGAGACCCTCTTTCAAGTTAAAAAATAAAATAGACTGAGGGTATAGTTTTTTCTTTTTTTTTTTTTTTTTTTGGTGGTACTGGGGTTCCTGGAAACCCTTCTACCTTCGGGCTACACTCCCAGACCCATTTTTATATTTTTATTTGGAAACAGGGTCTCTTAAGCCAGCAAGGCTGACTTTGAACCTGCACAATCCTCCTGTCTCTCCCTCTCAAGCATGGGGATTATAAGCGTGCGCCACCACGCCTGGCTGGGGGTATAGAGGTAGAATTTCCCTGGATTCAATCTCCCATACCTTCCCCCAAAAGGTGCATATATTTGTGTTATGTGTATTTGGGTGTTGTGTGTGTGTGTGTGTGTGTGTGTGTGTGACACATACACACATATACATGTAAATGTAAATCTTTAAAGGAGGTTGGAACTAGTTCATGAATATCCTTGAAGTCAAGAAACCAGTTTTACTCTAAAGGAATGAAGATACCTGAGCATACAGCTGTCTTATTGAAAGGAAGTTTTCAGGATAATGGATTTGTATGTGTGGTGGATGAGAATGAAACATTCTTACAGAGAAAAAGGCCAAATAGGAGTGATTAAAATAGATCAGGCATAATAGTAGTAAGGATAATGGCAGTGGTTTTATAAAAATAAAGTAGATGAGAGAGGCATCTGAAAAGAGAAATTGGCTGGCCTTGGTGGCAAGATAAAGTAGCCAGGAAGAGAGCAAGGAAGAAGATAGACTCAAACATTTTTCTCAGAATTAGAAACTAGAAAGTTCAATGTAACATAAAGAAATAGAAAAGGTATGTGGTTCTGAAGAACTGTGTTCCCTAAAATATTATTCCTTAGAGAGATCCCCAGGGAAGAAAACTTTGTTGCACCATAGAGAGACCATTCCAAAAGGTAGCGCCAGAAGGAAAAGAGCACACACCATGCTTTCCCAAGTGCTCACCAACCTATATTATTATGAAATTAAAGCACGGGGGTGTCAGGTGTTAGCTCGTGGCTCAGGGCCTTTTACAATCACCTCTGATAACAACTTTAATTATACATTATTCTTTTTCAGGACCTTTATGTGCATTTAACCTTCACAGAGTTCATGAGGTACCATTACTACCTTCATTTGATATATAAAGAGACTGAGGCACAGGGAATTATATCACTTGTCCATCTGCAAGTGCCCACTAATAGCAAAGCCAGCGCCTCTGTACCATACTTCTTCAGAAGTAGTCACTGTGGTAGTTCATTTTCACTATCCAAATAAGGCTATATTTACAACCTTCAACTTGCTCAGTTCAGGGCCAGGCTCTAGAGGGTTAGAAGAAAATACTATAGAGTTCTTGGTTCAAATAATTCACTCTATTATGATGGGCCTAATATATGATCAGTGGGTAAAGTTACATCCTCTGTAATATTCATCCAACATAGAATGAATTTATGGAGAATATAAAATTTGAGAGACCTAGAAGAATGTCCATAATTGTTATTGGTGACACTTTTTCATATGGTTTATTTATTTATTGAATAAGTCAGCTCTTATTTATTTTGTTAGGAGAAAGGAAGATGATTAATCCTTAATCCTGCAGTACTTACGGTAGCCATTGCCAACAAATAGTGCCCAAGCTTAGAACATGTTTTCTCTGGTTTCCTTAGATGATTTTCAGGGAAAAATTACTTCTTCATTTCTTGTCTTGTCCCTCTACCTGTAATTTTTACTGCTTAAAGGAAACGGCTATATAGCATGAAAGCCTTTAGTCTACTATAAGGCATACATAATACTATGTTATGCTTTGGAAGTTGCTATAAAGTGCTTTTTTAAATGTGCACTATGGTTTTATTTTATTTGAAAATTAGAGTGCTGGTTATCAAATGATTCCAGAATGAATTCTTTTATTCCTTTCATTGATAATGGCAAACTGAGCAAATAAAAATTGAAGAGTGGAGAAAAAGAAAATCTAGGAAGAGAACAAACACCTCTTTCATTTTGTTCTTTTGACTTTTTTTTAAAATTCTGCCTTCTCATGCAGTATCAAAGATCTATTTTCACCATCTTATCCTGTGAGGCATCAAAAGTGTTAAAATATGTGGACCGATTTTTTGCTATGTCATTTACTGTGATATCTCAAATGATTGTTTTGTAGCTTTGCACTGTGTGTGTGTGTTTGTGTGTGTGTGTGTTTGTGTGTTTGTGTGTGTGTGTGTGTGTAAGAGCAAGAGAGAGAATGAGGTATCACTATAGTGCCTAGGTTGGCCTCAAACTCATGAGCTCAAGTAATCTTCCTTTTGAGCCATATTTGTAAGAAAAGCTCAGGTTTGTAAACTGTGACCTTAAATTATGTCAATATGTTGATGTGTGTCCATATTATGGACCTAAAACTTGGGCTTTTCATATTAGAAAAGGCCATTTAGTTTTTTGGTTTCAGTGGAGAGAGAGGCATGTAGCACTGTGCTCTCCCTGGCACATGGTACCCTACCTCTACAGGAGGGTGCTCCAGATGTCCCTGAGTCTGAGTGGAGCAGAACTGAGCTCTGTATCTCCTTCCACGATGCCCCTCAACAAGCAGAAGCAGAGTCACCCCGTGCCTCTCTCTTCACCTTCCATTGCTGGTGTTTCCATTGTCCCAGTCAGTGGATGGGATGACTCTAGTCATTGCAGCTCCCTGCTCCTTGTGTTCCCTGCAGGGAACCAGTCATTGCGTCCCGTCAGGTCTGACTCTGAGTCCTCATTCACATCTGTTCCTTCTCTTGGTTCTCACTGGCATTCCCTTCTTATACTCCATTCTCTTCATACTTGGAATTGGAAACCTAACTCATCTCCTGTTCTCTTGCCAGTCGATTTCATCCCACCCGCTTTGATCACCACAGTGCTCTCAGAGACCCTCAGGCCCGCAGCCCTTACTTACATTACAGACGCTGACATCCAGCACCTGACTATCTGCCCCACAAAGTCTGATCCAGCAATAAACTGTACAGAGCCACATTGTTCTCTCTGCTCACTGAAGACACCCACCACTCCTCTCTCCACCCTACACCTTCCCCTGCTTGTTTCAGCATCTAATTGTCTTACCAAAAAACAGTAACTGTTTTTTTGTTTTTTTGTTTTTTGTTTTGGTGGTACTGGGGATGGAACTCTTCTACCTCTGGGCTACACTCCCAGGCCTATTTTATATTTTTATTTGGAAACAGGGTCTTTTAAGCAAGCAAGCCTGGCTTCTAACCTGCGCGATCCTACTGTCTCCGCCTCCCAAGCTCAGGGATTACAAGCATGCGCCACCATACCTGGTGAAAGTCAGAAGTTTTGAAGAGGAATTGAACACCAGGGCGAACCCCCCCACATCGTGCTCATGTTCTCACAGGTGCACTCTGTCCCTCAGTCTTTACCTCATTTAAATATTAAATATAAATGTTAAGTTCTATAAAAGCCCCAGCCAATACTGTATGATCAGAACAAAAAAACTTCTTATTGACATGGGAGGGTTTTTTTTTTCTTTTCTTTTTACATTGGCATTAAAATTGTGAACTTTTTTCATCGTGGGGAAATTTCAAGTTGTAAAACCAGTCTAATATATTTGTAGTTAAAAGTAAGTAAATTGTTGGATATGGTTACCAGAAGATTGATGTTGCAATCACACAGATTTCTGCATGCTTTTGGTAACGTGCTGAAGCTCATAAAAGATGTTAATTTTTTCTGTTGATAGATTGCTTATAGATTGTTATGGCTTTTTATTTCAACAGCTGTAACCAGAATGCATTAGAGATGAGGAGACTGTATTTTTAGTTTTACATTGGCTTTCTGTGATATGTTTATTTCTCAGCTTGATAAGGAGGCAGAAAAGCTTAAAAAACAGCTCCCTGTTTTGAAATGCTAAATAATGCATGTATAAAATAAAGGGAGACACATAAATGGAAAAGGAAGGAAAAATGGTGGACGACCTAAAGGGAGTCAAAGCCAATGTTAAGAGGATAATCTTTAAAGGAACAGAAAAGGGAAAAAGAAGAAAAACTACTGATGGACCTACAAAAAAAGAAAGAAGAGCCTATCTGCACCCCATAAGATGGAGCAGATGCATAAGCTTTAGGTAAGATAGATGGGGACCACAGTTACACTGACCAGGAATTTTTTTTAATTTATTTTTTATTGGTGCAATGTATTCATACATCATAATGGTATAAAGAAAATACTTTTGTAGACATACATGCACATCACCCAGTTGGCCCCTACCCGATCCCCACCCCGTGCCTCCCTATCCCTCCTTCCCGTGCTTGGCTAAGTGGTTGACATCTAGTATTATAGCAATTTATCCAAAATTAACAATAATAATCTCACAGAACAGTTTCATTTGTCTGATACCAAGCTTTTGATGACTTAAAGATAACATTTCAATATTTATTTTTGCTTTCTTTCTTACCAGAGAATATTTTTTTCTTTTTTTTTTTTAGGTGAAACTATCATACATTTATTTATTTATTTTTCAGAAAAAATCTATCCTGATATGGAATATGGACTCTAGATACCCAAAACAATCTCAAAGAAGAACAAAGCTAGAAGATGTATATTTTCTGATTTCAAACTATATAAAGCTACAATAATTGAAACAGTGTAGTACTGTTCTAAAAGCAGATATATAAACCATTTGAGTTAAATAAAAGCCTAGAGATAAATTCTTCCATATATTGTCAAGTTATTTTTGACAAGGTTTCCACAGACATTTGGTGGAGGAAATAATAATCTTTTAACTAAATATTGTTGAAAAATAATAATTACATGAAAACAATAAAATTGGACCCTTCCCTAACACATATACAAATATTAACTCAAAATAGATAAAAGACCTAAATATATATCTTAATACTATAAACTTTTAGAAGAAAATCTGGGTCATAAAACCTCACAACATTGAAATTGGCAGTGATTTCTTGGATATGATTTCAATGGCACAGGCAACAAAAGGGTAAATAAACTCCCTAAAAAATAAAAAGATATTGTATATCCAAAGACAATGTAAACAGAGTTAAAAGTTACTGATAGAATTGGAAAAAATATTTCCAAATGCCATACTTGAAGGTATGTTAATATTCCAACTAGAAATCCTAAAATTTAGAACAATAGAAGCAAACAATACAATTTAGAGATAGGTAAAAGACTAACATACATAATGAATCTCCTGTTGGATGGAAAATCTTGTTTCTCTGGTTCTGGTGTGTGTTACCTAATTCTTCTTTGTAGTTAATCTCTTTGAGTATTTTCTCTAGTGCTTTGAAGACATAAATTCCTTCAGTTTCTGTTTGTTGTGGAAGCTTCTTATTTCCCCATCTAATTTGATAGAAAGTTTTTCTGGATAGGAAATTTTTGGCTGGAAGTTGTTTCTTTCAGAGTTTGGAATATGTTACTCCAAGCCCTTCTGGCTCTCATGACTTGGTTGGGAAGTCTGGAGTGATTCTAATTGGTTTGCCTCTGAATGTCACTTGGCCTTTTGTTTTTGTTGCCTTTAAGATTCTCTGCTTGGCTTCCACATTGGTCATTTTGACAATTATGTGGTATGGGGATCCTCTTCTCTGATCCTCTCTAAAGGGAGTTCTATAAGTTTCCTGAACCTGTGTTTTGACCTCTTGCTCTATGTTTGGAAAATTTTCTGCTGTTACTTCCTTGAAAAGATTGTTGATCCCTTTGGTTTCACCTTCTTTCTTTTTTCTTCTCTATTCCAATTATTCTTAGGTTAGCTCTTTTTTTTTTTTTTTTTTTTTTTTTGGTGGTACTGGGGTTCCTGGAAGCCCTTCTACCTCCGGGCTACACTCCCAGACCTATTTTATATTTCTGAAACAGGGTCTCTTACGCCAGCGCGGCTGGCTTCGAACCTGCGTAATCCTCCTGTCTCCGCCTCCCAAGTGCGGGGATTACAAGCGTGCGCCACCACGCCCAGCAGGGTTAGCTCTCTTAAAATGAGCCCATATTTCTTCAATGTCAGATTCCTGCTGTCGGATTTTTTTTTCTAAATTAGCAACTATGCATTTATTTTTTGAATGATCATCTTCTAGGAGCGAGATTCTATTCTCTATGTGGTCTAATTGGTTGTTTGTATTGTGAATTGAGGCCATTACTTCATTAATTGCATCCTTTATCTCTCTTTGGCTCTCTCTGAATTCTTTTAGAAACACCTCTATTATTTCTACAGTTATTTTCCTGATTTGATCTTCTAGAAATCTCTGAATTTCTGTTTTATCAGGTTCTGATGTTGTGGGGTTGTGGGCATTCACTGCTCCATTGTTATTCCTCTTTCCCATGATTTCGGAAGTTTGTGCCTTCTCTGGGTTCTTCCCTGGGTCACTACGACTTCACTTAAGGTGCTCTGGATCTCGAGTCTGTGGTATCTCATTCCCCACTATTCCTTTACTAGGTTGCATCGCAGAGTCTCAGACCCTGGGAGTCAATCGAGGCTGCTTTAGACTATGGGAGGTGCCAGGTTGCGTGTTCTCCTATGGTGTGATATCTCTGCCACCGCCACTCCCCCACTGGGTTAAGTCCCTGGGAATACAGTACTGGGATTTCTCCTCTAGGGGCCACAATTTGACTCACTGTTGTTGAGTGCGCAGATGGAGCTGTCGTGGACTCAGTGAATTTGCTGCTGCTGCCGCCAGTAGCTATATGGTGCCGCTGCCACGCCCTCGGCCATGAGGCTGGCGTATTTCTTCTCTGGTTTTGAGCTCTGCTTTGAGTCCCTGCAGGGTGTGCTGAGCCCAGCCTCTGGGAGCTTTAGATGCTCCCTGCGCCTAGAAATCTGCCGAATTCCTCCCAGCTGATTCACAGCGGCTCACCTCGGCTAGCTGCCCGCTGCTCCTCTCTGGAGCCTGGTGGGCTGTTGAGTGCGTTGGTCTGGTGCCGTCCGGTGAGCTCGCCGCTGCTGCAGGCAGTACGGTGCTGCTGCCATGTCCTCGGGCGTGAGGCCGGTGTATCTCCTCTGTGGCTCTGGGCTCCGTTATGAGTTCCCTTCCTTTCTGGAGCCTGGTGCTGCAAGGGAAAATGGCGCCCGCTGCTTCACGCTGTGGCTCCAGCTGCAGCACTGCGGTATGGTTTCTGGTGTCTTGTTTTTCCAGCCCTCTTTTTCTCTGTCCCTTGAAATTACATTTTTTGTTTCTCTGCTGATGGTGTTTTCTGGCTATGAAAGGCGCTAAGTTTGTGGTAATAGAGATTGGTTGTTTGTGGGGCTTGTAAGCCCCGCTTTTCTCCGTCGCCATCTTCCCGGAAGTCCCTCTGACCAGGAATTTTTATCTGGAAATTCATGACTTAATAAAACCATCCTCACATCAAACCTCATTTGATGTTCTCCCCAAGGAAGAAATTATTATTTTGTACTTTTATTCTTTTTGCTTTGAGAAAATTGGTGTTCAAACTGGATGCCAGTAAGAAATGGAGTTACTACCCAGACCTCTGGCACCCATTTCTCCTTTAATTTCAATTCACAAAGCAAAACGGGACAGTGTGTAAACTTAGTCCTCCAAGATGAGGTGGTAAACCTTCATGTCCACCTGTCAGCCTGTCTGTCTGTCATCTGTTGCTCTCCATACATAAACTGGTGTGGTTGTGTCAGAGGAGGGCCCAACACCCTCCTCTGCTGTTTTCACTCACATGCTCTCCCTCCTTCACACAAGACTTTATACTCCACCCTTACAGACTTGGAGTTCACCAGTTCACAGCAGCGTGCACAAGACAGCTCACACTAATTCATGAAAGGTGACTGTTAAACTTCCAAAAAGTTTGCAAGTTGATTGCCCAAACACAGCTATATTAAAATTAAATTATATAAAATTTACAATTGGATAAATTATATTAGGCAGTAAACACTCCAAACGCAAAAAAATTCCTATTATTTGTTTATACATTGTCATCTATGTTTTTGAGTCATTTGTATCTATTATATCTGTATAATGGAAATACTACATGGCCTTTTACATCTCTGTGTTAAAATGATGAAACATGTATTGTTTCAAATCTGTCCTGGTGGATCCAAGACACCATGGAAATTGGAAAACTTCGTAAACCAGCAATTGGTACTCCCTCCTCCCTGTTCTTTCCTTTTTTCCTCCCTCCCTGCCTCCCTTCCTTCCTTCCTTCCTTCCTTTGTAAAACACTTTTTGTCAATTTATCTTCATACCACTGGAAACATATTTTGTTGATTCTTTCTTTTCTGCCTTTGTAAATTTTCTCCTGTCTTCCTGGAATGGCCTTCATAGTATCTGAGACACTCATATGGACACACACAGAATCTACCGATACATTCCTCTTACTTACTTTGACTAATGGCACCCCTTTCCAAAGACATCTTCAGCCTCCCACACAGAGCTTTTCTCTCTCTTTTGTAGTAGTTTTATAAATTGAATTCCTTTATTTTAGCATCTGCTACTATTTATTACACTCAGAGTTGCTGAATGGAACAAGTAAAAATACAAGATTCTTTTGTTCAGTTTAAATTTTAGATAGAAAATTGACATTTTTAATTAAACTATGTTCCATCAGAAATTCAAATTTAAATGGATATTCTATATTTTAACTGGCAATTTTGACTACTATGATTATTTATTTCACTGTTTTGTCTCCTAGTGGAAAAGTATATTTTCCATTGTGTACCTAGTGTCTAACACAGAGAATGATTTATAATTGGAAGTTTAATAATATGTGAACTGTTGTCCTGTATTATTTCTTATCAAATTGTATCATTTCTTTCTTCTTTTCTTTTTGTGGTACTGGGGATGGAACCCAGTGGCATTATACCACCGAGCTACACATCCAGCCTTAGTTTTTAGGTTTCATTTTTTTTTTTTTTTTGAAATAGGGTCTCACTGAGGTGCAGAGGGCCTCACTAAGTAGCTGAGGCTGTCCTCGAATCATGATCCTCCTGTCTTAGCCTCTGAATACTGGGAATAAACGTGTGCACCACCTCGCCCAGCCTGTTAATTGTATCATTTCTAATTGGTGTTGTTGAAAGAAATTAGGAAATGTTTTTGTGGAATTTGAGATAACATATAAGATGTGTCTTTTATAAAATAAAATTTAGATACTAGGAGGAATGGCTTAGGAACTAGAGATAGTGGACTTAGGGTATCAGAGAGGAGGCTGAGGCCAGAGGCCAGATGAGGTATGGAGCAAGGAGCTGATGATGCCATGAAGTGGGCAGAGCACACAAATATGGATACAGATCTGGAGAGAGAAAAACTAGATTTGATCACTGGATATAAACACTGAATGGGGAGAAAATAGAAATGCCTCTAGATTTTCTCTTTTGAGAAGCGAAGTTTATGTTGATGCCATTAACTGAGGGAGAAATATAAGATGTGTATCAAATTAGAAGCAATAAAAATAACTGAGGAGTTCAGTTTGGGGCATACTAAATTTGTGCTGTGACCAGGCATGATAATAAGAATATTTAGTCACCAGTATAGTATGGGCAATGACAATTAGAAAGAGAAGCCAGCCAGTCAGAATGGTTGACAACCAAACAATCAGCAACCACAGTCGTGAGTCTGGTTTTAGCTCAGTAAAGAGTCCATTAGGGCATCATTACTATAGGTCTGGAAATTGGGGATAATTTGTGTGTGAATATTTTGGGTTCTTGGCTCAAAGGTGATATTAATAGTCTGAGAGAAAATGATACTGCTCCTGTTAGCAGGTGGCAACTCCTTGGTTCTTTCTTCCAAAAGAAAGGTTTCAGATGGGAAGCATGAGAGCTTTATTTCATGAAGTGAGCAGACAGTTTTGAGAGCAGTGGCCATGGTAAGGGAGGGGCTATACCTCAGAGAGTGTGTCTGGATCAGTCCATTTCCAAGAGTGGAAAACAGCATGGAGTCCTCCCATGTGGTGAGCTTAATTTAGTCCAGAGACACTCCCCTACATGTATATCCATCTGGAGACGTCATCATCCCCTTTCATGCAGTACTTTAATGCATCCACACTGTTTTCTTCTTTGGAAACATTCTTGTGGGTACCAAAGAAAAGCCCATGGGCTTAGGGTTCTGTACCTGCTCTAAAGTCGGGAAGCCCTTAGCCATTTATACATGGTTCCTTTTAGATTTAAGGAAGAAGAGTCTGGCAGGAAGAAGGAGGCAGTTTATGGGCAGGATTTTCCATCACCTAGAGTAGAATGACTTTTCCTTGTTCTCTGTGAAGTGACCCTAATCCTTTCCCCTCCCCTTGCTTTGTCTAGTTTCTAACAATGTCATACACAGAGTATTTGGAGAAGAGAGTAAATAATGGACTCTTTATATTAACACTTACACATAATGAGCAGAAGTAAAATAAATAGAAAAGAGAGTAGTTCAATTTTGTGTATGGTGGACACTATAGATTATCACACTTTCTCTTCAGATTTCACCTTTTTTCTCATGGACAGATCACTATATTAGAACTGATGCCATATAAACCAAAGGGCTTCTGTAGAATTTTGTCTTAGTTTGGATACTATTAAGGTACTATATGCAGCCAGGCATGGTGGCACATGCTTGTAATCCCAGCATTCTGGAGGCGACACCAGAGGATCACAGTTCATGAACAGCCTCAACTACTTAGTGATGCACTTTGCAACTCAGTGAGACCCTGTTTCAAAAAATAAAAAATACTAAAAAATAAGACTGGGGTTGTAGCTCAGAGGTACAGTGCCCCTGGGTTCCATCTCTGTTACCACATTAAAAAAAAAAAAAAGTCGTACATGGCTTAAAAACATTTATCTGGGCATGGTGGTGCACACCTGTAATCCCAATATTTGGGTGACCGAGACAGGAGGATGACAGGTTTGAGGCCATCTCACAATAACTCAAGGAGACCTTGTTTCAAAAATAAAAAAGGATTGGGAGTATAACTCAGTGGTAGAGCACCCCTGGGTTCAATCTGGGAGTATAACTCAGTGGTAGAGCACCCCTGGGTTCAATCTCCACTACCATGGATTCTTTACTGAGCTAAAACCAGCTTCATGACTGTGGTTGCTGACTGTTTTGGTTGTCAACCATTCTGACTGGCTGGCATCTCTTTCTAATTGTCATTGACCATACTATACTGGTGACTACTTTACTGATCCAGACACACTCTCTGGAGTATAGACCCTCCCTTACCATGGCCACTGCTCTCAAAACTGCTCACTTCACAAAGTAAAGTACTATTCATATACTCTTACACACACACACTCTCTCTCTCCCTTTCTCTCCCCTTCCTCCCTCTTTCCTCTTACACACACACACACACACACACACACACACACACACACACACACACAAACACACACACACTCTTTTCTGAGGGTTCTGGAAGCTAGAAGTCTGAGCTCAGGGTGCTAGTGTGAGGACCTTTTCCTGATTTACAGACAGCACCTTTTGCTATATCCTCACAAAGTAGAGAACAAAAAGAGGAGACACTGTTTTTCTAAGGTCAGTGATCCATCCCTGAGAGTTCCATTCCCATGGCTTCATAATTTCCCAATGTCTTCATCTCCAAAAATAATCACCCTGGGGATTTAATTTCAAGGTACGAATTTTAGGGGAACACTAGCACGTATGGTAAGAGCACCCATGAGCTGGACCTATTGGTTAACTAGTGATAAAGAATATTCTTATCACTTCAGGAGGGTTTTATTGGACTGAAAACAAACATATTTAGACCAGGAGGAAAGTGGGCCTCATAATCAAGGGTTCAAACTTGATTGACCCAGGGGTCTTTGGGCTTCAGTCTGTAAAAAAGGAGAAAGAAGGGCTAGGAATAGGAAGTTGCCTGTGGCCTGTCATTGAATGTGTCCTTAGAGGGTTTTTGCTGTTATATTTCTCGAACTTGATAATAGGAGCAATTTAGAGTTGATGAGAAGGCATTTGCATTTGAACAGTGAGCGTTGTTCCAGTTCTGTTACTCAAGGAGTTCCTGAGAAAACCCAGACTGCCAAAGTCCATATGGTCTAGAAAAGAACACCATGCTCAAATATGTGGAGGTCAGCAGACCACAGGGCTTTTGTTTTTCCCCTTCCAATTTTGAAAGGATGCTTAATCATTTGTTCCATTATTGAAAATGTTACAATAATTATTATAAATGTTTCTTTGCTTCTTACAGCAGCAAATCTAAATTCTTCCAGTTAGTATCAAGAATCAGGCTCCTCTACCTTCAGTACCTAGTTGCTCACACATTGTTCCACCAGGTTTACTGGACTGTATCATTTATTGACACACAGGCACATCATTCTGTTCTCTGCTGCCATATCCTTGTCCATCTCATTCCTTTCAGTCAGAATTCTAACGTATTTCCGTCTTACTTCTGTTTCCACTTCATTAGGGTTCACGAGACCAAAACTCATATGTCTCATTTCATTTACCTAGGATATTTTTGAAGAATTAAGCTGTTTGTGCTTATTGACCTACTAGTACCATTTATGTGAACATTTCAGACAGAAATAAGGTGCCACTATATGATTATATGTATAATTTATTTACTGTGATGAATTAAAAAACCCTGAATGTCTGCAAGGAAGAAATAGCTGAATAAAATTAGGCTACTGAGCTGACCATAGTGGCTTGTGCCTGTAATCCCAGTATTTAGAAGAATTGCAGATTCAAGACCAGCCTCAGAAACTCAGTGATGCTCTCAGCAACCTGGTAAGACCCTGTTTCAAAACAAAATCATGGTATTGTAAGTATTGTAAGCAGGTTGCTCTGGTACACATCTGTAATTCCAGAACTTGGGAGGCTGAGGCATAAGAATTACAAGTTTGAGATAAACTTTGGCAATTTAGTAAGACCCTGTTTCAAAATAGAAAATAAAATAGGTCTGAGGTGTAGCTCAGAGGTAGAATGGACTTGGGTTCAACTCTCAGTACTACATACACACCCACGCACAAATCATCCTACTAGGAATCCTTTGAAGTTATTGAAAAGGAGCAAATGTGTTCACTTATCCAATAGATGAAAATAGAAAGTTGTTATAATAAATAATAAACTGTATCCTTATGCCCACAGCAACTTGTAATAAATATTAGTTATTACTGGGGTTGGGTATGTAGATCAGTGGTAGAATACCTGTCTACCATACATGAGGCTCTGAGTTCAAACACCTGGAAACATGCATCCTCTCCTCTCCTCTCCTCTCCTCTCCTCTCCTCTCCTCTCCTCTCCTCTCCTCTTCTCTTCTCTCTCTCTCTCTCTCGGCAATTACAGCTATCACTGGTATTATATTTACTATGAGAAAATGTATGAATAGTATATATATGTATATATATACATATATATATACATATATATATATATTTTTTTTTTTTTGGTGGTACTGGGGGTGGAACCCAGGGGCTTTCTACTCCAGGCTATACTCCCAGACCTATTTTATACTTTATTTGGAAACAGGGTCTCACTAAGTTGCTGAGAGCCTCACTAAGTAGCTGAAGCTGGCTTTGAACCTTTGCAATCCTCCTGTCTCGGCCTCCCAAGTGCTGGGATTACAAGCGTGCACCACCACACCCGGCTATGAATAGTATATTTTAAATGGATAAAGTATTTTCTGTGTTATCATCTACATCTATAGTCTAGTTATTATTATTAAATGTTCCTAAGCAGGATTGATTCAAATTATTATACAATTATTACCAACTTGTAGAAGCACAGGCGTAAGTCTAACAAAAAAGACCCTGTTTTAGAGCAGCAGGATATCAAACACTAGTTTATAACTAGATCAATAAAAGCAGTAAGTGTGTGTAAAAACAATAAAAGCAGTATAAAAGTATTTATACTTGATTGTCAATAGCGATTCATTACACAGGTGGGATTAGAGCAGAGAAGGAAGAAACCATTCAACTCAAACACTGCTTTTGCTTGGATTGCTATAATGAATGTGTACTACTTTTGTAATTAAAGTGAATGAAATAAAATGATGCTCCTCTTGTACAGGGACTAGCATGTAACAACTCAATATTTGGTGATTATTGTTGTCATCATTATGACTGCCTCAGGTTCAGTAAACCCCAGAAATCTTCCCCAACCACACCTATCCAATTCTCTGCATTTGTAACACAAATCTGTATAGCTTCTTTATAACACATTTGATTTTATGGGTGAGACCCATTAAATGAGTCATTCACCATGGCTTTACCTGCACTGAAGTTTTGTTTTGCTCTGAGAGCATAGTTTCTTTTAAAAAGGCAGAGTCATGCCGGGTGTGGTGGCTCATGATCATGCTGGTTGGAGCCAGCCTTGCTGGCTTAAGAGACCCTGTTTCCAAATTAAAAAATATAAAATAGGTCTGGGAGTGTAGCCCAGAGGTAGAAGGGCTCCCAGAAACCCCAGTACCACCAAAAAATAAAAAAAGGCAGAGTCACATTTTGTATTACTTCATCAAATATGATCAGAAAACTTAATTACAAATAAAATATCAACTATAATTGTAATGAACTTATTCCAAATAGATAAAAATTTATGAGCTACATATTCTTGATTATATTTAGTGAAAATCATTAATTGATTCATTCCTTCAACAGATAAATGTTGAGAATCTACGAGTGCTGTAGTATTCTTCCGTGCCAGGATTACTACAGTGGACAAAAAGTTAAGACCCTTCTCTCATGAAATTATATTCTATAGGGATTGACACTCAAATAAGCCTATATAAAAATATTCTTGTAAATATATGTAAATAAACATATAAAATAATTAGACTGATGACAGCTAGGACTTAGGTGAACAGGTGTAATAATGGAGAGTATCAGAGGCTCCTACTTGAATACAGAAGTCATAGCTGGTCTCTGTGAGAGACCTGGGAGCTGGGAACTGAAATAAGCAGTCTCTGAAGAGCTGGGATGCAGCTGTGCTTGGCAGGAGGGGCAGCAAGCTCCGGGACAAGAAGGAGCATGCCTTGGTGCACTTGGAGTGATAGGTCTAGTGGCCTGAGCTGAGGTTAGAAAAGTAGAGTTAGCCAGTCCATGCACAGTGCAGTAAGGCTGGGTTCTGTTCCAGGTTTAATAGTCGTATTTAAAATATCATCTATGAATAATATCAGATCATAGTCTTATAAGTTTTCATGAAGTATATTTTGAAGCAATTAGGATAATAACAGAATGCTCTGATATCTAAGACAGCATATCTTAAAATGCTTCAAAGTACATTTCTGAATATTAGAGTTTGGTCTTAATATTTAAAGAACTAAAAGGAGTGCAAAAAGATCAGTGGGCCTTATAAAAGGTCAAAATTACCAGCCTCAACTATATTCATGTCTTTTATTTAGGATTCTCTTCTCTAAGCCATACTGAAAGAAATATAGTAACTGTTTTATTTTTATGGGACTTCCTCTACATTGCAGACTTTATTTTTGAGATTGCCTCAAGACTATGAGTCACTTGTCTTTTTAATTAAAAAAAAACTTTAAATTTTTTTTTATTGCAGTTCTGGGGATGGAACCCAGGGGCATTCTACCTTCGAGCTACACCCTCAGTCCTATTTTTTATTTTGAAACCAGGTCTCACTGAGTTGCAAAGGGCTCACTAAGTAGCTGAGGCTGTCCATGAACAGCGATCCTCCTGTCTCAGTCTCCCAAATGCTGGAATTACAAGTGTGCACTGCCACGCCCGGCAAACCCTTTAAATTTTAACAGCATTTTATGTCAATTTCTGCAGAACATCTGAACATCGTCTTTTAATTCTTTTATTCTGTATTGTTTATTTCATCATTTACTTGGCTATATACTTATTTTTATTAGTGAATCCTAATAATTTGCCTAGCTCTTTTGTATTTTGTTTATGTAAATGATTGTATCTTCCACACGTATTTCCAAAGTGTAGTGTAGTTTATTAATCATTAATTTATTCATCCAACTAAACATATACTGTACACAAATCACTAAGATATATATTGTGAATGATATCGGTCCCCATCCTTATCTTCATGGATACTCAGTTTAGTAGCAGAGTTTTAGTCTAGTACCAAAAATAAAAGTAAAGCCCACTGTAGGTTATATTTGAAAGGGCAAATAAAGTACTAGAGTTCAAGAAAGCCATACATCAATTAGAAGGTACAGGAAAATTGGAATGGGAATTTACAGGATTAAGAAATTACGTAGACCCATCAGAACACATACAAAGATACAGTAATCCTTAAACTTATGTAGAACAGGGGTGAGAATTTTAAAACTGAAAAAAGTTTAAAAGATTGTTCATCTGAGGTTCAGAGAGGTCCAGTTAGATTATCTGTCCAGGGGTACCCACAGCAATTATGGTAAAATTGGTGTAGTGTCTCCCTGACTGGGAGAGACACTTGCCGCCTCTACTGTAGTAGGCCCACTGGTGCTATATGGCATCAATTATGTTGTGTGCAATAACCACTGTTTATCCGAGAATGTGCTTTAGTCTTTTTAATTTCAATCAATCACATCTTATTTTTAGTGGATTGCTAATTGGAATTTAAATGAGCAAGTGTGCTTGAATCCGATTCTTATCCAACACATGGAAGACTGTTAAGGAGAATGTGGGTTTAATACAGTCATTTGCGATGTTGACAAGTTGTGGGTAGAGCTGCTTGCTTGGTCAAGATAGTTTCTAAGGCTCAATGTCCAACATAGTAAGAGAGAAAATAACACTATTGGCCTGGAGTAACCCGCCACAGGTATCTTTGGGCCTCTCTGTCTTTATTGAACTTTATTGAAACTTTATTGAAAATGTGTTTTGAAGCCGGGCGTGGTGGTACACACTTGTAACCCCAGCACTCAGGAGGCTGAAACAGGAGGATCAACGTTCAAGGACAACCTCAGCTACTTAGTGAGGCCCTTTGCAACGCAATAGGACCTTGTTTCAAAATAAAAGAATAAAAAATAGGGCTGTGGGCATCGATAAGAGGTGGAAAGCCCCGGGGTTCATCCCCAGTACCGCAACAAAAGAAAAAAGAAAATGTGTTTTTGTTAGTTTTCTCCTCTGTGAGGAGAGGGTAAGCTCCAGGTGGAGCCTGCTGCCGTTTGTGGAGCTCACAACATGCAGGACCAAAGCATAAACAGCATTGCTATTTTGGTGTGATTGGCATCCTGATTTCCTGTTGCATATTTTTTAAATGAGAAGACTTCCTGGGTAAAATCAATCATGGAGTAGAGGTCTCTGCTTCTTCTTCCCGTCTTTGGTACAAAAGGACAAAACAACCACACACATTAGAACAAACAACCACAGAGCGGCTGACCGTGTCCACTTGCAGCTGTCAGCAGTGAAAACTCTGGCCAGTTGCAGGTTGTACCTTCATAAAGAGTTGCTATTCTAAGTTTTGATTCTTAGCACATTATAGAGTTTGTATAATTTTAAGACTCTTGTCTAAATTTTCACATACTGATGTGAGGGAGTGATATTTTCTTAGAATTTTTAAAATTAGATGATTGATTTCAGAAATTGTGGCTCAAATATGCCCATGATATATTTTATTTCTATCAGATGATAATGAATTGAAGATTTTTTTACAAAGTCACCAATTGAATGAGCAATGCTTAAGACATCTTGATAGTCCACATTTCTATTATGATTTTTAGATGTGCTTTATTTTCTAAAACTAGACTTCCAAGTGATTACAATTCAAGGACATCAAACCCTCAGTGACAGTGGAGAATGGTCAGTGATGATTATGGTTTGTTTTATTGAGACAGTTTGTAGAAGATAATAACATGAATTCCCCCAGCTACTTTTGTTTATTTTTATCTCCCTTGTCATTTTCAATATGGAGGATTTATGTGGGGAAGTCAGTGTTAGATTAAAATTGATCTTCAGAAAGATAAACTAAAATCATTTGGGGTTTGGAAAATCATTTTACTACCTACACACACACACACACACACACACACACTCCCAGCAAATACATATAGTAGAATTTTTCTTTTTCTTTTGCCTTGTTGACAGGCCAACTTCTATAAATCATCATCAGTTCAAATGGTGGCCGTGGAGCTATGAATGGCAGGCACTGTAGTGACTAACACCAGTGGAAAGTACTGCCCCCAAGAAGCATAAAACATAAAACACAGTATGGAATTGTATAAAATATTTTAACAAAACTCTATTTTTATTTTTTGTACTGGGGATTGAGCCCAGGGGCATTTTATCTGAGCTACAACCCCAAACCATTTTTATTTTGTTGTTGTTGTTTTGAAACTGGTCTTGCTAGGTCATTGGCAGCCTCACTGAATTGCTTATGCTGGTCTCAAATCTATGATCCTTTTGTCTCTGTCTCCCAAGTACTTATATTACAGGTATGCACCACCATGCTTGACTGATAGCAGTCTTTGAAGAAATTGTTTTAACAATATCATCAGGATATTTTGGCATGTCTTAAATACAGTTTTTTAATTGCCTGAGAAGTAGGCTTGGCAAATACCCTCACTCATGAAGTCTCACTCCATTCCAGGCCTTATTTGTGTTTCTGGACTGAGTTAATAATGCTGCACCATGCCATAATAACTATTCAAAGGACTTGTTAATACCACCAACTATTCTTTTGAATAAAGAAAACAAAATGAGCCTGAAACAGCAGTCCAGGTTAGTCACTGGAATAGCGATAGCCCTATAGATACGTTTAAATGCGATGATGTCCTTTATCCTTTAAGGTGTTTGTTGACTTGCGTGCTCATGCTCTGCTCCAGCACCGAGCTATGAAACCTAGTGCTCGGGGAAGTAAAACGAAGCTACTGCCCACTGGGACAGAAAGGCCATGCCTCTGAATTTGCCATCTCTTGTGACAGCCTTCAGCAAAAAATGGTTTTGAAATATAGCCTTTGTTCAAAAGAATAGATTTCTAAATTATGTTAGATCCATTAACATATCAAGAAATAGGTTAGGATCATAGGATTTTCTTCATACCATAGATCTAATACTCTGTCATGAGAGCTGTGGTTCTCTGGGACAAAGAGACATGTAGAGAAAACCATTGAGCCAATCCTCAGAGAGTATTTATAAAAAAGAGAAAGATATGCCGGGCTGGTGGCACACCCTTGTAATCCCCAGGCTTGGAGGTGGAGACAGGAGGATCACACAGGTTTGAAGCCAGCCGTGCTGGTTTAAGAGACCCTGTTTCCAAAAATAAACATATAAAATAGGTCTGGGAGTGTAGCCTGGAGATAAAAGGGGCCCATCCCCAGTACCACCAAAAAAAAAAAAAAAAAGATAAGACACTGCCTTATATCTAAAAGGCACTGCTGAAATAAAAAAAGGAAATAATTTAGAAATTACTGTTTCTAAATTGAATTTCCAAATCAATTAATTATTTATTTATTTTGGGGGGGGCTGCTGGGTAAGAAATCCAGGGGCTTTCTACCTCTGGGTTACACTCCCAGCCCTATTTTATACTTTATTTGGATACAGGCTCTCACTAAGTTGCTGAGAGCCTCACTAAGTAGCTGAGGCTTGCTTCCAATCTGCGTGATTCTCCTGTCTCAGCCTCTCAAGCATTGGGATTACAAGTGTGCACCACCACGCCTGGCTGAATTTCCAAGTTTAAAATTGGTTTCTGAAACCATTTCAGCCTCAGTCTATATTTTCTTTGTATTCATCTAGATGAGTTCTGAATTACAGAACCCCTTGTGCAGTGGGGCAGGCTGCTTTGTCTTTGGCTCTTAATTATTTTACCTGTAATGTGATGTATGTGTGCCTGTGTGTGCATGTGTGCGTGTGTATGTGTGTTCATGTTCTGGGTAATCCCTTCTGTATTACTCTGCTGTGCTGTCATAACCGTTTGCCATAGGCCAAGCAGCTTAAACATTTCCTATTAATGGGCTCTAGGAGCACAAGGTCAAGGTGCTGATTTGATCTGTCTCCGGGAGGGCTCCCTGCTGGCTCATAAATGGCTTTTAGCCAGCTTTGTCCACCCGTGGCCTTCTCTCAGTGCTGTGGTGTGTACACAAGATGAGAGGTTGAACTCTGGTGTCTCTTCTTGGAAGGACACTAATTCCGTCAGGTCCAGATTGGGCCACACCCTAACAGCATTATTGAACCTTAATCACTTTGTTAGAGGCTTCATCTCCAAATGGAGTTAACGGGGAGTTAAGACTTTAGTGTATGAAAATTAGAGAAATGAAACATTCAGTCTAAAGCACCTGCAAGCCTAAAATTTTGTTTTCAACATACATTATGATATGAAGTCAGTGTTTATATAATCAGATTGGCCATAAATAGTGTGATGTCAAAGTTTAAAACAAAACCATTTCAGCCTCAGTCTATATTTTTTTGTATTCATCTAGATGAGTTCTGAATTAACAGAACCCCTTGTGCAGTGGGGCAGGCAGTCAGTGTTTATATAAATCAGATTGGCCATAAATAGTGTGATGTCAAAGTTTAAAACAAAATTAAAAAATTTAAAAACTCACTTCCCAACTGCTGCCAAGGGCCCATGTTTCATACCTTTAGACTCTGTATTCCCTCATTTTGTTTTCAAGTTTACAACTAGTAGAATTAAACTATAAATGGCTTAACAAAAGAGAATTTAACAGGAACTCAGAGGTTGTTCCAGAAGTACCACATGGACCTGAAGCTCTCTGTCATAACTGCGCTTTATTCCTTTCTCTTTCTAAGGGTGTGCTTTCTTGGCCTTACTTACACGAGTGGTAGACAGTGACAAACTCCTCCATGAGCCCACATTACCTTCCAGCTGCAGCGCCATTGACCATTTGCCCTGTGCAGAGGGACTGTGAAGGTCCATAACAGTAGTACAGACTAACACAAATTTCTGTGGGAATGGGGAAAAATTAAAGAGGGCAACATGATCTCGGAGACCCTCCCTGCTGTTGAAGTGCCAACACTTGGGAGAAACAAGAGAGCTTGGTGCAGAGCAAAGTTTCTACTCTGCCCATTAAGATTGCTCTGTATTTGATTAATGATACAAAGATCAAATTGATGAGGAAATCATTTTGAAGGTCTTATAATTGATAAGTAATAACCAATCAGAAGTAGTTTCTTCTCTGTAACCATAAATTAAGTTTGCATATGGAATGGCCGGTCGATTTTTATCAGTGTGGTTCTATTGGAATTTTAAATCTGTTTTGATAAATTACCTTTTCCTTAGAGCAGTAACTACTTTGGCTGAAACACTTTTCAATGACTGCTCCGCACAGAATATATAAAACAGAAGTAAATTGATTACTTTGAAAAGGAGGCATAGTTCACTTACATAACATTTTAGAAAAGAGATCAAATAAGCTTTTTCATATTAACGACACATTCTATTATCTGCCCTAAAATGATTAAACTTTGACATGAGCTTCCAAATTTGGCTTTATTTCAGAACAATAGAAAATAGAAGGGTAATATATTTATAAGCTAGATGATACTTAGGTGCAGCAATTTTTTTTGAAGAGAGCTTCAAAATTCCTGGTTATAAAAAGCAAGCCAGCTAATATTCAAAAGGAATGCAAAAGCCATAAAATAAAATAGCCGTTTAAAATATTTAATGAAGTGTGAACAAAGCTCATATGCTTTAAATGGTTGTCCCTTTCATTAATGTCTTCCCCAAAGCCTAGACAATTAGGCTGGGATGTTAAATTCATCTCAAAACTTAAATAGCACTTTGGAGAATGATGTATCTTAAAGGAGGTGTTAGCTGTGTAAGAACTGCAGACATCAAAATAGTTTTATCTCATCACAGAAAACAAAGTGCGTTTTCTATGTGGAGTGGTGGAAGGACATTTCAATGTAATTATGGGCATCAAGAACCTTCCCAAACACACATGTTTTTGTAGGAGACACTGGATAAGGAAGCTGTTATTTTAGCAACTCAGACTTCTTAAAATGCTAAATCAAAGTGGAGAAGATATCAAAATGAGCACAAGCTATCTAAGGGGCTTTCTTCTAAACCTGTCTCTTGTGGTTAGTGCCATGCTATTCTCTTCCAGAGAAGAACAGCAAAATAGCTTTCTCTCCTTGGAAGCTTCTAATGGTGAAGAAATACAGAAGTACAGAGGAATTAACAAAGATGCCATTTATTCACGTGCACATTTGTCACAGCCATATGCATTACCCTGCCTATTAGTTGGTGAGGTAGACGAAAGGACTTGCAGAAATTCAAAGATGTGAATAGGATATGAGTAATTATTGTCATTGTGCTACCTTTGTTAAGTCCTCATCTCAGGGTTCTGTTGATTCTATGAAGTAAATTGGCACAAATCCTCCTGCTTTGGATAGCTTCAGTAATGTATATATACTGTGACAGCTATAAATGATCTGAGGATCGCATGTTCAGAAAGTATAGCTCTTTGATAAATTTAAAATTTGCTCAGCTTTAATTTTTTTTTTGAAACTTGGTCTTGACAAGTTGCTAAGGGTCTCATTAAGTTTCTGAGGCTGGCCTTGAACCTGCAATACACTTACCTGTCTCAGTCTCTCAAGTACTAGGATTATGTGCCACCATGCCTGGGTAACAATATTTAATATATATTTCTCTTAAATTAATGTTAGTAAAATACTATTGCAAGTGTAGTATCTGACTGGCAGGACTGACTGGCTTTTCTGCCAGCCCCCCAACTCTCGTTGGGCAGTGGTGGGTCAAGATGGCTTGGTGGAGTTATTTCTCTTTTATGTAGCCATTCTATGCTTTTAGTCTTCGCTCTCAAAATTGTGCTGTTACGTTTCCATATTTCCTCTACCTCCTGTTCTTACTTCCACCTGTTCTTTTCTCCACTTTACTGGTTTTGAAAGGGGTAGTTGAATTTCACTTCCAGCATCTTATTACAATTTGGATTCAAATGGACTTTCAAACTAGTATGTTTTAATATTTGCAGTATTGATTGGACATTCTTTGGCTTTAGCATCAATAAACTTTTCTTCCCTAAATTATTCTTTTCATTCGTTTCAGTTTCTGAGAAGGGGTAAGGAGGTAGAAAGACAATGATATGTTTGCACTCTTAACCCATCTTGGATATCAGCGAACGCATTAATATCACAAATCCAAGCGCTCCCCAGGGTGATCACACGCTGAGTCCCCATACCTCCGCCACCCCACCTCGCTCCCCGCCACACCCGTCCTGCTCTTCCCATCCTGAGCAGTGTCTTCTTGCATGAGCAGTGTGTCTTGTACTGTCTGCATTTTTTTCTTTGTTCTTCTCTTGTCCCAAAATACATTTTCCATTCATCAAATATGAAAAAGCACCACTCAAACATCAGAATGCCTTTCAAATATAATCTCGTGCCAAAAATAAGTATTTTTCTCTATGATCTATAGTACTTAGCTCATGTTGTCATTTTAGAACTAATTCCATTGGTATTTCTTGTTATTAATGGTCTGTTTCTCTTCTCTCCCCACTCACTACCCTCAGCACTAAAAGGTGCTTTTCTTGAGGGCAAGATTATGATCTAATGTTACTATTTATGTTTTATAAATAATAATGTAGTCTTTCGAAGTGATAATTCAGTGAGAGAGAGAGAGAGAGAGGGAGAAGGAGAGGGAGAGGGAGAGGGAGAGGGAGAGGGAGAGAGAGAGGGAGAGGGAGAGGGAGAGGGAGAGGGAGAGAGAGAGGGAGAGGGAGAGGGAGAGGGAGAGGGAGAGAGAAACATTTATCCCCAGTGGTAAGAAGAGCCTAATGCTCATTGTTGTTATATATTTGGATACAAACTCTAGACATTATTGTTATCTAAGCTAGTATTAATAATTTTCTAGGACTAAATTATAATGAATTTGTGTTCTTTTAGGTTTTATGACTGTCAATAACCAGAAACATTCCTCTGGTATCCTGGGTAGTGGACAGATTTTTTTTTATGTGGAGGGGTACTGGGAATTGAACCCAGGGATATTTTGCCTCTGAATTATACTTTCAGTCCTTGTTTTTTGTCTTCCTTTTTATTTAATTATTTATGTGTTTATGTATTTATATATTTATTTTGCAGTATGGGGGAGGGAACCCAGGGGCATTCTACCTCCGGGTTACCCAGCCCTATTATTTTAGTATTCTTGTTTTTTGAAACAGGGTCTCACTGAGTTGCAAAGGGCCTCGCTAAGAAGCTGAGGCTGTCCGTGAACTGCAGTCTTCCAGTCTCCGCCTCCCAAGCGTGCGCTACCATGCCTGGCATTTGCTTTTTTTATTTTGAAACAGGATCTCAATAGGTTGATGAGGCTGGCCTCAAACCTGTGACCCTTCTGTATCTGCCTTTCAAGTACTAGGATAATAGGCATGCTCCACCACACCCAATTGTAAGGATTTTAATCTCCCCAAAATGTGATCCAGAAAATTTCCACAAATAAATGAACAAATGAAAGAGATGACAAGGATGGAGGCATGGACATTTTTGAAAGAGCTCAAAATGCCAATTTAATTATCTTAATATTCATATAACATAAGTGGCCCAAATAATCTTTAAAACTCATTAAAAAGTTAACACTGATGGGGAAGAGATTTATTAACATTTGCCACTATTGTCAGTAAGAGATTTCAGGACTGAATGTGACACTTCCTGACCCTCCCCTGTCCTTCCCACTGCTAACTGCAGTCTCTGCTATAATTTTTAGAAAAATCACAAATGGCAGTAAGTTAAAAACACACACCAAGTGTTGTGTGTATATTCTTAGCACTCTATACTCCAATATGATGTTTAGTTAAGATGCACCAATAAAAGTATAAAAAGAAAAGGACACAGAAAAATTTACAAGAAATATGGAGCATCGTGACATTTTAAAAAGTTGATTAATTTCATATTGAGAACAGGTATCACTAGGCTTGAATAGGAGAAAGAAATAACATTATTAGTGAGGGGACAAAAGGTTTTCAAATGTATAGAATATGGAGGATAATATAGCACCCCAGCACCATTATCATCAGACTTGGCAACAATATCCTCGAAGTCTAGGAAGGGAAAAAAAGGTTGAAAATAGAATCCTAAAGATAAAATGTTTAAAAATACTGGTGGGGCTGGGAGAACAAAAGACCAAAGCGGCACCGGGTGGGAGTGCAGGGAGGCTGCTGGGTGCACAGAGCGCGTCCGCTCTGGCAGGTGCGGGCCTGGCAGCCTGAGAGAAGGCAGTGACAGAGCCGATGCCACTGGGCAAAGGCAAAGTCAAGTCTGTGCATTCAGAGACATCACAGCCACGCCTGCAGAGCCCACGGGCTGTGAACAGGTCACCCAGGTCAGCAGCCGGTAGGATGCCCCCAAAATAGGTTGGGGTAGGATAGGCGTAGTTAGCAGATAAAGAAGTTGAAAGTCAGGTGTATAGGAAAAAATAGAACTCACCTGGAGACTGTTTCTCCTTTCATCCAAGGAAAGAAAATGGCTAAATTTGTACCAGAAACTGCTTAAAGGAATAAAAACCTAGTGGAGGAAGAGCCTGTGTGCCTGAGGCTGCTAATCTCACTTCTGTCTTCATGTCCGGCACCAGCAGGGTCTCAGGTGTGCTGGCTAGCTCCTAATGAACACCTGCTTTGGTCTTTTCTCCACAGCAGTTGGCTTACAGAGTGGACAGAGCATACAGGAATTATCACCACTCAGTGACAGGTGCAGGGCAGGGACCAGGGGAGGCTGGAATAACTCTTCATGCACCTGTGGAGGTGACGGTGCTGGGTGCTGGGTTGGGTGTGCAGGGAACCATCCAGTGACCGGATCCACACCTGATGAGCACTGTTGGACCTCACAGCTTTTTACTTGCTTCATTTCTTCCTAATATATCTGCAGTGTTGGACACACTACCTGAACTTTCCTTCTCAAACAGACCTCCTCTCCTGTAGTCCGAGGCACCTGCTTACAGGTTCCACATAGCAGTGGTCATGGCAGTCTTCCTCTCCGGAGCATCTCCCAGGACTGCCAGGCTGCCTGAATGGATGAGGAAATTAACACATGATGCCGTCCAGCCGTCTTCCTGGCCATTAGCATTCCTATTCATTTTCACTGGCAACTTTAAGCTTACTAAAGTAATCACACATACAGATTTGTGGATATAGGTTGTGGGGTGTGTGTGTGTGTGAAGAATTCACCTGGGCGAGGAGTGGTGGCACATACCTGTAATCCCAGAATTTGGGAGGTTCAAATAGGAGAATTGCAGATTTATGACCAGCCTCAGTAACTTAGTGAGACTCTGAGCAGTTAAGCAAGACCCTGTTTAAAAATAAAAAATAAAAAGGACTAGGGTGTACCTCAGATGTAAGATGCCCTTGGATTCAGTCCCCAGTACCAAAAAAAATTTTTCACCTGGTCTTGCTACCTAATTTATCACTGTTGTGTATCTATATCCCAATCCCCAAGTGGGTCTTCAACAAAACTGTCCAAGTATTAATTACATGTATCCACCTGCTATACATAGCTCTGCATTTTTAATTAATGGTTGTTCTTTTTCTTCAATTACATTTTAAGTAATTTGAAGAATGAGGCTGCAGATTATTTTTCTTTTCTCTACTTCTTAGGAACTCTTACGGAGTTGAGCAGTAAATGTTTTGCCAACTATTCAGTTGCTGATAGGCAGTTTATCTCTTTCAGCTTTTAAGATTAATTAAGTAGTTAATTAATTAATTGTGATACTGGGGATTGAATTCAAAGGCATTATATATCTGAGCTACATCCCCAGCCCTTTTTATTTTGAAACAGGTTCTTGCTAGTTTGATGAGAGTCTCACTAAATTGCTGAGTCTGGTTTTGAACCTGCAGTACTCCTGTCTCAGCCTCCCAAGTAGTAGTATTGCAGGCATGTGCCACCACATCCAGCTCTTCCATTTCCAAACATTATTTACTTGCTGTGTGTGATGACATACACCTGCAATCTAAGTACTTGTGAGGCCGAGACAGGAGGATCACAGGTTCCATGCCATCTTCAGCAATTTAACAAGCCCCTGTTTCGAAATAAAATAGAAGGCTGGGGCTATAGCTCAGAGGTAGAAACCCCCTCTAGGTTTAATCCTAAGTACCATAAAAGCAAAAACAAAACAAAAATTGTTTACCCCTTGAGAAAATTTTCTTTGCTTTTCTTTAAATCCAAGCTCACACATAGACTAGGAACAATTATCAGGTGCGGAAAAACCAGGAGGTACTTTCCTTCTATGACTTGCCTTTGTTATATCTGGAATTCAAAGCAGGTTGTACCCAGTTAAGATGACTCTTGTAAACATTATTTATTTGTTTATTATTCATCTAAGAAACATTTATTGAATGCCTATTCTGAGCTTAATACTAAAGGTAAAATAGGGAATTGAATTGGTAGATTTGGTCTCTGCTGACATAGAACATGTAGATTAGTTGGAAACAAAAAATAATTAGGAAAAAAACCAAGTAAATAAGACATTTAAGAACAGTTTACATGAAGACAAAGTAGGGAATTAGATAGATTTGGTCTCTGCTGGCATGGAACATGTAGATTAATCCAGGACAGAAAAGTAATTATGAAAAAAGAAAAGAGTAAACAAGAAAGTTAAGAAAGTTCAGTTCCATGAAGATTAAAGAGCACCAGCCACTGTAAGTGGAAAAAGGGTTTTAGTGAGTTCAGGTTATTATAACAAAGTACCATAGACTGAGCAGCTAAAGAAAGGAAAACTGCAGAGATTTCTGTCTTTATTGGAGGCTGGAAGTCTATGACCTACTCAGGTCATAGACTTGGGTCAGAACATTTGGGTTCTAGCGAGGTCTCACTCCTTGGTTTACAGAAGGCCACTTTCTTCGGTGTCCTTAAAATGGTAACCAGCTAAGAGAGGAGATGCAGATTTTGTGTCTCTTCTTAAAAGGGAAGGATGCCATTCATGAGAGCCCCACCTCGTGACCTCAGCATCCACCTCCAACACTGACCCGGTACTTAGGATTTCGGCAAGTACATTTGCAGGGACATGGCTGTTCCATCCATTGCGACTAACTTATCTGTGTGAGAAGATAATATTAAAGTTGAAACTTGAAGGATTAATAACTAGCCCTTAATAATGAGGGAAGTGGAGCCTTGTGGGAAATGAAGCAGTATATGTTCCGAGGCATGGGGGAGAGCTGGTTGTGCTCTGGGACCTGACAGGGAGCTTGCGTGTCTGGCACATAATGGTCAAGGGAAACAGTACTACCAAGTGGGTCAGGGATGTGTGTGCAGCAAGATCATAATAAAAGGCCTTTTCCTAGATAAAGAACCTGAACCCGGAGTGGTGGCACGCTCCTGTAATCTCAGTACTTGGGAGGTTGAGAGAGGAGGATTGCAGCATCTTAGTGGGACGTTTCAAAATTTTAAAAAATAATATAAAATGAAAAATAAAAAGGCTGGGGTATAGCTTAGGGGTAGAATGCCTCTGGCTTCAATCCCAGTACATTCCTACCCCTGCCAAAAATAAAAAAAAGTATGTTTTTAGAACATGTTAAGCTTTTGAGACCTTTAAAGCAAGAGACTACTTGATCTAAATTTTATCCTAGAAAAGATACTGATATATCTGGCATTTTGGGCTATGGTAATAATTTAGAAGTGCTTGAGTTAAATTGTATGTTTAGAGCATACACACACATATATTTATATATCTATATGTGTGCTCTATATATGAATGCTAGATAAATAGGATAAAGAGAGAATCCCAATATATTGAAATGCCAATAACACATATATTGGGCCAAATAGATCAAATCAGAGAGTAAATCAGAAAATAACTCATGTTATTTATGCCCATCTGAAGACAGCTGGTTCATCTTTGAATACTGAACTCTTCTCCCACGAAAAAGCAGCAATTCAGTTTGTAAATATTATTTCATAATAACTATGGTATTTATACCTAAGAATATTTTTACTGTAATTCTAATTATTCTGACCCAATCCTGTTACTCACCAACTTTCTATTCAGTATCTCCTGTGTATTTGAACTGTTTTAAATATCATGACTAAGCCGGGCATGGTAATGCACTCTTGTAATCCCAGCATTCAGGAGGCTGAGACAGGAGGATGGTTCATGGGCAGCTTCAGCTACTTAATGAGGCCCTCTGCAACTCAGTGAGACCTGTTTCAAAATAAAGAATAAAAAAATAGGGCTGGGGGGTGTAGCTCAGAGGTAGACTGCCCCTGAGTTCCATCTATAGCACCACAAAAAGAGATTTAAAAAATTCATGACTCTGTAGGAAGAATGAGACACTTACTTACAAGGGCCTGGAAAACAGGAAAGGCAGATGCAAGGACAGAAGATAATCCATTTTAATTCATTTTTATTGATGTATATACCACTTTTGTTTATTCACTAGTCAGTTGATGGGCATTGGGGTTATTTTCATGTTTTGGCTATTGGGAATGATGTTGATATCAGCATTCATGGACAACTTTTTGTACAAACACATGTTTTCAATTCTCCAGACTATGTAAACACTCATCTAGGGACTCTCTGCTTAATGTTTTCTGGAATTGTAAAATTATTTTCCAAAGTGGTCACACTGTTTTATAATCCCTTAGGCAATGAGTGACATTTTCAATTTCTTCATCTTTGTCTGTTTATCTGCCTTTATCTGTTGTTTAGAGATTAGCCATCTTAGTATGAAGTGGCATCTTATTATGGTTGTGATGTGCAAATGACTTTGAATAAAGGAGCTGAGCATAGCTCTTATTAAAAGGGCTTTAAAAATCTCTTTTTAATGTGTTTATTTACCTTTTGTATCTTCTTTGGAGAAATATCTAATCAATTTTTCTGTCTGTTTTTAACTTGGTTATTTCTATTTTTCTAGTCAGATTTTTTTTTACTAAAGAATATAAATGCAATTGATTTTGTATATTGATTTATATCCTACACCCTTTCTGGGCCTTTTATCTGTCGGTTCTGATAAAATGTGTGTGTGTGTGTGTGTGTGTGTGTGTGTGTGTGTGTGTGTTAGAATTTTCTGTAAAAGACTATACCATCTGCAAAAAATAAAATAATATTTAGGTACTCCTTTTTATTCTTTCTGGATCTATTTTTTTTATCCAGTTGCCCAGACTGGATCCTTAAGTACAATTTAAATAAAAACTGCAAAATTGACATCTGATCTTGTTCAAGTCTTAGGAGAAGAACTAGGTTTTTCTCCACTTAGTATGACATTAGCTGTAGGTTTTCATAGATGACATCAGATTGAGAAAGTTTCCTATTCCTAGATGACTATTTTTATTATGAAAATGTGAGGGTTTTATCTGAATCTTTTGAAATGAGTATGTAGTTTTTTTATCCTTTTAATATGGTATACTATGTTAACTGATTTTCAGATGTTAAACCAACCTTACATTCCTACAATAAATATACTTGGTCATGATGCACAGTATATTTTATTTTATTTTATTTTATTATTTTTGGTGGTACCGGGGTTCCTGGAAACCCTTCTACCTCCGGGCTACACTCTCAGATTTATTTTTATATTTTTATTTGGAGACAGGGTCTCTTAAGCCAGTGTGGCTGACTCCAAACCTGCCTGATCCTCCTGTCTCCGCCTCCCAAGCGCGGGGATTACAACCGTACGCCACCACGCCCGGCTTTGCATAATATATTTTAGATGTTGCTGATTTCAGTATACTAGTATTGTTGCACATACATTCACTGTATTTCACTGTGGGATCATGCTTTGGTGTTAGGTAAAATTGTGTTGTACTGCTCCCCATTTCACTGATTTCTGTTCTTATTCCATCTTTTGACTTGATCTTGGCTTATTTAGCTCTTATTTTTCTAATTTTTCTAAAAATGCTATCCTAAGACCTAATTTTTATAGATTCTTTGGTTTGGGGGGATATTGTAAAGCTAGGGCAAGAGGATTGGGTGTAGGGCACATGAAAATGCCAAGCATACTTTCTTAGCAAGACTCAACCACTTCTATAATTTCACTTAGGTTGTTGCAGTGTTGTAGTGAATTTTTAGACTTCTATAAAAATTGATTTTGACAAACACTGCCAGTGTTCTCTTCGGTTTTATGGAGAATAGGAATTTGGGGGGCCATTTTCTCCCATTTTAGAAGTGCTTTTCCCTCTGGTGATATTTTAACTGTATTTGATAGAAGGAAAATGGTCCATAAAAATTTTAAAGAGACATTAGTTGTACAATTATGTGAACACAAAGTAGATGATGATACGATATAGCTGATAATTAAAATCCTTCTTAAATGCCTATTATGGGAAGAATTAAAATTTTCTTGAGACTAAATTAGTGAGTATGTGCCAGTGACTTTGGACCCTGACATTTGCTATGCAGTGGACGTCCTGATGATTTGGGGCCTCATGAGGAAATTCTGATGTGTTCATGGACTTGACTAAAATATTTTATCTAATTATTTGAGTGGAGTCCATTAAATCTTTAAAGGACTGGCTTTTAGAAAAGAGCATGTGACAGCATACTCATTAGGGTGTAGTCATGGTGGCCTGTGTTAAAGACATGGACAGAAAACAATGTATTCACCATGGCAGATATGACAGAGCAAGCTGCCAACTCCTTCTGTTAGAATTTATTACCTGTTTGGCCTTGCTTAGTGTTAATATTTCACAAATTGATTTCATTATTAACAGTTTCATTCTAATGTGAACACATTAAGGCTGAGATATATTGCCAGTTAGATCAATAGTAATAAGTCATTTTGTGATTGAATAGTACACAATTGCCATTATGGCACTCTACTAAAACTACACTTGCTTCCTGAGATGGTATATAGTTTCTATCTAAATATGATTCTTTCTCTCACTCCAAATGGATGTGAAAGAGTCAAAGTCTCTTATGTAAGAAATAATAACACAGAGAATGAAAAGCTAACACTAAAAATAAAGTAAATTTGGAAAAGTTTCCATAGTAGATGCCCATAATGCTTTACAATGACACCGTTTATTTATTTACTAAGAACATTTCGGAACCCTCACCGTGTGACAGAAGCTGTTCTTGATTCCGAAAATGCAGTAGCAAACGAGAAAGATCCATGCTTTCCTGTTACTATGTCCTACTGGAAGAGATGCATGATAGACATCTGCTTTAAAATTTTTAAAAACTGCTTAGGGAAAAAAACTAAAAAGAGAGGAAGGGTTGGAAATGTTGCATAAAATATTATGATAATATACAGTGTTCCAAGGAAAACACTTAACTTTAAGAGATATTTCAGTAAGGACCTAAAAGAATTGTATCTGACATAGACAAAGAGACTGCAGAAATACCACTGTCCACAAATACCATGTAGTCAAGGTATACCCTGGAGCCTGTGTGCCTACAGCAGAATCAAGAGCAAAAGTAGCATGAGATGAGGCCAAAGATGTTCTAAAATGGCAGATCTTTGTCAGTCAGTGGAAGGACCGTGCACTTGCCTCCAGCGAAATAGGGTAACACTACAGAATATGGCCAGAGAAGTGAGGTGGCCTGAGGGACATTTTGTCCAGATCAGTCTACCTTCTGTGTTTAGCAACACCAATCAGGGGCTACCAATCAGGTAAACAAATAATGGCTTTGAAGAGGGTAATAGTGGTCTTGGATTTAAGTATTCATTTGATTGTACATAAATTTTGGAGTAGAGTTGAAAGGATGTTCTGACTGATAAAATGTGATGAATGAGCAAAAAACATCAAGAATTACTATTTAGGGCTTAAGCCAGTATAAAAATGGAATTTTCATTTACTGATATGGGAAAGACTTGAAAGAGAAAGAGAGAGAAAAAGAGAGGAGAGAAAGATGTATTAGACAAAATAAATATGAGATGTCTGTTAGCATAGATGGGGACATAAAATAGGCATTTGTATACACAAATCTAGAATTTAGAGAAATATTTGAGGCGGGGATAGATTTTGAGTTATCAGCATATATGGCATTTAAAGTCATAAGCTTGGTACCATTACAAAGGCTGAAAGTATTGATAGAAAAAAAAAAAAAGCAGTGGTCCCAGGTGTGAGCCCTGGGGTAGGTATTTCTCCATGTAGAAGGCAGAGTTTAATATCCTGAGGCCAAGTGATGAGGGTCTCAGTGAAGAGAGGGAACAGATTAGGATGGAGAATTGGCTATTTGGTTTAGCAATATAGAGATAATCTCAAGAATGAAGAATTTATAATTTAAAAAAATTATGACCCGCAATTTAGAGAACAGTGCTAAACATTTTAATGAATGATAGGAAATATGCTGAAATGGAATTTATTATCACAGCCATTAGGCAAGACCACCACTGGCCTTTTAGATAACCTGCTCAATTAGATAAGGTAATACCTAAGATGGGACAGCGATTTATACCCTGTGGGTGCACTACAGAGTTCTGGTGTGAAAAGCACAAACTTTATGGCTTTTATCATAATTTCATACTTAAAAGCTATTTGTTGCATTAATTCATGTTTGAAGGCTGCGAATTCTTGAATTTGGAGTACTAAAATATTTAAATGAATTTTGAGTAGAAGTAGATTTATGGCTGTCTATGCAGGTACATGTGTACTCTCAGAAAAGAATTCTCAACTTCAAATTAGAAGTTTAAGCATTAAACAATTATTACATTTGAGATTGCTTTATAGATGACAGTCAATAGAAACTGCTCAGCAAATGAGCCCACCGATGTGTGCTCTTGGAAATGCTGAAGTATGGATCCTATAAGAAAATTAAAAGAGAAAAAAACATGAAATATTATTTTGTCATATATAAAATTGTGCACTGCCAGTCGTGGTGGTACATGTTTGTAATCCCAGTACTTGGGAGGTTGAGACAGGAGGATTACAGGTTCTAGGACAGCCTCAGCAAGTAGTGAGACTCATCAACCTAATAAGACCTTGTTTCCAAATAAAATAGGGCTGGGGATGTGGCTTGGATGCAAAATACCCCTGGGCTCCATCCCCAGTACACACACACACACACACACACACACACACACAGACTTATGCACATGTATGGTAGATATAATTGGCAAAGTCTTTTACCTTTTTTATTTGAATCTGTAATCTAGGTAATGCTGCAAAACAGGGACTAATCAAAATGTTAATTTACATTTTGAATTCTGCAATGTAATTTGAATAGATATAGGTCTAATATTCTGGAATATTATTTCACCTTGGATAATCTATCTACAGAAATAGAAAAGATATTTACATAAATATTCCCCTTCTTCTTCTCCTTGGTTTCCATGCTAAGCCTTAGCTGCACAGATGGTGTGGCTGCTATGTTTTAGCCATGGAATGAGGGTGACAGGTCTTTGACATGTAGCTTTTTGGAGTTTCTCCACATAGCATGTGGGTTTACTGACCCTGACCACATCCTTGATTCTAATATGATGCTACCCACTGTCTAGTAAAATCTTCCAACACAGGGAATATGCTGTTGCATTTGTTCTCCCACATCCTGATAATCACTGTGCTGAGCTACATGGGATTGTCCATTACACTGATAACTAGTCTAACACAATCCTGAAGATCTTAGGCTCTTAAGACAAAAGGTAAAGTTCCTATCCTGCCTGGCCCCATCATTTCCACAGCAAGTAATTAAGACTCTAAGAACCTCTTAGAGTCTGTTCTCTTACTTGAAAATGATGCTAATTATGTTCTTTAAAATGATATCTCATGACCAGGCGTGGTGGCGCACGCTTATAATCCCCGCGCTTGGGAGGTGGAGACAGGAGGATCCTGCAGGTTCGAAGCCAGTGCTGTGGGCTTCGGAGACCCTGTTTCCAAATTTTAAAAAAGTATAAAAAATAGGTCTGGGAATGTAACCCGGAGGTAGAAGGGCTTCCAGGAATCCCAGTACCACCAAAAGAAAAAAAAAAAAAAAAGAAAAAAGATATCTCAAGCTAGTTCAGCACATAATTGGTTATTTATATAATACAGCAATCAGTGAGCATTAATTAATAATTTTGATACTAGTAGTATAATGACAATATTCTTTCATGCAAGTTGTACCCTCAGCAGGCCCTTCCTTCTCATTCATGGCCTCTGTTTTGTGGCAGCCCTTCTCATGCAATGAGACCCTGTTTCCAAATAAAATATAAAATAGGTCTGGGAGTGTAGGCGGAGGTAGAAGGCCCATGGGTTCCATCCCCAGTACCACACACACACACACACACACACACACACACACAATAAAGTGGACAGGTATGTGAGGAGAAAAGGTAATCTCTCTATTTACCATATTCTGTTATTCCCATTATGCCCATGGACATTTCCATACTTATATGTTACAGTATAGAGGAAAACTATTGTTAATAGTTGATGTATTAGTGTATTATTTCTAACTTCAGGCAGAATACCTACTAATGAATTTGTTAAGCTTTGAATAATTAGGTAATTCTTGTCCTAAATGCTTTATGCTATGTAGAAATCTTTGGTGAATTTTTATGTATATTTGGGAGGGACTGAGTCATATTTGGTGAAATTGTTTATGCTATTTTTCCCATATAGAATATTGAAATACAGGCTCACATTATCTGTAAAATCACTATTCAACCCATCTTTATAAAGTGGAATTCCTCTAATTAATGAATTCTGAAACAGGAGGACACAGTGGAAGAGATTGATCTAAAAAACAGAAGTTTCCTTCTGAATAATATACTCTAAATGTAATATTAACTATTGAAAGATTATTTTATAAGTGACATTAAGCACACAGAGACACACCCAAAGAGATTTATTTATAGATTTTACTTCATTCTGTTACAATTGGCTGCTGTCCCATACCTGAGTTGTCCATCTATAGGAACAATTGAGATTGCATTCTATTATTTTAAAAACACAACTCAGTTTGTAGTGATTTTGGATTATCTGGGTTTCTGCAGAAAAATTCAACAATGAAAACAAAAATGGTAGTTTAATATTACCCAGGGCACTTTCAAATGTGTTTTAAGTCATCCAAGTCCTGTGAAAGACTCCATTACCTTCTTAAAGAGGAAGAAAAATGTTGTCATATTCATGTGTGGAAATAAATAGTGTAGTAATGTTTCTAATATAATCAAAGTTTTTAAAAACTGATTATTTTATGTAATTTGTTTATGATTTTAATAAGTTAATGTGTTATTTTTTTAATTGTGGAATTTGGGTTATTCTTTTAAGGTAGCTAAACATAGCTCTCAATAAACCTAGAGTTGGAGTATGCTTCCTGTAGGCAACTATGACCTGATTTCATGAAATCTCTTTTTTAGCTAATGTTTCTAGTTAAAAAGAGAGGCAGAGAAAATGGTTAGTCATGCATATGTTACTTGAAGAATGGAAGACAGAGATAAATCCTTGGAATCTGTTTTATTCTATCTGCTACTTTTTTTTGTATAGATGGTTTTATTGATGGGGATTGAACCCAGGGCTTTTCGTTTTCATGCTATTTGAGTCTTATCAAGAATTTTGTATAAGCCAGTGGAATTATTATATAATATACTTATTATATGCAGATATCTTGTTTGTATAAAATATTGAAACCAAATTTATTTCATGTTCAATTAAATACATATATATTATTTAACAGCTATGATTTTTTAAATTTTTTTTAACTTTTTCTAGATATTTTCATACAAAGATATGCTACTGCTGAAGTCTGTTAGGACTTGAATTCACACATGGTCTCTCAGTCTTGACTTCTTTGTTTGTGAAATGGAAATGGCAATCCTGATTTCATAAAGTTATTGTGAAGTTTAAGTAAAATAGTAAATGTAAAATTCCTGGTATGTAAAACCTCCATTGATATTTGTTATTGTTAATAATACTTGACTCCTAGGACTTCTCCTCATATATTTGCTAATACCACCAGTATGCAATAGGTTCCTTAGATGTATTGACTTTTCTAGGTTCTGCCAATCATCTCCACCTAATAATCCTTAAGACACAAATAGTGTCTCCACCAGGTTCCAACTTGATCGAACAAAATATAATTTAGAGTGAAATAAGATACTCTGAAAAGCTACTCCAAGCCAAGCTGTGTATTGGACATAGAACCATACATTTTATATTTAATTTTCACAATAATGTCTTATCTTGCTGAAAAGATAATAAGTAACCCCAAATTCATAAATAGTATCCTGGTCAATGGGACATAAATAATCAGTGTTAGAGCTGAGATTTCAACTGGAGTTTTTTGAAATCAGTGACCTTTTTATCACGTGTTCCTCACATGTATTTTAAGCTTTTCTGTACACTTGCTTCCTTGATTTTGGTTACCCCCAAGGATCCATGCTGATGGTAAGTGGAGCCACTCTCTCTTACCCTCAGTGTGATGAAGTGAAATCACTTACTCAGCTAGGTCACAAAGCCGAAGTTCAGAACACATTTATTAACTCCTATGTCCTGTCTCTGCTGTTTCTTAAAGCAAAACTAATAGTTTCACAGATTTTTTTTCCATACCTCTAGAAAATAGTTTAACCAAAATATGGTATAAATCTATCATAAGCCATTATTCTCCTTATAATGTCTGTCAATATTACGCTAGAAACACAGTTGCACTAATTTCCTAAAATAATATTTTGCCCAATAAGCCCTCTGTTGATTTGATGGCTGATGCCTTTGTGTTAATTATCATTTCACTCACATAACAGTAAGACTTTGTGACTTGAAATAACTATTGTCATTTATTATCTCTTATGGCTTCTGTGTGCCAAGAAATTTGAGGCCCATTTGTCTGAGTGCTTTAAGCTTAAGTTCTCCTGTGAAGCTACAGTCATAGAGGCCAGTGGATGCTTTACTGAAGCCTGGACTAGAGCTAGAGGCTCCATGTCAGTCAGTCGATTCGCATGACTGATATTGGTGCTTGGTGCTAGATCTGGTAGTCCTTCAGATGTTTCTCTCCATGTGGCTGCTTGAGCATTCTCACAGTATGGCAGCTAGATGGCTTCCACCAGAACAAGAAATCAAGGTCGAAAGTAAAATACCTGGAACACCTAGACTTGGAAATCACATTCTTTCATGTCCCTCACATTCCGTTGGTCATACAGGTCAGCTCTGATTCTATGTGGAATAGGACCATATATGGCCTGAATATCACAGATGTGTTACTGATGGATATCATGGTGGCTGGCTACCCCATTTTTCCTTCTTCTTTTTTTTTTTTTTTTTTTTTGGTGGTACTGGGGATGGAACCCAGAGGCTTTCTATCTCCGGGCTAGACCTTTTTTTTTTATATTTTATTTGGGAACAGGGTCTCACTAGGTTGCTGAGAGCCTCACTAAGTAGCTGAGGCTGGCTTCAAACCCGTGTGATCCTCCTGTCTCAGCCTCCCAGCACAGAAAAGCACTGTGTTATAGCTGAAGAGTACAGATGTTGAAATCTGACACATCCAGTTTTCAAACCCAATTTGCCACATAATGGTGGCTTCTATCATGTTATATCTCAGTCCTTGTCTCACAAAACAGTGGAGTTACTCTGTTGCCAACTGAACAAACACAGTTGCTTGATTCTCAAAAATTCTGTCTCTGACACATTTTTTCCCTTTATTTCCACAATTCTTTTTAACTAGGGAAGAGTCTACTCATTTAGGGCTCATCAGGGGTTTGAGGGAGTTCTCAAACCTCAGGAAGTATGTAAAATATATTCAAGGGAAAGAAGATTTTTTTTGATGAATTTGTTTCTATTTCCCATCATTTCTTCATTCTAGAAGCAACATTGACAACTCCTGTATAAAACTTTTTCTAATTGACAGATCATTCCCAACATCACCCTACTCTGCCCTCTTAAAAATCTCTATATATTTAGGTTTCACTGTAAAATGACACTTTTTAACTGCCTTATAATCACCATTTTATGAGTTCATGTCTAATTTCTTCAAAAAAATATCTAAGGAAGACTCTTGAGAGTAAGTCATTTCTAAATTACCTTTGATTCTTTCAAAATGTATTTTTCTAATTCAAGTAAAATGTGTACACATTTGAAGTCTTTGAATATATGAAAAATAAGATAGGAAACTTCTACATTCTATGATCTAAGTGTGATGAATAAATGAAGAACCATACATTGATGAATTTTAATCATTCATGCATACAAAGGTAAGTAGTTTTAAAATATATTCAAGTATTAATATTTTCAAACATATTAGGATAGGCAGGATGGTTTTATCAAAAAGGTGACTTCTTAATTTTGTTATATATTTTAAGAAAAAATTGGAACTCTTCTGGTTTTTTGGCTACCATACAAAATCTGATACACACATGCACACACACAGACACAGAAACACAGAAACACACACACGCATGCACACACGCACACACGCACATATGAACCAAGAACTTGGGCCTGAGAGGCCTTTTGGTTCATTAAACTGAAAGACTGGAATTGCCAGATAGGTTATATGGCCCTGTGGCTGGGTACACAATCCTAGCACCTCTGCAGGAGCAGCTGCAAGGAGAAACTGCATAAAATGATCATAAAATGATCACATTTTTACCACTGGAATTCCTAAAGAATAATCTGACATGCATAACAGGTGGCTCTTATCTACAGAGAAGGTAAGTAAAATAGGCAAAAATATTTTATTACTTATTGCTAATGACCTAATATAATATCCTTCTTTTTATAGATCTTAGTCCTATATTCCTGTCAACTTCTTGGAAAAAAACTCAAAGAACATTCTTCGTTTAGGAATTTTAATTTTTTTTTCCTTTGGTAATAAAAGCCATAGAAGTTTCCTCAGTCTTGGTGTCTTTCATAGATACCTTCTTTCTGTCATAAAGTTATCACATTAGATTGCATCCCATAGCCTAATTAATCAAATAACAACTACTTTAAATTCAATGGTTTTTTTCATAGGAATATAGAAGATATCAGAAACTCAGGAATTATCAGATTTACTTTGCACAATTTAGATTTTGAAGTGCTCATCTTATAGATGTTTAAGGCATTAAGAGCTGTCTCAATTGTTATCTGTTGCTTTGCTATAGAGGGAGTAAATGTACTGGAGATTTCTTTTTTTTTTTATTTCCAGGGGTATTTATCTTTACTCAGTAAAAACATTGTGCAAAATTATCTTCAGAAATAATACTTAAGGAAAAGATGATAACACCAAAACACCTCTGCTTGTGTAGGCTATCAAGTTGTTATAAAATGGAAGGAAATATATTCTGTTAAGTACAATGATTATTTGATTTTAACCAAGTAGTCACCAATAACTGGTCTCATATAGTCATACAATACCAATTCAGTGAAAAGACCATGTAGGTAACCAGTGAAGAAACATAGGTAGCCAGTGCATGTTTCTAAAAGGACATTTAATTAGAAGTAAACATTAGATATGTTTGTCAAACTAGTAAATATATAGACCTAAGAAGTCTACAACTAGTTTAGTTGCTATAACTTTACTATACAAAGATTTTTTAATGTTTTTCTTTAATATATGTACATACCTAGAAAGCTGAAGATGCGCTATGTGCCGTGGATTTTCATATGTAATTTGGGAATCTACAATCTGGCAGATAGGCCAGCAGTGGCAGCTGAGTAATGTTTGACAGTCTTGTTCTAGATCACTACCATTTCAACTTGGTGGAGAATAAAATGCTTCCTTTCTCAGCTTCTGCATTATCACATTGGTGATGAGTCAATACACCCTTCTGCCAAATCTCCTCCTAAAAAGACAAACTAAGGCATGAATAACTTTCAGTTATTTTAGTTGAATCTGCTTATATTAAAACAGGATATAATCTTAAAATATTTTAGCGATTAAAAGTACTCGGAAGTACTCAGAATACATAGTCCTTTTAGTAAGTGTATGTATTCTTAGAGTCTACTTGGATGATGAAAGAAGAGTTTATGTAAAAAACTGGAGATATATTGAGAATTTATGAGTTATGTACCTTCTGTATGTATCTATCATCCCTCTGATAGATACTATAGGACCCTTTACACACTGGCTTTACTTAGGCTTAGAAATGTGCTGTAGTGTACTGAAGCAAATGGATATTGGGGTTGTTAAATTTTTGTCTTCGAATATCTGAGATAAAAGTTTTATTGAAATTTCCAAGCAAACTCTTTTAAAAATTAATGAACAAGGTCTGGGGGATATAGCTAACTGTTAGAGCATTTGCCTGGCATGTGTGAAGGTTAGATCCCCATACCACATTCAAAACGTGAAATAACAGATGGATGGGTTTTGCTTTGTTATTACCTATAATTTGGTTTAATTCCACCACTTCTGTTTCTGAATTTTGCATACAGGAGTCTTGTTAAAGTTATTGAGCTTTTAGTCAAATTCAGAAGATTATTTTGGTCAAATTTAGAAAAACAATGCAAGAAGTTCTGTGACTTTCATGAGTTGGATAAATAGCTCTTTGTATAGTTTTCATCATTCAGTTAAATAATAGTTCCTGTGCAAGGTGGTACCAGAATCTAAGGTGATGAGATGAGGAGGATGGAGAGATAAAAAAAATGTCTTTTCAATATGGCCAAACATGCTAGTATTTTTTATTCTATAGTTAAGATATTAAACAATATAGAAAATATAACTATTATAAATTAACCTGTTATAGCTGTTTCTATGTAGGCAAAGCAAACAGATACATTGATAAACATTATCACATAAAAAAGAGAAAAACGTGAGCGAATGGGACCTGGAGCTGGTATGTTTTGAGGAAGGACAAGCTGCATGTAGAGAAAGATCTAAATGATGTGATTTAGTCCTGAGAAGAGTAAAAGTAAGGACTGGAGATGCCTAAAGAGCACTAAAGAAATCAAAGTCAAAAGTTTATTTAGGTCCAGACCACTGGAAATAAAACTGGACCCTGGAAATGTATGTTCTTTCACTTAAAGATAACATAGACCAGTGCTTTCCAATGTTTAAAGTACAAAGAAGTCACTTGAGGCTATTGTCGGGATGCATATTTGGATTCAGTAGCACACAGAGGTGCACACGACTGCATTTCCATCATGCTTCATGTGGTGCAGTGGTATTGGCTTTTAGACCACACTTTAATTTGATTATAAGATACTAAAATTATTACATTTGATCCAGACAGACTATTGTTTCTGTTAGTTACTATAGAGACTTTGCCTACAATTTCAGCAGGGTATATTTTATGTAAGTGTGTGGTACTGGGGATTGAACCCAGGGACACTCTACCTCTGAGTTACACCCCAGGGTTTTTTGTCTGTTTGTTTTGTTTTGAAACAAGGTGTTCCTAGGTAGAGTCTCCCTAAGTTTCTGAGAATGGCTAAGAACCTTCAATCCTCCTGTCTCAGCCTCCCAAGTACTGGGATTACAGGTGTGCACCACCTTACCCGGCTACATACAATTCTTTTTAGTTTACTGTTAGCACTAGTATAATGGATATTTGAAATTAATGTACTAAAACATAATGGAAGCTATTTGTGTTATGTTATTATTTATAATTGTCATAGCATTTTCTATAGTTTATTTTAATGGTCATTTCTATAATCACAAAATATTATGTATTTTAAAAGACATAGTACTTGGTTACATTTGAATTCATTTTTCTTAACATCTTAAATGATATAAAGACATTTTTGAAAGTAGGATCTATTTGATATTTTTATTTTTATTTTTTTATTTTTTTTATTATTTTTATTATTATTATCATTTTTTTTTTTTTGGTGGTACTGGGGTTCCTGGAAGCCCGAAGCCCCTCTACCTCCAGTATACACTCCCACGGGCTACACTCCCAGACCTATTTTTTAACATTTTTATGTGGAAACAGTGTCTCTTAAGCCAGGGAGGCTGGCTCCGAACCAGCGCGGATCCTCCTGTCTCCGCCTCCCAAGTGCGGGGATTACAAGCGTGCGCCACCACGCCCAGCTATTTGATATTTTTAAATATAATTGTGCCATATAACTAGAAAAAAAATTGAAGAGACATTATTTTAAATCACTAACCCGTTTCACAGATCAAAGAAAGGAAATGAGTTCAAATTCGCTTTGTTTAACTGTTCCATTGTTGGGAAAGAGGACGTAGAAAGTAGAGTGCAGATACAGTTGAAATATACTTTCTGTGAATTTTTAGCTGTTTCTTTTATCTACTATCTCTTTCTAACAAACATGTGAGGCCTTGAGATAGCCTTGTTGGAAAAAAAAACAAATAATTACAATATGGCATGTTTGGGCAGCATTATAACATGTGATTGTGGAAATGTCCTCTGCTAGCCTTCAAGTCTTACCTGTGACCATCCCCATGTGATCAGTGACTACACAGATGGCCATAAATAGCAGTAAGAACAAACCACAAGATGACAGCTGGAAGCTACATTAAAACAAGTGCTAAAAGGAGAGATATCACCTCCAATTTTCCACGTGGCGGAAGTGTGGGAACTAAAATTCCCACACTTCCTGTGTATATTTAGCAGTATATAATGATTAAGCATACTTCTGTCAGAGCCCCTACCCTATTCTTTATTTCTGAACTTATTCACTCAAAGTGAATTTGTGTGTATGGACTAGAATAGCAGTTTATCTATATGCGAGTATAAATTGCCAGCGTTTCCAAATAAGGAAGTGTTATTCTTGCAACAGGGATTAAAAATATAGAAAATGTTCCTCAATATGGAACAGCAATTATAGAATTCAGATCCTCTTGAATTTAAGTAAACTAAACTCTGGATGAAATAATTGGATAGAGAAAAGCTTCACATGAGTAAACACTCAGGAAGTAATAAAAACAAACCCACAGCGTGGGGGTCCAGCTTCCCCGGTGTGTGCTAGTTATCACCAGGCAAAGGGGAAAGCGGCTGTCAGCACCGGTGGGAGGCATGTGTGGTGAAACTCTCAAACATCAACTTTTATTGACTGCTATTTAGTCATTTATTTATTACACATGCATGCCTATCACTTGAACATCTATTAAGTGCACAACAGTAAACTCTGTGGTGTGTGTGTGTGTGTGTGTGTGTGTGTGTGTGTGTGTGTGCTTGTGCATCTGTGTGTGCATGTTTGGTACTAAGGATCGAACCCAGGAGCATTCTTCCTCTGAACTACATTCCCAGTGCTATTTTATTTTTTATTTTGAAACATGGTCTTGCTAAGTTGCAGAGGGCCTTGCTCAGTTTGTGAGGCTGGCCATGAACCCGAGATCCTTCTGTCCCAGCCTCCCAAGTTCTGTGATTATAGGTAAGCACCACCATTCCTGGCTTACTCTATTATTAATGAAGAAGAAAAACAGAGAATTAGAATAAATAAGCACTAATCTATAGTCTGAAATTTTGGCTTTAAGAGAAAATACCAAGAAAAATGTTCAAGGAAGTCTTCTTTTGCAGGTTCATGTTGGATACCATTGATGAACATATATTGGAGGGGAGGAAATGAGCAAAGCTATGTGGGATGTGTGTGTATATGTGTGTGTGTATATATATGTGTGTGTGTCTCAGAGAGAGAGGGATAGGAGGGGGGGGGGAGGTGTGTGTGCAGGGGTGTGCATTTCTGCACTGTAGTTTAAATACTGTTTTCCCACCACCCACTGAATATTTTTTTTTTTTTTTTGGTGGTACTGGGGTTCCTAGAAGCCCTTCTACCTCCGGGCTACACTACCAGACCTATTTTATATTTTTGAAACAGGATCTCTTAAGCCAGAGCGGCCAGCTTCGAACCTGTGCGATCCTCCTGTCTCTCTGCCTCCCAAGCGTGGGGATTACAAGCGTGCGCCACCACGCCCGGCTTCACCCACTGAAATTTAATCTCCATTATGAGGGATTAAGAGGGTAGAAACTGAACCCAACTAGAGTATTTAGAGGTGGGGTCTTTAGGAAAAGATTAGGATTAGTTAAGGCCATTAGAATAAAGCCCTCATGAAATAGAGTGAAACCCTCATGACTAAATCCTGGCATTATAAGAAGAGGGAAAGAGATCAGCAAACACACATACCTGTTTCTTATCATTTGATGTCCTATGCTGCGTCTGGACACTGTCAAGCAAGAAGGCCATCACCAAATGATACCCCTTGACCCAGGACCTCCAGAGCATGAGCCAAGATTAACCTTCTTTCTTTATAGCTCACACCTTCTGTGGTGTTATGGTATTGGCAATAGCAAATGGACTAATACTGTATGCACTGGAATGTGTGTTTGTGTGAGGTTAGGATTTTTTTTGTGGCCTTGGATCAACAGATCACCTTGCATTAAATAGGTTGGACTCTATAAGAGGACCAAGAATAGAGCATTGAGTAGACTGTCTTTTAAAGGAAATTTACGACTTACTCGTGATCTTCTTCAGTTGTGTTATGAGTGAATATCCAGACTCTCCAAATAGATTTTAGCTCTTTAGAGCTCTCCCTGAAATACTCGCCTTAAATCAGTATGGGGTTTTGTAGTCTGCCTTGTCTTAGAGTGCTGGAATCTTTCATCTTAGCTGGAAATGGAGTCTAGGAAGAGAAGACAGGATATCCCGGGAATAGCATGAATTTATATTTATTCATGAGGGTTTGTTTAGGAAGAATTCTACTTGTATAAACCTTTGTAAATAGATTTTATTACCTTTCAAGCAGATTTCAGCCCCCTTAAGGAAAAAAGTAGAATTTTTTAAAATAAAATCTACAAGCCAGGCATGGTGGCGCACCCTTGTAATCCCCGCGCTTGGGAGGTGGAGACAGGAGGATCTCGCTGGTTCGAAGCCAGCCTCCCTGGCTTAAGAGACCCTGTTTCCAAATAAAAATATTTAAAAAATAGGTCTGGGAGTGTAGCCCGGAGGTAGAAGGGCTTCCAGGAACCCCCATACCACCAATAAATAAATAAATAAATAAATAAATAAATAAATAAATAAATAAATAAAATCTACAAAATAAATTTATAACTGTAAGCAGCTCAGCATAGAAGAGTGGTGTCTGAATAAAAGATCTGTGTGTCAAATTCTGTGTTTTATGTCTGATTATTTGTATCCCCTATCACATAGCCACTTGCATTCTCATACATTCATTTAAGAGGGTCTAGGAAGTGCTTATGAGTGGCACAACTTCTATTTTCAAATTGTCTTTGCTCTATGGGGGAAATCAGGTAATGTAGACACCTAGCTGAATCTAATCAGCCACTAACTATGGATAGCATTTTAGCACATATATTAAAAGCACTATGGAGTTCTAACAACAACAGAACATTCCAGACTTACTTAACCCTTCTGTTTCTTGGTAAAAGGTTGTTGCTTTTTCCAGAATTTATTATTTTTGTCTACATTGCACCATAGCTTTTTCTTTTAAAAATATCACTTTTCTCCAGTTATATTTACTAACCATCCATATTAAAGTCTTGTTGACAAGTTACCTATGGTATGCTGGCCTAAGTGGCAGTCAGGGCATTGCATGGACACTTTGCTCTTATTCTGCCATAAAAGCTCCTGGCTATGATAAACATTGTCATGCTAATGATAGGCTGCCTCTGTCCTGGGCATGTAATTTTATTACCTAATTATATGAACTATATTTCTATTATTTGTACGTAAATTTAGGTTCTCTTATGGTTTGGATTTAGAATCCCCCTAGACCTCAAAAAGACACGACAGCCCTGTTGGAAGTGGCTCTTGGTTGCTGAGGAGAGATCCCTGGAAGTGTGGCATTGGAATTACATATAGTCCCTCCTCGCCTTGCTTTCTCTGTTTCTCTTGCTTTTGGACTCCACGATGTGAGAGCAGAGCCCTTGTGCCTGTTCTCTTCTCCCCATGTTATGCTCTGAGCTCCACATGCTTCACCTCCTAACATGGACTGGACCACTGACATCTTTAGAACTCTGAGCAAATAAGTCTTTCTTCCTTTATGTTTTAGTGGTCAGGTGTTTTGGATTATAGCAGTAAGACTATTAACTGAAACCATTTCTATTTTCTTTTGGTTTTGTGTTTTCACATCAAATGAGCAATTCCTTTTGTCAGTAAGGTTGCCAGCTAAAATTCAGGTGCAAGTTAAGTTTTCATATTCAACCCTCCAAAATTTTTAAGTTTCTGAAAATTATACTATGGTCCCAATAGAACGTACTAAAAAGTTATTCTTAGTTGATTTGAAATTCACACGGAACTGGCTACACTCTACATTTATTTGCCAAATTGGGAAATCTCATTGTTTAATAATAAAGACTAAGTTTCTCTTTTGCATGGATGATTCACAATTAAATGATATTTTCAAGCCACGTGTGGTGGTGCGTGTTTGTAATCCCGGTACTTGGGAGGCTGAGACAGGAGGTTTGTAGCTTCAGCTACTTAGTAAAGTTCTCTGAAACTTAGTAAGAGCCTGTCTCAAAATTTAGAATAAAATATTTTAAAAAGATATTTTCATAGAATAAGATATGAGTGTTTTGAGTCAGTGTTTCTCAGACAGGATGACTGTGGAAATGTTTTTGGTGACTCTGAGATACTACTTTTTCCTGCAATAGGTGTATTTTCCTTACTAAGGTTTTAAAAATATTTTATACTAGGAAACTGTGATAAAATGTAGAGCTTCTCTTCATTGTCTGAGTCAAGGGGATAGAACAAATATCAAGACACTACAGAGCTGGACATGGTGGTTCATGCTTGTAATTCCAGTATTTGGAAGGCTGAGACAGGAGGATCATAGGTTTGAGGCCAGCCTCAGCTACTTAGGCCCTCCACAATATACTGAGACCCTGTTTGAAAATAAAGGATAAGAAATAGGGCTGGGGGTGTAGGTCGGAAGTAGAACGTCCCTGGGTTCAATCCCCAGTACTGCAAAAAAAAAAAAAAGAGACTACAGAATTCTATGAATTTTTGACCTTCAAGGAATATGAATATTAAAGATCACTTAAGTTTAAGCAATTTTTATTAAAATTAAGGAATTGAGCCACAGCTATTGATGTTAAATGACTTATTATCAAGTTAACAAGCTAATAAGCTGAGACTGATCCCAAGGCTTTAGGCTTTCAGTCTGGTGCTATACAGGTATGTAGATATCAGGTGTGTACTTTCTCTTTTCAAGGCAATTAAGATTCATAGTTGTTAGGTAATTAAAGGGGGAATTAATCGAATGCAGTAACTTTAAAATGCATTGGGTTGGATATTATGGACCATAACTAACAACTGCTGATAGCACTAATTGGTTACTATACTCAACCAGCCATCCACAACTAGTTGGTAAGATCTGTAAGCCATACTGTTTAGTTTAAACCCCCTCTCTACCAACTGGATGGCTTACTTCAGCCACAGAACCTCTCAGCTACTCAATATCTTAATCTGTAAAAACAGATTGTAGCAATGATGACTACATCAAAGATGGTGGCAAGAGTTGATGTAAGAATTTCTAACAATGCCTGACATATGTATTGTTGTCTTGGTATTAGTAACACAACATATGAGGACAAGTGGTTAGAGATGATCATCATAATCTACCAGCCTCTGTCAGAGGAAATATGATTAAAAATATGATAAAAATCTAGATGTCAATTTCTAGTGATTTTACTGACCCAAGATCTTACATGCATGGTTTTATAAGTTGTGCTTGCAAGGATTTTAAAAAGGCAATAGAGCCCCTTCCTTCGATTTTGCCAGCCAGAGACAAATATCCAAGTTCTTCTGTTATCCTTGCCAACATCACATCTCAGATTCAGCTCCAAATATTCTCTCATCTTTTTAAGATTAATTAGAAAAATATGTCTGAAATAGGGAATTGGTATTTGAATTTGTGGTATTTTAGATATTTAGGGAAAATCATTTTAGAGATCTTGGGGGGGGGGGGGAAAGTCACTTGAGGCTTCAATTTTGTTTAGTGACTTCCCAAGAGGCTTTATGAGTCCCTCGTGGGAAGGAGAAAAAAAGGAGCTTCCACTTTGGGTCTGATAATTTCAATTAGAGGTTTATAACCATTAGAGTTGGGGATAAGTTTCCAAATTTAGTGGCTACAGTGTGTTGAATTTCCAAAGAGTCGCAGGGGACACAGACTATGTTTATTGTGGCAATATTTTTAGGTAGAAAAGACCAAGTAATGCTTTTGAATGGTAAAAAGCTTTTCTTTTTTAAATAGAAGGAAACCGCACCTTCTTTAAATTTAACTAAACAAGTAGACAGCTGTTATACTGTTCTTCAGTGGATTTAAACCCATTATAATATCCTGAAAGGCACCAAGGAGCTGCCGTTTTGTTCCTGAAATACCCAGATTCACAAAATTCTGCAAATAGCTTATAGCAACATGTTCCGGCTCAGTTTCCTTCCTGTTGGATTCTTGGCAGAGCTGTGGGAGAGATTGAGTGAGTGTGGGTTCCTGGTCGTCTGTGAAAGCCACAGTCCATGTCAGGCAACACAAAGCAGTTACAGATTATGAATTCCCAAACTCATGTTTAGGAAGGCCTAGGGATTGTTGTCAATCTAAGAGCTGCAGTTTAGTTAAGAAGTCCCTTGATTTCCTGCAGCTGTAGATAAAGAGGAGTCAAATGGAACAATAGAGAAGGGCATTCGTTTCCTGTGTTGTAATAATAGGTATGTCTGCTGTGAACAATCCTACCCATTCATCTGTTCACAGCTCTGCTGGTATGTTCATTCACACACTCCCTGCACCCATTCAGGCCAGATCATTCACTGACCATGCAGGAATTGACGACCAGGTATGTTAGATATTGGAGATACAAAGGCATGTAAGTATAATTCTTGACTTTGAGGTGAGTGTAAAGAGATATAGTTTTAGTCTCAGTTCTGTAAGCCTGGCACTGGTAGAAATCCAGTAAAATCTTGGAAAATGAGTGGGCATAGTGATGTATACCTCTAAGCTTTGTACTTGGGAGGCCGAGACAGGAGTAATCATAGGTTTGAGACACATGTGGTAACATAGCAAGACCTTGTTCTCAAATAGAAAAAATGAAATAGGGCTGAGGTGTAGCCAAAGGCTAGAGAACCCTTGGGTTGAATTCCTAGTAACCAAAAATAAATAAATAAATCTTGCAAAATGTTATTTCCTAAAAACTGATCATTTCATATTAGTGGTGACCTCATCTTTAGCATTTTATCCTAAATAGGCAAGGCATATAGTAGATATATAGCTGTGAATACAGCTGTTAAAGAATAGAGTGATATCTAGACATAGTCTTAAAAAAGTATTTTGATTTTTAGGTTCCAACAAGCTAAACCCATCTAAAGAGCTGTTTAGTTGTCATTCATATAAAAAATTATTCTCAGCCCAGAAATGGTAGTAAGCAACCTAGGAATTTCTAATGCAGTAGGGAAAGGTATAACTTTTACATTTGCTTTGTGATCAATAAATACACCTTATGCTGAGCTATCGAATTTATATCAGAAGCAGCAGCTATGACTTGCACATGCTAAGATGACAGTGTTCTCCACAACACCCAGCCCAGAGCCTCTTGCCATCCTAAGCCCATTTGTGATCGGAGTTAAGTATATTTGTTTCCTTATTCCTAAGGCAGTTTGCAGCGTGGGGTGGGGGTGGCAGGCAGAATTCTATGTTGGCATGTGGCTGAGGTGACAGGAGGATTTTAGCAGCTCGTGGGTGGGTGTTCAGGGAGCAGGTGGCTTTGGAAGAAGGAAGTGACTGTCAGGATTTAGTGGCATTTGGGGGCGTGTATAGGCAGGCATAAAAAAAAAGAGTAGGGTATTCTTATTCAAAGTGTAAAAACACTTTGGCATTCTCAAAGGAGAGATTTTATCTGGGGTATTTGATCTTCCTAAAGTTATCCTATTTCAATTTGTTACTTGGCACAGTTTTAGGAAAAGCGCCCAAAGGGTTAAAGATATGTAAGAACAGTAACCAATTTTTAGAGTGTATTAACAAAATATGAATGATTGCTCAATGTCTTTTAAAAAATATCTTTATTGAGGTATAATTGATATACAAAACCGCAAATATTTAATATATACAATTTGATAAATTTTATTAATATACACAATATGCATACACCATGACATTGTCCCTGCAAAGTAATAAGCATACTCATTACCTTCCAAAGTTTCCTCCTACACTGTGGGCTTTTATTGGAGGGGAGACATGTTTATGTTTGTGTTGAGATAATGCATTGGTTGGTCAACAGTAGCTCCTTTTTTTATAGTTCTTTTTTTTAATTTTTTATTTGGTGCATTGTAGTCATACATCTTAATGGGATAAAAGACTTGTGGAGACCTACATGCACACATTACCCAATTAGCCCTTACCCGATTCCCATTCCATTCCTCCCCATCTCTCCTTCCCATGCTTGGCTTAGTGATTGACTCTGATATATTTAAGTACAGCATTTGCTTTAGAGAGTTTTCCTCTTCTCTCCTCCCATCCCCTCAGTTAGGTTGCTTTATTTGCTCCTCTATAGGATCTCCTTCTTCATCTAGAGTTCCTTCTATTACCCATTTATCCCTAGCTTTCTCATATTAGGAAAGCATCCGATTTCTTATTTTTTGTGACAGTAATCTCACTTAGCATAATGTCCTCCAGTTTCATCCATTTCCCTGTAAGTGATGTAATTGTGTTTTTCTTTATGGCTGAGTAAAATTTCATTGTGTACATATTCCACAGTTTTGTAATCCATTCATCTGTTGATGGACATCTTGGCTGGTTCCATAGTTTGGCAATGGTGAATTGTGCAGCTATGAACATAGATACACATGCATTAGTTTGGTAATTTGGTTTCCTTGCTTTTGGGTAGATACCCAGAAGTAGTATTGCTGGATCAAATGGTAAGTTCGTTCTTATTCTTCTGAGGATCTTCCATACTGTTTTCCAAAGTGGTTGCACTAATTTGCCATCCCACCAACAATGTTTTTGAGTTCCCACTTCTCCACATCCTCGCCAGCATCTGTTGTTGCTTGTGTTTTGAATGATTGCCATTCTAGTTGGAGTTAGGTGAAATCTAAAAAAAAAAAAAAAAAAAAAATGCATTTTTTTCATGCATTTATTGGCCATTGAATATCTTCTTTCGTGAAGTGTCTATTTAATTCACTTGCCCATTTTTGATTGGTTTATTTGTTCTTATTATCTCAGAAAGTACAGTTTTTTTTTAATCTCACTGTTGTTAGTTGATTTGAGAGGCATCACTTGCCTCAAATGAAATGAAGCTGTTTCAGTTCACTAATCACAACCACATCACTAGCTGGTTTTCTTTACCAAGGTGTCCTGGAGCATACATGACCTGAATTAAACCTAACTTCCTTCCTCTTTTTCTTTCTCTCTCTTTTTTTCTTCTTATCTCCCTCCCTTTCTTTTCCTTTTCTCTTCTTTATTTATAAAGGGGATTGAACCCTACCTCTCAGATTCACCCTTATCCCTAGGTTGTATTTTATTTTAAAATAGGATCTAATTAAGTTGTGGTGATTTGCCAGAGCCAGCCGGCAAAAGTACAGGTTCTGAAGAGAGGCGTAAGGATGAAGAATTTTTAATTCTAATGTGGGGGAGATGCCAGCCTATTATCTCTACTGGCCGACCCCTGTTCCTGGGTCAATATTTCCTACGGGTTGACGACTACGTCTGGGTCAATATTCTGTATTGTGCTGACGCTCCTGGCCAACGCCTACTTCTGGGTCACTCTCATCTTTATTGCGCCGATACTGGGTTTGTTTTTCCAGAGGTATTTATACACAGCTACAGGTCAATCAACATTCTTGTGCTATCACCACCGGAATACAATACAGACCAATCCAAAGCACATACATTACAGGTAGATTAATGAATACCCTCATGCCATCACCACCTTATCTTCTCCCCAAACCTTGTTGACTCTGGGTGAAGGACAGTCAGCTGAGTCAGAAACACCAATCTAGGGGAAAGCCATAATGGCTCCCCACAGTGCTTTCCAAAAGACAGAATGGAAATCTTCAATAACTAATGTTAAACAACAGAACTGTGAAAACTCACATACATTATTACCAACAGTGACATTAAAAGATATTTCTAAAAATGAATGAGCCAGGCATGGTGGCACACATCTATAATCCCAGTACTTGGGAGGGTGAGACAGAAGGATCACAGGTTCAAGACCAGCCTCAGCAGCTTTGTGAGATTAAACAACCTAGCAAGATTCTGTTTCAAAAACAAAATATAAAAAATAAAAATGGGAGGGGTACAGCTTAGAGGTGGAATGCCCCTGGTTTCTATCCCCAGTAGCCCCTCCACACATACATACACAGAACGATGTCTCTTTTTCAAAGTGAGTTTAATAATTTGTGGTTATCTGTAAACACTGTCAAATGGTGTTGGAGAGCCCCAACTGCATAGTTTGTTTCTCAGAGGACCAGTGTTCAGACTGCACCTACATTGAAAATAATGAGGGACTCTCATGCTATTTTGGGTTTTGTAAGAACATCTTGAGAATAAAGTGTAGAAGGCTCTGATGTACTTTCTTTGGGGATTTCTTTATGTTAATCTAATGAGGTGTTTTCCAATTGCCTGGAGGCAGCTGGACTGTGAGAATATTCCTATGTAAGATTGTCTTACAGTCTGTCTCTCTTAAGTATCTTCTAATATATTTACACTTCATAACTTTAAATACTTCTCTTAATCCCTAGTAATATCCTAAAAAACTTGATAACTTTTCACTGAGAATTCAACTTGGACATGTCCTTGATTTGACTTTTCCTAACATTTTCAAAATAATTTCAGCCTTTTTTGTTTACACTCATTTCTTCCCCAGAAAGCAACATTCATTAAATGCTTTCCAATAAGAAGAAACACCAATATTTCTTATAAGCAATGGTGTGAGTTAGCAGTATACCTATTTTGAATAATATTTGTGTCTAAATATTATAATACTGTGGTAATTTATGTCAGACATTATAGAAACCAGTTGAATGATTCTTACATATTTTGGCAATAAAAAGCAAATTATATGAGGCACATTTCTCTGAATCTCACAACTACAGGGAGAAACATTTAGTTTTTTCTAAAATGAATCTTTATTTTTAACTGACATTTATTTTGACACTGTGAAGAAGCTGTAAATGGATTGACCAAAGTATCTTGACATTTTAGTGGGTTTCAAATGATCCCTGGTCTTCAAGCAAGGCTGATGGCTTCACCCACAAGTGAGCCATGCTTTCAAACTGTTGAGACACTCTCCTGCCATGCAGGAAAAGACCCCTTCGCTAAGTGTCCCCAAATTGCTCCTCCTACCAACAACCTTCTGTGATCTGGTTTCTAGGAAAATCTTAAGACAATATATTCTTTGTGTAGGAAATTTGTTCTGTGATAATAGCAGAATTATTAGATTGCATTTTTAAATTTTCATTTGGAAACACCAATTGATTATGATTAATTTCAAGAGCCCAAATGAAATTTTAACCCAATATATATTATGCTAAATGTTCTTAATGAATATCAATATAATGGCTCAAAGTACTCACAATACTTTAAGAAAGTGGTATATATAGTAAGACATTCTTTGGCAAGCAGGCTTAATGAACCCACTAATATGGAAAGGAAAGGGTATGCTGGACTGTGTAAATTATCACCATATTTTCTTACATTTTTTCACTTTTTTGCATTACCAAAGAATATAAGCCAGAACTTTATACCCACAGGCACTGTAAATGAGTACTGCTCACAGCACAAGATTCTTATTACTAACAAAATTGTTTTACAATAGTATTTTTAGTTTACCACTTTCAAGCTCTATGGTATCAATAGAAAGTACTAAGTATTTATAGGCTTTGATTTTTTCATTCAGAAAATAATAGAATCAGATTATATGTACATTCCTGTTATTTGTATTTTTTCTTGTACCCCATTTTTACTTTTGTATAGCTGTTGTCTTGTAATACAAGTTAGGATAGACTTTAGTGCCCAGTTAAGGTTTCAACCATATGTTACCTGGAGCTAAGTAATAGGAATAGTAGGACATAATTAATAGTAGTCATAGACTTTGGCAATAATGAGATGTTTAGAAATGTTTGTCTGGATTTTGAATCCTAGCATTTAGTTCAATGTTCATATTTTACAAGTGAGAAAAACTAATCCTAAGAGTTAAGTATGGAGTCAATGTAGGGAATTTTTTGAACTGGAATTTAGGCTTCTTGGCCACTATATTGGGGGAACATAGGTAACATTTTTGAAAATGAGACCTCCACTCTTTCATATAGTATTACTATCTTATAAAGAATGCATTTACTTTAGAGATAGCATGTCTGAGAAGCCATTGAGACTATCAGCACCACACCCTGTACCTAACTGCTAAACAAACCCTGCAAGGATAAAATGAATTTAATAAATAGTAGATTGTTTTGATAAAAGAACATTTTATTGTTTCAGTTTACTATTGTGTTATGGTCAGCTTTTCATTACTATAATAAAATACTTGCTACAGGCTACTTATGAAGAAAAGCAGGTCCATTTAGCTCACCATTTGGGAGGTTTAAATTTCAAGATCAAGTAAAGATGAGGACAGGGGCAGGGTATTGGTGCAGCCTCGGCGAGAGTGGCCCAAGGCAGAGCACATCATGGTGGGAACAAATATAGAAGCAAACAATGAGATCTTGAGCCAGGAGCAGAGAGGATGGAAGGAGCCAGGCCTGCTGCTTTTGTAACAAGCCTTTTGCAAAGACTACCAAAGGCATCACACTAGAACTACCTCATGACCTGAGAACCTCCTCCTGAGCCTTCTCCTAAAAGTGCCACCCACTGCCAATACCACCACCAAGGGGACCAAACCCTCCATTATGAGGGACCCTTGAGGTATACCTAAGCCATATCCAGACCTTAACTGTCATAATTTCTCTAGGCAAATTATTAATTTAAATTTCACCTGTAACTTTAAATATTCCTTTTATATGTTGAAAAGACATAGTTCATTTTATTAATTATAATATTGTTTTTAAATTTTTTTAACTTTCAATTCCTATTTCTTCACTGATAATAATTTTAGATTTCTTAAAGATTATCCTGATCACTTTATAAAGAATGCAAATTTACTTGTAACACACTTTTCTAGATTTTCCTGACAGACTTCATGTTCAGATATTTTCATTTGTGCATGTGTGCATGCGTGCGTGCGTGTGTATGAACTCACATTTTATATAGATATAGATGGGCTTTATGCGCATAATTCTTTCATTTTAAAAAGACATGCATTTTATTTTCTGTTTTTCTGATTGGAGTCACTGATACTAAGAAAAAGAGTGATACATTCTGCCCATAGAGAGAAACCTGAATATCTGGTTGCACTGGTTACAGTCAATTAATGGCATTTTGTGACCTTTACATTAATTTCACCTTTTTACATACAGATGTCAACAAATCTTTCTATATTTCTTGTTCATTTTTAGATAATTCAGGGAAATATTTTAAAAACTACATGACTTTAAAAGAAAGTAGTATAATATGATCTTACAAAGTTGTCTGGTTATATGTTCCAAAGGTATAAAGGTATCGAAAGTAGCACTTTTTATCTTAATGATTTAAAGTGAATAGGATATACTTATTTATTAAAATTCAATAAAATAAGATTTAGATATTTTTTTCTCTCAGGTAATATCTCAAACTGACAGCTTGATGAAACTTTATATATGTGTATGCCTGCTTTATGAACATTTTAAATTATGTCCTGTGACTGCTGTCTAGTAAGACATGCTCCTGTCCAGTTCCCCTTTCATACACCCAAGCATTTATTGGACAAAAAGTAACTATAGCATATGCATGAATTACCAGGGAATGTAGATACCTAGCATTTATGTATGTTTGCTATTTACTATGCACATACTGAATACCACATAGACATAAAACAGACATACCATTCAATTAATCTTCACAACAATCCTTTATGGAGGCATTTTCATTATCTCTTTTTAACACATATAGAAGTGAGGTTTAACAAGTTTATAATTTGCCCAGTTGATAAAACTGATCACTGGTACAGCCAGGATTCACACTTAAGCTTTCCTAACCTCAGAGTTCAACTCTAAACCTCTGTGTTATCCTATTTCTCATAATTGGACAGTTTTACTTATAACACTTGCAGTTGGGAAATCCAAATCTCCTTCACAAAATATTTATCTTCCTATAATTAAATATTTCAAATATCACAAAATATAGTAAGTCGACATATTATAAGTTGACATATTTTAAGGTGATAATTTATATGATATTGTCATTAGCTTTATCACACTTTACTTCCCGCTCTTTCAGCCCAGAGAAGACACTGGTTTAAGCCAAAGAGTTTTAACATAGCAGAAAAGGTCCCTACTGCGGTTTTCTACAATTTAGACATTGTAAAAACCCTGCTAATCAAGAACTGCCCTCTTAGGGGCAGCTAAAAAGTCTATGATAGAAGGGTTTTACACAGTATTTACAAATAAGTATTCTCAAATAAGTTATATTTTTTAAAAACTCAGGACAAGTGGCCGAGCATGCTGGCGCACGCTTGTAATCCCCGCACTTGGGAGGCGGAGACAGGAGGATCGCACAGGTTCAAAGCCAGCCATGCTGGCTTAAGAGACCCTGTTTTCAAATTTAAAAAAATATAAAAAATAGGTGTCTGGGAGTGTAACTGGAGGTAGAGGGGTTTCCAGTACCACAAAAAAAAAAAAAAAAAAACTCGGCACAGGTAAATGGAAATTAAAAAAACTTGGAACAGGTAAAGGGAAATTATAAAAAATTCTTAATTCACCATCTATATGTAATCAAGACATGTTACCTAATATTCTATATCAACAAGTATTCTACCACACTATATTTAATATTTGATGGTATATCACTGTATAAATGTGCTATATTTTATTTCAATAATTCTCTAGCAGTGGACACTTAGAATGTCTCCAGTTTTTCCAAACTGTTAACATAGCTATATAAAAATATCTCATATTTCTTCTGTATGTTACCACCTTTCTTCTTTCTTTTTTTATTTGCTAAGGTTAACATTTTGTTTTTAGGAGTTATAAATAATAGAAATACAATTTTAATATGTCTGGTTTTTGAGTAAGATATAAAATGGCCATGAAAAAAGCACTTGATAAATTTTTTTCTATGACATTATAGAATAGAAGAAGCACCAGTCTTTTAATATTCAAAATACTCAAAAAATATAATTTTAACAATCAGTAATCACCTAAGAGCTCACTTCAGACAACACCTGAATTAGATATGAACATGAATTTTTAACTTCCACTTTGCTTTTTTAGCTCACACACTACACCCACTTGATACTAATAACTTTGTCATGTTTCAATTTATCTTAGTATCTGGTGTGTAATGCTGTAGTCATGGAACACACACACACACACACACACACACACACACACACACACACACTTGTAAGATTACTTACATCACTGATACTGTGGATGCAAATAAGAAATCCCTGAAAAGGGAAGTTCTGCCCTGCCCAAATGATCACTCTTATAAAACAAAGGAGAGAATGGAAACTCATAAATAAATGGAAATATTAGCCTGGCGTGGTGGTGCACGCCTGTAATCCCAGCATTTGGGAGGCTGAGACCAGAGGATCGCAGTTCGTGGATAGCCTAAGCTACTTAGTGAGGCCCTCCGCAACTTAGTGAGACCCTGTTTCAAAAAATATAGAATAAAAAAAAATAGGGCAGGGGGTGTAGCTTGGAGGTTGAATGCCCCTGGGTTCCATCCCCAGACCCGCGATAAATAAATAACTATATTAGTAGCTTTCATTTTTATCCTTTTGCATTAAAATCTATGAAAAGTTCCAAAACATCATCCTTTGATTTTTTTTATCCTAATTACATATGTTTCTAATAGAAATTTTCTGATGACCTATTCATGTGAAAGAGGAAGGTCAAGTTAGATCAATATTAAAGTTAGGTATGAGTGAGGACAGAATTGTGTGACTGAATCATTAACTGGATTTTTTAAGGATGTGTTTTGTTGAGAACATTTGGTTTAACTCTAAAGTTCTGTTTCTTTGAGAATATTCAATTTAACAATATAACTGTCAATTATAATCTGACATTGGTTTCACCAAGTGATAAGGGACTAGACAGTTCTTCACTTTCTGCCTGTCATACTACAGCACAGCTTCATTTATTTACTGCTGTAATTATTCCTTCTGTTCATAGCTGGGATAAAGAGGTGATTCTGAGCAAGCAATGAACTCCAATTTTTAGTGAATAAGATTTGAAAATATTATTGTTCTGGGTACATTAATAGAGGAAAATTCAATTAAACATAAAAAATTAAAATTATTCATAAGATGATTGGCCTGAATTCTTTTGTGCAGTCTATATTTTGATGCATATACTCCATATATGTAAACATTCTCCTGCTTTTTCATCTTTTTTATTTTAATTTGAGGATTTGCCATTAACATTTTAATATCATGTTAAATAATCTTTTATAAAAGTCATTTACTAGAAAGTGGTATTTCTGTGAGATAGTAATAAGTGTTCAAAACTACATTGGTTTTGTTATGAAATGTTATCTGGGGGAGACTTTTCAAAGGTACTCATGTAATACAGATGTGTACCAAAATAAATAACTAAATAATAAAAAAGGCGAACAAACTTTGGTGAGAAAAATGTCTTCCAAAAAACATAATGGAAATTATCACTTGAAAGGCCACATAACAACTTTAAACATCATGGAAATGCAAGTCAAAAGTCAAAGCACAATGATGTGCATTTCCCTGACAGCTAAAGATGATGAACATTTCTTCATATATTTCCTGGCAATTTTAGATTTCATCTCACCCCAGTCAGAATGGCAACCATCAAGAATATAAATAACAATAAATACTGGCAAAGATGCAAGGGGGAAAATAACAGTTATACATTGTTGGCGAGGATGTAAATTAGTGCAGCTGCTATGGAAATAAGTATGGAGGCTCCTGAAAAGACAGGAACAGAACCATACGGCCCATTTAAACCATTCCTCAATATCCAGAAGAATTAAAATCAGCACACTAGTGGTAATGCATACCAATGTTTACAGCAGGACAATTCACAATAGACAAGTTATGGAACCATTTGTGTCCAGGAAACAGATGAATGGATAAAGAAAATCACACACACACACACACACACACACACACACACACACACACACAATTCGGGTCTAAAAAATCAAAATTATGCAATTTTTCAGGAAAATGTTAAGTGAAATAAACCAGACTCAGAAAGACAAGTATGGTATGTGTTCTGTCGTATATGGAAGCTATAGAGGTTGAAGCAAAATCATTAGTGTAGAGGTAGAGAACTAGGAGAAGGAAGTGGGGGAAAGTAAGAGGAGATATTGGGGAGTGAAACTGATCAAATAAGATTATATGAATGTAAAAATATGCCACAATGAAAGCTACTAGTCTTCATAATTAATATGCACCAATAAAAATATCTCACAGTGATATACCCTCATACCTACCAGAGTAGCTAAAATTAAAAGACAGACAATAATAAGTGTGACCCAACACTTTGTACAATTCTCATATGTTGATGTTAAGAATATAAAATGGGCCAGGCATGGTAGCACATGTCTGTAATCTCAGTACTTGGGAGACTGAGACAGGAGGATCACAGGTTCCACACCAGCCTCAGTAACTATGTAAGACCCTGTTTCAAAACAAAAATTGTTAAAAAAAAAAAAAAGGCTAGGGGTGTACCTCAAGGGTAGAATGTTCCTGAGTCAGTCCTCAGTATTACACACACACACACACACACACACACACACACACACACTATAAAATGCCAACCTACTTCGTAAAACACATTGCCAATTTTGTATTAAAGTAAGTACATATTTAATATATTACCCAACAATAAAATTCTAAAAATTTATCTAAAAGAAATAACACTTCATATTTATATAAAAACCTGTATTGGAATGTTCATAGTTCATAATAGTCCAGGTCTGGAAACAATTCAAATGTCTATCAGCTTATGCGTGAATTGAGAAATTATAGCATATCTGTACAATAGACTACTCTTCAATATACAAAACAATATAAAAACAAATTGTTGATTTTTTTTTGTGGTACTTGGGATGGAACCCTTCTACCTCCAGGCTACACTCCCAGACCTATTTTATATTTTTTATTTGGAAACAGGGTCTCTTAAGCCAGAGAGGCTGGCTTCAAACTTGCGTGACCTCCTGTCTCCGCCTCCCAAGCGCGGGGATTACAAGCATGTGCCACCATGCCTGGCCAAATTATTGATTTTTATAGCATCATGGATGAGTCCCATGAGCATTTTAGTAAGTCAAAGAAGCCATATTCAAAAGACTACATTCTATAGGAATTTAGATAACTTTTTATTCTAACTGTATGAAATACTAGAATAAGTAAAAAACCATAAGGTCATAAAACAGCAATTTCCAGGGTCTAGAAAAATAGAATCGACTACAAAAGAACATATGAGTATATACTTGTAAAGATATGGATACTGTTATATGTCTTGACTTGTCAAAAAACACACTAAAAATAATGAATTGTATGGCACTACAATATTAAGTCATTGAATCAACTAAATTGCTAAATAAATAAATAAAAACCCCTGATTCTAGGTTTCTCTTAGAGATTCACAAAGCTAATTCATTATCTTAAAAGCCCTAAGACCTGAGGAAAATAATTTTTATTTTTCTTGAGCAGTCTGGGAAATTCTTATTATTTTTCTCATAGATAAAATATGTTGTAAGTTATTAAAATTCTTTTAAGATATTTTGTGATTATAAAAGGCTGTAGTGATATTTTGTTAAAATAAATTCAAGCTGGGTGTGGTGGCACACACTTGTAATCCCAGCATTCGGGAGGCTGAGACCAGAGGATCACAGTTCGCAGACATCCTCAGCTACTTAGGCCCTTTGCAACTTAGTGAGACCCTGTTTCAAAATAAAGAATAAAAAATAGGGAAGGGGGTGTAGCTTGGAGGTTGAATGCTCCTGGGTTACATCCTCATACCTGCAAAAATAAATAAATAAATAAATAAATAAATAAATAAATAAATAAATATTCAGATAAATCATAAAAATTTAAAACTTTGCTATATGTTGACAGATGTCCTCCTGAAAGGCTATGCCAGTTTTCTTACATATGTGATAGTGACTATTTCCATACTTTCACAGGGCATTGAATGTTGTTTAAATCTTTTTCAGCTTTATAGGTAACAAGTAGTTCTTCTTTTGTTATTTTTACTTGCATTTCTTTCATTACTAGTAATTTCATTTTGAAAATCCCGATTAGCCACTTATGATGTTTCTATTTTTAATTTTTGGTACATATTCTCCCTCCCACCTGATTTGTTTTGTATTACTTGTAGATATCTAAGATGTTTTTTTCTAAATAAAAACATTGATTTAATATGTTATGTTTACATTTCAACCTTGGTATTTTAAAAAACATTTTTTAATATTCATGTAATAAAAAGTTTCTTTTATAGTATGTGTTTCTTTGGAATCATTTTAGAAACATGATTTTTCTTTGAAAAATTAACACTGATAAAGTGAAGCAAAATAAAATATTTGGATTTACAAATAACTTGTTTAATAAATGGGCCAGGAGTGACTGATTCAGTGTTCCTGTGTCTTCTTTGAATTCTCAGGAAATTGTTGAACTCCTGGGACCGGTTGAAGTGGGTGTTAACCTTAATTTCAGGTTCTGTGTTTACATAACCATCAGGTCTGCTAGGAAGTGCTGCCAGTGCTGTTCTTATTGCCACCTTGCTGGGGGAGGGGCTGAAAACACAAAGAAGGATGGCAGTGAACTGAAATGCCTGAGGATGTTGCCAGAGCCCACAGTGAGCTCATTTAGAGGGATTAGTCTCCATTTGGAGGAAATACTACCTATTGAAGCTGTAGAGAAGGATGGAAACAGGGACAGAAACACTGGAAAATGAGACTGGATTCCTACCTATATTATTTTTATAGAACAGGGCAAGATTGTTTGGTATAAATTAAGGTGCAGGCCAGATGGCAAATGACTTTTTTGAAATTCATATGGAGAACTAAAATTTTATATTTTATTTTTTGAAAATATGGAATTCTGGAGGAACAAATTTTCTTTTTTAAAAATGCTTTCCTAGCTCTTTGTTTCAGGCCAATGGGTCATATAAAAATAGATGTGTCAAATAGTTTAAACAATTCTTTCTATTATGTTTATATTCCCTGGTGTTTAACTATAAGACATAGTATTCTATTGTCTTATAATTTCAATGTTTGCATAAAATAGATGTTACAAAACTGGAATAGCACAAATAAATTACCCCAAAATTCTTTTTTGCTTCATATCAGGAAATAAATTTTTAAATCATATGATTCAGAAAAGTAAGTACTATTTATTAAGTGAATTATTCAAATACTCCTCTTCATTATAGTAAGATTATTATTATATGCAAGTGCCAGAAATATGTTTAACATATAGTAAAATTAAATGTTTTATAATTTACAGTGACCTGAGTAAAGGAACTGTAGATGTTTTTTAAAGCAACACCAAGATTTCCAGTTTTAGCTCGTGATTGCTATTTTGTTTGACCCCCCACCCACATTGCAGAAATTGATTTTTTATTTGTGTTCCCATTTGCAGTTCTGAGATTCACTGAATGAGCTCATCAGACATAACTACTTACTAGAGTTTTATTTCTGAGAAGCACCATAGTGACACTTCTAAATTAGCTCTAAATGCAAACTGTGGAAATTTCACTTTCACAATTTCTTTGAAAGCTGTATAAATAGTGCAGTGGAGGGATTCTGTGCTGGGGGACTTCAGGAAATGTTGATCACATTATGATCACTTGGCGACCTCATTTTAAATTTCCCTGGCCATTCATTAGCAGTGTATTAATCTACCTGAACAAAGTATCTTGTAATCTTAAATTGAAAGATGTCATCATAATACATGAAAGAAAACAGTCTATTAAAACAAGGGAAAAAAACATTTAAAACTTTTACCTACTGCACCTGGAAGCTCAGTAGGCAAGTTTACAGCTATTTTGGACTTGTTGCCAATATACAACAGAGTAAATTAGAGTAGGTACAAAAAAACCCAAATATTCTTCATTAATAAAATTTATACCAGGCCTTAGAAAGAAGAAAATTAGTATTAATTGCGTTACTGTGTTAGGTGACTTTTAAGCATTACATTCCTAACAGGAAGTTTTGGCTCAGTCTATGCTCTTTGTGTGGACTCAATGAATAGATCAGCTAGATACTACTTGCAAGTGTTGGCCAGAAATCTTTGGGTTAATTGGGTGGTTCATTTTGATTTGCTTCTTTTTTCCCTTACCCCCCTAGTAAGCAAGTATTGGTGGGTTTGAACCCAATATCATTACTACTAGCAAAACAATGTATTCATTTAACAAGTTGTTGAGCACTTGAGTTTCTTCTAGACATCTGAGATATAGACTGAACAAACCAAACCAAAATCTCTTTCTCACATTGCTTATATTGGGTAGAGACAGAAAATAAATTACCAAATTATATAGTATATTAACCTCAGATCATAAATGGCTGGAGTAGAAGCAGGAAAATGAGATCAGAAGTTCACAGGCTCAGAAAGGGCCACTGAGGGATTATTTCAAGCACTGTGGGTTGATATATCTCTCTCTCTCTCTCTCTCTCTCTCTCTCTCTCTCTCTCTCTCTCCCTCCCTCCCTCCCTCCCTCCCTCCCTCCTTCCCTCCCTCCCTCCTTGAAAAAGTCTGTAAAAAACATGATGAATCTGCCTCAAATCTTAAAGTTAAACAGTCATTAAATTTTCTGTTTATTAGTACTCTCCTTTTAAAACACTGATTTTAAGAGTCATGTTATGAGACCCCAGGGAACCAAAAGTCAAATGACAAAAAAGAACTGAAAAAATAGATTTATTTTATAGTGCTAGTGATAACCAAATATAGTTTCAGAAGCCAAGAAAATAAGGTTCTTTATTAAAATGATGTTATTTTACTACTAAAATCTATTAATATTCTTTTGAAATATAGTAAAATTCAGACAGACTTAATTTTTATCTTGAAGAGAAAATTAAGTATTCTTAAGTATTATTGTATTACTTTACCTAAATGAAATTATAAACCTTTTCTAGATATTGTTCGGGTCAGAGGTATTCCCAAGACAGAAGGAAATGATACCTCTTTTGGTTGACTTTTAATGAAACCTGGATTGCTTTCTTAGGACTTGTTTTATGATACTCTCAAGTTTAGGGAAGGTGTCCTGTTAAGCTTTCATCTACCACTTTGGGTTGAAATGGGATATTTTTTGAAAAACTTAAACTTTGTAATGATCCATACTCAATGGAGAAAATGCACGCATGGTTCCTAAGTATGGTAATATTTTTAAGTAGGAATGGTGGATGGTGGACCACCAAGTGAATACTAAGAATTTTCATTTTCTGTATTATAGCAAGCACTATTTTGCCTCACAGGGTAAGAATCCAGCCCTGCATCAGTGGTTTAGAAGCTCTCACATCCAAACCAAAGGATTTCCCAATGAAGCCATGTGAGATAGACAGTTCATCTCTATCTGAATACACTCTTTTCTCCCAGGACTCTGCTTCTGCTGGGCTTACACAGCCCAGACTTTATGCACTGATGCTCTAACACTGCCCCATTCTCCTGAGCCCTGATCCTGCAGTGTGCTGATCTTTAAAGTTGACAGTAATACCTTCTTATTCATCAGAGACTTTCAGCAAATTCTAGCCTAAATATTGCCCTCTCAAGAGTTACATGATAGACTTTATTTGGCTATGTCTATAAAATGTAGAAGACAAAATAAAAGAGAGAGAGAAAAACAAATGTCTGAGAAAGAAGCTATATTTACAACAGTGGGTAATAGTTAAACATAATGATGAAAATGGACTTGGTGAAATGTTTCATCAATAGCCTGCTGAGAAGTAGGCTTAAATGTAGAAAATGTTAATGAAAAAGGTTATCATCATAGCAAAGTTATTTTCATACCTTTTAGACATTAATTATCAGAAATGGTTTGAAAATAGAGGGAAATTCAGGACTTGTGCCTGAGATTAAGAGACTTGAAATTTTTGTGGAGTTAAAATGTTTAAGGAAGGGCAGCTGCAGTCTGCATAGATCCTGCTGTGTATTGGCCTTTACACCTCAGCCTGCTGTCACCATCCTGCCTGTGTGGTAGGCATAATCCAGGGTGTTGGCAGGTGAGACCAGGAAGAAAATGTAGGGCTATAGGCAAGGATTGGGCAAAGAGTGGAGCTGGACACAGCAGTTAATGAAGTGCCTGCAGCTGCTGCAGAGGACTCAAGGTAGCTGGAAGCAGGGCTACATGGTTGAGTTCAACTCGGCTGGGCCCACAGTGAAGATTCAGGAGGACAAGATACTAGAGGTCAAGGTAAAGGACCAAGTTCAGGGATCCAGAATCAAGGTAAGGGATAGAGGAAGCTAGAGTATCCAAAACCTCAAGCCAGGGCCTCATAAAGAACACGAGAAACAAGAAAGTAATATTTAGACTATATAAAGGACTAAAACACCAAATAACCCAATTTTAAAAATGAGCTACTGAAATGAAAAGATAGTTCTTAGAAGAAGAAATACAAATGACCAAATATATGAAAAAATGTTCAGTATCATTAGTAATTAGGGAAACGGAAATCAAAACTACGCTGGGAATCCATCTAACTCCAGTTAGAATGGGAATCATCAAGAATACAACAATAACAAATGCTGGTGATGGTATGGTGAAATAGGAACTCTTACATACTGTTGATGGGATTGTAAATTACTGCAATCACCTTGGAGACCAATATGGAGGTCCCTCCAAAGACTGGGAATGGAACCACCACATAACCCAGCTATACCGCTTTTATCTTTCCAAAGGGATTGAGGCTAGAATACAATAGTGATACATACATACTCATGTCTATAGCAGCGTGATTCACAATAGCCAAATTATGGAATCAATTTAGGTGTCCATCAACAGATGAATGGATAACAAACCCCTGGCATATATGTACAATGCTACTTTACTCAGCCATAAAGGAAAACAAAATTATGTCATTTGTAGGAAAATGAATGGAACTACAGAATATTATGCTAAGCAAGATCAGCCAGTCTCAGAAAGTCAAGAGTCATATGTTTTCTCTTATATATGGAAGCTTGAGAGAAAATAGGGAACAAAAGAGTCTTCGGCAAGTGAGAAAAAATGGTAAAATAGTGGAAGGAGACTGGGGTAGGAAGATGGGGAGGAGAAAATGTATTGAGGAAAAGGAACAGTTCACATAAGGTAGCTTCATACAAGATTTTACTACCAATCTCACTAACATGTATGGGAAAGGAGGAGCGTGTGTGCCTATAGGAGTGAGGGGCGGTATACAGAGAGAAATACAAGTACGGCGTGCGTGTATGTTTTTATCACTTTGAATTTCACTATGATGTATAATCACATTGCATTAATAAAAGTATAAAAATAAAATAAACAGGAAATTGTTGCCTTGCCCTTAAGGAGAGCAGATATTTTTCTTTATATATTTATTTACTAGATAGAAAGCAGCCATAAGAGTTCAGACTCTAGGAATGACCACTTCTGATTGGCATGGGAGCAGAGGGGACTTTTTTTTTTTGTTTTGAAGATTTAAAGAAGTTTATTAAAAAGATAGAAATACAGAAAATAGAAATACAGAAAATAGTTACAGCCCCATGCCAAAATGGCATGAGGGGGGAGAGTGACCCCGGCCAACTCACCACTCCCCCGGACTTTTTCTGTTTTAACAGTAGAATTCAAAGTTGCCACATCTACCTGCAATTTATTTTGGATGTAATCAATTCATTTGCAGGAAGACTGGGCATTCTAATAGTGTTCAGTGTGATATCAGGAAGTCATAAAGTGAGAGAAGTAAGTGTCATTGTGTAACTTGTGCAGCAAAGAAAGAACAGCCCCCAAATTGCTCAGGTTTGTGTGATACCACAGTGCAAGTTAGGGCAGGCTGACATCATACGCGAAAATGTGTTCTTGCCTCACTCCCATCCCAGCAAGACCTTGGATAACCTTTGCTTTGGTGATATATAACCTTTGTTTGGAGATAAATACTAAGAATATTTTTTAAATGTTAAAGGATAATTAAGGACAAAGTAAGTGAAAAATATTCCCTAGCACTTTCATTATTGATCCTTACTGTTTTTGTAACTTATTCTAACACTCATAGCTTTTTTCAGAGAAAATATTTCATATATATGCAAAATTAAACTTAATACTTAGTAAATACATATTACTCTTGTGACAATTATCTTGGTTTTTTTTAGAATTTTGTTGGTGCAATATAGATATAAATCAAAGTGAGTTTCAGAGTGATACTTTGATATATGCACACAACATCTCTCGGTGTATTTTCCTCCTTCTAAGCCGACCTACCCCACTGCCGCCGCATCCTCCTTGTGCCTGCTCGTCAGGTTGGTAGTGATGGGCGGTCTGCTTTGTTCCTCAAGTCCTCAAGCCTCGTCGTATCTCCATCCTCATCCTCCTTTCCACTATTCTATTTGTCTCAATTATTACAGAATTCCTTTTCTTTCCTATTTTCTCTCTAACTTGTACATATGAGAGAAAACATATGACCCTTGACTTTCTGAGACTAGCTGACTTAGCATAATGTTTTTCAGAAAAGTGTAATATTTAAAAATCCATGCTGAAGATATGATCAGATAAATTAAAGAGAATAGGATGGTTTTACTTTCATAAATTGAGAGATCACTTTACTTCCCCAAACCTAGCGATCACTTAGATTAGAGGAAAACTGAGTGTTACTTAAATAAGACTAAATAATGATAAAGATTTTGCAAACTTACAGTGATTCTTCTAAGGAATGAATCCTGAGCACAACATTGTGTAGTGTGGAGACTATGTCAGAAATTGTAAGGTCTGTTTAAAAAAAAAGACCTGTTTTGATTGAGAAGTCTCAACTCCTGAGGAATAAACATCAAATTATTTCTGTTTGCCAGTGAACACTGCCTCCTAGAGGCTCGGTAGGACTTTCCTGCCATGAATCCATTGCTCTTAAAACCATCATGGGTCCAGTTCTGTCACCTTTCAATCACATTGACTTAGAAGAAATTGGTGTTGGGAGAAAGTGACTTCTCTTTCATATTTCAGTCTCCCATTTGACTCCAGATTCCTTCCTTCCACACCCTGCTCTCGACCTTGTGGCCCATGCCTACAGTGGCGGGTACGCCTGTGGGATTTTCCAGGTCTGCTCTCACCCCCTACCTCTGTGGCTAGGGCTAGGAGGAGAGGGTGGGAGCTGCTGTCTTCCTGTGGCCTCAGCCTAGGGCTGACTTCCATTGGAGAACCCACACTGCTCTGACTCCCACTGACAGGCCTCTCTCCCTCCTTGGGATGAAGGTCCCAAGGCTTGTCTTCCTGTGGGGCCCTTGTGGTGGCCCCTTGATGGCTCTGTGGGTGTCATGGAAACCAGGATAATTCTGTAGGGTTCTTCGCTTATGTGACAGAATAGAATTTCAGCATGAGTCAGTCAGAGAAAAAGACAGGTTTTATTTAGGAAAGTGAGGGAGGAGGGGGTGAGGGGGGACACCCAGCAGGAGAGTCTGGATGGGATGGCACAGTGGAGGTCTGGACTTCCTCTTAATCTTCAGGTTTCTGGCATCCAAGGGAGGTGGATGGTCTTTCTTCATGGATCCTTTGTTTACTAAGCAGCTCAGGAGTCTCAGGTGGGGAGAGGGACCCTAGTGATTAAGGGTGTGGGTTCTTTGAGGCTTTGCTGAAAACGTAACACACTCTATAGAGTGGAGTTAGAAATGATGAATTTTCTAGATCTTAAAATTAGATTTTCTTTTTCCTTTATAGTTCATCATCTCTTTTCTATCTTTTATTCTATCCTACCTCATGGGGACCTGCACCTGGAAGTCTAGTGCATGACTTACAGGAAAAACTCCATTTCATCTTCCTGGCTCTATTTTCTTTCCAGAGGTCTGGAACTCAGTTTGCCAGCTCTCTTTTTACTGTCCCTTTCTTTAGCTCCACGAGTACTAGATCCACTTTGGAGACAAGAAACAATCACCAGTCCCCAACTTGATGAACTGAATTATCAGGGTGACTGCTCTTAAAGAAAGGGAGTTTGGAGCCAGGAGTGGTGGTGCACGCTTGTAATCCTAGCATTCTGGAGACAGAGACTGGAGGATCGTGGTTCACAGACAGCCTCAGCTACTTAGTGAGGCCATTTGCAACTCAGTGAGACTGTTTCAAAAATAAAAAGACTAAAGAATAGGGCTGGTGGTGTCTCAGAGGTACAATGCCCCTGGGTTCCATCCCCAGTACCACAAAAAAAGGAGTTTGGGAAGAAAAGAGAGCCACCACTTTGTTAACTTCCCCCAAAAGATACTTTCTTCTTAGTGCCTAACCTGCCAGCTTCTTCATTATTTTATTCTGACCAAAGCCAAAAAAATAGTTTCACTTCTTTTTGCCTTGTAGAAAGATTAGGATGCCTTTGGTAAGGCCCTGGAGATCTGAGTTTCTGTACTCAAAGCATAATCTTTGGAATCATTTTGTTTTGTAAAGGATGATGTCTTCCTTCCTGTAATATTGAAATTTATTGTGTTTGGAGGCACATTCTAACACATTTGAAATAGAGGTCTAGAAAAGTTAAGAAATGCGTCCAAAGTCTTGTAGCTAGTAAGTGACCGAACCAAAGTAAATCTGGGTAGTCTGGTGACAGAGTCTGTGTCCTGTGGCCTGCTACTTCAGGCTTGTGAGATTCAGTGCCTAGCCATGGTTCGTGGGGGAAGAATCTTTAGGCATTCAGCTCTGGACCTTAGGGGACGGATCTTGGAACATTCCTCTTACAGTGAGAATTACAACTCAGTGACCTGAAGCTTCATTAAGGCTTGGTGTCAGCCAGGCATGGTGGTGCACATTTGTAATCCCAGTACTTAGGAGGCTAGGACAGGAGGATCACTGGTTTCTGCCAACATCAGCTACCTAATGAGGCCATCCTCAAGTTAGTGAGACCCTGTTTCAAAATAAAAAATAAAAACTAGGGCAAGCTGTGCATAGTGGTGCACACTTGTAATCCCAGCATTCAGAAGGCTGAGACAGGAGGATCACAGGTTTGCAGCCAGCCTCAGCTACTTAATGAGGTTCTCTAAAACTTAGTGAGACCCTGTTTCACAATAAAGACTAAAAAACAGGGTTGGGGTATAGCTCAGAGGTAGAATGCCCCTGGGTTCTACCTCCAGTACCACACAAAAATAAATAAATAAATAAATAAATAAACAAAAAATAGGGCTAAGGGTATAACTCAGAGGTAGAATGCCCCTGAGTTAAATCCCCAGTACTTACAGGAAGCAAGAAAAAATCCCCAATAACTACAGAAAGTAAGAAAAAATAAAAGCTTGATGTCAGCCATAAGCCAGTGGCAAAACCTAGATCAAAAGCTTATTGAAACATAAGTATTTTAGTGTACTCTCATTTTATGGTCCAATTAGCCAAAAACTGTTAAATTTATGAAGTATTATATAATTTAGCGGCATTGAGCTAGTTTTTTCAATCTATTGCATGCAAAGATAATCAACAGTAGATTGATTAGATGAATAAAGAATTTTTTTTAATGATGCTAACAGCCTGATATAGTGGCACATGCCTCTAATCCCTAGAAGGCTGAGACGGGAAGATCTCAGGTTCAAGATCAGCCTCAGTAACTTAGTAAGATGTTTTTCCAAATAAAAAATAAAATGGGTTGGAAGTATAGCTTGGAGTATGTCCCTGGGTTCAATCCTCAGTACTAAATAATAATGATGGTGATGATGATGAGGATGATGATGATGATGGCATACTTATTAGTGGTAAATGTTTAGGAAAGCAGAAACAGATGAATATACCTAGGGTACTCTTCATGATATATTATTATTTGGTCAATCTTCACAATCTTCAGTAAACCTAAAATCTCCTAGAAACTAGAAACAATTTATTGGTAAGACAGTGGTACACATGGTTAATTTCAAGTGCTTAATGCAGCATGGAATACCTCCATAATACTTCTGCATTTTCTGATCTGCTTTGTTGATTCTTTCTCTATTAAGATGGGAGAGACCCTCGCAGCAGTAGAGACCTCGGGATCCTCTAGCCTGCTGAATTAGCAGTTAAGGACTAGCTACCTCAGTAAACATGTGTAGTAGTTTTTCATCTTGTGTCAGTCCAATTCAGGCTGCTCAAGAGATGGACTGTCTTGCAGACTTTTACTGTGAAGGATGCAGAGGGAACAAAGTAGCCATGATAAACAGGAATCAGCATACTCAACAGAACCTTGGAGATGTTCACCTCCAGCTTGTCTGTCTCCGCAGCCTACTTCCTTTATTGATAATGTATTGATCTGCTTTCATCTACTAAAATTAGAAACTCTTCATCAGTTACATTTTCCTGGAGGGTTAGCATGGTGAACTGTAAAGGACATAGATGTTGAAGTCTGACTGATGTGGATTTTATTTTTTTATTTTTTTTATTTTGTGGTACTGGGGTTCCTGGGAGCCCTTCTACCTCCGGGTTACACTCCCAGACCTATTTTTTATGTTTATATTTGGAAACATGGTCTCTTAAGTCAGAGCTGTTGGCTTCAAACCTGTGTGATCCTCTTGTCTCCGCCTCCCAAGCGCAGGGATTACAAGCGTGCGCCACCATGCCCGGTTCTGATGTGGATTTTATATTTCAGTTTTGCCACTTGCTGGCCACACAACTTTGGAAGAATAATTTAATATTTTTCTTGTGCATGAAAAAGTTTGTAATTTACTAGGTTATAGAGAGAATTAATATTTTATAAGTAATACATCTTAATCATCTTTTTTGGCATTATTTCTTTTTTTCTTTTATTGGTGAATTATAGTTTCACATCATAAAGTAAATCATATTGACAATGACATATATAGACACGGTACTTCCTGCACCTCCCACCTCCCCAATTCCCTCCCTCCCGATACCAAGTACTCAGATTGATGATGTTAACCATCTTTTGAAGATGAAAAAAATGAGACTCTAGGAGGTAACTTATCTTGTCCAAAATACAAGTTTGGATTTCCAAAGGAAGCCTACAGACATTTTTTTTTAAGTGATAACAAGGAGAAGGCTTACACATTGTTATGCATACATGCAGAGAGTTTCTCTGATTTTCCTCTTTTGAACCAGAACACTGGGTGGCACACACTTGTAATCCCAGTACTTGAGAGGCTGAAATGGGAGGATTGCAGGTTTGAGGCCAATCTCAGCAACGTATTAAGACATGGTTTCAAAATAAAAAATGAAATAGAGCTAGGAGTATAGCTCAGAGGTAGAATATCCCTGGCTTCAATCTCCAACAGCACACATACACACACACACACACACACACACACACACACACACACACACACTCAACAGCACACACACACACACACACACACACACACACACACACACACAATGAATGTCAAAGCTTAATCTCATCATTCCAGCCTTATAAGTTTTAACATTTTTTCTTCCAATCACAAATATTATCATTATTCCTTAAAAAAGAGATTGACTTAGTATATTTATTTCTGAATTTTAATATTTACTTAGCATTTTTAACTTTTCAAAAGGAATTGCATTTGCTTGTAAGTTAAAACTAAAGGCAGTCAGACTAAGAAAAAATGAGAAATAGACCATCTAAACAATGCAGAGAAAATATTAAATATCCACAAGAAAATTGATTTGTGTACCTATATTCTAAAATATTATGTTTTGTGGCAGCTAAAAAAAGAAATATAGAATGTTTAATCTACAGTTATAAATTACAGTTTCTAACAATGTCACAAGCATGTAAAGTAAACTGCCCGTGTTTTTCTAAAGGTGTACTTAAGCAATTTTCAAACATACAAATTCATGTGCAGCCTCTTAAACTGGAGTTTCATCCAGTGCTAAGATAATGATAATCTGAATCCACCTCCTCAGCTCTGCCCTTATAATATATAAACAGCCAGGTACAGAGGAGCCGATGCTACAGGACCAACAAGATTGTAGCAGATAGCTAACTGGAAGGGAATTGTGAGCTGTGTCTCAGTGTAAAAAATCGAGCGTCACATCCTTTGACATGAGGCTGTCATGGAGATAACCTTTTCTATTAAAAGTATGAGAGATGTGTGAGTGGTGGCACATCCCTGTAATAATAGAATGCTCCAATTTAATTAGGTCCTGGAACCAGGGCTCTTTCTACAAAGGTCTTTTTTGAGGACCTAAAATGAAGCCCAACCAGCATTAATATTGTTAGGCTTCTTTCTCCAAATTGTCCTTTTACTCTGACAGTACTTGAAAGGCTGAGACAGAAGGACCACAGGTTTGAGACCAGCCTCAGCAACTTAGTGAGATTCTCAGCAACTTAAATGGACTCTATTTCAAAACAAAAAATAAGAGCCGGGTGTGGTTGTGCACACTTGTAATCCCAGTATTTATGTGGCTGACAGGAGGATCACAGGTTTGTGGCCTGCCTCAGCTACTTAGTGAGGCCCTCTGCAACTTAGTGAGACCCCATTTCAAAATAAAGAAAAATAGGGCTGGGGTGTAGTTCAGAGGTAGAATGTTTCTGGTTCAATCCCTAGTACCATAAATAAATAAATAAATAAATAAATAAATAAATAAATAAATAGGCTGGAGCTTTAGCTCAGAGGTAGAATACCCCTTGCCTCGATTTCTAGTAACACACACACACATACACACACACACACACACACACACACGTTAACGGTTATATGATTATATAATTTTTTGTCAAAACAGATATGCTTTTGACAAGAAACACCAACAGAGACAGCCCCTGGCAAACTGGGAAGAGTAACTATAGGTTTAAGTAGCCATTTGTTCTAGACGCCAGCTAGAAGAGCAGTTATTGTGACTGCTGAGGACATACTTGCACTTTCACCCATATAGAACCTTCTTCACTAAGCATAAGCTCAGTTGCATGGATCCCTAGAAAAGAAATCAGTATTTCTTTACAAAGAACTTTCAGAGCGGGGTGTGGTAGCGCACGCTTGTAATCCCTGTGCTTGGGAGGCTGAGACAGGAGGATGGCTCAGGTTCGAGGCCGGCCTCAGCTGGCTTAAGAGACCCTGTTTCCAAATAAAATAGGTCTGGGAATGTAGCCTGAAGGTATAAGGCCCCTGGGTTCCATCTTCAGTACCACACACACAAAAAAAACTTTCAATAATGTAATGCATTTATAAGAAATTTATTTGATTCCATTGATAATATCACCAAGTTCTTAAGGAAACCCACATTTCTCTTAAAAAGAAAAATCAAACATGATCTTATAATTTTTTTTTTTTTTTTTTTTTTTTTGGTGCTGGGGATTGAACCCAGGGGCATTCTACCTCCCAGCTACAACCTCAGCCCTATTTTTTATTCTTTATTTTAAAACAGGGTCTGACTAAGTTGCAGAGGGCAACCTTGTGATCCTCCTATCTCAGCCTCCAAGTACTGGGATTACAAGCGTGCACCACTACGCCTGGCTAATCTTATACAATTTATAAAGAAAAAATACCTCAAAGTATGACTTTTTTCCTAGGAGTCACTCTCCCAATTGGAATTTCTATCACCACTGAAATTCTCAGGCTAGCCACGTGGGGGCTCTGTGAAAACAGCTCTGCATACATTTTCTTTTCAGAATTGTCCCCCATCTTTATTTATGTATTTGTTTGTTTTAACAGCACTGAGAATTGAACCCAGGGCCTTGCACATACTAGATAAGCTCTGAGCTACATCTTCAGCCTTTTTTGTTTCTTCATTTTGAGACAGGGTCTTGTTGAATTGACTAGGCTGGCCTCAAACTAACAATCCTCCTGCCTCGGCCTCCTGATTAGATGGGAGTACAGGTTTGTATTTTGTATCACTGTAGCCAACCATCTTAACCATTTAAACAAAATTTATTAAAAGCCTCAGAGATTACAGATGATTAATACATGGAAAGTGGCAAATATGTGTTGAAATATTTGCAATATTGAAACTGACAATGGTAAACAGCCTTTGAAGTGGATGTTTAAAGGGTTAAAATAGAGCTATTAACTTAATTATTGTATATAATCAATTAATATATTAATAGTGGTAGTCAAAGGAATCTTTATTCATATCACACCTCTACCACTCAAACTCTCTTAAAAACTTAATGCTTCTTATTTTAAAGGTGTGAATATCCCTGGAGACACGTGCATGTTATAAGTCTATGAATGGCTCCGCTAAGTTTTAAAATGTGAACTGTATATATCATAGTTTAACTGTGACATGCATTATAGAATTGTTTTTATTTTGGTGGTACTGGGGTTCCTGGAAAGCCTTCTACCTCTGGGCTACACTCCCAGACACCAATTTTATACTTCTTTATTTGGAAACAGGGTCTCTAAAACCATCGCGGCTGGCTTCAAACCTGTACGATCCTCCTGTCTCCGCCTCCCAAGTGTGGGGATTACAAGCGTGCTCTACCATGCCCGGCGCTTTATGGAATTTTTAAATACCTTCCAAATCATATTGGTTTCAACTTGTTAAATAAAAGCTAATTTATTGACAAATTAAACTGTAGGAAAATGATTAAATATAACAATATAATAATGCCACTCTCCAATTCAAGGGTTTATGCCTTTACACCAAAATAACTCTCAGGTATTAGTGGAGTCCTGTAGAAAACTGGCAGGTCTTAAACTAAGTTCATCCTTCAATCATCAACCAATGAATAAATCAATAAAAGTTTCTTTTGAACTGCTTGACTTTTTTTTTTTTTTTTTTGTACTGGGGGTGGAACCTAGGGACTTTTCTACCTCCGGGCTATACTCCCAGACCTATTTTTATATTTTATTTGGAAACAGGGTCTCACTGAGTTGCTGAGAGCCTCACTAAGTAGCTGAGGCTGGCTTCGAACCTGCGCGATCCTCGTCTCAGCCTCCCAAACGCTGGGATAACAAGCGTGTGCCACCACGCCCATCTAGCTTGACATTTCTAAATCAGAAGAATTTACACCAAATCCTAGATTTGCCGCTTTTCTGAAACAACTGGAGTGTTTGTCAGAATTGGGCCTGACAACCTCCATGTGGACTAAAACTGAGTAGGCCCTCAGCACAGCTGTTCTTTAAGGTATCTTCCTGGTCTTGATGAGCATGTAAGTTTACCGCCCCTACTCTAGACACTTAATGACTTCTCCAGCGCAACCTGCGCTCTCCCTCCAGATGAACGTTCAGGCCACATCACAGCGAATGAATTGCAGCCTGCTACTAGGTGAGACCCTCCCGCAGGCCCTCACTGGCTCTGTGGCCTGGCCCTGAGGCCCCCCACTCTGGCCTCTGCCTGCTGGTTTTTTGTTTTGTTTGCATTTTTGTTTTTCACCTTACTTCACCTTACTTTCCACCGCTAGGTACTTTCTTCTGGTCAAGGGAGTTTGAACACTGACATATCTAACTTTTACATGACTAAATCCGTACCGCTTTGTGTTTAAATGGTATATGACCAAGGCTTATCTCAGCTGGGGGACAACTAACTCTCGTTTGGCTTGGATGCCACATGTTCGTGGCATAAATTTTTAAACTTATTTGCCAGTCGGTAATTATTTGTCAAATGAGAACACTTTCCTTGTTCCAGTATAGTTCATGTAACTAACACCTGAGGCACAGATGTTGATATTTATATTTGTATTTTAATTAGCTATATGATCGGTGTGTGCATTAAAATACCGATTTTTGTGAGGTATCTTAATTGTTCGAAACTCCAGAGTCTTTTGTATCATCAAATATTTGACCTTCCTGTTAAAGCTTTTCCCTCTGTAATTACCATGATGTTGCTGGATTCTTAATAGCTCTCGCCAGTATAATAATGCAGAAAGTACTGTGGAATACCTGTGCTATATCTTTATTGACATTTTAATAGCATCGTGTATAAACTCTATGAGAAGCTGTTACTTGAAAACTATAGTGCGGTGTTAAATTCAGGTTGGCAGGGTAAGAAATGAAGCTGGCTGTGAACACTCCAGCTCACAGAAGTCTTTCAAAATATTACAACACAGTTTCAGTTAACAGTTTATTAGGTTGGTCATGGCGCATGGTTACTAACTGAAGAGCATGCGCTCACATTCAGAACAGGTTGCGTAAGCTGTACTTGGGAGGCTGAGACAGGATGGCGGGTTCAAGGCCAGCCTCAGCAACTGAGCAAGGCCCTCAGACACTCAGTGAGACCCTGTTTCCAAATAAAAGAGCCTGTACGTGGCTACATAGATTCCGTGGTGGAGGGAGAGGCTGGAGGATCACTCGCGACTTCTGGGCCTCGCCCTGGTGTTTCTTTGCACCTGCTTCAGCATCTCAGAAAAGCGGACCCAGGAATACCTGCAGCTGCCACAGTTGGTCAGCGTACACATTCATAAAGTTCAAGTCAGATTGTTCTTTCCTTTTCACATTTTAAATGTGTTGCCAGTAATTCTAGAACAGATTTACAGCACAATAACATCCTCATTATTCCCCTGGAGGGAATCTTTAATTGTCTGAAAAGACAGAAACAATTGCATTCTTATAAATATATTCATTGAAATGTACATAAATCCAGTTATTCATTACAGCGATGTCAGTAAGAGCTGCAGAGATAACATGCTTGACCTGTGCTCAGGGTGGAGGAGAAACCACCTCCTGGCTCTTTAAATCTCTCAGTGGACTGTGGCAGCAGAGAGCGCCCTGAATGAGCAGCACGTAAACTTAGTGTCTGTTAAGGCGCTTGGGTAATGTGCAGATTTTATTTTTATTGGACTCAGTTTTTTTTCCTGTCCATTTCTTAGTATGTCTTACTGTAATAAAAGGGTACAAAGAGTAACAAGGTGACCGAGTCTGAGAATCCAGTCCTCGGGCACAACCATGAAGTGGCCTTTCCATTCCTCAGTCTCTTGTTTGGTCTAGATTAGGTTTCATGTATCTGTGTTTACATGGAATTAATAACTTAGACCTTCACAGCTTTTGATCATGCCTTCTTTTTTTTTTTTTCTTTTCTTTCTTTCTTTCTTCTTTTTTTTTTTTTTTTTTTTGTTACTGGGAATGGAACCCAGGGGCATTCTACTGGCTAGACCCCAGCCCTATTTTTTTTATTTTGAAACAAGGTCTCACTCAGTTGTGGAGAGCCTCACTAAGTAGCTGAGGGTGTCCATGAACCTGCGATCCTCCAGTCTCAGCCTCTCAAGTACTGGGATCACAAGTGTGAGTCAGCATGTCAGACCTTTTGATCACTTCTTAACTCTTCCCCTTCTTTCTCTTTCTAGATTGCTTTATTTCCAAACCTCTATTGAGCACTGAATATACAGGGAATTTTTGGTTAGTTATCAGAATGTTATTACAGATTATTCATTATTTTTAAAAGGATCTCAGAATCTGATTGGAATAATACAGTTTAGTTAAACAGACCCTGAGATAAAAGTTATTTAGGACGTAAAGAAACCACCCGTAAGGGAGCTTGCAGGTTCATTGGTTTCCTGGAGCTTCTTTGGGGCCCCAGAGATAGATCAGACGTGGAGGTGTCTGCAGGACCGTGCTCTCTCTGAAGGCGCTTACCTAGCTCAGGCGCCTGGGACTCAGCTGCCTTTACCAGGTCTTCTCCCTGTGGGTCTTCACATCACCTTCTGTCAGTATGGGTCTGCCTCTGTGGCCAAATCCCTCCCTTTTTACAAGTTATAATAGACGAGGGCTCACTCTAATGATCTCATTTCAGTCTGATTACTCTATAAAGACTTTTACCAAATAAGATCACATCCTGAGGGACTTGGGGATTAGAACTTCAGTATATCTTTTTCGGGAGACACAGTTCAACCTATAATAACAGATAAGAGAATGAAGACAACGTATGAATTTAATGTCAGTAAACGCTGGAACAATTGTGAAAACAAAATCTTCAGCCATTCCATTAAGTGGGACAGGGTGCCAGAGTACACATCTATCACCCCCATCAGCCATAGGGGAGGTAATATGAATTCCCTTCCCTCCCACACTTTAGAAGCAAAACTTAGTTGTCATAGAAAGCTGTCAGGCAAAGAATGCAAGTGTTGGGAGCTAGAAAGTGTGGTCTGTGCTAAAATAGAGGAAGGATATTTGTGATGGACACCAATAACATCCATAATAATATCTGAAATGATATTTGAATAAGCATGTAACCCCCTGTGCTAACGAAATTCAAAGCAGGACAGAAGGTGCTAACTAGTGGAGGAATTTGGTCTTCTCTCAAGAAAGGGATGCATGTTGTGAGCTAGTCAGAAGCCCACTGAGGAAGAAAGACTGAGGAAGTGTGCCTGGTAGATCAGGGAAGGGAACTTCCAGCTACAGGGCTGTCTCATTCTAAGGCAAGATTGTATCTTTTAGGCTCCCCTCTGCTCTAGGTGAAAGTCTACATTTCTTAGTGTGGTGTTCATGATTTAGCCACTGCTTATTTATCCCATATCTTGTTTGTACTAGTTTATGTTGGTGTTTTCTGTAGAAACTAAACCATGATTGGTTTCCTAGGATAGAAATATATAGGAGTTAGCTAGCCGAGCATGGTGGCGCTCTCTTTTAATCCCAGCATTTGGGAGGCTGAGATTGGAGGATCCCGGTTCGCAGACAGCCTCCGCTACTTAGCGAGGCTCTCTGCAACTCAGTGAGACCCTGTTTCAAAATAAAGAATAAAAAATAGGGCAGGGGGTATAGCTCGGAGGTCAAATGCCCCTGGGTTCCATCCCCAAACCCACAAGAAGAAAAAAAAAAAAAGGGAAATATATAGGAATTAGCTGAAAGAAAGGGGAGGTAGAGGGAAAAAGAGCACATCAAGGAGGGAAGGAGGAAGGGAACAAGGGAAAGAGAGAGAAACACAAAGCAATGAGGGGGGAGGGAGGAGAGAGGAGAGAAGGGGAGGGGAGGAAGCTGGCTGGTCGGTGAAGGGAAGGAGCTGAGCTACCTGATAGGAAGCTGTGGCTGCAGGGTTAAGGCTGTGGCCTCCATTTCACTGTAGTGTGTCACTTTGATCAGTTTACTCTCACTGGCTTTCACCGGGAAATAAAAGAACTGAACTTTGCATTTAATCTCTATGATGATAAAGTTGTAAATTTTTTTCCCCAGCAGCTGAGAGTGGTTTTAAGATATGATCAGGGCAGGGTAGATTCTGAAGGACCACCTTGGAGTCTCTTATTTAAAAACAGGTGTGAGGTTTTGTTTGAAAGAAAATTAAAGTGATGGATTTTGTTTAGGAACGATTTGGATACTTAATGCCTGCATTCTTCCTGTTTGTGGAAGTATCTGCCTTTTGTAGACATGTGTTTGCTGTTCCATAGGCATGGTGTATATCACCTGATACTACATCACCTCTTTGAAAAATTCTACTCATTTTTAGTGTTTAGGAAAGAGCAATGACATGCACATATTTATTTGAAGTTCTTAAAATATCTATATTGTTAATATGATATGATTAGTTATCAATGACACCCCCCAGTAAAAGGTCCAGGGAAGTCTTCTGTGGATTAACATGGAGAAGATAAACAACCATTTGGGCTTATGAGCCTAATGAGTACTAAGCTCTTGCTGAGTCCCATATTTCCTCTGTCCTCAGGAATACCAGAATACTGGAAGAGGAAGGAAGGAAATGTTAAATCATAATATCTCATTGAGGTCTGGCGATATCATAGATGAAAGAATAATAACACTGCCCAATTTTATTAATAGAAATTGCAAAAAAATTCTCAAAAATTCTTTAAATTTTAACATTTCAAACTTGAGTATTGTTGGTAATTTTACTCTTTAGAAATTTTATTCTTTAGCCAGGCGTGGTGGCGCATGCTTGTAATCCCCGTGCTTGGGAGGCAGAGACAGGAGGATCGCTCAGGTTCGAAGCCAGCCGCGTGCGCTGGCTTAGGAGACCCTGTTTCCAAATAAATATGTAAAAATAGGTCTGGGAGTGTAGCCCGGAGGTAGAAGGGCTTCCAGGAACCCCAGTACCACCAAAAAAAAAAAAAATTACTCTTTATTTTAATTAATTGTTTCTTCCTCTTAAAAAAAAGGTGATAAGAAACAGATGAAATTCTAAGTACATGCAGAAATAATATAAATAATAACAACACTAGTGACAAACATCTATTGATCTCTTTTCCTCTCCGTATTACATTACCACAAGTTTACCTGCATTATCTCAGTGTGTGCTCATAATAACCTTACAAAGCAGATTCTCTAATGTTCATTTTACAGCTAAGTATTTATTTCCATAAGACATGGAGAAATTATGTGACTTCCCCTTGACCGCAAGGGGTAAGGCGCAGAGCTGAGTGAGGAATTCATGCTTTTAAACAGATGGGATACGTTTATAACAGTTGATAAGCAAGCACTTGATGGATGTGAATCATGAATGATGTAAGGACAGAAATAACAGAGTGAAAAGCTGAGGGAAGGGGAGATTGAATATTGATAGTTCAGCTGGATTTATATTGCGTGGGAATACTCCAAGATCGTGTAGAGGGACAAAGGATGCTTTTATTCCATTCAGTTCACTCTCAAGTGTGGTTTTATATATGCAGGTGAAGGCCATGGAGAAACTCAGATTGCAGGAAGGATGTAGACAACCTCTTTTCTTGGGATATTTAGGAGCAGTTGAGAGACACACAAGTGAGATAAATGATTCATTATCTTTTTGCATATTTGTAGTTTCCAATGTTCCCTTTAAATCTGGAGTTAGCCAAGATAAAAAATGCTTGGCCTCGTTCATTTTCTTCATTGCTTTCCAGGTACATCCTTGGCAGATTGTGTATTTGTGATTTGATGAAATGTTTCATTGCATTTCACTGACTGTAACAACAGAATCTTCTTTTTCAGGTCATTCAGAATTATAATTAATGCTATGTTTGAATCTCAGTCAATATCCATTGGTTTTGACATCATGCATTTTCAGATTTTTCTATTGACTGTACTCAGATTCATTCCCTCAGCCAACTCAGATATGAGTCCAGCTATTTATAAAGAAACCATTTAGCTCTTTCTCCTCTTTTGTTTTTATGATAATCTTTCTCTGCATGCAGAAGCAAATTATTTAGTTTCTCCAAGCCTGTTTTCTATTTTGTAAGATGGAGATGATAATAGTTCTTATATCTTAGAACAATGTGGGATTAAATAAGTCTTACTATCCCTAGCAGATTTCCTGAGGTCCTGGTAGTCATAAATAACTGCTATTACACATCTCCATTCAGATATGTAGTAGGCATTGCAGATCTAACATGTTCTAGATTTTGTTCTTGAATTTTTTCCACATGTAATCTCTTCCCCTGACGTTTTCATTTTTTGTAATTTACCCAGGTGCTGGGGTTAAAAACATATGAGTCACCCCCTGAATCTTCTCTTTCACTTATATCTTACAGCCAATCCAATAATAAATTCTGTGAGCTCTGCATGTAGAATAAAGCTGGGAGTGGTGGTGCACACCTATAACCCTAGTACTTGGGAGAGTGAGACAGGAGGATCATAGGTTTGAGGACAGTCCCAGCAAGTAGTGAGACTCTTGTCAATCTAGGAACACCCTGTTTCAAAATAAAAATAAAATAGGTCTGGGGGTATAACTCAGACGTAGAATGTCCCTGGGTTCAATCCCCAGTGCCACAAAAGTAAATAAATAAATAAGTGCTGAATCCAACCACTTGTTATCATCCCAGTGCCAGCCACCATCCTCTTCACAAGGCAGTTTCTCTCTGGCTTTCCTGCCCATGGTGATATGATCAGTTATAAACTATCTGTGAGTAAAAAACACTCCGTGGAGAAGGTACAGAAAAGTTTTCTATGGATTAACATGCTATTAACCTATACAGATGTTTTCCCTCCCAACGGCGGCTGGAGGAATCCTGTTTATCTTCATTTAGACTATGTCTCTCCCCGGTTAAAATATGCTCCTGGAGTCTCATTCCATTAAGAACAAAATCCACAGGATTTCTCACCAATGATTTGCCCCTGCGGCATCTGGCCCCAGCCACAGGTACATTGATGCCACCCGCCAGCCCCCTTGATCTTAGTTACATCAAGCTCAGCTCGTTCTGCCTCAGTGTCTCTCTCTGAACTTGATATTCTTTATACTCAGAATATTCTCCCATAGATATTTGCATGACTTGCTGTCTCTCTCTGTTTGTATCTTTGTTCACATTCACTTGCTTATAGAGGGACTGAGTTGAGTCTTTTTAGGATAATTTATCTTTTTACAAAAGTACTCCCACACCCTAGTTACTCTCCAACCGCTTACTCAGCGACCGTAGCATCTATTATTTATTATGCAATCTGTTTACTTGTTTATGTGTTCTCTCCCATCTAGGATGCACACCTCTTGAGCTTAGGGACTTTACCTTATTCAACAAGATATCCCCAGTGCTTAGGACAGTAACTGGTACATGGTAAATTTTCAATACAAAATTATCCAAAATATGAATAGATAAATAGAAAGATATAACATACCCCTCGGAGTTCACCGAGTCATCATACATGTTAGCTGTTATTGCTATACCATTTTCTACTGATAAACATTAGGAAATCGGAGCCTATTATACTCTCTTTTAACATGGACAACACATACGTATTCCTCATTAAACCTGTGAGGCCAGTATTTCTGTTTCACAGATGGGGTAAAGACTGAAAACTCATCCTTAATCACATTATCATGGAAGCTCAGAGTTGACCTAAAGTATGTTTCTATGTATAGGAATAATGTAATAGGAGATAATTTAAATAAAAAGACACCTCTTTTTAATAACAAGAGTTGATTTGGCTGACATCACCGATGGAGCAAGTGCCTATTCTTTTACTACATAATATTTATGTCTGGAAGAAGAGAAAAAATAATCCCTGAGAGCAAGGGCCATGTTTTAATCCATAGTATTTAACATGCTAGCACCAGACATGTTCTAATATCCAGTGTTATTCTTCTAACGCTCCATCTGCCTCTCAACTCACTGCCAAAACCCAGCCTCAGTGCTTTCTTCTTTTGAGTTTGTAGCTTTCTTAAAATTAATTTTCTGCTTATGTGGCATGGGTAGTTGTTATCTAAACCAATTTGAAATAATTTTGCTCACAGAAATTTACCATGCGTAAGCACTGGATAAAATTCTTCTTTTTTTCTTGGCTCAGTTGTGCTCTGAGGCAGAAAACTACTGTGGGAGATAAAGTAGGTAGCAAAACAGCTGGAAGAAGTGGAGGGGTGGGAAGAAAGTGAGAGAAATGGCTCGAAGAAAGAAGACTGAGGGAGGTGCCCGTCGCGGCCAGAGTGTCATCAGTGATGAACAAGAAGAAGTGATGTCGGTGACAAATCTATGGGGTGCCGCCGACCAATGGGAATGCCGAAAGGAGCTGAAGGAGCAGAGGAGGAAGAGAGCTCCTGAAATAATGGCACATCGAGTGAGTAGTGGAGGCTGCAGGAGCTGGCGAGGTGTTTGGAGTAATGCAATTAATGGAGGAGAGTGAAGCTAAGGATGTCAGCGGAGGAAGTGAATGTAACACTGTCATGCTGTGGGAGCGTGAGTTTAAGACTTACTGAGTGTGTTGTGGCAGGAGGAAGCTGGACCTAATTTTCCCTGCTGCTGATATTGCTGCCCTAAGAAGAGATGCTGGTGGTGCCCAGGCACTGCTGTTAGTGCTATTGAGGTGGAGGAACAGCCGCAGTGTTTACAGCGCGCGGCATGGCGCTGGGGAAGGCAGCCCAGGGCCCTGAAGAGTCAAGGCGTGCAGATCTTTAGTGGCTCACTGGCCAGCTTTGCTAATAGAGGTCTCCAGTGGTTTGCTGAGCCTGGAAGGGCAAACTAAATAGTGTTTATGAGAAGAGGAAATCAGATTTAAATTACTTGAGGATGCTTTCACTCTGCAGGTTAGTAATGCAGTAAAGGTGAAATGAAAAACACTTATTTCAGAATTTCTCAAAATGATGCAGTTGTTTCTTTCTTTCTATATGAAACCAATGCTTTGTTTCCTAAGTACATGCATTAACATAGCCTGCCCTATGATCTGCACATTGCTGCTCAAAAACTCTGCTCTCTCTAATGAAGGCTTTTTGGAGATGAAGCCATCTTTTTTATTCTCACAGTATCGTTGAGCATGGGGCCAGTTACATGGTTTTCATTTTTTACTAGTAAACTGAAGCACAAGGTTGAAATTTTACCTTAGATTAGTTACACAGGTAGAACCTAACCTATCCACACAAGTTTTCTTGCTTTTGTTTTTGATCCGTCCCTAATTTTGTTTCATTTGAGTATGTTGGGAAAAGATCAAGGTGCAGATTAGGTGCTCAAAATAACTATGTGACTTGTTGCTCTCTAGAAAACTTCAGTGTAATTTTTAACTTCCTTGTGTGCAGGTTTAGCAAGAAATGAGAGACTCAAGAGTCCATGGGAATGTGCCAGTTGAAGCCTCTATTAGCTGGTACTCTCAACACAGAAGTGTGGCTATAGGGATGCACTGAAGCTAGACAGCAGAAGCCTTTTATACTAATAATGGACCAATCAAGTCCTTACACATTTAACCCAATCACCACAGGCAAGCCAAATACAAAAGCCAAGTAGCCATCAAGAAGGGCAGGAACACACAGCTGCGAGCCATATATGGTGATTACTGAGGCCAGCCAGAATGTTGGGGTTAGCTAGATCCTGTTTAACAAGAACCACATGCTTTCAATCTTGCACAGTCAACTCTATAGTTACAAAATGGTGGAGAAAACAAAATGAGGTTACTTTGGTTTCACAATTTGACAAATTTTCTTTTGTTTATGAGACCTTCCCATTTTCCCCTTTATTGTCTTATATATAATCTTATATTACTTATTCAATTTGCATATTTGGAATAACTATAAGTAGTACATGTTTAGGCAAGATTCTAGGTCCTAAAAATAAAATGGTAAACAAGATAGTAGTAAAAAATCACATTCTTAGAAAATTCTTGCTTCATTTTATAAAATAGGTAGGTTGGAATACACCATTTTAAATGTAGAAAGTGGAACAAGTCTAGGAATCATTTTAATGTCATTACATCATTAGCATTTACCAATCTCTTATTATGAATTACGCAGTGGTATTAGCCCTAAGGAGCTTATGGTCGACTGGGGGGAAAGCACTGTAGTAAATGAACTTCAACCAACTACACCCTATTATGAAGTCAGAGCAAATATTGTGCCTTTCGCATTCAACATGATGTTCTCAGTACTTAGTCATAAAAACAGTACAGGTACTCTTCAAAAGAAATTCTAAGATTCCTGTTGGAAACAACCAGATCAATTTTAGAACTTCTGCTGTAGATAAAAAACATCCAGGGGGTGTTTTGAAGATACATGTTCAGTATTGGTGTTTTTTTTTTGTTGTTGTTGTTGTTTTGTTTTGTTTTTTTGGAGGGGGAGGGATAGAGCCTAGCTTGTATGTTTTAAGTCTTTCCCAATCAGTGTCATTGTTAGGTCCTAGTTATGAAAGTCTGACTTGGATTTTCTAGGTGTTTGCAAGGAATTTTGACACAGATTCTGGCACTCATATCACCTATAGTAACAGGGTAAAATCCAGCCCAGTATCTGCTTTTGTACAATTCATAAGGCATGAATGGCTTTTAGGTTTTTAAATGATTGAAGAAAATCAAAAGAAGCATAACCTTGTGACATGGAACTTATATAAATTTAAATTTCATTGTGTGGTGTACTCTTGTAATCCCAGCATTCAGGAGGCTGAGGCAGGAGGATCGCAGTTTTCGGCCAGCCTCAGCTACTTAGGCCGTTTGCAACTCAGTGAGACCCTGTTTCAAAATAAGGAATAAAAAATCGGGCTGAGAATGTAGCTTGGAGGTAGAATACCCCAGTATCGCAAAAGAAATTTAAAACTAAAAATAAATTTCATTGTGTACAAATACATTTTTTTAAACATAGCTCCCCTCAGTTGGTTTATATCCTCTATATCTGCTTCACTGCTTCAATGGCAGGGTTGAATGGTCAAGACAGAGCTATATGGCCTGAAAAGCCTGCTATCTTGCCTTTTACTGAAAAGGTCTGCCCCTGTAATGAAAAGAATATTAACTAGATTTTCATGAGAGATCAATCTGTGAAAATAGTAAGTCAAATGAGATATTCACATTCCAGAGAGTCTGCTCATTATGAAGGTGTAGGCCCAATCTGGTGAGTTAAGATATAACAGGTAAAACAGTAAGGTACTATATATTGGCCTAAATAAAACAAGAACACAATTATGGACAATTTAGCTCTTGGAAATGTAAAAGTGGCATAAGAGTTTCAGTGGACAGTAAGTTCAAGTTGTCAGTTGTGTGATTATGGCTATCTAATGTGATATGGACTATAAATAGAAAGTAGTCTATAAAACGAGGAATGGCAAGACTATACCTAAATAATTGATTCTAGCTTAGGCTGTCCTACTTTCATAATGGAAGAGACATCTGAAGCATTTTCAGGGAGTACTATTAGGATGGTGAAAGCATAGGAAGTCATGCCAAATGATAGAGGACTTAGCTGAGGAAAAGAGGGCTTGGGGGAACCAAGCGCACAGCCATTTCCAAGTACACGGATGAATATCAAGTGCAGAAAACTCAGTTCATTCTGAGTGAGTCAAAATGGTAACACGAGTGATGGAAGTGAGAGCACAGGCATATGGGGCTCAACAGAAAAAATATTCCTACTAATTATTGTAAATATGAGATTATGTAACCAGGCGTGGTGGCGCACGCTTGTAATCCCAGCATTCGGGAAGCTGAGACTGTAGGATCGCAGTTTATGGCCAGCCTCAGCTACTTAGTGAGGCCCTCTGCATCTTAGTGAGACCCTGTTTCAAAATAAAGAATAAAAAATAGGGCAGAGGGTGTAGATTGGAGGTCGAATGCCTCTCGGTTTCATCCCCAGACCTGCAAAAAAAAAAAAAAATATATATATATATATATACATATATATATATATGCAAACATTTAATATTCATTAAGCACTGACAATCTGCAGAGTACTTTTTTTTTTTTTTTACACAATCGTGAAGGATGTAAAGAGAATCCATGATGTGACTCCAGGGAGACAGAAGGATTTTGCGAACAAGATATAAATACATAGAGCCGGGCGTGGTGGCACACGCTTGTAATCCCCGTGCTTGGGAGGCTGAGACAGGAGGAACGCACTGGTTCAAAGCCAGCCTCAGCTACTTAGTGAGGCTTTCAGCAACTTAGTGAGACCCTGTTTCCAAATAAAATATAAAATAGGTCTGGGAGTATAGCCCGGAGGTAGAAAGCCTCTGGGTTCCACCCCCAGTACCACCAAAAAAAAAAAAAAAAAAGATATAAATACATAAAACTTAGATTGAATGGTATATAATGACTGAAATTCCATTCAAAGAGAGTGGGCTCAATGGAGACCTCAGGAAGGAGGTTGGCTTTGAATAGAACTCTAAAGATTGGTTTGACTTTGGATAAGGAGGTGGTGAGACCCAGGGTTTCTAGATCATGAGACCAGTGTGAGCAGATCCCATTAGGAAGAGTAGGTATGTGCAGTGAGGAGGAAACGATGCTTGCTAGAAGAGTCATATCTCTGGGCATGCTGGCGCACACTTGTAATCCCCACACTGGGGAGGTGGAGACAGGAGGATCGCACAGGTTCAAAGCCAGCCTCGCTGGCTTAAGAGACCCCGTTTCCAAATTAAAAAAAAAAAAAAAGTATAAAAGTAGGTCTGGGAGTGTAGCCCAGAGGCAGAAGGGTTTCCAGGAACCCCAGTACCCCCCCCCCCAAAAAAAGAAGAGTCATGATGCTCCTTCATTCAACACCTAAGCAGAATCTACTATTGAAAGCCACATGCAAAGCAAGGTCAGGGGGATACAAAGATGAATAAAATGAAGGTCCCTGCCCTCAAGGTACTTCTAACTCAGTCACATGAAAGTCAGCACCCACACCTCTGCAGGAGCTTAATTTCTGGATGACTCCACAGTGGATGAATGATTGGAAATGTCTTGGACTATCATCCTTCAGCTTAAGAAACTCTCCAACATTTATTCAACAAATACTTACTGAACTTCTACATTGTTTTGCTGCTTGGGATGTATCAGTGAGCAAAAAGAGAGTTTTGCTCATGCTGACCACAATATAAGCCAAACACATTTTTTTATTATTCTTTGGTCCTCCAAAAAATTTTTAAAAACCCCACAAAACCATATTTATTATTTTGCAAACTTTGAGAGGGCAAAATCAGTAGAGAAATCTCTTTGGGGCTTTCAGAAAGATATTTAAGAGCACTGTCTGGAGAAAATGGCATGGAACCCTCAGCAGTGTCCCTGTAAACCGCGCTCCTTTCTTAAGTAGCATCTGTATTTCTGTCATCTGTTCCATTTTTGTGTTTGTTTTGTTTTTGTTTTTTAGCACCTGCAAAATTTAAACTGGAAATTCCCCTTTGTGTCCTAGCACTTGTCACTCTCAATGTCTCTTGTTGTGCGAATCAGTATTGGTTCTCCATACAAATAAAATGCAAATCATATCCTTGCCAGAGCTAAAAACTTATCTCAATGAAATCAGAACAAATACTTGAAGGTTAAAACTGAGATTCATCGCCTAGCAGAATAAAAGGGAAGAAAGAACACTGGATACAACATGAATTTTCTACTGAGATGAATCCAAAATACAAGCCAAAAACTCGGGAAAGATAAAAATACTTCTCATGCCAAATGACAGATTTTGATCTCTGTACTAGATATTAGTTGTATTTCTCAATCATTTTCTTTTACATGAAATTTAGCACTGGGCCTCTGATTGCTTCTCACTTTTTAAAAATTGCCATATTTAATTTCACCAAAGCAGTCATGTTAACCCTAGTGTCTACATCAAATGACTGTTCAAAAGGAGAGGCCTTCGTGATCAGTTAAACAGAAGCCAGGATTCTCCTGGCGAGCAAGGCGCCTTGCTTCTTCATTCTGCCTCTGTCTACGGAACTGTCTACTCTGGACTATGGCTCCTTGTATGTTAGCTCTGTTTCAACTCATAAAAGAAACAGCATTGTGTTATATTCTATCGTTTTTTTTTAAACATTATCCTTTATATCTCCAAGAACTTAGAATGACTGCAGATAATTAATCTGTCATAAATTTCTTTACTTAATATTTGAAAACGTTTTCAAAGTTATCAAAATATAACTTTGGTTATATTGGTTTCTTCTCTCGCTCTATTTATCTCATGTAGCATGGACATTAATCTGAGAAGGGATCCATAAACTTCTAAATGGGTTAGTGACACAGAAATGCTTTCAAATACCCAAGTTTGGTGAATGAGCAGGGCATCTCCTCTGTCTCTTCAGAGGAGTACGCAAGTGTTAGCAACCAGACATGCTGAAGCAGTCCACAGAACAGAAACCTGTAAAGTGATACACATTTACACAGTGGATTGTGTTACATAACTGCTATTCATATTTTCTTGCTCTCTCTTGTGTTTGAAATTTAGGTAAAACCAGCCTGGCAGGGTGGTACACACTTGTAATCCCAGTAGTTGGGAGGCTGAGACAAGAGGATTACAGGATTTAGGACAGTCTCAGCAAGTAGTGAGACTCTTATCAAATTAGTGAGACCCTGTTTCAAAATAAAAATGAAATAGGGCTGTGGTAGCTCAAAGGTAGAATGCCTTTGAGTTCAATCCCAAGTGCCACACACACACAAAAAGAAAATCTAGATAAAACCAGAACATTTAAATTTACATTTAACTTTTTAAACAGTCATAGTAGAGTGGAATATTGCATCTGTGGCTAGACCAACATCTCACAATGATTGATACAGGATAATGAAAGTTCAGAATTCATGCTATTTCACAGTTTAGATAGTCTCTGGCTGTAAACAGTCAGCCTGTTATAAGAGTGTAAACTGATTTCTGTATGTAATTAACATAGTCTAATGTTTATCGATGATACCATAAACATGAGGTATGACAATTCATGGAAGCTGTACAATTATAGCTACCCTTAGAGTATTTCCAACAGGAAGTGAGGTTGGACTTCCTGCAATGATAAAATTCACCACCAGAAATAATCTTAAGAGAAAACCTATAATCCCCTTTGGAAGAGGAGGTGCTATTTTTTATTATGTTCTAGTCATGATGAGTTTCATTTTTCATTTCTCATGGACTCTGATGTAAAGGGATTTCATCCTGGCATCTCATTCTTGATGAGATTGATTAAACAATTATTATTTTGCTTAACCAAGAATATAAAATAAATACAGGATGTTCACAAGCCCCTTATTTAAAAATTTCATTATTTTTTCCAGAAATCCTTTCTGCACATATCTAAATATCACAAAAATCCAAACAAATTATTAGTCTATATTTGTCTGGTAGACCTGAATAATTTTTAATTTTTTTAAAAATTTTTAATTAGTAAGGGTTCTAATAGACCTCTACTATGAAGGCCATTCTTATTATATGAGGCTTTTTTTGTGTGGTACTGGGGTTCCTGGAAGCCCTTCTACCTCTGGGCTATACTCCCAGACCTATTTTTATATTTTTATTTGGAAACAGGGTCTCTTAAGCAAGTAGCTGGCTTCAAACCTGCGCGATCCTCCTGTCTCTGCCTCCCAAGCGTGGGGATTACAAGCTTGCGTCACCATGCCTGGCTATATGAGACTTTTAAAATATCTATCAAAATATGAAGAATAAAATAAGCAAGCAATAATTGGAAAAACTAGAAATAATTGTTAACCTCTAATATTGTGATGTCTCTGAAGATAAATTTTTATAATCACTTATCTGAGTTCCATCTGAGTATGTGACCTGTTTGTTCATGTATATGTGACTATATATATATATATATATATATATATATATGCACACACTATATATGTATATATGTATAGTATATGTGTATGTGCGTGTGTGCCTGTGTGTGTATGTGTATGCTGTTTAATAGGGACTTAAACCAGGGGCATTCTTCCACTGAGCTTGAGCTACACCTACAGCTCTGTTTTATATTTTATTTTGAAACAGGGTCCCACTAGATTACTTAGAGTCTTGCTAAGTTGCTGAGGCTGATCTCCAGCCTGTGATCCTCCTGTCTTGGCCTTCCAAGAACAGGGATTATAGGTATATGCCACCATGCCTGGCTATGTGACCTACATTTTAGGTAATATTGAGTCACTAAGTGGACTTAAGTATTTTAAAACTTAAATTTTACTCTTCTAAAGATCCTTATGACTTGAGTTTTTGTATGTATGTATGTGTGTGTATGTGTGTGTGTGTGTATATGTATGTATTTTTGTATAAAAAATTGAATCCAGGAACTTTTGCTTCCAAGCTAACAAGTTCTTGCTAAGTTTCTGAGGCTGGCCTTTAACCTACAATTCTTCTGTCTCAGTCTCTAAAGTAACAGAATTATAGGTGTGCAGCACCACAACCTCCTAAGAAAATTTAACATTACCTTAATCATTGGTGGTTGTGGCTTCCTATTAAACACTTTAATATGAGATATGATCCAGACTAAGCCTTCCTGCCAGCCTTCCTTCCTTCCTGGTACTAGGCATTGAATTCAGAAGCATGCTTCCTCCAAGCCACACCCCATCCCCCATTTTTTTTTTTTTTTTTTCGGCACTGGAGATGCAGCCCAGGGGCATTCTTCCTTTGAGCTACACCCCAACCTCCATTTTTATTCTTTATTTTTTGAAACAGAGTCTCACTGAGTTGCAGAGAGCCTCACTAAGTAGTAGTTCAAGCTTTCTGTGAACCACGATCCTCCTGTCTCAGCCTCCCAAATGCTGGGATTAGAAGCATATGTCGCTACGCCCAGCAACCCCATTCCTTCATACTGTTTTCTTTCTTTCTTTTTTTTTAAGGTCTTGGTAAGTTGCTGAGGCTTGCTTAAAAACTCTGATCCTCCAGTCTCAGCCTCAGCAGTACTGATTACAGGTTTGCGTCACCACGCCCACCTCCCTCACTGCACTTGAATCTCCAGACAATGCTCTGAAGACAATGCTATCATCCCATTTTACAGATGAAGAAGCTCAGTGTATTAAGTCAGGCTTCCATTAACAAATTACTATAGACTGGGTGGCTTAAACACCAGAATCTATTTCTCAGTTCTGCAGATGGAAAAGTCCAAGCTTAAGGCAGCTGCCCATTTATTTCCCTGGGGACAGTTCTCATACTGGTTGCAGGTGGCCACTGATACTCTGTGCTCTCACTGGGAGGTGGAGATACAGAATTCTAGCCTCTCTTCTTTGTCCAATAAGGACACACCTTCCATGTGGGGCACTTATATATGACCTCATCTAAACCTAATTACCACTCAGGGCCCCACCTCCAAATACCATCGCATTGGGGTTTGGGGTTTAAACATACACATATGAAGAAGGAGGGCTTCAACATGTGGATTTTGGAAAAGTCAATAGTCGTGAAGTCCATGGCACTCAGGGCTTAAGAAGGTAGAATAATTTTGCTGAATGTTTCAGAGTATTTATAGATGATGCATGCTCCAGAAACTCACGAAAGTAATACTTTACATAGGTGTGGTGGCTAAAAAGCAATCCTGGGTTTGACTTTCTTTCCCACCCTCAGCACAGGCTTTCTTTCAAACAGTAGCTTGCCCCTCTCCTGGACTGCCTTGCTGATGGTCTGTTCTCCACACAGACGGACTTTCAGCTCCTGACCTCATTGTGTTCATCTGTCACTCAAATCCTGTGGTGAGCTCCCACCCCACTTAGAAGAAAATGGAAAGCACCCTGCAGGGTCCTCCAGGCCTTCCTGACATCATTCGCCTGCCTGTGTCTCCAGGCCCTCCCTACTCTGCCTGCTCTCTGCCGCCCAACCTTTGAACTCTCTCCTTCCTCTGCTCGGAATCCTCTTCCCCAGACAGGCAATAGCCGGCCTGTCAGGATTCCCCTCTACTCCCAAGCCTCCCAAACCATTCTGTCCTTGTGGCCAGGCCTGCCCCGCCCCTGCCAGTGAGTAACTGCCCTGCAGCTTCTTCTCTTTGTCTGCACAGGCTCTAGAGCTATCTGATACTTTTCTATGATGCCATGTTCTTTTGGTAAATGTGTTTTAACACTTGCCAATCTTAGCTGAATGTGAATTGCCTGCCAACAAGGACTTGGTTATGTTCCCCTTTAGCTCACAGGTGCCTTCAGCACTACCTGACACGCAGTAGGTGCTCAATCATTGCTTAGGGGATTTAAGAATTAATGAATGACGACTCTAGGTGGTCAAACTGTATCACTCTTACAGAGAAGAGTAGCTTGGTTCAGAGGTTCCAAGGATCTGTATGCCTTCTCTGGAATTTCAGAGAACAAAAACATGAAACAAAACCAGGTATTCTTACTGTAGTGGGTTTCCCCCTATACTTGCCTACATTTTCCTATAGGATCAGGGACTAAGGAACAGACTGTCCCCTCCTGAAAGAGAAACATGATGAGCGATATCTAAAATTTCCTGAGAAGCAAGTCTGTAACAGATATCACACACATATCCTCTACAATTCTTAAAGGTAACTGTTATTGTCCTCAGTTTACAGGCTGGTAAAACATAAAGCTCAGACTGGATAGTTTGCTCACAGTCGCTGCACAAGTCCCTGGCAGAGCCTTTGTTCAAACCCTGATTTGTCTGGTGCTAATGTCCTTACATAGGGGATGGTGGCCGTAGACCTTAGATAAACCTTTGTTTTATGGGCCTTATCACCTCAGGATTGAAAGGGAGAGGATGGCTTCACCTTATATGATAGCAAACTTATATAGAATTTGCAAAAACAGTCTCACCTTGTAGAAAGCAATCTGTTAAGAAAAAAAGCACACATATTGTAATCATCTAGGTATCCTCAGAGCTGAGGACATTTCAGAAGGAAGCCTGCAGTCTGATCATGTGGTGCTGCTTGGATGATGTGGGTAAAGTAGTCTTCAAATGTCTCTCCACACCAATCCTATAGGAAGGTAAGCAGCGGGACGCACACAGTGACAAACCAGCAGTGCTGCTAGCCAGGTTGTTGAAATTATTTTTAGGCAGGAGACATACTGTACACCCCAGGTTTTAGATGTGAGTAATTAATATGAAATGTTGCCTCTCTCTTGGCCCGTAGCTACTGCGAGGCTTCTTTCCTTCCCTCTCTTCCTCTCAGACCCATTCCACGTTACCGCAGGCATCATGGCCCTTGCAGATTGCCCTCGTAACGTGAAGCATGCTCTAAGGTAGCTTGCAGGGCTGCCTGTCCTCCCAATGCTATGGACTCTGCAGCAGCCATGCCAGTGCTCACTACACAGAGGTTCTGTTCCCTGCTTGCTGCCACCACCCGAGTCAGGCTTCAACTCCCCTGCTCTGCCGGCTGAAGCCCTTTGTTCATACAGACTCCTGCTGTACAGGGGAGGGAGCAGGGACAACTTGCCATAGCTGGCTTTCTTTAGTTCACTACATTAGGTAGAAGCTTTCTCTAGACTTAGGAGAAGCAAAAGCAAAGACAAACAAACAACGACAACAAACACAATGTCCTCAAAGAAGCATTTCCTCAACATCAGAACCACTTTCCCACTTCTTCCTTGCATGTGATATTGATACACAATGAGATCTCATGTTAAAGTGAAGCCCTTGAGGCTGCACAGTATCCTGGATCATCTGACAACTTTACATACAGACACTCCCCCCACTCACACACACAGTTCATCTACTAAGGCATTATATTTAATTGAGGAGTTAACTTTATCAGAATGTCACTGTTTACGTTTGTATAATTACCTAGAAGACAAAATCTGTTACACAACAGAAAAAAAGCAAAGAACCTCTAAGAATTAGAGCTGTTTGTGTTTCCTCGTAGAACCTGCATTCCAACAACTATTTAATATAACCTGTACTTTCATTGGATTATCGACTTAAAAGTTGTGACCACTGGAGTGGCACCAGAGCAAGATGAAACAGAGGGGGATAAGCCAAGTGCAGGATCCCGGTTCTTGGGAGTCTAAGACAGAAGGATCGAAATTTCAAGGCCAGAGCACATCATTAGTTAGGCAAGACCCTGTTTCAAAATTAAAGTAAAAGGAGTAGGCCTGAAGCTTAGTGGGTTCAACCCCCAGCACCACTACCAAGAAAGAGGGGATGAAGGAACATCATTAAAGTAAGACCCCTGGACATGGTACTACTGTTTCCAGATTCCCCAAACAGTGTTAACAGAACATATAAAATAAACAGCAATCTGAAATTTTGAAGAGATTCATTGTATCAATCCAGGCCTGCCTTCCTGCTACAGTAATGTCCAGCTGTTACGAGTTGGGGAGGGGCCAGGTGTGTAGTTCATTATTAAGCCAGTGGTATCTACCAAGTTTGGGTATTCCGAATCCTGAATTCGTGTATCATACTTCTCCACCCATTTCTGGTTATGAGCCCATTTTCTTGGGTGTCGCTCAGCCTGAAGAAGCTGGACTCCTCAGTGGTGTGGTTTGGCAATAACTGTCTTTGATGGCGAGAAGAGGCACAGAATGGAATGGAAGGTGCAACCTGAGGATGCGTTAGAAATGCTACAGTCATGAACAGAAACTGTCCACCCACACAGGTGAGGGGATCATTAGAAGCAAGATAAGAGGAAAAAGAAGTGTCTGATGCCTCTCCCCACTTCCTCCATCAGAGCACCGGTCAAACTCCCCTCATCTCTACCTGGGTCCTACCTGCCATTGCTTCCTCTTTGCCCTCCCTGTTGCACACAAAGGCAGTACAAGGAGCCTCTGAAGTAGATGCACTCCTCTGAGTCCTCCCTCCAACTGCCCAGGTGGCTTCCCATTTAGCCAGACCCACAGGGTGACCTGGAAAACTTGCATGGCCTGCCCCCAGTTCTTCTTGACGAGGAGGCTCCTACCTCAAGGTCTTTGTTCACCCTCTCCTCCACCAAGCCATGCTCTTGGGCATTTGTTCCAGAGCCTTCTTCAGGCCCTTGGCCCAATTTCACCATTTCAGTGAAGTCTTCCCTAGCTGCCCCCACTTGTACCTGAAAAGGCAGGGAAGTCAATCCTAACAATAACATACTTTAGCATTCAGGATTCTCAAATGATGGGAAATAGCAGCTCCGTTCTATATAGCTACACTGTTTTCATCATGCTACTGTCATATAGAGGGAAATTGATATCTTCCTATCATTTGAGAATCTTGAATGCTAAAGAATGGTATTGTTAGGATTGAGACAAAGGACAATGAAAACTAAAGAGACGGGGAGTGTAGATTTCTACTTAGGATCTACAAGGTGCCTTCCTGGCCCACTCCACAGAATCGCCTTCCATTCAGTTCAGCTCAGTTCTAAACATTTACTGACTGCTTGTTCTTTGGAACTTGATGCAGGGGTCGCTGCATTCATTACAGGGTGAGACCCAAGTTTTAAGGTTAAGATGATGTGTTAGGTGGGATTAATCAAATAATCAAGCAAACAGCAGAAATATGTATAAAATAGGGCATTGCTCAAGTGAAGTTTAGCAAAATATTTTCTTTTTGACACATTGCTGCCAAATTTATCAGGTTGTTGAATTAAAACCAGATATGCTTAATTTAATTGGCTCACATCAGTGATAGAAATTGCAAGATTTTCTGTCCAAGGTTCTGACATACTGTATTAATTTAATGCAGTACAAATTGCAATTGCCTTGATATTATTCAGCAATTTTCATAGATAATGCAATACTATGAAATAAAAATGCACTGTCCTTGGCCTTGTGTACACTATGATTAGTGAAAGTTGATTATGACACATTTTTAGTATCTAAATATAAGATAGTAACTTTAAAAAACAGACTATTCTCAGGCTTGGCTGGTAGAGGTAAAGAGATTGTCTGGAGTTGATTAAATAGTTGTAAGGGTTCTGAGTCACATGGGGCAGACATAAATTACAAATATATTTGCATAAATTAAAAATTCTCTGGAATTTTAACTTCTACATTCCAATAACATTTGAATTATTTGCTCAATGATCTCTCTTTAACAGGTATAAAGGAACTTAAGTTATTTACAATACCTGTTATATTATTTAGATGATAGGTCTTATATGCATATTAACAATGTGTTTTAATTAAAGGATGAAAACAGATGTCACCATTAGCAAATATAATGGGGAGGAAATTACATCGTGTCATTTGTCTTGAAATGTACTCCAGAATGGCTCGGAAAACACTGTACCTAATGACGGCTGACTAATTCAGTAGACGGTGCAAGTAAAACCCAGGAAGCATGTATTTCTCTCATTTTAAAAATGAGAGAGGAAGCCTTTTTAAAGTACATTTCTTTTCCTCACACATTTAATTTAGGCTTTAAACGTGGGATATTTGATGGTACTGCTTTGAAAATCTGAACTCAATCTAGATTCTTTACTTCCTGGTTCTAGATCCTATTTATAGCTCCAATCCTTTTTTTTTTTTTTTTTTTTTTGGTGGTACTGGGGTTCCTGGAAACCCTTCTACCTCCGGATACACTCCCAGACCTATTTTATACTTTTATTTGGAAATAGGGTCTCTTAAGCCAGCACGGCTGGCTTCGAACCAGTCTCTGCCTCCCAAGCGCGGGGATTACAAGTGTACGCCACCACGCCCAGCTATCCAATCCATTAAAAATGTTTCTGTTAGGGAATACAAGTGGATGTTCTATTAATTTTTCCCATTTTCTTCATACCTTAGAAAAAGAGCTAATGTTTTACTGAGCACTCCCTAAGTGCTTTGTGTATATTAGCTATGTTAACCTCCACAGCAATCCTACAATTAGGTAGGAATTATTCTTTCTGTTTCACAGGTGGAAAAGTGAGGTCTTAAACCCTTAAGTAACCTACTGAGCAGCCAAGCTAATGAGAGGAAGAACCTAGGAAAGTTTTGGACTCAAAAAATGTGGCCCCAGAACCCCTGGACTCTGCTGTCATCTCAAGTATTAAACCCCAAACTAAAGAGATAGGCCCTGCACTCATTGGTGATACGCTTCCCTGCTGCGCCCAGAGTGGGGTCGACATGTCTTCATTCTCCTTCCCTAGAGATAAGTGGGTGACACAGAGCCCCTGACCAGACAAGACAAGACTGTCAGAGGTGGCCAGACAGAAGGCCAGGCCACCGGGTGGAAGGGCTTGAACAACGTGGCCCACAGAAGAACTGGTCCAGGGAGACAGAGCCATTAAATACCTACGAGTTAGGAGCCACACGGGTTTTCTTACCCCACCTCTCTTTCCAGGGACCTGTGATTTCTGAAAAAGCAAAGCAACTTTAAAAACCTTCTTGGAACCCTTTGTATTTTTTTTATTTTTGGTACTAAGGATTGAACCCATGGATGTTCTACCTCTGAGCTATACCCCTAGCCCTAATCTTATTTTATTTTAAAATAGAGTCTTGCTAAGTCACTGAGGCTTAAAGGAATTATTCAAATATTAAAAGTTACATATAGCGATGCTTTGTCATTGAAGTGCCCCTTTGAGCCATGACTTCTCAGTGGAGAAGTCCCACAGTTCACCATGGCAAAAAAGAAAAAGTAACAAAACTCGTGAACTCACTAAAAAGAATACACTAAAAAGCAAACAACAAAAGGGAAAATGAGTCTTAAACATGAGAAATTTTCTACATATCATTCATTTACCCATTATTTCAAAGTATTTTTGTGATTTGGGCCATTTACATTTTTCAGTTCAAAATAACCTAATTATAATAATATTTTTAAAATATATTACATATACTTAGAAATATGACAGTTTGGTTTTTATGGTACTAGGCATTGACCCCAGAGGGCATATACCCCGAGTTCTATTTATTTTACTTTGAAGCAGGGTCTCACTAGGTCAATGAGAGCCTCACTACTTTTTGAGGCTGTCCTCAAACTTGTGATCCTCCTGTCTCAGCCTCCCAAGTACTAGGTAGGATTAAAGGCTCATGCCACCACACCCAACTTGAAAGTTTAAGTCAAAGAAAAGTAGAAGGCAAAAGCAGTCAACCCACACACATCGGGAGGGGAGAGGTCCCCAAAAGAAGGTAATCACTGAAGCTCTTGGGAGGTGGACTTTTAAGCCTTACCAAGGTCCCCCATCTGCTCTTTTATGGTTGGTCAAATTGGGTAAAATCTTTTTAAGAATCTTCTTATTTTTTCTTGTTTTCTGTGTATTAGCAATGACCATAAAAATGCTGAGGACTTTTAAAAATGTGTCTTGCCCCAATGGTTGTATCTGCTGACTTTCCACCACAGAGTTACTCATGTGGGTTTGTCTTTCAGTCTGACTTTCATCTGACCAGTTGACCTTTTTGAATCTTACCAGTGGTCTATTGATTGATTATCTAAGTCCGTCCTACTGATTGCCATATGCCAAGAAATCCTGCCAGTCATAGCTTCTTCCCAAAATTACCAGATAAGTGTACTCAGAAACTTAATAGCAAAGTACTTTCTCCCCTCATGTATTATCTATGTCTATGTATAATAATAGTAATATTTATTGAGCTTTCACCATGTGCGAGACACTGTAATAAGCACTTTACATTGATTATCTCAATTAACCCTCCCAACAGTCCCGTTTTAGTGGCTATTATTATTAAAAGTTTATAAGTGAGAAAGCCAAGAAATAAAATAGAAATAATTTCTTCATGATGGTAAAGCTGAGAAATAGTTAGAATTAGATTTGATTCTGAGTAGGTCAGCCTCAGACTTATGCCTAAACAGTTATATGTAATCCCTTCCAAATAATGTCCACGTGTTGAGTTGGTTTATTATTATTCTTTCCCATATTAATATAACATAATGAGTCTGGCAAAAATAGTCAAGAATTTAGCAGGGCCAAGGTTTACATTGTGTTATGCCTTCAGAAGACACAGACATGGGCTGGTTATTTAACACCTTGGCTCGAGCAAGTGCATGGACTCCACTGTCAGCACATGGAGTTTTCTTTTGCATATTAAGATAGATTAGTATGATTAAAAATGACAAGTTCATCTAGAATGTAACTAGACCTATTTAATATTAATTGATTACATATCTCTCTTAAAGGTGACCCCAACATTACCACTGAAATTATTTTCTTAAAAAATTGACTCCGTGCTTGTTTGAAATTCAATTCTTAACTGATATCCTGCTTCATGACTTCATATCATTTTACCTGATTTTCATCTCTGGAATTCAGGAACACACAGAAAGGGTTTCATGGAGTTGAAATGGAGGGGTGTGTGTGTGTGTGTGTGTGTGTGTGTGTGTGTGTATAGTACTGGGGATTGAACACAGGGATGCTCTACTCTTGAGCTTCACCCCAGCACTATTTTATTTTTTCTATTTTGAAACAGGGTCTCACTAAGTTATGCCAGGCTGGCCTTGAACCTGCTATCCTCGTGTCTCTGCTTTCCCTGTACTGGGATTGCAGGCATGCACCACCACACCTGGCTTGGAGCAAAGTTTTAAATGTATGCTGGTGGGCCTCCATGTCCTGAGATGTCTTCATTTAATGCTTACTCAGGAGTGGCCTCCTATGGTAAATTGAAAATGGAATTAAAAATAAATGCTTGACTGAAGTAACAGGCTATAAAACACTAATAGCTCATCATCACTTATGTTCTTATTTTTCCTAAGTGTCATCTAGTGCTTTCAGAACGCTGCGGGATGCTGATTGGATGAGCGACATTTTTAACCGTGCTAAATGGGGGACAAAAAACGTACCAAATGAAAAATAGACAATAGAACTACTAATGTGTTTAGGTCATATTACATGTCCTTATTAAATACATTTCAGTGTATTTATGTGTATATCTATTCATATATACTATATATAGCATGTAGAAAGAGAGTCATCTGAAAAATAACAAAAATGACAACATTTTGTGTCTTTTTCAGCAACCTCTAAAACCACAGTTTTTAAATATGTTATAGCTACTCTTGATTTTACTGATTTTCTTTAGCACATTAGAATTTTGTGTGTGTGTGTGTGTGTGTGTGTGTGTGTGTGTGTGTGTTACTGGAGGTAGAACCCAGGGGCTTACTACCTCTGGGCTATACTCCCAGACCTATTTTATACTTTATTTGGAAACAGGGTCTCACTAAATTGCTGAGAGCCTCAATCAGTAGCTGAGGCTGACTTTGAACCTGTGTGATCCTCCTGTCTCAGCCTCCCAAGCGCTGGGATTACAAGCATGTGCCACCACGCCCGGCTGCACATTAGATATTTTAAAAATATAATAGTTTAAATAACTATGAAAGGACTAAATGTAAAAATAAAAGCTGTTACTGCCATCTGCTGGACATTTGTAATAAGTTAAAAGTATTCTTATTTCAAACTAAAGACCGAACATGATTTCAGATACAAATAATTGTTTGAGCTGTATTAATTTTTTAAACTCACTAAAAAAAAAAAACAGCTGTGGATAGAACACTCACCTAACATGGGCAAGACTCCAGGTTTGATCACGAGCACTGAAAAAATAAAGATTAAAAATTATCGCCGGGTGTGGTGGTGCAAGCTTGTAATCCCCGCACTTGGGAGGCAGAGACAGGAGGATTGCGCAGGTTCGAAGCCAGCCGCGCTGGTTTAGGAGACCCTGTTTCCAAATTTTAAAAATATATAAAAAAAATAGGTCCGGGAGCGTAGCCCAGAGGTAGAAGGGCTTCCATGAACCCCAGTATCCCCCCAAAAAATTATTCAATAACACTTATGATAAATTGTTTATAACAATAAACAATTATAAAGATGTTTATAACTGAAACCATGTATGTTTAAGCTATGTATAATACTAATACACTATGACAAGTTTTTAAATTTACATAGTAATGTACACTTATCTGTGATTTGATCCATAAAATTTTAAGTATAAAACAATGACAGCTATCAGGTTAAATATACCTCCTATAATTTTAATAACTCGCAACATATTTTTATACAGGCAGTGTCCAAAACTTTGCATTTATGTTTAAAATTTAATTGTGTGGTAATTGTAAAGTGAAATGGAAGATGTATGACGAATGCCTTTATTTATTTATTTATTCGGTACTGGAGATGGAACCCGGGAGCATTCTACCTCCGAGCTACACCCCCAGCTCTACTTTTTGTTCTTTAGTTTGAAACAGGGTCTCACTAAGTTTTGGAGAGCCTCACTAAGTAGCTGAGGTTGTCTGCAAACCAGGATCCTCCTGTCTCAGCTTCCTGAAATGCCTTTATTTTTAAGTGTATCTTTAATATATGAACTCTCCACTAGATGGTGGCTTCTGGGTAATCTGCATCACAGTCATGTGGATTGACTGTTAAAAGGACTTAGAAAACTGATGAAATAGCCAGGTATGGTGGCACACACTTGTAATACCAGCATTTGAGAGGCTGAGATAGAAGGATTGTGGGTTGTTGGCTGGCCTCGGCTATTTAGTGAGGCCCTCCACAATTTAGTGAAACCCTATTTCAAAATAAAGAATAAAAATAGGGCTAGGTGTGTAGCTCGGAGGTAGAATGCCCCTGGGTTCCATTCCCACTGCTGCAAAAAAAGAAAAAAAGAAAAAAGAAAACTGATTAAATAATCCAAGCTAAGAATAATTAGAGTCTTCCTAACAGATGGCATATTTGAACTATGCACCAATAACTACAGAAAGTGTTTTTGTTTGTTTGATCAGTTCATTGATTTTATATGCACCTTGCACCTGAGTGTGAGTTTTCCCTTGATTCACTTACTTGATAGACAGACTGGACAGAAACAAGTACAGTCAATCAAAAAATGTCTTTGTGGAGCCAAAATTCTTCCTATAGTATTGAATTCATAGCATATGAAAATAGAAAGAGGAACAAAAGAGAGAGGAATGGAGAGGAAATGAGTGGGAAATCTTAGACTTAGACATGGTTCATTGAGGGTACAGTGGGAAGAACCAAGTTTGACATACATTGGGAGGTCATAGCTGAAGAGGAAAACTGGCTCTCACATCTGTTGCAGAAGCTATAAAATATAAAATATAATATAAAATAAAATATATAATATAAAATAAAAGATAAAAGATAAAAGTATAGACTGTCTTACAGCCTGACTTCATGCTGTGATCCGGGGTCCACCAGTCAGATGTGCTTGCATGAGACTGGAGTTACATGGAGAGCCATAGGAGCACCTTGGCGTTGTTTTCCTGAAACCCCTTTAGTGGGCTTAGCATGGTGGCTTCCTGATCTGGGAACTTCTGGTGAGGTGGCTGGATACTAGCACCAGCCACTGTACAATGGTTTCTGATTCTGCAGCTTCCTACCTTAGAGGGTCATTCCTGGAAGTTGAGCTGAGATCCCCCATCTCTCACCCTTCCAATAATGTTATAGCAGGCATTTAAGTTTAAAAGATCATTTCATCATTTTTGCCCAAAAGACTCTGATGCTTATTTTTATTTTCAGCTCAACTTTGATACATAGAACCATTATTTCTAGCAGCCATCATTTCAAAAATAGTCACTAGTGAAATGCAGTGAAATTTCATTGCTCTTCTATTACAGAGTGAAATCAAAGAGAGAGTTCTTTCTAAAAAGGGGACAATTGTGTTGAAAGAACAAGAGACAATTTTAGCTGCGTAACTGTATGTCTTACTGCCTCTGCTGTCACTTGGTATATGTTTCATAAACCATGAGCATTTATTTACATGGAACTTACTGCCTAAATTGACTTACATTCCTTGAAGTAAAAAAGTATGCTTTAGATTTAAGGTTATAATTAATTTAACTTCAAAAATAAAGTATGATGTCAAAATTCTGAAAAGAAAGTTACAAAATATTGGACTAGAGAAACATTGCATTTCAGTCAGTATCAGGGCTCCCTCTTGGATCTCCACTAGAAGAGAAGCTTTTGATCAGCCCAAAATTCTCAGAAGAGTTCTTCTGTCTTTAATCTCCATAATACTAACTTCATGGAGTGTGTGTGTGTGTGTGTGTGTGTGTGTGTGTGTGTGTGTGTAACTGGAGATGGAACCTGGGGGCATTCTACCTCTGAGCTACACCCCCGGCCCTATTATTTTTTAATTATTTATTTTATTTTTTTATTGATTGATTGATTGATCGATTGATTGGTGATACTGGGGATGGAACCCTTCTACCTCCAGGCTACACTCCCAGACCTATTTTAAAACAGGGTCTTTTAAGCCAGCGTGTCTGGCTTTGAACCTGTGTGATCCCCCTGTCTCCACCTCCCAAGCGCAGAGATTACAAGTGTGCACCACCATGCCCGTCCTAATTCTTTATTTTGAAACAGGGTCTCACCGAGTTGCAAAGGGCCTCACTAAGTACCTGAGGCTGTCCACAAACCGCGATCCTCCTGTCTCAGCCTCTCGAATGTTGGGATTACAAACATGTGCCACCACGCCTGGCCTACTTTATGGATTCTTGATGGTGCCCATTTGCCTGTATGGCAAAGGGAACACATGTTGACATCCATCTATGTGTCCTGTGCAAAAGTGGAGAGGAGAAACTTCAGCCATTCTTACTCATGCCCACTCACCATTATCTACCCATCTCATAGCTGTCCTTCATTTTGGAGTGCTACCTGCAGACTACCCTGGTCTCTGCCCCTGTCCTCTTCATTCTTGGGGAAAGTTCTCAATTTCTCTAAGGACCTGCCACTTGGAACTGAGAAACTTCAGAACATCAGAGCCATCTGCTTTTCCTCTGGGGAAATCTAGCTCTCTGCCCAGACATTGTAAATGAAATCCAGGAGGACAGGAAGAGTTTTCTTCTTTCCCCTGAATACTTTGGTGATTAGAGAATGAAAACCATAAAAGAAAAATGAGATGGTGTGTTAATTACAAAGATTTGTTTCTATTCTATTATTACTACTCTTTAGACATCTTATATGCCTTACTGAAAACCCAAGTTTCAATATCAGTGCATTTCTTTTTATAACATTTTATATTTTATAGCACTCTATTTTCTGCACAGATAATCTGAATCTGCAGTTTGTGATGGTATATTTCACCAACCTCATTAATCAATAAGAATATAGTAATTCTAAAACTAAAGTGTATAAATAAATTTCACAAGAATATTTTATATTTTCAGTTTCACATTTACTGTAATACCATATAATAAAATATGTATTTTCATTTATTATTCATAACAACACTGTCACATATTTGATATGGATTAAAGCATTAAAACATCAGATAAAAAAAATAAATGTTCTGTTTATGATCTCACTACCAGTCTCTTGGTTCCAATGATGTATTTTATTAAGAGGACAGTGTCTTGACAGCCTGAGATATCTAAGATATAAGAATATTGTAAGGCGAATACAAATTGGGAAAAGGGCATTAAGGTTGGTTTTTAAAAGAACAATTTAGTGGAGTGTTATAGATTTTGGAGTAGTAATTTTGGGGAAATTAGGGTAATGAATGTCTCTCCCTCCTCTACTCCTTTTCTCCCTTCTTTTATAAAGACTGTTGGTAAAAAGGAATGAGCACACTGGGAAATAAGTTGTGCAGGTTGAAAGGGACCTGAGTTGGACTTTTTCTTTCAGAGCAGAACAAGGGACTCTATAGGTAAAGAAAGAAAAAGAGTCAAAGATGTAAGGAAGTTTTAGGCTGAACAACGTCAGGATGTTTTTCCTCTCATTTTGTTTCCTGCGGGGATGTCTGAAGCAATAGTATAAACATGGCCTATTGCTGAAATGAGGAGGGAATTTCTAACACATGTACCAAGAGTGCAGACAGGTACCAGCTGCCAAGGATCGGCATCCCGAGGAGGAGGACGGAGCCCTGGCAGGGTTGGAATTGGTGACTGTGAGTGTCTGAGGAGCTGTGGGGTGAAGCACTGGGCAGAGAGCTGCCCAGGCCATTTCCATATGCCCCCCTGGGAGAGCTCTACCCCCTGGGGGATTTCTCCCTTCAGAACTACTGTAAGGGCTCCCATGGAGAAAATGAGATGCTAGCAGCCTCTCACCACCCTGAGCAGCCTCTCCCTGCAGCCAGGGGAAAAGGAGAGCCTGCGGTCGGCCCACCAGCACAGTCCGGGAGCCTTGACCTAAGATGCACAGTGTTTGCCCAGCTGACCTGGGATCACAGATCCTCACAATAGTATCTTAAGACTGTCCAAAGGTCACAGAAGCCTAAGGTCAATTTGAGAGAAGAGTGTGGGACTAAACACTACGGAGGGACTTGAAAATGAGCAGAAGTGTTACTGAGCATGAGTGAGGAGTCTATAGAAGTTTCATGGCATGAGTTCATCAGCATAGTTTTGTGTTTCTATGCTTAGCGTTTCTTTTTATATTATCCATTATCTATGATTAGAAGTTGAAATTGCCTGATAATGAACACTTTCATGATTCTAAAACACTTTATTTGGCAAGTTGAATAGCTATTTATTGTTACTCATTTTTTGAGCTTAATATAAGATCTAAAGAATATGAATTTATAATTATGTATTCAGGTAGAAAGCAAAATTTATTCCCTATCAATAAAGTGAGAATAAAACTATCTACTTCATAAAGTATTGTGTGCTATTATGTATGTAGTTCTTCCTAAAATTAATTAATGGGCATTCAATTCTTTTGAGCATTTAAATGCTTCAAATATATACATCTTTATAATTCTATATTGCTCCACTTATTATTCAATGATATTTGATGAGTTTTTTGTTTCAATATAAAATACTTTATACATACAGAAAGTATGATATAATGCATATAAGGTAAAAGGAAAGAAAAACATATATCATGTGACCCCCCTCAGGTTAAGAAATAAAATACTTTCAGTATTTTTGAGGCCCAGAGTTTCAGAAAAAAATTTTTAAAGTTTTATATATGCATTGAAAAGAATATATTTTAAAGTTATATAGATATGCATATACAAAGAGAAAAAATGATCTCAACATCAAAGCTTAACAAGTTAATTGAATCTACATGACAGATATACTTATGTCCAAATATATGCAAACCAATATATATTTATATCATATATATTTATATCGTATATACAGTGTTTACACAGCATAAACACTGTGCATCTGTTTACCTGTCCAGTAGATTAAACTTTAATTGTGCTGTTAAAATATACTCTCTTGTAGCCAGACATGGTGGCACGCACCTGTAATCTCAGTACTTGGAAGGCTGAGACAGGAGGATCACTGGTTCCAGGACAGCCTCAGCAATGTAGTGAGACTCTCAAGCAACCCAGTGAGACCCTATTTCAAAACAAAAATTAAAAAAAAAAAAGACTGGGAGTGGACCTCAGATGTAGAGAGCTCCTTCCTGCCTTCAATCCTCAGTAACACACACACACACACACACACACACACACTCCTTTTGTTATTTATTTTTGAACTATTTTAATTGCAAAGAATGGCATATGACTTCCGGGAAGATGGCGACGGAGGAAAGCGGCACTTACAAGTCCTGCTAACAATCAAACTCTACTACCACAAAACCAGCGCCTTTCAGAGCCAGAAAACACCACCAGCAAAAAAATAAAAACGGTAACTACAAGGGACAGAGAAAAAGGGCTGGAAAAACAAGACACCAGAGAAAAACCAGCCCGAAGTGCCGCGCCCGCGCGGCGCGGAGTGGCCAGAGCCGCAGCGCGGATTGGGGGGAGCCGCAGAGTGGAGCGGCCTGCCGCGTAGTGGAACCGCCAGAGCGGCTGGAGTGACCAGACCCGCGGTGCAGAGCAGCCGAAGCCACGGTTCAGAGCAGCCGAGCAGAGCGGCCAGAACAGCCAAGCGGAGCGGCCAGAACAGCCAAGCGGAGTGGCCAGAACAGCCGGAGCAGCCAGAGCCGCAGCCCGGATTGGCTGGAGCGGCGGCGCGGAGTGGCCGGAGCCGCGGAGTAGAGCGGCTGGAGCAGTCGGAGCGGAGCGGCCAGAACAGCTGAGCTGAGCGGCCAGAGCAGCCGAGCAGAGCGGCCAGAACAGCCGGAGCAGAGTGGCCAGAACAGCCGGAGCAGCCAGAGTCGCGTCGCGGAACGGCCGGAGCGGCCGGAGTGGCCAGACCCGCGGTGCAGAGCAGCCAGAGCCGCGGCTCAGAGCGGCCGGAGCGGCGCGGCCTACATCTCCCCTAGCAGCACCAGGCTCCAGAGAGGAGGGAGACTCAAAACAGAGCTCAAATCCAGAGAGGAGGTACTTTGGCCTCGCGGCCTAGGACGCAGAAGCAGTGTCTTACTGCTGGCGGCAGCGGTGAGTTCACCTGACGACCCTAGACCAATCCACTCAACCAGCCACCAGGCGCCTGAGAGGAGGGGTGGACAGCGAGCCGAGGTGAGCAGGTGTTGAGCAGCCGGGCGGCAGTCAGCAGTTTTGTTGGTGCAGGGAACATCTAAAACTCCCAAGGGCCGGGCACAGCACAACTGGCAAGGACTCAGAGCGGAGTTCAAAACCAGAGAAGAAATACGCCATATCACGGCCGAGGGCGTGGCAGTGGTGCCAAATTGCCAGTGGCGGCAGCAGCGAATCCATCGAGTTCACTACAGCTCCATCAGCGCACTCAATAACCGTGAGTCAAATTGCGGCCCCTAGGGGAGAAATCCCAGTTCTGCACTCCCAGGGACTCGCGCAGATAGTCTCCCTGGGTCGGAGATTTTAGCAGTGCAGCCCAGTGGGGGAGTGGCAGTGGCAGAGATATCATACCATAGTCACAACTCCCCACTGGAGAACGCCCAACTTGGCACTCCCCACGGTCTAAGCAGCCTTAATTGACTCCCTGGGTCTGAGACTTTGTGATACAACCCAGTTAAGGAGTAGTGGTGACAGAGATACCACAGACACGAGATCCAGAGCATCTTAAGTGAACTCGTAGTGACTCAGGGAAGAACCCAGAGAAGGCACAAACTTCCAAAATCATGGGAAAGAGAAATAACAATGGAGCAGTGAATGCCAACAACCCCACAACATCAGAATCCGATAACACAGAAACCCAAAGATCTCTAGAAGATCAAATTAGGAAAATAACTTTAGAAATAATAGAGGACTTTCGAAAAGAATTTAGAGAGAGGCAAAAAGAGATAAAGGATGCAATTAATGAAGTAAAGGCCTCAATTCAAAGTATAAACAACAGATTAGACCACATGGAGAATAGAATCTCGCTTCTTGAAGATGATCATTCTAAAAATGAACGCATAGTTTCTAATTTAGAAAAAAAAACCCGACAGCAGGAATCTGACATTGAAGAAATATGGGCCCATTTCAAGAGAGCTAACCTAAGAATAATTGGAATAGAGGAGGGAAAAGAAGGTGAAACCAAAGGGATCAACAATCTCTTCAAGGAAGTAATAGCAGAAAATTTTCCAAACATAGAGCAAGAGGTCGATACACAGGTCCAGGAAACTTATAGAACTCCCTTTAGACAGGATCAGAGAAGAGGATCCCCACGCCACATAATTGTCAAAATGACTAATGTGGAAGCCAAGGAGAGAATCTTAAAGGCAACAAAAACAAAAGGCCACGTGACATACAGAGGCAAACCAATTAGAATCACTCCAGACTTCCCAAACCAAATCATGAAAGCCAGAAGGGCTTGGAGTAACATATTCCAAACTCTGAAAGAAAACAACTTCCAGCCAAAAATTTCCTACCCAGCAAAACTATCCATCAAATTAGATGGGGAAATAAGAAGCTTCCATGACAAACAGCAACTGAAGGAATTTATGTCTTCAAAACCAGCGCTAGAGAAAATACTCAAGGAGATTAACTGCAAAGAGGAAATGGGTAATACACGCCAGAACCAAAGAAACAAGAATTCCCATCCAGCTGACAACTAAGCAAAGAAGAATAAACAGTATCTTAAACAGAAATAAGATCTTAACATGTTGGGAATTAAAAATTATCTCTCTATAATCACACTGAATGTAAACGGCCTCAACTCCCCAATAAAAAGACATAAAGTGGCAAAATGGATTAAAAGCCAGAATCCATCCATCTGCTGCTTACAAGAAACACACCTTACAAGTAAAGATAGGAACAAACTCAAGGTAAAGGGCTGGAGCAAGGTAATCCATGCTAATGGCACTCGAAGACAAGCAGGATTAGCAACTATGATATCAGACAAGTTAGACTTCAAACCCAAACTTATTAGAAGAGACAAAGAAGGTCACATCTTACTGGTAAAAGGAATAGTCCAGCAAGAGGAAATAACAATAATCAACATCTATGCCCCAAACATAGGGGCAGCTACTTTCATAAATCAAACTCTCTGTGATATGAAGTCACACATAAATCCCAACACAATAATACTGGGAGACTTCAACACACCTCTCACAATACTAGACCGATCGTCCAGACAAAGGGTCAGTAAAGATGTCTCAGAACTAAAGAACACCATTAACCAAATGGACCTGTTGGACACATATAGAATATTTCACCCAACTACAGCAGAGTTTACATTTTTCTCAGCTGCTCATGGAACCTTCTCCAAAATAGATCACATCCTGGGACACAAAATGAGCACTAGCAAATTTAAAAAATGTTACATACTTCCCTGTGTCATTTCAGACCATAATGGAATGAAACTAGAAATCAACTATAAGAAGACCCAGAGAAACAACATAAACATGTGGAGACTGAACACCACACTTCTGAATGAAGAATGGGTCATAGAAGATGTAAGAGGTGAAATCAAGAAATTTCTAGAAACAAATGAAAATAAAGAAACAACATATCAAAACCTCTGGGACACTTTGAAGGCAGTATTAAGAGGAAAATTTATAGCACTGAGTGCTCACATAAGAAAAACAGAAAATTCTCAAATAAATAGCCTTATGACACACCTCAAAGCCCTTGAAAAGCAGGAACAATTGAACCCCAAAGCCAGCAGAAGTCGGGAAATTATTAAAATTAGAGCAGAAATTAATGAAATAGAGAATAAAAAAACAATACAGAAAATCAACAAAACCAAAAGCTGGTTTCTTGAAAAAATTAACAAGATTGATAAACCACTAGCCAACCTAACTAAGAAAAAGAGAGAATCAACCCAAATTATGAAGATAAGGGATGAAAAAGGAGACATTACTACTGACAGCGTAGAAATCCAGAGGATTATCAGAAACTACTTTGAAAAACTATACTCCAACAAAATGGAAAATCTGGAGGAAATCGACAACTTCCTAGATAAATACAACCTTCCTAAACTGAGTCAAGAAGATATAGAACACTTAAACCAACCAATAACAATCAAAGAGATTGAAATAGCAATAAAGAGCTTACCATCAAAGAAAAGCCCAGGACCAGATGGTTTCCCAAGTGAATTCTATAAAACCTTTATAGGAGAACTAATCCCAATACTACTCAAACTATTTCGGGAAATAGAAAAAACCGGGACTCTCCCAAATACATTCTATGAAGCCAACATCACACTAATACCCAAACCGAATAAAGACAGTTCAAGGAAGGAAAACTACAGGCCTATATCTCTGATGAACTTGGATGCAAAACTATTAAACAAAATACTAGCAACACGCATTCAAAACCACATCAAGAAAATCATTCACCATGACCAGGTAGGGTTCATCCCAGGGATGCAAGGCTGGTTCAATATACGAAAATCAATCCATGTAATTCATCATATAAACAGAATCAAAGACAAAAACCACATGATCATCTCAATAGATGCTGAAAAAGCATTTGATAAAATTCAACATCCATTTATGATAAAAACACTGCAGAGAATTGGAATAGAAGGAACATATCTCAACATTATTAAGGCAGTCTACAATAAGCCCACTGCCAACATCATATTAAATGGGAAAAAACTTCAAGAATTCCCCCTAAAAACTGGAACAAGACAAGGATGTCCACTATCACCACTTCTCTTCAATATAGTACTAGAGACTCTAGCCAGAGCAATAAGGCAAGAAAAGGAAATCAAAGGAGTACAAATAGGAAAAGAAGAACTTAAGCTTTCACTATTTGCAGATGACATGATACTATATTTAGAAAACCCAACAAACTCAACCAAAAGGCTTATAGAACTGATCAACAAATTCAGCAAGGTATCTGGATACAAAATCAATCTTAAAAAATCAGAAGCTTTCCTGTACACCAACCATAAATCCACTGAAAAAGAAATTCAGAAAACACTTCCACTCAGGATCTCCCACAAAAAAATAAAATACCTAGGAATAAACTTGACCAAGGAGGTAAAAGATCTCTACAAAGAAAATTATAAAACACTGAAAAAAGAAATCGAAGAAGATCTTAGAAGATGGAAAGACCTTCCATGTTCATGGATTGGCAGAATAAATATCATTAAAATGGCCATCCTCCCAAAAGTGATCTACAGATTTAATGCAATGCCCATTAAACTACCAAGATCATTCCTCACAGACATAGAAAAATCAGTTCTTAAATTTATCTGGAATAACAAAAAGCCCAGAATAGCCAAGGTAGTTCTCAGCAACAAAAACCATGCAGGAGGAATCACAATACCTGACTTTAAACTATACTACAAAGCCATTGTAATAAAAACAGCATGGTACTGGCAAAAGAACAGATATATAGACCAATGGAGCAGAATAGAAGACCCAGAAACAAGCCCACACACTTTCAGCCAATTGATTTTTGACAAAGGGGCCAAAAACATACACTGGAAAAAAGATAGCCTCTTCAACAAATGGTGTTGGCAAAACTGGTTAAACATATGCAGAAAATTGGATGTTAATCCCACTTTTTCACCCTGCACAAAAGTCAACTCACGATGGATCAAAGACTTGGAAATTAAACCAGAGACCTTGAAGCTCCTTGAAGAGGGCATAGGTCCAACACTACAACACATAGGCACAGACAAACATTTCCTCAACAAGACCCCAAAGGCACAGCAAATTAAAAGGAGAATCAATACATGGGATTGCATGAAACTGAAGAGCTTCTGTTCAGCAAAGGAAACTATCAAGAATCTCAATCGAGAGCCAACAGAATGGGAGAAGATTTTTGCCACCTACACCAATGATAGAGGACTAATATCTAGAATATACAGAGAACTCAAGAAACTCAACACTAAGAAAACAAAACATCCAATAACAAAATGGGCAAATGAACTAAATAGACACTTCACAAAAGAAGAAATTCAAATGGCCAATAAATGTATGAAAAAATGCTCAACATCACTGGCAATCAGAGAGATGCAAATCAAAACTACCCTGAGATTTCACCTAACTCCAACTAGAATGGCCATCATTCAAAACACGAACAACAACAGATGCTGGCGAGGATGTGGAGAAGTGGGAACTCTAAGACATTGTTGGTGGGATTGCAAATTAGTGCAACCACTTTGGAAAACAGTATGGAGAATCCTCAGAAGAATGGGAACAAATCTACCATTTGATCCAGCAATACCACTGTTGGGTATCTACCCAAAAGAAAAGAAACCAAACTACCAAACTAATCCATGTGTATCTATGTTCATAGCTGCACAATTCACCATAGCCAAACTATGGAACCAGCCAAGATGTCCATCAACAGACGAATGGATTACAAAACTGTGGGATATGTACACAATGGAATTTTACTCAGCCATCAAAAAAAACTCAGTTACATCATTTTCAGGGAAATGGATGGAACTGGAGGACATTATGCTAAGTGAGATTAGTCAGGCACAAAAAATAAGAAATCAGATGCTTTCCCTAATATGTGAGAGTTAGGGAGAAATGGGTCATACTTTTAACTCTGTTTACATTGTCTTTGGATATACAATATTTTTTTTTATTTTTTAGGGAGTTTATTTACCCTTTTGTTGCCTGTGCAATTGAAATCATATCCAAGAAATCACTTCCAATTTCAATGTTGTGAGGTTTTATGACCCAGATTTTCTTCTAAATGCTTATAGTATTAAGATTTATATTTAGGTCTTTTATCTATTTTGAGTTAATATTTGTATATGTGTTAGGTAACGGTCCAATTTTATTCTTTTTCATTTATTATTATTTTTCAACAATATTTGGTTAAAAGACTAGTATTTCCTCCACCAAAACTTCATGGAAACCTTGTCAAAAATAACTTGACAATGTATGGAAGAATTTATCTCTAGGCTTTTATTTAGCTCCAATGGTTTATATATCTGCCTTTAGAACAGTACTACACTGTTTCAATTATTGTAGCTTTATATGGTTTGAAATCAGAAAATATACATCTTCTAGCTTTGTTCTTCTTTGAGATTGTTTTGGGTATCTAGAGTCCATATTCCATATCAGGATAGATTTTTTCTGAAAAATAAATAAATAAATGTATGATAGTTTTACCTAAAAAAAAAAAGAAAAAAATATTCTCTGGTAAGAAAGAAAGCAAAAAGAAATATTGAAATGTTATCTTTAAGTCATCAAGAGTTTGGTACCAGACAAATGAAACTGTTATGTGAGATTATCAATGTTAATATTGTATAAATTGCTATAATACTAGATGTCAACTACTAAGCCAAGCATGGGAAGGAGGGATGGGGAGGGAATGGGGTGGGGATTGGGTAGGGGCTAACTGGGCGATATGTGCATGTATGTCTACAAAAGTATTTTCTTTATACCACTATGATGTATGAATACATTGCACCAATAAAAAATAAATTTAAAAAAAAAAAAAAGAATGGCATATAAAAATATCATACCATAAAAGTGGATTTTTTCATTTATCCTAGTATTTTTGTGAGCTTTTCTTTATATATTATACAATCAAGTTATAACATATTAATAATCAAGTTTAGAACGGTCATGCCAACATTAAATGAATATTTTAATTTTTCCTCTTCATCTTTTGAAATGCTTCTTGATTTAAATATTGTACTACCTTTTCTCTCCTTGTTTTTCTCTTGTTTAGCTCAGTGGTAGAATCCGTGCTTAGAACACACCACGCCCTGGGTTGAATACCCAGAACCACACAAAAACAAAAAGATTTTTAATTCGGCTTTATACAATATATATTATGTGTATAACTGTTTTATATTAGAACTTAAAAATATAAGCTGGGCATGGTAGCACATGTCCGTAATTCCAGTACTTGGGAGGCTGAGACAAGAGGAGAACAGGTTCAAGTTCAGCTACTTAGTACGACTCTCTGTAACCTAGTGAGATGCTGTTTCAAAACAACAAATAAAAAGAACTGAGCGTGTATAGCTAGGAAGTAGAATGCCTCTGGGTTCAACTCCCAGTATCACAAAAATATAAAAATAAAAGTTAAAAATAAAGAGGCATTGGTATTCGAATTAATGTTTTAGCATAAAACATATATTACATCAGGAATTGACAAACTGGCCCAAAGGCCATATCTCGCCTACTATATATTTTGTAGATGAAGTTTCATCAGAACATAGACACGCTCATTCATTTACATATTATCTATGGCTGCTCTCCTGCTGTCACAATGGAGTTGGGTAGTTGCCGGGAGAATTATGGCCCTGAGCCTGAAATTCTTTATAGTCTGACCTTTCACTAAGAAGTTTGCCATGCCCATACTAAATCACATTGATGTTTATAGAATAAATTTACAGGGAAACTCTCCTTATCCTTGCTTTCTTCTCATTTATATTTGCTTAAATATATTTGACTTGGTGGTTCTCAAATATTTATTCATGTATTCCCTTTATCTTGGAGTTTATTTCTATTTTTTATGTGGAGATATTTCCCTGCTTCCACTCCTTAAAAATTACTTTATTTAATGGAACCTATAAGCTTTACCATGCTGTTTTGCATGGTACATTTTGAAACAATAGATGTCCATTGTTGTTCTCGCACCTTGAACCTGGGTAAGTAGTACTTACCGGGTATTCCTGCATTCATTAGGATCACATGTATTATTCTTCTACAAAATGAAATTAGCTGGCTTCAGGTAGTAAACTAGTTATGTGCTTGTGCATGCACACTTGCTTCAGTTATGAAAATTAAATAGAAAAAGTGTCGATTGGCAAAACAGAGGGTAAGGATTAAAATACTGTTAGGTATTAGAAGAAAAGTATAACGACATTCCAATTCCTGAAACGCCGCAGTCCTTGGGCATAACATTGATTCTGTGTCTAGGAAGAAAAGTCCCCCACAGTTATCTCAGCTGTCAAGCATCTAGCTAACTGCTTGAATTAAGGATAGCATCTGTGTGCCTGCGTTCTAGGAAAACTTATAACCCAGCACACCAGCTCAGAGACACAGATGAGCTGGATCAGCCACTCCCAGGGATGCTGTCCTGAAGGAATAGCCAGTGACTACTGGCCAGGCTTAGGACGTGTCTCTCAGTTCTCATTGACAAAAGCAAATACCTTTCACTGGGTTATTCACTGGGTATCCAGTGTTTTCTTCAGAATTGCAAATAGTTCAATTTGTAGCAGTTTAAGATTGGGACATTTGAGTTAATGGGGAGGAGAGTGAACTTGAATCATGTTAAATGTAAACATCCTTATGAGAAAGTTTGTTTCAACGATGTTAGTTGTCTTGCCATCAAGAGTGACAGCAACTCTCATGCATGTAACTGACTGAGATCAAGAAAAATCTGGGTATGTAAAAATATTTGCAAGATGTGGCAAGAAAAATTAGAAAGCTAATGTATCATGTATAAACTAATAACATGTATAGTGTATTCAGTCAGTTACAAATCAGATGCCAAATAGAAAGTATTCTCCAGGAAGAGGGGAGAGATGTGCAGAAGAAGACATTTTGTAGAAGACATACTGCCTAGCATGGTAGCTTAAAACAGTATTTTCAAAGTATGTATCACGTTTAAACTGGACACCATGAGCATGCCTGTAGTCCCAGTACTAGGAAGACTGAGAAGAGAGTATCACAGGTTGAAGGCCAGCATGTGGTAATTTAGCAAGACTCTATTTCAAATAAAAAGGGCCAGGAGTGTAGCTCAGTGGCAGAAACTCCCCTCCCTAACCGTTGCCCTGGGTTCATCTCCAGTACCACAAAAAAGGGAAAAAAAATGCATTATGTTCAAAGAGTGGGCTATAGAATAAATTGGCTGGCCGGGTGTGGTGGCACACACTTGTAATCCCCGCGCGTGGGAGGCCGAGACAGGAGGATCGCACAGCTTCCAAATAAAAAAAGACCCTGTTTCCAAATAAAAAAAAAACAGACCCTGTTTCCAAATAAAACAATATAAAATAGATCTGGGAGTGTAGCCTGGAGGTAGAAGGGCTTCCAAGTACCACCAAAAAAAAAAAAAAAAAAGAAAGAATAAATTGACTGTAACCAACTTTTCAAAAATTTCATTCAATATTAAACTTAGAAAAGAATAAGGTAGAAATATCAGAGTATATCACATACTCTGATACAGTGAGACCAAATATTTTTGTTTAATTTTTGCTTCAGTTTTATACACACAGAGACATGGTTATAAATGTTGAGTTCCCAGCAAAGATATTTTGAAAGGCACCTGTCTAAAAGAAACAGGTGTGAGGTAGATACTGAATTCTGCTGCTGGGGACAAACATCACTTATGTAGATTCTGCATAGGCATGGTAGTAAGCAAAACTAAAACTGATCAGATTTGTACTAGTGCATTCCTTATCTTTGGAGTTTAGTAGGAAACATTTTTATACATTTTGCTTTAGCTCAAATAGGATATTTTCATTTTGTTTGGAAAAAAATGTTTGGTTTATTTCTGTCTTCCATCATTTACTTAATTTGCTACCATTTTCTCTTTTGCCCAGGAGATTGCATCAGCAGTTTGAAAGCTACAAGGAGCAGGTGAGAAAAATAGGGGAAGAAGCACGGCGTCACCAGGGTGAGCACAAAGACGACGCCCCGACCTGTGGGATCTGCCACAAAACAAAGTTTGCCGACGGCTGTGGTCATCTCTGCTCCTACTGTCGCACCAAGTTCTGTGCCCGCTGTGGAGGCCGCGTGTCTCTGCGGTCGAACAATGTGAGTGTCCCCTGAACATCAAGGTGTCCTGAACACAGAACAAAATTACCAGCCTCCCCAACATAGGGACAGGTGCATGTTAGACAGCTGCCCCATCACACCTGTAATCTCAGTACTCGGAAGGCTGTCAGGAGGATTGAAGATTCAAGGCCAGCCTCATCAACTTAGTGAGATCTCACTTCAAAATAAAAAATAAAAATAAAAACAGGGCAGGGGAGGAAGCACAGAGGTAGAATGCCCCTGTGTTTAATCCCTAGCTTGGCGTGCACACACACACACACACACTTTTTATTTTAGCATTACTTTTCAGACTTAATGAAGGTATAATACAGGGTAAACTGTGTCTAAATTTCACCCAAGACAATATATTAAACAATGATTACCTTCTTTGATAGTAATTTCAGATTTACTATTGTGTTGAAATATAATGCCAAATGTATCTTATGGGAATTATTTGGATAATTAATGAATATACAAAAATACATCTCTTGAACACTTTTTTAAATGTTGCGCTTTTTATTTATTCTGTATGAAATACATTTTCACCTGATGCAGTTTCCTTATTTGGCCCAAATAAGAGCCGCTCGTCTGTTACGTCATTGCTTAAACATAAGCGATTTGTGATGCTTTAACATGCTGCTGTAGTAGGGCTCAATATTATTGTTTAAGAAATTCTGGATTCATTTTAATAAATATTTAGCTTAGAATGCATTTAATGTACTTTGTCATACTCCCTGTTTTACAATAGAATGATTTATAGAGAAATCTAGAAGAATTGTCTTTGCTATGGATCTGCAGCATATAATATAGGGGTTTTTATTATTATAGATCTAAAGAATTCCCAGTGTTTCTTTGAAGAATTTTCACATATCTAATCAATTATAGAATTTAATACACAATAAAGTCATATTTAAAAATAACACAAATGCTTTAAGCACTCTTGATAGTTTTCAAACCTCAAAAATTACAGTTAAAATTAAAAGGCAATTTGACATTGTGTTCTTTGGTAGTCTGCGTTTTAAATAGGATCCGCTAAAATCCCTTCCAAGAAACAAAGGCATTGATTATAATAGATGCATTTCATATTTTAAGGTAAGATTACGATGATTTCTGTTGCTTTGGAAGGTAAATGACTTCCCCGAACAACCGTTTCAGGGAAGTGAACAACAGTTACACTGTTATGAAAATTAAATGATTTAAATAATTATTATATAGATTGAATAATTCAAGTTCATGTGTTCATAATATGTACAGTCTTTCTCTAGGATCAGTTGTTGTTTATGTTGTGGTGGTGGTGGTACTGGGGATTGAACCCAGGGGCGTTTTACCTCCGACGTACACCTCCAGTCCTTTTTTGGTTTTTAATTTGGAAACAGAGGCTCATTAAATCGCTGAAGCTGGTTTCAAATTCCCAATCCTTTCTCAGCCTCCTAAGTACTGGGATTGCAGGCTTGTGCTGCCACACCCAGCTAGATCTAATTCTCTAGGTTGTATTCTTCCTTTCTAAAAGTGATGTGTTATACTCGATCCTCTTACAGACCCTAAAGAACACGCTTGGATATTAAGATGGTGTCTGGCACGTGCTAGTTTCCCCCTTTTTGGTGTTCTTAGCATATACCTTGGAATGAATTCTCACAGGTGAGACCTGGAGGTGATAATCAAAACATTAGACACTGTTCAGCCTGCAAAGGTGCTGGCAGTGAACAGTCATGCGTGAGCCGGCTGAGGGTTAGTGCTGGCTGAACGTACACGGCTCTTGGGTGCTTTTAATTCCCGTTCTAAGTTTAAAGCAAGGTAGTAGCAACACACATCACACTAATGATGGCGTAAAATCATCAAGGTCAAACTCAGGTTTTAAAAAGGCGAAGATATTTTCTAAAAATGACCTAGGATGTCTTTAATCTTTGAAAAGGATGTTCAGGCTTATTGTAGTTTACCTATCTTTATTTATTTATTTCCAATCTTGGGAAAAATAAAGAAAAATTTTAACTGGGCATGTTGGTGCATGCTTGAATTCCCAATATTTGGGAGGCTGAGGCAGGAGGATTACAGATTAGAGGCCAGCCTCAGCAATTTAGCTAGACTCAGCAACTTACAGAAAGCCTGTTCCAAATAAAAAAATAAATAAAATAGAACCAGGGTTATAACTCAGAGGTCAGATGTCCCTGGGTTCAATTCCCAGTACCACAAATGAATGAATGAATGAATAAATAAATAAATAAATAAATACCCACTTAAAATTTTTGCTTTGGGCAAAATACAAAATTTTTTATGAAACTCGCTTTTATTTTAATAGTAATTTAATAAAATTAGCATAACTTTATGAATGTAATAAGATGTTTCTTTTAATAATAGGTGGCTACATGTGGTATTAAATTAATTTTTCTTAAGAACATTTTAAATGTAGATTTACCAATCTGTATTCTGTGAGTTTAGGAAATCATTGTGCCCAGTTCTTATATATAACATATAGTAGGATTTATGTGTACATTTTCCGTGAAATATTTACTTTTCATAAGACCCACCTTAGTACTTTGTGAAAAAAGTGTAATTGTTTTATTAAAACCAACTTGTTAACATATGGCTCATTTTTGTTTTTCTCTTCTTTTTCTTCTCTCTGCTCTGCTTCCTTGGATGCTCTCCCAAAGGAGGACAAAGTGGTTAGAATCTATGCTTTTTTTCTATCATTTGTTATTATGTTGTTGTGAACTTGATTAAGCGACTGTTGATCTCACCAAGAAATTATATGCTAGAAAGAACTCATTCCCAATTCTCATGACAAAAAAAAGATGAACACCTAGAAACATAACAGAATGTTTATATTAACCTGTAAGGTCTGGTTGTTTGAGTTCATGAGGACACTGAGATTTTAATATAATTTAGATCATTATAAGCTTATTTGTCTCCTTAGCTTTTTTGAGTTTGGAGGATTTATTCTGTCGCTCTCAGGAGCAGTAAATTCCAAATGGCTTTACTTTTCTCAGCACTCTTTACATGCAAAGGCAAGTGATTTCAAAAGTATTGCAGAAGGAATAGAATAAACTTAATCCAGAGAATAGACCAAATTCAAATAAAAACTTCCAAATATAATTATTTTTCTATAAAACACGAGTAGCAGAGTTGTGATGTCAAACCACATTCTTCCTTTTCTCCCTGGTGAACATAAATCACTCCTTAGAGGAATGACAGGTCACTCTCACCGTCATCAGCTGTGGAAGCCGCAGTGGCTCTCTGTACTTTGGAGCTACTACCCGGGCGAGGCCCAGCCAGCCTCTCCTTGGTGTCCACCGGCATGTGCTGCAAAGTTTAATTTGCTCATAGCTCATTAATCTTCCGATGTGAGACTGAGGGAATAAATATTTCAGGTTCCACCTATCCGCGCAGCTGCTTTGGTTCGTAGTTTTAAACCTTAAATGCTGTGCTGCGTAGTTAGCAAGCATGGCATCGAGTATTAATCTGTGTTTTAAAACTTCATGCTGATATATGTTCATCAACTTTTTTCTATGAAAAGGAAATCAGGTTGAAAATTATATAGGGTAGTCTGTTTTCACTAAATGTTTTGCCTGTATATTGGTATATGTCGGATCATTTTAGAGTATATTACTTTCATGCAATAATGTACACTGTATTATAAAACTATAACTAGAATAACTTCCAAGGGGAAGTTATCATAAATATTAGACTTTGGATGAGTCTTAATTTGAAGTGTGGATAATTGTAAATCCTTTAACTCATTGTCCCTGTGACAGGACTTCCCATAATGGTAGGTTATTTGTGCTTATTGTGCTTATTATGACGGCTCACTGCATACTGAGAATTCAGGTGGAGTTTATGGTTCTCAGACTGAAAATAGATGGGAAAGACTGTAAAGGACAACCACACCCAGTTATTTTTCCACTTTGATTAAAATGCCTATGTCTACTACTTTAAGTGCTAAGTCATAATTTAATTTAAAAGTTTTTGAGCCTATTGAGGAAGTTCAATTGCCTTTCTAGTCCAATGAAGTCAGGTTTCATCTTAATTATGAAGGAGAATAACCAAGTATTCACAGTACCCAGTCCCCTCCTTATTTCTCTAAGCTCTTTTATTTCTGGTAGAGAAATTATAATGTATAGGAATGTGTGTGTGTGTGTGTGTGCGTGCGTGCATGCGTGTGTGTGTGTGTGTGTGTGTGTGTGTGTGTGTGTGTCTTCCCATTGGTATGGTTTAAAGGGAAGAGGAATAAGGGCGAACATTCTTTTCCAAAACCAATCTTCACCTTGATTGATGTAATAATAGTGAGTTCTACTTCTTTTTAAGTTGGCAAAGAAATGTGATTAAAATATTAGTGAAGACCTAAGGATGGATAATGAATAAGTATTTTCCTTTATAAAGTCCAGCGAAACGTTAATTTTCATTGACTAGCTCAGTAGTATTATATTTTAAACCTTCACTCTCAGCTTAAATCTGCTCTAGTAGTAACTTGGAAGATTGTGGACTTATAAAGAAAATGTCTTTCATAACGAATCACTTAGACATGGGTACATCTGATAGCTTATAATAGGAAATTATCTTGTACATGTACATACTATTATTGGCAAAATTATGATTTTTTTATTTCATTGAAAGCTAGCTTCTAAGCCTAAATATATGTTGGTAGTGTAAAATTCCCCATAGCCTGTTTAAATTGCTTTTATCTTTGTTTTACTCTGTTTGGTGCCAAAGGATTTAATTTAGATAGCTCCCTTGATAATTTTTCTGCTGGTAAGCCAACTGAATTGAATCCTCCAAATTTAATTCCTTTGGGGTTTCCCATAATTTTTCATCAGTACTTATTTTTTAAGTGGGAAGGATTGGTTTAGAATATACTAACTAAAAATGTGGAGTTCAATCTCCAGGATGAGACAAAAGTGAAGTTTTTATATTTGTAGTTTATCTGTATTTTCATGAAAAAAATGTCAGCCTTGATAAGAAATGCCAGCATGACTCTGAAAAATCTTTTCAAAATGTGAAATCTATACATATATAACTTTAAAAAATCATGTATAAAATATTTTTATTTCAGGGTAATAATAAGGCATTATGTTTATGGAGTCACAATTTTTAAACTGATTTCTCATAATTTCTATTGGTTTTTGTTTGCAGAAATTATGTAAAACACTATGTTGATAAAACAAATGTGTTTTTAATTTTAAGAAGCTCTAAATGGCAAGGTATGAGTGAGACTGCACTGTGTGAAACTGGTCTTATCATAAGGTGTTATTTGTAAGATGGTCAATTCATAACAGCATTAAAAACATCCTCCCTGCAAACTCTGTTCATAAATTCCAAAGTAATAATTTTGAAAGTTTTTCTCTTACTAGGATTATATAAAAGCAAGCAAGTAGGTAGAATCATGACCATTTTTTAAAATGACTTGCATGAATAAATTAAATATTTATTAGTTATAAAAATCTCAGAGTTATTGATATTTATCTTATGGCATGGTTAAGCATATTAAGTATATGATCATAATTAACAACTTTCACTCATTTGAAGAAAATAATTGTAAGAATTTTCTTAGACCCACCATTTATTTATTTATTTATTTATTTATTTATTTGCCTACATGCTTTAATGGATTTCACTGACTGATGTTTAGAGATTCTTCCCATAAACATATTTTATATCTAGGCTCATATAGAAAAGGATATAAACATATCAATAAGGAAATGTTATTATTATAGGACCATGAGTATTTGCCTAGTTCTTGTCCACCAAAAGGAAGATTTCCTTTAGAATATGCCAACAGGGTTACCGTAAGAACCTTTATTGGAAAATTCAGGTAAGGGGAGAGTGGGCCTAAAGGAGAGAGGACCAGTAACATCTGAGAGAGGAAGGGAGAGGAAGAGGGAGGCAGAGGGAGGAAGGGAGGGAGGGAGGGAGAGAGAGAGAAAGAGGGGCGGGGAAGAGGAGTGTTGTGTGGTGGGCTTTATTTTTTTAAAAGCCAGAAATTAGAAATGCACCCCTTTTCATGTGCATTCGGGATTCGCACCACAGCTGAGTGCGGCTGCGCAGTATTGTACTGTGTGGGAAGCCTAAGGCTCAGGTGTAATAGGCTGGAAGTCTCTGACCACAGCTGAGTGGAGCAGGCTCTTCTGCCCCCTTCTCCCCGCCCCCTCTCTCTCGCGCTCTCTCTCGCTCTCTCATCTTAACTACCTAAAGTTAAAATATATCAAGAGAAAAACTTTCCTTGGAAAATTTGGTTGATTGGATTTTTAAAGTGTTTTGCCTGGTTTTGTTGTGTTTATCCTAGTTGAGAATAAAACATCAAGTTGCAAAAGTTCTTTTGCAAGATCATTCAGAAGGCTGTGAAATTTAAAATAAAAATCTGTTTTCAGAATATGCTACACTGTTTTCCCATACATTTTAATTTCTTGTATTTAGCGTTACTCTTCTGGAAATATTTGCTAAGAGTCAACAGTCAAGACGCTGATAGGCCTGGTTAGTGTGGTTTTGTTACCCCTTCCCAAATAATTGTTTGATAGTTACAGAGTTTGTTTCATAAAATTATAATTTCAGAAACGGGTGTTAAATAAGGAGCAATAGCAGGACTAAGAGCTGCACTAGGTAGAACACGAACCTTTTCTGAGAAAAGTAAAGCTCTGCGCAGAAAAGGGCTCCACAGAGCTAAAGACTAAACTTTCGACAAACTTCTTGATTTCCTGTGAACATAAGTTATCAAACTTAACACATCTAGGAGTGGAATTTCTGGTTCATATGATAACTCCACATTTAACATTTTGAGAAGCTGCCAAAACTGTTTTCCCAAACAGCTGCACAGTAATAAATAAGGGGCCCAATTCCTCCACTTTCTTTTTAATACTTGTTATTATCTGTGTTTTTTATTAATACCCATCATGTTGTTTGTGAAGTGATAGCTCATCTTGCTTTTCATAAAAATATCTTAACCCAAAATTATCAAACTAGTTTGATATCTCCAATGAATTATCAAAATAGTTTGAAATCTCCACTTTGATTTGGCAGATTTATCTTCTTTCATAAAATGCATTGCAGTTAGAAATGTCTTGGGAATATATATTTTCAAAGGCTAGCTAGCATATTCAAAGTATTAGATGTTCAGTTTCTTCTCTGGGAATTCTTTATTTCATAAATAAATATATATATATACATATGTATATATATATATTTTTTTAATCATCAAGATCTCTATGAAATTTAAAATACTTGAAATCTAGCTGGGCGTGGTGGCACACGCTTGTAATCCCCGCGCTTGGGAGGCAGAGACAGGAGGATCGTGCAGTTTCGAAGCCATCCGCGCTGGCTTAAGAGACCCTGTTTCCAAATAAAAAATATAAAATAGGTCTGGGAGTGTAGCCCGGAGGTAAAAGGGCTTCCAGGAACCCCAGTACCGCCAAAAAAAAAAAAAAAAAAAAAACCACCACACTTGAAATCTATTATCTGTCTGTACTAACTATCCCTCACTGAAAATACCATTTTTTCAAAAACACAGAACAGCTTCAGTTTTGCTTCTCAGCCAAAGGTACAAAATTAACATAGAAATTTAAACTCATACATTTTATTTTATTTTGTTTTATTTTATTTTATTTTATTTTATTTTATTTTATTTGCAGGTCTGGGGATGGAACCCAGGGACATTCAACCTCCAAGCTACACTCATTACCCTAATTTTTATTCTTTATTTTGAAACAGGGTTTCACGAAGTTGCAGAGGGCCTCACTAAGTAGCTGAGGCTGTCTGCAAGCCATGATTCTCTAGTCTCAGCCTCCCGAATGCTGGAATTACAAGCGTGCACCACCACACCCGGCTAAACTCATAGTTTTAAAAGATTGTCCTTTCAGGGTACATATGATTTTCCTTAGTGATGTGAGCTTTTAGTTGCATGCAGTCATAAACACATAAAAACTAACAACCAAATTTTTGTCATCTGACATTCACCTTTCAATATAACCCTAATACTTGAAACACAACAGCTTTTACCAGCAAATAGATTCCCTATAACTGTTACCATTAGTGGCGAGATGTATTATAATCACGAGGCTATTTGTCTGGTAATAGGAGAACCTCCAGCTATCTTATAGTTGCTGTTTTGATTATATATTTTTCCATACTTTTAATTTTACTCCGTTAAATTTGAATCCAAAGTGTATCTCCTTTAGAGACTTGGGTGTTTTGTTTTGTTTTGTTTTTTGGTGGTACTGGGGTTGAAACCCAGGGACATTCTACCTCTGAGCTATGCCTCAGCACTGTTTTTTATTCTTTATTTTGAACAGGGTCTCACTGAGTTGCAGAGGGCCTCACTAAGTAGCTGAGGCTGTCAGTGAACCGGAAACCTCCTTGTCTCAGCCTCCCAAGTACTGGGATTACAAGCATGCACCACCACGCCTAGCAACTTGGGTGGTTTTGATTGGTTGTTTTTTGTTTCACTTTATTCAGTCTGACATCTGATTGGATTGTTTAATTCATTTATATTTAATGTTATTATTGGCATAATTTTACTTATCTCCTGTTTTACTTTTTGGACTTGTTTTTTATTTCTCCATTTTTCTTTTACTGCTTTCTTTATATGAAATGAATATTTTCTGGTCATATTTTAGTATTTTCAGTGAGCTTTTGTTTTTCACTATGTATTCTGAGTTACTTTCTAGTAGCTTTAGGTCTTTTAATTGCATCTGTACTGCATTTATTCAAATCTCTTCACATTTACATTACTTTAATTTCTGTGAAAGAGTACTAATTCTATATGGTTCTATTTTCCTTATTCCTTCTTTCTGTGCTGTTATTACTTTTAAATGTATTATACTTTTATTATGTGACAATCCAAACAATTCATTGCTACAATTACTACTTTAATGTCTTTTGGATTAAAGAAGCGTGAGCAAGTGTGTGTGTGTGTGTGTGTGTGTGTGTGTGTGTGTGTGTGTGTTTACTGATGTAGTTATCTTTACCAGTGTTCTTTGTTTGTTTGTTTTTCATATTACTATCTGGCATCACTTTCAACCTCAAATACTTCTTTTAGTGTTTGTTCAAATACTCTTCTAGCCAGGAAAGTTGGTTCACACCTGTAATCCCAGTACTTGGGAGGCTGGGGTAGAAGTATTGCAGGTTTGCAGCCAGACTCAGCAACTTAGTAAGGCCCTCCACAACTTAGTGAAACCCTGTTTCAAAATAAATATGAAAATATGGCTGGGAGTATAGCTCAGATGTAGATAGATGCCCCTGGGTTTAATCCCCAGTACCTCCCCACAAAAAAATTGTCTTCTAGAAGCTTTATTTTATTTATTTATTTATTTATTTATTTATTTATTTATTTATTTATTTATTTTTGGTGGTACTGGGGCTCCTGGAAGTCCTTCTACCTCTGAGCTACACTCCCAGACCTATTTTATACTTTTTTTATATTTGGAAACAGGGTCTCTTAAAGTCAGTGTGGCTGGCTTTGAACCTATGTGATCCTCCTGTCTCCGCCTCCCAAGGGCAGGGATTACAAGTGTGCACCACCACGCCCAGCTAGAAGCTTTTTTTTTTTTTTTTTTTTTTTTTATCTTGGAAAGTCCTTATTTAATGAAAAGCAGCTTTGCTAGATATGAATTTTTTGTTGTTTTGTTTTTTCTGAAACTGGGGATCATCAAACCCAGGGGCTACCTCCAAGCTCCATTCCCAGCCCTATTGTTTGTTCTTTATTTTGAAACAGGGTCTCCCTAAGTTGCAGAGGGCCTCACAAGTTGCTGAGGCTGGCAGGCAACCTGAGATCCTCCTCTCTCAGCCTCTGAATGCTGGGGTTAAAAGCATGCACCACTGTTGCCGACGGGCTCAGTCCTGTGGGGGGCAAGTCCACTCGCGGTCGGAAGCCTCAGAAAGATGGGGCAAAAGGCAGGTGAAATTCTGCAGAATCTTATCTGCAGTGGTTCTTTACCCTCTATGAATTCCTTAAGTTTTTAGGTACGACGCTTTGGAAAAGAACCTGAGATGGACAAAGGCTTCTTGAGCCAATGACACTTTATTACAAAAAACCCCAAAATTTATACCCTTCACCAGTAAAGTTAATAATAAGAGAAGAAGGGGGTGGGTGTAATCACTGTGAAATAATAATGAATGACATGTAAACAAAGGTAATAAAACTAGTCCTTCAGCTGGCTGTTGATCTTCGAGAGATTAACTCCCTCCGGATTCTTTCTCAGGTTTTGCAGATAAGCAGTTCCAAACAGGCATGCCCAAGGCTTGGGGGCTTCTCGGAGAATCTTCTTTAACTTTCTTGGAACTTTCCATCTTTTTGGGCTCAGTTCATATAGCAAGTGTGGGGAGATGTGGTGATTCAGGTGGATGTGATGGAGTTTCTTCAGGTGTTGGCATCTTATCTTCTAAATCTGAAAGCTTAAGCAAACTCACAACACAGTTTTGCAGACAAAATACCACAAACAACACCACAAAGTTCTTGGTTTTAATTGTCAGATGTATTTCCTTAACTGCTGAGCACTCTTCTTTAGACAGCAAGCCTATTAAAAGCCTACTCATCTTTAATAATCCATTTCTCTGTCACAAACCCTCTGCAACCTGCTTCTAACTTTCTAATTCCTTTCTTTCCCAGTTGGGACTTTCTTATGATAAGCTCTTCTTCATGCAAAAATGCTTTTCTTACTCTTACACGGTATTTCCTTTCCTTCATACATATATATTTAGAACGTCTGTCCTTTATTTTGTCATAATCATTTCTAACCATGGGTCAGTCTCTGTCTCCATGAATGCTCATACTGAGGTAAAAGTCAACAATCTTTCTCCTTGAGTCTATTGTATTTGGGCAACTAAGTTGTTTATCAACTAAATTGCTTTAAGGTCACACACAAGGTTTTTATCTTCTCTGTCTTTAGGCAGGATCTCAAGGGTAAACAGAGTTACCTTAAACTGAGCTACCTTACCGGAGTTAATAGCTTAACCTAAATTAGTGATTGGAATGAGGGTCGGAGGCCATTTGTGATTGCTGCAGCTGGAGTGCTTATCACAGCATCTGAGTTCTGGCCAGTTTTTATTATTATTGAGCAGAGCCAAGGACGTTTAGACAAATTATTAGAGAATTTATTTCCTCAGACTCAATTTCTTTCATAGTCCTGTTCTCACATCACCGGAGCAATTCGTGTAGAGAGTTAAAAGAATACTAGAAGAATAATAGTTATGCAAGAATATCTAAAAGTGGAAAGATGCTTTTGGCCAGCGAGCACACCTTCTCTCGGGGCTTATTTCTCACTTTGAGATTTTGCCTATTTAACTGCGAAAATGCAGATGCCGAGAGAGCGTGGCTTTTGCTGGTATCTGCACACCACCACACTTGGCTGATGTAAGAGTTTTAGATGACAAGTTCTTTTTCCGACATTAAATGTCACCTCACTGCCTTATGGATTTGACTATTTGTTTTTTGAATGAGAAATCAGCTGCTACTTTTATTTTTCATTTATACATATAATAAGTATGTTTTTTCATGCTGCTTTTAATAATTTTTCTTTGTCTTTCAACATTTACTATGATGCTTATGTGTCTGGGTGTGAATCTCTGTGTTCTTTCTAACTTGGAGCTAATTGAGTGTCTTAGATGTGTAAATTAATGCTTCTTAACTAATATGAGTTTTGAGTCATTGTAACAAATCTGGACCCTAACTAGGCTCCCTCCCCACTCCTGGGATTTATTCCTGTTATCTTGTTCCCTTCTTTATTTGTTTAGTTAACTGGCTGTGCCTATTCAATGAAATCTGTTTTCCCTGCAGTGTCCAGCCTCTGGTGTTCATGTGCATGACTTTGGACTGTATCCATCACTGCAAGGTACTCTCCTTCAGTGACAACAGGATGGGTTTTTTTGTTCTCTCTCTCTCTCTCCCTCCCTCCCTCCCTCATTCATCCCACTGATAAGCCTCTAGCTGACCAGTTTCTATTAGTATCATACTAGTCATTGGCCTTCACTAATTGCTTGGCCAAATATTTACATATACATATATACATATATATAAATATATATGTATATATGGTACTGGGGATGGAACCCAGGGGCATTCTGCCTCCAAACTACACCCCCAGCCCTATTTTTTATTCTTTATTTTGAAACAGGGTCTCACTGAGTTGCAAAGGGCCTCACTAAGTAGCTGAGGCTGGCCTCAAATTACGATCCAATTTTTTGGTGCAAAAATTGCTCTATAATAAAACACAACTAAATTTGGACCCCTTTGCAGGGCTAACCTTTCAACCAGTCATTAAAGCTCACTCCAGTTCCAGGGCTGTCTAAGTGGGCCAGCTCCCAGGTCTTTCTGCTAAACATCTAGCTTGTCTGTTTACTTCATTTGTTGCTATCATGGAGCTATTAGCCTCCTCTTAACTGATCACCAGCAAAATATCCATTGTTTTTGACAATGCTTTTAAGCTTGAGTTTTCTGAACCTCTGATCCAAATAAAACCAATCTCCTTCAGAAAGCCACAGAGAATTCGGTGTTCGGGGTGTGTGTGTGTGTGTGTGTGTGTGAGTGAGAGAGAGAGAGAGAGAGAGAGAGAGAGAGAGAGAGAGAGAGAGAGAGAGAGAGATACTGGGGATGGAACCCAGGGACATTCTACCTCTGAGCTATACCCACAGCCCTGTGTTTTATTTGTTTTGAAACAGGGTCTCACTGAGTTGCAAAGGATCTCACTAAGTAGCTAAGTAGCTGAGGACCCAGAAAGAACACAGTAGAACCCCTACGTTGAGGACATAGAGAGCACGGTTATCAAGGTAGCCTGAGTGCAAATAAGGAACCCAAGGTTAGAGAGAGCAGTGCTGAACACTTGAGAGGATCCTTGTGGCTGCCTCCTCCAGGCAGGCTGGAAAATTCAGTTCAGACGGGATTGGGTAGAGCACTTAAAATGGCCCCATATCAGAAAGAGAGAATGATTAGCCTACACTGAATACCACCTCAGAGCTGCCTAACAAATTATAACTGCATCCTCAGTCTCAGCCTTCCAATAGCATCAGCTGTTGCTGGCTTTTCCTGGCACAGCACCTCCACCCTACAGGCACACAGGCATGAATACGATTGCATAGGAGCAGTCGCACCCTTCCACACCTGGGGGACACCGTCAACCCTGAGAGTAGGGCTTACGGGGGGAGTCCTACCAGCTCAACATGGAGCCGCACTGAGGATGAGAAGTGTTGATGGGTTTCCCCCTGGGACCCATGCTGTAGCCCTTGGTGGAACTGGGGTGAGAGGCTCCATGTTCTTGACTGCATCTGGGGACAGAAGAGAAAGGGGGCTGTTTGTGGGTCAAGTGCCACAGACTTGCTGACTTAAGAAAAATTGGAAACATTTTTTAAATAAATGTTTCTCCACTTGATAAAATCCCTTTGGACAATTTGTAGTCTTTAATTGATTGTTTTAAAAGTTAATCTTTATCATTTATGCTTCTTTTGTTCAGGAAAAGGGTCAGCAGAGTTTCTACATCACCACTAGAATAGCGACTCTGATAGGCTTCATAATTCTGTGTTAATTTGTTCATTCACTTAATCATTTTATTAATCTGTAGGTTTTCCTCTCAACAATAGCCTCACATGTGATTATTTTTCTTTTAAAACTACTCTCTCAATCTTTACAGTAAATGCATTTTTTGGTGATGCATACCAAGATGATTTTTGATGAGTTTAATTTAAAAACTGTTCTGCATTCAAAAAAATCAATTGCATTTAATCACTAAATTTACTTTTTTAAACTAAACAGTCATGAAAATTAATTATGTTAATTAAGAGCAAAGTATTTTCCCAGGGTAGCATGGACTTATTCATTCATTTATTCATTTACTTAAGGACTTTAAATTTTATCATGACTATATTAAATTTTGTTATAAAAATTATATAAAAATCCTTTCTTAGCCAGGCATGATGGCGCACACTTGTAATCCCAGCATTTGGGAGACTAAGACAGGAGGATCACAGTTCGCAGACAGCCTCAGCTACTTAGTGAAGCTCCCAACAAGTCAGTGAGACCCTGTTCCAAAATAAAGGATAAAAAAGAGGGTAGGGGATGTAGCTCGGATGTAGAATGCCCCTGGGTTCCATCCCTAGTACTGCAAAAAAAAAAAAAGTCTTTTCTTCTACAGATTTATTACTTAAAAAAAAAATATATATATATATATATGTATATATATATATATGCTTAGATTTTCTAATTTTCTGTAACCTCAAAATTTTAACCATATGTAGAATCTTATCAATATAAAACTGATATATATTTTAATTCTACATTGTTTTTCCTGATTGCATAATTTCAAAAATACAGATCCAAAGTTCCTTTGTCTAAGTTACTTTGTCTTAATGTCTTTTAAATTTTCTCCTTTAGAGGAAACACCCATCCCATTGCATATTTCTACCTTACCAAAAGGAATTTTCCATGTACTTTTGTGCTTCGTAATTATATTATTAATTTTAATATTTTGTCTCTTGTCAACAAAAGAAAAAATATCTGGCAGTTTTGATTTATGAGCTTCATTTTCACCTCTCCAACTGTAATCTGCATTCTTTCTCTGTTTAATACCAATTCATACGGTGATTTTTTCTCTTTTTTAAAATTGTTTTATTTATTTATGTGGATCATATTGAAAATGGCATACATTCAGACTATGCTTGGTGCCCTCTCCCTCTCCCCGCTTCTGCTTCCCCCCCTAACAATGAGTGTCCAGGTTAACCATGTACATTCCTACTTTTATGCATATTTTAATATAACTCCTACATTAACCAACCTCAGCCTTCTTCCTCTCCTACCCTTTTATTCTAGCTTTGCTGAGATTTTCCCTCCATTATCTGGAGTTCTTCTGGTATCCCCAGTGCTCCCTAGTTCGGGCATATTAGAGAAAACATATGTCCCTTCTCTTTCTGTGCTTGGCTGATCTCACTTAACATAATGTTCTCCAGGTCTTTCCATCTTCTTGCAAATGACATGAATTTGTTCTTCTTTATTGCTGAGTAGAATTCCATTGTGTGTATTTCCCATAATTTTGCAATCCATTCATCTGTTGGTGGAGACCTAGGTTGGTTCCATATTTAGTTTATTGTGAATTGTGCTGCTATGAACATGGGCATGCATATGTTACTGTAATTCTCTGATTTCAACCCCTTTGGAAATTGTGTGCATTGTGTCACATGCAAATATTCTGCTGGAATGTATTCTGTTTTTTAAATTTTAGTGGTATGAACTATGCAATGAGTTTTAAAAGTCACTTAAAACATCTTAATTTAGTTAATTATTACTACAAAATTCCATCCTATGAAGCTGGCAGGAAATTCAGTCTCAGTACTGACTGAGGTTTAATGCTCTAACTCTGCCTTCCCACACCTCCACAGCTGTGTCCTGCATGTGCACTGCCCAGCATCCAATGCTCCTCCAGTCACCAAGCCTACGTCTGCCACGAGACAGGCTCTCTGGAGAGTCTGTCACCACACTTGAAATACGGAGGACTTGGATGAAGCTGAGGCTCTGCTCCCTTTGTCCGGCTATGGGGAAAATATTATTTAAAATATTTTCCAAACCCAGAAATCCTACCCACAAAGATACTAGAAAAGTATTATTGAAAAAGCACTAAACCTGAACGGGATGCCTATCATAGGAACTCCACTAAGAGATGGCAAAGACAAAGAAATTTCACCTAAGAAGATACAAACCATTTCATACAGGGTTTTGTAGATAAAAAGTAACCTTTCCTCAATCAAGAAGACTCAGCAGCAATAGTGTCAGACATAGTTCTTCCTAAATTCACCTGAATGATGAATTCATATGCGTTAGGAAAGTGACTTTATCCAAGGAGAAAATAAAGTACTTCTTTACGACAAGAATTATTTTTTCCATGTTTTGTGGAACATTGCTTCATTCTGGACCCTTAGCACCATATACATTTTGAGTTTTTAATTTCCTTTGTGAGTATAATATTCTGTTTTTAATATTTTTGCATCATATTGTTAGAACAAATTAACTCACTAGAGTTTGTAATGTGTCTATAATCATTGCTTGTATTTCATCACTGCCGTTTGGTAGATGTTTCCCCCTGTTTTAAATTGCTTTCTTTATTCTCTTTTTGTCCTTCTCAACTCTGGGAAGCCTGTGACTCACTCTTTTCTCAATTACTTCATTCTTTTCTTTTTCTTCTTTACTTTTCTTCCTTTTTTGTTTTTGGTACTAGGGATTGAACCTGGGGATGTTCTACTACTGAGCTGTACCCCTAGCTTTTTTTTTTCCTTTTTTTCTTTTGAAGACAGCATCTCACTAAGTTATCACGTGCTGTTCTCATTCTTACAAACCTTTTGTCTCATCCTCCCAAGTACTGGGATTCAAAGGGCATGTTACCACGTGACTTTTTTGCCTGTCTCATTTTAAAGTAACCTTTGAAGGCAGGCGTGGTGGCGCACGCTTGTAATCCCCGCGCTTGGGAGGTGGAGACAGGAGGATCGCGCAGGTTCGAAGCCAGCCGTGCTGGCGTAAGAGACCCTGTTTCAAAAATATAAAATAGGTCTGGGAGTATAGCCCGGAGGAAGAAGGGCTTCCAGGAACCCCAGTACCACACACACACACACACACACACACAAATAAATAAATAAAAATAAAGTAACCTTTGAAAACTTAAAGTTTGGTGGTGGGAATTTCACAAGTAGCCATTTATAAATATCTGTTATTATATTATTATCTCCAAAGTATGATAATGTTCTCTAAGTCACTCAACAACTTGTGAATCTATGTTGAGAAATGGCTTATAAGTTCTACTACATGGTAGAACAAATAGTTTTGTTGTTGTTGGGGCTTGTGTGGGGGGGGTGGGGGGTACTGGGGATGGAACCCAGGGCCTTTCTACCTCCAGGCTACATTTCCCATACTATTTTATATTTTACTTGGAAACAGGGTCTCACTAAGTTGCTGAGAGTCTCACTAAGTAGCTGAGGCTGGCTTCGAACCTGTGCGATCCTCCCATCTCAACCTCTCAAGTGCTGGGATTATAAGCATGCGCCACCAAGCCCAGTTGTTTTGTTAGTTTTAAGAGATTGCTTTGCCTTGGGTGAAGGCAACAGTGACACACTGGTGGTTGGGTCATCTTGGAGCTTTATGACCTGGAAAAATAATTACTTCCTCTCTGGATTAATTTTCTTACTTATTTCTTAAAGCTACTAAACTGTTAAGCAGATAAACAGTAAGAAATTTATGGTGTTAGAAAATTATATTTTACAAATATAGTGTTTTTGTTTTGTTTTGTTTTGTTTTGTTTGTAGTACTGGGGATGGAACCCAGGGGCATTCTACCTCTGAGCTACACCTCCAGCACTATTTATTCTTTTATTTTGAAGCAGGTTCTCTCTATGTTGCAGATGGCCTCACTACGTTGCTGAGGCTGGTCAAGAACCCATGATCCTCCTGTCTCAATCTCCCAAGTACTTAGATTATAAGAATGCACCACCATGCCTGGCAGAACTAAAGTTTGTTTTTGTTTTTTGTTTTTTGGGAGTTTTTTGAAGGTCTGGGGATGGAACCCAGGGTCATTCGACCTCCGAGCTCCTGCCCCTCCCCTATTTTTTTATTCTTTATTTTGAAACCGGGTCTCACTGAGTTGTGGAGGGCCTCACTAAGTAGCTGAGGCTGTCCGCGAACTGTGATCCTCCGGTCTCAGCCTCCCGAATGCTGGGATTACAAGCGTGCACCACCACGCCTGGCAGACATAAAGTTTTTTAAATTAATAGTTTCATCCGAATGATTAAGGTTATAAAAATACAAAGAACAAATTAAGCCTTGAACAGATCTGGTCATCTAATGCAGTTGGGCCACTATTTAATTTTTTCTCTCTTAAAACAGATTAAACCATATTTTTCTCTCCTTGAAAACCACTAAAAGAATGGACAATATTCGACTCTGTTAGGTTTTAATATTTATAGCATAATTTTATTGCATCCAAATATGACATTAAGACTACCTTACCAAATAGTTGCAAAAAGCATCCATTAATTATAATAAGCAAAATGTGTCCTAGACATTCACAGTGAAAAACTGGAAAACTTGTTGCTTATGATTTCTGTTCAAATATTGTAACATATGCCCTTTCTATGAATTCTCCTTTATAAGTTTCTTTTCTACAGAAATATTTTCAGGACGAAATAATCTAGAGCCTTGGAAAATAATTAGAATTAAAAGCCATTTTAACCAGTTAATTTTTATTATTAGATATTTCCACAGATTTTGTTTCAATATCCTGAAAAAATTCATCTTTTTTGTTATCTTGCTATTTTGAAGATTACATTATTTTTCTTTCTGCATGGCCTCAAATGCTCTAGTTAAGTGATTATTTCAGAAATTTTATTTCATGTGATTGAATGACATTTAGTTTTATGTGGTATAAGCCATTCTCATCTACTTTTTTTCTGAATTTATTATTTTGTATACCAGCTTCATTTTCAGACAAAAGCATTTTTACCTTATTCGTTTATTTACTCCTTTGCTGTGAGGTTTGGTTATCTTAGAGTCAATATTTTGTCATTGTTACTATTATGCAACTAAGCACAAATTGTGTACATTCACATCCATTTTAAAGTAGAATATCAGCCCGGCGTGGTGGCGCACGCTTGTAATCCCTGTGCTTGGGAGGCTGAGACAGGAGGATCGCACAGTTTTGAAGCCAGCCTCAGCTACTTAGTGAGGCTTTCAGCAACTTAGTGAGACCCTGTTTCCAAATAAAATATTAAAAAATTCTGGGAGTATAGCCTGGAGGTAGAAAGCCTCTAGGTTCCACCCTTAGTACCACAAAAAAATAAAATAAAATAAAGTAGAATATCAAGGTAGAAAGTAATTATAGAAGTAGGTCATAATGATTGATAATCTCCTTAGAGACATGTGTTTTCAAGATACTGCTAAGTTCCATTAGAGAAGCATCAATGATATTTTATTACTGTACATTTTTTATCTTAGAGTTTATTTTTGTTAGAATTTATTCTCCCTTAAACAACACATTGTGTTAAAATATGTTAGCCATTTAACAAGTAGAGACAAAATTCATGTCCACAGATTATCTGTTAAATTTATAAAAATGTTTATCTTTGAGGAAAATAATATTTTTAAATCCACAAAAATAAACAGAAAGATGACAAGTCAATTTTTTTTTTCTTTTCGGTACCAAGTGTTGAATGCAGGGGCATTCTACCTCTGAACTATAGCTCCAGCCTTTTTTTATTTTTTTATTTTGAAACAGGGTTTTGCTAAGTTGCCGAGGCTAATCTTGAACCTGTAATCCTCCCGTCTTAGCTTCCCAAGCACAGGAATTACAAATGTGTGCCACACACCTGGCTAAGACAATTATTTTTAAAACATAGAAATTGACAAACTTTTTTAAGTTGAAAGACTCCCCAGAATATGAAATGTTAAAGATTATTTTAAAAATTGACAGTTCAGATATGACAAAGTTAAAAATGAGAAGGTGTCCTAAAAAAGAAATAGGAATTGAACAATTTGGTTCCTCTGACATTGATTAATTACCTGTAATGTTCTTAATGTATCTTTTTTGACTCTTGCTTTTTTTTAGTGGAGAGAGAACTCTCCCCTACATCTGCTGATAATACAAGTTGTAATTAGCAAAGAGAAGTTAATCAATCTTCATTCTCCAGCATTCAAGAAGTTGTCGTCTTCTTGTAGTGAGCAGAGTAGAAAGTGGACCAGTTTTTCCTGAAAACAAATCAAGAAAATAAGGACCTAAATGTGACCAAATTTGCCTTAGTAAAAGTTTCACACATCATTTGAAAATATATTCAATTGTGAAGGCAGAAATTTTTGCGTATCATATATATATATTTACTTTTATGTGTGGTACTAGGAATTGAACCCAGGGGTGATCTAATATGCTTTAATGTTGATATCATTATTATCTAGGAAAATACAAAGATATGTTAAGTTTGAGTTTGGAAATATAACATAAGACCTGACTTCATGAGTTTTGTGACTTAGGATGACACATGTAACCACATTGAGTCTCAGTTTCTCATTCATAGTGGGGTTAATATTCTGCCCTCTGAGTGTTTGGAGGCTGATTACTAGCAGTTATAAAGAATGTGCTTAACATGATGTACATTGTAACTTCCCAAATAGAGGTCAATTTGTGTATTTATGTATTTATTTTGTATAACACTATCATATCACAAGTCAGTAGAACTGAAGACTGAAGTAGACAGAGATGGGGACAGAATCTTTTTACTGGATGATGAGACAAAGGCAAATAGAAGCATATTAGAGCTGGCGTGATAGCACAAACCTGCAATTCCAGTACTTGGGAGGCTAAGACAGGAGGATCCCGGGCTTGAGGCCACCTTCATCAACTTGGTGACACCCTGTTTCAATGTAAGAAATAAAAAGGGATGAGAGGGCATTCTAGCTCAGAGTTAGAATGCCCCTGGGTTCAATACTCAGGACCACACAAACACACAAATAAAGATAGGTAGATAGATTAGATGCAAATACTTATTCAAGAAAGTCTAACTACAGTTAAGAGAAGCTTTGAAAAATGAGAAAAGAGAAAATAGGGATATGGACAGAAAAGAGAAAATATCCCCAAATTATTAAGCATAATTATTGAGAAAAAGCCTCACACAAAGATATAACTGGGTAAAATTTGTTACCCAAATATGAACAGGAGAGCAATAAAAGGATTCAGAAAATTGAGTGTGCAGGCAGTCACCTATGCTCACAGCTACTTAGGATGCTAAGGGAGGAGGATCTCAACTTCAAACCAGCCTCAGCAATTGAGCTAGATCGGTCAGAATAAAAAACAAAAAGGCTGGGCATGTAACTCAGAAATAAAGCAGTTCTGTGCTCAGTCCCAAGTACTGAGAACAGAGGTTTGGGGAAAGTGTTTACATACAAGAAAAAGAAGCAAGAAAATGAAAATATTTTTTATATAATTTTTATTTTTTTATTTTTATTTTTTTATTAATTTATTTTTTAAATTGGTGCATTGTAGTCATATATCAATCACATTGGAGTACAAGACTTGAGAGGATATACAAGCACACATCATCCAATTAGCCCTCCTCCAGCCCCCATCCCATTCCCTCCCCCTCCCTCCATCCCACGCTTCTTTGGTGATTTACTTTGATACATTTGTTTATGTACCTCCTGCGTTTTAAAGAGGCTCCGTCCTCCAGTATTACATACCCTCTGATTGGTCACATTAGTTGCTTCACTATAGGGCCCTTTCTATAGCTCAACCTCTTCCTGTTGCCCTTTTCCTCCTAGTTATTGCTGATTAAGAGAAGTGTCTGATTTATATTTTCTGCGATATTTCTCTGTGCATGCTGCGTTGCAAGTACCGATCCCACTCTTGATGGTCCCAGTAGTGGCCTGGCTACTCAGTGGACTGATCCAGACCTCGCTGGCTCAAGCAGCGGCCTTGCCTCATGGGAGGCTCCAGGTCTAGTCTCGCTGGCCCCTGCACCGGTCTAACCCCTAAGCTGGCTTCGGTCCTGGCCTTGGAAGCCGCAGGAGTGGCCTTGCCTCACGGCAGGCTCCAATGCCGGCCTTGCTGGCCCCAGCATCGGCCTCACCCCTTGGCAGGCTCCAATCCCGGGCTCAGAGGCCTCAGTACCAGCCTTGCCTCATGGCAGGCTCCGGTGCCGGCCTCGCTGGCCCCAGCACCGGCCTAACCCCTCGGCAGGTTCCGTTCCCGGGTTAGGAGGCCCCAGCACTGGCCATGTCTCACGGCAGGCTCCGATGCTGGCATCGCATCATGGCAGGCTCCGATGCCGGCCTTGCTGGCCCCAGCATCGGCCTCACCCCTCGGCAGGTTCCAATCCTGGGCTCGGAGGCCCCAGCACCAGCCTTGCCTCATGGCAGGCTGCGATGCCGGCCTCACTGGCTCCAGCACCGGCCTAACCCCTCAGCAGGCTCTTATCCTGGCCTAGGAGGCCCCAGTATCGGCCTTACTTCACGGCTGGCCCCGATGCCAGCCTCACTGGCCCCAGCACCTTCCTAACCCCTCGGCAGGCTCTTATCCTGGCCTCGGAGGCCCCAGTACTGGCCTTGCCTCACGGCAGGCTCCGATGCCGGCCTCACTGGCCCCAGCACCGGCCTAACCCCTCGGCAGGCTCTTATCCTGGCCTCGAGGCCCCAGTACTGGCCTTGCCTCAACGCAGGCTCCGATACCGGCCTCACTGGCCCCAGCACTGGCCTAACCCCTCGGCAGGCTCCGATCCCGGCCTAGGAGGCCCCAGCACTGGTCATGCCTCAAGGCAGGCTCTGATGCCGGCCTCGCTGGCCCCAGCACCGGCCTAACCCCTCGGCAGGCTCTTATCCTGGCCTCGGAGGCCCCAGTACCGGTCTTGCCTCACGGCAGGCTCCAGTGCCGGCCTCACTGGCCCCAGCACCAGCCTAACCCCTCGGCAGGCTCTTATCCTGGCCTCGAGGCCCCAGTACCGGCCTTGCCTCAAGGCAGGCTCCGATGCCGGCCTCGCTGGCCCCAGCACCGGCCTAACCCCTCGGCAGGCTCCGATCCCGGCCTCGGACACCCCAGCACTGGTCATGCCTCACGGCAGGCTCCGATGCCGGCCTCGTTGGCCCCAGCACCGGCCTAACCTCTCGGCAGGCTCTTAATCCTGGCATCGGAGGCCCCAGTATCGGCCTTGCCTCACGGCAGGCTCCGATACCAGCCTCGCTGGTCCCAGCACCGGCCTAACCCCTCGGCAGGCTCTTATCCTGGCCTTGGAGGCCCCAGTACCGGCCTTGCCTCACAGCAGGCTCCGATGCTGGCCTCGCTGGCCCCAGCACCGGCCTAACCCCTCAGCAGGCTCTTATTCTGGCCTCAAGGCCCCAGTACCGGCCTTGCCTCAAGGCAGTCTCCGATGCCGGCCTCACTGGCCCCAGCACCGGCCTAACCCCTCGGCAGGCTCTTATCCCGGCCTTGAGGGCCCAGCACTGGTCATGCCTCATGGCAGGCTCCGATGCCGGCCTCGCTGGCCCCAGCACCGGCCTAACACCTCGGCAGGCTCTTATCCTGGCCTCGGAGGCCCCAGTACCGGCCTTGCCTCACGGTAGGCTCCGATGCCGGCCTCGCTGACCCCAGCACCGGCCTAACACCTCAGCAAGTTCCGGACCCGACCTCGGAGGCCCTAGCACAAGCCTTGCCTCACGGCAGGCTCCAATGCCGGCCTCGCGGGCTCTAGCATCGGTCTAACCCCTCTGCAGGTTCCAATCTCGGCTACGGAGGCCTCAGTAGTGGCCTTGCCTCACAGCAAGCTCCGATGTTGGCCACTGGCTCTGGTGCCCGCCTAACCCCTCAGCAGGTTCCGATCACTGTCTCTGTGGCTATTATTTCAAAGGTTCCAGGTGTAATGTATCAGATCTCTGCCTCCCCTGAGTATTGGCCACTGGCATTGCCACTGCCTCCACCGTTTCAAATCCTTCCCAGGCTCTTTTTCCACTCTGAATGTTGTCCAGTGTTCCTAAGCATGCGTGATGGTAGCATTCGCCATTTGGTGTAATTTCTCCAAAAAAATAAAGTTGGTAAGATCAGGTTTCTGCTTCTCCTGAATACAAGTCTCCACCACCATCGCGGAGAACTCTTTCAACACCGCATTTCTCCTTGGTCTCCACTAAACTCTCTCCTTATATGTGATGTCTGAGATTCTTAACAATATAGAGAAATAGCAGTCCTCTTTCACGACGAATTTTTCCATAAGTTCCAGTGCATTTAGATAAGTTTTGTCTGCATCTCCAGTGTCCTGGCATCCATAACGGCTTTTTTATCTCCTCTCCGATATTTTTCTTTATCTTTTTCTGTTCTGGGCCCGGTTTCTCCAGGGGTCTGGCGTGCTACTCGCAGTTCGGCCCGGGGCCCAGAGTCCCACGACCCGGGCCCCAGCTGGCGTGCCCGTGCGCGACCCCCGCCCAGAACCCAGCATCTTACTGGGACTGGTTTCTCCAGGGGTCTGGCGTGCTACTCGCAGTTCGCCCGGGGCCCAGAGTCCTGCGACCCGGGCCCCAGCTGGCGTGCCCCGCGCGCGACCCCCGCCCAGAACCCAGCGTCTTACTGGGCCTGGTTTCTCCGGGGGTCTGGCGTGCTACGCGCAGTTAGGCCCGGGGCCCAGAGTCCCGCAACCCGGGCCCCAGCTGGCATGCCCCGCGCGCGACCCCCGCCCAGAACCCAGCATCTTACTGGGCCTGGTTTCTCCAGGGGTCTGGCGTGCTACTCGCAGTTCGCCCGGGGCCCAGAGTAGCGCAACCCGGGCCCCAGCTGGCGTGCCCCGCGACCCCCGCCCAGAACCCAGCATCTTACTGGGCCTGGTTTCTCCAGAGGTCTGAAAATATTTATTTATTTATTTATTTATTTATTTGTTTATTTATTTATTTCCTTTTGCGGAACTAGAAATTGAATCTAGAGGCATTCTACCTTTGAGCTAAACACCTAGCCCTATTTCATTTTTACGTTTTGGAACCAGGTCTCACTAGGTTGCTGAGAATCTCACTATGTTGCTCACGCTTTCCTAGAGCCTGCCATCCTCCTGTCTCAGCCTCCCAAGTACTGGGATTACAGGCACGTGCCACCACACCTTACTTCATTTGTCAGTGCAGAACATTAGAAGTTAATTGAAAAATATATCCTGTGTCAAGAAACAAACACTGCAAATTTGGGGTTTTGTACCTGATTGTGAATATAAAATTAACACATTTTGTACAAAAAATATTCAGAAAGTTTACATTTACACATTCTTTATAAAGAATCACTCCCAAAGTTGGTGTAACCAAATAATCAGTTAACATTTATTACAGGAATGAAAGTGATTTACTATGAGTTTACTGTACCACCCAAGTAAAGAAGAAAATCATGTGGATTTCAAAACTATGGGATATGTACACAATGGAATTTTGCCCAGCCATAAGGGAGAACAAAATTATGGCATTTACAGTGAAATGTCACAAAAAATAAGAAATCAGAGAAATGGGTAACAGGAGGAACTCTAGATGAGGAAGAGACCCTATAGAGAAGCAATTAAGGTGACATCTGAGGGGATAAGAGGGAGGATAAGGGAAATTCTTTAAAGCACATGATGTACTTAAACATATCAAAGTCAATCAGGAAGCCAAGCATGGGTAGAGGGAGGGGGAGGGAAGGGGATAGAGATTGTGTAGAGACTAATTGGGTGATGTGTATATGTATATCTTCACAAGTTTTTTATCCCATTGTAATGTATGACTACAATGTGCCAATAAAAATTTATTAAAAATAAATAAAATATATTATTACAATTTTAAAAAATCATATAATAAATTGATATTTGAAAAACATTTGATAAAACCAACAGCCATTTTCCTTATAAAACACTAAGAAAACTAGTAATATAATAAATCTAAATATGAGTAGGGGTATGTATCCAAAACTAATCACAAATATTTTTTCTTAAAGATGAAACATTAAAACTATATAAAAGCTCAAAAGATGATACTGATTGATTACTACTTAATTTTGGACATTTTGGTTAATGTAATGAGACAAGAATATAAAATAATTGTATTATCATGGGGGGAAAAAGTAAGGAGGTATCTTTTTGTTGACTTTAAGCTTGTAAGCCAAAATTAAAATAAATGAAAAATGTAGTAAGGTGACTAAATATAAAAACTTTATAAAACACAGTATGTATATACCATAATTTATTCAATACTGTTATTATTATTTAAAATAATTTTTCGCACTAAGATCAACATTTACATTATATATCATTGTGCATATTTTATTACTAGTATTTTATATCTTAGGGATAAATTCCCCCTTCTAAAATGTGGCTTTCAAAATGTTTTCCACAAACCTTTCCTTAATTTAGCAATACTGAGAGTACACATTTCTCACATATTCACTAGTAATAAATGTTAATACTTTTTATTCCTGTCAACATTATGCATATGTTAACATTTTATCATTATTTGCATTTCTTTGGCTTTTGTTAAAGTAGCGCATTGTTTTACATGTTTTGAGCCACCTGGACTTGATCTGCTAAGGTTTATTCACTCATAACCTTTGCTTACTTTTCATTGGGTTGTCCTTTTCTGGTCCATTTTAAAGTACTTTTTATATATTTAAATACACTAACATCTGCTAAATATACAGTTTAAACATGCATGGTATGCTTATATTTTCCAATCTGTTTGTTTTGTTTATTGATTTTTGTTTACTTTCAGAGCTTTCTTACATTGCTTTGCTTTTCTTGTATTAAGATGCATAGTTGTATATAAAAATTAAGTGTATGTGATCTTAATAATGCAAAATCATGAGTTTGTATGTATATGTATGTGTTCATAAAAACTACCAAAAGGGTGGACCTTGAGACTTTACATTATCTGAAGAAAGTAAATTGCTGAATAATGTGTATATTTCTCTCAGAACTGATTGAGATATAATATGCATGTAAAACTTATCCCTTCCAAGCATACACTTCAATGCTTCTTTACTAAATTTTACTAAACTCTACTAAATGGTGCAACCATCACCATAATCAGTTTTAGAATAATTTATCCCCATAAGATGCCTCATGCCCATATACAATTAATCCTCCTTGCAGCTCCCAGTTCCAACAATCATTAATCACTTTCTATCTCTATAGACTCACCTCCTCTAGATTTTGCAAATAAGTGAAAATGAAACAATTTTTATGTGTATATGGGCTTATATACATTTTGTAAATGAGAAGATAGCTGGAAAGAAATATACATCTGGCTTTTGACACTGGTTAAAATTAAAGCATTGAGGTGAGATTCATGTAGAAGAAATAAGAACAATCAAACAACTTCTCTTAAAGAATAACCCAACAGCCTGGTGTGGTAGTGCACAGTTGTAATCCCCGCACTTGGGAGGCAGAGACAGGAGGATTGCGCAGGTTCAAAGCCAGCCACGCTGGCTTAAAAGACCCTGTTTCCAAATACAAAGTACAAAATAGGTCTGGGAGTGTAGCCCAGAGGTAAAAGGCCTTCCAGGAACCGCAGTACCACCAAAAAAGAAGAAGAAGAGAAAGAGGAAGAGGAAGAGGAAAAGGAGGAAGAGAAAAAGGAAGGAGGAGAAGGAGGAGGAGAAGAAAGAAGAAGAAGAAGAAGAAGAAGAAGAAGAAGAAGAAGAAGAAGAAGAAGAAGAAGAAGCAGCCAACAGAGAAACATAAATGAAAAATTTTCTTAAGGTAATTTACAAATCCCAAAAAATTTCATTGAAGAAAAGCAAGTATAATGAAAAATGAAATAACATTTTCAGTTTCAGATGTATAAAAATGCAGATGACTATTCTTGGGAGGCTGAAACGGTAGGATCACAGGTTCGTGGGCAGCCTCAGCTAGTGAGGCCCTCTGCAACTTAATGAGACCCTATTTCAAAGTAAAGAATAAAAATAGGGCTCTGGGTGTAGCTTAGAGATGTAATGTCCCTGGCTTCCATCCCTAGTACTGAAAAAATAAATAAATAAAGCAGAGAACTGATAACACTTAGTGTTGGGGTTTTTGAGAAATGGCCGTTCACATACATTGCTGGTGTGAGGGCCTATCAGTACAGTTTGTTTACAAGCACTTAGTTCCCGTCTATGAACATTAAAAATGAATTTACCATGGACAGTTCAACTTTTATGTTTTTAAATTATCAGGAGATTGCATGAGAGTGCATATTGCTCCCTTGTCCACACACTCTTTGCTGTTGGAGCACACCAAGTCAGGTAAAGCTTTGCACGTGCCCATTCCTTCCTGTGTCAGCCTGGCCCAAGGTCCTGTTCTTCTGCTCACCTGGCACCACATCAGAGTCCTCACTACCTTTTGCCTACGCTGTGTCCTGGCCCTTTAGTGCTTCTTATAGCGCTTCTTACACTTCTTACAGCATCACCTAACAGCATACATTTGGGGTATCTGATTATTGTCTCTTTCCTGATTGTGATAATGGACACTTGTTGCTTGTCTGGGCCTCATTAGTACCTCGCACATAATGGGCATGAAATAATACGTGTAGAACTAGATCAAAGTAGTTGTTATATTTTGTATGAAAGGAAAATTACAGATTTCAATTTTATCTACACAGTGCTTTTTTTTAGTAAAAGACAGTATTTCCCTTTGTGTCTTAACAAGTTATTAAAAATTGTGTATCACATGCAATTCAATTTTTCACTTTCAAATTAACCTAGGAAGTGTGTTTTAGTCACATCATTCCAAAACTTATAATAAGTTAAAAAGCTATCAATTTAGATAAGGTAAGAAATTTGAAGGGTGGTTGAAGATACTACATGAATAATCATGAAGAAAATAGTGAGTTGATTTCCTTATATTTAATGTGTGTGTGTGTGTGTGTGTGTGTGTGTGTGTGTGTGTGTGTGTTTTACTGGGGATTGAACCCAGGGGCATTCTACCTCTGAGCAACATCCCACCCCTATCTTATTTTTATTTGAAAATAGGGTCTTCCTAGATTGATGAGAGTCTCACTATTTGTTGAGGCTGACCTCAAACCTGAAATCTTCCTGTCTCAGCCTCCCAAGTACTGGGATTACATGTGTGTGCCACCACACCCAACTCGGAAATAGATGCTTAGGGATTTTGAAAAAAATTTTGGTTTTATATTTTTAAAAAACGTTTTTCAGCCAGGCGTGGTGGCGCACACTTGTCATCCTTGTGCTAGGGAGGCAGAGACAGGAGGATTGCACAGGTTCGAAGCCAGCCTTGCTGGCTTAAGAGACCCTGTTTCCAAACAAAAATATAAAAATAGGTCTGGGAGTGTAGCCCGGAGGTAGAAGGGTTTCCAGGAACCCCAGTACCACGAAAAAAAAAGAAAGAAAGAAACGTTTTTCAGAAATAGTGTGCTCAGAATTCAGTGGCGGCTAATATATAAGAGTCTTGTCATAAAAATAAAGTCACTAGAGTTGGATTACAATATTCTGTTTTTGCCTCTACTGAGCTGTCAAATTTGCTAGTGTTGGGAAGCAGCATGTATTGGGTTAAGTAGCTACTGCTTCCTTCTCATTCTACCATTCTGATAGTGAAACTATTTTTCATCTGTAACCTTTTAAAAATATTTTATATCATGTTTTTAAAATAATTATTAAAAGCTACATTCTGCATTTGCCTTAGTTTACTAGTGTCTTTATTTTTTATATTTTACTAAATGATCTATTTTATTGATCTTACTATTTTAAAATTTGTTAGCTGAGTATGTCAATATATATTAATTTAATTCACTCTCCCTATAAATATCAAGCACTGTTCTATTCACTTAAATTAGATTTTTCAGATGAAAAAATATTCAAGTCAACCATTAGTATCCTTACTTTATAGAAAAGGAAAATAAAGTCTAGGAAGGTAAACTGCATTTCATAAAGTAGTAAATCAGGTATACCTACTCCAAAGGCTGTGCTTTTTCCCCACAGTACCATTTTAAGTGAAAACATATTCTGTGTTCTTTCAAGCAAAATATGAGCTATTTTGTTGCCATTTTAAAGTGATTTTCTGACAGAAAGTAGGAGAACAAATAAATTGCCAGTATGTATTTTAACAGGTAAGACAGTAAATTCTTTGTCTGCGTATGACCTCTTTCCATTTCCTGGGGAAAATAGACAATTACTTACATAGTGCTTCTAAAATCTATCAGAATTCACCCCAGATCACATATAATAAGAAGAAAAAGATAGCGCTAGCTTTTGATGACTGGTTGCAGACTCCTCGCAGTGTGAAATCTCTGTCAAATAACATTTTCCATTATGTATATAGAAATGAGGTTAACTCCAGCTTAAAATTAAGCAGAAATCATCTCGCAATGACAGGTGTTTCTGCTATGTTATGATATAATTTCCAAGGTAACTAAACAGAGCTCCATAAAGGAAGGATTATGTTGGCAGGTATGAAATAAACAGCAGGAAAACACTTTACAAAACTTTGTAAACCCTTGAAAATGGATGACATTTTTGGTAAACATTGCCTCCAGCAATAATCCCCATGGAGTTAGTTGGGCGGGGGGGGGGGTGGGGTGGCAAAATTTTACCTACTATAAAGAAATACATAGTGGAAACTAGGCCAATATTAATGTGTTAGACATAGGGAAATTTATGCAAATGGATTTTCTCCGTGATATGATTTTATTAAGCAAGCTATTTCTGTAAATTCTTTGATGACCATGGTTTTGCTAGTCGTGATATGTTGATATGCAGCAGATAAAAATTATGCCCAGAATACAGTGTTAAGGGTAGGTAGATGGTGTGTCTATGGTTTCCTTTGTTTTTTCTAATTGGAACATGTTTCCTTGTTATTCTAACGTGTAGTCTAAGTCATAAAATTCTTTTGAATAAGATGTTTCTCTCAAGAATGTGAGCAGAAAGATGCATGTCTTATTATTTATTGATTGTTTGAATCCAGGGGTATTCTACATTTAATCTATCTTCTGGCCATTTTGTTTTTGTTTTTGTTTGAAAAAATCCTCACTAGATTGCTGAGAGTCTTGCTAAATTGTTGAAACTGACCTCAAACCTGCAATCCTCCTATCTCAGCCTCCCAACTACCAGTAGTACAGGTCTGAATTACCATGCCTGACTCATACTTTTCTTTTTAGATATAGTGTTAGTAGTAGATGCTCAGAGGAAAAAAAGACATTTTTGAAAACCAGGATGTGGAGTTGATCTTTTTTATGTTTCAACTAGTAAGGCATAGCAAAATAGAAAATCGCTTCAATGTATGGTTAGGGGAAAAGGACTATTGGTTTTGATTATTCATTGGAGTTAGTATCAAAAAGGGATTTAAAAGCAAAATAGTACACTTACAAAGACCCAAACACATGGCCACACATTTAAAAAGAGTGGTCGGTTCCAGAGAATAGGATACCCAGGTGCAGGTACCATGGGCTGAAGATGCCGTGATGGTGAAATGCAGGAATGTGTGAAGTACTTTCTACTTCTGATGTCATGGGTTATGACTGCAGAAGCTTTAAGTTGATATCTTAGTGATGAGCCAGTATTCCCTCCATTATATCAAAGACATGATCAGTTGTGAAAATCAAACTCTATTTTGAGTAGAGGATGTTATAACCCCCTTGTTATGGTTTGGATTTAGAATGGCCCCCTAGACCTGAGGAGGGGGTCCCTGGGAATGTGTTCTTAAGATTATATACAGCCCTGCCTCCTCCCTCCCCTCTCCCCCTCTCTCTCCCTTCCTCCCTCCTCCCTTCTCTCTCCCTCCCTCCTCCCCCTCTCTCTCCCTCCCTCTGTCCTCCCCCTCTCTCTCCCACCCTCCGTCCTCCCCCTCTCTCTCCCTCCCTCTGTCCTCCCCCTCTCTCTCCCACCCCAGTCCTCCCCTTCTCTCTCCCTCCCTCCCTCCTCCCCCTCTCTCTCCCTCCCCCCTCTCTCTTTCTCTGACTTCTGGCCTCCTTGATGTGAGAGCTGAGCCCTTAGTTGCTCCTCTCTCTACCCCCTGCAACATGGCCTGAGGTCTTCAGGCTTAACCTGGCCTAACATGGATTGAAGTCCTGAAATCTCCAGAACCACAAGCAAATAAATATCCTCCCTCTACGCTGTCATCTGCAGGTGTTTTGAGTCACAGCATTGAGAATGCTGGCTGAAACACCAGTATTGCTGGAAATTAAGTAAATGAAAACACCGGGTAGTAACTGCCTGCAATATTTGTTTTCTTATCACTATTTGCATGTTCTGTGTCCTAGATCTGACTTCTTTTCCTTTTTATTTTAATTCCCAGGCTCAATTAAGCACATCTGCTCTAAGGTGAAAGATTATAGAGCCAGGTTACATTGCTACCATTAGAAGTCCTTTGTCTGATTCTAAGTATTTAATAACCTAATAATCATAGTCAGAATTATTATAATCTTTAGTTTAGATGAAAATCATTTTGTCTGGGATTTCTAAAACCATTTTAGGATTTAAATTTGTTAAGGTATGTATTTTATTTGTGTGTGTGTGTGTGTGTGTGTGTGTGTGTGTGTGTGTGGTGCTGGGGATTGGACCCAGGGACATTCTACCTCCTAGCTACACCCTCAGGCATACTTTTTGTTCTTTATTTTTGAAACAGGGTCACTGTGTTGCAGAGGGCCTCACTAAGTAGCTGAGGCTGGCCAAGAACCCAGATCCTCCTGTCTCAGCCTCCTGGTACTGGGATTACAAGCATGCACCACCAAGCCCGGATGGTATTATTTTATTTGAATGGCAAAAGTAACCAGCCAAATCCAGATAGAAATCTAAAGATGTGATTTCAGTGTTTTAAATTTATGATGGTGTCTTGAGTGTTCTGATTTTGTATGAGACCTTTTGTTATCACCTACTCAGCTAAGTGTACTGAAAATGACATGCACAGGCAAAAAAAACTTTCAGACCTGATCATCTGAACTGCACCTCATATTATCAGTAAGTTCTTAGATTGAGTAATCAAATACGAATCCTTGTCGTGTGATATGGCTATCATCTGTAATTCATTTTTCTGCTATAACCAAGAAGAGCAAAATCCTTCTCCTCCTATTCTTCCTTTCCTTTTTCTCCTCCTTTTCGTTCTTCTCTTCCCACCCCTGGAATAACATGCTTTTTTATATAAGGCCAGACTTTTTACTAAACAGGAAGGATAACATACATTGGATGTGAACTGGTCATTTGAAAATTCCATATTTCATTTACTTAATCTTTTGAAGCACATGTGTCATGCTTTAGTCCAAGTCCTTCGATAATGCTAATTCATTTAACCCTCACAACACACCTAAGAGGGGAGTTCGATTAGTGTGCCTACAGTAGGCAAAGAGGTGTTGTCTCCACTCTAGATAGCTCTATGAATGTAGTATAGTTATAGAGACTTTGGGTCACTGGTCCGGCATCACAGCGACTGGTAAGTGAGAGTGGCGTTTCTTAGCTCCTCTCTGGGAAGTTGTCTCCATGTTTTCCTAGCATCTTTATAAACTGATTACAGCTGTGTCAGAAACTGTAGACTTAAACTAAATCATTTCATAATGTTCTTGTGCAGTGTGCATGCATGTACACATATGCACTTGTGAGTTTAAAATTATCACAGCATTTATGGAAATTCTGACACTACTAGAAACTCAAATTAGGAGGCAAGATATATATCTTCTCCATTGACCCCCCAAAAATATACTCTTTCCTAATTGTATTATGAGACTATGGACAATTCATGTACTATCTGAATCAATTTACTTATATTTAAAATAATGGAGTCAGACTCACTGATTTATCCTAAATTAGGTTATCAGTTAGTTTCTAAAACAATAACATATTATTTTCACTACAAAACAGAGTAATAAGTAAATGAAATTTTTACATACCATATTTTCTGATCTTGATCATTCCTAAAATGGTCTAGTAAATGATTCATAAACTTATAATACATTATGAAATAAAATAAAAATCTATAGTATTATGTCATATAGCTTAATCAGATTAAAGCCACCCATCACACCTGCAGTGAAACAAAATTGGGTTTATGTACTCATCGTACCAAGGGAGAATATTGAGGAACTTTGGAAAGACTGAAAGCAGACCTAATTTGATAATCAGTTGCTTAATTTTGTGTTATAATGATTTTTATGGACTGCTACTGATACCTAGAGAGCCTAAAAATCCTACCTCTTTAAATATATTATTTGTTACCATTAACTCACTGTGATACAGAGTTATAATGCACTAAAATATTTTTAAAATAAAAAAGAACTAAGAAGACTGCTTCTCAGGAAGATTATGTAGACCCAGACCACCACGCTACAAATTCTGATAAAAGACCCATGGGAAAAAGCAATGTAAAATTTCAAGTTCTGCCAGAAACTGTTAATTAATGAATTGGAAGTATTAACTTGGTTCATCTAAAATAAGTTTTGAATAAGCTCTACTTGTAAAAGAGATTTTCCAAATGATAAAGAATTTGCATATACATAAAAGTTGACCATTTAATTTGCTTTACAACATTGTTTACTCTGCCCCAGGCAATGTTTTAGGCATTGGAGATAGCAATGAAGAAAAAGACAACGACATGGCTATATATAAGTTAATGTATTTTTATTATTTATATTACAAGAGAGATATATTTCATTATTAGTTCCCTTTGTATCTCTTAAAAACATATATTTATACATTTATTTGTACAAGTGGTAGATATGCTATAGAAACTTATATTTTAAAGTGTTCAAAATATAAAATGTAAATGACACAAAAATACAGAATTTGTTTGCATGCCTTCTAGGTATAAAGGATACAGAAGGAGACACTGTGAGAATATAAATCTCACCTAATACAGTATTGGAATTGATTATAAGCTTGAATATGCAAGTCATTATACTGTTCATAATATCCTTGTTGTTCTATGAGATGAATTATCTTTGGCAGACTATTTTATTCCTGGAAAGAATGAAAAATGTATACACACACACATATATGGAATACACACACGTGGCAGCTATATATTTTCATGCTAGGGAGATAATTACATGTGTAAAGAGTTACATGCTTTTCAAAAGCAAAGCAAAATAGTTCTTTTTTCTCTTTTGCTTGAGGTTTTTGACTCCTCCTAAGAAGCAATGTGCTTTTTGACAAATGACCGATGAGTGGATGTATTGAGTATACGACTATGAAATGTGAAGGAAGCAAACAGTGCAACAGAAATTCACTGAACATCAGTTATGCCAGGACATATGATGTTAGTATATAGAATGAAAACGTCCACATTTCAAGGAGTCTATGATGAATAGATAGATACAGCAACAAGAAACAGCAAAGAAAGCTAAAGAATAGTATAAGGGCAAAAATGTATGAAGAGCATGCTAGGAGAAGTTAACACAGGAAAAAGCAACTGGTTAAACTGAGTTTGAGGCATCAGCAAGTTGGGAGAATAGGAACTTTCTTGCCACCCTTTTTAAGAAGTATCAATTTTGACAACTACTCATCAATGAAAGTCCCTCTGTGGAAGTCTGGGAATCCACCAGAGAGGTCTCCATATATAAGAAGATACATGAGAGTGTAGGAAGAACAGTTTCACTTTATCTGTATTTATCTTCCCCAAGGCAGCACAGCTCAGCAGAGACCCCTCGAGAGACCCCTCATGAGAGCCTCCACTGTCTCTCATTGGAGAAAGTGAAAGACCACGGCATGAGCCATTAGTCTCAGTTCCTTCTTGCCTCATTAAAGTACCAAGATGATCAGCAAAGCTGAGTGAACGGAAAAGGTTGGAAGCAAGGAAAAGAGAACACAGGTCCTAGGAAACACGCCATGGTCTCCGCTAGGAAACCTGCCTGCAAGGCACTGGAGACTTCTCACCTCAACCAGTTGGCCATGAACACTCCACATGAGTTCCCAGGTGCCTTCCCCAAACAGCAAGTACAAGTATCTTGTGCTGATAGTTGATTAAATTCTTTAGTACTGGGAGAACTTTCGCATTTCAGAGCACTAAACTAAAGAAAACAATGGAGGTTCTTAGCACCTCAAATACAAAGAAGGCATGGAACTATAAAAGGCCACACATAGCCAGAGGAATCTGAGCCAGAGGAAATTGAGCAAGGAGATTAAAGCTGGGGACATCATACTTACTGATTTCAGGTTATATTATTGAGGTTATATTACAAAGAAAAATTATAATACATGACAGTGGGGGGCTGGCATGAAATCAGATACATTGACCAAAGCAATAGAAGTGAGAGCTCAGAAATAATTCCATAAACTTAGTAAGTTAACATTTTATAGAGATGCCAAGAATATTCAATGAGGAAAGGATATTTTCATCAGTAAATAAGATTAGGAAAACTGATTTATCCATATTTTAAAGAAATTAGGTTTGAACCCTTATCTTACATCATACACAAAAATGAACTCAAGACCTAAACTGAAGATTTGAAACCATAAAACTCCTGTGATATTAGTCTTGGCAATTATTTTGATTTTTGTATATAACATGTACAACACAGATAATAAAAAACAAGTATAAGTACATCCAACTAAAAAGCTTCTGCACAAAAAAGGATTAGAATAAAGAAAAAAACACAGAACTGGAGAAAATACTTGCAAAATATACATCTACTGATATATCCAGAATATATAATGAATTCAAAATCCTCAACAGCAAAAAGACCCAAATAACTTGATTAAAGAATGGACAATAAAGCTGGGCATAGTGGTGCACACTTGTAATCCCGGTACTTGGGAGACTGAGACAGGAGGATCGCAGGTTCTTGCCAGCCTCAACTACTTAGTTAGGTCTTCTGCAACTTAGTGAGACTCTGTTTCAAAATAAATAATAAAAAATAAGGGCTAGGGGTGTAGCTTGGAGGTAGCTTGTAGTCTGGGTTCAATCCCCAGCACCCCCCCCCCAAAGAAAATGGACGTTAGACTTAAATGGACAGTTCTCAAAGGAAGACATACAAGTGGCCAACAGGTACATGAAAAAAAATGTTCAATATCATTTATGAGCAGGGAAATATAAATCAAAACCACAATAAGATGTCACCTCACTCCAAAAAAATGGCTATTATCAAAAGTAACAAGTTAATAGGTATTAGAAAGGGTATGAAGAAAATGGAACACCTGGATACTGTTGATGGGAATGTAAATTAGAACATCCATTGTGAAAAACTGTATGATGGTTTCTCACAGAATTAGAAATGAAACTCAACAATCCTTGTAGTGGGCTTATATCCAGAGGATATTAAATCAGCCTGTTAAAGAGACATCTGCCGTGTCTTGTTCATTAAATGACAGCATTATTCGTAATAGACAAGAAATGGTAAAAGCCTAAGTGTCCATCAACTGATGAAGGGGGCAGTGTGCACGGCAAGCATGTGAGCGTGCAAACTGATCACTTCTGCTTCTCGAGGCATTAATCCCATCGTGGAGCTTCAACCAAGTGATCTCATCTAAGTAGAATTGCTTCTCAAAGGCCCCAGTACCAAATAGCATCACACTGAAGATTAGGGCTTCAAGATGTGAATTTGGGAGGTGATTTTGGAAAACCATGGCCTTAAGTGTTGCTTCTGTTCTGTATTCTATATTCTCTCGTTCTAAGACTCCAATTCACTTATGTTAAAGCTTTTTACCATGTCCCATATATTTATTGTTATCATCTCTGTTTTGTATTTCACTATCTTATTCCTTACTCAGCCTCTATATTTTGTCCTAATTTGAGTTTATTAATTTTATCTTGTTTTTTTTCTAGTTTGAATGTAATCAGTCCCTTTGCCAAAAATCAATTGGCTGTAAGTGTGAAGATTTGTTTCTGAGTCTTCTATTTTACTCCATTGTTCTATTTTGTCCCAATATCATGCTATTTTTTATTACTATGGCTTTGTAGTATAGTTTGAAGTCAGGTATTAGGATGTCTCTTGCATGGTTCTTGTTGCTGAGAACTACTTTGGTTATTCTGTTGTTGTTGTTGTTGTTTGTTGTTGTTGTTGTTGTTCCAAATGGATTTAAGAACTGGTTTTTCTGTCTGTGAGGAATAGCCTTGGTAATTTAATGGGTATCCCATTGAACCTGTAAATCACTTTTGGAAGAATAGCAATTTTGATGATATTTATTCTGCCCATCCAAGAACATGGAAGATATTTCCATCTCCCAAAGTTTTCTTTGATTTCTCTTTTCAGTGTTTTATAATTTTCTTTGTAGAGGTCTTTTACCTCCTTGGTTAGGATTGTTCCTAAGTATTTAATTTTTCTGTGGGATATCTTGAATGGAAGTGTTTTCTGGGTTTTTTTCTTTCCAGTGGATTTATAGTTGGCATACAGGAAAGCTTCTGATTTTTTAAGATTGATTTTGTATCCAGACATTTTGTTGCAAACTATCAAACTAATGCATGTGTATCTGTGTTCATATCCACACAATTCCCTATTGCCAAACTATGGAACAGTCAAGATGAATAGATTACAAATCTATGGGATATGTACACAATGGAATTTTACTCATTCATAAAGAAAAACAAAATTACATCATTTGTGGGGAAATGGATGGAACTGGAGAATATTATGCTAAGTGAGATTAGTCAGTCACAAAAAATTTAAAAATCGGATGTTTTTCCTAATAGGCAGAATCTAGGGAAAAAATGAGTCATAGGAGGAACTCTAAAAGAAGAAGGAGAAACCATAGATGAACAAATAAAGTGACCTAATTGAGGGGGATGAAGGGGACAGGGAAATTCCCTAATCTACATTATGTATATTCACAAACAGATCAAAATCAGTCCATAAGCCAAACATGAGAAGGGGGGAGGAGGGAGGGAACGGGGTGGGAATTAGGGAAGAGCTAAATGAGTGCTGTGTGCATGTATGCCTCCACCATCTTGTACCCCATTAAGATATATGACTACAATGCACCAATAAAATATTTTTAAATTAAAAAATATAATCAGTCTACTGAGACCTTTTAGTTAATATAAATTTTAGTTCTAGAATTTCATTTGATTATTTTTATTGTTGCATTATAATCATGCATAATAATGAGTGAGATTCATTGTGACATATTTGTAAATGCATATAAGGTATGTTTTTTAATTTAATTCCCTAGTATCTCCCCTTCCTTCCTGTTCTCTTTCTTTCTGGTTCCCATCTTCTCTTCTTCTGGGGTCCCTTCTGTTTTCATAAGATCCCATTATCTTTTTACTCCTTATTCTTTTTAGACTCCTCATGTAAGAGAAAACATAAGACCTTGGATCTTCTGAGTCTGGCTTGTCTCACTCAGCATGATGTTTTCCAGTTTCATCCATTTTCCTACAGATAACATAATTTTGATTTTCTTTATAGCCAAGTAAATCCCAACTATGTACTTATTTACCACATTTTCTTCATCTGCTCATCTGTTGATGGACACCTAGGGTGTTCTATAACTTTGCTATTGTGAATTGTGTTGCATTAATCATAGGTATTAATTCATCATTGTAATATTCTGACTTTAATTTTTTAAAGATACCAATGAGTGGTATACTGGTTTATATGGTGGTTACATTCCTAGAGTTCTGAGAAAATTCCATACTCATTTCCATAATGGTTATGCTAACTTACAATTGCACCAACAGTATACAAGCCTAGCTTCCCCTCACATCTTCCCTGGCAGTTACTAATATTTGTATCTTTGATGATTGTTTTCCAGTAGCAGTGAGATGAAATCTCAGTGTAGTTTTCATTTGCATTTCCTTGATTTCTAAAGATATTCAGTATTTTTTCATATATTTATTATTAGCTTTTATATTTTTGAGAAATGTCTGTTTTGTTTATTTGCTTACTTATTGGTTGATTTTCTGAGGGTATATGAGTGTAAGTTTCTCCAGTTCATTATATATTCTAGATATTAGTCCTCTGTCAGAAGAATAGCTGGCAAAGATTTTCTCCCACCTTGTAGGCTGTCTCTTCATGCTCTTAGTTATTTCTTTTGCTTTGCAGAAGTTTTTTTAATTTGAGGTCATCACATTTATTAATTATTGGTTTTATTTCTTGAGCATTAGGGATCTTTTTTTTTTTTTGCGGTACTGGGATGAAACCCAGGAGTATTCTACTTCTGAGCTACACCCCCAGCCCTATTTTTTATTCTTTATTTTGAAACAGGGTCTCACTGAGTTGCAGAGGGCCTCACTAAGTAGCTGAGGCTGTCCGCGAACCATCATCCTCCTGTCTCAGCCTCCCGAATTCTGGGATTACAAGCGTGCACCACCATGCCCGGCTAGTATCAGGGATCTTATTGAGGAAGTCTTTGCTTTTGTATGTATGTTGGAGTTTTCTTCTGACAGTTGCAGAGTCTCTGATCTAATTTCTGTTATTTGCTGTCAGATTCTCTATTTGAACTCACCATCCTATCAACTAACCTATTGAATATATTAGGCAACATATTAAAATATGTATTATAACTCTACTACAGTACTTGGATTTTGTTTGGGTATTTCTCCTTATCATTCCCTTCCTTCCTCTCTTCTCTTCCTGTCCCCCTTCCCCTTCTTCTACCCTCCCCTACTCTCCTCTCCTCTCTCCTCCCCTCCCACCTCCTCCCACCTCTCTCCTTTATTCTTTCTTTTCTCCTCCTCCTTCCTCTCTCCATCTCTCTTTCCCTCTCTCTTTTTATCTCTCTTTATTCATATGCTCTATTACCTCATATTCTTCACAGTAATTTACATATAAATTCATTATATTTTTATGAAAACTTATTTTCCAGTAAAGTATCTGATTCTGACCTTTTCATTGAAAATTGGGTTCTTATGTTGTTATTCATTAGAGACAATTTATTTATTTTCTTTAAATGCAGTGAAGGTACAGATATATCACTTTAATCCAATCATGGATTGAACAGCTTTGAAGCTGGGAAACTATGAAAACACCTATGTCTAGAGGGATAAAGGAAAACATGTTGCTACTCAGGCCACAGGAGAACAGTGCAATGAGAAGACCACCTAGAGGAACCATGGAGGGTGAAGTTAGTTTCCAAAGTACCAGTAACTCAGAAAACTTGGTTACATTATTTGTATTTATATTTAATTGATCTCTCATCATGATTATTTTCCTCTTTTACCTATTTTGTATTAATTTCACTTTTCCTAAAGTAGAAACTTTTATCATTATATTTCTAATAGTTTCTTTGCAGTGGAGTTATTAAAGTTATAATTGTCTCCTTATCAAGTGCTTGAGATATACCTCACAAATTTTGTTATGTTGCATTTACTACAATTCTAATTGAAACACATTTTAATAGCTCTTAATTTTTAATTTGAACTTGGCATATTTAAATGTGTTGCCTAGTTTAAAAATAGGAATTTTTGTTGTTTGGGTTATTCTCCAGTTTTTAAAATTGGCCAACCTCTTATCTCCATTGGCAAGCGCTTTATTTGACTTGTGAACTCTTTGTTCAGCTTTGTTCTCTAAAGAAGTGCTCTGCCAGGCCTTGCTCAGGTGCTCTAAAGAAGTGCTCTGTGGGCATCGCCCAGCATACATGCAGTTAGCATTTATCCAAGACTCAAAAATGACACCTGAGTGGGGCCTCAGAGGGCTGCACCTGGCCTTCAGGGCTGAAAAGGCCAAGGTCACTGCAGTCATGAAGACTGTGGAGGAAAGCCAGGGGAGGTTCAGAAGGGGAGGCCAGCCCTCCTCTGTGCAGCAGCCCACTCACCCTGCCTCTCCCATGTGGCCAACACCCCTGAGCCCATGGGGGCTGAGGCTGGAGATAAGAATGTCACCAAAAGCAGCCGATGAAGAGCCTGAATATGAGGCTGGCTGGAGCTTGGGGCTTTGACACTGAGGAGCTAGTGTGGGAGAAAATGCAGGGCTTCTCCTGGTGGCCAGGCCGCATTGTGGCTTGGGGGATGATACCCACTGAATCATGTGGTTCCGGGAGGGCAAGTTCCCTGCGGTATGTGTGGAGAAGACAATGTGGCTGAGCTCCTGCAGCGCGCTCCACAAGGCCACGTACAACAAGCAGCCTGTGGACTGCAAGGCCATGTATGACGTCCTGCAGGTGGCCAGCAGCAGTGCAGGGAAGCTGTTCCCAGCCTGCCAATGAGGAGAGCGACACTGCTAAGGCCAGGGAGGTACAGAACAAGCCAATGATTGAGTGGGTCTTGGACCCTTCCAGCTCCCTGGCCCCAAAGGCCTGGAGCCACGAGAAAAGGAGAAGAACCCCAACAAGGAATTTTACAGAGATGTGTGGAGCAAGCCCGAGGTGGCGGCCAATGCCCCACCCTCATTAGATAAAACATTACAAAAGTAGCCCGACATGGTGGCACATGCTTTTAATCCCAGCATTTGGGAGGCTGAGACAGGAGGATCCAGGTTTGCTGACAGCCTTAGTTACTTAGTGAGGCCCTTTGCAACTTAGTGAAACCTGGTTTCAGAAAAAAAAAAAAAAAAGAAAAGAAAAAAATAGGGCTGCGGGTGTAGCTCGAAGACAGAATGCCCCTGGGTTCCATCCCACTATCACACACACACACACACACACACACACACACACACACACACACACAGAGCAGGACAAGAAGCCCAAGGTAAAGGATGAGCACACAAGAGAGCTGCTGGTGTAGTGTGTGAGGCAGACGTGCTGAAACATCAAAGATGTTTGTGTCTCATGCAAGAGCCTCAGCGTTACCCTGGAGCACCCTCTGTTCACTGGAATGTGTCAGAACTGCAAGAACTGCTTCCTGGAGTGTGCACACCTGTACAACGACAATGGCAATCGGTCCTACTGCACCATGTGCTGCGAGGGGGCGTGAAGTGCGGAAGCAACTGCTGCATGGACCTCCTGGTGGGGCCTGGGGCTGCCCAGGTGGCCATTAAGGAAGACCCTGGAACTGCTGCATGTGTGGGCACAAGAGCACTTATGGGCTGCTGCAGCGGCAAGACAACTGGCCTAGATATTCTTTGTCTGTAACCACGACCAGGAATTTCTCCCTCCAGAGGTTTCCCCATCTGTCCCAGCTGTCCCAGGTGCTGTCTCTCTTTGATGGAATTGCTACAGGGCTCCTGGTGCTGAAGGATGTGGGCATCCAAATGGACCACTATATGGCTTCGAAGGTGTGCGAGGGCTCCATCACCATGGGCACGGTGCGGCAGCAAGGGAAGATCATGTACATTGGGGATGTCCACAGCGCCACTCAGAAGCATATCAAGGAGTAGCGCCCATTTGATCTGGTGATGGGGGCATTCTGCAATGATCTCTCCATCATCAACCCTGCCGGCAAGGGACTCTGCGAGGCACTGGCCAGATCTTCTTTAAGTTCTACCACCTCCTGCATGATGCACAGTCCAAGGAGGAAGATGGCCACCCCTTCTTCTGGTTCTTTGAGAATGTGGTGGCCATGGGCGTTAGTGACAAGAAGGACATCTTGCGATTTCTTGATCGCAGCCCTCTGATGATTAATGCCAAACAAGTGTCAGCTGCACACAGGGCCGGCTACTCTGGGGTAACTTTCCTGTTATGAACAGGCCATTGGCATCCGCTGAGAATGATGAGCTGGAGCTACCTGAGCATCTGGAGCATGGCTGAACAGCCAAGGTCAGCCAAGTGAGGACCATTGCTAATAGGTCAAACTCCATAACGCAGGGCAAAGACCAGCCTTTCCTTGTCTTCACGAATGAGAAAGAAGGCATCCTGGTGCACCGGAATGGAAAGGGTTTTTGGCTTCCCTGTCTACTATACTGACATCTCCAACATGAGCCTCTTGGCAAGGCAGAGACTGCTGGTCAGGTCGTGGACCATGCCAGTCACCTGCCACCTCTTCACTCTGCTGAAGGAATATTTGGCTTTAAGGGGCATGGGAGAAAACTGAGGCAGTGACACAAAGTTCAGCAAACTAACAAATAAAAACACAAACCACAATTAAGCACCGGGAATGGGAGGACAGAGAGAAGTATCAGCACCCTCTGAGAAAAATAAATTTAAAACAAAAAACAGAAATACAAGAGTTTTTCCTTGTGAAAAAGGTTGGATGTCATCTCCTGAATTTTCAATGATAACCCTCAGTCCTATTTCAAAACAAAACAAATACCAAGTCCCCTCTCTTATTCCCTCTTATTTTGGGGGGGTCAAATATTTTCTTTTTTTTTTTGGTGGTGGTACTGGGGTTCCTGGAAGCCCTTCTACCTCCGGGCTACACTCCCATACCTATTTTTACATTTTTACTTGGAAACAGGGTCTCCTAAGCCAGCGCGCGCGGCTGGCTTCGAACCTGCGCGATCCTCCTGTCTCTGCCTCCCAAGCGCGGGGATTACAAGCGTGCGCCACCACGCCTGGCAAATATTTTCTATTCTACTCTTTCCATAGGAGTTTTCTGTTTGTTTGGGTGTTTGTTTCTTGCTGCAACTGAAACAAGAGGGTTATTGCAGCAAAAATCAGTAAAAAAGGAAAAAAAAAGGTAATCATACCTTGTAGAGGAAAGGCAGGAGAAAGGAAAAAAGGAAATTCTATAGAAATCTATATATTTGGGCATTTTTTAATGTATGTCCTTTTTTTGTTGTCTCTAGCCTTATCAGATAGGAGCACATGTAATACAGAAACAGGACAGCTCAGGTGGCAGAATTCCCCCCCAGCCCTGAGCTGCCATACCAACACCATTCCTGGTCATGTGAAACAGAACCCAACGAGCAGTATTTCAGGTGTCTACACACAAGAATCCTTGAAGAAAATCAGTTTCTAGAAGCCACTGTTACGTGTGTGTGTGTGTGTGTGTGTGTGTGTGTGTGTACATACATGTGGTACTGTTAACTACTGTACAACTGACTTCATAATGGTGCTTTAAAACAACAAGATAAGTAAAAACATTCACTTCTGCCTGGCCTTATGTGCAAAGGGTTTTAACCAAGGATGGAGAAAGACAGCTCTTGAGCTGGTGGGGTTCCCTTTGGGTTTAATTTAACAAGCCGAAGGAGGAGATTCATTGGGGAGTCTCATTTTTCCATTTTCCTTGCCCAAATGGGATGCAGCCAGGGTGGTCGGGCTGTGGGGAGCTGAGCATGGAGTTCACTGACTCATAAAATAACTTGTGATTTAAAAAAAAAAAGTGGCTCCCTTGGCAAGATGACAGGGTCTGGAGTTTTAATTCCTGATGCTCCCATTAGCTGAGTCGGGGGCTTTCTGAGGTAAGATCAGAAATTATACAGAGTATGGGAAAGTGAAAGTTCAAAACCCTATCCACCTGGAGCAACTAAAAAAGTACAAAATGTATAGAAACAGAGAAGATTAAAAATAATTCTAACTCTATGTGGAATACAAGAAGCAATTGCCAATTTTGAAAGAGCTGGAAATGGTATGGAGAATTTATTGCAGAAGTAATAAAAGAAGAAAAAACCCATCAGGATATCAGTTATAGAACTCCTAGTCAAAATAGATGTTGGCCTTGCCGGGCGTGGTGGCGCCCGCTTGTAATCCCGGCGCTTGGGAGGGGAGACAGGAGGATCGCCAGGTTCGAAGCCAGCCTCAGCTGGCTTAAGAGACCCTGTTTCCAAATAAAATTTAAAATAGGTCTGGGAGTGTAGCCCGGAGGTAGAAGGCCCCTGAGTTCCATCCCCAGTAGCACCACACACACAAAAAAAGATGATGGCCTTTAATAAGGCAGTCAAATGGGATTAAAGTGAAGGAGGATATTTGAGTCATGATATTCAGAATCAGAATTAAGAATATTTGATGAAGGTTTAAGGAGAAGGTTGGCTGGAATCAACCACACAGTAACAGCTTGGATCCCTGGGCACTGCAGCACTGTTAGCTATGACAAACAATACAACACAAGAGCGCAGTTCTGGGTTATTTGATCCCCTCTGTTTTGCATATTTTTAGTCTGAGGCTCCTGTGTGGCATCCAAATGGCTACCTGTAGAAAATAAGAGGCGGCATGGGTCTGGATATTTTTAAAAGTATCTGAGCTACAGATTATGATTTTAGCTTGCAGTTTATAGTGCAAGGTAATCTATTTGGGAACAAAATAAAATTATGTTTTATCTTACTAATATTAATTTCTACTTTGCATGTTTTGTAATGTAGACATGGATAAATTTATTAGACAAATGTCCATTTATTGTATAATCATTCTTTAAAAGTACTGTTTCAAATGAGGTTGAGATCAAAGTGTTTGGAGAGCCTGTTTACACTTCTCATGGAGCCTATTGGGGTAAGAAATGTAGAAAAGCAAGAATGAATATCTGTGTAACATAAACATTTAATAACAGTAGGAAGGAAGATTTTCTCCAGGAATGTGAGAAGCATTAATGCAAGTAAGAATACCAGAAAGAAAATGTCTATCTAATTTTTGAAATAAAAAAGAAAAAAGGTCACAAATTCCAAATATCAAAAAAAAAGTTCATAGCCGAGAGTGGTGGCGCACGCTTGTAATCCCCGCGCTTGGGAGGCTGAGACAGGAGGATCACACAGGTTCGAAACCAGCATCAGCTACTTAGTGAGGCTCTCAGCAACTTAGTGAGACCCTGTTTCCATATAAAATATAAAATAGATCTGGGAGTATACCCTGGAGGTAGAAACCCCCTGGGTTCCATCCCCAGTACCACCCCCCCCCAAAAAAAAAAAACCAATCAGAAAAAGGAGGGTTTAAAAAGTATGCATAATTGGAATGATCTCTATGTAAGAGAACATTAATGTGTGAAAAAAAAAATAATGTATGGAATTGGAGTCAGAATTTAAGGTGGTGAGCAATAAATAGGTATGAGACAAGTAGCTTGTTTTAAAAGAAGCGATAGAGAAAGAAGTGACTGGAGAGGAGATAGGCTGAAAGGCAAATTGTTTCCATTGGAAGAGTCTCGATTGTTTTATATGCTTTTGTGGTCATGTTTCAAGAGGGAGGGTAGCAACGGCATGGACAAGTTTGAAGGTGCAGGAAAATGCAGGGATGCGTGTTGGAGGGAAGCCCTCAACAGGCTGAAGGGCAAGCACAGGGAGGGCTGCATCTGCTGTGAATGAGTGAAGGAATGCCTTCAACTGTGAGAAGGACAGAAAGGATAAAGTTTGATTCATGTTCAAATGCTTCTAAAAAACAATGATACCGTGTTGCTTTTGTTGTTGTTGGGCTCATAGATCTGTAAGTTTATTTACTATTTTAAAATAGGATGTCCCTTATGATATTTTAAATTTGAAATATTTGTGAGAGTGTAGGGTTGAGGAACATTATTAAATCATCAGATTTGGTTACAATTTGGCTTAATACTTTAGAAAGGCAGATTTGTAAAACATACCAAAAACTCTATTGCCCCATAGTCCTTATAGCAGAAGAGCTTTCCTATGTATTAACTTTTACCCAATAATTTTATTTTTCTAATACATTCTTTTTAAAATGACCTTAAGTATGAAACGTTTGATGATGAAAATAGTTTTTCACTGAGGAATTCTTTAATGTGAGGAAATGTAAACAGTTCAAGGGCAAAGAAAATGTTATACTACCATCTCTATAGAATATTTTACAGACATTAAAGCCAACAGTGGTGAGATTCTCTTTAAAAAAAAAGAAAACCCGAGTACTTGTGAGACTGAGACAAGAGGATGGTTTGACGCTAGCAACTTAGCAAGACCCTCGGTGACTTAGTAAGACCCTGTTTCAAACTAAAAATAAATAAATAAATAAATAAATAAATAAATAAATAAATAAAGTTGGTGCTCTAGCATCAGTGATAAAATGCCCCTGACTTCAATTCTCAGTACCAAAAAAGAAATAGTTTAAGAATGTTATAGATATTAAAATGCTTTAGAATCACATGGAGATATTCATACTATAATGTTAAATAAATAAACAGAATACAAGTAGTATTTTAATTTGCATGCAAAATTAGATGAAAATATTAGTAGTGGGGCAGTGGGATCAGTAGTGCTTCTATTCATTAAAACAAATAGTATATAGGTATATAACATATTTCTACATTTCACATGTCCAGATATTGTATTTTATAAATGTCCAAAGGGAAAAATAAACCTATGTAATATCAACAAAAACAACAGAATATTTGAACAGCCCCCCCCACACAGCCCTCACTTGCTTTCATCTCCTCTGTCACCTACTATTTACTTCTCTTTTACTTTTGTCATGAGAGTGAACTTTACTTGATAATTTTATTCCCAGTTCCTGCTGAGTGTTCCCATGAAGGAAAATGAGAAAAGTATTAAAAAAAAAATGCAACAGCTATAAAGTTGAATATCTCCAGACTTCTTTTAACTGTTTATTTTTAAACATGTAGTTATTTTTTAAAGTACTGTACTAAGTTAAATTAATCTCAAGCTTCATCTTTAAAACTATAGAATAAAAACATAATCACAATCTTTTTTCTTTTTTTTAGAATTTACATGTTTTTTTTACATTCTTTATATTCTAATACAAAATGCCTTACATAAATTCTTAGAAACAAGATGTTAGTTGTTAACATAAAAATTCTGGACTTCACTGAGATGAATCTTCTTAGTAATAACATGGAAAATAAATCTAAAACCATTTCTTCTGTCCGGGTTTTGGTGGCACATGCTTGTAATCCCAGCACTTGGGAGGCTGAGACAGGAGGATCACACAGGTTGGAAGCCAGTCTCAACTACTTAGTGAGGCTCTCCACAACTTAGTGAGACTGTTTCCAAATAAAGTATAAAATAGATGTGGGAGTATAGCCCGAAGGTAGAAAAGCCCCTGGGTTCCACCCCCAGTACCACACACACGCAAAAAAAAATTTTTCTGGCCAGGCGTGGTGGCGCACACTTGTAATCCCCATGCTTGGGAGGCAGACAGGAGATCACGCAGGTTCGAAGCCAGCCTCACTGGCTTAAGAGACCCTGTTTCCAAATAAAAATATAAAAGAGGTCTGGGAATGTAGCCCGGGGAAAGGTTTCCAGGAACTCCAGTACCACAAAAAAAAAAAAATTTTTTTTTTCTTCTGAGTCTGTAAACATTCACGTGAAGGCAGGTGGTAAGTAGGTATTCATTCTTCTATCTGAACATCACTTTTATCTGCCAAACTCATGATTTTATGTATTGAATCCTCTGTAGGAAGTACTCTAATTTTTATTACTCTGCATAGAAAATTCCTATGGGTTTTACAAAACAGTCTACTGTATGTCTTAATGATTCATTAAGTGAGAAAGACAGGATTTAAAGCATTGTTAAAACAAAAAGAATAAAATTTCAACTGCTTATTTTTCTGGTGTATGGCAGGGAGTTTCAGAAGTCATAGTATAGCACATCAGTCCTTCATTGGAGTTTGCATTTGATTACCTAACATCTGTGAATGGTTAAGTTATTGAAGAGGCCTTCTTTAGATTAGTTTGTTAATCAGGATATAATTTTCCAAGGTGCAACCTTTAAAAGGCATGTGTGTGGCTGGGCGTGGTGGACACTCTTGCAATCCCCATGCTTGGGAGACTGAGACAGGAGGATCGTGCAGGTTTCAAGCCAGCCTCAGCTGGCTTAAGAGGCCCTGTTTCCAAATAAAATATAAAATAGGTCTGGGAGTGTAGCCCGGAAATAGAAGGATTCCATCCCCAGTACCACCACCACCCAAAAAAGGTGTGTGTGTGTGTGTGTGTGTGTGTGTGTGTGTGTGTGTTTACTTAAGTAAATAGTATTTGAGGGTTTGATATAGTTATGCTTTTTCTTCTCTTTTTAAAGAATCTGCTAAGAATGTCTCCTCACCCACTTTTTGATTATTTACATATTTACAACTGCAGGCAAACAAATAAAATAGCTAATGCTCAGTTTGAAAAGACAATATTATACATAATTGTGTTGCCTTTGAGAATTTGACTCACTTCTGTATATGTCTGCCATATTTGGTATGAACTGTGTTGATCAATATGACAATATTCTAATTTCATGTATCTTTCTAAACTTTATAACTCATGTAATTTCTCTTTGTTTGGTAAATTTTATGATATGAATAACTTATATAGCTGAAAATAGAGATTGGGAGGTAGAATTTTAATTAAAAATAAATATCAGCATTTTTATAGTTTTGTTTTTAAGTTGGAGGATAGATTGACCCCCACATGATTAACTTTTAAATACAAATTTTAACTGGGTGTGGTGCTTCATGCCTGCAATTCCAGGACTTGGGAGGTTGAAACAGGTGGGTTGCAGGTTCGAAGCCAGTCTCAGCAATTTAGGCTTTTAGCAACTTAGTGACACCCTATTTCCAAATAAGAAATAAAAAGGATAGGAGTGTGTGTCTTAGAAGTAGAATGTCCCCTATGTTCAGTTCTCCATCTGTATTTGCATGTGAGCCCATGCTGTGCGCACACACACACACACACACACACACACACACACACAAATATGGATTTTAATCTGGTGTGCAACAAAAGGAAATAAAACAGGAAAAAAACAGAATTAAGTAATATTTTCTAAATGTTAAAAATAGACAAATGAAGCATCACAGACTTAAATAAATAAACAGCATTTAAAAACTATTATCTAAGCTGGGCGTGGTGCACATTTGTAATCCCCACGCTTGGGAGGTGGAGACAGGAGGATCAGAGGATCGCGCAGGTTCGAAGCCAGCCTTTGTGGCTTACGAAATCCTGTTTCCAAAATAAAAAGTATAAAAATAGGTCTGGGAGTGTAGCCCAGAGGTAGAAGAGTTTCCAGGAACCCCAGTACCACCAAAAAAAAAAACACAAAAAAACAAACTATTATCTAAATTACCTATCATGATCTTACTTCTCATGCCATTGTAATTCTTTTACTAAATTGGAAATGAAATTAATGAATTGTAAAAGTTAACTTTAATAATAACATATATTGTTTACTTATATTAATTCTATATCAATTCTCCACATTTACAAAATTTGGAACTTGTGCTAATCTGGCAATGAGTTGACTGAAACATTTTATAACATTTAAAATTGAGGCAAAAAGATTGTTAAGTGTTTTGTAGATATTATTCAGACATATAATGGAGAGTATCCTTTATCTATCATTCAGTAAAATTATGTTCCTTTCTACCATTTTATTTAGCTTAACTGCAGTGTGTAAATTTTATAATAATTATACATTTTATTGTTTTCTGTATGGTTTTAAAAGTAATGTAAAACATAAATATGCCTCAATATTTTGTGGAAAGGGACCTATTTTTTGATGAGAGGTGACAATTTGTTGTTTTTTAGCTTAAGAAAATCAAATATAACATCTATTTAGTTGAGGTACAGTAGTAATGATTTCATATAAATCTTTTTTTTTATTGGTGCACTGCATTCATACATCATAGTGGGATACAAACTTTTGTAGACATACATGCACACATCGCCCAGTCAGCCCCCACCCGATCCCCACCCCATTCTCTCCCCATCCCTCCCTCCCATGCTTGGCTTAGTGGTTGACATCTAGTATTATAGCAATTTATCCAAAATTAACAATGATAATCTCACATAACAGTTTCATTTGTCTGATACCAAGCTTTTGATGACTTAAAGATAACATTTCAATATTTCTTTTTACTTTCTTTCTTACCAGAGAATATTTTTTTTTCTATTTTTTTAGGTTAAACTATCATATATTTATATATTTATTTTTCAGAAAAAAACTCTATCCTAATATCGAATATGGACTCTAGATACCCAAAACAATCTTGAAAAAGAACAAGGCTAGAAAATATATATTTTCTGATTTCAAACCATATAAAGCTACAATAATTGAAACAGTATACTACTATTCTAAAGGCATATATATATAAACCATTGGAGTTAAATAAAAGCCTAGAGCTAAATTCTTCCCTATATTGTCAAGTTATTTTTGACAAGGTTTCCACGAACATTTGGTGGTAGAAATAATAATATTTTAACTAAATATTGTTGAAACATAATAATTACATGGAAAAGAATAAAGTTGGACCCTTACCTAATCCCATATACAAATATTAACTCAAAATAGATAAAAGACCTAAATATAAATCTTAAGACTATAAACTTTTAGGAGAAAATCTGGGTCATAAAACCTCACAACACTGAAATTGGCAGTGATTTCTTGGATATGATTTCAATGGCACAGGCAACAGAAGAGTATACAAACTCCCTAAAAAATAAAAAAAAATATTGTATATCCAAAGACAATGTAAACAGAGTTAACAGTTACTAATAGAATGGGATAAAATATTTCCAAATGCTATATCTGAAGGTATATTAATATTCCAACTAGAAATCCTAAAAATTAACAACAATAAAGGCAAACAATACCATTTAGAGATAGGTAAAAGACTAACATAAATAGTGAATCTCCACAGATAACCAATCTTAGTTGACTGTTGGATGGAAACTCTTGTTTCTCTGGTTCTGGTGTGTGTTACCTATTTCTTCTTTGTAGTTAATCTCTTTGAGTATTTTCTCAAGTGCTGGTTTTGAAGACATAAATTCCTTCAGTTTCTGTTTGTCATGGAAGCTTCTTATTTCTCCATCTAATTTGATAGAAAGTTTTGCTGGGTAGGAAATTTTTGGCTGGAAGTTGTTTTCTTTCAGAGTTTGGAATATGTTACTCCAAGCCCTTCTGGCTCTCATGACTTGGTTTGGGAAGTCTGGAGTGATTCTAATTGGCTTGCCTCTGAATGTCACTTGGCCCTTTGTTTTTGTTGCCTTTAAGATTCTCTGCTTGGCTTCCACATTGGTCATTTTGACAATTATGTGGCGTGGGGATCCTCTTCTCCGATCCTGTCTAAAGGGAGTTTTATAAGTTTCCTGGACCTGTGTATCAACCTCTTGCTCTATGTTTAGAAAATTTTCTGCTATTACTTCCTTGAAGAGATTGTTGATCCCTTTGTTTTCACTTTCTTTTCCCTCCTCTATTCCAATTATTCTTAGGTTAGATCTCTTAAAATGGGCCCATATTTCTTCAATATCAGATTCCTGCTGTCGGATATTTTTTCCTAGATTAGAAACTATGCGTTCATTTTTGGAATGATCATCTTCTAAGAGCGAGATTCTGTTCTCCATGTGGTCTAACCGGTTGTTTGTGCTTTGAATTGAGGCCTTTACTTCATTAATTGCATCCTTTATCTCTTTTTGGCTCTCTCTGAGTTCTTTTTAAAGCACCTCTATTATTTCTACAGTTATTTTCCTGATTTGATCTTCTAGAAATCTCTTATTTTCTGTTTTACCGGGTTCTGATGTTGTGGGGTTGTGGGCATTCATTGCTCCAGTATTATTCCTCTTTCCCATGATTTCGGAAGTTTGTGCCTTCTCTGGGTTCTTCCCTTGGGTCACTATGACTTCACTTAAGGTGTTCTGGATCTCGAGTCAGTAGTATCTCAGACCCCACTACTCCTTTACTGGGTTGTATCACAGAGTCTCTGACCCAGAGAGTCGATAGAGGCTGCTTTAGACTGTGGGGGGGTGCCAGGTTGCACGTTCTCCTATGGTGTGATATCTCTGCCACCGCCACTCCCACACTGGGTCAAGTCCCAGGGAGTACAGTACTGGGATTTCTCCTCTGTGGCCCGCAATTTGACTCACTGTTCTTGAGTACGCAGATGTAGCTGTACTGGATTTGGTGAATTCTCTGCTGCTGCCGCCGGTGGCAATATGGCGCCGCTGCTACGCCCTCGGCCGTGAGGCTGGCGTATTTCTTCTTGGTTTTGATTTTCACTCTGAATCCCTGCGGCGTGTGCTGAGCTCAGCCACTGGGAGCTTTAGATTTTACCTGCGGCAAGAAATCCCGCCTGGCTGTTCCGCAGCGGCTCACCTCGGCTTGCTGTAGCCATCCGGTGAATTTGCCGCTGCCGCCAGCAGTATGGCAATGCTGCCGCGTCCTCGGGCGTGAGGCCGGTTATCTCCTCTGTGGCTCTGAGCTCTGTTCTCAGTCCGCTTTCTCTCTGGAGCCTGGTGATTTTTTTGTTTCTGGTGATGGTGTTTTCTGGCTATGAAAGGCGCTGATTTTGTGGTAATGGAGATTGGTTGTTAGCGGGGCTCTTAAGCCCCGCTTTTCTCGGTCGCCATCTTCCCGGAAGTCCTCATATAAATCTTGAACAACATGATTTCAAACTTTATCACTGTCTTATCAGCTAAAGACAAAAACACCAAAGAGGAAACACACCCCCTATCTTTGTCCCGAGTTCTGGGCAGAGGACACCCTCTGTCACTGTGCATGGAGTCCTGGAGTATTCCCCTTGTAATGATATTCTTGGTATGATCATGCTCAAGCAGTCAGGATTTCTGACGGACTTTATTGATGCTATCACAGAGATGATGATACAGTGTGCAAAACATAGCCTTATTTGGTGAGCATTTTAAAGTGAAGCCACATTCTCTAAACGCTTTGTTTTGATATGGGCTTATGCAGTGAATCGTTTTTCTAGTTTAACATCTATTTGAAGAAAAGGCTCGTGGGAATGCTGGCATCTATCTTTGTGCTGTGACTGCTCATTGCTGCTACTCCAGTTATTATTCACTATTTTTATTATGATCATTATCATTATTACAATCATTTAAAGTGTCATCAAGAGGAGCTCAAATATATGTTTATCTTAAGTGCTGATATCTTATAATTTAATGGTGGATATGTTCCTAAATGACTGCTCCAAAATAGCTCTCTCAGGGAAACACTATATTGGATTGGTCACATATGAGTAAACCCAGGCTAAAATTATTGCTTTTTGTAAATATGCATGCATATTTACATATAAACATTTACATATAAATATACATTTATAGCATAAAATAAGTTTGAGCTTAGTTTATTGCTACAAAACTAGAAAAAATATAGCTTGATTTTCTCTTTTGTGTCTATCTTTGTTTCATGGGAATTTAATTCAATTAATTTAATTTAATAATGGCTGATTTTGAGAAGGCACCTAAATCCTCTGAGATACTGACACTTATAAATTCTAGAGCTCCTTACAATAGTTTTATAACCAGTTATCTGTCTCACTTATAATATTTTTACTAACATATTTTAAACGAAATTTCAGAGACAATTATGCAAAATATGGTAGATAAATGGTAAAAGGAATGTCATAATCATTAAATGTGGTGAAAAATTCTCCTCTAGCTGCCCAGAGGCATTCTGGTTTCAGATGGGCTACAGTCCAGCCATTCATATATACTTACTATGACTTGTTTGAGACATTTTCACAAAAAATTTGCAAGGACAAATACAGACCTCTCTTTTTGCCCTTAGGATTCATTTTAATGTATTGAAAATAAGTACAAATTATTTCTGAATAGCTTAGAAGACTTAAATTGTTCTTTCTTCTCTGAATAGGTTATGTGGGTATGCAATTTATGTCGAAAGCAACAAGAAATCTTAACCAAATCTGGGGCTTGGTTCTTTGGAAGTGGCCCTCAGCACCCTAGTCAGGATGGAACCTTGAGTGATACAACTACGGGTGCTGGATCCGAGGTACCTAGAGAAAAGAAAGCTCGACTCCAAGAGCGCTCCCGGTCCCAGACCCCCCTGAGTACAGCAGCTGCCTCCTCCCAGGATGCCACCCTTCCCACTGCACCACCAGACAGGAGCAAAGGAGCCGAGATCTCTCAGCAAGCCCTGGGGCCAGAGCAGAAGCAGCCTTCATCCAGGTCTAGAAGTGAACCCCCAAGAGAGAGGTAAGCTTACCCTGTAAGCCAAAGTGAAGGTCATGCTTGGGGAACAAGACCACTTTCCAGCATTTGACTTCTGTTAGGAGGATTGTGTAGAAATACTACTTTCAACTCCATCTCTCAGAAGTCAACAATGGAACAAGGTGCTTTGACTATCTCTAGAGTGCCTGCTTCCTAAGAGACCTTTGTTGAAAATTCCTTTCATAACATGCACAGATATAAACATGAGTTGTATCACTTGATTGAGCTCCTGACTTCCATCCTTGAACTCAGGCAAGCTCTTAGATTATTGTTCATTTGTAGAATTCGTCCTTTAATTAAAAGCGCTCTCTGAAGCAATAAAATAGAGGAGCCTGACCTATTGAAAGGTGTGCTAGAACATCCTTCTTTGAGGACATTTCTTTTACGCTGAGCTCTGAGAAGTAGCTAGGAACTTAATTGAAGGGCAGTATGATGCTTCTGGTATCTACAGAGGCATATGGCCTGAAGCAAATGGTCTGGTATGGAGACCACATATGGGGTACTCATAGAACATAAGTAGCAGATGAAGAGTGGCAGGGAAGCACAGGTTAAAGTTTATAGATTTTTACCCTAAGCATTATAGAAAGCTGTTGAAGACTTAATCAAGGAATAATGTGAGCAGATATTTTACTACAATTGACTGCGTGATTAACTCATTAAATATATTCATGGCCAGACATGATGCTGTGCACTAGGAAATACTGCTAAGAATAACATGTGGAGGACCTAACTATAGTGAGGATTTGGACTAGGCTTGATTGCTTTGGTCTCTTATTTATCCACTGAGTAAAAGCTGCAAGTATGTCTCTTGCTCTGCTTTTCAAACAAATCTCATTTAATAAGATCAAGGACTTAAAAGTTAAAATACCAAAAAATATGGAACCAACCTATGTCTTCATCAACAGATGAATGGATTGCAAAATTATGGGAGGTACACACAATGGAATTCTACTCAGTAATAAAGAAGTAAATCAGTCATTGCAAGAAGATGGAAAGACTTGGAGAACATTATGTTAAGTGAGATCAGCCAAGCACAGAAAGAGAAGGGACATATGTTTTCTCTAATATGCCCAAAGTAGGGAGTATTGGTAATACCAGAGGGACTCCAGATAATGGAGGGGAAACCTCAGCAAAGCTAGAAAGGAAGGGTAGGAGAGGAAGAAGGCTGAGGTTGGTTAATGGAGGAGTTATATTCAAATATGTTTAAAAGTATGAATATAACATGGTTAACCTGGATACTCATTGTTGGGAGGGGGAAGGGGAAGTGGGTGGGGGAGAGGGCACCAGCACAGTCTGAATATATGCCATTTCCAATATGTTCCACATTTAAAAAAAAAAAAAGTGTTAAACTGGTCTGGATTATAGTCCTGACTTGGCCACAATATGCTGTACTAAAACACCTCTCAGGACTGTAGCAAGTGTAAATTAAGCTAAAAAAAAAAATGTGTTTCCAGATTAGGACATGGTGGACATTCAAAGAATATGACTATTATTCAAGTCTGCAGCCATAATATGTTTAGGAAATATTTAAGTAAATGCTGTGCCACGAATCAGAGAGTCTAACGATGACTGGGATATGGCCCCTTTTCTCACAGACCTGAGAAAGAGACCAGACAATATCTCAGAGAAGACATGTACCCAGTCAGTTAACCAGGATGCTGTTTTGATCAAGACTTAACAACGCACAGAGTACTTTGGGAGTCTTGGGGGTAAATGAAGTGAGTGCTGGGTTAATGTAGTAAGATATCCAGGAGAGTAGGAGCGTGGGAGAGGTAGACATAGTAGAGGACAATGCCTGAGGAGAGAATGAATGTACCTCAACTATTTGGAGACAAGATGGAAAGGACACCTGAGATACCTTGAGTGAAAGTAGAATTAAGGCTTTTGATGACAAATTCTTGTGTGTGAAGAAGAGACAAAATTATTAAAAGTGTAGTTTGGGACTATTATGAAGATATTAGCTTAAGATAAAGAATTTGGAGCTCCAACATTGCTGAAGAAAAAATAAAGTTCTTTTGATATACGGTAAAATGATATGAATTTCAAGAATGAAGACTAAGACATTTTGTTTTGACTTCTTAGATGGAATATAAATATTGATAAGGGCAATTACATTTATTGAGGATATAAGTAGATAACAGAATTGGGAGTATAGGAACAGGAGAAGAGAAGCCAGTGGCAGTAGAGGGTTGGGCAACTTCAAGGAGAAGCAGGGCTGATGATTTGTTTTCAGTTACTGAAGATTGTTTGATCCCATTTTGTGCACTTATCAAGACCCAGTGGAAACAAAACAAAGGTAGAAGTGAGAGAACGTTTAATTAGTAAAGCAAAGAAACCGAGAAGGAAGAACTCTCCATTTGTGTGACACTCTACTTTCATAAAGCATCTTCACAGATGGTGTGTCCTTTAACACTTGTATGAACTCTGCAAGGTAAGCAAGCATTATCTGTCAGCATTTCAAGACAAATATTGATTCAATATAAACTTCTGTCAAAAGCAGTTGTGCCTTGACAAGGTACTAAAAGTTTGTACACTTATCACACTCAGGAAAACTTTATTTAATAATGATTAATATGTGATCATATTAGATCCTTGACATTGTAAAACTGCAACCCCACTCTTGGGACCAGCTTCAGATCCAAAGCCCTTTCATTTCAAACAGACAGTATGACTTAAAATGGCTCAAGCATAACTGACCATGCTTCTATTCATTTTCCTGGCCATCTGAAACCCTTTATTCTTTCTTCCTACCATCACCGGCATCTCACCCCACCCTACAACATTGTAGCACTTGCATCTTTACTAACTTACAATAGATATTGTCCCCACTTTCCCAGTTTGTATTTGTTTCTCTCCTTCATTCCTGTCATCTGGTTTTACCAGTCAAATGATATTACCTCTGAAGAGCTTTCTCTTCAAGCCCATGGATCTCAAAAGAAGTGTTGAGTAACTTCCATCTTATTTATACTTTAGATCATGTAAATCCAGAACACTCAGCTAAGATTCCTAATTTTTGCAACTTTAGGTCTAGTAGCTAGAGGCCCCAAATTAGATGGATCTCATTGTACAGAGAAGTACTGAAAGGGACAACTCTAGGATACATTCACAGGGTTCAAAGATTGCCGCACCCTTTCCCTCTATGTTTAGCTTTGCCCGTGCATTCCACAGCAGGGAGACAAAGTAGAAGTCCTTGTTTTCCTTTTTTGGACCCTATTCTGAAATGAGTGGGAGGGATCAAGGGAGGAAGTATGAATAGCAATTTAAGAATGTCACCATTTTTATTATTTTTACTTGAGTAGGTTAGAATGTAGGCTAGGGCCGGGTGTTATTTCCTAACCAACTCTTAAAAAGCATTGGGTTGCACAGGACCAAGTCAAAACTGTCCTACTATTGAAGCGCTACAAGATTTATTTTCTGAAACGGACATATATGTTTCTATTTAAATTTCTTTGAAAGTTTCAGTTATAAGAAGAGACTTTGAAATCATGGACATATCATCTTTTGCTCCTATATCATCACCTATATTATTTTAATGTATAACACTTTCTAGTCTTTGAGTCACAAGCAGAGGGTAGGGTAAACTCTGGCCATTTACTGAATTAATTCAATAGTGCTTAGTACCGATTTGGTTAAGATACATGCAAACTTTAACGTGTGAGAACAAGTTGCTAAGTTCTTGAATATGCAGGTTTAATGCGGCTCTTCATCACCTCGATTTTTAACGAGACATTGAATTCTGGCTATTGGGAATGATTTAAGGCTCGTATAGGAAGAAAACCACGTTTCTTAGGTCTGGTTTTGTAAACTGTCTCCTTCTGGCTGTTCCTCTGCGCACACAGGAAGAAGGCCCCGGGGCTCTCCGAACAGAACGGCAAGGGCGCCCCGAAGGGCGAGAGGAGGCGCGCGCCCAAGGCCTCGGCGCCGCCCGCGGAGGGAGCCGCGGAGGAGCGCGAGCGGAGGGAAAGGCGGGAAGGCCGGCGGCTGGAGAAGGGGCGCTCGCAGGACCACGCCGACGCGCCGCCCCCGCGCGAGGCGGGCCCCGCGGCGGCCGAGGACCGGCAGCGGCCGGAGGAGGAGTACCAGACCCGGTACCGCAGCGACCCGAACCTGGCGCGGTACCCGGTGCCGGCGCCGCCCGAGGAGCAGCAGATGCGCATGCACGCCCGCGTGTCCCGCGCGCGGCACGAGCGGCGCCACAGCGACGTGGCCCTGCCGCGCACCGAGGCCGCGCCGCCCGAGCCCCGCGCCGCCCGGCGGCCCGCGCCCGCGCCCGCGCCGCGGCCCGCGCCCCGCGCCGGGCCCGCGCCCGCCGCCGCCGCCGCCGCGCTGGTGCGCAAGGCCAAGCGCGAGAAGCTGGAGACCATGCTGCGCAACGACTCGCTCAGCTCCGACCAGTCCGAGTCCGTGCGGCCGTCGCCGCCCAAGCCGCACCGCCCCAAGCGCGGCGGCAAGAAGCGGCAGATGTCGGTGAGCAGCTCGGAGGAGGAGGGCGTGTCCACGCCGGAGTACACGAGCTGCGAGGACGTGGAGCTGGAGAGCGAGAGCGTCAGCGAGAAAGGTGAGGCGGGGCGGCGCGCGGCGGCGGGGCGGGGACAGCGCGGGCCCCGCCCACAGGCGGAGCAGCCCGCGAGCCCTCCTCCACTCTACTTTTTTATTTGTGTGTGTGTTGTAGTAGGGGTGGAGCCCAGGGGCTTTTCTACCTCCAGGCTATACTCCCAGACTATCGCATACTTTATTTGGAAACAGGGTCTCACCAAGTTGCTGAGAGCCTCACTGAGTAGCTGAGGCTGGCTACGAACCCGCGCGATCCTCCTGTCTCAGCCTCCCAAGCGCGGGGATTACAAACGTGTGCCATCATGCCCGGCTCATTTATGTATTTTAACCATGGGATTAAAGGAAAAAACCACATGCGTTGAGTTTCAAGAGTTTCTTACTGATTCCATTCCTGTCATTCTGGGAAATACAGTATGTACTTTTATTTTTTAAGTTATTTGGGGATGGAACCATGTGTCTGGGAAAGATAACTTCATTGCTAGAAAACATAAACTGTGCCCTGTAGAGGCAACTATAGTGATTTTCCCCTCCAAAACTTCAGTTGTGTATATGCCAGTTAAAAGGATTACTTTTTTTTTTCAAATTTCAAATTAATCGTCCTCTCCTCACAATTTGAGAAGTTACTTTATAGTTACATGATGCATGGCGGCATGGTATTATACATTGGGTTTGGGACTGAGCTATGAAGTTCACATTCCAAAAGTTTTTGAAACGTGGCATGAGAGGCTTTTTTTTGGGAGGGGGTCTACATCTCTACTGTACAATGCTATAGAAATAGGAAGATGTTTAAATCTAAATTAATTAAAATCAGCATACTTAGGCATGGTGGAGAAAGGACAGGAGGATCACAGTTTGTGGACAGCCTCAGCTACTTAGTGAGGCCCTTTGCAACTCAGTGAGACCTTGTTTCAAAATTTTTTTTAGAAAAGTATAAAAAAGAGGGTTGTGAGTGTAACTCAGAGGTAGAATACCCTTGAGTTCCATCCCCAGTACTGCAAACAAAACAAAACAAACCCAGCAAACTTAAAAATTCGATTCATTTTTCACCCTAATAACATTTCAAGTACCCAAGAGGACAAAAAGTCTCTTTAGATTGTGCTGGTCTAGAAAATATTTCAATTTAATATCAAGATTACTTGTTCTCTTAAAAAAGTATTCTCATTTTGCTGCTATTCAATCAGACTTAAACTGACTCTGGTTCTAACTTTGATGATGGTAGTCATCATCATATGGTAGTGTTGAGGACCTTGAGTGTTTCTTCATGATACTACTTTTTTTTTTTTTTTTTTGGTGGTGGTACTGGGGTTCCTGGAAGCCCTTCTACCTCCGGGCTACACTCCCAGACCTATTTTTACATTTTTATTTGGAAACAGGGTCTCCTAAGCCAGTGTGCGCGGCTGGCTTCAAACCTGCGTGATCCTCCTGTCTCTGCCTCCCAAGCGCGGGGATTACAAGCATGCACCACCACGCCCAGCCCATGAGACTACTTTTTAAAATTCTTTGCTTCCTTTATAATTGACAAATTGTATACTAAATATGACCAATATTATTTAGAAATCACTTTGCTTCCTCATCTCTTGTGTCCAAACTGCATGCACACATTCTTCCCATGTCTGGCATATATATATGTATATGTATATGTATAGATATATATGTTAGAAAACACAAACATATATATATATATGTTTGTCATATATATGCCAAATTTCATGCTCTTTGTAGAAACAGTTAAGACACTCATTCTATTAATATTGCAAACCAACATGAAAGAGTTGTCTTTGGAACTAAGATACATGTAGAATTGGTTTGGCTCTTAAGCTTACCTTCTGACGACTTATTTTTATAAAGTGCTCACTGTCTATTGGTGGCTTAAAAGTCAGTTGGTGAGTAGACATCGTTGACTCCCTTTTGTTTGCTCCTTGAAGCAATAAAGTGGGTGTCAAAAATATGTAAATAGATGCACTTAATTGTTGAACATGTAACTCTTGGTGGACATAAATATGTATAGTTTCCTCTGCATCAAATCTTACTGAATATATGTTATAAATCACAGTTGGCATGGAATCAGACAATCAAATCCCCACATTGCGTGTGTAGCACAGATGATGAAAGGAAATCTGAGTAGTGGCGGGGGTCATTGGCAGAACAGTGCTGGTGTGATTAGAGGAAACTGTTGCCTCTGCACACTGATGTTTCCTTGGGAATTTATTATTCTAGACACTTGGATGACATCTGGGATGTTCACACCTCTAGAGCTCTTCATTTGGGAAAGGAGTATCACATAAACGTTTATCTGAAACAGGCAATTCTGTTTTAACTTATAATTAATATCATCCTCAAGTAAGTTTTTTATTATATTTCAATCAAAGTAGTTGTTCTGGGCAATTTAACAAGACCCTTTCTCAAAATACAAACAATGAAAAAGATCTGGGGGTGTAACTCAGTGGCAGAGTGCTGTCTAACATGTGCCAGGCCCTTGATTCAATCCCCAGGACCGCAATAAGAAAGAAAGGAAAAGAAAGGAGAGGAAGAAAGACAACACAACCTTTACATTCAATTTATAAACTTTTTACATATAGTTTAATTTTATTCACACATACACCTAACTATTAAAAATGACCCTTATCTACTGAGATTATGTAAAAGTTGAGGTCCATTACCATGTCTTAAAAATAAGTGTTTTTCCTATTACTGTTGCCAAGTAGGAAAAATTGAACAACTCTTGTCTATTTGCTTATAAATATTAACTAATATAAATTTCCCTTCACAGAAGAAAAATGTAACAACTCTTGCTTACAAAGTAGCAGCTTGATTTAAATGAAATATACAATATAATCTATTGAGATAAGGTCTAGTGAAGATATGCTTCTTAAAAATTGAAGGAAAAGGTCTCTTAGTAAAGGAAGAGACCAAGATGTTGACACTGTTAAGGAGAGAAAGAGATAGTGCAAGTTCTAGGAAAAAAAGAAAAATGGAAAACATTGCTACCTTGTTCAGGGGGGCAAGCCACTTATACTTACAAATAACTTTATGTATAGGTCTTAGACCGAGAAGGACTTGCAAAAAAACTTGGCTTTGGATAACAGAATGTCCTTTCTTCTTTATCTTCCTGCTGACTTTGAATCAACAACAATAAAAAAAATCCAACAAAAATTAATTTTGCTTTTGAACATAACTTTTTATTCCATATCTTCTTTCATCCATTCTTCCTTTCTTTCTTCCTTAGGGTCTTTCACACGTCAAGCATGCACTGTACCATGTGCTATGCCCCTATTCCCTGCCTTTGAACTTTTAAAGTGCTCATGAATGGCGTCAGAGGTTAACTTGAGATGTTTATAGATGATGAGGGGCAAGTAGCCTGCATTGGGACAGATCTTGCCAAGTAGGCAGGAGTGTGTGATGATAGAGGAGAAAGCCATCTGTATGACACATCTCCCAGAGAATTGACGCTCAGAGACATTAGGTTCAGCAGAGCTGGAAGTGAGAAGTGGAGCTTCAGCTTGGTATATTTCCTCAAAATTTGATGATAGAACAACCATAACACATTCTTCTTAATTCTTCCAATCATCTCGCTCTTATCTCCTTACATACAGTGAAGGCCCAACATTTAATTCCTACGTAGAAATCAGTGAAAGGGTTGAGGTAGAATCAGAGAAACTAAAAAAGGGGTTTCCCTCCTGTAGGACTCCCACCCTCACCATCCAGCATTGCTCTTCACATCGTATTTACCCTAAAGTGAAGGCTACCAGCTTACACACCCCATTCATTCATAGCTGCCAGTGATGGAATTACTATTTATTATAGCAGCATAGCTAAAAAGATCTACATGGACACTCTCATGAACTACACACAAAAATGTAGCCAGTGCTGGATCTCAAGCATGAATGAACAACAAAGTTCATGAGATATGAAGAACACTAGCTAAATGAACTACAAGAGAGCAAGATAATCCAAGACACATTGACTATAGAAACAATCAATTCAAGAGCAGAAGAGTGCTTAAAACCAAATAGAACAAAATGCTACACACCTTGAAGTTTGGTACATTTGAAATGCTCAAGCCTCACCCCCAGGGAATTGTTGCCTTCCCAACACACAGATATTATGTGTAAAATATTTCTGTGTGTAGCCGGGCGTGTTGGCGCATGCTTGTAATCCCCGCACTTGGGAGGCTGAGACAGGAGGATCCCGCAGGTTCAAAGCCAGCCTCAGCTGGTTTAAGAGACCCTGTTTCCAAATAAAATATAAAATAGGTCTGAGAGTATAGCCCAGAGGTAGAAGGCCCCTGGGTTCCATCCCCAGTACGATATATATGTGTGTGTGTGTGTGTGTGTGTGTGTGTGTGTGTGTGTGTGTGTGTGTGTATAAAGCTGGGCATGGTGGCACATGCTTATAATCCTAGCATTTGGGAACCTGAGATGGGAGGAATGCAGGTTCGTGGCCAGCCTCAGCAACTTGTGAGGCTCTCTGCAATTTAGTGATAAAGAATAAAATTGGCTGGGCATGTAGCTCATAGGTGGAATGCCCCTGGGTCCAATCTCCAGTACCACAAAAAGTAATGTTCTGGATACAAAACTCGTAGCATCCATGCATTTCAACAGAAATATATGGACAAAATACAAGGCTATCCAAATGGACTCAAGGTTTCAAGCTTGCCTGCAGGAAGCCAGGCAAGTGACTAGCCAGGAAATAGAATATCATGATCTAAAACTTTGAAATAAAGCTAGAGTAAAGCTTCCTTTGGGTCTAGGAAAAGGAAACCATGAAATTTACCAATAGGAAAATCTTTACAGTCTTTGGAATGCTGATAAGTATGCACAAATGTAGTAATTGTAAAATCTAAGATCCCCAAACCATTAAAGATGCCAGTAATAAAGGTGAAAACTAGTAAACTTAGAAGTTCAGACATAAACCAGGTTATATACAAAAATAAAGAGTTAAATGACCTTTGCACTTCTCATCAGCAATGAATTCTAGTCAAAGTAGAGCAAAATAACATTGGAATTATAATTGTAAAAATATTGAGACCATCAGTCAACTTCAAGTTCTCAGAAAGTCTACTTTTGCATCTCTTAAAATAAATTACCTAAGGCTGATCGTGGTGGCACACGCTTGTAATCCCAGCATTTGGGAAGCTGAGGCCAGAGGATCTCGGTTTGCGGACAGCCTCCGCTACTTAGTGATGCTCTCTGCAACTCAGTGAGACTCTGTTTCAAAATAAAGAATAAAAAAAGGGGCTCGGAATGAGGCTGTGATCCGGGGCCAGGAGCCGGGAGCCCGGGCCGAGTGCTGTGGCTGGACCCATAGCCGAGAATAAATATGGCAGAGCTTTCCGAGCCAGAAGGACCAGTAGATTGGAAAGAACAATGTGTAGCTGTAGAGTCTCAGCTCATGAAATTTAGAGTTCAAGCAAGCAAGATACGAGAGCTCTTAGCAGAGAAGTTGGCTCCTAAGATGATGGCAGCCAGGCTTCATCTTTCAAGAGGAGATTGAAAGTCTCTAAGAACCCTTCAGTCCAGGAGGAAGGAGGCAATGATGCTGACATCAGTGGTTCCCAACACAGCGCCTAGCCAAAGCATCCAGTGTTGGTTCTTGGTCAACAAATGCCATATATGTGCTAAAGTTTCTAATTAGTGTTGTAGTCTCTCACTGTTATACCTAAGTAGCATCTCATGGACAACTGAAGAAAGCCTGTGACTTCAGAAAAAAAAATAATCAGGAAAAACATTGCCTATTTAGGGAAAAGGATACAAAGCAAGATGAGCAAAACCCCTATTATTTAATATTTCAGAAAGAAAGGAAGGAATAGTACAACCATGAAACAAGGAATGTTTGAAAAGTAAATAAGGACTCTTGAAAAATTGGCTGGGCATGGTGGTGCATGCCTGTAATCCTATACTTGGGAAGCTGAGAAAGGAGGATTGAAGGTTCAAGAACAACCTCAGCAAGTAGTGAGACTTTCATCAACCTAGTGAGACCTGGCTCAAAAGATAAAGTAGGACGGGGGGTGGGTGTAGCTTGAAGGTAGAATGTTCTTGGATTCAACCCCTAGTACCACCAAGAGAGGGGAGGAAGGGAGAGAGAGAGAGAGAAGGAGGAGGAGGAGGAGGGAAATATATAGTAGATGAAATGGCAGTCTTAATAGAAAGGTTGGAATGTAGAGTTAAGGGAAGTTCTGGGTAGGTCAAGGAAAATGTAAAATATGAGAAAAGATGAAAAGGTTAGAAGTCAGCCCAGTATGTCCAAGTTCAAAATGGCAGGAGGTCTGAAGGTAATAAAATCAATAAAACAATACAAAAAGATAATTGAAGTACACAAGATTTCAGATGAAAAGCGTCTAAGCACCTGTCACAACAGTTAGAAATATTGTCCACACAAGGTACACCATCATGAAATTTCAGAATATATAGATCAAAGAAACATTCTGCAAGCTTTCAGAAAAAAAATGTCACATACAAAGGTCAGAAATGGTTTCACATCTCAAAAGCAGCAGGAGAAGTTAGAAGATAATGAGACAATGTCTTCAAAATTCTGAAGGAAAATTGTATCAAACCCAGAATTCTGTTCTGAGGTAAAATGCAAATTTAATTTAATTTGAAAGATCTATCTTATCTATCTATCTATCTATCTATCTATCTATCTATCTATCTATCATCTATCTATCTATCTATGGTACTGGGGTTCCTGGAAGCCCTTCTACCTCCAGGCTACACTACCAGACCTATTTTTTATACTTTTTAAAATTTGGAAACGGTCTCTTAAGCCAGCGCGGCTGGTTTCAATCCTGCGCGATCCTCCTGTCTCTGCCTCCCAAGAGCGGGGATTATAAGTGTGTGCCACCATGCCCGGCTAAATAAATATACTTTAAAGACAAAAAAAAAGAATAAAAAATAGTGCTGGGGGTGTCACTTCGAGGTAGAATGCCCCTGGGTTCCATCCCCAGTGCCGCAAAATAAATAAGTAAATAAATAATTACTTAAGGATGTATCTACTCAGAAAACTAATAAGAATAAATAAATTGGGATCAATAAGAAGTAGTGGCTGACACAGGAGGATCCTGGTTCACAGACAGCCTCAGTTACTTACATCCTATGCAACTCAGTGGGACCCTGTTTCAAAATAAAGAATAAAAAATAGGGCTGGGGGTGTAGTTCGGATGTAGAATGCCCCTGGGTTCCATCCCCAGTATAGCAAAATAAATAAATATAAATAAAAATAAATATGGGGAACTGGCCCAGAGACATAATGAAAAGAAATTCCTGAATTACCTGTGTGCAGAAAACAATCTGCTCAGATTAAAAGTTGAAATAAAGCCGGGCGTGGTGGCTGCACTTGTAAATCCAGCATTCAGGAGGCTGAGACCAGAGGATTGCGTTTGCAGACAACTGCAGGTACTTAGGCTCTCTGCAACGTAGTGAAACCCTGTTTCAAAATATAGAATAAAAAATAGGGCAAGGGCACCGGACGTGGTGGCACACGCTTGTAATCTCCGCGCTTGGGAGGCGGAGACAGGAGGATCACGCAGGTTCGAAGCCAGCTGCACTGGCTTGAGACTCTGTTTCCAAATAAAAATATAAAATAGGTCTGGGAGTGTAACCCGGAGGTTGAAGGGTTTCCAGGAACCCCAGTACCACCAAAAAAAAAAAAAAGGGGGCAAGGGGTGTAGCTTGGAGGTCAAATGCCCCTGGGTTCTATCTCCAGACCCCCCCCACACACACACACACGAAAAGTTGAAATAATTTCTAGAAGACACCAAGCAGAACATCTTTAGGAATAATGTCATGGATTTAAAGACATATCCAAAGACTAATGAGTTGGAGAGCTTGTATCTTCAACAATAAAAATAACTAATTAAAAGTGAGAAAAAAATTAAACTATGTAAATAAACTATGGTTCCCAAATGAAGCAAAACAAGTGATATGGTTTTATTAATTTATTGTTTGTTTCTTTTTATGTGTTTTTAATGGTGCATTTTAGTCTCACATCATAATGTAAATCATGTTGACATGACATACATGCACACAGCATTTGGCGCCTCCTATTTTCTTATTTCCCCCCTTCCCAATGCAGAGTACTGTGATTGACATTGGCATATCCATATATATACACATAGTTGATGGTTGTATTTCCATTAATAAACCCCAGTCTTCCTCCTCCCCTTCCCTTTAGACCTTCTCTCTGGGTCCACTGAGGATTCTCCTCCATTACCTGGAGTTCCTCTTGTGTCCCAGTTACTCCCTAGCTTGCTCATATTAGAGAAAACATATGACCCTTTCACTTTCTGTGGTTGGCTATCCTCACTTAACATGTTCTCCAGGTCCTTCCATCTTCTTGCAAATGAAATAGTTTTGTTCTTCTTTATTGTTGAGTAAAATTCAATTTGTGAGTATTACCCATAATTTTTAATCCATCTGTTGATGGACACCTGGTTTGGTTCTATAATTTGGCTATTTGAATTGTACTACTATGAACATGAGTATGCATGTATTACTGTAGTTGACATGATTTTAAATTACTGATACAGCCCATTGAATAAGTAACTTAGGTACTTTTCTCTGTCAAAGAACAGATACCCTGACAGTGCATCTATAGAAAAGGAAATTTAATCTTTGGATATCATTGTTTTTTACTAGATTCTGAAAGATTCACATGAAATAATATAATAAAAGCCAATTACTGGCTTTACAGTTGTAAAAAACAAACCAACCCTCTTCTACATTAAACACTTGTATATATCTTTGTGGTTGGATATAAATATTGTGTCCATGTTTAAAAAAAAATAAAACAAAAATGGGAGTGGAAGGGCTTTAGAGAGGGGAGGAACCGTGGCATAGGGAAGCACATAAATATTCTCATTTAAGAGGGACATGAACAGAAACTGACTACTATAGCTATCCATTATTGCAAGGCCTTATTTGTTTTATTATTGTGATTTGCATGATTAAATTTGATAGCCAATAAAATAGAAATATACAAAATATTCTATTTAATTTCCTGATTGTTAAGTTGCAAGTAATCCATTTTGGTGTTTCCTTGTGCCTTCTGTAATTGGCATTTTAGCAGTTAGAAATTCAAGACAGTGGTAGCTCCACAAGGAAATGTACCAGCATTGTCTTATCCTTTTATGCTGTTCTGTCTTTGTTTTCTCTTTATCCATCAGTCTTTTATCAAGTTCCTGTTATGTGACAGGCTCCTACCAGGCTTTGGTAAACACTGATTAGAACACAGCACCTCCACCGACTAGTTCTCTCAGTAGAGCCCACCTCATTTCTTTTGTGCTTTCCCCTTTTATGTCCTCCTGCTTTGGCCCTTTCCCACACAGGGTGATGAACACAAATTTTGAGACTCTCTCTCCACCTCTCAACTTTCAACTAAGTACTTTCTAGTTTCTTCTTTAATTTCCCCCCTTCATTTAAGCAGAAGAAAGAAATTATTATAGGACAACAGTTCAGCAATACAGTTGGATAAGGTGATATTTAGCACTAATGCATAGTTAGTTTTTACCTGTTTCCCCTAGCCTGATTTTCTTTGGTGTTACAAACTACAGAGATATGAATAACCAGGAGAAGAGAAACCACTGTAAAGTACTATTGAGGGAATATAAATTTAATTTTTCCTCTCAATTACTACAGAAGATAGATGAGTTCATATGTTAGATATTTTGGTTAGAGAGAGACTGTGTGAGTCTGGGAACTACTTCAAACAATGGAATGTGGAATGGACACTATCTTAATTATCTATGCAATTTAAAACTTGGAAAGAGATTGAGAGAACAAAAAACTGTGTCTGCATAGATGTGTATCTTCTGAGCTCTAGATGTGTATCTTCTGAGCTAACATGCTAATTCTTAATCTCTATTTTCTAATATATGTATTAAAAGTTTGGAAATTATGATGATAAAAGGCCATATTTTCAGTTTTAGTTTCTGTCTAATATATAAATGACCAAAAAAATCTCCTTGGTTCTAAAATAGGAGATATGACTAAAAACTTCTATAAAAGGAAAGAAATTAGGTTTGTAAATCTAACATGATTATATCCAATAACATTTCTTCAAAATTAGTTCATAGCTAGAAATATTAGTCACTTAGTTGTATCTGATAGAAAAATTCTATTCTTGACTCAAGAGAAACTAAATTAACATCTGGCTATTTTGTTAAAAATAACCATCCAAATTTTATATGGAATTTATGTTATGTTTTAACAGAACATTTTAAAGAATGTGTAGCTAAGTGTCATTTTAAAGGGAAACATTTATGCTTCCAAGTCCATTTAGAAAATAATTTGAAATTGATGATTTCAGTGTTTCTTATTTTATCTTAGTATTTTTCAGTATCCTTTTAAAATGCAGAATCATACTGCAGTGTTTTTGACCCATTTTGTCCAGTGAATGAAGGGTTGCTCTGTGTTTGGTTCAATTTAACAGAATAGCAGAATCTCAGCTCTGGGGGAGACTAAGCAGCAACAACAACAACAAAAAAAAATTAACACATGACTGAACAGAGAAGGAAACATTGTGGGTCTTGTGACCTGTCATATTCTTTGTCCTTTGATGCCCTTTTCTCTTTGCAGTTGGACGAGCTTGGGACTCTCTTGTTCCCAGCACCAAACAAACCCTCGGAGAAATAGTATTTAGTGGGTCCACAGTCTGGGGCCAGTTCTGGCAGTCTAGATTCTAACAGAGACCTGAGACCAACCAGGTCCCAGGTTTGTACTTCATTCTGCTGATTCCAGGTCCCTGGACCCTTGTGGCTGATCCACTGTATATCTCTCTCTAGTACTCAAGGTTTGCCTGCCCTCACAAATCACTCTTGGAGTTTGAGGCTGGATCCCTAGCGACTAACTTCACTGATGCCAACTACCATATGGAAATGCAGATATTACTTTCCTTATCATTCCTCACACACCGTAGGACATCACTCACTCTTACTGCTATGCTGGATTTATTACTTATTGGCTACGGCCATTTTCTTTGCTTGTTTGTTCCAACTACTGAATTGAACTTCCAAAGTTGGGTTCTTTCTAAAAGCACCCGTTCAGTCCCAACGGGAAAATCTCATTTTAATTCTAGTAAACTCTTCTGCGGCTGCTGTGTACTGGATAATAATTCTGTTAGTTTCCTAGGACTGCCATAACAGGGTGCCACAGACTAGCTGACTTAAACAATAAGCCAGCAGTGGTGGCGTACGCTTGTAATCCCAGCATTCCGGAGGCTAATACTGGAGGATGGCAGTTTGTGGACAGCCTCAGCTACTTAGTGAGGCCCTCCACAACTTAGTGAGACCCTGTTTCAAAATAGAGAACAAAAAATAAGGCAGAACAAAAAATAGCAGCTTGGAGTTCGAATGCCCCTGAGTTCCATCCCCAGACCTGTAATAATAATAATAATAATAATAATAATAATAATAATAGCAATTTATTTTCTCAGAGTTTTGAGGACGAGAAGCCCTAGATCAGTGTTGGCAGGGTTGGTTCCTTATAAGGGACATGAGGGAAGGGTCTGTTTCATGTCTCTCTGATCGACTTTCAGAGGACTCTTTCTCCCTATGTCCTCACATGATTCTTTCTCATTAAATGTCTATGTCCAAATTTCTTTTTCTTTCTGGGAGAACTGAGGATTGAACCCAGGGGTAGTCTACTCCCATGCTATACCCCAGCCCTTTTTTTATTCTGTATTTTGAAACAGGGTCTCACTAAGTTGTGGAGGGCTCACTAAGTAGTTAAAGCTGACTACGAACCTGTGATCCTTCCGTCTTAGCCTCCCAAGTACAAGGATTACAACTGTGTGCCACCACACCAGGCTCAAATTTCTTTTTCTTATAAAGACACAAGTCATAGTATATTAGAGCCCTCTCTAATAACCTAATTTTAATTTAATAACTTCTTTAAAGACTCTATCTCCAAATACAATTACATTCTGAGGTAATATATATGGGTTAAGATTAAGAAATGAGTTTGGAGGAAGATATAATTTAATACATGATCATATTCATAAAAAAGAGGCCAAGACACACACACACACACACACACACACACACACACACACACACGTGTAAGCCTTTTTTTTTATTTGTTTCCATTTTGGGTACTTGGGTATTTGTTTAACTATGCAATTTATAACATCATTAAAAATCTTACTGAATAATTAATTTATGAAGATGTATCCATGACCATAAGGATACAGTAGTCATAGTCATAGCTAGAGAATAAGCCCCTTAAGCATATTTAAACTCTCAAAATCCGAAGTTTCATCATTTTAGAAACTATGAATTGTACTCTTATGGGGAAGTTGTAAGAAATAAATGTGATAATGTGCATGTATCTCTGGATGCTTTAATTTGACATATAGCAAGTTATTAATAATAGTTTTGTGTTGGAGAAATAGGATGTATAAATAATACAGGAGGTAGGTGGCAAACTGAAGTGTCAAGGTTTCATATTGAAGCTGGGGTGGAGATCGGGCAGTTAGAAGCCATGTGCCACCCCAGTGAGAGACGAGCGTCATGAGGAATGGAAGATGAGAACACATGCTGTTCTGGAGCACTGTAAGTGCTGTGGAAAGAAAAGGGCCAAGGCTTACAGGTCAGGGGAACACGTTTTAATTCTAATTCTGTCTAGAACTGGATCACCCTGGGCAACAGAATGAAAGAATTAGATCAGTGATCCTCATCTTCAAATGTACTTTCCAGTCTTGGGGTACTCTTAAAACTTAAACATATGGCAAGAAGAGAAGTAATTCTGATTTAATGAATGTGAGTTAGTGCTAGTGTGCATTATAACCACTTGAAAGGTTTCTAAAAGATACCAATGCTCAGGCCCCAACCTTAGAGGTTCTGATTCCCTTGTTCTGGTTTGGGGCCTAAATGTTGTTATTATTTTTCAGGATTTTGCCAGTGATCCCAATCTTCAAGGATTTTTCCAGATATCAAACCTGACCCTTCATAAGTTATCATGGTTGGGTTCTTTCATGTCATAAAATAAGTTTTCAATTTGACTGAAAAATAATTAAAAATGGCTCAACTTATGTTTGAAAAAATAAAGAGTTGAATATGTTCATGCTTGAGAATTCTAACCCAGGTACTTTGAATCATTTTCTGGAGGCTGAACAGGTGTTCATTCTGCGCAAGATACCCTTGTATTCCTTGAGACTTTGCAAATGAGGGAGAGATTTAGAACAGAAGAGTTACCTTGCAAATATTTGGAAGAGGAACTAAAAGTAAGCCCTACTTTGAGATAACAGGTGGGAAACTAATTCCCAGAGTCCAGAGTCTTACACTGTGTAGGGATTGTGACTGTCCTAACTTTCTCATTCCAGTTGGTTCATTGGTAATACTCTTGCAAATTGTGTCACCATGCATACAGAATGAAATCAAGAAGCTTCAGCACTCAGGATTCAGTGTAGCTTCAAACTGTCTTCAAAAACTCACCCTCGCTAGTGCTCTGTGCTTCCTGACTGAATAGTATTCATTCTGTCTTTCACACCATATATTTTTTCATCTCTGTAAGTAATAATTATTTTTGTGGTGCTGGAGATTGAATCCAAGGGCATTCTACCTCTGAGCTATTACTCCAGCCCTATTGTATTTCTTCTCCTTTTGAAGCAGGGCTTCACTACATCACTGAAGTTGCTGAGCCTGGCTCGAACCTGCCACCCTCCTATCTCAGCATCCCCAATATTGGAATTACAGGTGTGCACCACCATGCCCTGTAATATCCCCATTATTTGACATCATTCTGCCTTGTAAAGCACCCTCCAGATCTAGCTATGACTTAATCTTTACTTCCTCCTCATTATTCTCTTGCACTACTTTTGCTTTTAGCATTATATTTATTTTTAGTATCTTTGTCTATTCCTGAGAGAAACTTGTTTTAAGCTTACCTGAACTCATATTTCTCTATTTCTGTCCTGTTTTATACTCACTAAAGTGATTCTCTACAGTTACAAATTGGAAGACAGATTAATTTCTAACAGTAGGATACTGGTTAAAAGACATTAAATAAAGTAATAATATGTAGTTGTAAAGTACTATTATGTATTCTTATATTCAATGACATAAAATAATATTTGTGATATTGGGAAACATTACTACTCTTTTATATACTATATGGTATTTTTAAAGAATGTTTATGTTTATACAGAGAGAGTGATAGAGTGTACATAAAATGCTCAGTATAGATTTGGGTGATAAGATAAACATCTAGTCTTTTTCTTTTGTTTTTGTATCTTCCTTCTGATTTTATTTAAAAATGCACAAAAGTATATACCTAAAGTGTGAAAGTTTATTTAAAATATCAGGTTTATTAAAAGGTTATAGCCGGGCGTGGTGGCGCACGCTTGTAATCCCCGCGGTTGGGAGGCAGAGACAGGAGGATCGCGCAGGTTCGAAGCCAGCCACGCGCGCTGGCTTAGGAGACCCTGTTTCCAAATAAAAATGTAAAAATAGGTCTGGGAGTGTAGCCCAGAGGTAGAAGGGCTTCCAGGAACCCCAGTACCACCAAAAAAAAAAGAAAAAAAAGAAAAAAGAAGGTTATAAAGATATACTTGTGTTTTGGGGGATAATTATAATTATTAGAGAGAATGGATTGGATTGTTTTTCTAATATATGTATCTCAGAAAAATGCTGGCCAATGAACAAGGTAGTTATTGTATCTCATTTTTATGGGTGACATTACAGGTCATATGCAGCAAGTAGCTGCTCTAAGAAAACCATCTTCCAGGTAATATATACAGGGCCCACTTCAGAAGCATGGATTATTTTTCAGCCTCCTCTTTGGCAAGATTAACTACCCCCAAATACTGTCACTTGCAGGAGGAAGTAATGTGGGATATTTTTTATTCATATTCATCTCTTGTCAATCACATTTTGCCATCTTTAATACATGGGTTGCATTTGGTTAGGTCCTGATTCTGCCCTCTGGCTCACCTGAAGTTGTAGACATAAGTCATTATCCAAGGCCCTAAATTTTGGCAACTGAAAGCACACATGGCCACAGCTACACTCTTCTTGTGATTTATTTATTTATTTATTTATTTATTTATTTATTTATTTATTTAGGTTCTGGGGATGGAACCCAGGGGCATTCTACCTCCAAGCTACACCCCCAGCCCTATTTTTTTATTTTTATTTTGAAACATGGTCTTACTAAGTTTCAGAAGGCCTCACTAAGTAGCTGAGGCTGGTCAAAAATTTGTGATCCTCCTGTCTTAGCCTCCCAAGTCCTGGGATTACAAGTGTGCACCACCATGCCTGGTTTCTATCATAGACATATTTCCTGTTTGCTTAATTCAGGTTTTCTCTTTACTCTGTGCTTGTGGGCTTTATTTTTTCTTCTTTCCTGCCTTCTGATAGATCAAGTTTTTTTCCTGTGCCTTTTCATTTTCTTTAGAGCATAGTGAATTGTATATTCCTTTCCTATCCTTTAATGCAAACTTTAATACAATACTTAATCGTATAATGTTTTTCAAAAAATCTAAAATTATTATATCTATGAAAGAAGACTCTAATATGCTTGGCTCTCCCCCTAAAATATACTGCCTTCATTCTAGCCTCTGTGGTATTGTTATCTGGATTTTTTGGTTCAGCTTGCTTGCTTATTTATTTATTTATTTATTTTTATTTTTGTGATATTGAAGTTTGAACCCAGAGTCATTCTATCTCTGATATGCACTCCCAGCCCTTTTTAATTTTTATTTTGAAACTGGGTTTTATTACTTGACTGAGAGTCTCACTAGGTTGTTGAGGTTGGTCTCTAACCTGCAATTATCTTGTCTCAGTCTCTAAAGTACTGGGATTTCAGGTGTGTACCACCATACCCTGCTTCCAGCTTGCTGTTAAACATTCATATAAGTAGGTATTAATGGTATTATCTTAATTATTTAATTATTTAGATTTACCAACATGTTTTACTAATTCATTGTTCGCCATTACTTCTTATATCATATATTTTCTTTCTGCTTCATATTTCTCCTTAGAACACATCCTTGATTGATTTTTTTTACAGTGAGAATCTATGGGTAGTAAAATGCAATTAGTTTGTTATCATTTCTTAAGTAGTATTCTCTTTGAGTAGATAGCACGTGCTTTCCCTCCTCCATCATTCCCTGTGCCCCCCTATATCACAGGGGTGCAACACATTTCAGACAGCTATTCTGGGAGATGTACTGGGTCTTCACTCCACTTCACTGGAGTGGCTTTAGGCAGTGACTTCTTTCCCAGGTCAGGACATTGCTGCACCGGCTGCCCTTACCTACCCCTGGTCTCCCTTTCAGTGGGCAAGACACTCAACCACTCTTGCCACCCACCTTATTTTCTCTAGATTCCAGCTCCACATTGTCTGATTAATACTTAGTATGATAACTATTTTTAAATAAATATTTATTGTGTTTAGAGAAGGAGCATCTTGACCTGAGATTAAATGTTATTTTGTAAGAAGGGATTTTAAACATTAATTAAGGGAGGAATAAACAAACTAAGTATTCTGTTCCGTTAGGCATAGTATAAACTAGAGAAAAGAAGACCTTTTGTGAAATTTAGTTGGCAGTCCAGTTGAAGTAGAACTTGCGTAGGGTAGTCTTTTGTTTTGGGAGAGCACTGGTTCTGATTTGTTTTGTTGAATTTCTAAAATATTTTTAAAATACTTCTAGCTGAGTATAGTGGTACAGGCCTATACTCCCAATACTTAGGTGGCTGAAACAGGAGAATCATAGGTTCAAGGACAGCCTCAGCAATTTAGCAGGACTCTAAGAAACCTAGCAGGACCCTGTTACAAAGCAAACAGACACAAAAGGGTCGGTGTACAGCTTGGAGATAGAAGGCCCCTGGTTTCAGTCCCCAGTAACACATACACACACACACACACACACACACACACACACACACACACACACTTCTAACAAAAAAGTACAAAAATGGATTAAAGTGAATAAAAAAGAAAGCAATAAAGTGAAATCATAGGCTTATGGACAGCATTTCTTATTTTGTGCAGTATGGTTATAATCTTGAGCTTCTACTTGACTGTGTGCTTTCTTTAATAACTTGCTGTTTGGAGTGTTGTTATATTTTGCCTCACATTAGCATTTACCTCTTAAATCTGTTGTTTTTTAATGGAGAATTAGCTCATGTTCATGACAGTCCTAGGAAGCTGAATATTTGGGTGACAGGGTAATAAAGAATGCACCATTACTCCAAATCACACTACTTGAATTGCATCCCCTGTGAAGACAAATACATACATTACTTTAATGACTTTTGAACTCATACATCATATTTAAAACTACTGACCTATTAAAGAGAAAAAGTTTATTCAGACACCATTGGAAACTCATCCCAATGTATAGTAACATTGGTTGCCTAAGTTAAAGAAGTTAAAAACAACAGCAAATAAATTCTTCTGCAAAAACCTATGCCTGATGGATACAGCTAATATATTAAAAAGATACAGCTTAGTCTGTGTGAAAGATAAATTCCCAAGTGCCAAAAATGAAATGCAAAATCCAGATCCCTAAGTCTGTGTAGTGGGACTAGCATTGCCTCTGTATGAAAGTAGACTTATAGTGGCTGGAGGCTTGAGTTTTTAAACCACACAGGTCCATAAGGGCTTTTTCCTGACAAGAGCCAAGGAATTGAAATTGACACTTTTACATAAGGTTAGGACTCTTACAGTGCTTCTTCCACAAGAAAAGGAGGATGAATGTAAAACTTTGCTATGCACATAAACAAGTAATCTTGTTTCTCTCACAACCTTGGGTGAAAAAACAGTAAATCTCTAGTACAAAATTGAAATCTCATTTTATTCTCGGGTAGATTTGGTATACTGAATTTATATTGCATACATTGTACTATAATTCTAAACCAAGAAGTGAACATTAAATATGGCCTTTGGTTAGTGATACCTCATTCCATAATACATTCTGTAATACCTATCCTATTTGGCTCTAAGCTCAAAACTATTCTCATTATCCTAGAATCAATGACTGTAGTTACATGAACAGGCAAATGCTAAGGAATGGTTCTCAGAGAACCAGTATTTCGGCTTTATCGATTGGATTCTTTTTTCTCTTTACATGTTTTCAGTCTTTTACAGAGAAGTATAGTAATAGTTAAAGCATTTGTACCCGTCTTTAGGCTGAAATGGTCAACTTTTGATTACCATTTATATATTTCATTACCATAAAAGTACTTAATTTCAAACTGTGCTTTTTTGCCAGATCTCTTATCTGAAACATGTAGGACCAGTTGAGAGCATACATGAAAGGCACATTCCATGGTAGTAAATCAGGTTTAGTTTCTTTTATCATCTTACTGAGACAAATATTCCACTAATCTAAACTGTTCTTTCTGGGCCCTGCCCTGCCTCTAGCTGTGATTTTGGTGTATTTGCTCTCTGGTTCTTTCTTCCATACTCAGAATTGCTTCAGTTTCCCCCTTTGGCGGGGTCAGGGTCCAGTCTGGAGGCCTTAGGACTTCTTGGTTGAGAGACAAGACCAATCAAAGCAAATCATATTTATCAATTTTGAATATTCCTTTCAAGCATGCTTATCCTTGAACATACTTGAAAACAAAGAATAGAAGCATCTGTAATGTGCCCTAGTCATGTGCCTGGTCAGTGGTATCATAGTGCAACTTGAAAGCAATTTACTGATCTGTAAGTTCATTTGAGTTGCGTGATTTGGAATCCAGAACTCCTTGATACTTTTGAATCAGTTACTTTTGAATCTTTATTTACTTTTTCAGACTTTTCCAGGCTTGACATTCTATAGCAAGAATTTCTTCTAGTATCCACAGCACCGTTACAGGAAAATTTTAAATCCTGCTGTAAGTTGGAGCCATATGACTTAGGAAATAGTAAGCATGAATGAAGCTTTTAATCCTGGGAAAATTAAACTAAACATATTAATTCCCCAAATCCTAATTATTTTGTCCATCATCACATCTTCAGAACTAGCTTTGCCTTCATATGTGCTATTATTGTTCTAAAAGTGCATTTTATTTTATTTTGTTTTATTTTTATTGGTGCATTGTAGTCATACATCTTAATGGAGTACAAGATGATGAAGGCATACATGCACACATCCCCCAGTTAGCCCTTACCCAGTTTCCTCACCCTCCCTCCTTCTCATGTTTGGCTTAGTGATTGAATTTGATATGTTTGTTCATGTACATCATGAACATTAGAGAATTTCTCTTTTTCCCCCGCCCATCCCCTCGGGCAGGTCACCTTATTTGCTCATCTATAGTATCTCCTTCTTTGTCTAGAATTCCTCCTATGACCCAGTTTCTCCCTAGCTTCCACATATCAGGGAGAGCATCTGATTTCTTATTTTTTGTGACTAACTAATCTCTCTTAGCCTAATGTTCTCCAGTTTCATCCATCTCCCTGTAAATGACATAATTGTGTTTTTCTTTATGGGCTGCTGTAACCTATGTCTACATTTTGTACAATTAAAACTGGCTGTTTATGTCCAGCTTTGTTTTTTGAGTATATATTTTATTGCAGCTTAGAATCTTTCAGTTGCCTTAGTGTGCTTATATATAATTGAATAAGTGGATGACCTTGATGCAGAAGTTTATCCATGTGGGGCAGGATGGAGATAGCTGAGCTGGGGTTTGTGGCAACAGAGTCACAGATATTCCAGTAACGGAGCATTACCTGCTATTTCAGAAGTTATCCAAAGGAACAGCTTGGCCTTAAGCATCAACACTACATCTATAAATGGAATCAAATATTCTCCTCCTTTGTTATCTTAACAAGTCGAAATAAACAGTATTAATAATGCAAGCATTTCTTCAACTAGTATCTGTGCAAAACAATAATAGTTTTAATAAGTATTGCCAAATATATGCCTTTGAGCTCAATTAAGTTTGGCCAATGCTAACTTTGGCTAAAAATGTCCTTCAGGCAGACTTCTCACCACCTTTAATGGTAATATGTATTGTCATTTTTCTGTAAAGGAATAGAATGTGCAGCATATCTTTAATATGTTTGATTAGGGTACTTTTATTTTAAACCATCCACCAATAATTTCATAAACTGATGCTATGAAGTTAAGGGATGGCAGAGTAATAAGCATTAGTGACTCATGAAAGACATAGCATTCTGTATGTTCTACTTGGTGCAATTCATTGCTTCAGTCATAAACCACCAGGAACAAACTCCTGTATTAGATTCCTTTCAGGAAATGGTGAGCTAAAGCATAACAATGGTTTGGGTTTTTATCATTACTATTGAATTTTAATTCTGGCTGTGTCACTTATTTAAGCTTCAGTTTCCTCATCAGTAGTATGATTGAAGTTCAGAACCTTTCAGGACAGTTGCTTCGGTGTGATTATGGATAGTTGTGTAAGTGCAGAAGCTTGGTGCAGAAGCTTATTTATGTGGGACAGGAAGATGAAAATTAGCTGGTGCTTTGTGACCCAGACCTCCACATTTTTTTTCTTTAACCTCAATGCTTATACTGTTAATGTTAAGAATTATTATTATTATTATTATTATTATTATTATTATTATTTGGTGGTACTGGGGATGGAGCCCTTCTACCTCCAGGCTACAGTCCCAGACCTATTTTATATTTTATTTGGAAACAGGGTCTTTTTTTTTTTTTTTTTTGCGGGTCTGGAGGTGGAACCCAGGGGCATTTGACCTCCAAGCTACACCCCCTGCTTATTTTTTTTTATTCTTTATTTTGAAACCGGGTCTCACTGAGTTGCAGAGGCCCTCACTAAGTAGCTGAGGCTCTCTGCGAACCACGATCCTCTGGTCTCAGCCTCCTGAACTCTGGGATTACAAGCATGCACCACTACGCCAGGCTTGAAACAGGCTCTCTTAAGCCAGCAAGGCTGGCTTCAAACTTGTGTGATCCTCCTGTCTCCGCCTCCTAAGCGCGGGGATTACAAGGGTGCACCAACACACCTGGCAGCAGGAATTCTTAAATAACATTATAATGTTAAACTTGAAAAAGTAACAGAATAATGTCCAACGTGGGACTTGCCTTTGAAGACAAGTAGGGACATGTAAGACAAATGACCCTTGTACATTGGGTTTGGTCAGTGAAAATTCTTCATAGGAAATACCTTGCACCTGGACTTGTTTACTTATGCCATGGCCTTTCATAAATGCTTTTGTCTATTACTGGCTGTAAAATTAATAATCTTGGTATTATTATTAAGAATATCTAGAGTTTATATATGTACAGATTGAAAAACAATATATTTGCCACCTTCTGCCCAGAATTTGTCCTCCTGTTAATTCATAAGTGCTATTACATTAATACTAGATAGCAAGGCTCTTAAAACAGATAAAGCCAGTCAATACAATAGCTCTGTGTTATTTACACCTGATCAGTTTTTATCCTGTAGCCCCCCAAAATTCAGATTCTGGATTTTCAGGCCATCAGCAGTATATTATATATATGTTGTCATTATTTAAACTTGTTTGGTATATTTGCCTATATGGACGTATGTTTTATTAACAAGATATGATTATGAGTAGGAAAGAATGTTACATGAGTCAGCTCTAGATGGGTATAGATGCATTTCAACTTTTAAATGTACTTGGAGGGGACCAAAAGTAATATACATCTTCACAGTGTTTCCTTACTTTTCTCCTATACATGCATGTAGTATGGGGAACTTGGGAAATAAGTGTTAACAGTATTTATAATTACTTGCATTTAAATGGTAACCAAAATGGAGAACATTCACAAGAATCAACTATTTATAGATAGAGAATATATACCAAGACTGTATTAGGAAATTATTATTAACTGAACAGATAATTACTTCAAAATGTACTTGAAAGTTATTTGTGATTTGGAAAATATATTTATTTTTCACATATAATTACCTGAACTATGGAGGATCAAGTACTGTGTATATGCAGTTCCCTATCACTCTGAATTGCATTATGATGTAAGACTACAATTCACCAATAAAAGTATGTAATAAAAATATAAAATAAAAAGAAGTCTCTAAGATATATGCGATTAATATGTAAACATTAAAAGTACCAACATTATTTGACTGGAAAAAGTCTTATTTGTATTTTCTGGCTCTCAATTAGAACTAAAGTTTAATTTGAAGATAAACGTTTGGCGAAAAAGTAGGAGCTTAGTTTCCAGAATGAGACAGTCCTGTAAACGCCGTTGTTGATTCTTATGAATGCTCTCCATTTTGATTACCTCTCAAGTTTGTGCATAAATGTGCTTGCTCTAGGAAGTATGTAATACATTTAGAATATTTGCAGAACTTTTACTATTTATAACATTCTCTGGATTAAAATCCAAAAACGTAATAGTTAACCACAGAAAATATACTTAAGTTATATCACATATACTCATTTATTTTACTGGAAAGATCACAGTTATGGTAGGGAAAAATAAAATATAATTCTTTTTTCATATAATAGAAATATGCATATCAGCTTTCAAAATGTACAGTAGATCTTATATTCTAGAATTGTGGTACCGTGTCACATATAGTAGGAAAAATTTCCAGGGCAATAATTAAAAGAACATTTGCTTCTGATTGGAAAAATACAGCAATAGGGAAAAGGAATCTATATTTAAGGGATTATGTAATAGAAAAATACTATATAAAGACTATATAATAGGTGCAAATATAGACTAACTTAGGACATGTTTTTAAGGGGAAATAAGTATTTCTTCACAAATCAAAGATAGCATAATTAGAAATGCTCCCATTTAATTATTTTTAATGGTAGTGAACAAAAGGGGAAGAATTATTTTCCAGAAATGATTCTATGTGTTATAGACCATTTCATTGTCATAAAAATCCTTTATTTAGCCCTCTCCACAAATAAGCTCACAGCAGGACAAAGGACACTAGTTAGAGTAATTTGGGAGATCAGTAAGCAGAAGGAATGGCTAGGAGCATCGTGTCATCTGGCAGAGAGCTTATTTCCTGAATCCTGTGGATCTGGTTAAAACCCAGCAGAGATGCCAATATGCTTCTCCTCAGTAAATGCTACCAGTCTTCACACCACCGGGCCCACGGAGGCTTGCACATGGTGTTCCATCCAAGCGACCCTTCTGGTAGCTGCACAGTGCCTGCAGTGACCTGAGTCAGTCATGCAAGGAGACTTTCCCAGGCTTGCACCAATGTTTTCTTTCCATTTCCATTCTCTGCTGCTCCTGTTGTTCAGTGACATGAGCGGGCTGATGGAAGACGCACTTCACACTCTTCTTAGATAAGATCTTGAGCAGCAGAGAGTGGCTTGAGCAGAAAGTCTGGACGTTCTCGGGCTGGATTGCTTTGCGGGTTTGCTGTCATGTGTGCCCCTGGGATACCTGTCTCTTCAGAAGGGTGGGAAGAAGTGAGGTCTGTTGATTCCGAAGTGGGGACATTCAAGGCCCAGCGAGCAGGTGCCGGTAAGCGACAGATGAGGAGTTTGGGGGATGGAAATCCACTTTGTTTCTCTTCCTAAGTTCTTTCTTTTCTACGTTCTACCTAAGTCTGTACCTGACACTCTCCCCCAAACTCCCCCGACCGTATTTCTTTTCCAGTTTAAATGTCCTCATTCTTTGTGTCAGATATTTAGTGAAGTGGTTCCATTTTCTTAATGGACCAGTGTTTTCAGTCACCAACTTCATCTTTAATCTGTATTTCTGAAATACACAGTGTGCTCCTAAAGATTGAAGATGATTATTCATACTTCTGTGATTTATATTCTCCTGTAGTAATCAAGTCAAGAAAGATTTAAAGACTAGAAAGTCAGTGTTTTGTGAAAGTGAGAAAAGGAAAAATAAATTGCTTATTTGTGCATGGGTTTTGTTTTGCAGTCAATATATTCCATGCTTTACTATCTCATGGTAACACCAAGCATGGAAAACATATAAAAGTTGGAGCCATTATGCCTGGAAAGCAATTAAAAAGAGACACTTTTCAAAATAAGGGCTTCTGGATTCCTGGGGAAGAAGTTAAACTTCTACAGACTCAGGCCTTGACCTAGGCTACAGTGCTACAAGCTCAAATGGTCTATTTGTAAAGCAAGCTCACAGTTGGAACTGATGTTAGGTTTTCTGTGTTCTCTCCCAAGGAAAAGTCAGTCTGCTGGTCTTTGGAGTGGCTGTGGATTCTCATCCAAGTGTTAGGCTGTGGAGTAGATAATCCAGAGGGATGTGTGTCTCAAGATGGACAGAGTTGTTTAAAATAACATATTTTAAATAAACAAATTTTATTAACATACATTTCTGAATTGATAAAATGAAGATAGACTTTTTCCCTATATTTATATTGAGAATGTCTTTAGAGAATGACATTTGTTAACTCTGCATGATCTCATAGTATGTGGTATCCAGAAATGAATGAAAGGAGATGCTAGACTAAGCTCAACAATACTTTCTTCTACTGTTGAGTCTTCTTAGTCTGCAATTTTCAAAAGCCATGAATGCCATTTCAGAGACCCTGCTTTATTTATTGAAGATTTCCTGTTAGAAATATAATTTGCTACCACCTAATAAACTTTCTTATATAAAATAAGGCAACTCAAGATAATCATGCCAAATTAATACAAATTTGAGAGAGACAATGGAGTAAATATTAGATTAATAGTATCCAAATGATTTTATAACTTAAAATTAGAGAGTACCAGATAACGAACAAAAGAAAAAGTAATAGGAAGAGAGAAATACAAAAAAGAAAACTCTGAAAGCTGAGGCAGAAGCAAAGATCATAGTGCTTAAGATGTTTTTGTCCAGTTGCCTTGAGCCTGTGTAGGCCCAAAGAGCTCAGGAGTTATTTAATTTCAGTTAAAGGAAATTATATGGAAGTAGTTTCTATTATGGGAAATGATTATAATCGTTGTTGAAAGTTTGACTCTCCTTCCATTCCTTTGCTTGTAAACTCACTGGCCCAGCAATTTTCATTAGATTATACCATTTTTTTTGACAATGCCATAATGAAAGAAACTTAAGTTGAGTAAACATATGATCTGTATTAGCTGTTTTGGAAAGTTCTCAGACTCCAAATGTGTGAAATAGAAATAAGTCATTTCAGGCCCCTCCAGCACCATCACAGTTTTCTCCAAGCAGTAAGTCACTAGCATTTCAACAAAACCTTGCACAACTTTGAGGTTACTGCATAAAGAATTGTAAGAACAACCAAACTGTAACAAAACAAGAACAACCAAACTGTAAAGTTCATGCATGAGCTTTCATATCATACAGAGCCAAATTCAAATCCTAACCCTGTTACTTGTAAACCATGTGGCCCTGTTAATTCTGCTACTTAATTTGCTTTTCTGAGTCTCATTTGTAATATGGGATAATTAATACTACAACACCAGCCCTATGTATTTGGAAACAAGGTATTGTTAAGTTACTGATAACCTCACTAAGTTGCTGAGGCTGGCTTCAAACTTGTAATCCTCATGTGTCATCCTCCTAGTTTAAAGCATATTTAAAAGCTTGGGAAAAGGGAAATAAATATTCTAAGTGGAAACTAAAAATACATTCTTATAAGAGAGAGAAAAAGGTTTCAAATTGCTTGTTTGTTTGAATTGGTATTTTTATTTGATTGTGACGATGAAATGGCCCTTGGCTTGGCATCATTTTTTTCCTTATCAAATAATTATTTTTGACAAGTACATACAATTTAAGTAAACCCAGTATATGTGTTTTAAATTTATGAATGATGTTGCTAATTCTCCCTCTGCTATAATTTGACCAATTCATTCTCTGATTTAAACTAAGAGCTGTCTACTTCTACTCAGTAAATAATCTATAGTGGATTAGAGAAGTAGATCGTGGTTCTTATTGTTTCGGCAAACTAAGTACTTTTCCTCAACAAAATGTAATGGGGGGAAATAAAAAATCAAACCAACTAATTTTGTGGTTAACATTGCTACTTTTTCTTTTCTAATACAAGATAGGAACAGATAGAAAGTAAATGTAGGTAACTTCGAGAAGATGATTATTCTATGTCTTAGGAGAAAAGTCTATAATACAATGAATGATGCATCTGTAATCATCAAAGATAAGCATCTCTATCCATACCAGAAATGCAAGGCACTCCCTCAACTCCCTGGCAAACCTGTTTGGGGTTGTCCTTTTGTCCCCTGGACAAGAGCCACTATCAGCAGTAGGCTGGCCCTACCGGAACAGGCTGGAGAAGCACTTTCGCCTGTGTCCCCAAGAGTCACGCTATGCTTCTGCTATAAGCTTCCTGGTGGCATTGTTGCCATTCATTGGGCTGAGTGAGACTCCTCTGTCCGGAGACTGCAGAGGAATGATCTGTTACACATAGCTCGGCAGGGCCATCACTGGTGATTGATCATGGGACCAACTCTTTGCAGGTGAGTGTTCTGGAGTCTGCAAGTCAGTGGGGTCTGCTCAGCTTTGTTGTCTTAGCCCATGGAACTGCAGTGAATTTTCATTGGGGAACTAGCAGGAGGAGCTCTTGAGCATCTGCCTTTTCTCCTTTGCTAGCTATAAAGGAAAAGGACCACAGCATTTCATCTCTCTGGCTGCAGGAAGGTAGCATCATCTGTGATTTGCTTTAGGAAATGGTTAATTGCGGGGCTGGCAGAGCTTTGTGTTCGCTATAGTGAGAATCACTTTAGAACCGCACAGAGCACTACAGATTAATTCTGTAATCAATGGGATTCTGCACACTGCAGAGGTCTGTTTTGATGACAGCAGCACTTATGGCCTTGTTTGGTGCCACCATTGTATAGTGCTGGGCACTGCAGGCTCTTTGGGGCTGGATTTAGAATGCAAGACCTCAGGAAATTTTATTTAATATTTCGTATTTTGGTGGATTTTTTTCTTTTTGCTGTGTTGTGGATGTGCTGCCATTGCTAGCTGGAATTCAGTGATCTGATGCCAGCAGCAGTTGATTAACCGTTCCGATGCTGCTGTTTTTATGTTTGCTGGGTTTCTGCAGTTTCTACTACTTTATACGTTGCACTCAGGAACAGGTAACCTAAGCTATAGCATTAATCTTCCGGATAAATGTAATACTAGTATAATTTGTTGTTTAATTATCTAAAAATAAGATATTTAAATGCATCATTTAGATCCTATCAGTAAAGAATAAGGACTATTTTACTTTGAAATGGGAATTGAATAAATTAGAATATAATAATTATCTAGTTGCACTATAGGACATTAAGCTTTAAACGTTAATTTGTATTAATTAATTAATTTGTAATTTGCGTTAATTTGTATACATTTAAGTATATTTAACCCTAAACTCGACCTATGTATAATTTATAGTTAATTCAGGATGTATTTCCCCCTCTCTGATCAGAGACCATTTGTTGTTCATGTTTACTGAACTTCACTAAAATTAGAAGGCTTTACAGTTTAATATAAAATAGATATAAGTTTATATAGATAGTTCTTTACAAGTGTTTAGACAAAGGCTGCAGAGGCCTGCTTTCTCCCAGTCAACAGTCCTAATGACAGAGAACGTCTGTGGAAATGCCTGTGTTTCTGTGTCATGTTAAGCCAGGGGCTAAAAGAAAAACTGTTCAGAGAAAGAGGAAGCCCAGGCCCAAGAAGGAAGGGGAGGGCAGAGTCTGGGGCCAGAGATTTGGGTATATGACCTTGGGCAAAGAAAGTAGCTAGCATCTTCTGGCCTTTGTTTTCATTCTGCCAACTTGTAAAATGACTCCTGATGTTCTCAGTGGGCATGGCATAACATATTTATGGTGCTCAAAATCACCTGATGGAAGCCTTCTGTGTAGAAAAGACTGTTAGTAAACATTTAAAGGAATGCAGTTTCCTTCAGACAGGAGGGGGCACAGCTCCCTGCTCTTTTATTTTTGTACTGGTTTAACACTTTTTTGTTCTGGAAGGAAGATTATGACGTTTTAATAATGAACCTGGTATGTCTCTTGGCTCCACTGTGCCTGTTTTTGGCAAGGGCTGTTAGCCTGTGCCCCTTGCGAGGGGCAGGAGCCACATGCTCTGCTGTAGCTGGGGAGCCTCAATGCAGAGGCACTGAGGCCTCTGGTGCTTCCTGCCAGGGCCTGAGCTGGCCTCGCTGCTCCCTGGCTCCCTGGCAGGTTCAGCGGGTACTGCTGAGGGCAGCTGAAGAAAGTTCTTGCCTTCCTTCTCTGCAAATGACTTTCAAGAGCTCTCCTTCCTGCTAAGGGCAACTCCAATCTGCAGAATCTAAAGCAATTGGAAAAGAGCCAAGTCCCACTCACAAAAGTATGAGTTGGGTTGCTGCCTGCCAGGTGCTAGTTAATGTTTTAAAGTATAGAATAAATATGCTCTTGAATGAGAATAGAAGAATTTAATTGTAAATCAAATAGAATGGCTGGTAATTGTTAGTCAATAAAGATCACAAATCTTCTATTCATGGTCATCTTAGTGGGTCTCCCTCCTTCCTCTTTTTCTTTCTCCTTTGTGATACTAGGGATTGAACGGGGGGGGGGGGGGGGGATTCTACCTCCAAGGTATACCCTCGGCCCTATTTTATTTTTATTTTGAAACAGGGTCTCTGTAGGTTGATGAAAGTCTCACTACTTGTTGAGGCTGTTCTCGAATTTGTAATCCTTCATGCCTCAGTTTCCCATGTACTGGGATTACAGGTTTGCACCACCACTCCCAGCTTATTTTAGTGTCTTTTTAATGATAGACACCACCACCGTTATAAGAGCAAGGCTGAGGTAATGATGGTTCATGGCCCCATGCATCATGTGCACATTAGAAATGAAAGAAAACTGATTGATTTCTCTGTCAAGCTCTGGGGAACCAGTACAACTTACATATAGATTTGTGAAGGCATAACTTTATTAGTAAAGAGATTCTCCACCACTCGAAGCTTATCTGCTGAGGTGTCTTCCAGCGTGTAATTTTATGTGGTGCTTTTAGTACATAGTTAAAAATATCTTCAAGGAGAATATGATATTTTCATTTCAAAGTATAATCTGTGACTATTCATGTGGAGAGTTCTGTTAAAAAATTATGGAAGTCATTGGAAAAATAAAGACAAAGTTAATCTCAGTAAACAGCAAGTATATACCTCCCCCAGACTAATTCAGACAGTCCATAGACACTTTTGATAAATTAACTAAACACATACTATTCCCTGCTTTCTAAAGCCAGGGAGATTGGGAAGAAGTGTGTCAATTTATAGAAGTAGAGAAATCATTGAAATTATTAGCAATTATTTTTAATATGACAGAATTAATAACTTAGATAACTTTTAAACACTTATCATTCCAGTAAGTTGTAGGCTAGAAAATACATTGAGATACTGTATGTAACCTGCTTCAAGTAGACAGTGGATTGGTCAATTATTTATAGAAATGTAACCAAAATTTTGGAATGCTTAGTTAATAAATTACTTGTTTCAAGAGTTTTGATATGAATTGTATGAATGTTAAAGAACAAGGTGATAAATTCTTACTGTAATGAACTATAAACACTGAACATATTTCAAAACTGAATTCAGAAAAGGGAGCTTACTTTAGTTGATGAGTTCTAACAAACATGTTTCAATAATATAGCATGCCATATACATTAGATTTGCTAGTAGTTAAGATGCTATCAGCCTTGCCACATCAAAATATATACAAACTGGAACAGGTTTTTTTTACTTGTATTTTGTTTCAAGATAATAATTTTTAGTAAATTATTTTTATTATAAAAAGTTTTAAAACTGTTTTCCTATATTTTCCTTTTTAATGTACATACTTGAAATTGTTGAAGGCACTCATTAGGATGAGCTATCAGCATATCTGTAGAATAGTATTGCTCTATTGCCTGGATCCTATATTAAAGGCTTTTTTAAAATATGATTTATTACAGTCTTCATAGCTCATGAAAGTGCTTTCTGACATTAATTGCCTTGCTTTACACCTGTAGTCACACAACTCATTTCCTCTGAGTATGTTTTTTTGATTTCCTAGTGCTGGCTTAAATAGGGATGGTAATGAAAGAATACTGCTGAGGCAGAGGACCTGCATGAGAGGGTGATTGTAATATAGTATATATTACAATCATAATAAGGTGAGGCAATATAGTAATGAGGCTATATAGTAATGAGGTGAGGCAATATAGTAATGCCTCAGCCTAAGTCACTTTTCCATCCAGAACTTTTAACCATCTGTCTTAATTTGGAAAGATCATGGTGCTTCAGAGAAATTCAGGAAGCAGTGGACTTGGCAGAGAAACACTTATGCACACATAATTTTACCTACAATTTTAAAGAATGCATGTATCTCCTAAATGTAATTATGTATCATATCAAAGGTCTCAGAGAATTCACATTGTAATCCTTACCTACTTGACATTCCATGATGGAAAAATATTACATGAAGGTAAATCTTGTCTTGTTCTGTGGTTAGGGAGTAAACCCAAAGCCAGCTTCAAATTGCTCTTCTTCAATAATATTTTAAAATTTTGATATTTTCATGTACTATGCCATTTTACATCACACCAAAATATCTTTCTTGAGAGTAAACCTCCAGAAATTATATGAATGATGATTAGATACATTGGTATAAGCAAAGGGTTTAGAAATGATTGTAAATTAAAAAAAATAAGAGTGCTTTCTGAATATATAGGGAACTGTACTTTATATGGACCAACATTGTTTCCTCTATGTATCTGAAGGGCTAGGCAGGGCTTATTTCTGTTGAGAATGGCTTGGCAGAGATTGGGTTCCTTTTGATGACAGGTTTCTTCAACAATGTGTTGTGATTCCTAGATTTTAGGAATCTAGGAATCTTGGTTTGAGAAGATATTTTCTTTCTTTTTTTTTTTTTTTTTTTTTTTGCGGGTCTGGGGGTGGAACCCAGGGGCATTCGACCTCCAAGCTACACCCCCTGCCCTATTCTTTATTCTTTTATTTTGAAAGCAGGTCTCACTGAGTTGCAGAGGGCCTCACTAGGTAGCTGAGGCTGTCCGCCAACCACGATCCTCCAGTCTCAGCCTCCCAGAGAAGATATTTTCTTATGGAGATCTCTCTAATAGGTTTGTTGTAGTCTATGAGATTTTACTATAATTAGAATTGTTCAGCAAGGACAGAGTAAGAGCCCCAGATATCTTTTTTAATTTGAAAGACGCTCTAGAGTATTGGTAAGAAGCATATGGTTTGTAATGAGGAGATTGTATCTTTGGAAGTTTTGCTTTAAAAAGTCTTTGGATTTTTCTGTGCAATGTCTGAACATACTACTTTATTTTCCACATTTGTCCTGGCTGACTAAACAAAGCTAAGTTACGATAGGTACAAGTCTTGATGTTTGTGAACTAAGCACACATCTGGATGTTTGATCTTAAAAAAATGTGTTGCAATGATAATCATATCAAAGAAAGATTGTGGTAAGTCAAAAAATCTTATGTGTGTGTATGTGTGTGTGTGTTGTCACCAAAACTATTATTATGTAACTTTGAAAAACCAATAAAGCTGGATGTGGTGGTCCATGCCTGTAATCCTAGTACTTGGGAGACTGAGACTGGACGACCACAAGTTCCAGGCCAGCCTCAGCATCTTAGTAAGACTCTTGACAACCTGCAAGACACTGTTACAAAATTTTTTAAAAAAAAGGTCTGGAGGTGTGGCTTGGAGGTTGAATGTCCTTGGGTTTAGTCCTCAGTATGACGAAAAATGGTAAAAGCAAAAAGAAAAACAAAAGCTAATAGAACTTTACCTTCTTGATAATAATTGAAATTACAAAGTCTAGTTTTTATACCCTTTCAATAGTCAATAATGCAGATATTCAGGTTAGCATAATACCCAGTTTCTTGCTTTAAAACTGAGTGTTAGTATTAGAATGCAGATTAAAAATTATCTTAAACCAAATTGTTTACACATATAATTAAAATGTGATTAACAAACATTTTATACCAAAAAGCAAATATATTAAAATAAAAATTAGGTTGTGTTTAGGAGGGCAATTGGGATGGCTCTTTTACTTTAAAATGAAGCTCAATCTTTAATTTTATGTATGTATACATAAAATAAATGTCTCTTTATGTTGTGGAAAAAGGTAAATATGTTTTTTCTTAATGATGAAACTATTACAATTACTATAATAGTTTGGTACTTCTCATGGGTTCTGTATTTCTCAAGCTGAATATTGCTGTGATTAGTCAGTTTTTTACCTGAAATTCAGATTTGTCTCTATGGAAATCACATTCAATAGAATGATCTTATATTATTAATATTGGTAGAATTATTAGATCAACCTTAAATATGCACTTTTTCATTGGGAAAAATGAGTTAAAGATTTGTGTCTTTGTGAGTGACATTGCACTATTTCAACTCAGAAAACTTTGTTGTGAATATATAAAATTTGTGCTAGAAAATATATGAAAATTACTATTTAATACTGTTAAAGTTATATTCAATTTAACCTTTTTAATAAAATATTTCAAAGATTAATTTTAATTTTGAGTCTTAATGTCATAAAATGTTAGATATCAGTGCTAAAAATATTTAGTTTTAATTCTTTTACAAAATACTATCAGATTTCACATATTAATCAGTTACATAATCCTCTAGCAAAGATAGCTTTGTTCACTGTCTTAGTTCTTAAGAGATATTAATTTTGACTAAAAACCTTTACAAGTCAGTTTGGCACTATATCTATAGAATTATGCAAAGAACACTGAACCCTCTATGTCAGGAAATATAAAAAGAAAATGGGGAAAATCAAGAATATGTATAGTACTTTTAATCTTCAATACATGCTCAATTCAAATTATTGTTGTAGTATTTAATGAACAGTTGTATTTTTCTGGCTTTTGTTGCACTGATGAGGAATGATTTAATTTTGTAATTCTAAAAACTTAGCTACTAATCCCCTCATTTCAGGTAACTGGCTTTTTCAATATACTATTTTCCCACCAGCTTGTAGTTTACATGCTATTTGTTTTAACTAAAGCCTTTATCATTGGAATTATGCATTTATCTGCCTTTTTTCATTTCAATCTGGAAGGCTACAAAGAGGATTTTGCTTGTTTTTAATAAAAGTTTACATACTATAATTTTTCGAGTTGCCGTCTACTGAGTGTTGCTCTAAATCGATATGTTGCCCTTTCCTCTTGTGTTCATACGTAACCCTTTAGATGGCTGTGTTCATCCAGTTATGTTAATAGAGCTACCCACAGCAGCACAGTGTTGAAGGCAGCTAGACACTTAGCCAGTTTGTTTATTCTTAAGCCCCCCCCCCTTCTTGTAAATTCTCATTGGTGTCAGTGTGTTTGTCTGTGCCAACTCTTTTTCTCTTTTACAGTACACATCTTTAAGGCCTTACTGAGTTGAATGCTAGAGAAACTCATTTATGATTTCAACTATAAAATTATGAACGAGGGCCTGGTGTGCTTTTTTCTAGGAATAAAATCTGGGAGCTTAGATTCTGTGATTTTTTTTTTTTTTTTTTTTGGCCAGATGATAAGGGATCTTTTTTATTTGCTCCTCATTCTTTGGCAAGATTCCCAAATGGGTAGAGATAACTTGCCCTGCACTATATTTTGCTATTTAAGCTTTTGTTAAGCTAGTACCTGTACATCAATTCCATTTTAGTTAATTCCCATTACATCAAAGGTAATTTGAAATTGTCGGATGGAAAAAAAAAATCTGTTTTTTGAAAATGGAGTTACAAAAAACAAACTGTGACTATGTATTTAGTCTGATTTTAAAACCTAACTTAATACCCCAAAAATGGTTTACGGTAGCTATAAGAATGTAAAAACGTTAACATTATGAGATACATGTAAAAGACTTAAAAGAGATGGGTGAGGAGTAAGGGTAGAAAAACAGGCTACAACTTTAATTATCAACATTGTAACTCGTGTTTTGAGGAAAATCTTATTGGTTACAGAATGTATATCATAATAACAACAACGGTGTTGGAGTGTGCACTCTGATACTGACACAAGAGAGTTGTTTCTTCTGTCTTTTCATGTAGAAGATAATCAGCAGCTACAGTATAATTCACATAATCAGAATAACATCACTACCATAATCCACAGAGTTGATTTCATAAACAGTGAAGGGCAATGTGATGAAGAGAAACTTGGGAAGGGGGCATCGAGAAATAGAGTGTCATTCAGGTGCATGGTTGTCTGATGGAGTGCACTAGTCAAGAGCCACAGTTTAGAAAATCTAAGTTGATTTGCTGCATATTCCTCACAAAGATTTCTGTGCCTTTATGGCCTTACCTTAAATGTTTCAAAAATATCTGGGGGCAGCGTATTCGCGGATCTACTCTCTGGTGTGTGCTTGCTGGAAGTTCATTGTGACTGCTCACTATGGGGCCATAGATTTAGCTAGCCAAGCCAGCAAGTTTAGGATTGCCCTGCAGAACACCTAGGAAAAATCAGAGAAAACAAAGCTGAGCACACCAAGTCCAGTTCCGTGACTTCCCACTGTTCTAAACTAAAAGATGATGCCTCTTTCCAGTCAGCACATTAGTCTTTGGCCATCTTTAACTTATATGGATTTATAATAAAGTTGTTCTACATCTGTATGCACTTGTGAGTATTGCTTCTTTACCCTTACCGATATCTGCGATAAGCTTTGACTGGCTGACTTCCACCATAGAGAGAATGGAAGCGCAGTGGACGGGACATGCCTTCGCAGGGCTTGACTACTTTTGCACTGCGGCAGAGCTATAGACCAGTGACCTTGCAGTGTTTTGCAACCCAGTTTCCTGTGGCTGTAATGCTGAAGGTCTGTGAATATGAACACTTACGCAGTTTTCACAAGAACAATAAGGCAGAAAATAAAATGCTCTTTAAATATATATATACTTAGTGATTTCCTACTGCCAATCCAGGAATTTTCAGCTTTAAAAGTAAAGTCCTTTTATATAACTATTTATTATTTGTTTCCATAGGCCAAATAAAAACAAAACATATAAACCAAAATAAATAAATAAATGAAAATAAACTAAAAAAACAGGCAAAATATATTTACAGTGACTTGCTTTGAAATGGGTATAGTTTCAAGATATCTGTTTCTGTTACCAAAAATGTTTACTAAAGTATAAATATATTTTCTACTTTTCATAGATTAATAGCATATTTAAAAATAAGTAGTATTAATACCTCATAAGCACTTCTGTTTTGTTGTCTATACCCTTGCAATTGATCTTTACTATCATCTCACTGCTCTTATTTATATCAAAAAACCATGATTGCTCTACATATTTTCATTTCTATTACTTGGGGATGCAAAGGCAGGTAGAAATTGATTTGACATTTAGAATTTACAAATGAATGCTGTTGTGCTAGAGATGACTGAGTCTGGATGAAGACTAGCATTTTCTTTTATCAGAGTTATTTCATCTAGAATGGGTTCTTATAATGTCTCTACTGTGAACAAGCCCAGCACTACAATTTCTTAAACCTGTGGTTAACATCAGTCCCCAAACAATGAAAGCAAATAAACCCCAATTTTTTCCACAGGGTTCCCTGGCTGGTTATTCCGAGGCTTTGCACGTGACAACCTGTTCTCCCACGTGAATGGAATACTCAGTGTCAATGTGGAAGCCTGGTCAGTTGGAAAGTTGCAGTAAAATATTCCCTCTTTTGTGCAGCGCTCCCCAGATTCTTATTCATGAATAGTAATTGTGTTGGGAAAGAAAGTTTCCCTAAGCTCGTCAGTTCTATGATTTGTTATCCAAGACACTTTACTACTCTATATTTGGATTCAGGTGGAGACATTTCTCAATCATTAGGCATCAAGCTATCATTGCACTAAATTTCTTTCTTTCTAAACTATTATAAATGGACAGCTTTTTGTCTTGTAGTCCATATTCTTGGAAACTTTTAATCAGATACATTTTTATTATCATTGAGTTGAGATGATACCATATGTTGGAGTTTTCCTGGAGACCATGAACATGCTTATTTTATAATTCTAAGACACAAAGGTGTGTGTGTGTGTGTGTGTGTGTGTGTGTGTGTGTGTGTGTGTGAGTGTGCATGCACGCGCCTGTGGTGGGAGCACATGTGTTTTGCTGTTGTTTGAAGTTTCAGGAATTTTAATTTATTAACTTCCTTTTTGGTCCATAGCATCAGGGTAAGGCAGAAACAAAAGATAAAGTTGCCTTTGAGCTTCATGGTGATTTGGGAGTATTTCTGGACCCTGAAGCTTACTGTAATCTAAAAACAAAAACCTAAATTTATGTAAATTTATATCATCATCGAAGTTAGAAAATATCAAAATAGTGACTGTTGAGATATTCACTAAATAGCATTTTAATTTATCAATGTCTATTAATTTATTTAAAGTAAATCCACAGAGCTTTTTGTGATTCCCCAAATCCCCTTCATCAAGTCTGACTGTTAAATATTTAAATTTGCAGTAGTTGTTTTCTTAACATTCAATTTTATTATTGTTAAATAACATTATTACTAATTTTAACTTATTAGAATATAAATATTAAAAATATACTTGGCAACTCATGTCTTGTATCTTATACTTTCGTGTAGTATGGAAGCTAGTCAAACACCATCAGGGGCTTCTTGAGTAATCACACCAGCAAATAACTTTTATAATCAAAGGGCTATATAGCATTTTCTATTTCAAAACATATTTTGTAAAGATCACTGGCATTGCATAGATTTTAGTTATGATCACTATGTAACAGTAAACCTGATCTCTAATACCATGATTACAATATCAGCTGTGTAATTATCAATTCTATCTCTAAATTCCTTTAAAGTTCACAAGGCTGACATATCTCATTTAATGTCTATGACACTTTAGTGAGGAGACTGTCATTATTCTCCATATATATTAATATAAATATTTTGTCATTTTATTAAAATAATAAATGATACATGATGCATTTATTTGAATCAACTTAACAAATGATAATTTGATTTATTTTAATCATTAAGTTTATATACCAAAGAGAAATAGTGATGCTGTTGGTTCTAGAAAAAGAACATTAGTAACAAATGTAGAAAGTGAAATGTTTTTAAAAGCAGTTTATTGAGGTATAAAGGACACAGAAACATCTCTACATATTGATTCTGTGCAACTCAATAGTGGAGAGATGCATAAAACCATTGCCAAGTGTACACCATAACATGTCCGTAACCTCTGAATTTCCTCCATGTTTTGTTGATTAAAATTATATTTCTGTGATAAGAACACTCGAAACAACTGTCCTCTTAACAAATTTTTAAGTATGCAATACAGTATTCTTATCTCTAGCCATGAAATTCTGTAGCAGATCTATAGGATTTATTTACCTTGTATAGCTGAAACCTGGTGCCCTTTGACTAGTAACTCAGCATTTCCCTCTCTACCCACCCCTGGATGTCATCACCCAACTCTATGCTTTAATAAATTGGACTCTGTTAGGGTCCTCATAGAAGTCTTATGCTACAGGAGCTGTTCCTCTGTATCTGCCTTATTTCACTGATCATAATGCCCTCTCAGTTCATCCACGTTGTTGAATATGGTAGGATTTTCTTTTTATAGGGTGAGTAATATTTCCTTGTGTATGTATATCACATTTCTTTTTATCTAGTCACTTGTCAGTGGGCATGCAAGTTGTTTCCACATTTTGGTTATAGTGACTAATGCTACAGTGAACAAGGGGTGGTGGTGCAGATATTTCTTTGAGATACTGATTTCAATTTTTTGGATATATATCTAGAAATGGTATTGCCAGATCATATAATAGTTCTGTTTTTATATTCTTAGGAATCTTCACACTGTTTTATATACGAATTTTACCAATTCACATTCACATCAATAGGAAAAAGCACACTGGAACAAAGGTTCCAGTTTCTCTACATCTTCACCAACACATTTTTTTTTCATGTAGCTATTGTATCAGGTGAAAATTATCACGTGAAAATTAATATCTTTTGTTTTTATTCATATTCCTCTGATGAACAGTGATATCAAACATCTTTATTATGAGCATAGCTGTCAGGTGGAGTGAAATTTCTAACACATAGAGAACAAGCACCCTGATGAATCCCTAATGGCTGGAGACAATGTGATTCTTCCAGGGAAGGACATCTTTGTTTGTCTTAGGTCCAAACCAGAAGTTGCATTTGAAATTCAAGAGGCCTTTGCTTGCATGACCATGTTTGCAGAAGCCTCCAGCCTTTAGGCTTGAGCTCGGGGGCACGGTGCTCTGTGAACTCATCTTATGCAGTGTTTGCTTTCAAAGACATTTGAAGACTGAAAGTTGGCATGGACTTTGAATGAAATTCCCCCCAAATTATTGGCAGACTAATATTTTTTAATATACTAGGAACTTTAGACTGACAATCATGAGAGATAATTTCATCATAAAAGACAATTTACTGATTGTGCAATAGTACATACACTTATAAAATAGCCATTTACTATTTTACAGACTGACCAATGATTAAACTTATCACTGTATCTTTGTATTTCATTTAATGCCTAGAAACAAAATCTTATAAGATAGTATTTATTCCTTCCCCCACACTATTATTTGAAATTAGGCTTTTTAGGACTTTTCTATTACAGCAAGTGATTGCTGATTTATTCCACAATTAGATTCACTGTTGTATGAAATTGGGAGAAGACACAGTTTTCATTTTAGTCATAAAATAAGATAAGCAGATTAAAAATGTTGCTATTTAAAATTATGTTCTTATATATTATTTCAGAGTTAAGATTTATCTCAGTTCTTAGACTATAGATTTTAATTGCTGTCTATGAAATAGCTTTCTCAAATAATATACTAAAATGACCTTATATATATTTACTGATCAAAATAACAATGATATTTAGTTTATGTTTGCTGGTCATGGGAATTGGTGTTGACAATAGTTTATTTACTTCATCTCAACTTAAAAACCCATTCTTAGAACCAAGTTGACTTTTGCATATCCACAGCATACAAATATTCAATAAGAGCTTTGTCCAGTATCTTTATATGTGTATATGTTATGCTATAATAGCATAGTTTAGGATTTACTTAGTTGTACTTTATCCCAGCATGTATCCTGTGATACAATATGGATTAAAAATAAATAAAAGATTTTAAGAGGTTTAGGGAAGATCTGGGAAGGATGACTCTGGTTCTTAGTTTCTTGATTTTTTTGGATGACAAAAACTTACTGTATATAAGAACAATTTATGTTTTACATGGTAATGCAGCACAGTTATTTATATGTATTGGGAGTTATTCTGCAGAGTTACTGGAAGTTAATCTTGGAATAGATATGAATTCTGTCTTTTATCATCATTCATTATAATGATGTTGAAAATATGCTACATATTTCTTTTGGAACTGGGCAAGAAATTTAAACTTTTTAATACTTCAAGTATTATACTAAACTGTATGAGGTGGTGCACACCTGTAATCCCAGAACTTGGAAGTCTGAGACAAGAGGATTGCAGATTCAAGACCAGCCTCAGCAATTTAACAAGATTCTCAGCAACCTAGGGAGACTCTGATTCAAAAGAAAAAATAAAAGGGGCTGGGACTGTGTCTTGGAGGTACAGTGTTTCTGGGTTCAATCTGCAGTACCACAAATGCATGGGTGCACGTGCACACAAATGCACGCACACACTCACACATAAACATACACAGTATACTACTGTGTTGTAGACAACATTTTTTTTTACTATCTGCACACAAGTTATATGCTCTGTTTGGGCAAGTATAGCTGTCAGGTAACAATTATTAAGTATTAAATATAACAAATTAGAGGTATGCTTTTATACTATTCTAATATACATACTTAATCACACATCTATATTGTTTGGAAGGTATTTTTGTTGAGATGATGTTGATTGGCCTTATTAGTATCTATTGCACTTTGACACTGGATATCAGCAGATACAAAATTTTAAAATATAGAGATGAATAGTTATGATTTGTTACATAATGTAATCATAATGACCTGAATTCAGGAAAAACTAGTTTTCTTGCTTGTTTCTCTTTTTCTTTCTCTTTTTTCTTTTTTCTTCCCTTTCCTTTCTCCTTCCTTCCTCCTTTCCTTTTTGGTGATATGGGGAATTAAACTCAAGGGCATTCTACCTCCAAGCACTAAGCTCCCATTCCTATTTTTAATTTTTATTTTGAAACATGGTCTCATTAGATTAATACATCTCATTACTTGCTAAGGTTAGCCCAGAACCTGGGATCCTCCTGTCTCAGCCTCCCAACTACTGGGATTACAGGCATGTACCACCATGTTTAGCTTGGAAAAATAGCTTTCTTTTAAAAAGATTCATTTGTCATTTAGTAAATGCATATTTTATTTCATTTGTACATTGAAAATAATTTTATGTATTCAAAATGCATGTTGTATGGGAAGCTGAACGTTGAAATTCCTATAATAACTAAATTTGATCAGTCTACTTTTTCACAGGGGTGAGGTACAAGTCTTTTTAATTTCCTCATGTAAAATAATCTCAAAATTTTAATGCTTCTTTGAACATGTTTCTTTATGGGTTGGGACCATTTAAGTAGACTCAGTTGTTGATATGTTTCTTGATTCAAAATTAATGACAATAGTAAATTAGTTTCTTTAAAGTTATATTGAATTAATATAAGCCAAGATGCTTTTGTATTGATTCCACAAGCAAATACTATGAATCTATCATTTAGAAGCTATACAACCTGGCTGTCATTGTCTTTAACCATCTGTTAGAAAAATAATCAAGGAAAAATGTTTTGTATTAATAACAAATTTGATTACAACTAATTTTAAAGCAAGTTTGTGGGTGTTGCCTATCTCATTAATTATAGGGAAATAAAAAGACAGCTTGGAGACATTAAAAATTCTTTGCCTTTTAAACTTAGTAATTACATGAGTAGAAGCAGCAAATCTAGTTTTAAACTACATATTTAGATATTAGTACTTATTTTTATAAGTATTTAAACAGAATGCTATATTTTAGTATTTTTTTAAAAAATCAGTGATAAGAAAGTTATTAGAAACTATTCAAATGTAAAAAGGTGCTATGCACTAAAACCTGAACTCTTTATATTTACATTTATTTGCAACATTTAGTAGATAAACATGATACTATGTATAATCAAAATTGGCAAACATTTACATAAAAAATCTGTAGCATACATATCATCATATAGTGTATGAACTAGTGCTGGCTGCACATTGATATTGCCTGGCAGCTCTATAGATACATTTGTATAAGATATGCATCTGTTAATCCATCCATGCACTCATCCCCAAACCACTTTATTCAAGATGATTTCCCTGCAGAGTTTAGAGATGATAGAATACCTGCACTTTCATGATAAAGTCTGCAGGGTGTCATCTCAGAATTTTGCCACAAACATCAGCTTTAGGTTTCTGACTGACCTATGGGGACCACATTTTGCACAGCAAATGTGTGTCAGATATGTGTGTCTAGATCAACTTGGGACAAGATTAGTGAAACATTGAGCTGAACCGCCATTTGAGGAAAGGGAGCATGAAACAGTGAACCATCCCAAAGAGAACAGTTTTGAAAACCTAAGTCAAAGTACTGAGAGATACAGTGAACTACTGTTTCTTGAAGTTTACAAAATGGGATAAATTCTTGTAGGTTTTAGTTAGTTTGTTTTTGCTTTAAAGACTTCTTAAAAGCACCTTTCAATTTAAGGAAGAATTTTCCTGTTTCAGGGAAGTATACTCACCCATTATCACAGTGTTTCAGTAAACCCACATTTAAGAAGTCACTGGGCCCTATTTCAAGGGAATATGAATCATTAGGGAGAAATATTTACAAATTGCAATAGTTATCTTTTGAATAGTTACATTTGTATTAGGTTTTTTTTTGTTTTGTTTTTGTTTTGTTTTGTTTTGTTTTTTGGTGGTACTGCTGTTCCTGGAAGCCCTTCTACCTCCGGGCTACACTCCCAGACCTATTTTATATTTTTTGAAACATGGTCTCTTATGCTAGCGCTGCTGGCTTCGAACCTGCGCGATCCTCCTGTCTCCGCCTCCCAAGCACAAGGGATTACAAGCGTGCGCCACCACGCCCGGCTGTATTAGTATTTCAGTTTAGCATCATTATAGTTTTTCTTTGGGGAGGTACTAAAAACACTACTTTAGAAATAAGCATGTAAAGTTTTACAAGTAGTAATAAATACAAAGGAGAAAAAAATCTTCCTTTGTAACTTCTTTATATTCCAAGTAAAATGCTCCACTAGAAATTTAGAAATCTATAATCTCTGATATTAAGCCATATATCATTTTAAGTGCATGAACAATATGGACTCCACATTATGTAATTTTAACAGAATGATTATTCTAGTGGAATTTCAAATATTAATCCCTGCATAGACTATACTAATGTTTTTCACATGAATATTTGAAGAACATTTATTTATTTATTTAATATGCATAATATTTGCCTTCATTCTTTCTAAGACATGCAAAGGAAAATAGAATCAATTACAAACAGAATAAAGGACATAGATTTTTATGCCTGCAGATTTAATATATTTAAAATGCACTTTTGCATCACTTTGAATCTCACTGTGTTGCATAATTACAATGCATCAATAAGAGTATTAAAGATAAATAAATAAAATTGTTATATTGTAAGAAAAGACAATTATTTCCTACTGCATTTCTAGATTTTTTCATACCTGCCATCTATGAAAATTATGATTGTAGAGTATAAACCAAACATCCTTTCCCAAGTTAGCTAACAGTATATCCTACTAATACTGACATGTTTTATTTATTTATTTTTCTTTTTGGAGATCCATGGGGAGAAGTTTTTCATTGAGTTAATCTTATATTTAAAATAAAAAGTTTATTTATTCATCTGCTTTCCCTACTATACTGTTTTCATATAAGTGACCCATATTTTCTCTGGCCTCATATCCCATGCAGTTACTGAAAAGACTGCTACCTTTCATTAAAATTATCTTTTTGGTCAACCTCTTTCTTTGGTATTATATCTTAAACCAAAAAAATAAAAATAAGTATTCATAAATTCATATGTATGAAGTTAGAACTTTATTTTTATATTCTTTTATTGGTGCATTGTAGTCTCAAATCATAATGTATGTTATAGTGGTTGTGACATATATACATACAGCACTTGGTCAAAGTTAGAACTTTAAAAGTTATTTGTGGCTTTAGTAAAATAGTGGCCTCTGTCATTTGTGCGTACTCTTCTGCTAAAATTTATTTTTGATATTTAACTTAACATTAGTATATACTAAATATTTGTGTCAGGTGTTTCAGTTGACTAGAAAAGATAAATTAGAAAACAATTTTGAAAGATGTGATATAGTTTGCAAGAATATAAAGGGTGGCACCATTGAGTGGATAAAATTTTAGCTAGCACCACTAGATGGCAGACCGTGGCTTGATATGAAGAGTGTTTTGAGGGTAGGAAGGGCTGATTAATCCTCTGTATGCTTATATTGGCAATGTTTCTAGACTGATTTGTGAGGAAAGGTGGCCCTTCTATTGAGTGAAGTACATCTGTAGTGCACATTCATTCCAGCAACTTAAGTCATAGCCTTTGCAATACGCTGTGTAGTATTCTGGGATGTACACACAAGATTATAGTTTTATTCATTATTTTATAGACTGAGGCGGTAATGCTTTATAGAATGCAATTTAACACTATTGTGCTTTCCTTTTTTTTTCCCTGCCGTACAGGTGACTTGGATTATTACTGGTTGGATCCCGCCACGTGGCACAGTCGGGAAGCATCGCCTATTAGTTCGGTAAGTTATCTAGGAAGTGAGTACAGTTCAAGGATCACACACATTCCACACATTCTAGCTTTTGTGTTTTGATAAGTAATCAATAGTAATCTTATCCTGCTCCAATTGATGAAATACTGATGTCATTTGAGAGTACCATTTTTAAAGAAAAAGCAATTATCATTGAATAACTATCAGATTTTATATTAAGTGAAAAGCATTTATTAAACATGACTGCTGAATATGTAAATAAGTTTGAAATATCAAAGATATTCTTTGACTTAAGATAGGGTTACATCCTAATAAACCCATTGCAGATTGAAATTGCATTCTATACACTTGATCCACCAACCATCTCTGTTTAGCAACAGTGTACTACAGGGCATCTGTTTTCAACCCTTGTAAACTGTGAGCTGCAGCTCCCTGCTGCAGCCCACCATCCTGACAAAGAATGCCACAGGCCACTAGCCCTGGGAAAGATCAAGATTAAAATGTCGTTTCTATTGAATGTGGAATACTCTGATACCAGCGTAAAGTCAAATTTGTACAGTGAACCATTGGAATTCAAGAATGGACTGTTTTAGGGATACTATTCACACTAGTAGCTCAAAATCAGTTTTTCTTCTCTCTCTCTCTCTCTCTCTCTCTCTCTCTCTCTCTCTCTCTCTCTCTCTCTTCTCTCTCTCTCTCTCTCTCTCTCTCTCTCTCTCTCTCTCTCTCTCTCCTCTCTCTCTCTCCTCTCTCTCTCTCTTTGCGGTGCCAGGATGGAACCCAGGGGCATTGTACCTCCAGCCCTATTTTTTGGTCTTTAAATTTTTGAAATAGGGTCTCATTTAGTTGCAAAGGGCCTCACTAAGTAGCTGAGGCTGTCTGAGAACCACACCACACTCGTTCCAGTTTTCTTTCTATAAGTAGAAATATTTTAAAATTTCAGCCAGGTGTGGTGTCCCATGCTTGTAATCCCAGCATTTGGGAGGCTGAGACAGGAGGATCCTTGTTCTCAGACAGCCCCAGCTATTTAGTGAGGCCATTTGCAACTCAATGAGACCTTGTTTCAAAATAAAGAATAAAAAATAGGGCTGGGGTGTAGCTCGGAGGTATGGTGGCCCTGGGTTCCATCCCTAGTACTGCAAAAGAAAATTAATTATTTAATTTTAAGTTTCAACTAATAGATATATCTAATTGCTAACTTCTTTTGGAATTATTATTTTTTGCAAATACAAATTAGCTCGAAAGGAAAAATTTTATAAGCCAAAGTTAGAGCTCATCAGAATAAAGTTTTTCCTCTGATTATCTTTTAACTGAGGAATTACATCATGCTAAAAATGATAATTTTACTTCTTAAACTTTATATTTTCACAGCATCCTGTAACGTGGCAACCATCTAAAGAGGGAGACCGACTAATTGGGCGTGTTATTCTTAACAAAAGAACAAGTATGCCCAAAGATTCAGGTGCATTACTGGGTCTGAAAGTAAGTATACCAGTTTAAAATGTCTCTTAGAGAGTGAAGTATAGTATGGGTTGCCTTTAACAAAATTTATGACAACGATTTTTAAATATCTGCCTTTTTTCTACATAATAAATTTTCCTTATCAAATATAGTTTGTCTTAGATGTAATTTTTATCTGAGTTAATGCTTTTTAAGCCATTTTATTAATATTATACACTATATTTAAATCCAGTAGAAAATAGGGAAAGTATTTATTCTCTGAATATAAAGTTGAAGGAAAAATTTAAACAGTACAAAAATTTAAATGGAAAGGGGTAAAGTTAAACATGTGGTTTTTGTTACATGTTTAGCAGCAGTGTAAAACATCAAAAGGAAATTGTTTTCTGATAATATTTATGATACTACTAAAAGAATAAAATATCTTTTAAAAAGTACTTTCTTTCAACTGATATGAAAACCTGATAGATTACAAGATTATTTCATTTTGTAGCAAAGTATATATATATATGTGTGTGTGTGTGTAAATAAACATACATATACATATTTATACATACACATATATGTTACACATGTATCTTGTATTATTTATGCACAAGTATAAGTGTATTAAATAGAAATATTAAAATGTTGCTTTAAGACAATTTTTATCAATGGATTGTATTATAGTTATGATAATTCAACCTTTTCAAAAGTATTAACTATGAATCTAATTTTTAAAATGTTCAAAGTCAGGCATGGTGGCGCACCCTTGTAATCTCAGCATTTGGGAGGCTAAGACAGGAGGATCATGGTTTGCAGACAGCCTCAGCTACTTAGGCCGTTTGCAACTCAGTGAGACCCTGTTTCAAAATAAAGAATAAAAAAATCAGCCCCGGGGGTGTATCTCCAAGGTAGAATGCCCCTGGGTTAAATCCCCAGTACTGCAAAAAACAAATAATAAACGTTCAGTGATGAGGTATAAACTCAGTAGTAGAGCAGTTGCTTGGCAAGCATAAAGTCCTAAGTCCAATTCCTAGAAATTAAAAAAAAAGTTTAATGCATAAACTTAGTGATAGCTTATTGACTGTTGCTGTTAATTATTCTTGCTATGAAATAATTCTGATAACTCCATCAATGGATATGTTCCTAAGAACTGTGAATCATCCTGAACCTTTTATCTCACTCTTAGTTATGTATATTTGAGCATTTATCTCACTCTTAGTTATGTATATTTGAGGATGCTGCCTTGAGAAAATTAAGCGTAAAGTTTCATATATGTATTTTCTTTTAGATAGAGTGAAAAGTCAGATTAATATGTTAAACAGTATTATCACAGCCGGGCGTGGTGGCACATGCTTTGTAAATCACGGCACTCAGGAGGTTGAGACAGGAGGATAGTGGTTCGTGGACAGCCTTAGCTAATTAGTGAGCGCCTTTGCAATTCAGTGAGACCCTGTTTCAAAATAAAGAATAAAAAATAGGTCCGGGGGTATAGCTCAAAAGTAGAATACCCCTGGGTTTCATCTCTAGTACTGTAAAAAAAAAATAGTAATAACACTCAGATTCGGAGAATTATATGGGCCCATATATACACACAAAGGCCATCAAGTCGTCAGTTGTAGAGATTCACTTAGACTTTTAACACTCAGCACCAGCGTAAGTTACTTTCAAAAAAGTGTCGTGTTCTTGACCTGGATCTCTAGTGTTTACAGTCATAGACCTACTACTCTATTCTACCATAAATTTACAAAATATATCAAATTATCATATGACAATGGGACATCATATTCATGTAGAAATAAAATTTCAAATGATAGGTATGACATTAGGAGACAAAAATATGAACTCTAACTGTAAATAGTGTAGTATCTGTGTTCGAAGCATATACATTATTCCTGGTGTCTTTTATCATTAGGTCAGTATAAGAAATCATTACACAAACTTGCTTTGGATGCATCGTCATCTCAAATAATATTGTCTTCAGTATTACACTGCCAGTTTCTTTAATCAAAATGATACTATATTTCATCAATCTTCCTATACTTACATGTCGATACAACATAAAAGAATATAAGAATATAGCCAATACATTTCTATTTCAGTATGAGTCTTAGGTATTTATGATTTTGTAACTATCCAGGTTGTTGGAGGAAAAATGACTGACTTAGGACGGCTTGGTGCTTTCATCACCAAAGTAAAGAAGGGTAGCCTAGCTGATGTGGTTGGACATCTACGAGCAGGTAAAGTCTCTTTTCTAAGAATTCACACACTGTGTTGTCTGTACATGATTTGGTAGATTTTGGTTTGGGGTTATTCGTATATGTCAGTTAAGTCACTAATTTTAAAGCACAAAAAGCTATTTTTTAAGAGTTACTTAAAGTTACAGTATTAAGTGACTATACATAAGTAGTAGCAATGTAGAGAGAATAAGAATAGGAATATTTATTATTTATGTAAAAACATAGATGCAAAAGACTGAAGGATTGCTTATTTTTATATAATTGCTACAAAACTTCAAAACTAAAACAGTTTAGCTTTGTTGAAAAAGTATTCCATATCACTATTTAAATTCTTTAATTTTAAGCCATAGTAATTACTAAAATATTTTATAGCACACATTTATTTAGGAGCAGTTTTTTCATAAAATATAATCAATCGCATCCCCCATATAGATTACATAATAAAATATTTGTCAGTTTAAAAGTAACATATATTCTCATGCAGAAGTGCCACTTTTTGTATTTGGAAATTTGTGTTGTTCTTAATGTAGAACAACAAAATTATCTAATATATCCCAAAACACTATATATTCAGTGGGAATATATTTTAAAATCTATATTTGGCAAGTTGTTCACTTTAGAGTTAAGTAGAAATTTTTGGTTATACTGTTTATGCATTTGCCAGGCAATGGTAAAGAAAACATTTGGCTAAGCTATAGTTGAGTGGAATGGGAGTGGGAGGGAAATGCACAGAGTTTTATGTGCATGTATATTCTTATAACGCTATACCTCAATACGATAGATAATTACAACACACCAGTAGAAGTATGTAAAAATAGGATGAAATGAAACAAAACAACAGAAAATAATCTATAATACATATAAAGAAAATATTTTCAGCCTGTATTTTTTATTATGATAACTTTAGAAAAATATGCTAGGACTTTTGAAGACTTTTTGACATAATTGACTACCAGAAGCTCAGTCAGTTCAAGATCATTTCATGTTCTTTTCTTTGACAGAGACTTGCTGAATAGGTGTTGCATCAGGAGAGAACCCTAATCAAAGGTTTTATATACATATTTTTATATATTACATATATATATAATATATCTTTATGACAACTTTAAAGATGTACAGAGGTGTGGTACACTATTGTGTCTTATAGACTAGTTATTCAATAAGAAATTAAATCAATCAGGCTTGACTGTGTTAATAAACTCTGTCTAATCACTCAAAAGTAAGCCTTAGACTTGATGTGGTGGCTCAAGCCATAGGTTTGAGGCCAGCCTCTGCAATTTAGCAAGACCCTCAGCAACTTAGTTTGACATTGTTTCAAAATAAAAACAAAACAGGCCATGGTGGTAGAGCTCAGAGGCAGACTGCCTCTAGGTTCAATCCCTAGTAACACAAACACACACTCACACAAACACAAAGTCAGCCCCAGAAAAGTATGAGAATTCCTGGTTGACTAGTATAGAATAACTTTAACTGTAGAAACCTGCCCTGCAGATCAGATTATAAGCATAATGGCTTTTGAATTTTCTCTTGTTTTAGTAGATGATTACTTAGGATGTCAAAGTGGTTGTTCTACATAAAATGTACTTGAATACTTAATGTCATTTGTTTAGCACTCATGGCTGATAAATTTAAAATGCTAAAAGCTGTACTAAAGTAACTATAAAACACACAAGTTTACTTTTTACTTTAAGCAACTGATGTATTTGTACAAAGTAAAATTGTTGTATACTTAGTCATATAGTTTGTTGGTTTATATTATTACATAGGAAATGGTTTTCCTTCTATTTGCATATAAACATAATTGGCCTATTAAAAAACTACAATTATTTTATCATTTGACCTTTCTTGACATTTGCAGCATCGCTATATTATTTCCATAACTTTCTGCAGTCCTGTTCCCCTTCAAGTTCATGTACTTTACTGATATTTTATTTAACCATCTAAAACACAAAATTAACACAGACACACTCCTTGTTAAATTACTTCTTTGTCTCCTGGCCATCGTTTGTTCAACTTAGAGCTCTGTCTGTAGCTTTGTCCCCCACTAACACTTCTAGCTCCAGCTATGTTAGTCTACCCAGGAATTCCTGGCAAGCTTTTCACCACCTACAAGAAGGACCAATACCTCTTGTCTGCTTACTTGCTCTCTGGCTTTGCCTAAGTCCTTACCCCCTTTTAGTACTCATCTCAGGTGGCCCAAAAGCCCAGAGCAGTAACTAATTATTACCTTCCTGGTTCTATCTAGCTCAGCTTTTGTTTCTCAAGTGAACTTTTCTTCTTAAATAAAACATATCTTATTAGGGTTATTGGTTTTCATGTTATTTCTTCATCACCAAGCACAAAGACAGAGACAGTGTTATTTTCATCTTCATACTCAAATTGTCTACATCCCTGCCTGAAAAGATTACTTGTGTGTGTGTGTGTGTGTACTATATATATATATATATATATATATATATATATATTTAAAGAAACTACCTTAAGATTTGGAAGTTGTTGATTTGTAAATAAGTAATCACATGTATTAATTTAATATTAAAAGATATGCTTCCAGGTTGCTGTCTATAAAGAAGAAAATTTTATAATGCAGTATTTCTGCAAAATACTGGTTGCAACTCATTACTGGGTACTAAAATCAATTTAATTTTTTGGCTTTATCATTTAAAAATTGAAATATGACATATTAGGATAGGAAATATCAGGGTAAGTATTGTTTAGTGAAATATTTTCCAGTATATATGTATGTGTATGTACACATACATATATGTTAATGTTATATATGTGAGCTGAGCCATGATGTAAACTTTCTTTCCTTGGTTAAAAAAAAAAAACCTGAAAAAGCTACTAATATATTTAAATTTCTAATTTTTTTTCTTTAATATTTTTGCAGTGAAGTGTATTAATTGCCTATGTGAAAAACTCTTCTAGGTAACTGCTTGGGGCAAATAATTAGAAATATTAGTGGTAATCACACTGTCAAACAAAAACAGAACATGATATGCTTTTCAATATTTACTTTTTTATTTTTAAGTAAAGAAACACCTGGGGGAAAAATACTTAAAAATAACGCTACTAAAACATTTTTTCTTATTTGTGTGAAAAGTGACCAAGTCACAAACTTAGAGATTTCATGTTTATACCTAGTTTTAAAATGTGTAATGATGCCAGGCGTGGTGGTGCACACTTGTAATCCCCCCGCTTGGGAGGCGGAGACAGGAGGATCGCGCAGGTACGAAGTCAGCCTTGCTGGCTTAAGAGACCCTGTTTCCAAATAAAATATAAAATAGGTCTGGGAGTGTAGCCCGGAGGTAGAAGGGTTCCATCCCCAGTACCACCAAAAAAAAAAAAAAATGTGTAATGATATTAGTCTATTAGTTCAAAATATATTTACTTAACTCCTTATATGTTCTAGATATTAAGAACAACAAAATTAGACACAGTGGCACATGCCTGTGATGTCAGTACTTGGAAGATGGAGACAGGAGGATCACAGGTTTAAGGCCAACATTCAGTAACTTAGAGAGATTCTGTTTAAAAAAAAAAAAAAGTAAAAAGGGCTGAGGGTGTATCTCTGTGGTAGTATGTCTTTGGGTTCAATCCTGAGTACCATTAGAAGAGAAAGAAATTATGAGCCAGGCAAGGTGGTGCTAACCTGTAATACAGTATTTGGTAAGGCTAAGCTAGGAAGTTCACAAGTTGGAAGCTGGCCTCAGCAACTTAAACTTTCAGCAACCTAGTAAGACCTTTTTTCAAAATAAAAAGGGCTGAGGTTGTAGCTCAGAGGTAGAGTTTCCCTGGGTTCAACCCCAGTACCAGAAAAAGAAAAAAAGGACAGCTAAATAAGAATGAGCATCAAAAATTAAGACACCTCAATATGTAATCAAAGCTGGGCCATTTGAGCTGCACCTACCTTAGGGTCCTGGACAGAGAACTATTTGAGAAGTAAAATTTCTCTCAATATTTGTGAAAATTTTTGTCTCCAAATCTATGATGAAAATCTAGCAAAAATAACAACTGTTAAGCCCGGCATGGTGGTGCACACTTGTGATCCCAGCATTCGGGAGGCTGAGACCAGAGGATGGGGTTTCGCAGACACCCTTGGCTATTTAGTGAGACCCTCTGCAACTTAGTGAAACTCTGTTTCAAAGTAAAGAATAAAAAATAGGGCAGGGGGTGTATCTCGGAGGTCGAATGCCCCTGGGTTCCATCCCAGACCCGCAAAATAATAATAATAACAACTGTTAGTTGATAGTCTTTGATTTTTAATGAGGCATTTTATTATCCTTTACCCTTGATTAATCTTGAACTATTTGACAAATTAGTTTTACTTTTTTGAGGTTTTTTATTTGTACTCTAATATTCATTATACATTATGCATAGAATGTACGTGTTTTGAACATCTGGAAGTGGGTTAACTGTCATGCAACAGTTTTACATCTGCTTGCTTTGTAACTCTGCCATAGCTGCCCTTGCTACCCTATGGGTGTGAATTCAAATCCTTTCACGCATTTTTATTCTGTTGTGCATCTGGTGAAGGCAATGAAGCATGATTTAGAATTGAAAAAATGGTGCTGAAAACATTAATTGCTGTTATTCCTAAAAGTAAAACAGGGTTTATGAGCAGTTTAATAATAATCTTTCACATATAGACTTGCCTACATTTATTATGTGGAAGGCATGCTGCTAATTATTTTTTTTAATGTTTCCAAATAGGCTATGCTAATTTCATCCCATAGCATGAGATTATTTTTATATTATTTCTGATATATCTAAAAAGATAAAGGCAGTCTTATATTATACTGTTGCCAGTAACCAGTAATATTTTGGGAGAAATAAAAAAAAAGAAAAGAAAAATTTGAAAAGAATAAAGGTGTTTAGAAGAACCATTTAGCTCACATTAATGGCAATCCATTTGCTTTTCAGAGCAGAGCCTAGAAAATTAAACTATTTGTATATGTTTTGCATTTCTTTGTTAAAAAAGAGAAAAGATAAGAAAAATAAACAGAATATATAAGGTAAAAAAATACCCTTTTTTTTAAATTCAAGGGGATGAAGTTCTAGAATGGAATGGTAAACCCCTGCCGGGAGCTACAAATGAAGAAGTTTACAACATTATTTTAGAATCAAAATCAGAACCTCAAGTTGAAATTATTGTTTCAAGGCCTATTGGGTAAGGCTAAAAAAACTTACTTCTTAAGTTTAGTAAATTACATGTATTAGCAGGGTTTAAAAAAGGAGTTTATACCTTCATGCAGTACATGTTAACATGATAGTTTTTCATCAATTATCAGCATACATTTTAGGTTTCAAAATTTAAAAAAATTAAAAATAGGACTAATGAGTATTCTTTATGTTATTTTATAAGCTCCACAATTTAATAACTGTAATACCAAAAATATCTTGACATATTTTTACATGTTAGATATAAAGTAAAAATACTTTCTTTTAGTGGTAAGACTACTTATTTTTAATAATTCTAATTTGATGAGTAGTATTTCCTTTAAGGGAGTCACTAGCAAACTCATTTTCATGAGCTATTTAAAATAGTAATGACTTTCTATGTCGACATGAACTTTTTATTATCCTATGAAGGATATTTTTTTCTATATCTTTATCAATGGATACCTTTATCACAGTCTGAAATCTATATTAAATAAAGAAATATTAAATATTTTTACATTTAAATTTATAATAATTGATATTTTAAGCTTCCAATTTCAGCATAATTTAATTATCTACAGCAAACAGAATATTTTCTATATCCGTATAGAGTTCCCCATGTTGTTAACTTTTCTAGCAAACCCATAAACTCCAGAATAAATATTCATTTTTGTAGTCTATAATTTTAGAAGGTATCTTGAACCATCTCAGTATAGTTGACTCAATATTTGAATATACTTTTGGAAATCATTATTTTTTCCTATTTTCCAAGATACCATCCAGCCATTAGTTCAGATGGCTTATGTTGAAAAACTACTAATCTTAATTTTTGGTTGTCTTTGTGAATATATGTCAATGCAAAACATACAAGAAAACTTAATTATCCCAATTTCAAAGGAATGAAAATGTATAATTCTATACCAAAAATAATATTGATATGAAAACTCTAAAACAAGGCAAGCTTATAACCAGTTCTAAGTGGCGATTATAAGAGTAAACATTGAAGACATTTGCAAAATTACATTTATATGCAGATTTAAAAAATAACTAACTTATGCTAGTTTTACATGACATATGTTCTAGTGCTGAGGTAAATATGAGACTGGAAAAGAGGTAAGTAAATTGGAAAATAAATGAAAAGTACAAAACAAAAAATTTAAAATCAAGAACTGTTCACATTATCGAATACTTTCAGATATATAGAGTGGTTTAAAAGTAATTACCTATATATCATTGATTTGGGATGACTTAAAAAAAACAACAGACAATTAAAGTAGACTGGATTAACATTATTTTTACTTTAATATGAAAGTGGCTTAAAAAATAACCATCTACATAGCCAAACTCTAAACTATCCTTCATTATGAAATTCAAATGAGTACAGAATAAAAAAGATTATGTTTGAATAAATTTCAAAGCTAGCATCAAATTTTCAGTTAGTACATTAACATGATAACTCTAGGGATGTTTTAACAAGTAGGATTAATGTTCACAACTACAAATAATTTAATGCAAAGAGAAAATATTATTCATAATTGACATAGTAATGTCAAGAATCATTCCAGGTGTAACTTACGCACAGTACACCTCGATCCACCCAACACAGTAGGCTGGGCTGAGGGACGGACTACTTAAAGAGCCTGCCAAGTGCAGTACCCTTGACCTTTGTACTTATCATTGTCACTAAAGCCACTCTAAAACATAATTTGTGAGTAGAACAAATTAATAAGGCTTTGTAAACAAGGATACATTTATGTGTGAAAATATTTCTGAAGCAATTAATATTAAATTTTGATTTAACGCCACTTTAAATTTTTAACAACTCACCTCTATCCTTCTTTCAACTATAAGACCTGAAGTCTATACTTTGATTTAGAGTTCAAAATTCTTATTTTTATAATTGTCTCTAAAGCAACTTTTCAAAGAGCTCATACTATTTAAAATATTATTATTTTTAATATATTGCATTTTGTATATGCTTAGATGAATTTAGAAGAAAATAGCAGGTTGTAAATAGTTGTTTTCTGTGTCTTAGGTTTTTTTTTAATTAGTCTCTTAATTACAAGTTAATTTAAATAATTTATATAAATAATTTTATATACAAAAATACAAAATAAATGTGTCTTCTAAAATACATAATAGGATATATATTATTTCTAAAAAGTAATAAATGATAGGTGGTTATTAAATTACTTCATATAATAAAGTGACAAAGGGAAATCAAAATACAATCAGAAAACTGTTTTTGTTTTCATTTCCCCCTAAAAGTGTTAAGAAAAATAAAATTTAGGTCGCAAGGTAAGTGATTAGAAAATCTTCAAAATATGCTGATAATTTTGTTGGTACTAGCTAACTCCAGTCTGCTTTAATTTGCCATGTTAATATTTGCATATTGTTCATCTTCTTAAATTGATACTAAAATATCTTTGGCAGAGGAGAGGTAAGGAAGCTTTATGCAGTACAATATCCAAACCAAACTGGTTCAGGGTTCTTAAGGTCACAGTGGGTGAGGTGACCTTACATATTTTCTCAGAGTGATCTGTGAGTGTGGCAGGAATGGATGGTTCTCACAAGTCACCTTCTAGTCATATATTAAATAGCCATATACTTAGCTAACTTCAGTATAGAGACCTGAATATCTATAAAGGATATATATGTGCTTATGCATTATATATTCACATATATAAACTTTTTTGGCTTTTTTGTTGCAAGCTTGAAACATCTTTAATTTCCAAAGCAATTCATCCTTTTCATTTTATTAAACTTGCTCATGGTATTCACCATATTATTTTATTATCAAGAGACATTTTCATCCCTTTCCTTCAGTAAACTCTTTCAGATGTGTTTGTAAAGCATATTACTGATTAGTAAAAACTGTGTCATTTTGATTTTCTAGAATTGAAGTAAAATATTATCTTTAACATTTTTTTATTTCCAAAACCTTCTGTTTTGGTAGTAAAAATATTGTGGTGATTTTATCCACAATATTAGTCTGATTGTTGTCATGTGAAAGTGTTTTGCTGTTAAATATATAAAAACTTATTTTTATTGCAGTTTTTTGTGTGGTGTTTGACATTCATGCGCATTAATAGTTATCTGACTAGTAACTCTCCTCCATTTCTACATCTGTAATGACGCAAAAGGATTTTTTCACATCAGTGAAATAAAATGGGCTGTGATTGCCTTTCAGGCGGGGTAGTTTACCTAATGGGATTTTCATCATACCTTATTTCTTTTAGTGACATTCCCAGGATTCCTGAGAGCTCCCATCCTCCACTGGAGTCCAGTGAGTATAAGATTTCTTTGTTATTATAGTATAAGTATAACATGTATAACTAAATTGAAGGGTCAATACTTACCATTATTTTTAGTTATTTGAAATAAATGAATTGGTATTACTACACTAGCAATGTCTTCACTGCTATCAAAATTTGACAACCATAGAAATTATAAGAAATCCAAAGAAGTTCTACTTTAGTATTTTTCTTATAGGACATTGTGGCACATGCCTGTAATCCCAGTACTTGGGAAGCTGAAATAGGAGGATCACAGGTTTGAGGCCCTCTGCAGCAATTTAGCAAGTCCCTCAGCAACTTAGTGAGACTCTGTTTCAAAATTAAAAAATAAAATAGGGCTGGAGGTATAGCTGAGAAGAAGAAAGCCCCTGGGTTCAATCCCATTACTGCATGCGCACATGCACACCTACACACAAACACACACAGGCACGCGCACACACACACACAGATTTCTTTTCTTTGACTTTTATTTTGGTGACTACACAAAATTCTTTATTGCATCCCCTTCTGCATTTTAACAGTCAGGACTCTCTCAAGTTAGTTACTGTATCCAGTAATATTTCTATTTGTTGTACATAACAATTTATTGTGTTACTGGATTATTCAGTTTTATTGGTAAACATCCAAGTATGCGAGAAGTCTGGTAAACACACATTAACAAATAATTGTAATATTACCACAATATAGGATCAGATACGATGATGGAAGTCAGTGGGTGAGGTGGAGATAATTCACTGTGAGGCTATACAGTTGAAAAAAATATCTACATGGGAATTAGAATCATGGGATGAGAAAAGATAACGTATGCAATAAACTACAGATAATGAAACTTATTAAAAATGTGGAAGTCACGCACACCTTTACTTTGCCATGGATTGACAATAAATCAGTACTTGGGCTTGATTCTCCAGGTATTATTACAGAACGTATTCTTATATAAATATATAATAAAATATTATTTTATGAGAAACCAGTGATAGTGAAAACATATGAAAAGGATAAACAAGGGCCCAGAGACTAAGTTATCATTAAAAGGCATGGCATCATATTTCATACCTGCTAGAAATTGGTCCGGATATGGCTTTGAGGGACCAATACAAAGAGGAAAATGGGACTAGTTGCATTATTTATATAATTGATAAGATTTAATGGCTTACTAAGTATTAGAAGCAAATTGATTATTAGAAGCAGTAATATTCCCACTTTGAGATCTGGTCAACATTTATCTTAAAGATAACTAATAAAAGAAACAAAGTAACTAGCAATTTTATAGCTCTGTTCTTGTAACTCTCCTTTGGAAGTCCTAAAATGATGCCATGTGGCTTAATTTAGATTTAATTTGTGAGTATTAAAAAAGTGTGGGTAACATACCCCTGGGCAACGTCTGCACACAGTAGTTTTCAATGGAGTATTTGCGAAGTTTTGAATGGCTTGCCATACTAGGAGAGTAATTGCATTCTGTATCCATTCTACACTTGTGAATGTTTCTGGGCACAGCCTCACAGTGAAGAGCCTCACCGAGTGGCTAAGAGAACAGCCAGGCTTCTCAACATGAAGTTAAGCTAGTCATTTATGGTGAACTGATGAGAAGCAGCTTTCTCAGAGGCTTAAGAGATTCACTGTAAGATAAACCTGATTTTTGATGAAATGTAAAGTTAGATGTGGCTCATAAATTGTATTTCATGTGCATTTATTTTAATTTCTTAGTTCATAATAAATGGCCCATTATCCACAATAATTAACATAAAAACACCAACTTTCGCCGGGCGTGGTGGCACACGCTTGTAATCCCAGCATTTGGGAAGCTGAGACCGGAGGATCGCGGTTCGCGGACAGCCTCAGCTACTTAGTGAGGCCCTCTGCAACTCAGTGAGACCCGGTTTCAAAATAAAGAATAAAAAATAGGGCAGGGGGTGTAGCTTGGAGGTCGAATGCCCCTGGGTTTCATCCCCAAAGCCACAAAAAAAAAAGCACCAACTTTCTTATCACTAAATACATGAAACCTTTACCTATCTATGCATTTATACAAGAGCCTATGCTGTACAATGTCCTATATTTTCATCTTGAAATAAGTAATAACATCTTGTTATATCACCTAAAATCTCTTTAAAAAAGGGAATTACTTTCTTAGCTATCCCATGAAAAGTTCCTATTATCAATTTTATTCATTGTGATTTTATACAAATAGCTGATACTTTAAACATTTTATAAAGATAGGTTTTATCATACCTATCAATGCTATTTAATTTTATTTTAATTTTAGGTTCAAGTTCCTTTGAATCTCAAAAGATGGAAAGGCCTTCAATTTCTGTTATTTCTCCAACAAGTCCTGGAGCTTTAAAAGATGCCCCACAAGTCTTACCAGGGCAACTTTCTGTACGTATATTTTTTTGTTCATGTTGAGATCTTGAGTGTATCTTAAGAAATGTCTCACTTTCCTTGAAACCTACAAGAAATATATTCTTATATGGCATCATAATCTACTTCATCAGTGTTTATGCATTTCTCTAACTTTTCTCTTATTCATGTATTTATATAGAAATATTTGCTGAATGACTATAATGTGCCAGATGCTCTAAACAGTAATTGATAAATGGTCACATAAATAAGTATAAAATATCAGTTATTTTTGCATGCCATGTAAATGTTTCTAAAGTAACTGTTTACATACAATTGTCTTAAAAAATCATATACAGCTGGGTTTAGTGGCACACAGGCTTGTAATCTCAATATCTGGGAGGCTGAGACAAGAGGATCACAGATTGGACACTTACATTTAAAATAATCTTTTAAAATATCCTAAGATATATCGTGAAATGATGGCATTGAAGGTACTTTGAAAAAGCTTTTTCCCCCTCACTTTTATCTTTTTATGTGATCTTGAGAAACCTGGGATAAAGAAATGTGAGCTACTATGAACAGCCACATGTGTGTACATTAAGGATGAAAATGGGACATTTAGGTAAAAAAAAAAAAGAAAAGTTGTTCTTCAAATTATCTTACAAATAGTTGATTTTTGCTTATTTGTTAATGTGTGGATTTCTCTAATCTCTTTGCTTCTCTTGGTTTTAATGTCAAAGAAGATAAGTGTAAGCTCATTTATTATTTCCAAAGGCTTTTTTGGTTTTGACTTCTCCTTTTAACATTTTTTGTGTGTGTGTGGGGGGGGGTATTGGGCTTCCTGGAAGCTCTTCTACCTCCATTTGGAAACAGGGTCTCTTAAGCCAGCATGGCTGGCTTCGAACCTGCGCGATCCTCCTGTCTCCGCCTCCCAAGCGTGGGAATTACAAGTGTGCACCACCACGCCCGGCAACATTTTTAACTTTTAACATATGGAATATCTTAGTATAGCCCCTTGTGCTTATTTTATCTTCCCTGGTACCTTTTTTTAAAAAAGTGTGTGTGTAGCCGGGCGTGGTGGCGCACGCTTGTAATCCCCGTGCTTGGGAGGCTGAGACAGGAGGATCGCACGGGTTCGAAGCCAGCCTCAGCTACTTAGTGAGGCTTTCAGCAGCTTAGTGAGACCTGTTTCCAAATAAAATATTTTAAAAATAAGGTCTGGGAGTATAGCCCGGAGGTAGAAAGCTTCTGGGTTCCACCCCCAGTACCACCCAAATAAATAAATAAATAAATAAATAAATAAAGTGTGTGTGTGTATGCACACGCATGTATATATAAACTTTTTATCTATATTTTAAAGGGACTGAAATGTGAAAACCTATTTGGGTTTTATGTTTTATGAAAAATAAATACATCTCTGGTATTAACTGAGAACCAGAGTTGGATTCCTGCAAATCCAGATTTTAATCTGCCCCTTACTATGAGTAAGCAATCCCATATTAAATTAGCTTAGTTTATTATCATGACTTTTAAATATGTTCCAACATATGCCCACTAACCACTCATATTTATACTTATTATTCAGCAGTAAGATCAAAAGTAACTTGCAGAATAAAGGGAAAAAACAAAAACACACTGAGGTTAACATTGCTAGTTTAATGGGTCATTACCACTGCCACTACAAATACTGTACTGATTGCTCAAGTTTGATCTTAGGACTTTGACAATAGTATGCCACTGTGCTATTTCCCCATTTTTCTAAGTATTATGAAGTATGGGTGAGTAGAAATATCATTTGGCTTTCATGGAGTTGTTTTCCCCTCTTTCTAATGAATACTGGTCTTGAGTAGGTTAATCATAAAACTTAAATGAAAGAAATGCCAGCATATATGGTAGAAATGCTGGGTATAGTGTCACAATAAATAAGTTTCCTGACCTCTTCCATTCCTCTCTAGCTTAATATCAAATATTATTTACATTACCTATGGTACCAGAAAATACACTTAGCCAACCTATAATCAAAACATGTGTAATCATGAAACTTTTGTGATTAGAATTTAAAAACATTCTCTTATTTGAGTTAAAAAGTATTGCTAGTTTTATTTCAGTAGCATAGGCCTGGCTGCTGTAAGTAATGTTTAAAATGCTTAAAAAGTTAAGTTCAAAATGGTTATGATTTCAAGTTGGTATTCTTTTTAGAAATAATCTCTGATATTGTATCATAATACAATTTGAAATGTCTTTAATATAATCTTAATATTTTATGTAGAAATCATAATGCTTTATTTTTTTATAAATAATAATTCTTTTCTGCATTGCTCTTAGGTAAAGCTGTGGTATGATAAAGTGGGACACCAGCTGATTGTAAATGTTCTGCAAGCAACAGATCTACCCACTAGAGTAGATGGACGTCCTAGGAATCCATATGTAAAAATGTATTTTCTTCCAGATAGAAGGTAGTGAATAATTTTAGAAAAAAATGCTAAATTCTGTACTAAAGAGAAAAGGCAGAATTTTCTTTTCTTCAGTTTACTTTCTAAGTATGAGTGTGATAGATAATTCTGACAAAATAAACTTTAATTTTCCCTGAAAAGAAATCCCAGAAGCCTTTTATTTATTTTAGTTGTTTTGTTGTTGTTGTTTGGTGGTGGTGGTGGTGGTGGTGGTGGTGGTGGTGGTGGTGGTGGTGGTGGTGTGTGTGTGTGTGTGTGTGTGGTACTGGGAGTTGAGACCAGGAGTGTTCTACCTCTGAGCTACCCTCCCAGCCCCATTTTATTTTTATTTTGAAACAAGGTCTGGCTAAGTTGATGAGAGTCTCCTACTTGCTGAGACTGTCCTTGAACCTGCAATCCTCCTATCTCAGCCCTCCCAAGTACTGGTATTACAAGTGTGCAGCACACCTGGCTGCCTTTTATTTATTTGAAAACGATTTTCTAATTTCAAATATGTCTATTACCCTGCTTATACATATATTAGTCTTTTTATTTTTATTTTTGCAGTATTGGGGATTGAACCCAAAGGCATACTACCTCTGAGCTACACTCCCAGCCTTATTTTTTATTCTTTATTTTGAGACAGTATCTCACTAAGTTGTGGAGGGCCTCACTAATTAGCTGAGGCTGACAGCAAACCCATGATCCTCCTGTCTCAGCTTCCCAAGTACTGAGATTACAAGCATGCGCCACCACCGCTGGCTCATATATTAGTCTTTGTTAGAAACGCATCATTTAGAATGTACCCTTGTGTGTGTATGCCTGTAATCATAACTACTACTTACATTTGTAATTGAAATTAGAATACCATTAATCTGTATAGTCACTTTTGACTTTTATGTTATAATTTTAAAATAGTAAAAATACCAATGGCAGTATTACATATAACTACAGTAGATGGCAGCATATTCTTGTGTTTGCTTGTTCATTTACAAAAACATCCTTATTTTTCAGTGACAAAAGTAAAAGGAGGACCAAAACAGTAAAGAAAGTACTAGAACCAAAATGGAATCAAACTTTTGTCTATTCACATGTACATCGTAGAGATTTTAGAGAGCGAATGTTAGAGATAACTGTGTGGGATCAACCGAGAGTGCAAGAAGAAGAAAGTGAATTTCTTGGAGAGGTGATGTATACTGTATAGCTTCAAGTCAAATGCTTAATAGGGTTTTTTCACATGTATTAATTAGGAGACTATTACACTGTATTTTGGTGAAGGTGCATAATTTAATGTGTGAACTGCCCTTTCAGATCCTTATAGAATTGGAGACAGCGCTTTTAGATGATGAGCCTCATTGGTATAAACTTCAGACACACGATGAATCTTCACTACCTCTGCCTCAGCCATCACCTTTCATGCCAAGGCGACACATTCATGGAGAAAGCACTAGCAAAAAGCTACAAAGTAGGTCCAGACTCTGTAGTTACCAGAAAGTAATTACTGTGCAATGATAGAATTAGAGAATAATGTTCAAGATATTTATTTCTAATAAAATGTTTCAACTTTATTTGAAAGTTGTTTATATAAAGAGACTGGGAAAAACTATTTTCTACATTTCTAAAATAAAATAGTATAGAGAGCACAGTAGAGTAATTCCAAGGCCGAAGCTAAAATACTGTGAATTGTAATTCTTGAGCAGCATGGATTGAGTTGCTAATTGTTTGACTGATGGAGTAATTTCTGTCATTATTAGTGGACTGCTGCATGTAAGTCTTAATAACTTTATAGTTCATGGGTATCTTTGCTATAATAAGAAATATCTTTTTTAAAACATGGAAAAGTAAGTTTATTGTTATTCACCTGGTGATTAGGAAAATTTTTTTTCTGCAGACCTAGTAAGTTTTGAATGATGAGTAGACCTCTGATTTAACAACATAAATTTAGAAACTTTATTTTAGTAATCTGGAGCCAAATTGTTTTTTCATATAATTTAATATTTCATGTTAGTACTTCCCTGATCAATCATTTTCCCAAGATGAATGCTTAATGAAGTATAATGGCTAATTCTAGAAGATAAGTTTGAATATTTCCTAAAGAGCCCTGATTCCCTTTCAACACTGTGAGTGGAAGAGAGCTCCAGCCATGAGGGTCTCTCCAACCTTTCCTCTCAGTCTCATCTTCCCTGAACTGTGGAGAAAGGCACTTAGTTGTGTGGAAAATAGTGTATAAATACTGCTATAAGGTTTTAGCACAGTGTTTAAAGAATATAACCTTATTCTGTAAATTCCCTTTGTTTTTTTTATATGTCTTTAGTATACTGTTGTAAGGGAGAAACTGAGAAAATATTGTCCTTAGGGAACAAAAATTATTTCTTTAAGAATCAACTCAATGTTTACACTATACTACTCTTGTTCAGAAGTATTAGTAGCAATGTCATTAGCTTTTTTAAAATGTCATAAACCAACCAGACAGAAGTGTCCGTTTGCCTTACCGTTGTGCAGGATCCCAGCGAATCAGTGATAGTGACATCTCAGATTATGAGGTTGATGATGGTATTGGAGTGGTGCCTCCAGGTGCGTGGGGAAGGGCATGGCTCTGCTTCACTCTGCTTCTTTGCTTGTTGTCACTGTCCACTCCCAGATTTCTTCAGGACACGAAACTGGGGATCTGAAGTGCAGAAAAAAAATGGATATTATATTATTCCATGGTGACTTGCATTTCAAATTGTTCAGAAAGTTTAAAATGAATGAGAATTTACTAATAAGAATCCCTATTTACTTAATTTAGTCAGGTTCTTCCTTAAAGGACAACTAGTTAGGTGAACTAAATCATCATTTCACAATGCTCTGAGCATAAGTGAAACTATGAATTTCCTTTTGAAAGGATATGGTTAACTTTTTACATAAAATTTTATTCTTTTCTTTTCCATTGCCTATCTGTGATTTTCCTTCCTCTCTTTCTAAAAATACTGTAGCCTTCCATGGAATATGCTGAGAGAAGTGCATGGCAGGGCTTAAAGTTGCATGCGGCATGGCTCTAACGTCAGTGCTTTTGTGATGTGTTCACTACTTATTTTACCCTAGAACCTATGTGTATGTTCTCAGTAAGAAAATGTTTTAGAAAGATTTGATATTCATGTGAAGTCAGCATCTCTTTGTCATTGTACAGGTTGGTAAAAATGTTGTGACAGTGTGCAGGTCAAATTTCTATTTCCTCTCTGACATGTGTAAGAAAAGTGTGTAAAATCAAGTAGTAAATCCTTCATTGGCAGTAATTCTGTACTGTCTCCTTAATTTACTAATAAAAAGGAGGTAAATATTCAAATAAAAAGAAAATCTTGCAACATAATAATATGAGTTATCAGTGGCGATCTTTTAGAAAAATATTGTCATACATCCCCTCAATTTGTGTAATTTGTCAGATAGGCAATTCCTTAGCTTAAAGGCAGTAATTTTTCTAAAATTGATTGATTCCACACTAGTAATTAAGTTCACAATTTTTTACAGATGCACACAATTTGATTAAACATGGGAGAAAATTATGGAGAATTTTCTGAAACCAGTTTTCATTTGCTCTCTACAATTAAGAGAAAATATAATATTTAGTACTGTATAAAAATAGCAAATAATGTAAAAAAGAATACATCTATACACATCTACATACTTACTTATTATTCTTTGATATCAAAGTATCAGTGGGAGCTTTGAATAATGATGGATAACATTTCCTATTTACTTTCTGTTTATATTTTAAACCCATAGAAATTGTCCATAGTTTGTACAGAATCTTTCACTCTTTGGATTTCAGATGTCTCCTCATACACTAATAAATAGGTGCAATTTGTATTTGAAAATACAAATTCCATTTGTATTTTCAGAAATGCTTTTTATGGATCCAGTTTATTGATATATGGTAGTTTATAAAAAGTATATGTGGCAAATATAATACATGACAGTAATACACATTTTAAATAAAAACAAAAGATTTAGCATGGTCAAGATGTTAAAACTATATGAAGGGGATAAGTGATCAACACAATGAATTTCTCCAATACATTTAGAGGTCATTTTATATTTGTTTCTATATTTCCTAGTGTCTACTCTGAAGAAAAAAATTTATGTAGATGTGGATACATCTCATTATTATCAAATATCACTTTGTGAAATGTTTAAAGATTTTTTATTCTATCTTAAACTTGGTCATGAGATGATACAGTTACAGCGTATAAACTGCTGAGGGATTATCATTTCTAAATTAATTATCATTTCTAATTAATAATTATGTATAAATTATGTTTTATGGTATATTTAAACTATAATGTGAGCCTGGCATGGTAGCACACATTTCTAATCCCAGGAGGATCACAGATTCACAGCCAGCCTCAACAACTTAATGAGGCCCTCAGTAACTTAGTAAGATTCTGTTTCAAAATAAAATAGAGCTGAGGGTGTAGCTCAGAAGTAGAATGCCCCTGGGTTCAATCCTCAATACCACAAACAATAATAATAATAATTAGTAATTATTAATAATAATAATGTGAGATTATCAAATAAAATATAAACAACAGCTTGAGTTGCCCAGCTAATATTTTCATGATTCATATACATTTTAAGTTGTTGTAAATATAACTATTTTTCCTTTCACCACATTTCATTTTTTTAATGTCCTTGTATTAATAGAAGTGACTCTTGTGAGAAACTTTTAAAATCTAAGTTATTATGGATTTGAGGTTACTGTTTTGTTCTAACCAAATTCAAAATGATATAAACCTTTTTACTTCATGGGATAAATGACCCCTAGAATTTATTTTTAATTACAATTATGTTAATTGTGGTAATTTCATTTATGTTAATAATTACCAAATTATGGAAAGTTTCAGATGTACAGGGTAGATTTGATGTTTTAGTAGTGTTAGGTTTTTTTGTATCATTGCCATAATCATCTCCACTCATACAGTACTTCTATTTGAAAATTACCTTACTATCTGTGGTTTGCAAAATTCATAATCAGTATTTTTTAATATTGGAGATCTACTACTATTTGTGAATGAAAATGGCATGATGTTATTTTCATTTCTAAATTCAAATCAATGATTTTTTTATTAGTGAGGCCATTTGTGATACGACTAAATAATTTACCCTATAGAAGAAAATTTCAAACAATGTATTTAAATTGAAATAAATTTCTAAGCATCATTAGTATGTTAACTAGAGTTCACTGTCAAATGCTTGATTTATGTTGCTGAAAGGTCACTAGCTAATTCATTCTTTAAAATAGTATCCCACCTCATCACAGTGTCAGAGTCATCAATGCCATGTTCATATTCAGTATCTCCATGTAGCTTCCAGCTAAACAGCAACCTGTCCTTCCGCATGTATGTTACAACTGTGTATGTATACTTATGGCTTTTAGGATAAGGCTAATAATACTGATTGCATGGCATTTAATATTAACAAATTGATTATTGATTTAATAGAATTTTATCTCCTTTTAATGTTGCATTATATAACAGTACTATTTTTTTTTTTCTCGTGTATACTCTTACCAGTGGGTTATAGGTCTGGTGCTAGAGAAAGTAAATCAACAACATTAACTGTGCCAGAGCAGCAAAGAGCAACTCATCACCGTTCCCGCTCGGTGTCTCCTCGTCGTGGCGATGATCAGGGAAGGCCACGCTCTCGTTTACCAAATGTGCCATTACAGAGGTAGGCCTCCACAAGGCTTCAGTGTCTCTCACATGCTTTTTTTTCTAATGTAATGTAAATTGCCACAAGACTCTAACTGAAATTAAATGACGCTTTGGTCAGCCAGGTTATTTTTTTTCCCAGAGTCATTTGCAGGCAAATGCTTTATAATTTACTCAACCTAAGCAACAGCTTTTCTTTAATCCTGAGAAATTCCCCAGAGGGTGGGAGAAGTTTTTGTCCAAAGCACAGCTTTTGAGTAACTGTGTCTGTGAATTTTCTCTCCTGTTAGAATAAATTGTCTAGTAATGAATCAGAGCTGTGGATGGAAGTGACAGAAAGGATAAAAGTAAGAGGTAGAATGTATTTTAAAGGTATTTATTAATATCTCTTTGAAGCACTTTACAGGCATGGATAAGTAAATAAATATCTACTGCAGTCCTTCGTTCCAGCTTAACTTGAACTAGACTTCTGAAGTTGTAACTATCTAGATGTCCTCCTCTTGTGATAGGGAGGCAGGAGAAGGTGGGGAGATGCAGCACAGGCAAAGCATAGACAGTGAATACTCTTCAGACATTTATTAAACTGGGGCTTCTGTATGATGCCAGCACGTCTGAAGACTTCTGTGTGTTTACTGGTTACTGTACATGGCTTCCTAGTAGTCTGCCTGTTTGGAGAAGATACACTTTGGCACATGACTTTTTGTAATCCTTTTAGGAGCTTAGATGAAATTCATCCAACGAGAAGGTCCCGTTCTCCAACCAGACACCATGATGCCTCCCGAAGTACTGTTGATCACAGATCCAGAGATGTGGTGGATAGTCAGTGTTTATCAGAACAAGACAGGTACTTGCCCTAATTATGATCTCAACATTATGAGTGTTTCTTTGCTCTGTTTTAATAGACACAAATATTTTAGCATAGCACTTTAAAGAGTAAAAGTATTTCATCACTAAAAACTGAATTTCTTTAAAGGAATAACCATTAAGTTTTTGTAACAGAAATACAACACTAGGAAATATTAAGCCAATATTATATTATTATAACAAATGTATTTTATTTGCAGAATTACAATTTTTCTTTAGTCAGATGTAAAGGCACCATTTGTTGTTGACTTAGACACTGACCTAAATTGCCTACATGAGCAATTTTAAAATATTTATCTTTTCTGGACTACAGTATTTGGGGTATTACTTTTGTAAATATAAAAATCATGTTATTTAAGTAATTAAAAACATTTTGGATATGGGTCATCTAAAGAGTGAATATTGCAGAGTGTTGTTGGGAACTTCAATAATAATGTTTTTGTCACATGTCTCTATTTTTATAAAACATCTTTGCATAAATGTTTGTAAGATACAAAATACTGAGATGGATTATTTTGTATAAGGATATGTACTTTAGTTCTGCACTTATTTATGTGCACATATTTCATGGAAACTTTTTTAGAAGTCTGCATTTTTAATCTGTTGTTCTACATGCCCACAGACTTTCTTCTCACAGTAACCACATGCTTGTACCACGAGCTCAGGGTCTGACTTAAGTTTTATAATACCCATCTTGTTAAATATTATCATTGAAGAATCTCAGGGATGAGCAGGGAAACCATAGTGGTGCTGACCCATCAAATTGTCACCCCGCTGTGGGATGTGAGGCTGTGAGCTTCAGGAGAGGAGTTACTGTAGGTTTGGGAGAAGGGACTGCTCTTTCTGAAGACTAGGATTCTAGAGTGCTCAGTTTGAGCTGCAAGAGTGCTGCCTCCTCAACCTGGGCCTCCATGAATTTTAGTGAGGAGGAAAACAAAGGGCTACTTGATCAAGGCAGTCAATATTGTGAGCCTAATTTGGATATAGAAAAAGTATCAATTTCAGAAGAAAAAATCCTAACCGAATACATTCTTAGTTCCTAGTCAGTTAAGAAAAAAAAAAAAAAACATAAAATGATATTGTATTTCCAGTGACTTAAGAAAACGATCATGTTTTGATTGTAAGGTGCTGAAAAGGAAAAACTCTTTTAGGGTTCCCATTAGTATTAGGAAGGCCAGATTTATTTTTTTAATACTCAAATGCCATGTCTACACCTGGAAATATATTCCTTTATCTTGTTTTGAGAAGGTTTATTTTCATTTTGCTTTTATATTTTGTGAAATCATTTTGAGATAGACTAGCAAATCAGCAACAGCTAGGATTTTGACCACAATGTTTGTACTTTATTGTTTAAATTTTTTAAATGCTGTCATGTTTCTTTTTGTTTAACCTCTCCAGCAAATGCGCTAGCGCAGACAATATGGTTTCTTCCCTTTTCATGTCTTCATTGGCATACCATTGGCATAACCCATGTCATTTAATGCCTCATAAACTATCTGTTTCACTCACCACCCATCCTGTCTGTGCAGTGAGCTTCTTATGCTGCCCAGAGCAAAACGAGGACGAAGTGCAGAATGCCTGCATACTACCAGGTAAATACAGGGATTTGTTACTGGTGCCTGTGTGTGATGACGCTTTCCATTCTACTATTCTTCCATCTCTCCCTTAGTGCTAGTATTAAAAATAGAAAAAACAAATATTTCGAGTATTCAAAAATTGTTTTGTTTTATATGGCAGGTATGAAAGTTTCCAAATATCTTTCAATTCAAATTTAGGCAGACTGCTTTTCTGTCTGCATATTCAAAAACCCAGAGACTGTTGAGCCTCTGTGGAACCGTTTTATGTTCATGAAACTAAGGAAGTGGTTTCTGCATATAAAATTTTCTTCAGTCACTATGAGCAACCCCCCCCCCCGCCACGCACACGTGGCCACACGTGCCTGTCTAGTCACAGGAGTTCTGATCTTTTGTGCATGGCAGTGTTATTGTTTCATGACTGTAATTCTGTTCTGTTTTGCCTTCTTTATTTCCTTTTGGAGTTTACTGTTGTTTGTATTTCTGAATTCACTATTGCTTGCATTCACTTTATACAGGCCTTAAAAGTTCATTTCCAATGGCTGAGCTTTGGTTTTCTTCTCAATAAGAGTGAGGAAGTTCGACCTGTTCATTCCTAACTCCCCTTGCCACCCCAGCCCATTCAAAAATGCTTCAATACAAACTTTACCATAAAGGAACTCAGCAATATGACACCTTTTTAGAAATTAGGAGAAAATGTTTCTAATATTTGTGTCTAAATTAGAGCTTAAAGCTCATTGATTTATGTTACTTTTATTTTATCTTGAACTTCATATCCAATCATATGAATTCTTACATATTACTTATAGAATAATGTCCATTTGAAGCTGGCTGTGGTAGCCCATGCTTGTAATCCCAGTACTTGGGAGGCTGAAACAAGAGGATCACAGGTACACGACCAGCCTCAGCTACTTAGTGAAGCCCTGTTTCAAAATAAAGAATAAAAATAGAGCTGGGAGTGTATCTTGGGTTCCACCGCCCCCCCCCCCAGTTCTGCAAAAAAAAAGAATAATGTCAATTTGAAGTCAATAGGTGAGGAAGTAATAAGTCGATGAAATAAAATAATACTCAAAACCAATACTAAACCCCCATAAAAATGAAAAAAAAAACCTTCAAATATGTTAACCAATAAGAATAAGAGGAAAAAGAAGGTATGAAAATAATTGATGCTTAGGATACAAAAAGAAAGATTTATTGTGTTTTTGAGGAACATGGGCCTGCTCAATAATTCAGTCATAATTGGGCCACTAAGGTACTGTTTTATCTTTTAACATGCCTAAAGTTATCCTACCTGTAACTACAGACATGTTTATTTGGAGTTCCATAAGAAAAATGAGGAAATACAGATTAAGCCTTATAAGTCATACAAAATGATAGGAAGTGAGAGTAGAACCAGCCAAATGTATGGATCCAAAACATGTTTTTAATGTTTTCTATTGACACTTCATATTTTTGTAACAGCAGTAATTATCTCAACTAACTTATTTCTCGACAATCATTAGTTGTTTTTGTTACAACTATAATTGCAACAACTATCATTTTATTACTGAATTTTCAACAAATTCCCTTTCGTTCTCCAGTGTGTAAAGTTAAAAGTGTGGAGATTAAAGAAAACATGAGTTCAAATACATGTACCTGTATGTCTGTTTACTCTCTTCTGTGTTTGTAGTCATGTGTTTATAAATCATTTTACCTATAGTTAAGCAAAATATATATGAGATGTACCCATCAATAACCACAGCTTTTTATGGATATATCAATATAAATTGATTTCATATAAATTAAATTTCATATACAAATGATTTCATTTTAAATTGATTTCATATAAAATAAATTTCAGGGCTGAATCTTAACAAAAGCTTTTAAAATATATCATATCATGTTCAATTAGGATTTTTAAAAATCTTAGGATTTACTAACCTCCAGTGAAAATAAAGAAAATAAAATTTATTGAGTACCAAGCATAACATTAAGTATTTAATATAGCTTATTTAAATATATTCTGATAATATAAGAAATGGATATTGTCCTCTTCATTTTACAAATGAAGGAAATTGCTAAGGAAGTTTTATTTGATAAATAACCAAACAAGGACTCAAAATTAGATTTATTTGATATTTCCAATTAACTATTGCTCCAAGAATTTAAGAATTGGTTCTTTGATGTGTTCACCAACTAAAGACTTTTGTGAGTCAAGTATATTTTTGAAACTTTACAAAATAAATTTTCTTCCTGGAGATTTTAATGTGCATAACTATTAAAGTCATGTACTAAAGAAAATTTTCTTATTTTATTTACTTCATTTCCCCTTAACTTATTTATCATGAAAACTTTTTTCACAAAACATGCCCTCAGGAGGTATTGGTGCTGAGAGGATGCTGTAGCTGCCTTACTCTGTCTTAGATAATGTATTCCTACCATCTTACTTGTTTCTCCCAGCACACCTGTTAGATACAGACTGTTTCCCCCACTTTGTAAATCAGGAAAGCAGCTTAGGGTCTTGACTTCAATTTTCCGGGTCACAGTCAATAAGTGGCAAAACCAAGTTATTTATGCTCATCTTTTTATGAAAACATAGACATTCAAACTATAAATTTCATGTTATTTCCCATCCCATATTGATCTCTATTTAGAATGTTCCTGAGAAAAACTCACTTTTGAAGCAGTTGTTAAGTTTAAAGCAAACAGATCAAGATCAGGTTGAAAAGAAGACTGAAAAGCAGACTAAATACTTAGTTTCAATTAACTTTTCCTCAATGTGGTTTTGAAAATGGTAATCTAGTATATTTTTTAATTGAAGCTTTGAGGGATTTTTTTTGGTCTATTTGCATAGCCATGATTGGATCAGTAGAGTATCATGTCCTTGTAAATGTTTATTCCCTTCCCTGTTTATCACATTGTAACACAAACTAAACTGCATGATGAGTTCTCATAATGAGCAATTAACTTTGTAGAACATTAATGAATTGTCACAAGTTAATTAATTGACTGCTTTTTCCTTCATAACATAGACAGTCAAGAAGCCCTCTTAGGTTTTAAATAAATTCAAGCAAAGTCAGGCCTTGCTTCTGCCATATTATGCCGATTCAAAATTCATATTCTCATTTATATCAAATGCCCTTGTCACCCGCTTTCCAGTGGTAAATTTTACCCAGGATTGGACTTGGATCCAGAAACTGAAGGCAGGAACTTCTTCAGCAATACTTCTTGGGGCCTTTTGCCTTTTCCTTTACCTTTATCATAGTCCTGTAATTATAATAATTAACCTTGTTTCTGCATTGCCAGTCAGTTCTTCACTTGGTTTTAGAATATTAATTTCCTTTAGTTCTATTTCAACAGCCAAATTACATACATTTTTGATTTATACTTTTTACATACATATTTCTTACTTCCATAAAGAAAGCATAATATTAAAGTAGGGATTAAATGGTAACATTGGTTAATAATAATTCATAAAATTTGTTTAGCAGAAATTTTTTTAACTGAAGCACTTAAATTATAATTTGAATCTTCTGACATCAGTCTATGTTTTCACATTTTATTTTTTCTAATCCTGCCTTCAAATAATTGTTGTGACTCTTCAGGGGGAAAACAAAAACAAAGATCCATCTACCTGGCATCATAGAATTTGTACTGTCTTAATGTTCTAGCAAAATTTGCTTTATGTATCTCTTTCTGTTTTCTGCCTGTTTGTGTTGGCATCTTCCAGACACCTTGCTAGGCACTATAAAACATTACCTCCCAAGATGCCTTTATTACAAAATGGCTCTCACTGGAATATCTACAGGTAAGAGCCATAGCAGTGAGCCTTAGTTATAAACTAATCCCTAATCTTCTGCCTGCTAAAAAGAGAAAAATCATATTCTTATAAAACATTAACATTTTCCTTTGAAATTAATTATACAATGAAAAATATTAAATACATGAAAACTAAAATTGTTTTACTTCTAAAATTTAATTGTGTTATAATTTCTCTAAATGAAATCTAGCTCAAATGTCAGAACTGTAATTGTTTTCTTTGTCATTTATTTGTTGTTTTGCTTGTTGGTTTGAATTCTGTAATTAATTTCATTTTATCTTATTTTATTTGTGTATAATTTTTTGTGAAGTTCAATTCTGCCTGCACATACTAAGACCGAATCAGTGACTAGACAGGACATTCCCCTTCATCATGAATGCTTTCACTCAAGAGTATTGAGATATACTGATGAAATACTGGTTAGGTAAGAACATCTGGAAGTGACACCTTCCACTTCCCTTGTCCCGTGTCATGAACCCAGAGAGTTGAGCTGTAAACTTATTTCTCCTCCAATGTCCTTCATTTTGTTTTGGTGTGGCATCTGTTTTTGGTAATAAAGTTTTAGGTTTTTTTTGTTGTTGTTGTTTCAGTGCTACCTGTATCCAGTTTTTTCATAAGTAGGTGTGATTTAGTGTCATATTTCAGTCTGATATCCTTTTTAAAAATTATGCGAATCAATTTAAGCATAATCTTTGTTTAGTTGCATTTTCTAAACAAAATTTTACACTGCCATTCCGTCAGCTCTCTCACACCCTTATGAACTGAATCACAGCGATTCTACGTTTTATGTAAAGAGGACATTATGTTATGCTTTACTCTCTAACATGGTCTTCCTTTCTTTGTTTTCTCTGTCTTTCTCTTCTACCACTGGATACAATGCACTGGCACTAGTGAACTGCAGCCCTCCCTTGACAGGGCTAGGAGTGCTAGTACCAACTGCTTGAGACCAGATACTAGTTTGCATTCACCAGAACGAGAAAGGTATAAAATAAAGACTTTCTGAATTTCTTATCATTTGTACTGGTGATTTCTTCCCCAATCATTTTGTTTTGTTTCATGTGAGTCTTACAGGTTTCTTCACTCATGTTCACTTTGCTAACTGTCTACATTTCCCCCTCCCTTATTACACATGTCTGTATAGAGATATGTGTATGTGGATACATTCAAGAGTGCACATACACATATTTCTATGAATGTTGCTGAAAATGGTGTGATGTAATTTTTATTGCTTCCGGCTGCTGCTTTTCCTCCTTTGTTGCTGTTCAATCCTTTTATTTACCCACTACTCAGGGATCCTTCAGTATGCTGATAATATTCTAAGGCCCAGCAGGGTATTGGAAGGGGGAGATCACTTGCCTAATGGTCTTTTCACACCAAGTGCTTGTGCATATATATTTCTATCACTCTGAACCTCATCATGATACAGAATTATAGTGCACCAATAACAGTATATTTAAAAAGTGGTGTTTATAGGTTTGACAGAAATTTTTCTTACACCTAAAATAGGAATTCTGTTAAGTTAAAATATTTCCCTTACGGTCTACACCTGAACATGTGTAAAATTATGAATAAGACATGGTTAACCTGGACAAGCAGTGGTGGGGGGGGAAGGGAGAGGGGGGGAGAGGGCACCAAATATAGTATAAATGTATACTACTTATGTTCAATAAAAAATTGTTAAAAATAAATAAATAAAAGTTCCTATAGAGTCTGAAAAAAAAAATAAAATAATACTACTAAAAAAAAAAAATATTTCCCTTACGCATTTATATTCACTTTGTGGACAGTCTGCTCTTTTACATAGATCATATTTTGCATTCAATTATATTTAGACACCAAAAGTGTATGTTAGAGATTTCCTGACATCTTACACAAATAATAAATTATTATATATATATATACATATATATGTGCTTAAAACTTTATTGATTAAAATCTGGTTTAAATTCGGATGCATTCAATGAGTATGTGTTATGCTGTCTTTTAATTGTAAGCATCTCACTTTTCCATTGTGATGAAATTTTCTATTCCAGTAAACTTAGTTATCAATGCTAATCTTGATTATAATTGCTATAATTTTTAGTTTGAAGTTAATTCAGAGGATGTTTGCATAGTACAGCTTTACAAATTCTGAAGAAAAATATTTAATGTTACTAACAAAGTATTTTCTTAACAATTTTTCAAGTCTATGAGATATTTATTTCTGGAATTGAGCAATAGGTACAAAGTTTTCGTACCTATTTTATAGTAATATTTCACATTTTAATTTTTTATTATTTGTATACATAAAGTTTAAAAGTAGAAAAATGAAGTTAAATTATATATTATAGTCCTTTATATTGTAATAGAAGCTTTAGCTCACATGAGTACAGATTCTTCTGAAATAACAGTTGAAATAGTTTTACTATTTTATTTTGTCACACATTCCCCCAATATTTATAAGGGTAATAACAAGAAATTTGTAAACACATTTTTTACCATTATTTATTTATTTCTGATTAGCATTAAAACATGGGTAGAATTGCTCAAGTGGTTGGAATCCTGTGACTGTTAACATCACCCTAACATTTTAAAAATAATCTAGATCAGTGCTATCTGGTAGAAACATAATTTAAACCACATGGGCATTTTTATATTTTCCGGCAGCTTTATTGAATAGGTGAAGTATTAATACTTTAATCCAACACTTAACATATAACATTGTCATTTAACATATTATTAATATAAAAAGTATTAGTGAGATATCTTGCATTCTTTTATTGTAAGTCATACATACTAAGAATATTTTATATTTTTAGCACATCCTAATTTGGAGTAGCTACATTTTTAGGTCTGCTGTATTGGACAGCACAAGTCTGTTCTTATGATGAGGTGTAGCTAGTATATGTCCGCTCATTGAAGCCACAGAGCTCACAAATCTATGTGGTGGTTAATATAATCTCTCAATTTCCTTAAAATATGTCAAACTGTAGATAAGTAACCTCACCACAATTATAGCACAGATTGATGTGAAGTCCCAGTGAATATACTTACCTTTAATATGAGAAGAAAACTGGATTAAAAAAACCTATCGTTACTTTGTGTATTGAATAAAAAGAAATTTTCCATCAAAAATTAAGGACAGGAATTGGTATTATCAGTGATCTTGAACTAATTGGGGTCATTTTCTTGCCAAGAAGAAAATAAAGATAAAATTTCATAATTAAATTACAGAAATTGTTAATGCTTATTAGCTTGAAGATAGGGAGTACAAATAACTCTTTGTACACACGTCTATTAGCAGCCTTGAAGCAGAGAATAATATTATTAAAAGTGGTGACTATTCTCTTTGGAGAATGCATCTCAACTCCAAGGAAGACATGCAGAATAGGGAGAGAGGCCTACAGGGCTTTCCAGCTGCTTGATCTCTGATCATAAAGCTGATTGTATCTGTAAATATAAACGGTAAGTGTAAAATCATTCCAAAATAAATGTAAAATCATATAAATGGTAAGTGTAAAATCATTCCAAAATAAATGTAAAATAATTCCAAAACTTAAAATGTAAAATCATTCCAAAACTTAAAATGTAAAATCATTCCAAATAAAATGTAAAATTGTTCCAAAATTTAATTTCATATCAGTAAGTAACATTATTTCAACATCCTCATGAAATGTTAAGTTCCAAAGATTTGATGATTGTGATTCACTTTGATTACCACTTATTTATATATTGTTATACCAAATTAATGCCATTTTCTGAAGTATTGTTACTAACTTTTAAAACAATTAAGTTTCATGTTAACCCCATATTTTACTGATGATTGGAAAGATAAAGGAACAACATTCTTTTCAAAAGAAGCTGGGAAAGCCGGGCGTGGTAGCGCATGCTTGTAATCCCTGCGCTTGGGAGGCTGAGACAGGAGGATCACACGGGTTCGAAGCCAGCCTCAGGTACTTAGTGAGGCTCTCAGCAACTTAGTGAGACCCTGTTTCCAAATAAAATAAAATAAAAAATGTTCTGGGAGTATAGCCCGGAGGTAGAAAGCCTCTGGGTTCCACCCCCAGTACCACCAAAAGAAGCTGGAAACTGTCATATCTACCTGCTTGCCCTCAGTAGGTCTGTTAGCCGAGGTTAATAGAGGAGTTTTGAGTCATGCATGTAGAAGAATGGTTTGGAAAGGAAAGCATTTCAATTTAGTTCTTCCACTTTATATTTTGTGGGTTAAATAAAAATGCTGATAGGTGTCCACAATTTACTGAATTACCCCAATTCAGTCTTGCCGCATAACTCAAGAAATGTGAGGTTGATTTATAATGAGATAATTGCTCAGACAATACTCTTTCCCTTTGGGAGAGAGTTACAGGCCACCATTAACTTTTCTAAATTATAAAACAAATTATTGCTTACATATTCAGAGACAGTTGACTTTAGAGCCACAGTAGAACAGTTGTTTCTTGGGTGTCTCCTATTTTCCTATCACCGTTGATAGCTGTCAAGGCCTTACTGAAGGTCTGTACTCACTGACTCCATTTTTTTCAACCTTCCAGTAACTCCTGCAGTCTGACTCGACTCCTTCCCACTACGTTATTGCTATGCTGAAAAATCCCTGATGGAATATACTGGCTCCCTAACTGTTCGGCAGTATATTAAAAATTTTTTACACTAACTAACCTGCCACATGAACCTGATTCTTTAAATACCTTGTTTTCTTTTCTTTCCTTTTCTCTTCTTTTCTTTTTGCGGTACTGGGAGTGAAACCCAGAGGGGTTCTACCTCCAAATGACACCCCTAGCCCTATTTTTTATTCTTCATTTTGAAACAGTCTCATTGAGTTGCAAAGGGCCTCACTAAGGAGTCTGTCAAGGAACTGCAATCCTCCTGTCTCAGCCTCTCAAATGCTGGGATTACACCAGGTCTGGTTCATATACCTTGTTTTCTTATGCCTCTGTTGTAGCAGTATCTTTTCCAGATTTCTTTTCTTCCCCATCCCATAAAGATAGGTATTTCCTGAGTTTTACCAGTTTTCTCCTGTGTCTCAGCCAGGCTGTCCCTTAAGTTATATCTCTATCAAAGCTCTACTCTAACTCATATGAAGACAACTCTCTGCTGCGATTGGCCAGGCAGCCCTCCCCAGGGCATGGTACCCCCCCAAGCACCACACTCCACCCAGCAGTCAGAATGTCTATCTGTACTTGGTTATTTTCTCTTCCATTCCTTCACAGCAGATACTTCCTTTTCCTGAATTTCCCTCCATGTGATGACTTGAGCACATAACTAAGCAGTCACGTGATCTAGAAGCACTTTTGCTCCTGCTTCAAATTCAGAGTCCATAAATCCTGTTTCTCCAAAAGCAAATTTGTCACTTAAAGTATAACCATTCTACAGACCCCCATGTCATTTCTGTCACCGTTAACTGTCTTATGAGCTCTAGTAAAGTCTTCATTGCTTTATATCTTAAATTTTCCTTCCATTAAAATTTAAAAGAAGGTAGTACATGCCTGTAATCTCAGTACTTAGCAGGCTCAGACACGAGGATCACAGGTTCAGGGTCAGCTTCAGCAATTTAACAAGACCCTCAGCAACTTAGAAAGACACTATTTCAAAAAAAAAAAGGTCTGGGGTTATGGCTTAGAGGTACAGTGCTCTTGAATTCAATCCACAGTACCAAAAACAACAATAAAAAACAAACAACAATATTAATTTTAAACCTTCTAAATAATTATGATTTGTCTATGTATGTTACTTGTCAAATAATTTCACCCCCATATTTTAGTAATATGTCAAATTTGCTCTGTTGCAGTTATATCATGCCAATCAAAATAAAGTTTGAATATTTATTCATTATCATAAATTATAGATTATTTTGTTTAAAATACTATACTAAGAGATCACATCATTTTAAATTACAAATTTAAAACCAAAGTGTGGACTCAATACGTGGAGCTTCCTTTGAGTGGTAACTTGTCATTTTAATTCGATACACTATACTCATGCTGCTATCATGTAGTATTCTTCAGTTTCCTAATAAAATGAAAATCACTAAAAATTTTTACTCAGTCTTCAAAAATGCAGGTCAAATACTACCTTTTATAAGACCTTTCTTAAAACCCCCACCCCACTTCTTTTTCTTTTGCCAGCTAGAATTCTTTGCTTTCTGTTCTGGGTTCCACATAATTTTGTACACTTGTCTTAAACACATTTGATTTTACTTAGTGTTGTATTTGTTTCTTCTACTGTCATAAGTTTATAGAAGGCAAGGACTATATCATATTTGTGTTTATCAACTCTAATGGCAGTATTACTTAGTAGAAATTAAATTTTGGTATGTCAGGTACTTAAGCACCCTCTAATTTCCACTCTGAAATTTGGATCTAATTGTGAGCTGCACCCAGGACAGAAAGATACAGGATCTTATTATCACTATAAGTACAATGAATAAGTTTGGAATTAGCCTATTCACTAACCCAAGATGCTTCCACTATGAGGCCAGGTCTCCTGTCTTATGGATGCTTTACAGGTTTGTGTGTCTGCCATAGAGTTTGTTTTTTGTAGGCAACTTGATTTGGAAGAGGAATCCAGAAATAGCTAAATTCACCCAAGCCTAATTATTTAACATAAAGTCACCTATTATAGGTTACTCCTTCTATCTTGCCTTGCAGTGAAGGAAGGGTTACTTATTTCTGTTCACATGGAAACATAGGCCAAAAGGAAAGGAAGTTCCTACCTAAAATCAACTATAAATTGAATTAAAATTAAAACTACAAGCCAGGCTTGGTGTGGGCATGTGTAATACCAGTACTTGGGAGGCTGACACAGGAGGATCACAGGTTCAAGGCCAGCCTCAGGAATTTAGCAAGGCCCTCAGAAACCTAGCAAAACCCAGTTTCAACATAAAAAATAACTCAGGGTACAGTTAGAGGTACAGATCTGGCTGAGACAAGAGGATCGCAGTTCATGGACAGCTTTAGCTAGTGAGGCTCTATGCAAGTCAGTGAAACCCTGTTTCAAAATAAAGAATAAAAAATAGGGCTGGGGGTATAGCTCGGAGGTAGAATGTTCCTGGGTTCCATCCCTGGTTCCACACACACACATACACACAAAGTAGTAGAGATCACCCAACTTCAATCCCCAGTTCCAAAATAAAAAAAATAAAAAAATTAAAAAATTAAAACCATGTTTTAATGTACAAGAATTTATATTAACTAACATAAGTACAATTTTATTTAAAACAATACTGAGAGAAATGTTTTAGAAGGACTTATATGAATAATGCACATAAAAATACTGATGTGCATCTGGATGTTGTGACACATGCTTGTAGTCCCAGTGCTTGGGAGGCTTGGCCAGAGGATCATGGGTTCATGGCCAGTCTCAGCTACTCAATGAGACCCTCTGCAACCTAGTAAGACCCTGTTTCAAAGTAAAGAAAGAAAAATAGGGTTGGAGGTGTAGCTCAGAGATAGAATGCCTCTGGGTTTAATCCCTAGTACCAAAAATATACATAGAGATGCTTAATCAGTTATATCATTTGCTTTGGATTCTATTATAATACCTCACAAATATTTTTGATTCAGGCTATTTATGGAATTAATGCTTTGCATATAACTTTCCTTTAAGATAATTAAGCTTTAGCCATATACTGATAAGAGAGATGCATCAATATAAGATAATCATCTACATGTGAGCATACATTACATTTGTTTTAAGGTTTATCAATGCCAGAGAGGAAGGCCTCAATGTAACAACCATGTATTTGCTTACTGAGGCCTATGGACTCAAATTCCTTTATATCTCATCAGTGAATCCCCTCACGTTTCATAACTGTTAATTTCCTACTTGGGCTTCTCATTATTTCTTACCTGAATTACCGCAAAGTCGAGAGTCTTCTCTACATATTATTACTAAAATATTTACAAATATTTATTCAACAAATATATGTTCCCATATCAATGAATTTAAAATACTTGGTTTGAAAAAGAAATAAAGGGCTGGTTTAGTTCAAATGTATGATTAAAATCTCCAAAGCGCTTTGCCATATAACAAAATATGAAAGTGGAATTGAAGTTGAAGCTTATGTATTTCTCACTAGCTGGAAGGGAGGAGAGAAAAGGGCATGAAGTTCCTAATTTTGGTCCTTGCATGTGATAGGAGAAAGAGAAAGAGCTGCACACATTGTAAAGGCATATAAAATGTGCTAATGTGTATAAAATTCACTCATCTGTGATACTAAAACAAGTGATGAGCCGAGTGTGGGGGCTGACCCTTGTTATCCCTGTACTTGGGAGACTGGGACAGGGGGATCATGGGTTTGCACAACTACTTAGTGAGGACCTTGGCAACTTAGTGAGACCCTGTTTCAAAATAAAGAAACAAATTAGGGCTGGGGTGTATCTTGGTGGTAGAATGTCCCTGGGTTCAATCCCCAGTTCTGCAAACAAAACAAAACAAAAACAAACAAATTATATCTATTTAGGACAAAAATTGGGTCTAAGTTGATCCTGCTCTCACCATATCCTCTGTATTATATTGATTCTATATATATCAGCATATTCAGAAGGAGTTTGGGTATGAAGGTAAACATGTACAATGCTAAATAACTGTTAGAAGTTGCCTTTCAGCAGTTTGCATTCACAATTGCTTGTTTCTAAATTTACGTACACCTTTCTCCTTCATAGCTCCTGCATGTTTCATAATTAGAGCTTTTTAATTTTCTCTGTAATGTTTACTTTCATGTTTGAATAAACACAAGGACTGGAATTTCACCTCAGGAAGCAAGGTTACTAATAATACTATTCAAATTATTTCTTCACAAAAATTACTGTCTTTATTGTCAAATAACTACAGAAGTTGGAACACTTTCTGTAGTTAAAAAAACATGACAGTGTATAAAACCCTATAGTTGTGACTGTCCCCAGGAGTCTTAGAAATAATTTTACTTTATTCCACTCATAGAATAAAGGCATAAAGTTGAAAAGAAACATTTTAAAGCTTTTTGATTGCGTTAATCACTTAAATAATTTAAAATAATTAAATGATGTAAAATTAGTGTAAAATGTTAATTTCAGAAGCAAATGATACATTTGTGAGTACATGCCACACAGTTCTCTTTTGTGCTCAAATTCTGTTACTGAAAATGTTTTCTTGTGTGATGGCTCAAACCTAACTTGAGTTACGCTGAGTTTGTCTATTGAAGTCTGATTAAATAAAGGCTTCCCTGGAACTTACAAAACTGAGTCCTGGTAACCTAAGATATCCTGCTCACAGTTTGACAGCCCTTTGCTGCTTTTGTCCGGATGGTTGAATGAATATAGTAAGCCAAAATATAATGGCATAAGAATGACTTTTTAAAAAATTAAAATGTTAAAACCAGCCTTATCTTTTTAATCTAAAATCTTGAACCTAAATGACTCCTTCAGAGTATATGAGTAAGTAAATATCTAAAGAAATTATCCAGCTAAAATATTCATATCTAATACATAAAAATTTTCTAAGCCTGGCCTCCTTAGTCTTTAATTGCCTTTAAAATTTTAACTACATGTTTGTAAGGTGTGGTTATGTCCAAAAAGAATCTCAAGATAATTTAATAAAAGAATTAACAAAGTTCAAGTTTTTGTTTAGCAGTTACTAAAGAAGTGTCACTATAGAGGCTGAAATAAAATACAATAGTTTAACCATGAAGAGATACTTTTGCACATAAAGATAAGCAGAACTTCTGAGATAGTGCTAATTTACCATTTCCCGTGTACATTCTTCACTTTAATTCATCAATGAGTAATTAGCTGTAGTTTTCTACAAGAATTATGTCTTCATGTCATTGTTTCAACACTGAGGAGCATTTTTATTCTTCCACATAACTCTGTTCCTGCTTTAAATTAAGTCTACGCACCTCACCTAAAAAACAAAGTTATATTCAATATATCCCAAACATCTTCTCAAATAATTTTCTTCTCAGGTTTTATCTTAAGAGTATTCTATTTTATCTTTCTAATCTTAAAAAGTGAGATTAAATTATAAAGTATTAACACTTTGCCTTTTTGGAGTGTTATTCCAGTCCTCTTGTTCCATATATTCTTTTATTTTAGGAGTTACTAAATGTCCTGTTTTTTCCTGTCTTGTTCACTGGGCAACCAGGGGTAGATGGTCCCCTTCCCTAGATAGGAGACGACCTCCTAGCCCCAGGATTCAAATCCAGCATGCATCTCCGGAGAATGACAGGTACTAGTCACGTCCTAACAGACAAGTGACTTCTAGAGGCTTGCAGGCCACTCAAGGAAGGGTAACCAAGAGGAACGTTGGTTAGGACATGCTTCCTCTCATCAGCCACAGCCAGATGTGTTGTGATTCCATCAGCAACTGCACCCAGCTCTGATAAAGCACCTCAGAATGTTTACTGAACCGAGAGTACTAGCAAGAAAATGGCATAAATGCAATGAAGTTGGGTTCTAGTGAGAAAGTTCTGTTTTGATAGCATTTCTTTCAGTGATTTGAATTAACATTTATGTATCCTTTTTGTTTACAAGTGAATAAAGAAAAATTCTCAGGTGCTTTAGAGTATGTTAAGAACTTGTCACTGTGCAGATTGTTTATGTTGGTTGATAGTTTAATCACAGTGACTTTGCTTTGTTTCTACGTAAGCTTGTTAATGAGGGTTAGTCTTTGGGGTATCTTTAAAATGTCTGGTATAAAGAATACTTGGTTTTTATATGCTTTATGTATATTACATTTATTAAAACTGTATTGTCAAGGGCTAGGGTCAGTTTACAGGTAGGTTTTTAAAAATGCTATCTGTGCCTTGAGTCCACTTCATGTTCATCTGTAAGAAGTGCCACAATATATAATCCCCCATTGCTTTGTTATTCTTCTCAGTTTGCAGTTAACTCAATTCTCCTGTGTCTTGTGTTTTATAAGTATAGTTTTTAAAAAGTATTTCTCACAACTAGTCATAAAAGTTTTTTGGTGTCCTAGATGCTTCTTTATAGCAGAAATTCAATCAACACATTGGTAGTGTTTGTTAGATAAGGAGATGTGGTAAATAGAACAACTAGTTATGGGATGCAGGTTATGTTCTGTTAAGTATGTATACTTATAGCAGAGTAATGATAGCCTTCGGAAAGAATGACATCATGTATTATCTTTATGTGTACACAGTTAAGGGAACTTCAGAATTTCAATTTGAGAAAAAAACTAAATGCTGTCACCAGGAAAAAATTAATGTCATTTTTACGAATGTTGCAAAAGACCACAGATTGATATTTTATAAAGGTCTAGGGATATTTTAGCACGTTTTAATTCCTAAGATCTTTACCTTTTTTATATGATTTATATATTTGAAATTTTAAATTAATTTTCTCTGCTACTATTTGATTTAGAATTTCTCTGACTAGAAGAATTAGTAAAATATGAAATCCAAAAATTATATCAAGTATAAAATCATTTAGAATAAATGTAGATTAAATAAAATGTAGTTCTACATTGTTACTCATTCAGTAAATACTTTTCATTCCACCTACTGCATACTATTCAGATGGCTAAAGTCAGATCAGTGATTAAAAAGGACAAGATTCTGGTCATGAAGGAATTTATAGTTTCCATCTAGAAAAGATAGTTCCAGAAAGTCTTTGAGTTTATTCTAAAACAAGTTAAGCAATGGTTTCATTTAATACAATGACTGATACGTGATAATCTTTGTAATGAATATAAATTTAAGTTTATCTGGACACTGAGTAAACAAAATAAAAACCAAATAAATAGTTTGAGTTTTTACATAAGTGAAATGTTATTAGCTTCATTTAATAGTACACTAACTCATTGTGTCAATGCTCTAGATTATAGGTTGATAGAAGATAGGTAGGTAGGTAGATAGAGAGATAGATAGTAGATACTGCGAGAATAGATTTTAGAAACAAAATTTTCAGATAGATTGTTAAAGAAACTTATAAAATACAGCATTTTAAATACACACTTAGCTTTTTATACTTATTTGTAAATAAGTCGTATATTCAACCAAATAAACATATTTTAAATTACTTGCTACCAGCCAGGCGTGGTGGTGCACTCTTATAATCCCAGCATTCAGGAGGCTGAGACCAGAGGATCAAGGTTCGCAGATGGCCTCAGGTACTTAGTAAGGCCCTCTATAACTTTGTGAAACCCTGTTTCAAAATAAAGAATAAAAAATAGGGCAAGGGGTGTAGCTCAGAAGTCGAATGCCCCTGGGTTCCATCCTCAGACCCACAAAATAAATAAATAAAATAAATAACTTGATACCATGAATTATTACCATATAGAATAGAAAATAGTTTATAATAGCTGGGCATGGTGGTGCACGCTTGTAATCCCAGTGCTTGGGAGGCTGAGACAGGAGGATCGCGCAGGTTCAAAGACAGCCTCAGCTACTCAGTGAGGCTCTCAGCAACTTACTGAGACCCTGTTTCCAAATAAAGTATAAAATAGGTCTGGGAGTGTAGCCCGGAGGTAGAAAAGCCCCTGGGTTCCACTCCTAGTACCATAAAAAATAGTTTATAATAAACTTTTTTAAGCTATAAAAATCATATGTGCCTGTAAAGATGAGCAATTGCTTTCACCCAATGCTGAGTTCACAGGTAACCATAATAACCACTTGGGCAAGCTTAATGAGCATTTTCATGTCACCTCTTACCAGTTTTTTATTTACTCATTCAGAAATTCCTACCACTTTCTAAATAAAATGAAGATAGTATCAGATTTGGGAATGGTTAATATTTATAAGGACTTGAGCATTAGTTGAATGTTGTCCTTGGAGACTGAGAGCCAGGAAAATACTCTGAAGTCAATGACAATTTGTACATTTAGAATTTGGATGTCTTATATTAGGGCCATATTTTGTTATCTTGAAAATAATTTTGCAACATAAAAAGTTATTGATTTTTTAAGAGACTAATAAGTTCAAATAAGTAAAAACCCATCTAGTTGCCCTCTTATTTCCCACAGCATAGTTGAATGCAGGCAAAAGTGGGTGAACACATGTACACACACACTTTTTTTTTTTTGGTACCAAGGATAGAACCCAGGAGCTCCACATCCAGCCCTATTTTTTATTCTTTATTTTTTTTTTCTGATTTTATTTTTTTTTAATTTATTTTATTGGTGCACTGTATTCATACATCACAGTGGGATACCAACCTCTGTAGACATACATGCACACATCGCCCAGTCAGCCCCCACCCGATCCCCACCCCGTTCCCTCCCCATCCCTCCTTCCCATGCTTGGCTTAGTGGTTGACATCTAGTATTATAGCAAATTATCCAAAATTAAAAATGATAATCTCACGTAACAGTTTCATTTGTCTGATACCAAGCTTTTGATGACTTAAAGATAACATTTCAATATTTCCTTTTACTTTCTTTCTTACCAGAGAATATTTTTTTCTATTTTTTTTTAGGTGAAACTATCATATATTTATATATTTATTTTTCAGAAAAAATCTATCCTAATATGGAATATGGACTCTAGGTACCCAAAACGATCTTGAAAAAGAACAAAACTAGAAGATATATATTTTCTGATTTCAAACCATATAAAGCTACAATAATTGAAACAGTGTAGTACTATTCTAAAGGCAGATATATAAACCATTGGAGTTAAATAAAAGCCTAGAGCTAAATTCTTCCCTATATTCTCAAGTTATTTTTGACAAGGTTTCCACGAACATTTGGTGGTGGAAATAAAAATCTTTTAACTAAATATTGTTAAAAAATAATATCTATTTTGAGTTAATATTTGTATATGGGATTAGGTAAGGGTCCAATTATTCTTTATTTTGAAACAGGAACTTACTAGGTTACAGAGGGCTTCACGAGTTGCTGAAGCTGGCTGAGAAACTACAATCCTCCTGGGTCAGACTCTCAAGAACTAGGATTACAAGTTTGTACCACCACGCGCACACACAAACACTTTTTAATGAAGCACTCCTCCGTAATTTAATTACAATCATAGTATGTTTATGTTATCCCAAGTGATAGCATGGGATTAGAATGGAGATAGACTTGTCTTGACCTAGGAGCATTTTCTGAAAGTTGTAGGATTTTTTAGACAGTGGTGAAAAATGCCTAATACTCAATTCCTAGGCAATTTTATGACTTTAAAATTGGGAACATTTTCTTGTGGCATTATTACTAAAAATATCGAAGCTTTCTAATTCATTATTTCGGCCAGGTGTGGTGGTACAGGCCTATAAATCCTACTCCATGGGAGACAGACAGGAGTGAAAGGTTGAGGCTAGCCTCAGCAAGTAGTGAGGCTCTTCTCAACCTACAGAGAACCTGTTTCTAAAAAACTAATAATAAAATGGGTCTGGGGTGGATCGTGGAGGTAGAATACCCCTGGGTTCATTCCCAGTACCAAAAAAAAAAAAAAAAAAAAGAAGAAGAAGAAGAAGAAGAAAGAAAAATCATTCCTAGCAAAGTACTTTTATAAGTGGTATTATTTTAATACATAAAAGTAAGTTTTATGAACCTATGTGTATATAATTCTATGAAACTTAATATAACTTTATATATTTATGACTTGAAATTAACCAAAATTGTGAATAGCCATTTAGAAAAAACGTATTTAATATGCCTTTGAAGCATTGTAGCTTTGATTTTGGTGCTCACAGTTTAATCACTTATCCTTAAGTATGAAAAGCTAGTGTAAATTATTATTTTTTAATTCAAATTGATACTATCTTGGTACACACTTTATTCAAGAAAATTCAGTATTTTCATTTTGTATATTTTAAATTGTATTTTAACATGGGCAATAAGCTGATTTCAACATTTTGATTAAGATTAGTTTTACATCAGTATGCAGGATTTTTTTAAAGAGTGACATTTTCTGGTGTGTGACTCAAATACTAAACATATTTCATAAAATAGTCTCATATTTAAGAAGTTTAGAATAAGTAAAGCATTCCGTTGTGTTTAAATTAACTTATGAGTATCTCTAATATAATTCTAATTTATTTTATCAATAACCAAATTTGTATGGTTTTTTAGTTGGTAATAATTACTTTTCTTTAAGAATCCTGACTAAAAATACTGAGTGCCTTATTTAAGTTTAAATTGAATTAACTTTCTGTCTCCATCTAAATATTTCTGGAGGTCGGGCGTGGTGCGCATGCATGTAATCCCCGTGCTTGGGAGGCAGAGACAGGAGGATCACCACGCAGGTTTGAAGCCAGCCGCGCTGGCTTAAGAGACCCTGTTTCCAAAAATAAAAAAGTATAAAATAGGTCTGGGAGTGTTGCCTGAGGTACAAGGGCTCCCAGGAACCCCAGTAGCACCAAAAAGAAAAGAAAAGAAAAGAAAAAAAAATATTTCTGGAATAAACTCCCCCCCCCCTTTTTTTTTTGCGGGTCTGCAGATGGAACCCAGAGGCACAATTGACCTCTGAGCTACATCCCCTGCCCTATATTTTATTCTTTATTTTGAAACAGGGTCTCACTAAGTTGCAGAGGGCCTCACTAAGTAGCAGAGGCTGTCCGCGAGCCGTGATCCTCCAGTCCCAGCCTCCCGAATGCTGGGATAACAAGCATGCGCCACCACACCTGGCTCCATTTTTTCACTGCTAGAATTCATAGCAGTTGCCAGCTATATGCAAAGTAAGTGTAGAATTACTTATAAACTGAGTACATTTACTTTTTTTTTTGGTCGTGGTGCTACTGAGGTTCCTGGAAACCCTTCTACCTCCGGGCTACACTCCCAGACCTATTTTATATTTTTTTTTTATTTCGAAACGGGGTCTCTTAAGCCAGGAAGGCTGGCTTTGAACCAGCATGATCCTCCTGTCTCCGCCTATGAAGCACGGGGATTACAAGCGTGCGCCATCACGCCCAGCTTATCACTTCTTCTTTCATTCTCAACATGCTTTATTATCTGTACTTTTCCAAAAAGTTCTTTATTTGAAAGAATGAAATGTACTCTTGTACTAAAATATTTAGGGATTCTGTTTAAACAATTACAAATAATACACAGAAGTTACATGTATCTTAATTGTATGTGTTTATCTTCACTCCATATGACGTATATAGTCAAATGTATTCAAATTTATTTCTTCCAAGCTTGTGAGGAAATAAGATGATCGAAATGTGAACGCCACACGACAATATAAGCCACATGGAGTCAGCCAGCATGCACAGATATATATTAACACAGATATTATATATCTGTGTTAATATATATATGCACAGATATTTTATTATGTGCATATATATATATGCACAGATATTATATTAAGATATTAGTATTCTAATTCAAGGAAGCTGTCCTGAAATAGGATTTTTCATTTTCCCCAAAGAAGAATTTAGTGTATTTGAGTTGTTATAAAATAGTCTTAAATAATATTACTATTGTAACATTAATTTCATAATTTAATATAACTAAAATGTCCTCAGAAAAGCTTTACTTACCAATTTCTTCAGGAAATTAATGTAACTGAACTTAGTTTTGGGATAAAAAGTGAAAGCTCAGAAATAGATTTTCATAATTACCTTCTCTTGATTAGTACATTTAATAGAAGGAATAATACTTTAAAATAATTTAGTTTTAATTATAAATAACCCCAATTTTTTAACTATTACTCTTGCTTCAGGTTATAGGTAAAATCATTGTTATATTTTACATTTGGAAATACATATGGGGTTTTAAAATAATCTCATCTGTGCCTTATGAACTAATAAATATAAAGACAAAATCTTATAGCTGTTATATTCTTTCTTTGTGTGTGTGGTATTGGGCGTGGAACCTAGAGGCTTTCTACCTCCGGGCTATACTGCCAGCACTATTTTATATTTTATTTGGAAGCAGGGTCTCACTGAGTTGCTGAGAGCCTCACTAAGTAGTTGAGGCTGGCTTCGAACCTGTACAATCCTCCTGTCTCAGCCTCCCAAGCACTGGAATTACAAGGGTGCGCCACCACACCCGGCTAGCTGTTATATTTTAAATGAAGAAAAATAAGGACTTCTGGTTCTTGCATTTCAAATAGAAGAAACAGTTTCTATGGATAATAAAATAAAGAAAAAATTAATATAATAAAATGTGTTTTACGAGGACAGAGAACTTAAAGACATGAAGACAGGGTGGTGGTGTCCTCACCTGCTAATTTGGGCCTATATTACCTTGAGTAAATCACTTAAACTTTTCTGAGACTCAGTTTCCTTTTATCTATAAATATAGCAGGTTGTAGATGGACTAGTTTTGTTCTAGTGTTTGATATGACTCCAAAACTGAATCTATGCTGCCTTGTTTCATTATGCTAAAACAGATGTTGGGCCCATAATAATGGCTGACAGTTCATTATACATAAGGCAGTAAAACAGAGCTCATTCCTATTCATGGTATTTTAGATTTTTGCAGAAGGCTAGAAAACAATGCAAAGTTCTATTTCTTTATTTGATATTAACCCTACTTCAGTTTATGTTCATTATAATTTTTTTTTAAATACTGGGGGTGGAACCCAGGGGATTTTCTATATCCAGGCTATACTCCCAGACCTATTTTATACTTTATTTGGAAACAGGGTCTCACTAAGTTGCTGAGAGCCTCACTAAGTAGCTGAGGCTGGCTTCGAACTTGTGCAATCCTCCTGTCTCAGCCTCCCAAGCACTGGGATTACAAGTGTGCGCCACCATGCCCGGCTTAGAAAGAATATTTTAAATGTTTAGCTGTAAAATGATAAAAGTTTGAGGAGACAGATGCGAATTCTTACTTAAATATTAACAGGTATACATGCACTACTAACAATAGCCAAATAATAAAAACAAGCTAAGTGTCCATCTATTGATGAATAGATAAAGAAAATTTGATAGACCTTGGCATGGTGGTACCTACCTGTAATCCTACTATTTGGGAGGCTGAGACAGGAGGATCACAGGTTCAAGACCAGCCTGGGCAACTTAAGCTCTACTTCAAAACAAAAAATAAAAAGGACTGGTGGGGGGGGGTTCAGAGATAGAATATTCCTGGGTTCAATTCCCAGTGAGACACACACACACACACACACACACACACACACACACACACACGAAAGAACTGGGGAGGAAGGAAAGGAAAAAGAAAAGAAAAAGTGGTATACAGGTGGTAAATAGTGGGATACTGTTCAGCTATAAAAAGAATGAAATCCTGTCATCTGCAACAAAAGATTTTTTAACCATTCATTCAATGCTTACTTTTAAACTACTGTGCACTGGGTGTTGTAGTACAGTGATAACCCAAATAGTTCCTGAGCATAAGAACATTATGATGTTCTTATTATATTTAATGTATGAACTAGTTTTTATTATATGTTGAGCTGGTTCATTTCATATTGACACCTTTTGCACTTACATAAACAATATTTTTAATAGGATAGTGCATGAATATGGATGGGTCTTTCTAACCTTTTCTGTTTTATATATCTTGAGTCTCTGTTTATTCCAAGGGCTAGTTGTATTTGAAACATATAATATATTGTTAGCTATGATTTAGACTTTAGAGTAGAAAAGACCTTGGAAATTTTAAAAAGGCCTTAGAAGATTGAAAGATCTCCCATGTTCGTATATAAGCATATTAAATATCAATATGGCCTTACTAGCAAAAGTGATCTACAAAGTCAGTATAATCCCTATTAAAATACTAATGTCATTTTTTATCGGTGTATGTATGTGGTACTGGGGATTGAATCTAGGGGTGTTCTACCTCTGAGCTACATCCCGGCCCTTTTTATTCTTTATTCTAAAATGGGGTTTCTCTAGGTTGTTGAGAATCTTGCTGTTTTGCTAAGGCCATCTTCAAAACTTTGATACTCCTTTCTCAGCCTCCCATACTGGAAATACAGGCATGTGCCACCACAACTGGCTTCAATGTCATGTTTCACAGAGCTAGAAAATATAGCCCTAAAATTCATATGGAAGCCGGGCGTGGTGGCGCATGCTTGTAATCCCTGTGCTTGGGAGGCTGAGACAGGAGGATCATGCAGGTTCGAAGCCAGCCTCCACTGGCCTAAGAGACCCTGTTTCCAAATAAAAAATATAAAACAGTTTCTGGGAGTATAGCCCGGAGGTAGAAGGCCCCTGGGTTCCATCTCCAGTACCACCACACACACACAAAAATTCATATGGAAAATAAAAGATTAAGAAAAGCCAGAGCAACTTGAGCAATAAGTACTGTGCTGGAGGTATCAACAGTTCCTGATTTCAGATTATAGTATCATGCTCTAGTAATACAAACAGCATGGTACTACCACAAAAACTGACACATGGACCAATGGAATAGAAGATACAGAATCAAATCTTAGCATTTATAGCCATTTGATATTAGACAAAGTTCTAAAAACACATGCTGGAAAAAAAGCCTGTTTGGATTTTATTTTGTTTTGTTTTGTTTGGTGGTATTAGGGATGGAACCCAGCGGCCTTCTACCTCCCAGCTACACTCCCAGACCTATTTTATATATTTTATTTGGAAACAGGGTCTCCTCTGCGTGATCCTCCTGTCTCAGCCTCCAAGCGTGCGGAAAAGATAGCCTTTTCAACAAATGGTGCTGGGGAAACTGGTTCTCCATATGTGGAAGAATGGAGTTAGACCCTGTTCTCTCACGCTGCACAACAGTCAGCTCAAGATGAATAAAAGACCTAGAAATTAGACCAGAGGCTTTGCAATTGCTATGGAAGGCACAGGGGACAGCTCTCCAACATACACACACTAGGAGAGGCTTCCTCAATAAGACCCCCAAAGCTCAGGAAATAAAAGGGAAAATTAGTAAGTGGGATGACATTAAGATTAAAAACTGCACAACAAAGGAAACGAGTATAAAGAGTGAACTTATTGAGTGAGAGAGAATTTTTGCCAGCTACTCCTGATACAGACTAATATCTAGAATATACCAAAAACTTAAAAAACTTAACTCTAAAAAAATGCCCAATAAAAATGGGCAATGAACTGAACAGACACTTCTCAAAAGAAAAAGTTCCAGTTAGAATGGCAGTCATCAAGAATACATGTAATAATACATGCTGGTGAGGATGTGGGAAAATAGCAGCTCTTACATACTGTTGGAGGGGTTGCAAATTAGACAGCCACTATGGAGTTCAATGTAGAGGTTCCTCAGAAAACTCGGAATGGAATCACCGTATGACCTAACTGCCATTCTTGTGTATCATTCAAAAGGAATTGAAGTCAGAATATTACAGTGATACACACCTATCCATAATTATAGCAGCACAACTCACAATAGCTAAATTGTGGAACCAGCCTTGGTATCCATCAATAGATGAGTAAGTCATAAAACTGTGAGATATACACACTATGGAATTTTACTCAGACATAAATAAGCACAAAATCATGTAATTTGCAGGAATATGGATGGAGCTAGACAATATTATGCTAAGTGAGATCAGCCAGTTTAAGAAAATGAAAGATCGTGTTTTCTCTCCTATGTAGAAACTAGAGAGAAATTGGGAAACAAAAGGGACTTAGGATAAATGAGAAAAATACCAGTGGAAGAGAGGAGGGAGATTTGTGGAGGGAGGTGAGGGGAAAAGAGATGTGATGAAGGAAACAGTTCCGATTGTGCTATGTACATGCATGCATGAATCTATCATTTCCACTCTCAATAGAGATGAGAAGAGAGAGGGGTGGGATCCAGAGGGGAGACAACCAAATGCTGTGTGCATGTATGTTTCTATCACTCTGAACCGTATGATGACATATAGCTGCAGTGCACCAGTAATAGTACATAAAGTAATTTCAATAGCATAGTACTTGAATATAGATGGAGTGTTCTAACCTTTCCTATCTTGAGTCTCTATATATTTCAAGGGATAATTGTCCTTAAAACATACAATATATTCATAGCTAAGATTTAGGCTTTAGGTTAGAAAGGACATTAGAATTTTCTTTTTCCTTCTCTGGTCTTACACTGAATTCCTACAATTATGATTCTTTTAAGTTGTTAGAGAAATTATACAGACATTCTTTAAAGGAATATCTAGAATAATCTTTAATGAAACCTTTTTTTTTTTTTTATGGTACTGAGGTTCCTGCAAGCCCTTCTACCTCCGGGCTACACTCCCAGACCTAATTTATACTTCTTTATTTTTGGAAACAGGGTCTCTTAAGCGAGTGAGGCTGGCTTCAAACCAGTGCGATCTTCCTGACTCTGCCTCCCAAGTGTGGGGATTAAGAGCTTGTGCCACCACGCCCAGCTGAAACTAAGTTTTAATTGAATTTAAAGAGAGGGTGTCCTTAATTAGAAGGTTTAAAACAAAATTAAAAAGGGTAAATGTATGAACCTCTGCATGAATTTTTGTCATTCAGTTATGTAGTATTGACTGTGAGTTTTATACTTTTATGAATGAATAAGAGTTCTTACTCTCAAGAACAAATATATTATTGTCATTTAAAACAAAACTTGAAAGCCAGGTGTGGTCGCACACACTTGTAATCCCAGCATTCAGGAGGCTGAGACCGGAGGAGGATAGTGGTTCACAGACAGCCTCAGCTACTTAGTGAGGCCCTTTGCAACTCAGTGAGACCCTGTTTCAAAATAAAGAATAAAAAAAGAGCTCAGAGTTAGAATGCCCTGGGGTTCCATCCTCAGTACTGCAAAACAACAACAACAATAACACTTGAAAAGTGTGGTGGTATACATCTCTAATCTGAGTACCTGGGAGACTGAGACAACAACACAAGTTCAAGGCCAGCCTCAACAACTTAGCAGGACCCTGTTTTAAATTTTAAAACACACTGGGCATGGTGGTGCATGCCTGTAATACTAGTGCTTGGGAGGCTGAGACAGAAGGATTGATGATTCATGGCCAGCCTCAGCAACTTACAAAGGCCCTCAGGTATAGCTCAGAGGGAGAGTGTCCCTGTGCTCAGTACCCAACACTACCAAATTAATTAATTAATTAATTGAATTAAAATATAAATGTATTTTTAAAAAGGGCTAGTAGTATAGCTCTGAGGTAGAATGCTCCTGGGTTATACATACATGCATACACATATACATACATACATATATACATACATACACACAGACTTGTTGTACTTAACCACTTATTGGTTTTAAGTAATGTTGAAGCTATGGGAATAGTGGAAAGGTCTAATAGATATGCACAGTACTTTTATTTGAGCAGAAAAAGTTAAGTACAAAAGTTCACAATGTTATATGCAGCTCCTCCCCCTTCTCCCCAGTCTTCTCATCTGACTCATCTGTGTCAGCTCCTGCTGCATTGGCCCTTTCCTGTTCTTCAAACTTACTAAGGTCATATCATCTGCCTAGAGCCTTCCCATTGCAGGATTGAAAGTTTCCTTTGCCTGGGTTTCTCTCTCCTTTGGAAGGGTGTGTGTGTGTGTGTGTGTGTGTGTGTGTGTGTGTATCAATATTTATTTGTAAATATGTATGTATATGTAAATTTTTGCTGAAATGTTACCATCTCAGTGGCTTTCCCCTGTACCCCTCACTTAAAAGTTCAATCCCCAGCTACCTCTGACCCCTAAACTTCTCTTCCTCCTTATCCTGGTTTACATTTTTGCTGTAGTTATCATCACCTTTCATCACACTATATAATCTACTCTTATGATAGTATTTTCTGTTATGGTTTCTGGGGATGAGGGTTACCATTGGGGGTGACTATTCCCAGGGACCCCTGGGAATAATTCCCCAATAAAACCACAAAAACAGAAAAAGATTAAAAAAAAAAAAACGCACGGGCTCTTGTCCTGAGCTAAGGATAAATACACATTAGTCCAGTTCTTGCTGAAGATTTAAAGGAGTTTATTAAAAAGATAGAAATATAGAAGATAGTTACATCCTCATGTTAGGGCTAACATGAGGGGGTGGTTTGAGCGAATTCACCAAAGATACAACACGTGGACCAGACCTTTTATACACATGACCTCCATCTTGCTCACGTAATTCTGACATAGTAAATGTCCCTGAAAGGTGCCTCCCCTTACTTTCCCGCCAACGTGTACTTTCCCCCCCCCATAGGTCTCTTTTCAGGAAGGTCATGGTTGAAGGTCAACCCCCTCCTCCCATCCTACCTAGATTATCCAGTTATGCTGTAAACCTGTCTTTAGGATGAGGATGAGGAAGTCCTAGTTCCCCTCTCCTATAGACTTGCTAATTACCTTTAGCTAGGTTAATTTACATTGGAATAGTTGCCTCCTTTTTTTTTTTTTTTTTTTTTTGGCAGAAACCAAGTCCTTTCACCAGTTTTTGAAATATAATAATCAGAGCTTTCGCAAATCTTCCTAGGCCATTTCCAATACTGGTTCATTTTCCTTTTTTCTTTTTTACTTCCACCAATAAAATGTAAATTGCATGAAGTCAGAGGTCTTTGTTCTCTCACAGACACGCCAGGCATGCAGGCATGAATATAGATGGAGTGATTGAACACCCTAGATGATCTGAGTTGAGATGAGAAAAGGAACACATGTTCTACCAGACTGTCGTCTGGAAGCTTTTACTCTGGGCTCAAATGCCTCCTGGGCTGCACACCCACTTCTGCCTCCCTTCACGCCTCCTGCTGTGCCCCACAGTCCTCCCCTGGGCTTCAGTGGCAAGTTTCCCTTCCCACCACCGTGGTAACCAGCTCCATTGAGTTCAGGCATGTGCTGTGCTGTCTACTTCTTTTCTATTATCCCCTGATTCTCTCTCCATACTAGAAAAGCAGTAAATAATTTTATTTCACATTACCTTAGTGTCAAAGTAGATCAATCTCATAGCGTTATGCTGCTGGAACTGCTTCCGGGCCCTGTTGGGCTCCCAAAGCTACTCCAGTGAGAGAGAGATATAGATGCCGGTTCTTGTTCTGAACTAGATATAGAAAACTCTAGTCCAAACTCTGCAAGCTTAAGACACATTATTATTATTACAAAGATGGAAAGATAGAATATGGATTAATAAAGCCCTATACCCGAGATAGTATAGGGGGGTGACTTGAAAACAAGTCACTGGAGTTCTAAATACAAAACAGTTTTTATAGATACATAGTCCCCCATCTTGCTCTACCAGGTAATTCTTTGTTCTAGGTGTAAATCTGCCCCTTGAATCCAAGTAGGCTCCTTTTGTTATGATTATAGGGATTTCTGGCTTGGCAAAAAAAAAAAGTTTCCTGCCTTACTGCAGCTGTAAGCTTAGGTTTCTGTGTTAGGACCAGAATGATTCCCAAGGTCAGGGGCCATTTGTATTTTCTCCTCTTTCACAGAGGTCAGTACCCTCTTTCTACACTCTGCATTCTCCTCCTGCACTCTTGGAGAATTCTTAGCTTTTTGCTAGATGCCATCTATTATGTAAACCTGTTTTAGAATGTGAAGGTCCTAGGTCCAGCTCCTCTATCCATTTGTTAATTACTTTTAGTGAGGATACTTTGCATTATAACAGCTACCTGAGTGCCTGGCAATAACCATGCCCTGACTGCTTTTCTTTTTACATTTTGAACCCCATTTTCAATAAACCAATTTTTGATACATTAATACCAAAACTATTTTTGAATACATTTTTAGGTGATTTCCCAATACGGGTATAATAGTGCTTTCACAGGCCTACCGCAGGGCTCAAGGTTTTTTCCCTCCTGTAGCAAAGATGCACCTAGGTCATGCAAGAGAATGTACCTCTTCCCCTCTCTTGTCAAAGCATACCAGAAACAGATTAGAAGCCTGTTCCCAGCCTTGCTGCTTTCTGCTTGAGAGTCTTTGCCCCAAATCTGTTTCCTCATCTGTGATAATGGAGAAAATGAGAAGACACCTTCTTAAAGGGTTTTTATGAAGGCTGAATAAATCAGTACTTCCCTTAGTACTTAGTGTATAGTTATTTTCTTTTTTTTCCGATTCTAGGAATTGAACCCTGGAAGGTTTTGTCTCAGAATTATACTCATAGCTTTTATTTTTGAAACAGGGGCTCATTAAGTAGCTGAGGCTGGCCTCAAACTTGTGATCTTCCTGTCTCTGTCTCCTAAATTCCTACTGGGATTATAGGCATGTGCCACCACACCTGGCTAGCTATCTTTCAATATGTCAAGAATCCTCTTTTCCAACTAGGAAGGGAACAGAATAAGTAGAGATGACATCCTCTTCTATTTATTTCCTTGTTTCATCTCAGAAAAGGAATGTCAAAAGACTAGCAAGCTGAAGAACACACAGCTGGAACCCTGAACTGGAGGACTCATATAGTTTGAACCCAGTTTTGGGAAAGTTGAAGATATAGGATTAGATAAGGAAAGCTGAGCAGACACATAAGTTCATGTACCCTATGAAAGCCAGCTTTGTACTTTGATGTGTTTAAGTTGCTTAGAAGGGCTTGATATATACTGGACAGGTAATTAGGATGTCTGATACTAATAAGTAAAGATAAATGTTTATCTCAACATTGTGGTATACCCAGAAAGAAAATAAGTGTAAATTGTAGACATTCATTAATCAGTATAAACATTCTCATGGTTTCTCTGTGTTTTAAAGTTATGAGTTTCTAGGCCATGATATTTTATATTATTTACTCAAATATGTAGTCTTTTATGAGTAAGATGATGGATAATAACCTTTTACTATACATATATAAATGTATCTTATACTATATACCTTAAAATAAATATGTAAAATAGATTAGGTCAGGCATTTTAGCCTATGTAGACACATGTAAGCTGCTTTAGAGAAGTAAGCTTTCTCTATATACATTATTTCTATGGGAAAATGTGTTTTAAGTTCCAAATGTTGAGTATATATATGTACATTTAGAAAGCAAATGACAGGTTTTACCAATTCTTTGGTTTGTAACACATGATTAGTTTTATAAAATGCTACATTGTTACTAAAGGATCTTCATGGTAATTTAAAAATAGTTTCAATAGCTCATTTAAATACTTTCTTTCACTTGGTCAACATCTTTCACCAAAGCATGTCTGCATTTCTTTTCTCTTTTCTTCATAATTTTGTGGCAGAAGAGAAAACAAAGAGCCTTTGTAGCAACAGATTTCACCTTTTAAAAGTAGAGGCATGTGAGCCCCTGCGGTCTTTCAGCACCTAACCTGTGCCATCTTCACATTTACCATCATTCCATGTCCCAACTAACTTTGTTTTCTAATGGGGGAGGCAGAGTTGCCCAGGAGGGGGTCTGCTATTAGACCAGTGCTGTCGACTTACTTGTCTAGACGGATGAAATGTCAGCTTTTTGTGTCTCCTGTTGGCAACTTGTGTCTTCCACCTGCACCAATTCTGATCTTTTCTGTTAGTTCCTTTTTTTAAATTTTGACAAGTATTGACTGACAAAACCATTTAGGTGAGAGAGTTGTCATTGCCCATACCTGTTGTTTTTCTTTTATCATGGTACAATGCTAATGTAGCTTTATTCATCAGATATTTGTGTTTCTTTAACATTTCATTCCACAGGCACTCCAGAAAGTCTGAAAGATCTAGCATCCAAAAACAGACTAGGAAAGGCACTGCCTCTGATTCAGAAAGGTAGGCTCGGTGTTGTGCTGTGCAGCCGTCTCCTGTCTCACTAACAAATCCAAGGTTGCCCCGTTCTCATTTTTCATTATCGGTTCTGAAGTACAGACTCTGATGTTGAAAGAATTTTATGGAAATGAATCTACCCCTATGTAGGAATAGTCTTATTAAAGAAATAAGAGAAAGGGTATTTTTGAAGGCAGCCCTTAAGTCTTTGGGTAAAAAAAACCAACAATGTGTGTTTCTCTTCCTGATCATTTTTATTACTAATGAGGATTAAATGTATACTCATAAACATACTAGGACTTTAATATCTATTTCTGAGATCATATTAAGTGTTTCCAATGAGTATAATTCTTGGAGTATGCAAATAGGCATAATTTTGAGTATCTCTTTTTAATTTGAATAATGCTATCTTTTAAATTTTTTCTTTTCTACAGAGGGATAATTGAAGATTCTTCTTGTGTTTTATAACTAAAAATATATGCTGAGTTGATGTAAAAATTATAAGGGATTATTGAAAAATTATAAGGAATTTTGTTTACAATTACACAGTTTTTGAGTATTATTAGATGTAATATATTGACAGTTTTTTTGACAGAGCTGCAAACACTTAGAAAGCCCAAATAACACTTATACATTGTTTTTCATCTTTATAACTGTTGAGAACATGTATGAAGATCCGTATGTAAGTGAATGAGTGCTTTTATATGTCATGTGTTTAGAGAGGTATACACAGGTAGAGTGAAAACACAGACATGACTAGGTAACAGTGAAATTCTTAGCAGTTTTATAAGCAGATAGCACTTGAACTAAATTCAGATAGACAATAATAAATGCAAAGAGTAGCATATTCCCTGAGAGGAAACAATGTGAGAGAAAAAAACTGACTTGAAATATCTCCCAGAGTTTGGGGGAACTATACCAGTTTTGAAATGGAAAATAGCATTCAGGAAATGAGGAAAGGCGCTGAAAATAAAATTGGAACCATTGAAAGAGGTTCAGTGATTGACAGGACAGTGCATTGTTAATGATCTGCTAGATCTCATCTTCTTTATGAGCCATTGATGAGCTTTAAATGTAAGAGATGGAAATTAGTTTTGAGTTCTGAAATCTTAGATCACTTTGACAATATTTTGAAGGTGGAGTGAAAGATCCAAGTGTAGATGCAAGACACCAGCTGGCAATCACAGCAGGCTTTGCTGAGATGCAATCTGTAGAATTCAGTGATGCATTCAGCCAGCAGATGTATGCCAAGCTATGTGCTGAGGTTAAGGAACTAGACCACTACTTGAAATCTGAAAAATGAGTAGGTATGGAGCACATCATGGGATATGAGTAAAAAGGAGATGAAGTTTAGTCCTGGATAATGGCCCATGGAGAGATTGACTATTTAGAGAACTTACTTTGCAATGAAATAAGAACTAGGAACTTCAAAAATAGTGTTGAATCGAAAAAGGAATTGGACGTTGAAGGAAATGGGAGTTCTGGCAGAGGCAGATAGCCTGTAATGAAGCAATACCAACTATGTTTCTCTTTTCACATTTTCTAGTTTTAACTCAGCTAACAAAAACAGAACACTCTAACCTTTTATATTATAGGATTTTTATTATAAAGCTCTTTATTGATTTTTAATAGAGTATAAGTTGCATGCCTAGTTTTTTAGGTGATATAACTAGTCACAAAAGAATTGACCTGGATTTTCTAGTTTATTAGCTCTCATTTCTCCAAAAGTACATAGTTGACATCTACCTACAGATGAGGTAGGGGTCCAAACCCAGGGTCTCATACGTGCGAGGCAAGCACTCTACCACTTGGCTAAAATCCAAGCCTGAACATTGATTCTTGAGTTTGGGGAGTTAACAGTTTCCCAAAAGAATGATACCACCCATTTATGCATTGGCCAGTGAAATGGTCATGGCCTTTGGTTGGACTTAGCAGACTTGCTCTCATGAAGAATCACCATGTAAGAACCTATTTGGAAAGATATAAAGACCAGTTGTAGAGAAAGCAGGCAGATCTGATTACTGTGTTCTGTGCTTAGCCATTTAAAGCAATGCTTCACATTCTCTTGGGAAGTACCTTAATTCAAGTTTAGCTTTTCACCTTCATTTGAAAACTCTGAGAACTTTTGGCATCATTTTTTCATTCCATTCTACTGAATTTCTTTCTTGTGGAACACATAGAGCCTAACTATGGGTTGCTTTTTTTAGACCACTATTTAAAATTGCTTATATGTGCACTTAATATTGCACTATTAGTATTGGGAAAAGCCTGTGCAGGCCTGTGAGGAGTGATAGCAGGAAGAACCAGTTTGAAGATTTGACCTTAAATATCACATGCATGTCCATCCTTTAGTCTGAGGTGATGAATGTGAGCATGGATTGAACTAGTAGTAGATATTTAGCATTTAAAGATGATGAGCCGGTGTGGTGGCGCATGCTTGTAATCCCAGCATTCGAAAGGCGGAGACCGGAGGATCGATCGCAATTCAGACAGCCTCAGCTACTTAGCGAGGCCCTTCACAACTCAGTGAGACCCTGTTTCAAAAACAAAAAGGACTAAAAAATGGAGCTGGGGGTGTAGTTCGGAGGTAGAATGCCTCTGGGTTGCAGCCCCAGTACCACAAAATAAATAAATAAATAAACAAACAAATAAATAAATAAATAAATAAAGATGATGAGCTAGAGTGTGTATACATATGTCAGCATGGGTTTTCATTAGATGCCATTTTTAACTTATTTTGACTACAGACTGTCAGAACACAATTTTTTTCAAGTCCTATCAAGTTATTTGAAACTTGGACATATATTTATCATTTATAATTAACGATGAATATATTTTGAGATGTGAATTACTATATTTCATCTCATAATATAGAAATAAATCTTATCTCACCAGGAGAATAGAGAGCAGGTGTTGGGGTATGACAGACTTGGATTCTATCTCAACCACACTTTATCACTTGGTCTTTTTGCAAGTCACTAGGAATCTCAGTTTTTTTCTTGTGTAAAATAGTAATAATCACAGTTCTCAGACTGTGAGGATACAAAAACGTGCCAGTAGATAAACATGCATAAATACGCACGCAGGTATGCATGCCTACACACACACATACTCTCTCTCTCCCCCCAGTCCATCGCTCCCTCCCTCTCTCTCTCCCCCACCTCTTTCTCTCAGTGCCTGACATACATTGATGCCATATTGGTGATCAGTGACGAATAGTTCTTATCATTTTGCTTATCCTTTACTCATCCCCTGCCCCATTTTCTAACATTACTACCCTAAATCTCTCTCATTCTTTTTACAACCTTACATTCTTATCATATCTCATCTCATTGAAAAGATCAAGGCTCAACAGCTTGGTTCCTCTCTTTTATACTCCAGTAGCCTAGAATTTCTCTCTTTTCCTTTTGCCTAAAACAAACCATACTGGGTTCCATTGTCTTCCTGTTGCAAAACCTTGCTCATCTCTCTTCCACTTCTGCACTTTCTTTCTCCCCATTTTCCCTTCTTATAATTCTGTTGGATGCCATGTTCCCCTCTGTCTCTCTCTGAGGTGAAGGGGTTTTCTGTGCTCCAGTGGTCTGTGCTCCCATGCTTGTTACAGATTGGCTAGTGGAAGGAGCAGGTTCATTACTTAGGAACTTTAAGTTCATGTCAAAGAAAAAACTGATCTTTTGCTAAGTAATTAACCTCAAACACTCCAGGCTGGCTTCAGGCCCTGCAGGTTTCCCTGTGGATCAACAAATAGAACACCAAGCTATACTTTATGGAGCTGTATACTATTTACACAGGAATCCATGCGTTTGCCCCTGAAATTATTTTGGTACGTTTGCCGTCTAGTTTGATGCCACATAAAGATCACCTAAATCATTCACATCTTAGGTTGTACTCAAGCTATTCTTATAAATTGTATTAAGAAATTTAGATTACTTATTAATTAAATTACTTATAAATTAATAGAATGAAGCAAGATTTTAGTGAAATTGTGATATCCATGAAATTTCTCAGTACAAAGTTGCAAACAAATTGGTTGAATTTTTAAACCATATTAAGAAGAATGTATATATATATATTTTTTTTTGGTGGTACTGGGGTTCCTGAAAGCCCTTCTACCTCCGGGCTACACTCCCAGACCTATTTTTACATTTTTTAAATTGGAAACAGGGTCTCCTAAGCCAGCGCGCGCGGCTAGCTTCGAACCTGCGTGATCCTCCTGTCTCTGCCTCCCAAGCGCGGGGATTACAAGCGTGCGCCACCATGCCCGGCGAGAATGTATATTTTTGAATAGAGTTTCTTGGAGTTTATTCTCATGATAGTAGCTTTTAGAGTAGTAGGGCCAGGCGTGGTAGTGCACTCTTGTAATGCTAGTACCTAGAAGGCTGAGACAGGAGAATCATGATGTGCAGCCAGCCTCTGCTATTTAGTAAGGCATTGGACAACTAAGTGAGACTTTGTTTCAAAATAAAGAATAAAATATAGGACTGGGGATATAGTTCTGAGATAGAATGCCCCTGGGTTTCATCCCCAATATTGCAAAAAAGAAAAAAAAAGTAGTAGATAAAATTCAGTCTTGAGCCGGGCATGGTGGCCCACGCTTGTAATCCCAGCATTTGGGAGGCTTAGACCTGAGGATTGTGGTTCGCGGACAGCCTCAGCTACTTTGTGAGGCCCTCCGCAACTCAGTGAGACCCTGTTTCAAAATAAAGAGTAAAAAATTGGATAGGGGGTGTAATTCAGAGGTCAAAATGCCTCTGGGTTCCATTCCCAGACTCACACACACACAAAAAAAAATTCAGTCTTAGTTGTTGGAAAGAATTTTGTCATGTAATCCTTATTTTAATCAAGTTTGTACAATTGACTTAATGAGAAACTCCATTCAGAATAAATAAATGAACAGTTTTACTATGTAGAATACTATTCATTCCTTCTTATTTTGATTTGAAAAGGGGTGGTGGTCCAGATTTCAGCATATAAAATGGGCTGATAAAGCATCAGTCTGTAACACAAGAGGATAAATGCACCAAGCTATACCTTTTTTTGTTCGCTACAGCCTAACATTTTTCCATTATTTTGCAATGGAAAGACACCCTAAATCAAAGTCAATGTATCTGTGAAAGTTATTTTATTAAAAGATTATCCATCTACAAAGCTGGGCGTGGTGGCACGCGCTTGTAATCCCAGCATTTGGGAGGCTGAGACAGAAGGATCATGGTTCATGAACAGCCTTAGCTACTTAGTGAGGCTCGTTGCAACTCAGTGAGACCCTGTTTCAAAATAAAGAATAAAAAAATAGGGCTGGGGTGTAGCTCAGAGGTAGAATGACCCTGGGTTTCACCCCAAGTACCACAAAGAAAAGATTATCCATCTCTATACAAATTGAATAAAGCACTCATTAATATACTTTTGGTCATCAGAATATATTCTTTATCTCATACATTTAGTAAATGAGTTTTACAACATTGTTTTGAAGGGATGAGATATTATTTTATTCCTTCTGTCAAGATAACATATATCAGGTATTTAATCATGTATTTTAATAATATAGTAGGTATTTAATTATGTATTTTACTTAGAATATATACTGAAAAGGCAAAACCGTGAACTGGTTTAAAATAAATAAATAAATAAATATATATATATATATATATATATATACACACACACAAACACACACACACATACATGTACACATACACACATATTCAGTTTTTAATTCTTAATCCTTCTTTCAGAAATTGGCTCCACAGTCATTTTCAACATCATGTGAAGATAACTGTCATATTTACAAATATCTTTTTAGGTACTTTTATACTTGAGAGAACATGTCTTGTCTATATACCAGCCATTTGCCCTTAATCAGTTGTATAAATTAATGAAACCATCTCTTATTATTTTATTTGTATTTTTTAGTCTGCTTAAATTAACCTCATGAAGCCTCCTCCTTTTTCTATATCTATTTACCATAGACTTGCTTATTACAAAGTAAAATTATACATGTAAAAATACGCAGATTTCTACAGTGCAGCATATCTTCTTGAAGGCAAGTACTTGAAGTATCCCTGTATTCATCCTCCTCATTATCCTCCTTCATTCAATCAGCATATCATTACTGAGCTCCTGATCGCTGTGCAGCTATGTTTTAGGCACTGGAGATAAAGCCCAGTCCAAAAAGGAAAGAAGCAAGCAAGCAAGCAAGCTTGCTTCTGCTTCGTGGAGCTTATAAGAGGTTTATTGCAATAGTGCAACCTAGACTTATTCTTTCAAAACACATATGGCATTCACATTCGCAATAATAATCTCAGTTTGGTTGAATTGATTTCATTAACTGTGTGATAGATTTTCTCTGGTTCTTTAAAATTCACTGTCTTGTCAAAGTAACCAGGTTTTTCTTGGACAGATGTGTTGGAATAAAGTTAACGTGAATCTGTTGACTGAAGATCTTTTTTGGCCCTAATGTTTTAGGGTCTTCCCACCATGTCTTTCTAGAAGGGGACACGCAGCCCCCAGAGCGACTGATCAGCCAGTCATTAGGGGAAAGCATCCTGCTCGCTCCAGGTCGAGCGAGCACTCTAGTGTCAGAACCCTGTGTTCTATGCACCACCTTGCCCCTGGAGGGTCGGCGCCACCTTCTCCGCTTCTGACAAGGTTGCTATTCAATGTCAGCCCAGCATTCATGTCCTGCCTCTGGGTGTTGGTGTGGTGTTGTACCTTCCTGAGCACTCGAAGCTTTCACTCATTCTGACACCATGAGTTTTAAACCTTTCTTTGTGGCACTTAAACCTCTCCCGCATCCTCTGACTTGCATCTATTTTCACTGTGCTGGTGGTATCCTACAGTGCTGCCAATTAGCCATCATCAGAAACTATATCCAGTTGTGTTATGTTGTTTCATCTGTTTGTGGCATATTCATATATAATTTATCAACTATGTAAAATCTTTAATGATAAACTACTCAGAATTAAATATGTATCTGCTTTAAAAAGTGTAAGAGGAAGTAAGAAGTAAGTTTTTGCATGTGTCAGTAAAATCTTAGAGTGTTTTTAAAGTTCTTCCATTTTAAAAAAAATGTGTGAATGCCAGCAAAGAGCCTAATTCTGGGCAGCAGTAACGTATTGGCATGCCTCTCGGATTCTTACGTGTAATTTCAGTCCTCATATCAGTGTATGTCTATAGCACGTGTTCAGGGTTACTTTAAATACCTTTTAAGGTTTTCCTACTTAAAAATAAAGAACAAGCGAGTGGTAGTTTATAAAAGTGTCTGCAACTAGAATTATTATGAGTTAAAAGTAATTCTTGAGTATATATCAATTTAATAGCAACAATTTAGGTAACAGCCTCTCCTAACTACTTTTCTGTATATTAAGATTCAGAGGCTGTCAGTAAATATGTTTGGCTCAATGCTACCTATAAAGAATAACTTGCCCAGAAAGCACAACTTTATAGAAAGTTAATAAAAAAGTGAGTCAGATTCAGCTCAGTTCAGGAGTTTATTATATAGAAATGTGTGTGATAGACATTTATCTGTTTCCTTTGGTATTATCTTTTGTATACATGTCATAAAAAGTATTTGACTTTGCTGCCAATCACTCAGTTAGAGGTTTTATACCTGTTTTAATAGTACTTGGAAGAAGGAAAATATTTTTGTCTGGTCCTTTTGGAATTTCACCCCTCTCTTTGTTTTTTGCCTGCAGAATGCACCGACAAGGAAGTCCAACCCAGTCTCCTCCAGCAGAGACATCTTTCAGCAGTCGCAGGGGAAGACAGCTCCCTCAGGTGCCAGTGAGAAGCAGCAGTATAGAACAAGGTATCCCATCAGGAGAGCTCATTGTCCAAAAGTCTCGGATTTGAGAACCTCCTCTTTTTATACTCCTTCCTATTAAATGAATAGTATTTTGGTTATATGTGTGTCTTGAATCCTAAGATATTAACTGGGAATTTTATTCCTAATACCAAGTTATAGTGTCTCATGGCCTTTGTTCATTTTTTGTTGAGTGAATGAATGGATTTTAGATAGCCATTTGACAAAATAAGCAGAGGACACACACTGTTTTCAAAGATAGAAGTTTAAAAACCTTAGTACACTATAGTATTTTATGGGTTAAAATAAGACATACCTAATTTTTAAAACATGCTTTAAATACAATCATTTTAATGCTTTCCTAGTATTTTATCATAATTTAATTCACAATATTTCATATTTTATATAAGTTTGAAGATGAAAAACTGCTGAGCTCTATTGCCTAGAGATTATCTTATTTTAATTATCTATGCATTTTTGTATTTTCCTAAAAAGAGAAAAAACAGAGAGAGAGAGAGAGAGAGAGAGAGAGAGAGAGAGAGGGAGGTGATGTGTGTAGCTCATGTGTATGGGTGTGTGTGTATGACAGGGTAGGGAGACTTACTGTGACTGGAAAGTAGAAACTAATTCCAAACTATCTGAGCTAGATGATTTATATGGTGGGTTAAAATAGTACAAATAGTACCTCCCATGCGGTCCACTTCTCAGTAGGTGAAATGATTTGTTATCACCATGTTGTCATCTATTCTTATAAAAAACTTTCAAAGAATTTACTGAAATCATATATATTTGGGTTGTGGCATAAATGCAGTGGACTAATATTTAAAACGCTCATAAAAATCTTTGTTCTTATGAAACAACTGGTAGGTTAATGTTCTGAATATTTTTTTCAACAGTGTTGTTTGGTGGTGAAGTAGAAAGAACTTGCATTTCACTCTATACTGATGGTGGTTATTAAATTTTTTCTCACTTAATTGAAGTGCTTAGTGTATCACAGAAATGCTAAAGATCTGTGAGGATAAATGTATTCTTTCAATGACATATGTACATAATTTGTCATGCGAAATACTTGATTATAGAAAAATTAGTCTAATTTTTAAGAGGTACCAATTTATTAATAGAGTAATACTGGTGTAATAAACTCCCAATTTGTATATTTTAAATCATACTTTATTGTTCATACATCATGCGTTAGTGTTTTGGCTTGCTATAAAGGTATCCATTTAGTTAATTTGGAAAATATACTTTATGAAATTCTGACTTTCTTTTCTAAAGTAGCAGTTACATGTTTAACAAGCTTCTCTCTTCTGGGGACATTTTCAGACTATTATTCATAATTAATGTTCTTAGCAATATAATTAACAATAACCCAGATGAAATTATTTAAATGTTCTAAAAATAAAAGCTGGTGATTATTTACATTATTTTTTTTCATGAACTCCGGTTGCACAACTGAAAGAAGGAGACATTTTGGTCTTTAGATACAAACTCAGTTTTGCTGATCATATCAACAGCCAGAAAGTCGTGCACTCCTAAAATTCTTTGCATTTCCTCTGCTTGCTAGTAAAACACTCTCTGGGTCCAAAAGCATATGTGGGTACTACCTATAATTCTCACATGGTGATACCATAGTGACTTATATATAGAAATAAAAATATAGAAATTAGTAATTCTATAGAATGTTTCTGCAAAATCAGTTGGACTAGTATGTTGGGTTTTGGTTTTTAAAGCTCATGTTTTACTGTTAATATTAATGTTACTGTTGATGATATTCATATTTATGGCTGCCTTTCAGAGAAATTGTCAATTTGTAAGGAATGAATTGAAGTGGGAATAAGGGGATGACTTGAGAATGGCATTGATGGAGTTATTTTGATATTCAATATCACAAATATATCAGTAAACACTTTTGGTCATTTGAGCTTCCTGAAGTATGTGATCGTAAGAGTCCTATAGACAAGGCTTTTTAAAAATTTTGCTATAGGCATGCATATCTAAGAGATCTTCTTCTGTATATAATATAGACCTGATGATACTTTGGGGACTTCTGATATATGATGATAGTGTCTGCCATCATCTTATTATAGATCTGCTTCAAACCAAACAGCTCACTTGACAGCTATTCTTGTCCCCAAACATGTTTTCAAATGTAATTTTCCAATTTGGAGGTAGATAAGATTTAGCACATTTAAGATAGACTTCAGTGTTGTTAAGACTACAGAATTATGTCATTTGTTTTCTTTTGCTATTATGTATGAAACTTTAGTTCTATCTCCTGTAAAAAAAAAAATGACACTGACTGCAATTTATTAGCAATTGATTAAGCCTCTACTGTACTTTATTTTCCTCTGGTTTTTTTGTTTTTTAAACTTTTCACAAATGGTGATTTTCTAGTTTTTTAAAAATTGAATTGATAAACAGCTTATTGTTAAGAATAAATATTTCAAATGTTTTATATTCCTGGATACAACTTCTTTATAAACTTACAAGTAATCTTACTTAAACAGTTTTTGCACAGAGTTATCTACATTATTGTTTTTAGGATATATGCTAAGACAATTTGATTGACTAAATATATGCTCTTCTTTATAAATGAGATTTACTATAGTGTCTTTGTACCATAAAACCCAATATCTCTTCTTTTAAAGACTAACATAGCATTTAAAAAGATATGTTTACTTAATTTTTTGAAAAAGTGTTTTAAAGTTTCTTTTAAAAATTAAGAATGTTAGCCTGTTTGCTACACAAAATCTGATTATGTTAAGGTAGATTGAGGGGGAAACCAAAGAGATGCTTACAACACAGATTTTGAGATACTATACTTGGAAAAGTAGTCAATAATTGAGGTAACTCCAATAGTACATGGAAATTGAAAGGAGAGACTTCTGTGAAATGTCTTCAGTTGTCATCCAACATTGCATTCCAATGTCCTGAGAATACAGTGTATTCCCATGTAGAGTGAGGCTGAAGACAACATAATTGATTGTGTAATAATGTTTGGTTTTCTCTTTGAGCTTGGTGGTACAAACCTATAGTCCCAGCAACTTGGGAAATTGATGCAGGAAGATTGCTTGCACTCAGGAGTTTGAGGCCATTCTGAGAAGTATTATTTTCTGAAACCAACCAAGTGGTTTTTGTGTGTGTGTGTGCGCGTGCAAATGGATGTCCTTTAAAGAAGTAGTTACAGAGAAATCATAACTGAGTGTGCCAGTTTTATATGATCCATTATTATTTCTACTACTTAAAATTTTTTAAATATTCTACTCCCTAAATATCTAGATAGGATATTCTTTCTTGATAAATAGTATACCAACAAGGAGGCAGATAAAACGGTTTCTGAAATATTGAAGAAATATAATCTCTAAAATCAAAGTCATTCCATTTTAGAATACTTTAATATAATTAATTTGAGAAACAAGAAAGGCTTATTTAAATTAGAATAATTTTTCATGTAAAAAAATACTACAGAATAGCTTCCACAGTGCAAATAAAATGTATACTTAGTAAAAAAAATTGAATTAATTTTTATCATGTTAAATGACATCATTTTAGATAAAAATTATTATGAATATCAAGAGTGCTTTTAAATGCATTTGTAATAAAATTCACAATGGGTTAAAGTTAATGTGTCATAGTAAAGTTGGTGCTAAAATATATGATTTTTAAAGGGTAAGAAAAAATACTATGAACTGTGCCAAATATCCCAATGTTTATGCTTTATTTTAAATCTTTAAATTGCTGTATTCATTTTCCTTTGATTAATTTTCATGCCACATTTGACTCCTCATAGTTTGTCGTTGAGGCTTATCATGCCACATTGTGTGTTGTGCATGTTTACCATTCACCATTGTGTTAACTCACATTTCCATGTCTAACTATGAATTTGCTGATTTCTTCCTTTTTTTCCATCATTATGTGCATTTAATTCATTGAAGAACAAGAAAAACATAACTCTTCCACAAAAGGTAAATATTAATGTACCTTCTTAACCATTTCATCTTACTTTTCTTTTATAATATATAAGGATTATATAATTGTATTTATTGGAATGATGAGCAAAATTATTTAATAGGTAGCATTCCCCTGAAATGATTGTGTAGGATACTTGATATTCTTTATTATATATACATATATATATACACACATGTATATAGTTCATATCAAAGAGAAAATCATTAGTGCTAAAAATGGGTTTGCTTCAAAATTTGTTTAATCACACTCACAAATCTAAAGCAATTTTCTATAGAAAATAGTAATTTATAATACTGTATATTGACACTATTTTATACAGTAAGATATATAACACATTATTTATTTGTTTCTGTTGGTTCATTCTCCCCTCCTTTCATAGATAAAGAATTTAACTTTTACTTTCAGTTCAGGGCAGTATCTGCTGCAAAGAGCAGAAAATCCCTTAATTTTACCTTCCAGATAGCAGTAACCTTAGTGAATGCTCTAAACCCTCTCATCTGTGCATCTGGAAAGCAGCTGCCAAGTATGACTACTCTTGTCCCTGATAATTGTTATGTTATTCCTTAATTCTTTCTTGCTAAGATACATAGGAAAGTAAATCATTCCATCTGCTACATTCCGACACTCCTGGCCTATTCTTATTGTCTCTGGGATCACATCTTATTTCTGGCATTTGCCCTGGAGCTGTGTGTAGGTTGCAGGCCTCACCCAAGTCTTATGTACTGCTCACATCATTCAGTGCCATGGTTGGCCTGATAATTAAATATTTGAATATGAGTTTCAGCTTAATGTAATGTTATTAAAAGTCTTATAATACTCAATAGTTTAATAAAAGTACATACACTCACTCAGTATTTGAAAGCATATTGAGTTAATTTGCTGCCTATAACCGTCAAAGCTAGTACTGAGAATAGCATCACCTCTATTTTATGAACGTGAAAACAAATTCATTAGCGCTGGCTGTGGTGGCGCATGCTTTTCCTCCCTGTGCTTGGGAGGTGGAGACAGGAGGATCACGCCAGCTGCGCTGGCTTAAGAGACCCTGTTTCCAAATAAAAAAGTATAAAATAGGTCTGGGAGTGTACCCCGATGGTAGAAGGGCTTCCAGGAACCCCAGTACCACACACACAAAAAAAAACAAGTTCATTGATTTTAAGCTATTTTCCCATTCACACTACTGATCTGTAGTAGACTACAATGGAGGTCTTTTATTTTTACCTCAATTACACATTGATGACTATCTTAATAAGCATAAATTCCAAATAAAGTATCTTGAATTTCTAGTATGAGTATGTGTTATGTATATCAGTATTACAAAGAGGAAATTGGAGATAATAGTCAATTAATTACTTCACTCTGAATTCATACAAATATACTTATATTTATATACATGTACATAATATATACATATTATACATAATACATATACAGACATATATATTCTAGCAAGGTATCTGACATACTAGGCAATAAATAGACATTGGTAAAAGAAAATGTTATTCAGTGAGATCAAGATGTTTAATCCTTAAATTTTATGGCCATTCCAAATTTTTAATTCAAGTATCATACACAATTTCATATTTTGTAGTATACAAATGGCCAAAATATTTGTTCTTAAATTTGGAAGACTGTAGCTAGAATTTTAGCATGATGAAAGCCTTAGAATTTTATATGGAAATGGGTATTGACTAATTCATTTATTCAAAAGAAAAAAATGACAATATTTATTCAAAGTTCTTCCATATATAATTGTTATTGGCCAAAAGCTATAGTTAATTAAAACAAAAATCTATAAAAATAAAATCTATAAAATAAAAAGCTTACTGCAATATGTGTATTTGTGACCTAGCTATCGAGCATAGCAAATTGTTACATCCTTAAATTAAGGTCAGTATGCTCTGGCTGAGAGGTGGTGTCACCATGCCAGACAGGATATAGAACTGCCTTATGCAGCAGGCCACATGACTAGAAAAAACACAAAAAGACACATACAGAATGCATCTAGGGAGACCCAGAGCAGAGAAGGCTGCACCCTCCCTCGGGGATTTAAAATGGCACAGGTCAGCCACCAAGAGTGGCAGAAAGGGTAGAACAAGTTCAAAAATCTCTTTAAAGCCAAATTTTAGGCTAAGATACCTAAAAGAACGTAAAGCTCACAGAATAGAAGTCCCTCTTTTCTAGCATCTACCATATTCGAGAATTCACGTTCTCGTGATCACTTTCATCCTCCAAAAATGAGGACTGGAACCTGCCATTCTTAGCCGACCAGAACGACAGTCAGGGCTGGTCTTTGCTGAATGGCAGAACACCTGTTAGACAGTCACTGGTCTCAGTGTGCCTGGACTGAGAATTTTCCTGAGGTAGTGCTAAAGACCAGGGCACTACCAGGCAAACTGGGATGGTTTATCACCTTAACTACAGAGAATTAGTCTATTGATTTTCCAGCATATGTGTGTAGGGTTTATAAAGGGAAGTAGAAAATACTACATATAAAATGGTAGATAAAATTTACTGAGCTAATGATGCAAATGATGGCTAAGTGACATATTTATCTCATTATGTTTTCACAATAACTGGAAACATAGCAATATCCTCCTTTTCTGAGAAACCTAAAGCTTCAAAAGATTAAAGACTTGGCCCTCAACCAGTCATTCATTTGGTAAGTGATGGGATAGAGAACTAGATATTAAGCCATCCTCCAAAGACCTCGTTCTTTGGTATACAGGCTCTCCAACAGTCAAAACAGCATTAGCTGAGAACCTACTGTGCATACGTTTTGACATAATTGTGACAACACGTTTTACAGAAATAAAGTAATAGAGATTAAGTGGTATTCTTAAGGTAACAGAATCCTTATTGAGAAAGAACCAGATCTGGATTCCATAGCCCATGTTCTAGCCCTGAGGCATGTTTCTGTAATGCCCCCCAACATGAGGACCTTGGAGAAGCCAACTTAGTTTTCTTACCTTCCCCTGAAGGCCCCAATTTTTCACCACTCAGCTAAATCCGTACCTGGATTACACTTCCAATTACCATGCAACTTAGAAAACAAATCCAGTGTACCTGAACAAATAACACACCCTTGGACTTGAAAAGTTAACTAAGGAGCTATAAATGTTCATGCAACTTCATTTGCCTTTAACACCTTCTTTTATGTTGCAAGCTGAGAGACCATATCATGGTAGGCTTTACAGACTGCTTTTAGACCTCTTTTAAATTATTCGTTTTAAAAGTAAGCCAATTTCTCCCTCTCTGCTACATTTCTTGGACAGTTTTAAAGAGCCCATGAATGTAGTTTGGGGGCATCGAAATAATGATTTAAGAAGATCAAAACTGAACCAGAAATTAAATGACTTCAAGGTGAGAAAAATGTTATTGTCATAATAAAGTTCTAATTTATATGCCTTTAGAAAGTATTTCTTAAGTGCATTAACCTTTTGGCTTTTGGAAGCAATTTTGAATCATAACAAGATATCACAATTTCTTTCTACAAATGTGAATTTCCTTTGTTATAAATTGTGTGTAATATGCACATGAATAGTGAAAGGCAATTAGAATTCAAATAGTTAAATTATTTCAACAGGAATGAAGAATAAATGGCTTTATGCTGCTTTTTGTTTTCTGTCCCGCAAGTAAAGTATGCAATAATTAGTGTAAACAGATCATAGGAGCTATTAGGGATTGTTGCTGGTAAAGTGTTAAGTACTAGGTTGATATAATACATGCTCAACAAATTACCTGTAATTTTCTATTTTAAATGTTGGCCCAACATTTAATTAATATGAAAACATTGATTTTATTAATTATTATGTGGTTATTCTATTAGTAGTATTTGAACACTTTATTATAATAGCATAAGATGGTGATGAAACATATTTTATCCTTTACTTTGGTTAAATAAGTAAACTGATTTGTATGCTGTCCAGAGTCAACATTATCTTAACTATCTTCATGTAGTACCAAAGGATTTCAATTTTATTTACATTTTATTATTATTTTTATTAGGTTGCGTATGGGGCCAGGTGAATCATTTCCTGTAGGTCAAGATTTCACAGGGGCTGAGAATATGGTTCTGGGCTAGGGCTAGGGTGCTTGTTTATCATGCACGATGCTCTGAGTTTCATTTCCCACATGCAGGAAAAAGAAAAGGATTTTGAAAGTGCCAGTTTCTTAATCTTTAAGGCATTTGTTTGAACATCAATCATAAATATTGATGAAAAATTATTTAAGCTGTACTACTTAGAGGTCCATTAGTAAAAGTTCCTAATTTACCCAGACATATATATGTGTGATGTATGTATTTTTGTCACAAACCCATAACTTCAGAGATACTACTTTAGCCTTCTCTTTAAGCTTTGGGGACCTATGGGTGAAAGAGCCCTAATTGAACAAATCAGAAGTTAGGACTTTGATCTTCTTTTCCCATTCTGCCAATTCAGATGCGTTTATTTGTGATAGAAGCATAAGCTTTAAAGTTTCCAGAATTTAACACATAACAACCAATCCTCAGTTTACAAGATATGTCCATTTGAGGGAGTACATTGTTTTTCCTTTCTTCCTGAGCTTTGTGGGGAAAGTGGAGAGGAACACAGAGAGGTTATGCAGGTGGCTAACTGGACAGCTCTTTGCATTTGCCTTTAACATTGTATATGCCTCCAATATTGTAAAGTTTGGGAAGAAGCGATCAGATATTGAAGCTGAGCTAGCTATAATGATACACAGCTATAATAACCTTAATACTAGGGAGGTTAAGACAGGATGGCAGGTGCTATGCAACTCTCAGCAACTTAACAAAACTGTTTCAAAATAAAAAATAAAAAGGACTGGGGTGGGTATTAGAATGCCTCTGGGTTCAATCCCCAGGACCAAAAAAAAAAAAAAAAGTTGAATTTAGCACAGTTATGTCACATTAAGGTTTCAAGATATATTTAATTGCTGCTTATGCTATTAATATAATAAAAAGTGGCCGGGCGTGGCGGCACACCCTTGTAATCCCAGCCCTTGGGAGGCTGAGACAGGGGGATCACACATGTTTGAAGCCAGCCTCAGATACTTAGTGAGGCGCTCAGCAACTTAGTGAGACCCTGTTTCCAAATAAAGTATAAAATAGGTCTGAGAGTATAGCCCAGAGGTAGAAATCCTCTGAGTTCTACCCCCAGTACCACCAAAATAATAATAATAATAATAATAATAATAATAATAATAATAATAATAATAAGTTAATAAGTGATGGATAAACATATTAGATGGGTAAACAACAAGAGCTCTCACTGGCGGTTTTGTTCTTCTCCAGAGAAACCTAACCACGCAGGCCGCTCTTTGTCAAGATTGCATGAGGAAGAGTTCCTCTGAAAGAAGGCAGTGCTACTTCTCAAAGCCTATATATGTTTTCATAAAGCTATTGAACCCCAGATAACACAAAAGGGCAAGGAAAATGACAGGTCCTTTCATCAGGAGCCTAACTTTTATCTGCTTAGGGATAGCGTTTTCAGTGTTATTTGGGGGGCTTCACTGTTGATAATTCAGTGGGAATAAGCATGCTAAAACAAGACACTTTCTTGTGGTTTGGGCAGCAGTGAGATTTGAGCATTACACATGTTATAAATATCCTCTTTCACCTATGCCAACGTTGTCTATACTAAATATATGTTATGTGCTTTAAATGTCCCTAAACTGTGGTATTTTTCACTTACCATGTGTTTTTGTAGCAATTTGTGTTTCTCATACTGGGTAGAAATTATTTTTTCTATTACTGTTTATATTATTATTGTTTCATCCTAATACCCAAGGGAATTTTATAAAAACACAAGGGAAATATTTCCCTTGTATCAGAATATTATTCCCTTGTATTGGAATATTTGTAATGGAATATTTCTACACTACACTGAAATACATTATATTCCAAGAAAATGACCCAGAACTTGGACATTCATTTGTAGTCAAATATTATAATCATACAATCTTTTAGTATAGTTTAAATGTGTGTTTGGGGGAATATGTCCTGTGAGGTTTAAAAAATATATAATATGAAAGTTGCTTACTCACTTGTATGACTCCCAAAATAAGAATAAACATTAAAGGAACATATTACTCTAAAATCTGAAAACAGAAATAAGATGCAAAATACAACTTTTTTTGTTTAGTAACTGTAGCTTTGGTAAATTGACAGATTAGATTTTTATTATTTTGGTTGTACTGGGGTTCCTGGAAACCCTTCTACCTCTGAGCTACACTCCCAGACCTATTTTTTTAATATATTTTTATTTAGAAACAGGGTCTCTTAAGCCAGCGTGGCTGGCTTCGAACCTGTGTGATCCTCCTGTCTCCGCCTCCCCAGCGCGGGGATTACAAGCCTGCTCCACCACGCCTGGCAATTGACAGATTTTAAAATGCTGGAAATTAACAGCAAATCACAGACAGTGTTTTCCATCTTTTGCAAATGTGAAAAATGTTTTAAATACTTTAACACTATTCTTCTAAAATTAAGAAAGCACTATAGCAGTAGAAGTTGTTCTGACCTCAAAACTCTCTCAGCATACCACTACTGTGCCTGGATTGATAGAATATTTTAATATCTAATTTATATTCATTCTTCATTATTTTATACTGAATCTGAATCAACTAGCTAAATACTTTTCATATTTTCTCATTTTTAATCTATCATCTTTATTCTTGTATTTGATTTTCCATATCCATTGAAGTTACTTTTAAAATACAGTGCTTCAAAGAATGAGTTTCTTCACTGCTGTCAGTAAGGAGGCGTGGCAGGTGCTTCATTCTTTTACTTCATTCTGCTTCCAGGCATGAGGCCTGCGGTCACACTGCTCTCCACGAGAGATGCCTTGGGGACACTGTGTGAAGCACTGGCACCATATTTTCATTGTATTCCATACAGCAAGGAATTTTTGTATTCATAACAATATAGCAGCACATCATACTTAACTAGACAGGCTTAATTATCCTGTCCATATATCATCATGTATCACCTTTGACCAGAGTATTAATTCATCTTGATAAAAAATACGATCTCCATAATCTTTTAACTTTAACAGAGTTAATAATATAGAAAGTTGTGCTTTCTATTCTTTCTATATTAATATTTCACCAAGGATACTTGCACATATTAGATGGCTTAATAATGTACTAATATAGATGATATTGATTAATATAGATTATTTTCCAACCAAACATAAACATTAGAAATTTCAAATTCTTATTAATTTCTATATAAGTAGAGAGAATTCTGAAAGATTTCAGCAATTTTAAGATCAGAATAAATTTATTTATTTTATGTAAATGTAGATAAATGAAATGTATCTTAAATATATTTATGTCAGTGGTTAAATATAAAATTAATTTATATATAGCTATAATACTTATAATACTTTTAATAAAGTTACAAACATCTAGTAAGTCATAGAGGTTTCCCAGGTAATCACATTATTTTTATAGGTGATATGATAGAAATATTTCAGTGATCAGTTAGGGCATATTTATTAAGGACTTGTAAGCTATTTTTAAAATAATTTTGTTATAGATCTCTAACAATATTATGAAAGAAACAATTCTAGAAAAATACTTCTACACACAATTTGCCAATGATTTCAGCTTTATTATAGATAAATCAAAGATCATCTATCTATGATCATGAATCTTTGATGAATCTGAACAGACTGAAATCAATTACAAATTTTATATAGGTTTTAAAAACTTGGCAAAGTATGTAGCATGAAGAGAAATAATTAAGCTGGGCTTAGTGATGCATACCTGTTATCCTAGAACTTGGGAGGCTGAGACAGGAGAATCACAGGTTTGAGGACAAGACTCAGGAATTTAGTGAAGACCTCAACAACTTAGTGAGACTCTTTTAAAATAAAAGATAAAAGAGGGCTGAGGATGTACTCAGAGATAGAATGCCCCTGAGTTCTATCTTCAATACTGAAAAAAAGAGAAAGAAACCAGAGTTTTTAAACTACCTAATATTTTCCATAGAAAATTATAATAAGTTTGTAGTACTTTATAATTTATAATTACTATTCTTACCCTCTACCCTCCCATCTGAATTCTTTTCACCAAGTTTTAGGAGACAAGAAGTGTTTTTATAAGTGTAGTTTTAAATCCTAAAAATAGGTTCCAGTCTTATACATTCTTGATTGTAGTGTTGAGTTGATTTTCATCATATGTAGATTCATCCGAAAAAAAAGCCATAATTTGGGAAAAAACAATGATATAAAGTTTCTTTGAAGAGAAAAGATTTTGTTCAATAGTTTTGGAAAATTACTATGTGCCTTTTATAATGCACTGCTTATTCAACATAAAATTTTTTCATTTAACTTTCATGCGGCTTATAGTGAAAATTTGACCTTTTAACCTCTAAAATATTTTTGTAAAATGCAATGTTAATCACATCTTAAGCGTTAGAGAAGAAAAGTTGCTAAATATACTATCACACTATCTTTAATTATAGTTGAAATAAGTCTATAGTAAACATTTTTATATTTTACTGCATTATATAATTTTTATTCAAAATCTGAATGAAAGTACATTAATGTAAAATGAAATTTTATAATTGTAAAAAATATGACAGGAAATGTTGTATGAATCAAAACCCCAATATTTCCATTTTATAATTCTATAAAGAATAATAAATTATATCTTAATGATTTTGTTAATTTAGAATACCAACAACATTGAAGTGGAACGTAATGGTGCAAGCCTGTAATCCCAGTACTTGGGAGGCTAAGACAGGAGGATCCCAGGTTCGAGGACAGCCTCAACAAATAGCGAGGCTCTCATCAACTGATTGAAACACTGTTTTCAAATAAGAAATAAAATTGGGCTGGGGGTGTAGCTCAAAGGTGGGATGTCTCTGGATTCAATCCCAGTACCAAAAAACAAAAGAAAACAAATACTACCAATATTCATAATGTTTTTAAAATGTGAACTTAATGCTAGGCAGTGGGGAAGAATTGGAAAATATATTGTTTCATATTTGAATTTTGCTATTAAATCAAATTGATAAAATAAAAATTAAATGAACAGTCATCATTCTTTTCAAAGTAAGATATTTGAGCTCTTTAGTCTGTGGTTAACTTTACATATAGTGACATAATTGAGGAATAATCACATTCCAAGGAATTAATCCACTTTTAATCATTACTATTTGTGTAAATTATGTAAATTAATGAAGTCTTCTGATTCAAATTTGTGATATTCTATTTTACTTGATAATTATTTCTATAATCCAAAAATAATGTCATTTTATTCTATAACACACAGCTGAGAAATAATATGAAAAACAATCAAAATTTTTAGCAAGGTTAAAGAGTGTTTATCTTCATACTGAAGGCACTTCAGTGTTTATAAAAAAATGTTTTAATGAAACATTATAAACTGTAAACAATTTAGTTTATTATTTAAGAAAATGCATCCCAATACATGCATTTAGGAGATGGGAAATACTACAAAAATGTGTGCAATGCTATGTCATTAATTGTATTCATATTATCATTTATAATAATTACTAATATAAATAATGTTATATTTATCACTCATATTAATTACTTTAATTATTTAGCCTTTGATATCAGTAAGTAAATGATGAACCATTTGCATTTTGTTTCTTTTCTTGGAAACTGAGAGCAAGTAGTAAGGACAGCACAGCTACAGTAATTTGACAGAAAGTGAAGGGATCTGCTTGGGATTCTGAGTCATATAATTAATGTGGAGGTTTCTTTTTTGCTCTTATATTTAAAAAGTCAGCTTCAACTTCTTTAGGAATAAATATATTAATCATATATGGAAGGTAAAAATGAAATCACTTAAAACTATTTTATTTATAATACTACTCTCTTCTGATTTGATCCTGAGTTTTACAAAATAAAGATTTACATGCAGCCATATAATAAGTTAAAATAATCTTATTTAGAGAACTGAGGTGTCCTGTCAAGGTTCACTGGGAATGTTTCAAATTCCTTCAGGCCAGTAGTTCTCGGGATATAAACGTCTGTATCTAAGCAAGTCCAAACTCAGTGGACTTTAGGATGTCAATACAATCTAAAATTAAAGTAGTAGCATTTGGTGAGGCAAATTAAGCTGTTAACTATTTAACTAACTGTTTAACTAAATTATTTAAACTCTTTATTAAATTGAGGTTACTCTGAATTTCCTTAAGGTAATTATAAGGTAAAATTGACTACAGTTCATTTGGCTTCCTCAAACACCAAAGCAAATGACTAAAAATGTACCCAGAGGCCCTCAGGCCTCAGGCAGAAGGCAGAGAGCAGATGTTTGCACATTCTCTGTATTGCATATGGCTTTGTGTAAATACAAGTCACATTTTTCAGTGATGTGGTTTCATTTCCTAATTACTCTCGTGTAGCATTTTGCTGTATAATGCTCCTTTTGACTCCTTATATGTTGTCAAGTAATACAGTTCTGAACTACTTTTCTCAAGCTTACTGTTGAACAGTCTTCCAGTTGTAATGATAGTTATCATTTATTGTTTCTGAAGTCAACATTTTCAAAGCAAGTGTGTGTCAATGCTTAATTCACATAACTGTGATGTTAGAGATTGAAGATTGTCTAGTTTACTGAATTCAGCAAATCAAAACATTAAATTGGTGCTAGAAGTATTACTAACACGTTTAAGCACAAATTCCAGACTTAATGGATTTATTTCTTGGGCTATCCATCTGTACTTGAACACACGCTATATTTTACTTGTTTACTTAATTCTTAAAGTGGGTGTCAGTGACATTTATCAAAGATAAAAGACCACATGTAAGCATTGCAATAGGAAAACGTATTAGTAAATACCTTTATAAACTCCAGTAAGAGTTCAGTGGTCAAGTCAATTAGATATATCAACATTTCCATTAACTTTTGAACCATTAAGATCTCTTGACAAAAACCCCACAACATCAGTCTCCATATATTTTCACATGGGAACACAATTATGAACTTTTAAAATAATTTACCCTGCATATTAACTGTATACTTAAAGTACTGCTACATAAAGGATAAGTTTTAATACCATAACCTTAAAAAAATAATCTGCATCTTTAGTGGACTGAGTCTTGTATATGTATACTTTTCTAAGAAATAAATCTTTAAAATCTTTTACCCTTTAAGATACTGAGTTTGCATTAAATATATTTTAGTGCATTACAACAAATAAACATTTATTTGATACATTAGTCTAGAATTAATTTTGAATTTTATATTCCCTAAGATTAGGCATAAACACAAATGAGAAAAAGTACTAAATACATACAAACACTATTATTAGTTCTCAAGTGTTTATTTTTAATTCAGTGGTTTAAATTTGAATTAATATATCTTAGAATAGTGACACACTCTTAATTCATTCTTAAGAAGTGTGCCCAAAAGTGGAGGGTGCAGGCTATACAAGTACCGTAGCACTGACAAGAAAAGATTTGGTCTTTGTCCACAGGTGCCAGAGTTCTCTCCTGTTCTCTACTCTGGCCACATTGGCCTCTAGGAAGACTCCAAGCACATCTCTGACTCTCAGCCTTGTCCTGGTGCTTTCCTTTGTCTAGCATCCACTCCAGATCTTCATGTCATGGCCCAGCTGGTCATTTGGGGCTTAGTTCAAATGTCACTTTGGAAAAGACATTTTCTTATTGTATTTGATATATAATCAATATATCAATAATCAGTTATATCAACATTTTCATTAACTTTTAAACCATTAACATATCTTGGCAGAAAGTCCACCATATCAATTCCCCCATTTTTTTCACATGGGACCACAAGTATGAACTTTTTAATAATTTACCCTGCACACAAATGTTTCCTTAGCTTTTTATTTTTATTTGGGAAACTGGAAAATTAAAGGTAGAGTTTTAAAACTAGTAGGTAATGATGAATTCTAACTTATTTTAGTTCCTGCTTTATTGAAGGCGGCAATTCTTGACTTCTAAATAGTCACACTTGCAGATTGGGAGATAAATAAAAGCTTAAATGAAATATATTTCTTTACATACTATAAACTAAAGAGCTAAAATAGTGTGTCTTGTTTTCAAATTTTTATATGTGTGTTTCATACAGTGGAGAAAGCTAATCTTTTATCCAAGGAAATCCATTTCTAGAAAAGGAGAATATGCAAAAAAGTTACTGATTGAAATTTATGATTTAATAAGAATGCCTCAAAAAGTAGATAATTATCAACCAGTTTATAGGTGACTATTGTTCTGAGGATGTTAAGTTGGTGTGTGCATGCATGTAAGCATGTGCATATATGTGTGATGTGCTAAGTATGCATAGTCGTTTTTGCTATATATGTACATGCAACAGCCAGTTTATTAAAATGAAAACATATTTTCACAATTAAATTTGGTTTCACATCAGTTATGAAGGGAATTGGAAGCAGTTCATCATATTAAATAAAGAAGCAGGATACTTATCTTTTGTTACTAACATTTGTGTTCCCCATTCTGTGTAATCTGAATCATGTTCATCTTTAGATTAACCATTGCTAGCACTATATATTTTGCATTTGTTTAATTTATTAATCATGTGTTATTTCTAAGTTTTATTAAATTGAAGTCATTTCAAAAGCATTGAAATCTTAAACCAGTCAGTTTCTTGAAGGTGCTTCCCATGTTTTAATAGGCTTCCATTGTGTGTTTTTGCAGCAAGCTTAGTAGTGGAGGAGAGAACAAGACAGATGAAAATGAAAGTTCATCGATTTAAGCAGACAACAGGGTCTGGTTCTAGTCAAGAACTTGATCGCGAGCAATATTCAAAGGTAAAATCAGTAGTACCCAAGTAATATTTCCCTTTTAGGAATGCATAGTGTGTGTAACAGACAAAATTAGTAACTTGAGTTATATAAGAGGAGTTATCATTAATGATAGCCATGCATCATAATTTCTATCAAAGTCTGAAGAACTCCCCCTCTCTTGATATTTTCACAAGATATAACTGTATTGAAATATTATTTAACTATGATTTAATAGTTTTCTGAATAAAAATACATAAATACCTGATATTAAACATCAATTAATGATAAAGATATATGAAGACATTTTGTTGATTAATTATCATTTTAATATAATTTTTATAATATTAAGATGTATTTTTATATTAGTGAATACTATTGTGGGTGGATACTAATTGACATTTGTTAGTGAATGATAAAACTCATATTCCATAAGATTTCTTATGTCAATAAGCATTTAATTTATAGTTCAGTATTATTTCCTAAGGAAGCACTAAGGATTTTGTGACTAACATCTAATAAGTTTAATTAAAATATCACAGAATTTTATATTTTAGGATGTTATTTTTACATATATTTATCTGATTTATTTTAAATTTTTCTTTAAAAAATACTGCAAAAGTATCTACAGCCATTACAGATCAACTTTGTTGTCATTTGATATCAAGAAGCCTTTTTGGAAGTAATGCCATATTAGAATTCAAAGTAAATAAACTACAGTAAATCAGTATAATTAGCTAGGAATATGGTATAAAAACATATTTACTTTTAATTCTTGAAATATGGCCTAGGAAAACCCACATTTTAATAATAGGGCGGTTGAATATAGAGCAAGACATTTAGTGACTAATGTAAAAAAGTGGAAATAGTTTAAAAATATGATTGTCATCCATACTCCTATGTAGGAGTCATGTGTGTTGGATAAGGTCTATGACTTAAAACCTTTAGTTAGATGCAAAGAGTTTTCAAAAGACAATGCAGAGAGTCACTGTGATTTAGGGATGCCAGTTCCTAAAGAGTTTGCATCAAATTTTCAAAAAGTAAAATCAGTAAAGCAAAATTTTAAAAAATCTTGATTCTTCAGTTACTGATTTCAGCTCTGTATGTCTATATTGCAACTTATCCTTTATGATATTGCCACCTAATCAGCTTACTGGTCTGCCTTCTTCATGAGTATCATCGTCATTTTTGTTTTCTTTTACTACAAACGCATTAAGAATTGGAAGACGGGGTAATTTAAGATATTTTCCCCCGAAAGCACTTATTTGAAAAATTCTTTATACTGCTAATGCTTCATCAAAGCCAGAAATGCTTTGTTGATTTTTCTAGCATTATGCCAAAGAATGAGATAAAACAGAACAGCCAGGGCCAATACAGGAAGCAAGAAAGAGGTAAGTAAGGAATCACAGTAGATACTGAAAGCTTTTCTATCATTATGAACTAGAGCTCTGTATTGATCAGTTGGCCAGAAACATCTGCAGTGAGGTGCTGTGAAAGTCTAAACCACCACTAGTGCTTATAGTCATGGAAAATCAAGAGTAGGCTTATCTTATGTGAACGATACCAACTTTCTGGCTCCTAGCCATTTAGAACTTGAAAGGACCTCTACATATTCTACTTCATCTTAATACCGAGGCTCAGAAGAAAAGAGACAATTTATCAAAATTAGTGAAACCTCTCTGTGTAGTAATTTGGGGCTTAGGTACCATGTTGTTCTTCTTTTATCACTGAAATGTGCACATCACTCCAGCTTGATTTATACTTCTCTAATGACTTCCAGTTTACATTTTTATTCTGCCTTTCCTTCCTCCTCAGCAGACATCCTTTTCCCTACCTTCTCCTTTCATTGGAATATCAAAAAATTCATTACTTGGAAATATATTACTATTATTCTAAGTACGTTGATAAGATTCTAGTACTTAAATGATGTTATTATAAACTTGTCAGACCAAAAGTATGAGATCAAAGAAATGTTAGCTTTAAAATCTTAAGACTACAGAATAGGAAAATATGTAGAAAGGAATAACAAATAATTAGCCTGTGTTTTATTTTACTTCTCAGGTAAAAGATACACAATTTTACGAATACAAGATACATATTTTAACTAATGTTTCCAATAGACTTTTCTGTGTGTGTGTGTGTGGTACTGGGGATGGAATCCAGGAACATTTGCAAAAGCTGGTCGAGAACCTATGACTCTTTAGTCTCAGTCTCCCAAGTACTGAGTTATAAGTGTGTACCACCATGCCCAGCTTCCTGAAAGAATTTTTTTGTGTGTGTGGTACTGGGGTTCCTGGAACCCCTCCTACCTCCGGGCTACACTCCCATACCTATTTTATACTTTTTTATATTTGGAAACAGGGTCTCTTAAGCCAGCGCGGCTGGCTTTGAACCTGTGCAATCCTCCTGTCTCCGCATGCCAAGCATGGGGATTACAAGCGTGTGCCACCATGCCTGGCTCCTGATAGAATTTTTATTAAATTTATTTTAACTCAAAAACATAAAATTTGTACATACTAATGGAATTAAAAATACTTTCTAGTAGCCCTTTCAGTTAGTTCAAACCTTTCTCATATACTTGAGAAATTGTCTTTTTGTTGTTTTGTACACTTTACACCAACCATTTTTAATTTATTTTACAAAGATCTCTTTTTACTGATGGAATGGAGTGTCTGTATTGCCATAAATACAATATAGATTAAAGTTTTGAACTTATTTTTCTATTGTCTCTTTTCTAGTGATTTTATCCATTTGACATGTTAAATGAAGCACTATATGTTAGTTAAAAATGCTGCCACATTAGGAACTAGTTAACCATCTTCAAAATACTTTTATCTAAATCGTTAAAATACTTCTAACAAACCCCAGTAGAACTAGATATTTTTTCGAGGGCAAAAAATATATATATATCAGATAAACCATCTTGAGATGGTTTTTGAAATGTGGTACTTCTTTTAGATTAAATATTCCAACCATCCATCCTGAGTCAGACACAAAACTGCTTTGGCATCTCTGAAATGTGTCACCATGCTATTCTTTCATTGATGTTAATCAGAGTTGCATACCTCAACAGTAGGTTGACATTCATGATTGGAGGGAAAATTCTCATTTAGTTACTCATATTTTAAAGGGTGCTTCAGTTTCTGTAAGCCAGTAACAGCAACCAAGACTGATGTTATGGGTTTTGTGAGATAGCTGATGAGTGTTTATTACTTCTAAAAACAGCAGCCCTATAATTAGAGCCTTCATTCCATCAACAATTTAATCCTCTGTTCTATGATCAGTACAAATTCTTCCGAAGGATATTATGTTCCTCAAAATATAATTAATATGTTTCTGCTAAAATATTAAATTGTTAGTTATAAGAAATTTAACAAACTACACCTGATAAAATCAAAGTGATTATTTAAATTTTAACATGTTTTGAAAAACTTTAAATGTAGTCAGAAAAAGTAAATATGAAAGTTTAACTTCCTTCAGATAACCAAAGTGAAGAAAATTGATACTGTGTCAGAATGTTAGAGTTTTCTTTATGCCAGTTATCGAAAATTTTATTGACATCCTCACTTTTGTTCCTATGCTAGAAGAGCAAATATCTATATACAGACAGGCTGGTTAAAAGATAGTTTATAGAAAAGGACAAGTTTTTAAAGTTGAAGAAATTCTTCCGTCTATACTCACATACCCTACATTATAATCATACTGCTGAAGAGTGGCAGTTACCAAATAAGGGGAGCATTTTTTCTGGGTGTCAAAACAAAGTTAGAAAATTCGCAGATGGATAAATGCTTGGGATATCAGATCCCAATTATTTCCTATTCTTTTATGACAAGCTACTATTCCAATACATTTAGAAGTAATTATGCAATACTTATAACATTAAATTTTTAAAAACCAGTAATCTAGGAATTTTGTTGGTACTGCAGAAAAAGTTAAAATTTAGATTCTACTTTAAAAACAGTAGACTGAATTACCACATTGCTTTTAATGAAAAAATGTGAAATTAAATAATTAATTTTAGATCAAATATAAAATCGTAAATGTCCATATATATTTCATAATTGCATTTATCTTTAAAAGTCATGTGCTCAACTATGATCTGATAGTGTGTGTGTATTTACTTTGGATTATAGTTTAACATATAACTTTTAGAGATAAATACAATTTTAAAAAATCCCTTGGAAAAATAATTTTATGAATATTAACCGAGAATTGTTTTCATACCTGATGTAAAATTCTTTGACCAAAAAATACACATGAAAAGTAAAGAAGTAAAACTAACATTTAAGTATTTTAGGACTAAATGACTTTTACATGAGTCCTTTCTCTAAAATATGAGTCCTTTCTCTAAAACTATTTTTAAAATATCATCTTATGAGCCAGGTATGCTGGCACACGCTTGTAATCTCAGCATGTGGGAGGTTGAGATAGGAGGATCACAGTTCGAGGATGGCCTTAGCTACTTAGTGAGGTCCTTTGCAACTCAATGAGATTGTGTTTCAAAATAAAGAATAAAGCCGGGCATGGTGGTGCACGCTTGTAATCCCCGCGCTTGGCAGGCAGAGACAGGAGGATCGCGCACGTTCGAATCCAGCCTTGCTGGCTTAAGAGACCCTGTTTTCAAATAAAAAATATAAAATACTGGTAGTGTAGCCCAGAGGTAGAAGGGCTTCCAGGAACCCCAGTACCAAAATAAATAAATAAATAAATAAATAAATGAAAAAAGAAAAAAGAATAATAAAAAATAGGTCTGGGGTGTAGCTTGGAGGTAAAATAAAATAAAGAAAAAAAGATAATAAAAAAATAGGTCTGGGGGTGTAGCTTGGAGGTAGAATGCCTCTGGGTTCCATCCCTAGTGCCAAAAAAAAAAAAAAAAAAAGTCATCCTATTTTTTGTATAAGAAAGCCAGATTTTAGCTTGGTTTTCAGTAGTATATTTTAGCAAGACATTTGAGATTCATTAAAACTGCTCCAAAATTGTACATCATTCAACAGATAACTTTTGGGAAGGTTTAATAGACATTGTTATTTTCAAACCTTTATCAGAAATCTAAAATTAAATTGCTTGGTAAGAAACTTTAGCCGGGTGTGGTAGTGCAGGCTGAGACAGGAGGGTCGCACAGGTTAAAAACCAGCCTCAGCTACTTAGTGAGACTCGCAGCAACTTAGTAAGACCCTGTTTCCAAATAAAGTATAAAATAGGTCTGGGAGTATAGCCCGGAGGTAGAAAAGCCCCTGGGTTCCGGTCCCCCCACCCCGCCCCGTACCACCAAAAAAAAAAAAAAAAGGAAAAGAAAAGAAAAGAAAAAGAAAAAGAAAAAGAAACTTTAAATACCCAAGTGTTTAGATTTGTTTTGGTTTGCATAAGAAGTTATCTTTTAGTACCTAATCTTTTAGTACCTTATCTTTTAGTACCTTATCTTTTAGTACCTAATATAAGAAAATTACTTACATATTAGATTTTTAAGTTATACATAATTGTATAATTTTATTATTTATTATAATGCATATGTAATATATAAGCTATTTACTGTGTTCTATTGAAATAAAACTGAAAAGTAAAAAAGAATAATAGACTAAATCCCTTGATAAGTTTGCATGTTTTAATTGTTTACTTTTTAATTCCTCATATTTTAGAAAATTATAATGATAAAGCATTTAATTATATGTATATATTAAATGCAATATGAATCCCATATTTTACTTTTAATAGTTTAAGTCTGAAAATAATAAAAGTATAATAGAAAGGTGAGGAAGTCCAGCCTTAACATCAGCGTTTTCTTCTGTGTATAGAGATATATTTTTTGAAGAAATGTGAAAGACACCGTATGAGGTCTTAGAATAAGGAAAATGTATAGTTAACTTTAATAGTTTTAGAAAGAATTAATAAGTAAAGAAAGATGGAAGCAGTCTGTACCTTGTATAGAGTAGAATGTGAACAAAACAGGCAATACTAAAATAAAACCAAAGAACAGGAAATAATACACTAGGGAAAAAAAGAGACAATTCAATTTCAATTTTTAGGCATGTAAAAAATAATTAATTGAATTTGTCCACCCAAGCATTTCAAATTGTGTTGTCTTCATAAGGCATTTCCTATCATGAAAGGATAAGAGATGTTTATATTGGAAGTCCTATGTTAGTGTCTGGGTTAGATTCCACACCTGCTTTGCACAGGTTTCCTTTGTTTGATGTGGGCTAAGTCAGCGTTAACCCGCCATCTGTGTCTCGTTTCCACGATCTCATGATGGAGCTCACCCTTTCTTGTTTTTAATCTTTAGTATAGCATACATAAAGATCAATACAGAAGCTGTGATAACGTCTCTGCCAGATCATCAGATAGTGATGCCAGTGACGTGTCCGCCATTTCCCGAACCAGCAGCGCCTCCCGCCTCAGCAGCACAAGCTTTCTGTCAGAGCAATCTGAGCGCCCCAGGGGTAGAATCAGGTGAGTTGGCAATGCTGCCTGTGTGAACTGCTTAGGTCGAGCAGCAGAAAGGTCTCATTTAAGTCAGTTCATCTGTAATTTGGTAGCAAAATGTTCACTAGTGTCTACTGTCAGATACAGTTTATTAATACAGTAATTTTTTTAGAGATCCCTCAGTCACATTTCAGCAGTTTCTTCTAATACAATGAAATCCACACTTCAGCCCAGAGTCAGAGCTGTTTCTGTAAAGAGCCAGATAGTAAATATCTCAAGCTTTGCAAGACAGTATCTGTCATTAACTCTAGTGTAAAGTCATACAAATAAAGGTTTATGTTCCTATATGTATCTTTTTGCAAAAACAGACAGCAGGCTACATTTTTTCTATAAGCTATACTCTGCCCACCTCTTCTTCAGTCCCATGTGGTCATTCCACTTTCAGGGTAGGGGATAGTGGGCATAATAACAAAATACACATCCTTAGTTGACATCACTTGAGTCGTAAGCCATCTGCATCTGGTTTGTTAAATCACCTGTAGTGCTTTTGTGTTCTTACAAGGCAGATACCCTGCTCTAAGGGAAAAGACCTCAGACATTCTAGTGCTGTCTAAAGTAAAGCAGATCATTATACATAAAGCATATTTTGTATTTATTCTTACATAGTTTTCAGAAATAGAAATTTTATGAAAGAAGTTTTGGGGTTGATGAGAGACCCAATGAATACAAATATTAAAAATTTTAAAACAGCAACAGATACCTTTCTAATACTCAAAAATTATTTCACTTATTATTTTGTTTAGTATTATTGCACATTTTGATGTGCAATAAAATTCACCCTGATAATTTCTTCTTCCTGGATTTCACTACCCCTGGCTTGCCTGTTGAAGCAAGTTGAAAGAAACTATCTCCCTGTGAGTTATTAATTTCTTTTTCTGGTAGCCTACATAAGCAGTTTCAAGTGAATGTTAGAAAGGGAATAAAGAATGGAGTAACTTTAGGCAGCTTTACAAGGGGAGATAATTTTACACAAAGCAGATGAGAGGAAACTGCATGTTAGCATATTGGAGCCAATATGCTAACTTTGTGGAGAAAATGCCAACTTAACAACTCAACACTGAGTGTAACTGTCATGACAGTTACATGTCAGCAAAAGATAGAGTATCCCTTGATTCTTTGATTCATAAAACTTTGCTTATTTAATTAAGGTAATAGAGAGGAACCTAAAAAGGGTACAAATGAATTTTTATAGATAAATTCTTTAGGCACTTTTCTGTTTTCTGCTTTCATTCCCTTCTTTGTAGCTTAAAATTCACAATAACTGAGAATTTATTATGTAAATTTAGGCTTTAAAGCTAGTAGCAAAACAAGTTTCCTTTTTAGCTACTAGAAGAACTACTTGTCTTATAATCCTATGTTTTATGCCAGTGATTCCCTATGTGGTACACATTTGATCTTCTCAGAATAATGAGGAAGAATAGCAAAAAACGAGATAGGGGAAAGGGGAAGTCTTCTGAAATTCATATTTTGCCTTCCTATAGATTCTTCTTCCATATTCGTATGGAAGCATACGTGTGCATGAGCATGTGCACACACACACACACACACACACACACACACACACACACACACACACTTCACAGAGCTTTTTGTTTCCATCATCAACCCTGATGGTTTTGGAATGAGAAGAAATAGAACAACATAACATTAATATAAAAACGCCACAGTGCTATGTCTCATTATTATAGAACATGAGCTGTAGGCTCTTCAGCTATAAATACCCTCTGCTTTCATAGCTAACATTATGAAGAATGACTGTTCTCAATCTATTACTGTTTTCTATTTATTTTTAGTAACTATGAATATGTTTTATAATTCTTCATAGTAAGCCTCACAGTTAAAAGATGAACAAAGTTGAACATTTTTATGATCATAATAAATGACATCAAACTTTTGAGTTCACATCATATGTAAGGACTTTATTATTTTATAAAACTACATTGAAGTGTAATACTTTGGCTATGTACTCAAGGAGATTATAATTTACTTAAGGATTTAAAACCCATTTTTATGTTTTGGAGATATATATATATATATATATATATATATAATATTTTCTCAAACAGTTGACATCAGAAATATTTTATTATGTATTGCCTTGGGTGAATTTTATTTTAGGAATCAATAAAAGGGTATCCAAGGTATTATAGAATTCCTTAAAGCCAATGTTTAAAACCCTAAAAGTCAGCCAATACCCAGTGTTCTCAGGATTGATTGTAGAAAGAGACCCTCTGAAGGTCTTATCCTTATCACATGATACCAGATTATGGAGTCACTCAAAATATCAGAGTTTTCTAAAGAGTTTTTATTATGTTTCCCTTCCAATGACTCATACCACCCATTATTTTCAGGTTTGGGGGTTTGGGATATTGATTATATAACATGTCTCATCAACCCAGGGCAGTTCTATGTGAAACTGAAAAAAGTCTTTCTTCCTCCACGTGTATCCAGCCAATGGTAGACTGCTCAGTTAATAGTTCCTCTAGTGTGTTTCCACCTTAATTGACAGAGGAGTGCATCCAAAATGCTCTAAAACATATCTCAAGTTTTCTGTTTATATTCACAGGGAAGCTATGGTAAGAAAAGATAATAGAATATAATGTCTGCATTAGACTAAGTAACCTTTCATAGATATAATTAAGAGTTTTTCTAAAAAGTTGTTGAATTGGATTAAAAGACTTTATAAACTTAAGGATGATTCCCACAATATGGAATCAAGACTGAATACTTCAAAATAGTAAGCATCAGTAGAGATTTCAGGTTTTGAGTTTTTCAGTTCTGCATGTACCTTTCAGTTTAAATTTACTAAGTATTGGCTTAAATATTCTTCAAAGGAAGCCAGGTGTGGTGGTGTACCCTAGTAATCCCAGTACCACATCAGCTACTCAGTGAGGGCTTTTGCAACTTAAAGAGATCTTGCTTCAAAGTAAAGAATTGAAAAATAGAGCTGGGGGTGTAGCTTGGAGGTAGAATGGCCCTGGGTTCCATCCCCAGTACCAAACAAACAAACAAATAAAATTCTTCAAAGAATTGTTTCAACCAAATACAAAAGATGCACAGTATATGTTAGTTAGATAGGCCGTAACTGGTAGAAAAAATAAACATATAGTAGAAGCTATAAAGCATTATATTGTTTTTGACTGCTCTGTTTATTTTTATATCCAAAGAAGCTATTCACCCCAAAAAGTAGCTGAATTTTCATGGAATAGCTTAACTTTTTTTTTTTGTGTGTGTGTGTGGGGGGGCATTGGATATGGAACCCAGGGGCATTCTACCTCTGAGCTACACTCTCAGCCCAGTTTTTATTCTTTATTTTGAAACAGGGTCTCACTAAGCTTCGGAGTGTCCTAAGTAGCTGAGGCTGACCCTGAACCTGCGGTCATCCTGTCTCAGCCTCCTAAGTAATGGGATTACAAGCTTGTGACACCACACTCAGCTTCTTTTATTTCATCTTAATCATTTACCTTTTTAATTTAAGGCAGACAAATTTTAGAGGTTTTATATAAAATCATGCTTTAAAAACAAATGTGAGCATAATTCTACAATTGTTCTTAGATATATTACTTTATTTTTAAATGTTTTTTTAAAACATTTTATTATATTACTTTAGATGCTTTGTCAAACCAACAAGTTTTCAATAACACTTATTCGTGACATATGTTCTCCCACTTTACCAAATATGTTTTTCTATGCTTAAGTGAATTTCAGCAAACAAACCCACAGAGAAAATTTGATGAAAAGTTTTTGTCCTTTTGTATCATAATGTTAGGAGAAATATTATTATTATTAGCAAAAGCAAGTAACATTTTTTATAATCAGCAATGTATGGAAGAATTTTTTTTTTTTTTTTGGTGGTACTTAAAATTAAACCAGGGGCATTCTACCTCCAAGCTACACTCCCAGCCTTTTTATTCTTTATTTTTGAAACAGAGTTATAATGGCCTCACACTAAGTAGCTAAGGCTGGTCACAAACCTGCAATCCTCCTGTCTCAGCATCCCGAGTACTGGGATTACAAGCATACGCCACCACACTTGGAAGAATTTTTAAGATGTTATATTCCATGGGCACATAGAAATCTTGCAAATTTAGTTTACTAAAATTTGGCACTTAATGACAATAGGCATAATAACCAGTAAGTATATACTGAAGAAAACATTCTTATATTTATTTGGGGATTTTAAAACTGTAGGCTAAAATTTTTAATAATTTAAATTTTATAGAGAACAAATGTAAGTGTTGATATTTTCTGGGAAACTTTATAGTTATATTTGTTTTTTTTAATTGGTGCATTGTAATCTTAATACATCTTAATGGGATAAAAGACTTGTGGAGACATACATGCACACATCAAACAATTAGCCCTTACCTGATCCCCACTCCATTCCCTCCCCATCCCTCCTTCCCATGCATGGCTTAGTGATTGACTTTGATATGTTTGTTTAAGTACTGTATATGCTTTAGAGAGCTTCCCTCTTCCCCCCTCCCATGACCTCAGTTAGGTCTTCTTATTTGCTCCTCTATAGGATCTAGAGTTTCTCCCTAGCTTTCACATATTAGGGAAAGCATCTGATTTCTCATGTTTTTGTGATTGACTAAAATGTTCTCCAGTTCCAATAATATCCCTGTAAATGATGTAATTGTGTTTTTCTTTAAGGCTCAGTAAAATTCCATTGTGTACATATCCCATAGTTTTGTGATCCATTCATCTGTTGATGGACATCTTGGCTGGTTCCATAGTTTGGCAATGGTAAATTGTACATGCATTACTTTGGTAATATGCATAGATACACATGCATTACTTTGGTAGTTTGGTTTCCTTTTTGGGGGGTAGATACCCAGAAGTGTATTGCTAGATGACTTGGTAAGTTCATTCTCATTCTTCTGAGGATTCTCCATACTGTTTCCCAAAGTGGTTGCACTAATTTCCAATCCCACCAACAGTGTTTTAGAATTCATACTTCTCCACATCTTCACCAGCATTTGTTGTTGCTTGTGTTTGGGGTTTTTTATTTTTTTAATTTATTGTTTTATTTTTATGTGGAAGATATTGAAAATGGCATACATTCAGACTGTGCTTAATGCTCTCTTCCCTCCTGCTTCCCCTTTCCCTTCCTCCCAACAATGAGTGTCCAGGTTAACCTTGCTATATTCATACTTTTACACATATTTGAATGTAGCCCCTCCATTAACCAACCTCAGCCTTCTTCCTCTCCTATCCTGCCATTCTAGCTTTGCTAAGGTCCCCTCCTCCCCCGCATTATCTGGAGTCCTTCTGGTATCCCCAGTGCTCCCTAGTTTGGGCATATTAGAGAAAACATACGTTCCTTCTCTTTTTGTGCTTGGCTGATCTCACTTAACATAATGTTCTCCAGATCTTTCCATCTTCTTGTGAATGACATGATTTTGTTCTTCTTTATTGCTGAGTAGCATTCTATTGTGTGTATTTCTCATAATTTTACAATTCATTCATCTGTGGAAACCACCAAGAACCTAAAGAGAAAGCATACAGAATGGAAGAAGATCTTTACCAGCCATCACTTTGATAAAGGGCTAATACCCAGAATATACAAAGAGCTTAAAAGACTCTATACTAGCAAAACAAATAACCCAATTAAGAAATAGGCAACTGAACTGAATAGACACTTCACAAAAGAAGAGATACAAATGGACAAAAAAATACATGAAAATATGTTCAACATCATTAGCCATCGGGGAGATGCAAATCCAAACTACGCTGAGATTCCATCTAACCCCAATTAGAGTGGCAAGCATAAAGAAATCAAATAACAACAAATGCTGGCAAAGATGTAGGAAAAGAGGAACTCTTTCACACTGTTGGTGGGAGTGCAAACTAGTTCAGCCGCTATGGAAATTAGTATGGAGATTCCATAGAAAACTGGGAATCGATTCACCATATGATCTGGATATACCACTCCTGGGTATCTTTCCAAAGGGATTGAAATCAGAGAACTAAGTAACATATGCATACCCATGTTCATAGCAGCACAATTTGTAATAGCCAAAATATGGAACCAACCTAGGTTATTTGTGTTTTAAATGATTCCCATTCTAGTTGGAGTTAGGTAAAACCTCAGGGTAGTTTTGATTTGCATCTCTCTGATTGCCAATGATGTCGAGCATTTTTAAACACTTATTGGCCATTTGAATTTCATCTTTTATGAAGTGTCTTTAATTCACTTGCCAATTTTTATTGAATTATTTGTTTTCTTAGTGCTGGGTTTCTTGAGTTTTCTGTATATTCTAGATATCAGTCCTCTATCAGAGGAGTAGGTGGCAAAAATCTTCTCCCATTCTTTTGGCTTTTGGTTGATGTTCTTGACAGTTTCCTTTGCTGTACAGAAGCTCTTCAGTTTCATGCAGTCCCACGTATTGATTCACCTTTTAGTTTCCTGGGCCTTTCAGATCTTTTTGAGAAAGTTTTATCTGTTGCAGTGTTGGACCTATACCCTCTTTAAGGAGCCTCAAGGCGTATGGTCTAATTTCCAAGTCTTTGATCTATCTTGAATTGACTCTTGTGCAGGGTAAGAAAGTGGGATTTCCATTTTTCTGCATATGGTTAACCAGTTTTGCCAACACCATTTGTTGAACAGGCTATCTTTTTTCCAGTGTATGTTTTTGGCCAAAAATCAATTGGCTGTGAGTGGATTTGTTTCTGATTCTTCTATTCTGTTCCATTGATCTATGATTCTGTTTTTGTGCCGGTACCATGCTGTTTTTATTACAATAGCTGTGTAGTATAGTTTAAAGTCAGGTATTGTGATTCCTCCTGCATGGTTTTTGTTGCTGAGAACTACTTTGGCTATTCTGGATTTTTTGTTGTTCCAAGTGAATTTAAGGACTGATTTTTCTATGTCTGTGAGGAATGATCTTGGTAATTTAATGGGCATTGCGTTGAGTCTGTAGATCACTTTTGGAAATATGGCCATTTTCATATTTATTCTGCTTATCCATGAACATGGAAGATCTTTCTATCTTCTAAGATCTTCTTCAGATCTTCAGATTGATTTCTTTTTTCAATGTTTCATAATTTCTTTGTAGAGGTCTTTTACCTCCTTGGTTAAGTTTATTCCTAAATACTTTATTTTTTGTGGGAAATCCTGAGTGGAAGTGTTTTCTGAATTTCTTTTTCAGTGGATTTATTGTTGGTGTACAGAAAAGCTTCTGATTTTTTAAGATTGATTTTGTATCCAGACACTTTGCTGAATTTATTGATCAGTTATATAAGCCTTTTGGTTGAGTTTGTTGGGTCTTCTAGATATAGTATCATGTCATCTGCAATAGTGAAAGTTTGAGTTCTTCTTTTCCTATTTGTACTCCTTTAATTTCCTTTTCTTGCCTTATTACTCTGGCCTGAGTTTCGAGTACTGTATTGAAGAGAAGTGGTGATAATGGACATCCTTGTCTTGTTCCTATTTTTAGGGAGAATTATCTAAGTTTTTCCCCATTTAATATCGTGTTGGCTGTGGGCTTATTGTAGATTGCCTTTATGATGTTGAGGTATATTCCTTCTATTATGATTCTCTGCAGTGCTTTTAGCATAAATGGCTGTTGGATTGTATCAAATGCTTTTTCAGCATCTATTAAAATGATCATGTGATTTTTGTCTTTGGTTCTGTTTATATTATGAATAACATGGATTGATTTTCATATATTGAAGTAGCCTTGTATCCCTGTGATGAACTCTACCTGGTCATGGTATATGCCTACCTAGTCATGGTGTATGATTTTCTTGATGTGGTTTTGAATGCATCTTGTTAGTATTTTGTTTAGCAGTTTTGAATCCAAGTTTATCAAAGAAAAAGACCTGTAGTCTTTATTTGGTTTTGATGTTAATGTGATGTTGGCTTCATAGAATGTATTTGGGAGAGTCCTGTTTTTCTCTTTCACAAAATAGATCGAGGAGTGTTGGGATTAGATCTTCTATAAAGGTTCTATAAAATTCACTTGGGAAATCACCTGGTCCTGGGCTTTTCTTTGATGGTAGGGTCTTTATTGATGTTCCAATATCTTTGATTGCTAATTGGATGGTTTAAATTTTTTATATCTGCCAGGCATGGTGGCGCACACTTGTAATCCCCGGGCTTGGGAGGCTGAGAGAGGAGGATTGCGCAGATTCGAAGCCAACCTCAGCTGGCTTAAGAGACCCTGTTTCCAAATAAAAAAATATAAAATAGGTCTGGGAGTGTAGCCTGGAGGTAGAAGGCCCCTGGGTTCCATCCTCAGTACCACCAAATAAAAAAAAAAATTTTTTTTAATTTCTAAATCTTCTTGAATCAGTTTAGGAAAGTTGTATTTATTCCGATAGATGTCAATTTCCTGCAGATTTTTCATTTTGTTGCAGTATAGTTTTTCAAAGTAGACTCTGATAACCCTCTGTATTTCTACACTGTCAGTAGTGATATCTCCTTTTTCATCTCTTATCTTTCCAATTTGGGTTGATTCTGTTTTTTAGTTAGGTTTGCTAGTGGTTTGTCTATCTTGTTAGTTTTTACAAAAAAACAGCTTTTGGTTTTGTTGATTTTCTGTGTTTTTTTTATTCTCTACTTTGTTGATTTCTGCTCTGATTTTAATAATTTCCTATCTCCTACTGGCTTTGGGGTTACATTGTTCTGTTTTTCAAGGGCTTTGAGGTATATTATTAGGTTGTTTATTTGATGCTTTTCTTTTTTTCTTATGTGAGCACTCAGTGCTATAAATTTTCCTCTTAATACTGCCTTCAAAGTGTCCCAGAGATTTTGATATGTTGTATCTCTATTTTCGTTTGTTTCTAGAAATTTCTTGATTTCACCCCTTACTTCTTCTATGACCCATTCTTCATTTAGAAGTGTGGCATTCAGTTTCCACATTTTTATGTGGTTTCTCTGTTCTTCTTACAGTTGATTTCTAATTTAATTCCATTATGGTCTGAAAAGACACAGGGAAGTACGTCACATTTTTTTAATTTTCTAGTGCTCACTTTGTTGCCGAATATGTGATCTGTTTTGGAGAAGGTTTCATGAGCCGCTGAGAAAAATGTGAACTCTGCTGTAGTTGGGTGAAATATTCTATATGTGTCTAACAGGTCCATTTGATTAATGGCATTCTTTAGGTGTGAGGCATCTCTACTGACCTTAGTCTAGAAGATTGGTGTAATGGTGTGAGAGGGGTGATGAAGTCTCCCAGTATTATTGTATTGGGATTTATGTGTGACTTAGTGTCACAAAGAGTTTGTTTTATGAAAGTAGCTGCACTTATGTTTGGGGCATAAATGTTGATTATCATTATTTCCTCTTGCTGGATTGTTCCTTTTACCAGTAAAAAATTACCTTCTTTGTCTCTTCTAATAAGCGTGGCCTTGATCTAACTTGTCTGATATCATAGTTGCTACTCTTGCTTGTCTTTGAGTTCCACTGACATGGATTACCTTGCTCCAGACCTTTACCTTAAGTTTCTTACTATCTTTACTTGTAAGGTGTGTTTCTTGCAAGCAGTAGATAGATGAGTTCTGGTTTTTAATCCATTTTGCCACTTTATGTCTTTTTATTGGGAATTGAGGCCATTTACATTCAGTGTGATTATTGAGAGATGATTTTTAATTCCTAACATGTTGAGATTGTACTTCTGTTTGAAATATTGTTTGTTCTTCTTTGCTCAGTTGTCTGCTGGATGGAAATTTTTGTTTCTCTCGTTGTGGCATGTATTACTTATTTCTGCTTTGTAGTTAATCTCTTTGAGTATTTTCTCTAGTTCTGATTTTGATGACATAAATTTCTCCCGTTTCTGATTGTTGTGGAAGATTTTTATTTTCCCATCTAATTTGAGGATATTTTTGCTGGCTAGGAAATTTTTGGCTGCAAGTTGTTTTCTTTCAGAGTTTGGAATATGTTACTCCTGGTCCTTTTGGCTTTCATAACTTGGTTTGAGAAGCTTGGAGTGATTCTAATTGGTTTGCCTTTGAATGTCACTTGGCCTTTTGATTTTATTGCCTTTAAGATTCTCTCCTTGGCTTCTACATTGGTCATTTTGACTATTATGTGGCATGGAGAACCTTTTCTCTGATCTTGTCTAAAGGGGGTTCTATAAGTTTTCAGTACTTGTGTATCGACCTCTTGCTCTATATTTTGAAATTTTTCTGCTGTTACTTCTTTGAAAAGATTTGTTTATCCCTTTGGTTTAACCTTCTTTTCCTTCCTCTATGCCAATTATTCCTAGGTTAGCTCTTTAAGATGGACCCATATTTCTTCTATGTCCAATTCCTGCTGTTGAATTGTTTTTTTCTAAGTATAAACTATGCATTCATTTTTGGAGTTAGGAGCTAGATTCTATTCTCCATGTGGTCTAATCGATTTTTTAAAGTTTGAATTGATGCCTTTACTTCAGTGATTGCATCCTTTATTTCAGGCTCTCTCTAAATATTTCTTGGAAGTCCTGTATTATTTCTACAGTTACATTCCTGATTTGACCTTCTGGAAATCTCTGCAATTCTATGTTATCAGGTTCTGTTATTGTGGGGTTGCAGAAGCTCATTGCTCCCTTGTTGTTCCTCCTTCTCCTGATTTCAGAACTTTTTTTCTGTCACTTATGATAGATTCCTCTGTCTCTATGTGTCAGCTGGTATATTCAAGGGCAAGTTGTATTGTATTTAACAGTGAACGTTGAGTAAGGAGGTAAGTGAAGGAGTAAATGAAGAATAGCGTAAGGTCTCAGATAGGGTCTAATAGAATAAGAGTATGAGTTTGGTAAGGTAGTATATACTAGAGATTAGAGATAGTAAAAATGTAGTAGTATTCTAGTAACCAATGTAGAGTTTCTGGTATAGTGATATGAAGTGGATTTAATACAAGACAAGGGAGATAGAAAAAGAAGAATAAAGGTAGAAAAGGGATAGAAGAGAGTAGGTATGTACAAGGAAAGAAGCTTGGGAGAGGGTTTGGTAAGAGGGTTAAACAACAACTACAAAAGGCAGGAATACACACTTGCATACACAAAAAAGAACAAAAAACCAAAACAACCCCAAGAACAAATTAATGCAACTCTACAAATAAATGACTATTCAGCAGATAGATCCTCTGCAGTCTCTCTCTGTGCAGATACAGAGTGCCACCAGCAGCTTTCCCACTGTGAGTCTGGTTCTCTGAGATTTCTCAATCTATGTAGATGTTCGGTATGATTGTCTCTGGATTTTAGTATTAAGCCCAGTTCAGCCTCCACGCTTTCTACAGATTTAGAGTCTGTTTCTCTCTGATTCTGTTGGTGGTGTATACCTCTGAGACCAAATTCAATGTAGGAGTCTGTCCTCCTCAGCTAAGGCTGAGCTAGTTTGACTTCTCCCCATTAGCCACGATTGGGAGGTCTATGGTGATCCCAGAGATTCTACTAGTTGGGTTTATTGTTAAGTGTAGGTCTTTCCCTACACTTTCCACTAATCAGAGTTTGAGTCTGAGCCAGCAACCTATTAGTGTTGCAGTCACATGACAGTGCCATCTTGTCAGCAGTGGCTGAGCTCACCATGCCCACCAGAGATCAAGACCAGCACACACCAAAATCACAAATGAAACTGCAGTGCCCGCAGGAGAACTCCCAGTTCTGAACCAGGGACTCGCACAGCTTCTGTGTTCAACAGCAGACACCACCCCCACCTTCTCCAGGTTGTATTGCAAAGTCTCAGACTCAGGGAGTTTACTGGGGTTGTGTGGCTGGGTGTGCTTGGCTGGGTGTTTTCCCACGAGAACCGACACTTCAATTTCAGTGTTATTGAGCACTGTTCTGGATCTCTGGAGGGTGATTTCTGCCACCACTACTCCTTTACTGCATTGATTGCAAAATCTCAGACTCAGGAAGTTTATCGCAGCTGTGTGAGTCCCTGAGGGTGCAAAGCTGGGAGTTCTCCTGCGGGGACTGTAGTTTCACTTATGATTTTGGTGTGTGCTGGTCTTGATCTCTGGTGGGCATGGTGAGCTTAGCCACTGCTGGCAAGATGGCACTGCCATGCGACTGCAACACTAACAGGTTTCTTTTCTGGTGTTGAGCTCAGCTCTGGACTCCTCGAGGGTGTGGTGAGCTCAGCTGTTGGAAGTTGTAGCTGGTCTTTGTGCAGGAAAAACTGACAAATTACAGTTGACTGATCTGCAGCTGTTTTCTTCAGGTCCTTGTTTTCCTTTACATCTCTGTTTTCTGGTGCTGTGAGGCAAGATGGCACCAGCACAGCGCCCATTGCCACAAGACAGGCAGGGTTTTTTATCTGCTCTCTGGTTGGTCTTCTAGTCTTCTTTTTCTCTGTCCCTTGTAATTATCATTTTTATTCCTCTACTGATAGTATTTTCTGGCTTTGTAGAGCACTGTTTTTGAGGCATTGGAGATGGAGTGTCAGCAGGGCTCATAAGCACTTCTTCTCTTGGTGGCCATCTTCCCGGAAGTCTATATTTATATTTAATAAGTGTTACAAAAATAATTTCAAATGTTCTTATTTCACAACAGCTCAATTTGGTAAATAAATATAAAATAATATTTATTTTTTCCTTTTTTCTGTTTATTGTTGCATTGCTATCATACATCTTAATGAAGTACAAGATGGTAGAGGCATACATGCACATCACTCATTTAGCCCTTCTCCAATTCCTACCCCATTCACTCTCCCTCCTGCCTTCTCATGTTTGGTTTAGCGATTGGCCTTGATATGTTTGTGAATATACATCATGTGCATTAGGGAATTTCCCTCTTCCCTCCTTCCATTTCTTTGTTAGGTCACCTTATTTGCTCATCTATAATTTCTCCTTTTTCATATAGAGTTACTCCTGTGATCCTTTTTCTCCCTAGCTTCCACATATTAGGGAGAACATCTGATTTTTTTACTTTTGTGACTGACTAATTTCACTTAGCATAATGTTCTCCAGTTCCATCCATTTCCCTGTAAATAACATAATTTTGTTCTTCTTTGTGGCTGAGTAAAATTCCATTGTGTACATATCCCATAGTTTTGTAATCCATTCATCTGTTCATAGATATCTTGGCTGGTTCCATAGTTTGGCAATTGTGAATTGTGTGGCTATAAATTTTATATGGAGAAAGAAAAGACCCGGAATACCCAAAGCAATTATCAGCAATAAGAACCACATGCAATAGGCATCACAATCCCTGACTTCAAATAATACTACAGAGCAATAGTAGGTAAAACAACATGATATTGGCACAACAACAGGCATACAGACCAATGGAACAGACTAGAAGATTCAGAATCAAACCCATAAACTTACAATTGATCTATGACAAAGGGGCCAAACTGATGCTGGAGAAAAGGCAGGCTTTTCAACAAATAGTGCCGGGAGAACTGGCTATACATTTGTAGAAAGATGCAACTAAATCCTTACCTCTCACCATGCACAGGGAATCAACTTGAGATGGATCAAAGACTTGGAAATTAGACCAAAGACTGTGAAGCTATTAGAGGAGGACATAGGCTCAACATTTCAATATTTAAAAATAATCTTAAGATAGCCAGGCATGGTGACACACTTGTAATCCCAGCATTCGGGAGGCAGAGACTGGAGGATCACAATTTGCAGACAGCCTCATCAGTGAGACTCTGTTTCAAAAAAATAAAAAAGACTAAAAATAATCTTAAGATATTTCATCACTATATATGGAATGAACTTAACTGTAGAATTACTTTCTGTTGGGCCTCTTACATGTGTGTGTCACTGAGCTAAGCCCCAAGACCCCTTTTTAAAAATTTTAGGGTCTTGTTAATTAGTTTCCTAGGCTCAGTAGCTGAAGTTGCAGGAGCACACCGGCATATCCAGATATCATTTTCTCTTCAATAGGTCAGAAAAATAAATGAAACTTTCATGTGCTTCCAATTATTTTGCCTATTTATATCAAAAGTACTCAAGTGCATATAAGAGGAATTATTATTTTACTTTACTTTAGTTATCCAGACTTAATTTTTTCATACCTGCCAACTAGACTATGGAAAACAAAAACTTAGTAAGATCTATAAAATTACTAAAAAGAAAGAGAGGTTAATATCATGGAAATTAGGTGACAAGGAAAGAATAAATCTGACAAAAGTAAAGATATTTTATATTGAATATCTATAAGAATATGATTTATTGAACATATAATTTCTCTTTCAGAGAATCTTTTTAATATTTCACATTTGATAAGCTATTACCACTTCAAAGAGATGAAAAATATCATATTTGCCATTTAAAGACTCTACTTTTATGTAAATATATTCATGAATCTCTATTCCATAATCACTACTATACTATTCAACTAAATCAGTCATTATGTCACATATGTAAATTATTACATGATGTCATATAACAAATTATTTCTCAAGCAATAAATATAAGTAAGACAATAGTCTTGTTAATAGACTAAATACAAATTACCAGTATCTTGGAATGAGAAAAGACAATAAAACAAATTATTAAGATATTTACATGATATTATGAACAGTGGGCAACTTTATGGCAATAATTTTTATAGCTTAGATCCAGATGAGCAAAGTGTGGCTAGTGGATTAAATCTGGCCTGTTGCCTGTTTTGTGAATGGACATTTATTGGAACATGTGTGTGCCCATTGGCTTATATATTGTCTTAACGACCCCCCACACACTGCAGAAAAGTTGAACAGTTGCAAGAGAGACATGATGGCCCATAGATCCTGAAGTACTTATTATCTGCCCCTTTCACTAGAATAAATGTCAAAATTCCTTGAAATGTACAACTTACTAAAAATGACAGTAATAAATTAAAAATCTGAATTTTTCTCTGGTACTGGGAAACCCATGTCTTGCACATGCTGAGCAAGCACTATAAGACTAAGTTAACAACCCCAGCACTTTCTTTTTCTTTTCTTTTCTGTTTTTGGAGAAAGAGTCTCCCTAAGATGGCCTAAAACTTGAGATTCTTCTGCCTCAGATCCTGTAGATGGGATTACAGATGTGAACCACTATACCCAACCAATTAAAAAAAACAGTAATTATTTTAAACCCTTTGTTATGATTAGTTACACCTTTTACTTCACTGGCTTCTTAGAGACGGGTTATCTTCAATTGAGAAATTCACACACATGCGAGAAAAGGCTGCTTACCACTCTTAACTTTATTAAGAACATAGTAACTATATAGGCAGTCAGAGGTCTCACAGTGTTATAACAATATAGTTCTCATACATAAATATAAAAGTAAATTCATAGGAAAAAGCTTGCAAAAGGAAAGCTAGATAGTTCTCACACTGTAATCTGTAAGGATACCTGCTATTTTCCAGCCAGGCAGAACTCCAAGTCACTGGGCTAGGCTCCAAGCTTTACTGGAACCTTCTCTGAGTTTTTCCCAGCTATGACCAAGGCCATCCTTCTTGTTCTCAGAGGTTAGAAATTAGCCTGTCAGAAAACGCCTTGTGAGTCCAGACCCCTTCACCTTCCTACAAAGAAAATCTTTGACCCAGGTGGATTCCCTGAAAATTTATTCCAAATATTTAAAGAATGCTCTAAGTTTTTCAAAAAATTTTCCAAAGAATTAAAAGGAGAAACATCCCAATCCTTTGGTGGTTGTTTGTTTGTTTGTTTGTTTGTTTGTTTGTTTGTGAAGCCAGAATATCCTTGATCAATTTGGTAAAGACATTATAAGACAGGAAGAACAGGCCAACATACCTCATTTAAAACAGACAAAAGACCACAATACAATTTCAGCAAATTTAGTTCAGAGAGCAACAGAGAAAAAGGGAGAGAGAAAATTAGGACTAAAAAGTTTATCTGGCATAATTTACAAATAACGTAGTATTTTTTTATTATTATTATTATTTTTTATTGGTGCATTATATTCATACAACTTATTGGGGTAAAAAACTTGTGTGTACAAACATGTACTCATCGCTGATTTAACCCCTACCCAAATCCCACCCCATTCCCTCCCCGTCCCTCCCTTCCTTGCTTGGCTTAGTGATTGACTTCGATATGTTTAAGTACATTGTGTGCTTTAGAGATTTTTCTCTTCCCCCTCCTTTCTCTTCCTTTAGGTTATCTTGTTTGCTCCTCTTTTCTCCCTAACTCTCACATATTAGGGAAAGCATCTGATTTCTTATTTTCTGTGCCTGACTAATCTCACTTAGCATAATGTCCTCCAGTTCCATCCATTTCCCTGGAAATGACGTAATTGAGTTTTTTTTGATGGCTGAGTAAAATTCCATTGTGTACATATCCCACAGTTTTGTAATCCATTCATCTGTTGATGGACATCTTGGCTGGTTCCATAGTTTGGCTATGGTGAATTGTGCAGCTATGAACATAGATACACATGCATTATTTTGGTAGTTTGGTTTCTTTTCTTTTGGGTAGATACCCAACAGTGGTATTGCTGGATCAAATCGTAGATTTGTTCCCATTCTTCTGAGGATTCTCCATACTGTTTTCCAAAGTGGTTGCACTAATTTGCAATCCCACCAACAATGTCTTAGAGTTCCCACTTCTCCACATCCTCGCCAGCATCTGTTGTTGTTTGTGTTTTGAATGATTGCCATTCTCGTTGGGGTTAGGTGAAATCTCAGGGTAGTTTTGATTTGCATCTCTCTGATTGCCAGTGATGTTGAGCATTTTTTCATGCATTTATTGGCCATTTAAATTTCTTCTTTTGTAAAGTGTCTATTTAGTTCATTTGCCCATTTTGTTATTGGATGCTTTGTTTTCTTAGTGTTGAGTTTCTTGAGTTCTCTGTATATTCTAGATATTAGTCCTCTATCGGAGGGGTAGGTGGCAAAAATCTTCTCCCATTCTGTTGGCTCTCGATTGAGGTTCTTGATAGTTTCCTTTGCTGAACAGAAGCTCTTCAGTTTCATGCAATCCCATGTATTGATTCTCCTTTTAATTTGTTGTGCCTTTGGGGTCTTATTGAGGAAATGTTTGTCTGTGCCTATGTGTTGTAGTGTTTGACCTATGCCCTCTTCAAGGAGCTTCAAAGTCTCTGGTTTAATGTCCAAGTCTTTGATCCATCATGAGTTGACTTTTGTACAGGGTGAAAAAGTGGGATTAACATCCAATTTTCTGCATATGGTTAACCAGTTTTGCCAACACCATTTGTTGAAGAGGCTATCTTTTTTCCAGTGTATGTTTTTGGCCCCTTTGTAAAAAATCAATTGGCTGAAAGTGTGTGGGCTTGTTTCTGTGTCTTCAATTCTGCTCCATTGGTCTATATATCTGTTCTTTTGCCAGTACCATGCTGTTTTTATTACAATGGCTTTGTAGTATAGTTTAAAGTCAGGTATTGTGATTCCTCCTGCGTGGTTTTTGTTACTGAGAACTATCTTGGCTATTCTGGGCTTTTTGTTATTCCAGATAAATTTAAGGACTGATTTTTCTATGTCTGTGAGGAATGATCTTGGTAGTTTAATGGGCATTGCATTAAATCTGTAGATCACTTTTGGGAGAATGGACATTTTAATGATATTTATTCTGCCAATCCATGAACATGGAAGATCTTTCCATCTTCTAAGATCTTCTTCGATTTTTTTTTCAGTGTTTTATAATTTTCCTTGTAGAGATCTTTTACCTCCTTGGTCAAATTTATTCCTAGGTATTTTATTTTTTTGTGGGAGATCCTGAGTGGAAGTGTTTTCTGAATTTCTTTTTTCAGTGGATTTATGGTTGGTGTACAGGAAAGCTTCTGATTTTTTAATATTGATTTTGTATCCAGATACTTTGCTGAATTTGTTGATCAGTTCTATAAGCCTTTTGGTTGAGTTTGTTGGGTTTTCTAAATATAGTATCATGTCATCAGCAAATAGTGAAAGCTTAAGTTCTTCTTTTCCTATTTGTACTCCTTTGATTTCCTTTTCTTGCCTTATTGCTCTGGCTAGAGTCTCTAGTACTATATTGAAGAGAAGTGGTGATAGTGGACATCCTTGTCTCGTTCCAGTTTTTAGGGGGGATTCTTGAAGTTTTTCCCCATTTAATATGATGTTGGCAGTGGGCTTGTTGTAGATTGCCTTAATAATGTTGAGATATGTTCCTTCTATTCCAATTCTCTGCAGTGTTTTTATCATAAATGGATGTTGAATTTTATCAAATGCTTTTTCAGCATCTATTGAGATGATCATGTGGTTTTTGTCTTTGATTCTGTTTATATGATGAATTACATGGATTGATTTTCGTATATTGAACCAGCCTTGCATCCCTGGGATGAACCCTACCTGGTCGTGATGAATGATTTTCTTGATGTGGTTTTGAATACGTGTTGCTAGTATTTTGTTTAATAGTTTTGCATCCAAGTTCATCAGAGATATAGGCCTGTAGTTTTCCTTCCTTGAACTGTCTTTATTCGGTTTGGGTATTAGTGTGATGTTGGCTTCATAGAATGTATTTGGGAGAGTCCCGGTTTTTTCTATTTCCCGAAATAGTTTGAGTAGTATTGGGATTAGCTCTTCTGTAAAGGTTTTATAGAATTCACTTGAAAAACCATCGGGTCCTGGGCTTTTCTTTGATGGTAAGCTCTTTATTGCTGTTTCAATCTCTTTGATTGTTATTGGTTGGTTTAAGTGTTCTATATCTTCTTGACTCAGTTTAGGAAGGTTGTATTTATCTAGGAAGTTGTCGATTTCCTCCAGATTTTCCATTTTGTTGGAGTATAGTTTTTCAAAGTAGTTTCTGATAATCCTCTGGATTTCTACACTGTCAGTAGTAATGTCTCCTTTTTCATCCTTTATCCTCATAATTTGGGTTGATTCTCTCTTTTTTTTAGTTAGGTTGGCCAGTGGTTTATCAATCTTGTTAATCTTTTCAAGAAACCAGCTTTTGGTTTTGTTGATTTTCTGTATTGTTTTTTTATTCTCTATTTCATTGATTTCTGCTCTAATTTTAATAATTTCCCGTCTTCTGCTGGCTTTGGGGTTCAATTGTTCCTGCTTTTCAAGGTCTTTGAGGTGTGTCGTAAGGCTATTTATTTGAAGAATTTCTGTTTTTCTTATGTGAGCACTCAGTGCTATAAATTTTCCTCTTAATACTGCCTTCAAAGTGTCCCAGAGGTTTTGATATGTTGTTTCTTTATTTTCATTTGTTTCTAGAAATTTCTTGATTTCACCTCTTACATCTTCTATGACCCATTCTTCATTCAGAAGTGTGGTGTTCAGCCTCCACATGTTTATGTTGTTTCTTTGTGTCTTCTTATAGTTGATTTCTAGTTTCATTCCATTATGGTCTGAAATGACACAGGGAAGTATGTCACATTTTTTTAATTTGCTAGTGCTCATTTTGTGTCCCAGGATGTGATCTATTTTGGAGAAGGTTCCGTGAGCAGCTGAGAAAAATGTGAACTCTGCTGTAGTTGGGTGAAATATTCTATATGTGTCCAACAGGTCCATTTGGTTAATGGTGTTCTTTAGTTCTGAGACATCTTTACTGACCCTTTGTCTGGAAGATCGGTCTAGTATTGTGAGAGGTGTGTTGAAGTCTCCCAGTATTATTGTGTTGGGATTTATGTGTGACTTCATGTCACAAAGAGTTTGATTTATGAAAGTAGCTGCCCCTATGTTTGGGGCATAGATGTTGATTATTGTTATTTCCTCTTGCTGGACTATTCCTTTTACCAGTAAAATGTGACCTTCTTTGTCTCTTCTAATAAGTTTGGGTTTGAAGTCTAACTTGTCTGATATCATAGTTGCTACTCCTGCTTGTCTTCGAGTACCATTAGCATGGATAACCTTGCTCCAGCCCTTTACCTTGAGTTTGTTCCTATCTTTACTTGTAAGGTGTGTTTCTTGCAAGCAGCAGATGGATGGATTCTGGCTTTTAATCCATTTTGCCACTTTATGTCTTTTTATTGGGGAGTTGAGGCCGTTTACATTCAGTGTGATTATAGAGAGATAATTTTTAATTCCCAACATGTTAAGATCTTATTTCTGTTTGAGATACTGTTTATTCTTTTTTGCTTAGTTGTCTGCTGGATGGGAATTCTTGTTTCTTTGGTTCTGGTGTGTGTTACCCATTTCCTCTTTGCAGTTAATCTCCTTGAGTACTTTCTCTAGCGCTGGTTTTGAAGACATAAATTCCTTCAGTTGCTGTTTGTCATGGAAGCTTCTTATTTCCCCATCTAATTTGATGGATAGTTTTGCTGGGTAGGAAATTTTTGGCTGGAAGTTGTTTTCTTTCAGAGTTTGGAATATGTTACTCCATGCCCTTCTGGCTTTCATAACTTGGTTTGGGAAGTCTGGAGTGATTCTAATTGGTTTGCCTCTGTATGTCACGTGGCCTTTTGTTTTTGTTGTCTTTAAGATTCTCTCCTTGGCTTCCACATTAGTCATTTTGACAATTATGCGGCATGGGGATCCTCTTCTTTGATCCTGTCTAAAGGGAGTTCTATAAGTTTCCTGGACCTGTGTATCGACCTCTTGCTCTATGTTTGGAAAATTTTCTGCTATTACTTCCTTGAAGAGATTGTTGATCTCTTTGGTTTCACCTTCTTTTCCCTCCTCTATTCCAATTATTCTTAGGTTAGCTCTCTTGAAATGGGCCCATATTTCTTCAATGTCAGATTCCTGCTGTCGGGTTTTTTTTTCTAAATTAGAAACTATGCGTTCATTTTTGAAATGGTCATCTTCAAGAAGCGAGATTCTATTCTCCATGTGGTCTAATCTGTTGTTTATACTTTGAATTGAAGCCTTCACTTCATTAATTGCATCCTTTATCTCTTTTTGACTCTCTCTAAATTCTTTTCGAAAGTCCTCTATTATTTCTAGAGTTATTTTCCTAATTTGATCTTCTAGAGATCTTTGGATTTCTGTGTTATCAGATTCTGATGTTGTGGGGTTGTGGGCATTCACTGCTCCATTGTTATTTCTCTTTCCCATGATTTTGGAAGTTTGTGCCTTCTCTGGGTTCTTCCCTTGGGTCACTATGAGTTCACTTAAGATGTTCTGGATCTCGAGTCTGTGGTATCTCAGTCACCACTACTCCTTTACTGAGTTGTATCACAAAGTCTCAGACCCAGGGAGTCAATTGAGGCTGCTTAGACCGTGGGGGGTGCCAAGTTGGGTGTTCTCTAGCGGGGAGTTGTGACTATGGTATGATATCTCTGCCACTGCCACTCCCCCACTGGGCTGTACTGCTAAAATCTCCGACCCAGGGAGACTATCTGCGCAAGTCCCTGGGAGTGCAGTACTGGGATTTCTCCCCTTGGGGCCGCAATTTGACTCACGTTTGTTGAGTGTGCTGATGGAGCTGTAGTGAACTCGGTGGATTCCCTGCTGCCGCCACTGGCAATATGGCACCACTGCCACGCCCTCGGCCATGATGTGGCCTATTTCTTCTCTGGTTTTGAGCTCCGCTGAGTCCCTGCCAGGTGTGCTGTGCCCGGCCCTTGGGAGCTTTAGACGCTCCTTGCACCGGAGAAACTGCTGACTGCCGCCCGGCTGTTCAGCAGCGGCTTACCTTGGCTTGCTGTCCACCCCTCCTCTCAGGCGTCTGGTGGCTGGTTGTGTGGGTTGGTCTAGGGCCGTCTGGTGAATTCGCCGCTGCCGCCAGCAGTAAGACGCTGCTTCTGCATCCTAGGCCGCGAGGCCAGAGTACCTCCTCTCTGGATTTGAGCTCTGTTTTGAGTCTCCCTCCTCTCTGGAGCCTGGTGCTGCTAGGGGAGATGTAAGCCGGGCCGCTCCGGCCGCTCTGTGCTGTGGCTCAGGCTGCTCCGCACCACAGGTCTGGCCGCTCTGGCCTCTCTGGCTGCTCTGCACCGCGGATCCGGCTGCTCCGCACCGCGGGTCTGGCCGCCCCGGCCGCTCCGGCGGTTCCGCGAAGCGGCTCTGGCTGCTCCGGCTGTTCTGGCCGCTCCTCTCCGGCTGCTCTGGCTGCTCCTCTCTGGCTGGTCTGGCCGCTCCGCTCGGCTGCTCCGGCCGCCCCGCTTCGCGCCGCGGCTCTGACTTCTCTGCGCTGCGGCTCTGGCCGCTCCGGCTCCTCCGGCCGCTCCGCGCCGCGGCGGGCGCGGCCCTTCGGGCTGGTTTTTTTCTGGTGTCTTGTTTTTCCAGCCCTTTTTCTCTGTCCCTTGTATTTACCGTTTTTATTTCTTTGCTGGTGGTGTTTTCTGGCTCTGAAAGGTGCTGGTTTTGTGGTAATAGAGTTCGATTGTTAGCGGGACTTGTAAGTGCCGCTTTCCTCGGTCGCCATCTTACCGGAAGTCTCCATAGTATCTAAGTAGGATTAATACTAAATACCTTCTCCCTGAGTCTACTGATGCAACTTTTACAACTTTTCTTCAACAGTATTCAGCCACTTTAGAACCTGGCAATATGACAGTTCAGCAAGATGAAATGAATAAATACGAGCTATAAAGATTGGAAATTAATTAAAACTGCCATTATTTACAATTTACATGATCATGCCTATTGCAAACCCAAAATAATTTGCAAAACAACTCTTAGAATAAATGAATTTAGCAAAATCATTTATTTAAATACAAAATCAATAAATAGAAAACAATTGTATTTTTATGTACCATGAGCAAACCTCAGAAAATCAAATGTAATCAATATAATCAATATAATATAATCAGAAACATTAACTGCCTATTAATAACTTTATAACATAAGAATAAACTAACAAATCTGTGTAAGACTGCAACACTGAAAACTACTGATAGTCTCGCATGAAAATCAGCACGTGCATCAAGTGTGATGGTGCGTACCTGTAATCTCAGTACTTGGAGAAGATGAAACAGAATTTCAGATTTGAGGCTAGCCTTAGCAATTTAGTGTAACCCTGTTTCAGAATAAAACAGGATTGGCGGTATAGCTCTTAGATCTCCCCTGAGTTCATCCCCAGACTCCCCCCAAAAATAATGTGTAAATGTGTTAGAGCTCTACAAATAAAAGTTAGTTACATAGAAGCTATTACTTGTAAAGTTGTGGCCTATTTGAAGAGGTAGAATATACATAGTAACCTAATTTGAGTGAGTTCCTTGGTTTTAAGCAGTGCTTATTATTAAACTAGTTCTTTCAGGTATCTCTCAGAGGTATTTTTATGCCATCTTGGTTACCAGTCATCAGTCCTTATTTAAAAACCACTGAAAGTTATGAGACAGATGCCTGAGTACAGCCTCTTAATATTGATTAGAAAGTTATTGTTCATTCCTCCCATGTATGATTAGTAAATTGTGTGTATAGGACTCAAATAATTTAATTTTTGACAATTTTATAAACAGTGTTGTGGCCAGGCGTGGTGGCGCACACTTGTAATCCCCACACTTGGGAGGTGGAGACAGGAGGATCGTGCAGGTTCGAAGCCAGCCACGATGGCTTAGGAGACCCTGTTTCCAAATAAAAATATAAAAAATAGGTGTCTGGGAGTGTAGCCCAGAAATAGAAGGGTTTCCAGGAACCCCAGTACCACCATAAAAAAAAACAGTGTTTGTGAAAGTATGTATCTTACAGCCTTATATGTTTTCTATACCTCTTATTACCTTTATTCTCTTAGGTTTACCATGGAGTCATATTAGACTTCTAGGTTTCTTTGCTGGGTTGAATGTATATTAAATTGATTATAATTGTTTTAACCCTAAATTTGTCACTAACTTAAAAGTTTTACCTATGTTTACAAAATCCTCATGTCTTTCCTGAAAGCATTCTGAATTTCATAAAGGAATTTTTTTTTCTTTTGGTCATACTGGGGATTGAACCTTCAGGCATTCTACCTTCAAGCTATAGGGCCCTTTTTCATGTTTTTTTTTTTCTTATTATGAAACAGGGTCTTGCTAAGTTGCTAATGCTAGTCTTGAACCTGTGATCTCCCTATCTCAGCCTCTCAAATACTAGTACTAAAGGTTTGCACCACTACACCTGATTAGGCCCACATCTTTGCATCCTATTCCAAAATTTTGTGGCAGCCACCTTACATTGGAATGATGGAACTGGAGGCAGCAAAGGTGCAGAGTTGATTGTTTCATATGATTCATCACCTGTGTATTTCTAGGTAACGAAATTTGCTTTAGTCTGTTAGGGAATGTGAGCTTTTGATGTTTTAAGTTTCTTTTTATCACTCATTTAGAAGTCATGCTTAAGCAGGGTGTGGTGGCACATGCTTGTAATCCCAGCATTCTGGAGGCTGAGACCAGAGAATCACGGTTTGTGGATAGCCCCAGCTCATTAGTGAGGCCCTCTGCAACTTAGTGAGATTCTGTTTCAAAGTAAAGAATAAAAAATAGTGCAGGGGGAGTAGCTCAGAGGTTGAATGCCGTTGGGTTCGAATGCCCCAGACCCCCCTTCCCAAAAATAAAGAAGTCGTGCTTGAAATTTAGTTTCTTGGCTATTATCATAATTTAATTGATTCTAAGATGCATATTACTCGTCTGTTACTTTCTATAAAATCAGTGTATTTTGGCATTGATGGAGTGTTCAGTCAGCAGCATGTTTTCCATGTTATTTAAAATAATTATATACTGATGACTTATTCAACTCGATTAAACCAAAACATACATATAATTTGTACTGTGAGCTAAAATGTTAATGCCACCAGGCTTCACATGCACTACAGCATCAGCATGAGGTCCCAAAATTCTACTAAACTTCAGGATTGACCTTTTTTTTTATACCTGGAGTTCTAAGATCCTGTAAACCTTATAAAACAAGTACTCAGCCAGTTTCATATGCAAGCTTTATGAGTTCTACACACGAAGTACACCATAACCAACTGCATTACCACTGATACCAGAGGTATTTTATTATTATAATTATGGCCTAGCTTAGTTATTGTAAAATTTTACATTTTCTATAAGATAAACATTACTAGAAGATGCTATCTTATCCATTAAGTAAAATTAGTGTAGACGTTTATAAAGGAATTCCAGATTAAGTTGTCTTTCCATGAGAAAACCAACTTAAATCTTAAGAAATAAGTGCAAAAAATAAAATTTCACAGCTATATTATATGCTATACCTATATTATATCTATGATTTAGGAAAAGACAAAGTTATTATTGTAAAATAGATCTGGTTTGATGAAAATTTGTAATCTCAGATACTTGCGAAGCAGAGGCAGGAGGATCACAAGTTTGGGGCCAGATTGGGCAACTTAGGCAGACTTGTCTCTAAATAAATTATAAAAGGGGTGTGGATGTATCTCAGTGGTAGAATACTTGTCTGTCATGCACAAGGTCATAGGTTCTATCACAACCTCTACCCCAGTGTACAATTGAGTGAGTTTCAGTACATTCACAAAGTTGGGCAACCCTCATTACTATTTAATAACTTTTTTCGTCCCTAATGGAAACTCAACCCATGAAGAGTCATCCAAATTCATACTCTAGCTCTCAGTAGTCACTGACCTACCTTCTATTTTTATGGATTTGACTCTTAGACATTTCATTCATATATGTAGACTTTTATTTCTAGTTTCTTTAATGTAGTATATTTTCAAATCCATCTATACTGTAACACCAATATTTCACTCTTTTGCATGGTAGCTAATATTCCATAGTACAGGTATACCATGTTTTGTTTTTTCATAAGTTTAATGGTCATTTGGTTTTTTCCTCTTTTTTATTTTTATGAATAATACTGATATTAATACTCATATATAAGTGTTAACGTGAATAAATGTTTTCCATTTACTTGAGTATATACCTAGAATGGAATTGCTGGGCCATATGGTAACTCTAAATTTTAACTTAAGTTTAACTAAACTTTCAAACTATTTTCAAAAGCACTGGCATCATTTTATACCCAAGCATCAGCAATGTTGAAGTTCCAATAGCTCTAGCTTCTCATAAACACTTGTCTCTCAACGTGTCTCTCTCCCTCTCTCTCTCTTTCTCTCTCCCTCCCTCTCTCTCTCTCTCTCTTTCTCTCTCTCTCTTTTTTTTGTGGTACTGGGGTTCCTGGAAGCCCTTCTACCTCCGGGCTACACTCTCAGACCTATTTTATATTTTTTATTTATTTGGAAATAAGGTCTCTTAAGCCAGCGAGGCTGACTATGAACCTGCGTGATCCTCCTGTCTCAGCCTCCAAAGCGCGGGGATTACAAGCGTGCGCCACCACACGCTCAACGTCTCTTTTTATTATACCTATCTTAATTCACATAAGTGAAATATTACTATTGTTTTCATAAAGCTGTTCAGCCAAAATTTTCAAACTACTTTGATATTACTTTGTAGTTCTGGAGCCTTGTACTAAAATTCTTCTAAGTTAACAATTTCTTAAAGATGGGTTTTTCTTAAGTTAATATATTCAAAGCTGTAGAAGTTTAGTTTCTTCTGCAAGGATCGTTAATATATGTTAGAATCACAGAAGTACTCATTAAATATAGATTGATAAGTAAGGGAGCTCTTGTATATTTGTATATTTGTCTGCTCTGATATCTATCCCTAGGGTTTACACAAGGTAAGAATTTATTTCTTTTTAATCAAAAACTAAAATGACTATTTTTAGTAAAGATAACTAGAAGATTGTTTTACCAGTCAAGCATAGAGCCAAAAGATTCTATAGGATTGCTCTTTTTTAATTGTGCAAGAGAAATTTTCTTGAGTGATATGAGCCTTTGGATGCATGTAAACAAACAGACATGCAAAAAAAAAAAAAAGAGCAAACCAGATTTTCTGTCATCTGCCACCCAACTTTCAACACATCTGTGATATCTGCCATGCAACAGACTTCATCTGAAATAGACTCCCTATTGTTACTGACAATAGTTGGGGATATGTTATTAGTCAAAGCAAAACATAGCCAAACATGCCAATGACCAGAACTAGAAACAAACAAAAAAACACCACAAAACAACACACATGTTAAAAAAAAAAAGAATAAAAATATAAAAGAGAAAACATAGCAGAAGATTATGCTGTTGCCTGTGTATGGCAATTTCTCATCCTAGAGAGCTATTGAAGTGCCCTTTTGGACCACACAGCTTGTAGAGAGTCTAACTGGAGCATCTTTGGTGGCATTGCCATACTATCAAAATGTAATTCTCAAAATTAAGACATAATTACAGTAAAAATTCCAAATGCTGTAGTTTTAATTGAAAAAAACTAAAATAAAAGATGGATAAAATATTTAAAACTGATGTTCTGCTCTAGGCCAGTAAAACCATGACCTATTAGATTATCCTCTCTACTAGATTGGTGACTGACAGAAAGCAATTTTAGTGAAATGGTAGAGACAAACTTAACTCAAATTAGTTCAGAAGAGGAGAGGAGAGGCTATATAGACAAGTCTTTACGGAGCTTTTTCATCAAAAAGTAGCTACAAGGAGGAGTGGGTCAAAAAGAAGGGTGAGGATTTTGTTTGACATTTAAAGTGGATAATAACACAGCCTGCTTGCATACTGATAGATCACTGTATTCACTTGCTACTCAGAAGTCAAGTAATTCAGCAATGATGAGGCTATTGTAGCAGGTTGGTGACTCAAAGTTACATACTGATCTATGATATCCAAATCTTGGTATTATCAATACAAAATAGTAAATAAGAAACGGGACTATAATAAGCCATGGTGCTAGAGGGACTGAAAAGCTTCATCAAGATTCAGGCATGTGTGCATGAAAGGAATCGTTCAAGTAGTAGAAGCAGAATAAATAAAAGCATATGAAGCATGGGAGTAGAAGATATATCTGTACTAAAACCATGACCTTTGGATTGATTAATCTGGTTGAATAGATGTCTAGATAGGCAGAGAAAATGAAGGTGCCTTAGCATCTTCTCACTTAGCATCAGAGTATTCCGTATCTTTAGGAAGTTAAACATATTTTCATGTCATATAAGAATGACTTTAATCATCTGAATAAATATTCCAGTTTTTGAGGGAAATCTTATAAAAAAATTTATAGCTTTGAGGGAAATCACATAAAATCAAAATTTATTCAGAAAATTATATTAATATAACCTCTTAATTCAAACATTAACACGTGGTTCACAGATCTCTATTTTTTTCAATGCTTTTATTTGTCATAATATTAAGATTTATTTTGACTCACAGGTTAAATGTTAAAAGATGAATGATGTGTGCATGTATGCCTCTGCCATCTTGTTCCCCATGAAGATATGTGACTACAATGCACTTAAAAAATAAGAAAAAAAGATTTTGTATCAGCTAATGTGTATTTTGCATTTCAAAATAAGAAATAGAGAAGGAAAGGATCTAGATGGTGGTGAGGGTGATGATGTAAAGTCAGTTTTTGCAAATATTTTGAGGAAACTTAAGAATAAGTAACCCTTCTTCATTGGTACCATTGTTTGGGTTTCTTGTAACCTTCTAAGGTACTTGGGAGGCTGAGACAGAAGGATCAACTTAATGAGAACCTGTTTCAAAATAAAAAATAAAAATAGGCCTGGGAGTCTAGCTCAGAAGTAGAATACCCCTGGGTTAGATCCCTAGAAGTACCAATTTTTTAAAAATTTTAAATGGATTACTCTGTGTTGAGATGGCATTGTTTTAAGATATATGTCATTTTTGCAGTGGTGATATGATCCTAAAGTACTCTAGCTGTACAACTACTATTTAGCTGCCTGTCCCCCCATAAATGTGCCTGGAGTATTTAAAAAATAAATTAGATTTGGAGTATTAGTCATGCTGACCTGTAATTTATGGATGCATATATGTTTTTACTTTGTAAATATAGTTCATTTACCCCCAAAATGCAAGGCAGACGGATGGGGACTGCAGGAAGATCCATCATGAAGAGCACCAGTGTGAGTGGGGAAATGTACACACTGGAGCATAATGACGGCAGCCAGTCAGACACAGCAGTGGGCACAGTGGGAGCAGGTGGAAAGAAACGGAGATCCAGCCTGAGTGCCAAAGTGGTCGCCATTGTGTCTCGAAGAAGTAGAAGCACATCGCAACTTAGTCAAACAGGTGAGTGGCGTGCATTCACCTTAAACATCTCCAGTTCTTGCTGGAGAGACAAAAGCTAACTCTCACGCTATGTCTTGTGATGCTTGTGATGAGACTGTACATTGTATTGGGTTCTTCTTTGGGAAAAAAGGGTTTTCTCTGTCTCTGAAAATATGTTAAAAATATGAGATTTTTTTCTGTGCAACTCTCTGAAGAAGGTATCATTTGTTAATCTGTAAAGTGATCAGATGTTTTCTATTAAGCTAAAAACATTTAAAGCTATGTTTACAAATATGCAAGGAAATGCAAAGAAGTGTTAGAGATCCAAATTGAATTATATGCAAGAAAAGCAACAGAATTCCCTTTTCAAAATGTTTCACACTTCTGTCACCTATACTTTAGGCTATGTCTATATTTTTTATAGAAAAGAAGGTCAGTTGTGCAACTTGAATTATAGTTTTTGAAGTACTGTATGAATATAATTGGACTGTATTTGTTATACTGTCAATGCAAGAAAAAAAAAACCAGAAGCAATTTTTACTTTAGAAAAATGGGTCAGTGAATTCATGCAAAGAAAAATATTTTAATATGAATTTGTGCTTCAAATATTTTCTGTTTCTTATAAATCTTAAAAGCTTTATGTCCTAAAGGTATTTATTTAAAAAAAAAAGAAAAAGTAAAAGCAAAAACAGAAGGGAGAAGGGACTATTGTTGTATGGTAAAATATAATACACTGTTTAAAATTATATAATATTTGGTTATACATGTTATGCAATACATTGCTGTACTAAACACTATGTAAAAACAAAGGTAAGTGAAATAGTGAGCCAAGTTAAATTGTCAGCACCTGTTTCTCCTCTTGTGGTTATTGATTCCATTTTCTGTTTCTTAATAGCAAGAACCTGTCAAAAAATTTACTTCTGAGAAAGCCTTCATAAAATCCTTTCGATAGCTCACTCAGCATTATGGAAAGTTCCTATTTTAAATTTGTGTTTTCCTACATATACTGACAAACTAGAAGTAGGAAATTTTGAGCCATTTAGAAATTGAACAGAGTGCATAGAGCATTTTATGTGAACAGAGGTTTGTCATAGCATTAGAATGAGCCTGGTGTAACTGGCAACCCAGTAGGGGCCTGTTTGCTCCCCAGTAAGAGAAGGTGTTTATCCGTTCATGGCTAAGGGGGATCCTGTGTCTTCCTTAGGGTCAGGGTCTGTAGAGTAGACATAGGAGGCATTTTTCATTTGTGTGTTGTTCTATGGCAGCTTTTCGTGGTTACTGGTTTTGATATAATGCTTTACAGATGGGGTGTGGAGAAGACTTTTACTTCGGCCAGACTTCAAAATATTTCATCATTGAGATGAAGTGGAAATGTTCTTTGATGTGATTTCAGGAAATTTGAGCTCTTCATGTAAAATGCTAGCAGATTAGAAGATGGCTCATCTCTGCCTCCCCAGCTGACCTTCCCTTCTGAATTTTCCTTCTAGTTAGTCCCTTGTCTGTCGTTCACTGGTTGAGCAGAATGGTTTTTTTTTTTTGTTTTGTTTTGTTTTGTTTTTGGCATGGGAACTATACTTGGGCACATCTTTGTAGGGTTCAAAAGGTGCTGAGGGACACTCAGCCCTTTGCCTTTTGAGTTTAAATTGCATCCCAGTTATGGCCATGTGTTGACTTTCAAGTAATTTTTACCTTCCCAGAAATTGCATTGCTAATAACTTTCCTACTTTCAGAGATTAGGTTACAATGTATAGGTGCCAAAGAGACACTGGATTACAGACATCAGAGGTCTCGCTTTATTCAAGGAGCCCTCCAACTGAACGGATAGTTATGAAAGATTTTATAGTAATATTAATTTATCAATAATTTGAAGAATATAATAATGTTATTAATGTATTAAAACAAGCTGTAGCCGGGCGTGGTGGCACACGCTTGTAATCCCCGCGCTTGGGAGGCAGAGACAGGAGGATCACGCTGGTTCAAAGCCAGCCTCGCTGGCTTAAGAGACCCTGTTTCCAAATAAAAAAATATAAAATAGGTCTTGGAGTGTGGCCAGGAGATAGAAGGGCTTCCAGGAACCCCAGTACCACCAAAAATAAAATAAAATTAAATAAATAAAACAAGTTGTATATTCTATGAAATAGAACATTATTTATATTCAGTGTAAATTTGAATTATGTCTAATGTAAATAAAAACTATAATTGAGGGCTTTCATTGTAGTGAGCCTATTACCCACCTTAAAATACCCTGGGACACAGGTTTTCTCCTGTGCCAAGACCGATGATATAGACATGAAGCACTTAGAGATAGAGTTTAACCAAACTTCATCTCTATTTAGAATACCGGATTTCAAAAATGTAATTTCCTTTTTATTTTTAGAACTACAATTAAGCTCTGAGGAGCATATTTGATCTCTCCTCAAAATCAAGAAAATTTAACAAAGAGCATAGTAAACAACATATATTACTGTATTATTTGCTATGCTTTCAATATATTATAATATAGTATTATTAAATGCACATAGTTTTCTTTAATTATATATAAATTTCTATTATATAATCATATTAAATATATAACTGTATATATTTATTCTTATAAAATATTTCAATTGTAAATAAAAGTAATTTTTAAAATCACCTCTATACACAATTGAAAATGGAAATAAAAATAACATTTTAGAGTACATATTTTAGCCAGGAGAGTAGCATTAATAAGTAGATTTTCAAATATTGAAGCTAGCTGATAATCTTTAGTAATGCCTTTGGCCAATAAAGCACATAGATAAAAATCTACTCAATAAACAGTAGGTGAATTAGATTGAAAGGGTGTGAAATGGTGAAAGAAAGGGAAATTTTAAGAAAAACAACCCTGAGCCAGAAATATTTTGCAATTGTATGAAGCTTTGGGGAAACTCAGGGCCTGGCTGAAAAATGTAACCAAGATCTTAGCTTATGTTTGTTCAGTCACCTGACCTATGCAATATGAGAATTCCCCACAGACACATTTGTACACTAAATTACATGATAACCCATCAGTGCTAATCTCTCTTCACTAGTAAATGAAGACATTACCGAGGAGGACTCACAAATCTGTGAGGAATTATCTCTAAATGCATTCCTAAAATCATGGTAAGACACAACCTAAGAATGACATGTGTTCTTGTGTCTGAGTGAATAAAACTAATGGCACTTCTATGTCTAGATCTTTTTCTTTGCAGTATTAAGTTTTATATGTAAATGTGTGTTTACATAACTTCACTCCTTTATTGGTCACAACACACTTATTATTCCTATTTTCTGTAGTACTATCAGGTACATTGAGAACTGAAAATATAGAAGCACTATCTCCAGGGAAAGGAAAACATTCACACTTGAAACAAGCACAAACCAAACAAGAGAAATGAGCAAATCTAAAGGAGAATGTCAAATGGTAAAATCCAGTGCTGTTCACGTATGTTAGCAAGGGAAGTGGGAAGAGAAATTGATGAAGGGCTGAGTGTCTTTGGATGAGGATATATATGCAGAATTGATAGATGATTGTGTTCTAGCCATCATCTGACCCACTCTTATAGCACGCACAGCTGAGCATTCTTTGGTAAGTTAATTTTCCTTCTACATACTGACCAGGATGTGGTAATTAACCCTGATTATAGAAAATGTTGCAGGAAAGCCAGGTGTGCTGAGGTACACTTGTAATCTCAGCACTTGGAAAGCTGAGACAGGAAGATCACAGACTCACAGCCAGCCTCAGCAACTTAGCAAGGCCTTCTGCAACTTAGTGAGACCCTGTTTCAAAAGATAAAATAGGGCTGGGGGTATAGTTCAGAGGTAGAATGTCCCTGGGTTTAATCCCCAGTACCACACACACACACACAAAAAAAAAAAGAAATGTTGCAGGACTATTTTATAGTTTTCAATCAGGAGTCAGTAGAACCTAATAAGTTTTCTACGTCTGACTTTCTTTTTCTTCTTTCAAAATTCTCTCCTCCAAGTTCGTTTCAGGACTCTCCTTCTCTGTTAGTCATCCTCTCTCATTTCAACATCCAGCAATACCTTTTGCTTGTCCTCCACATTCCCAGATTCAGTACTCATACTTCATGGTCAGTTTGCATCCAACAAAAGATTTGAGGGCTCCTTCCATGAGCAAATGGTAGGTATATATTTGTCAAGAAAAAATATCTCACAGTGACACAGAAAAGCAGAAAATTTCCACTGATTTGACAATGACCCACTCCTTCCAAGTAAACCTGACAGATACTTTTCAGTCCATTAAGCTCCTGATACATTTTCCTCTCTTTGTATTACAAAATTATTTTGTAGAAATTAATGAGAAGATAATTTTATTAAAATACATAGATTTTGCTGGAAGAAAACCACAAATGTATATTTCAATAAATTACTCCCAACCCATAAACACAGTTTGGTTGTAGCAAATGTATATAAGTGAGTTATTTTGGGAAATAGATTTTGAAAAGAGCTTGCAGCCTCACCTTAAAAGCCCTTTAAAGTACTTTGCTCATTCTTTGTCGGAATGCTTTTAATTAGGAGAATCTAATAGACACATATGCTCCTGAATCAGGAGAATTGGATGGAAATTGGAGTTGGGGCATAGACTGATGGATGAAAAGCCACATGGGCTACAGTGAGTTAGAGAAGCTGCCACAGAAATGAAAAGAGAGGTCACTTAGCAAAAGGGATGAACAGAAGACAGGCTCAGCAGATGGAATCCCCCACTCAGAGACAAGTGATAAGGGCCAAAGGGAGCATTTGGAGAAAGGGGAGGCAGGGTCCAAAAAAAGAAGGAGTAACCAGAGAGAGACTAGTTCAGAGACAAGGGACTCTCGAGAAGCAAGTTGATCCTACTTCAGAAAGGTTGCAGGGCACAGCTTTGAGTCTAGGAGCTGAGTGGCTGTTCCTGACCCTAAGTTTGGGTAGAATAGTGCAGGCAGGATGAGGCTAAAGTGAGCCCTGAGTGTGGCATGGGGTTCATGTGGGCTGTAGCCATCCACTCTCCACCCTGCCATTTGCCTGTTTGCTTCTCTCTAACCGTCCTCTCAGTCTCCTGCCACTTTGAATGAAATTCTTACTGACGGAAGCAGCAGCTAGAACAGGAGATAGTAATCATGGGAGCCCAAAACGAAGGAGTGAGAGGGTGCCTGGTGGGTGAGTTTGCACCAAGCCCCATTCCAAAGGCTGCTCAGATGGACGGGGCTGGGCTGGAAAATGGATAAATTGAGGCAATTGTTATGAATTTCTCTTCTAGAACTTTAGCATTAAGAAGTGAAGAGATCAACGTTGACCTGCCCTTCTTTCTTCTATCCTTCCAGCATTTGCCAGGCATTTTAACCCCTAATTACCAAGTAAATAAAAGGAGAGAGAGAGAGAAAGAGAGAGAGAGAGAGAGAGAGAGAGAGAAAGAGAGTATATAACTATGAATAAAAGGAATTAAAGAGATCTGTTTTTCCAGGATGAAGTTAGAAAAAAAAACCTAAATGGATAAACAGTGCAATGCAAATTTTTTAATTGAAACACAGGGGATAATTTAGGGGCACAAATTTATTAATGGAGAGTGAGAAGAAATTCTTTTCCCCAGTTTGATGGAAAATGAAAAATGGTTGAAGTATAAAGGAATATCACACTGGGAATATTGAAAACTGAAGGAGTTTGAGACAAAGACCCTTGATCTCAGTGCAAATGAAGTGACAGGAGATGGAAGGAGTGAGGGTGTAGGGTGGAAGTGTTGTAAGAATTAACTGAAACAAAGAAAAACACTACTCAGCAGCACTGGGATTCCAGCTGAGTTAGGATTTTACAAACCATTTGAAAAGCAATTTGTAAAAAAAAACACTTACCAGGGATCAAAGCCACCCTTGCAGGTGTCCAGTTCACAGTAGCCGTTCTTTTGTCTTTCAAAACTGCATTTCCCCTCTCTGTTCATCCCCAGTGTCCTGGCTGGAATTCTAGAGAGCACCTTGAGATTCCTTGAGGTCATGTTGCCACATTCAGTAAGACTCAAGAGTTGAAATCTGATTAGGACTCTGCCCTCTATCGCTCCCTCCCTTCTTCCCTCCTCTAGAAATTGACCCAGGAACCAAGGCCTCACACATGCTAATCCTGTGCTCCACTTTCCACTGAGCTGTACACCCAGTCCAAGATCTGGGCTCTTGAACTTATTTTAGAAATACACCTGTCATGTCTGCTATTTACTATTTATTTTTACTCTTTGTAGCATGAATACGAATCTCCTTATTGGAGAAAACAAATGCTTTTCCTCAGGTTTTTTCTTGTGTGTGTGTGTGGGGGGGGGTTACTGGGTAATTCAGGAGCATTCTACCCCCAAGATACACCCCAGCCCTATTTTTTTAAAGTTATCCTAGGATTAGCTTGGGTTAATTCCTTGCTTTGGTGTTCTTTGTGTATTTGTTCTTTTTAATTTTTTTTATTGAACATAAATGGTATACATTTAAACTATACTTGATGCCCTCTCCCCCCTCCCACCCCCATTTTCCCTCCCCCCCTCCCAACAATTATTGTCCCGGGTAACCATCTCATATTCATAATTTTACACATATTCAGATGTGGACCCTCATTAATCAAGTTCAGCCTTCCTCCTCTCTGTCTTTCCATTCAAGCTTTGCTGGTATTTCCCCTCCATTATCTGGAGTACCACTGGTATCCTCTAGGTTCCCTAGTTTGGGCATATTAGAGGAAACATATGTACCTTCTCCTTCTGTGCTTGGCTGGTCTCACTTAACATAATGCTCTCCAGGACTTTCCATCTTCTTGCAAATGGTATGATTTTGTTCTTTTTTATGGCTGAGTAGAATTCCATTGTGTGTATTTCCCAGAGTTTTGCAATCCATTCATCTGTTGATGAAAACCTATGTTGGTTCCATATTTTGGAACCAACAATATTATATTGTTTTGCTGCTATGAACATGGGTATGCATATGTTACTGTAGTTGTCTGATTTCAACCTCTTTGGAAAAATACCCAGGAGTGGCCGGGTGTGGTGGCGCACGCTTGTAATCCCCGCGCTTGGGAGGCGGAGACAGGAGGATAGCGCAGGTTCGAAGCCAGCTGCGCACGCTGGCTTAGGAGACCCTGTTTCCAAAAATGAAAATGTAAAAATAGGTCTGGGAGTGTAGCCCGGAGGTAGAAGGGCTTCCAGGAACCCCAGTACCACCAAAAAAAAAATACCCAGGAATGGTATAGCCAGATCATATGGTGGATCCATTCCCAGTTTTCTAAGGAATCTCCACACTGATCTCCATAGTGGCTGAACTGGTTCATACTCCCAACAACAGTGTAAAAGAGTTCCTCTTTTTCCACATCCTTGCCAGCATTTGTTATTTGATTTCTTTACACATGCCACTCTGATTGGGGTTAGATGGAATCTCAGCATAGTTTTGATTTGCATCTCCCTGATGGCTAATGATGTTGAACTTTTTTCATGTATCTATTGGCCATTTGTATCTCTTCTTTTGTGAAGGGGCCAAACTCATATGCTGGAGAAAAGACAGCCTTTTTCAACAAATGGTGCTAGGAGAACTGGCTATCTATTTGTAGAAAGATGGAACTAAATCTTTACCTCTCACTGTACACAGGAGATCAACTCGAGATGGATCAAAGACTTGGAAATTAGACCAGAGACTGTGAAGTTATTAGAGGAGGACATAGGCTCAACATTTCAACATATAGGCACAGGCAGTAACTTTCTCATCAATACCTTCAAAGCGCAGGAATTAACAAGTGGGATGGCATCACACTAAAAAGTTTCTGCTCATTAAAGTAAACCATCAATAACCTAATGAAAAAAGCCTACAGAATGGGAGATCTTTATCAGCAACCACTCTGATAGAGGGGTAATATCCAGAATGTACAAAGAGCTCAAAAGATTCTACACTAGCAAAATAAATAACCCAATCAAAAAATGGGCAACTGTGTCAACTTACTTTTTTTTTTAAAAGGACTAGGGTGTACTGCAGAGGTAGAATGTCCCTGGTTTCAATTATAAAAGAAGGAAGAAATGAAGGAAGGAAGGGCGAGAAACTGAATTAGAGTTTATATATGAGTTCATTACCTCACTATGATCCCATTCAAGTATATGTACCTGTAGAGAGATACCATTTCATACAGCTTTTAAAAATATCTTCCATCCAGCCCTGTCAGATACTCTCTCTGATTTAAGGCTAGTACTGTTTTCTGAGGACTCTCTGCCTTTACTTCTACACATATAAGTTGCTGTAGCTTCTGGGAAGAAAGGCTAAGGCAGTCTAAAGATTTTAATAATTTTGTTTTGGATCTGTCACTTATTAACAATTCTCGACAGAAACTCAACAGTTTGTGCACCCCCAAAATTTCTGAAACTGAAAGCTACTGTGGATCAAAATCTTGTTTAAATCTAAGTTCTTTATCTGTACCTCATTTATTTGATTTATTTAATGGCACAAGAAAAACATTCTGAGGAACGTAATGTTTCATGTTCTTTGTTTTCCGAGTGCAAAATAATGGTGCCAGAAATGATTCTCCAGTCTGCAAAACCATCAAGTGAATGTAAGCATGGGTTCTTGTATTTACTGTTGCTGTCTGGCTCAGGAATTCACTACTGTTAATGGAGACTCGATTCAGCGCTTGTAACTCATCTTCTGAGCAGATGCCCTAATAAGGAGTAGTATTTTCAAACATACTCCAGCTGCTCTATTTTTGTTCATTCCTTGCTCTGAACTACGAATTTTGAGTTTGGCTGAGTTGGAGATAAACTTTCAGGTTGGCGTGACAGAAAAACAATACTGATTTGAGTAATTATTTTATTATTAATTTTAATCTCTGAATATAGGAGAAGAAAGTTAATTTATTAAGTGCTTTCAAGACACAATACTAAGAATTCAAATTACATGCAGTGATAACTATTTAATTTTAAGATAATTCTTAAGCAGGAGATCTATTTCAGAATGGGCATCATAGATATTTCATGGAGTTGGAAATGGAACAAGAAATATATCTGATCACATTTAAACAGATGACCAATTTGGGTGTGTCTTCATTTAATACAAAGTGGTTTAAAGTATACTTTATTGATTGATTTTATTAATACTTTTACAGGAAAGCAAAAGGAGGATGTACAAAACTCATGCAATGTTACCACTAACTGCAAGTTCATTGTGCATATATATATTTTCGGCAATTTTTATGATTGTGCTAATAATATTGATAAAACCCATTAGCAATAATAACTACAACTTATTGAGCAATTACCACATGCAAACCATGTTTTAAAAAGCTTTGTGTATTAATTATTTCAACCCACAAAACAGAGCCATATGGTTATATGATTATTTCCCCTTTACAGGTTCCTGGTTTGCCCCAGGTCACACAACTCTCAGAAATTGAAGTAGAAGCCTGGTATGCTGATGTACAGCTGTAATTTAGTCAGGCCTTCATTTAGTGAGACCCTGTTTCAAATTTTTAAAAAAGGAATAGGGTATAGCTCAGAGGTAGAATGTCCCTGGTTTCAATTCTTAGTACTGAAGGAAAAAAAGAAAGAAAGAACAAAGGAAAAGAAAGAAACTGAATTTGAGATTATATTCTTATATTCATTATGTCACTATGATCCCATTCAAGTGTATGTATCTGTAGGGAGATACCATTTTACACAGCTTTTAAAAACAATCAAAAGGTTTATAATTATTTTTGTTTTATTACTCTGCCATTTTTAGATTAAAAATTAAAATAACTACCTTGTAGGTAGTTTGGACAGTTAATAAATGGTTGAAGAAATCAATAGATATATTTAAATGATTACCTTGTATGGTTTCCATAAGACCTAATTCAGAATTATCTGGTTCACCTGGGTGGTCTAATCTCCCACACCTTAAAGTACTCATCATCTAATAGTGTTTCACCCCTTTTCATAGCCTTACTTTAAAATATTTGAAGTATCTTCTGAAAATAAATAAATAAATAAATAAATAAATAAATAATAAAACACTTAACACACCATGTCAGGAGACCTGTGCCAGGGCACAGTTAGGTTGAGCTAGATGGATGTGAGAGATTTTGGTCTTAAAATAAATCCTTTCTCTCTGAAAGTTAGTGGACAACAGGGAGGAAGAGATGCCATAATAGTTAAGGGCATGAGTTCCATTTGCTAGGAGAGTGCTGGCTGGGAAAGAATCATGTTTCTGTAAACTCTGGTATGTGGAAACTGGGACATTCACTTGGAAGATTGGTGAAATGTCCACAGTGCCGTCAGTCAGCTGTACTTTCTCCTCACATATCCCACTTGGTGCACACACTTGAAGTACTTAGGGATGCCTTGAAGGCAATTCATCTCAGATAAGCATTATCTGCAAGAGAAGGAGCTAAGTCCTCTCTGGACCAGCTCCCTCCCTCTGCTCTGTTACCCAGCCTGCACTATGTTAGGTCAGGGGTCAGGTTAGGAAACTCTGGCTCAAAACCTCTTTTATGTTGTTTTGTGTTTTTTTTTCTTTTAATGGCCAGTGAGCTAAGAAAAAAATTATAATAGTTGAAAATAATCAAAATAATATTTTTTGTGACAAAAAATAAATTTTGGCATCGATAGATACTGTTTTATCGAAATGCAGCCATATCTACTCATTTACATGTTTCCAATGACTGCTCTCATGCTGCGTGGGGAGTTCTCATAGGGATTCTCAAGAAGGAAGACTTATGCCCTCAAGGTTAAGACACTTCAGATATTCAACTTTACCCTAAAAATTAATCCCTGACTTAGCTGCTTTCATAAAGCAATAGAAGCATTTTGCTCAAGCCTAATTTTTCCAGCAGAAAAATCCAGAACTGTGTTTGTTGTTTTACCTATATTTATATCCCTAGCACTCAACGCATTGCCTATACTAAGGACACAAAATTCTGTTTGAATGTAAAAACCTTTCCCAAGATTTTTCTGTTTTTTTCTTTCTTCATAAGCTATTCAGGTCTCCTCTCAATCTAACATGAGTTCTACCCATCCGGCTCACCCAAACTGTCCTGGCTGGGTCACAGAAAAGTGGAAAGATATGAATTTTGAGGTAAAATTGAATTTATGATATAGCTTGCAGATACATATGGAAAACCAATAAGATGTATAGAACAGAAAAGAAATTCTACTTTGACATGAATAAATGGTTCTTACTTATTCTGTGCCTCATTCTGTTCTATGTTCCAGCCAGACTCACCTTCCTCAGGCCCACATAGCATCCTTGAGGGGGAGCTCACAAGTGCTGTGCACATGCCTGATCTTACACCAAACTTCATTGTTACGTATCATTACAGTGCACCAGTGAGAGTAAATAAGAAAGGAGGCATTGACAAGAGAGAGAAGCTCTGCCTCTGTACCCCTAAAAGTGCTAATCCTTCCATTTGAAAAGTCATAATATCTTGATTGTCAAATTCATCTCTTCATTAAAACCCTTCCTACTTAAATTTCAACTTTCCACCAAGGCTAAAGGTAATTTCTCTTAAACTCTTCCAATACTTTTTCAGAAATTCTCATGTGGTAATGTATATACCTCTTTATCCATAAATACTGTAGATGAACAGTTACTCAAGGATTATAATCATATATATATAATCATATATATATATCATTTTATACAACATTGCTTTTAAATGCAGATGAATCTACATAGACATTGTGGAGAAATAAGTATGATGCTTGCTCTGCCAGAAAATCATGATTAAATGACAATTACTGATTTTATAATAGCATTTTATTTAACATAAGAGTATTTTCAGTGCATTTTTTTTCTTTGTTGTGGTACCCCTGGGGATTAAATCCAGAGGCATTCCACTTCAAAGCTAGTCTCCAGTGGGTAAATTATAAATTGGGGAGGGCAGGGTGGGCATACTGGGGATTAAACCTAGAACTATTATTGTACATTTGAGCTGCAGCCCCAGTCATATGTTGTTGTTGTTGTTGTTGTTGTTGTTGTTGTTGTTGTTTTTAAACAGGTTCTCATTAATTTGCTGAGAATGGCTCTGAACCTGTGATCCCCATCTTAATCTCCCAAGTCCCTGGATTACAGGCCTTTGCCACCACACCAGCTCTTAGTGGGTAGATTTTTAAAGCAATTTTTCATCTGTGTCAGCTTTTGTTATTTCTGGGAAATGAATACCTTTTTATTATTTTTATAAAGTAGAAGTGATTTGTAGAAATGGTTTGTTTTATTTTCTACCTTCTTTTCCCTTTCTTTTTTTCTTTTCCTTTCTTTTCTTTCTTTTTTTTTTTTTTTTTGGTTTGTTTTTGTTTTTGTGGTACTAAGGATGGAATCCAGGGCCATTCTATCTCCAAGCTACACTCACTCCCAGTTCAATTTTTAATTCTTTATTCTGAAACAGGGTCTCACTGAGTTGCAAAGGGCCTCACTAAGTAAGCTGGAGGCTGGCCAGGAACCCAAATCCTCCTGTCTCAATTTCCCAAATGCTGGGATTGCAAGTGTGTGCCACCATGCCCTGCCTGGCTCTTTTTTTTTTTTTTTGCCATATATATCATTTCTAAAGCACCGTAATATCAATCTAGATGCATTTTATCAGTTAATTCCATCTCACTGATTTTAGTTATTAATGCTTCTGTAAACAAGAATAGGTAACTACTATTTTAAGATTTTGAGGCAATAAATGAATGGTAACTACCATTACAGTAAAAGTCAAAGTACCTTAATTAGAAATAACTATAGGATAAAAATTTGCATTTATGAGCCATGGTTGGTAAAAGCATTACAGTTTCTAATAGCCTTTTACATGTTAACTTCATTTAATAAAGGTCTTTTAGCCTTATGAAAACGCTTCAGTAAGACCTGCAAAATTGTCCCTACATTTTGTCATCTTTTGTGGGTGGTTAGAGACAGAGGATCTTTATGAATAAGGGATAAGAATATAACTGCTTTTCAAGTAAGGTAGTGAATTTTTATTTAGGAAATAAATTTCTGATACCAGGTCAGCACATTGTAACACTTATTATAAAACCATTTACATGGTTAGAAGTCTTTTCTTATAACCAAAGAATGTGCTACACATAATGATTACTCATAGTTTTAGTGATGCTCAACAGACTTCATGTTCTGGAACTACAAGACAGTAAAAACATTTAGTATTCAGATTCAGACTCAGAACATTACAATGTTTTTTTGTAAAAAGAAAAACCACATTTCTTTTGCTCTTATAAAGCTTCTGAGAAGTAATCAATTATAAATAACTATAGTTTGAAAACATTCAAATTAAAAAGACTAAAAATCTTAAGACTAAATAAATAAATGTACCTTTATAAATAAAACAGTTGCATTGAAACACATTACAATAATATAATGATGTAGAAGTATATTAATTAGAAAATATCTAAAAATCTATAAACATCTTAAACTAATATTTTTATCTCTGAATTTGAACCTGTAAGAATCTTTGATTGTCTACCTGCATTATAGAAGCTGAAAATAGATTAAAAGCATCTAATGAGAGAGGCTGCAAGAAAGGAAAGTGTATTGATTAAAAATCCACAGGAAAAAAATAAAGCCCAGAGATAGTTAATCAACTCTAGGTGCTCCAGCCTGCTGCTAAAAATGTCAATGCCTATTTATACTTTCTTTCTTAGGAAATCCACCCAAGCAATTATTCAATTGTTCTTACAAAGACGACGAAAAAGAACAGAAAATGTCTTCGTGAGAAATAATTACATAAAATTTCATGTAGGTTATTTACAGAGTAGTATGGGACTCTAACTTCAGAAAATCATTGAAGACAAATACTAAATGGCATATGTATCAGAGACCCATTTAGAAGGCTGATGAAAATAGCAAAATCAGGGTAGGAAAAATTTACCTTCCAAGTGCCAATTTACTTTCAGTTCATTTCTTTGGCTTTCTATAAAACTTAGTAATAATTCTCTTTTCTCATGGATTATTATTTTTATTGTCTTTTTCAAAATAAAGATTCAGCATTTTATTACTTGAGGAAAACATTCTACTTTCATAAGTAATGTAATTTACTTAAAAATTTCGAATTAATTTTCGGTATATAGAAAAATGTGAAGGAAAAAAGATGGAATTTATATATGTTGATGTTGCATTTAAATGCATTGATTGGCATGCTAAACCAAGTTTTTTCCAGAAATGCTTGAATTCAGCCTACATTTTATTGAAATTATTGATTCCGTTTGTTTTTTCACATTTTAATTGCAATATATAATTTTACATATTTATGGGATACAGATGTGTACAATGTGTAATGATAAAATCAGGATAATTCACACATTCATAGTCTTTCTAAAGGGGTTCTTTTTTTTTTTTTGTATTTTTTGGAACCGGGAATCGGTTCCAAAAAATATTTTTTTTTATTTTTTGGAACCGGCGCTTTGCCACTGAGCTACATCCGGCCCCTCACACACTCATATTCTTAAACACTTATCATTTCTTCGTATTCAGAACCTTCAGACGTCTTTTGTAGGTATGTAGTGTGGATATTTTTTGGATCAAATCCAGGGCCTTGTGTGTGCTAATATGCACATTCTCTACGGCTGAGCTTCACCCCACCCAGACTTCTCTGTTCTTGTTATTTATAAATTATTTAATAAGTTGTGAACTCTAATCACCCCACTGTGCTGTACAGCAATAGAACTTGTTCCTCCTGTGTGACTGTATTTTAGTACCCTTCCTCCAGCTTTCCCCTATTCCTCTTCCCTTCTCTCCTTCCGGACTTGGACTATTCTGTTTGCTCTCTACTTCTTTGAGACTGACATATTTAGCTTCCACATATGGCTGAGAAGATGTGGCATTTGTCTTTCTGTGCCTGGCTTATTTCGCTCCCTTTCCAGCCATGTTGCCGCAAATGACAGGATTTCGTTGTAGCTCTTGATTTGAATGGCCAAGCTGTGTGTGGCCTGGCGCGTGGATGCCTGGGCAGGAGCGCCTAAGTCAAGTGGCTGTGCAGCTGCCGGGCTTGGTTGGCTCCCTGGTGCCCGTGCTCTGGAGGCAGACAGGAGTCCCCTCAGACCCCTGCCTGGGCTTCTCCATACTCAGGATGCCCCAGATTCACTGGCCCAGATAGCACGATCAGCCCGCATCTTCTCATGCTGTGAGCGGCTGGGTGGCATTGTTGAAAGTGGCGCAGTGTCTGTGCTTTTGTTCGGCTTTCTTATTTTTACAGTCACCATTCTGCATACCCTCTAGCTAGAAAATTCACAAAGCCTGTGCCCTTTACAACATGGCACTGAGCTTTCTTCATGGTACAGAGATAGAAACCTTTTTGTTTTGTTGTTTTGCCCTGAATTTGCTTAAAAGTCCATTTACTAAAAAACATATAAACAGGCAGCTAACCTCTTTTTATAGAATTTTATAATTTACAAAGCCCTTTTATAACTTACAAGCTCATCTCTTGAGTACAAAGTTATTGAAAGTTTTTAATAGAAGAGTATGTTCAGATTAGGAAAGATCAAGGATTTATTATTGAGGGAAGTTTTATTAAAATGACTTTTAAAGATAAACCTAATATGCATATCACTATTCCTTGAAAATTTTGTATACTTTATTCTCTTTTATACTTGTGTTGATGCATTTAGTGAGGCTCAAAATGATACATTCATACATGTAAACATCACTTGGTTAATTGCCCTCTGCATCCCTCTTCTCCACTCCCTCCCCACACATCGAGTGATACTCTAGCCGATTTCTTCTTATGCGGACATAACATTATTTGAGCTGTTTTCTTCCTCAACCCTTCTTGGCTCCCTCCCCGCCTGCAACCCTCATTCCCTTCCTCTAGTCTGCTGATCTCTCTCTTCTCTAACAGAAGTCCCTTTTGCTTCCTATTTCTCCCTAGCTTCTGCATATGAGAGAAAACAAACAACCCTTGACTTTCTGAGATTGGCTGATCTCATTTGGCATAATGCGTTCATCCATTTTCCTGTAAAGATGTTGTTCTTTATAGCTGAGTAAAACTCCACTGTGTCTGTATACCACGTTTTCTTTATCCATTTGTCTGCTAACAGACACCTAATTGGTCCCCTGATTTATCTGTTATGATTGTGCAGCTATAAACATGACTATGCATGCATACTATAGTATTCTGACTTTGATTTTTTGTGGAAAGACACCAAGGAGTGGCGTAGCTTAGCCACATAGTGGCTCTGTTCTAGTCCTTTGAGGAACCTCTACACTGATCTCCATAGTGGTTTTACTAATTTGCAGTCCCACCACTAGCATGTAAGAGTTCCTCTTTCCCCACATTCTTGCCAGCATTATTGTTGGGCTTCTTGATGATTGCCATTCTAACTGGAGTTAGATGGAATCTCAGTGCAGTTGTGATTTCCATTTCCCTGATTGCTAATGATGTTGAACTCTTTTCATATATTTATTGGCCATTTGTATTTATTCTTTTGAGAAATATTTATTCAGTAATTCATTTTTAATTGGATTGTTTACCTAATGTTAAGTTTTTGAGATCCTTCTGTATTCTAGATATTAGTCCTCTATCAGAAGAGAAGCTGGTGAATCATTTTCTCCCATTTTGTAGGCTCTTTATTCAGACTCTTGTTTTCTTTGCTGAAGAGAAGCTTTTTAATTTGATGCTAGTCCCATTTAGTAAGTCTGGTTTTATTTCCTGAGCTTTGGGGTCTTACTGAGGAAGTCTCCAGTGCTTTAATATTAGAGAGTTGCTCCTATAGTGATTACAAAGTTTCTGGTCTAATTTCTAGGTCTTTGATCAATTTTGAATTGTCTTTTGTGCAGGGTGAGAAATAAATATCTAAGTTTCATTCTTCTACATATGGTTATCCAGTTTTTCAAGTTTCAGTTTTCAATTGTTAAAGATTATATCTAACTGGGCATGGTGGTGTATTCTTGTAATCCCAGTACTTGGGAGGCTGAGACAGGATTGTAGGTTTGCAGCTAGCCTCAGCTACTTAGTGAGGCCCTCTGAAACTTAATGAGACCCTATTTCAAAATAAAAAATAAAATAGGGCTGGAGGTATAGCTCAGACAGAACCACAAAAGAAAAGTAAAGGCTATACCTTTCCTCCAGTTATATTTTTGGCAACTTATAAGTGTGAGGATTTTCACATTATTTTCTATTCTATTCTGTTGGTCGCTGTGTCTTTTTTATGCCAGTACAATGCTGGTTTTATTATAGTGCTGTAGTATAATTTGAAACTAGGTATTGTGATAACTCTAGCATAGTTCTTACTGCTCAGAATTGCTTTGTCTATTCTGAATCTTTTGTCTTTCGTCTAAATTCGAGGATTTTTCTAGTACTGTAAAGAATGGCATTGATATTTCAAAAGGGACTGTGTTGAACCCAGAGATTACTTTCAGTAGTATGTTCATTTTGACAATATTTATTCTGTCTATCCAAGAACATGGAGGTCTTTTCTTCTAAAATCTTAATCATTTTCTTCTTCTCATCCAGAAAATAATAGAATTAAATACAACCTTTAAAGGAGCACAAATATTTCAAATTTTATATAGATGGCACCTCAGATTCTAGTTTTTAAAGGATCTATTTTCAGGGTTGTATCATAAAGCGTTTCCCTATTCATTCTGAGTTATATTCTTCTGATTTCTTCATGGAGTAGAAAAGCCATGATTTCACTTTTAAGCTTTCCCTTTTTCACAGCCATTAAATCGTTGGGTCAGTAGTACCTGCACTGCAGCCAGCAATTACTCCCCGCTAAACTTAAGTGACTACTGTATTTATTCCCACTTACCAACGCCCGTAATTTTTACATAATGTCAAGCATTTATGTCATTCATTCTACTAATATTCTCCAGCTAACTAACAGTGTGTAATAAATAGGCTTAATACTCATTTAGCCCATATTGGTTCCATATAAAGCAGATGAGGCGTTTAACCCCCTCAACAAGCCTGTGAAGTTATTACAAAAGAATATGGCATACTATAGTGATTAACTCTGGATTTTCAAGGGAAAAATAAAAATTGAGAGAAGTTATCACTTGATCAACGTCCCATAGCTAGTAAGTGGCAGAAAGAAAATTAGAATCTCTGTTTGTACTCAGATTCAGCCATTAACAACTATATCATGCACAGGATATATTTAAAGTGCTATTACCTGCTAATTATGTGTATCTGTCAATATCTAGTGTCAGTGTATAGCATATTAGAAGTTTATGTATCTAGAATTTTTGTTTTTATTTTGGACTTCACTTTTCTTTATAAGGAGGAGATTATAAAATGCATATTCACATAATTTTACACCCAAAAGCTAAGATTAAAAAACACTAGTATTTTTTTGCTTCTTCAGTGATACTTCTTACTTTATTGCTCCCATGTTACTCCTGAGGAAAGGTACATGTTGAGAAGTTAAATTCACATTCACAAAGGGAGAGCAGAGCTGGGATCTGAGCCCGCATTTGGGGTGCAGAGTCTGCTCTCTAAGTGGAGCCTGGAAGTGACAGTGTCAGCCAGTGTCTGGCTCCAGATACCCAGTGCTTGGAGACCATCTCTGCCAGGGCTTTCTTAAAATATGCAAAGGCTCAACCCAGCGGTGTTGATGCTCACATGTAATCCCAGTACTTGGGAGGCTGAGACAGGCAGATCACAGGTTTGAGAACAGCCTCAGCAATGTAGCAAGACTCTCAGCAACCTAGTGAGACCTGTTTCCAAACACAAAACTAAAAAAAAAGTGTGTGTGTGTGTGTGTGTGTGTGTGTGTGTGTAGGGGAGGAATGTAGCTAAGGGGTGGAATGTTTCTGGGTCCAATTCCTTATACTACTGAGAGAGAGGGGGGGAGGGAAGAAGAGGGAGAGAGAGAGAGAGATTGAGCTAGTACAGAAGGAGGAAGAGGAGGAAGGAAGGAAGGAAGGAAGGAAGGAAGGAAGGAAGGAAGGAAGGAAGGAAGGAAGGAAGGAAGGAGGAGGAGGAGGAAGAGGAGAAAGAAGAAATAATCAGACCTTAAATTCTACATTTTTTTCTCTGTACCAAGTGGGGGCATTAGTGACAGTAAAGGTCTCCCTGGGATAGATGGGAATTGGAAAAGGGATGGGAAGGGAGAAGGAGTTAAGGCAGTGTGGACAGATGTGCACTCCTGGAAGCCTCGTTGCCTGGACAGTGTGTAGTCAGGCAGCAGCAAAAGAGGCCACTGCTGCAGTGGGGGAAAGTCATGGGGACAGGGGAATTACACAGTTACCCTCACCGGCCACCACTGGTGCTAAACCAAGAACAAGTTGGCTGTGTTGGCTAGTAGAAGGAAGAGTGCCTAAGCAAGCCTTCGCATCTTGAGGAGTGCCTCTGCATATATATGAGAACACTGGATTCCTTTGTTCTGTTTATTTATTCGCAAGTCTAAGTTTAATGGTATATACTAATAAAGGCTGGGTTTATTTACATATTTACTCTGAGCCAAATTGGCACAATTCTAGTACTTTAAAACAGGATCCACTTTTATCACCATTTTTTAGCTAAGGAAACTCAAGCTCAGAAAGACTAAGTAGTGTTTCCAGGGCCACATAGCCAATAAATGACAGGGTCAGTATTTGAATGCAAGAATTTATAGTCTTGGCCCTCATACCATACTGTCATCCTCAATTAATCTGATGTATTAGTTAACATAATTCTAGCTACTATAAAAATTCTTCTTAAAGTGTGCAAAGGATCAAACAATAAAATTCTGTTTATTGTTCATTTAACAGTCTGAGGCACTGTTCATGGCTTGCAATCGACTCTTCTGTTCAGTTGTTCAGGGACCTGGGCTCCTTTATATTTTATGCATTCTCTTTTATGGCAGAAAGGCACAAGGAGACTAAAGAAGGGTAAAAGAATAAAAAAGGTGCCTCCAATCCTTTAAAGTCCTGTTATAGGATTGCTATAAGAAGGTCCTTGGAGGAAGGAAACCGGAGGGCTCTGAGGCAGTACAGGCTTGATTGGGATAAAACCTGCAGAGGGGTTCTCCAGGAAAGGATGGAGCCCATACTTTCTTACAGACTCGATGCTAATATAGGTTGTTGAAGGGGAGGGGAGGGCAGCAGTGGTAAGCTGTTGCCCAGGGGCATTAGGGGAATTAATAGAGTTAATCAGAGGGGTATGACCAGCAAGGGGCTTTTCTGGCAGCTCTTAGACAAGACAATGTGGACATTTTAGTAAGATGTATTGAGCAAGACTTGGAAAGAGACCTACAAAATGACACATCTTCACAAGATGGAGTTCCTCTTGTTTGAGTCCCCCAGTACACATCAGGTCTACTTATATTCTTACTCATGACAGTCATCAAATGCTGGCCAGTAGTACCTGGATACTACAGCTGAAGGCTGGGAAGTACAACCCCTGATTTAACAGTCACTTAATATCAAATCTATACAGTGGAAGGGTGAACTGCTAACTAGCTCTTACACACATGACTTAAAACCTTTCATTATATCAGGTGTGCATGCCTATAGTCCCAGTACTCATCGCAGTGTAGACCATTTAAAATATAAAATAAGGCAAGTATGGTGGTGTACTCCTGTAATCCTAGTTCTTGGGAGGCTAAGACAGGCAGGTCACAGGTTCAAGGCCAGACTCAGCAACTTAGCGAGACCTTCAACAGCCTAGTGAGACTCTCTTTCAAAAATAAAAAGTAAAATATGGCTGGGGTTGTAGCTTAGAGGTAAAATGTCCCTGGTTCAATGTACTTTACCATATATAATAATGATAACAATTAAATTATTTAAGTTTTAAATTATTTTTTAAATGGGCCTGAAAATACTGGTGCTTTCTCAAGTTACTGTAAAATTTGTGTACAGTTAATATAATCTAGTATCCTCTTTTTAAATTTTTTTATTGGTGCATTGTAGTCACACATCTTAATGGGATAAAAGATGGTGGAGACATACATGCACACCTCACCCAATTAGCCTTTACCCAATTCCCACTCCATTCCCTCCTCATCCCTCCTTCCCATGCTTGGCTTAGTGATTGACTTTGATATGTTTAAGTACATCATGTGCTTTAGAGAATTTCCCTCTTCTCCCCTCCTGTCCTCTCAGTTAGGTCACCTTATGTGTTTCAAAGCCTATCAAATTCTCAAACTAGCCCCAAATCTTCTGTGTATTCCTGTTTTGATTTTTCCTGATCTCTTCTGTTCAGCCTCCTCCCTCCATTCCTTCTTGACAAAACAAAATGCTCAAAACCAAAATTCCCGAGTTCAGTAACCTGAATGAAGAGTATGCTGGTAGTAGGGGTTAGAGAGAAAGGGCTGCCTGGGGAATAGTGCTGTCATAATACTTTGTTCTCTCACTCACTGTTCTGCTCAGTTATCATTCCTAGTTTGCCTCTTTCTACAAACAACAGACATGCACATTTACATACCATTTACTTTTTCAGGTTGTTTTATCAATATTGGTTTATCTAATCTTTACACACCTGTGAGTTGGGTTCTTCTTTTCCTGTTTACCAGTGAGGAAACTAAGATGTACAATGCAGTTACTGGTGGCCATCAGAGCTAGGATTTGAGGCTATTCAACTGTGGACTCTGGCTTCTTAGCCACTGAGTTATACTGTTGCTCCACGGGGACACTTTTCTTTCTAAGGAAAATTCTGGTGCCAGCTCAAAAACTGGAACTCTATTGTTGTAAGTTTACTGCTGAGGCCAGGCCAATTTTTTTAAAATATATTTTTATTGGTGCATTGTAATCATACATCACATTGGAATACAAGACTTGAGAGGATATACAAGCACACATCCTCCAATTAGCCCTCATCCACTCCCCATCCCATTCCCTCACCTCCCTCTATCCCATGCGTTTGGTGATTAACTTTGATACATTTGTTTATATACCTCCTGAGTTTTAAAGAGGCTCCATCCTCCCCTATTCCATACCCTCTGATTGGTCATCTTAATTGCTATGCTATAGGGCCCTTTCTATAACTCGACCTCTTCCTGTTGCCCCTTTCCTCCTAGTTATTGCTGATTAGGGGAAGCATCTGGTTTTTATTTTCTGCAATATTTATCTGTGCATGCCGCGTTGCAAGTACCGATCCCACTCTTGATGGCCCCAGTAGTGGCCTGGCTACCCGGTGGACTGGTCCAGGCCTCGCTGGCTCAAGCAGCGGCCTTGCCTCATGGGAGACCCTGATTCTGGCCTCGCTGGCCCCCACACCAGCCTAACCCCTCGGCTAGCTCCAATCCCAGCCTCGGTGGCCCCAGCACCGGCCTAGCCTCAAGGCAGGCTCTGTCCCAGCCTCGCTGACCCTGGCACCGGCCTAACCCCTCGACAGACTCCTATCCTGGTCTCGGAGGCCCCAGCACCGGCCTGGCCTCATGGCAGGTTCCCATCCCAGCCTCGCTGGCCTTGGTACCGGCCTAACCCCTCGGCAGGCTCCGATCCCGGCCTCAGAGGCCCCAGCACCAGCCTTGTCTCGTGGGAGGCTCCAGTCCCGGCCTTGCTGGCCCCAGCACCAGCCTACCCTCTCAGCAGGCTCCGATCCTGGCCTTGGAGTCCTAAGTAGTGGCCATGCTTCATGGTGGGCTCTGATCCCGGCCTCACTGGCCCTGGCACCAGCCTTACCCCTCGATAGGCCAGGCCAATTTTTAATCTCACTCTCAAGTATCTGCTGTAGTTAAAATAATTGTTATAACCACAAAGCATTCTTTAACAGAAAAGTAAAATGTGTTACTTATTTCTGGCATCTTGGAAGCTCTATATTTTGTGCTCAGTGTTAGACTTGAGAGTCAGAGATGCTATGGATTGTTTTAACTATAAGGACTTTGATTTACTCATAATTTTGGAGCATTTTTGTTACCTAGGAAATGTATTTGGTTTTATTTAATTTATATTCTTATACCCATAAAACATGTAGCTACATCTCAGTGTACTTGGGAACCTCTTTAGATCTTTAGATCTTTCATGAGCTTGATACAGAAGGCTGAGCCTAGAAGTCAATTTGGGCATCAAATGTCCCTGTTGCTACTTTGTACACAGAACCCAGCTGCCAGTGTTGGCTTGTGTGTTCTTTCTATCTCTAGCTCTTTAATTGATTATTTTTGTCCTCTGGAGCATCAAATATTGAATAGGTGGAGAAAGTCCATAGGTCTAAGTAATAGCCAGATTGGGGTGACAGGAAGCACTGCATGTTGTTTCACCAGAGCTCTGCTCATCAATAAGGCAGACCACCGGAACTGGGAAAAAGAGTACTGTCACTTTGCATGCTTATTCAGTTTTGCTTTTTTTTTCAAAAGTTGTGTCACTTCATAATTTTTGACAACATACAAATATGAAAGTAAATGGACATGCAATTATTTTCAAGTCAATCTGTAATAGATTTTATGGTGTCTCTAAAGTATACATTGTTTAATACTTATACAGACAGCCTTTTAAAATTAGTCTATCACAGAATATTTACTTGATGCCAATATTATGATTAATCTTTAACCTCTCAATACAACATACTATATGCATTTAAGTGCTAAGCTACTAAAGAAAAAACAATCCAGAAAACAATAGTATTATGCTATATTTAGAATTAGAGTTTATCTTTAAAATGATTATCTCTTGATTATTCCTTTTCCTTTATGTGAAAGAACCTAATTGTGTTATTCTTCCTTTGTGTATGAAGATGGTAAAAAACAGCCTTATAATAAGCAATTAATTTTTCACATTGATAAATTGTGCAGTAGTTATATTCCCAGTTTAACAATTTCCAAGTCAAATGACAGTGGGTATTTCTACCTCATAGACTTAATAAATACATGTCTCCTATCTATGGTTTTCCAACAGTTCACTGTTTTGGATAAATGAATCTTTGGATTCTCTGCTCATAGTTTTCTTATATTTTCAATTCTACACCCATGTTTATATCCACCTTCTTTTGTCTATGAAGAAATTGAGTCATAATGAGCATATCAGATTTACCGAAAAAATGCACTTTTGACATTCCTGTCATTTACATGGTGACTTCTAGTATTGATTCCCAAAAGATTATGTTAATGTGTATTAGTCCTTTATTGGCTTAAACTTATCAAAAAACACTGACATATTCTTTTACATACTCTAGAAGGTGCTCCAAGCCCAGTAGATTAGGCTGGCCTCATAATACTCCGAAGAAGGGCTAATATTCCATATTCAATCAACTAACACAGTGACCCTAAGAAAGTCTGACTCCAGACCTAAATGCTACCTTTGGAACATGAGTGTTCCCTATCTATGGAATGCTTGAACCAAAAACACTTGGAATTCTATGAACTGTTTATAGCAGTATAATTAACAGGTGAATGGATTACAAAATTATGTGATATACACACAATGGAATTTTACTCAGCAATAGAGGAAAACAAAATTATATCATTTGCAAGAAAACGGATGGACCTGGAGGACATTATGTTAGTAAGTGAGATTAGGCAGTCACAGAGAGTGAAGGGTCATATGTTTTCTCTCATACGTGGAAGCTAGGGAGTAATCTCTATACAAGAGGTACTTTAGATAAAGAAGAAAGTCCAGTGGAGCTATTTGTTGTCCAGGGGAATAAGAGGAGGGAGAAATAAGGAAGTACACACTTCCATTGATGTTATGTACGTAAATGAAATTATCAGTGCCAGTCTCAATGTCATGTACAGGAAATGGAAGGGCGTGGGAGGGGCTGAGAGGAACCAAGTGCTATGTGCATGTAGGTCCCTATTACTCTGGACTACATTATAATGTAAGACTACAATATACCAATAAAAGTATAATAATTTTTTTGTAGTACTAGGGATGGAACCCAGAGGCATTGTACCTCTGAACTACACTCCCAGCCCTATTTTTTTTAGTCTTTTTTTTTTTTTTTTGAACAGGATCTCACTGAGTTGCAAAGAGCCTTGCTTAATTAGCTGAGGCTGTCCCCAAACCGCGATCCCCCGGTCTCAGCCTTCTGAATGCTATGATCACAAGTGTGCACCACCACGTCTGGATAAAAGTATATTAATTTTTTTTATCCAGATTTCAAAAAATAAATACATATGTTTTAAAATAATTTTTTCTATGAGCACATATTTGAAAAATCATTGTGAAAATCATGAAAATAAACCAACATATACAATATTTGTTTTACCCAACTTTCTGGAAGCATCTTTTGTTCTTTTAAGTGTATGAACTTTCACATGTATTTAATACACAAGTTTTTTTTATAAATTTCAAACAGGTTGTATAAAAATTATCAGGTAAATTTGTTCGTCTTAATTGGAGTGGTTAGGCTAAAACACAGCAATTTGCAAGTCTGAGTTTTGTTCACTCTCCAAATTCAAGTTATATAACCATCCCAGATTTCCAACCATGGGAATAAGTATTCCTGCTCTGCTCCACTGCACCCCTCTCTTCACCATACCTTGAAAAGCAATGAGCCAGGCTTGGTGCTGCATGACTGTAATCCCAGCACTTGGGAGACTGAGATAGGAGGATGGCATATTTGAGGCCAGCCTTATCTCATAAAGAGACTCAGCAACCTAGCAAGGCCAAAAAATAATAAGAGCTGGGGGTATAGCTCAAGGGAGAACACTCCTAAGGTCAATCCTCAGTACCACAACCAATGGCATTAGCTTCCTAGTGTTTTCCTAGTATTCTTATAATGCAATGGATTTTATCCATATTTATCTCTACTTTAAAGTTTCCATTTGCAGAAGATTAATTTATGTTATAAATCTCACCTACCTTCTGACCAGTGCACTATCTTTATCTAAAATAGTCATATTAGTTACTATTTTCTAACATATATAAGTAAACATTTGAATTCTTATTTGTGAGAAAATGCAGAAGATTCACAGTGTTTTTTTTTTTTTTTTTTTTTTTGTGATACTGGGGATGGAACCCTTCTACCTCCGGGCTACACTCCCAGACCTATTTTTACATTTTTTTATTTGGAAACAGGGTCTCCTAAGCCAGCGCGCGCGGCTGGCTTCGAACCTGCGCGATCCTCCTGTCTCTGCCTCCCAAGCGCGGGGATTACAAGCGTGCGCCACCACGCCCGACTTTATTCTTTATTTTGAAACCGGGTCTCACTGGGTTGCAGAGGGCCTCACTCTGTAGCTGAGGCTGTCCACAAACCGCGATCCTCGGGTCTCAGCCTCCCGAATGCTGGGATTACAAGCGTGTGCCACCATGCCAGGCTCTCTATAGTATTTTAACTTTAATTATTTTGCAAAGATTCTGAGGAGTATACAGGAGGATATAGCTTGGTCATATTGGTTCCATTTCTAGTCTTTTGAAGAATTTCCATACTGGTTTCCATAGAAATACCAAGTTATTTCAATAAAATCGTAATATCGACTCCCCTTTTAAAGTGTCTGATTCCCTTCTGAGGACTTAACCCAACAAACTGAGTGACTTCAACTTTACCTGCCAAAAATCCTACTGGTGCTCATGTTTGGGTTTAAATACAGGTTTATAAAACAGTATCTCACTTGGTTCAATCCTCAGTATAAATAAATTAATTAATTAATTAATTAATGCATGTTTCTGTAGAATCTTAGAGAAAATATGTGTGTATACATATGCTATAATTTCTCTTTTATATGGCATGTTTATATATATGCTATATATAAATATGAAGTTGTGATATATAGTTGTGTGTGCACATTTATCTAGAGAGTGCACATTTCTAAATAAGAGAAGGATAAAGATTATTTTATTCTGTGCACCTTTTAGATAATTAACATTTGTTTGTTTGTTTGTGTTATACTGGGAATTGAGCCCAGGAATATTCTTCCTCTGAGTTACACTCCTAGCCCTATTTATTTGTTTTTATATTGAAACAGAGTCTCACTAAGCTGCAGAGGGTCTCACTAATTTGCTGAGGCTGGTTGAGAACCTGAGTTCCTCCTGTCTCACTTCACAAATACTGAGATCACCAAAGCCAGTGATAATTAATATTTGGCTAAACAGATTATATTTATAAATGACTCTTTTATAGATATGAATTTAATAACTTTTAGTAGGTATATTTCCTGGTCTTAAAATCTTTCATTTAAGAGGTAGTGTTTTCAAAATTATTTTTAATCCTTCTATAATATTCTTGTGATTTGTTTCATGAGATAATTTTATTAATATGAGAGAATTTTAGGGAGGTGGCTTTTGTAAAATAATGATTTTCTGAGTAATATTCTACTGAGGGCAGTGTAATGTTTTCTCATGCTGCTTTAATAAACTAGGACAAATTTAGTGACAAAACAACAGCATTTATATTGTACAATTCCAGAAGTCGGAAGTCCAGTAGAGGTTTAAGTGTCGATGGGACAGGGTTCCTTTGGAGGTCCTAGGGGAGGATTCTTTTTCTTACCTTCCTGGCCTCAAGGGCTGTCTTCCTCCATCTCCACAGACAGTGATGGCTGATGGAGTTGACTTGTATCACATCGCTTCAACTTTTCTGCCTCACTTACGTCTATGAAGATCCATGATTCTATTGCCCTATAACCACAAAATACTGGACAACACCTTATTTCAAAGTCAGTTGATTACAAACGTATTCTCCCTGTAACCATAACCCCCTTTCCCACGTACTATAACATAATGTCTTCATAGGTCATAGTGATTAGAAGATGAACATCTGTGTTTTGGTGGTTGTAGGAGTCATTATTTTACTGACCAAAGATAGATTTAGGTTTTAAATTTTCTGAAGTTTGTGGAAAGCTCTCTTTAGTATAATGAATATACAAAATTACAAATAAAAAATTAGGCACTAAAACTTACATATAATGAGGAAAAATAATGGAAACAAAGTGAACTTTTAAAAAACTATTTAAATATATCTCACTTGACCCAATCTGATTTCATGAGATCATTTTATTAATGTAAGATAATTTTATTTTTATTTTATTTATTTATTTATTTATTTATTTTTGGTGGTGCTGGGGATGGAATCCAGGGGCCTTCTACTTCCAGGCTATACTCCCAGGCCTATTTTATATTTTATTTGGAAACAGGTTCTCTTAAGCCAGCTGAGGCTGGCTTCGAACCTGCGTGATCCTCCTGTCTCAGCCTCCCAAGTGCAGGGATTGCGAGCGTGCGCCACCACACCCAGCTTGTAAGAGAATTTTAGGGAGGTTGTTTTTGTAAAATAATGATTTTCTGAGTAATATTCTATTGAGGGCAGTGTAATATTTTCCAACTATTTAATATACCCATATATAAAATAAAATAACTGCATGTAAAAAATATTTTATTGAGGAGCCAGGCGTGGTGGCGCATGCTTATAATCCCAGCATTCGGGAGGCTGAGACTGGAGGATCGCGGTTCACGGACAGCCTCAGCTACTTAGTGAGGCCCTCTGCAACTCAGTGAGACCCTGTTTCAAAATAAAGAATAAAAAATTGGGCAGGGGGTGTAACTCAGAGGTCAAATAGGGTTCCATCCCCAGACCCGCCCCCCAAAAAAAAAATTATTGAAGGCCGGGCGTGGTGGTGCACGTTTGTAATCCCCGCACTTGGGAGGCTGAGACAGGAGGATTGCACAGGTTTGAAGCCAGCCTCGGCTACTTAGTGAGGCTCTCAGCGACTTAGTGAGACCCTGTTTCCAAATAAAGTATAAAATAGGTCTGGGAGTATAGCCCAGAGGTGGAAAAGCCTCTGGGTTCCACCCCTAGTACCACAAAAAAAATTTTATTGAGCTCATTCACATGTCATTTCCAAAATACTGTTTTCAGTTTGGTTTTACCCCCTTTTTATTCAGTTGTACCATTTTCTTATCCATTTAGTTATCCATTTCCTTTTTTTCTGGAAAACATCACACAAAGATTATGTGCTTTGGAGCTAAAGGACTTTGGGTCAAATTGCTGCTCCTTCATTTATATTACAGGTGGATGACACATGCAGATAACTTCAGTACGTAGGCAGCCAAAACAGGGGGATGGCAAGTTCAGGGCCATCACACAATAACATTAGTGAAACAATTTAGTGAAACCCTGTTTCAAAATAAAGAAATAAAACAGGCCTGATGGTAGTGTAGTGCAGAGGTAGAATGCCCCTGGGTTCAATCTCTAGCAACACACACACACACACACACACACACACACACACACACACACACACTTTATATCTTTATGTAAATGTATACATACACATATATATAGAAAGTATGTCACATTTTATATTTTTATATAAATTTATATATAGAGAGAGAGAGAAAGAGAGAGTGTGTGTGTGTATATGTGTGTGTGTTTTACTGGGAATGAAACCTAGGGGCATTCTACCTCTGAGCTAAACTCCCAGCCCTATTTTATTCTTTTATTTTGAAACAGGGTCAAAGTTGCTGAGGCTGGCCACGAACCCACTATCCTCCTATCTCTGCCTCCGAGTACTGGGATTACAAGCATGCATCACCATGTCCTGCTTAAACTATACTTAAATATATGTAAAATATGATATGTGTTAGGTATTATGCTGGGTTTGAAGAACACAGTAATGGGCAGAATATAAATAGCCCTTGTCTTACATTAAGAACAGAGGTAGGATGGCATTTCAACATAACAAGTGTTATGGAGACTGAAGGGCCCTGTGGCATCCTCCAAGGGCCCCAGCCTAGCCTAGGGGCAGAAGCTTTACTTAGGGCATGATGGGCCAGGCAGCAGGGTTTAGGAGAGAGGTGCAGTGTAGGGAAATGAAGTGGATCTCAGACAAAAGAAAGATTATGAGCAAGTCTTTTGATGGGAAAGCCGATAGAAAAATTGGATGAGTAAAAGAAGGTCAGAAGGAAAAAAGGAAAGAGTGATGCAAGAACATTCTAGAAAGAAAGCAGGGAACAGGTCCAATAAGACCTTGTGACCATGTTTAAGATTTTGATTTCATCTTAAATGCAGGAGAATGTTGTTGGAGGGGACTTAGCAAAGATGTGGTTGGATCTGATCTGCAGACTGAAACTGTTCTTGAGCCAGGTGTGGTGGCACACACCTGTAATCTCAGTACTTGGGAGGCAGTAGGATCATAGGTTCAAGGTCAGCATGGGCAGCTTAGCGAAACCCTGTTTCATAATTAAAAACAAAAATGTAAAGGAATGGGGGGTGTTGCTTGAAGGTAGAACACCGCTGGGCTCAGTCTGTAATAGAAAGAAAAACTATCCTTGTTTTGGAGAATGGGGCTGGAAAGTGGAGAAAAGCAAGATGGTATGCAAAGAAATGAGTTAGACTGAAGACATGTGTTTAGAGTTGAAATATAAAGACTTCAGTTAACAACTACCTTCTTCAAAAAGACTGTGTACTCCTTTTCATTGATATTTATTTGACTCCTTTTTAAAATAAATGTTAGGTGTTAAGCACTATTTAAGACAAACAGCAAGATAGAAAGCCTATCGGGTGGGCTGCTTTTATGCTGAGATTCATTAGTACCGTTTCTTTGACCAGGTGTTTGCATTTTACTTCTAATTGTGTAATGAGCATAGTTTCCCCAGATGCAGACATTTCAGGCATCATCAAACTGCTTCAGAAGCTAATTGGGAAGTCAGAGAGCTTCTCAAACCACACCAGGCCTCCAGCTGATTGTAAAGGCTGTTTGGTTAGGATGTGCTGTTGGCATAGGAAAGGAGAGACATCCTCACTCTGAGCAGCTTCTCCTGCGGGCTCCCACTCGCTCTAAGACCTGCTTACCTGGAGGCACCTGGAGCCTTCCTCACCAGCCTCCACCAAATAGACCAGCCTTTAGACCAGTCTACCGGCAGTACTCCTCCACTCCGCCCGTCCCTTCTCCCTTTTAAGCAGGGCCATACCCAAGCCCCTTTCCCAGTCCTAGTTTTCTGCTCTAAGATTGCCTGTGGCATAATGTGTATTTTTCAAATGATTTGCATATCTTTAACTTTGTCACTTACCTTTTTTTAGTACCTCTTCTGATATAATTTTCAACTCTACTTGCTATTTATAATGAGAATTTATCCCCACGATTCATTGATAAAGGTATAATTATATCTTTAAAAATAGTCAAGATGAGTAGGGCATGGTGGTGCATGTCTATAGTACTAGTATTTGGGATGTAGAGACAGGATAATTGCAGGTTTGAGACCGGCATGCAATAACTTACCAAGACTGACTTTCTTTCTTTCTTTCTTTCTTTTGTGGTGGTACTGGGGTTCCTGGAAGCCCTTCTACCTGCAGGCTACACTCCTAGACTATATATATATATATATATATATATATATATATATATATATATATATATATATATTTTTTTTTTTTTTTTTTTTTTTTTTTTAAGTTGGAAACAGGGCCTATTAAGCCAGCACGGCTGGCTTCGAATCTGCACGATCCTCCTGTCTCCGCCTCCCAAGTGCGGGGATTACAAGCATGTGCCACCACGCCCGGCAGCAAGACCCTATTTCAAATATTTATTTTATTTTATTTTGTGGGTCTGGGGATGGAACCCAGGCGCATTCCACCTCCGAGCTACACCCACTGCCCTATTTTTTATTCTTTATTTTGAGACAGTGTTTCACTAAGTTGTGGAGGGCCTCCCTAGAAGGCTGTCTGCAAACTGTGATCCTCCAGTCTCAGCCTTCCAAATTCTGGAATTACAAGTGTGCGCCACCATGCCAGGCTGTCAAAAATTTTAAAAAGGCTGGTGGTATATCTCAGAGGTAGAATCCCCCTGGGTTCAGTCTCAAGCACCCCCCACCACACACACAGGCACAGAGTTAAGATGGATAGCTATCTAAGAATCATCACTCTGTAGAGGAGGCTCTGTCTCTTCTGCTACACACTACCTGGGAAATATTAGTATTTTACATTTTCTGTCAACTAAAATTTACCATTTTAGACTAATACAGAAAGCATTTTCTTCATTTCTTCAATATCGGCTAAACCACATAGCTCTTCAGCCTTTCAAAATATAGTAAGCTTCTGCTGGGCACTTGGTTGGGCTGCCGTAAAAGAAGGCCGAAGGTAGAGTTGGCTCAGCTCACCTGAGAGGCAACTCCATACCAGTATGGAATTGGGGAAGTGGGACAGAGAAAGGACGTGGTCAGACAGCATCCTTTTCTGCAGGAAAGATACTACCAGGAGGACATGGCCAGAGCACCAGTGCCATCTCTCTGGAGTCTGACTAGAGTTATGTAGTTTGATTCAGTCAAAAGGTGCCCATCCGTGGGGGAGCTCAACAGCACAGAGGTGCTCTGGAGCAAGCTGTGAGTTCAGTAAGGTTATTTCCATTTCTCTTAATATGCCCAAATCCGTATGTGCTTATGGAATTTCTTCTTCTTCCTCCTCCCCTTTCTGTGCCTCTGTTTCCTTTTGGGCTCTTCTGGCAGGGTTCGCCGTGTTGATATCCCATCTTTATCCAGAGTGCTCCACCACAGCATTCCATGTGCATATGGCTGCCCTCAGTAAACCCAGATAATCACTCCAAGTGCTACCAAGGTAGCTAGACAGAACTCCTAAGTTACTGCCATCCCTTGCTATTTCACATATTAATTGAAATTCTAAAATATCATTTGAAACTGTTTGAGGCAAGTTCAATTTTGCTCATATTGTTCTACCCCTTATATGTGTTTATATAATTTATAATTCAAAATGGTATGTCTTTGAGATCACACAGGAAGACTATTAATAATATACCAGAACAACAGCCATCAACCTGGACTGTCCTGAGTTAACCAGGAAATACCATCACGCCATTGACTTTTGTCCATTTGTACTATTGACACAGCCCAGGAGGGAAAAGGAGGAAAACAGTGAGCATCCTGCACCTGAATCTTGCTGCGCTCTCAGTGCCATCATGGACTGAGGCAGAGGCACAGCAGACAAAGCGTCCCTGTAAAATGGTCCCACCCTTAAAGAAGTATCACGGAAAGAGCTTACACAGGCTTCAAAGGATATGAACTGAGCATTTGTTTCTGTTTGGGGTAATTTGTTTCTGCTAGTGTTGATAGTTTCACTATCTGATATTACTAAACTCCATGAACCTCAATTCCCACATTTGTAGACTATAGCAATACCAGTCATAAGAATTATGACCAGGGTCCACTGGAAATGTGTGTAGGCACAGGGCATATGGTGTGGTATGCAAAAGTGTTCAACAGAATTGGTGTCCTTCCTTTACCTACTGTTTGACCTGGCAGGATGGAGATGATGTGAAAGAGCAGGAGAAAAGCAGCTGCAAGTCAAGAGTGTTTAAAAAGTGCATCTTAAAAGCGATAATTTTGACAACTTAAGTGTCAAATGTGTATTACAAGTGCCAAGTGGGTTTCATGCAAGAAAGTGATAGGGATCCTTTTTGTCCATGCAAAAACACTTTAAACCGGTTTATATTGGAAATCACATTAGCCCTGAGCTTTACTTTTCCCATATATCTTACATAACCAGAGAAGCTGTGTAGTATTTAATAAAGTAAGCAACACATTTTCATTGTTTTGTTTAAATGAGTCTTCATCATATAGTTTGTTTAAAATTCTGTAACTAGCAGTTTTCAAATTGTGGCTATTTAGAAGTTTTAAATTTATGAGATGGTACATGGCAAATCTGCTTAATGATTTTGCACTTCATAATCTTTTATAATAATAAGCTATAGAAAAAACACACTTGACAGAAGCACTTTAATCATCCTGTGTGAGTCTGCTTGAGAGAGGGAGAGGGAGGGAAGGGAGAGGGAGAGGAAGAGAGAGAGGGAGAGTCAGAGAGAGAGTGAGAGAGAGAGAGAGAGAGAGAGAGAGAGAGAGAGAGAGAGAGAGAGAGAGCGCGCGAGAGCGCGAGAGCGCACAGTAACAGGGAAGCTATTCCACCCAGAGAGAAAAGCAAGTTATTTAAACCAGGTCAAAGCTTCTTTGGTGCTCACTTTCCTCCTGAGACAACTTACTGCTGATTCTTAATTCCTTCAAGATAAACAAGGTAAGTCAAGGTTCCATGTATGTATTTAGTAGATCTTAACAGAAATTTGTTAATTTAAAAGTTTTCATAAAACTAAAAGCCAAAGCCACATAGCTGTATTTGTGTGAAGCTTTCAGTGATGTTTAGCAGTTTTCAAAGATGATGTTGTGCTTGGTATGACCAATGAATAAAGCAGAAAAGAAAACACTAGGAATTGCTATGTAGTAGATAAAGTACTTATAAAAAAGTATAGTGAATGCATATATATGATAATGTCCAAATATGATTTACTTTAAACCTAGACTTGCAGGATTTAAAAGTTGCATTTGAGGTTAATCGTTACTACCAAAACATACATCTCAATGTCACAGTCATATTTTATTAAAAGTGCTTTATTTCTACTTAAAATTACCACCTATATCATATTCAAGGTACCCCTTTAACATACAGTGAAATGTAAATACTTTACATAGACATTTCTTGGGAAATTTATAAGTGTGTTTACATTGCATTATGAAATTATAAATCGTATTTTTCTAGCTAGGCTTCACTTTTTTTGCCTTTCATTTTGTATTGTCAGGCAAAAATGAGAGAAGTGTAACTTTTTAGACAAGAAAATACACTTGTTAAGAATTTGATAAAAATTTTAAATGGAGATTTATTTTTGTGCTTTCAGACAAGTTATGAAGAAAATGCCATTTTTCCTATTTTCTTTTTTATTTACTCACAAATTGTTTGCACCAAAGTGGAAGTGTATTATTATCATCACTAGAGTTTGTGTCAGAAACATTCTGAGACCTGTCTGGAAAAGGACCTTTTTACAGTTATATATGTATTAAAAAATAGTGCTGTGCTCTGAATACTAATATATATAATCTGCATGGTAACATTAGTAATATTTATCAGTGATTTCTTCTTCCTAAGAGCACTGTTAATCAGAATCTGTTGGAGTACACTTTGCATATGAAGGGTTTTGCAAATTACTAAAGAGTCCTCTGCATATAGTTTGTGTTTTATTTATGTTTTTATTTTATATTCTGAGTGATACTTGTATAGAATTAATTCCTTAGTTTTAGCTTAACACTTCACGCTTAACTTCAGAAGCAGGGATTATGCATGGAACGAAGGCACGGATGTACTTAGGACAGCTGGAATATGTTTGTGATTTATTTCTTTCCCTCCCCTAATTCCCAGTTTAGTTTCAGTCATTTGTCTTAAAAGGAATCTTAACATCTGTTTAGTTTTATGTCATCTTTGTGCTTAACCAATTCAGTGAAATGTCCTCTTGCTTCTTATCTGTGCTGGGTACTTACATACAGCGAGAAATTACTTTCTACCTAAATAAATATGTTTCTTTTTTGTCTTTTACACTTTAAACTTGTTTTATCCTAAGTGACCAACTAATAGGAGCCACATGAGTCTTCTTTAAAGATACAAACATGGTTAATGCTCCAGGTTTTCGTTACTAAGTTTTGTCACAAACTCACCCAATAAACAGATGCAGAAGACCACTCTTCACAAAACCTCTCTGCTGAGGGGAAGATCTAGACACATGTATATTCAGGTAAAAAAAAAAAAAAAAACTATAAGTAAAATAGTGTGTTATTAGTCTGTCATGTTAATCTACGTGTTTTCATAGAACAATTCAGTCAATTGCCAATTAATTTATTGGGGATAATTGTAGAGGAGCTTTGAGAGCATATCCTGCAGCATAGGCTGGTCAGACTTGGCTTCATGAAGAGGTGCTTTAAGGTAGTCTTAAAAGATTGGTGGAGTCAAGACAAGAAAGGCATCCAAAGTAGGTGGGATGGTACGAGGGGAGGCTTGGAGGTGGGGAATGTCAGTGAAGAAGGGAACAAGCTGTGTCCTGTTTGTCTGGAGCAGATGATTTCTGGAAGAGTGTAATGAGAGGTAAATATGGCAGAGCTTGAGAGATTCAAATGTAGGAACCCTGTAGATGACATACTAGACTGTGAGGAAGTCAGTAAGATTGGAACAAGGGACCAATAGTCCATCTCTATGAAAATTAATCTGTCTTGGTGAGCCACATGTCTTAAGAGTTTATAGAAATGTAAGGCTTTCTGGCTTGTCAACCAAACTAGAGTCCAGCCCCCAGTTATTCAAATCAAACACAAATCTAGGTGTTGTTGGGGACCTTTTGGCCAGAAATCCAAACAAAATCTCACTGAAGAAAAATAAAACTAATGGTTTTTATTGTGAACTTTGAAAGCACAGTTGAAGTTAAATAGATAAGGAAGATTCCAGATTGTTGGTATTTCAAGACAGAGTGGATAACAGGTAATTAGAGGAGCAACTGTTAAGATGAATTTAGTCTTTTCCCCCCTTTTGTTTGAGTCATCTTCTGCCCCTTAAAATATTTTCCCCAAATTTATCTTTGATGTAGAAGTTCTACAGTTTTCTCAGAGGATCTCAACTCTTATGCGGTCACCATCATCTCCTGGATGGCTCCCATGCTTGTATCTCTAATCCAGTCCTGAGTTATCCAGTCAAACACAAATGTAAGGCTCATAGCAGCCTGTAGCCATACCACCCCTCTCTTACTCACAGGCTTTCCATGATTCCCAGTGTGGCAGGGAACATTGCTGGTGGCTCCTCTGATTTCCTTGCTGGATATGGGGATCTTGCTGCTAGAGATCTAAATGGAATTTTCACTACTTTTTATACATATATAACTGTGGAAAGATCCTTTTTCAGACAGGTCTCAGAATATCTCTGACCCAAACTCTAGTCATGATAATAATACACTTCCACTTTAATGCAGACAATTTGTGAGTAAAAAATCCAAATTTAAATTTGTAAAAGCTAGTGCTTTTATTGTGAATTTTGAAAGTACAGTTGATATAAGATTAAAGAAGCAACTGTTGTGGCTATTTAATGAACTTTCTTTTTCTCCCTTATCTGTCTAGCAAATTTTTATTTTGTTTTCAAAGAATAGCTAAAAATTGTGTCTCTTGTTCTCTAACTAACCCTAGCAGAGATGTTAGCAGAGATGGTCTTTTGCCTCATTACTCACCTGGGCATATTTTACGCTTCTGATACTAAAGAAATAGAATTGTTTACATGGTTTCCTCCCACGCCAGGTTGTCAGCTACTTTTAACTTGGAATTTTCAGTGCTTATAATTCCATTTAAATGCTGAGTATGCAATTTGGAAATGAATATATGAGTATCTATGTTTATTTAGAAGAAAATGAATGGTGTTTAGGTTGACATGTGTATTTATAAGTGGCTTATGGATGGAGAGGTTTGGGGAGTGCTAGAGTCTTAGAGAATAAGATAAAGAAGAAAAGGAGGCTACGTGTAGAGCAATGCTTCAAAGAAGCAGGAGGAATTGTGTCCTACTCCAGAAAAGAGGAGGGGAGGGTTTGATGAAGATCAGGATTCCCTAGGAAGGCAGGCAGAGGAGGAAACTATCTTCCCAGGAACATAAAAGTCAAAAGGAAATGAGAAAAAAATGGGGCTTTTCCTAAAATGAGGAGACTGTTTAATGTGAAAAACTTGAAATTTTAAAACTCTATTTGTTCGCTTTGATCTAGAGCACTTAAAGTGCTTCTAAGAATAAAGCCGTAAAAGAAAGCCAGGAGTTAGCAGAAGATAAACGTGTTGAAGTTCTGCACATCCTGCAGCCCTGGACAGCATCCAGGGCACGGGGCAGGGCTGGCGGCAGGACTGAGCCACAGCCTCTGGGTTTCAGTTCTGGTCCTGCCACTTACTATGTCTGTAAATTTTTTTCTTTTCTTTGGCCTTTTTTGGGGGGCAGCGGGGGGCACATTGTAATTGGACCTATGTCTTGTGATTCTGACACAATCATTTAACATCTCATCATTGATTTTCTTATTAACAAGCTGAAAATATTTTGCAAACAGTAGTTTTCTTTGTGAATACAATTATTACTTTATGAGGCAGCGGTGATAACTGGAAGATAGTCTAGACTGGCCCGTGCCCACAACGGGTCAGCTTGTAGAATGTCAGAAGGAGGGCAGCAATCTGGCCAGCTGTTCTAAAACAAGCAGGCAAGAGCTCAGGAGCCATGTTCGACATCAGGGCTCACAGTTGATGTTGGACATGTCACAGATGTGTGTTGGTGATAATGACGTTGCATGTCACTGTTATACTGCAGTGGCCTTGAAGAGAAAACACAAAGGTTGAAAAGAAGCATTTTATTCTGTCATTGAAACTTCTGGCAAAACATCCATGATATTTAACTTTTACAAAATTACCTGCAATTTCTCATCAGATGTGTTTAATGTATTCTTGAGGTCATTTTTTTCCTGTAGCTTCCAGGATTTGTTCTTTTTTATTTTTAAGTTTTTTCATGTGTATTTAACATAGCACATGGTAGGGGATGCTTTCAAATTCACAATCATAAAATGCTCCATTTTTCTCAGATTGATTTATAATTTGATTGCTCATTTTCCTTTAGAAAAGATAAACTTATTTTGCACATAAATACAGCTGAATTTTAGGAATCTAGACCCATCCAGTACTTTTCTTCTTTTTGTGCTTAAGGGCAATTTTTAGAGCCTTTCACTAGCATTTGTCAGAATTCAGTTTGTAAACAAAAATCTCCCTGTCTCTAAGGAGAACAACAGAACTGAGAATGACTTCTTGGGGTGTGTTAATGTGCAGAGGTGGGGTTCCTATTCATTGTGAGGACACTAACAATGGCTGCAGCCAGGCTGCCCTGACATTACCTAACAATTTACTAAGGCAGGGAGATGCCGAAGTCACTGGCAGTGGGTCTTGGCCTGTTAAATTGAGAACAAATGGAGTGTGACAGCATGTGTTGATTCTGAAACAAACAATTCCTGGAATAAAGAGCACAGTCCACTGCTTACATAAGAAGACTTCTGATTAACACAATGGCAATTCGAGTTTCATCTACAGGAAAGCCCAGAGACTGAGGAATAGAAAGTTTCAGCTTCTAATTTTCACTGTGTTAATTAAGGAGCTGTGTGAGCAGAGGCTAAGAACTTCACCTTATCTGTACCTTATCTCTACTATTTTAAACAAATAGTTTGGCTAGGCTCACCATCACATCATAATGTAGTTCAGAGTGATAATGACATACATGCACCAGTATTTTTTTCTTTTAATTTCCAGTGGTAACCAGTCATGGTGGCACAGGCACAGATCTGTAATCCCAGTAGTTGGAAGGCTGAGACAGGAGGATCACAGGTTCGAGGACAGGCTCAGCAAGTAGTGAGACTCTCAGTAACCTAGCAAACCCTATGTCAAATAAAAATAAAATAGGGCTAGGGGGGAAGCATAGAGGTGGACTGCCCCTGGGTCCAATCACCAGTAACACACACACACACACACACACACACACACACACACACACACACCAAAAAAGTCCCATCACTGTTTCAGGTGTATTCTATTCTAAATTAGAACAATTTAATTTGATGATCACTTGCATCTCAGGATTTTCAGCTTAGTTTTTATTTTAGTACTGCTTTAATGTTACATAAACCTCAAGATGTATTAGGTAAAGGAAATAATAAATATTCTTATATTCTTATAAATGTTTATCTTCTCTAATGAAAAACTGTCAGCTTTTTTTGTGGCTTGTATCAAAGTGTTTTTCTTCAGAAGAGTCATCAGCTGCACAGTTTTGGCCTCATTCACTTGTGTCCCCTAGTGTAAGTGCATCTAAACCTAAATCAAACATTTTCTGCATGGTTAACTTAATCAGGACCGTCACTGTGTATAATCAAGTTAGGACAGGGCCTTGAGAGTAATAAGAAAAATCTGGAAAGAAGAGAAGCAGAAAGCAATTGACTTCCTACTGAGATGTCAAATTAGCATCAGTAATAAGAACATCACTCAAGTCCCCTATTTTGTTAACATTTCCCTCTATTAATGCTAGACACCTGCTTAGGCACACCTGTTCTTCTCCACAGACCATTAAATACTGTACTTGAAATAATTCAGTCAATTCCCTAAAATACAGGTTATGCTCTTCTGAAGATTGATGACTCTTAATCTAGGATGTGTTTACTTCCATTTTTAGGCTTTTATTAAGATGAAGGTAGCAGAATTAAGATTTAAAAATCTAAAGAATTTCATATCTTTCATATTTTCTGCCACACCAGCTTTCACCATCAGAGGTTTCTGTCTTACGTCCTGAGTTTCATTGGGTGTTTGGATGTGCAGCTTTATGTGTTACTATTTCACACCTTTTCCATCCACAGTTAGTGAAGAAGCAACAGCCTCAGTTCCTCACATCTCTTAGGCATCTGCACAAATCAAACCCTTTGTGTGTAAGTTATCTTCTTCCCAGTTGTGGATTCACTCCCCACAGCGCCACTCAACCACTGTAGATGTCAGAGTAACAGGCTTACTCCATATAACTGTACTCCTTGTAATGGCTGTACTCTGAGGTGGGTTTGAGCTCAGTGCCAGCCTGAAATGAAAAAGCCAGAACATTTTGCTCTAAAAGGATTCACTAGTCAGAGCCACGCTGTGCTGGTGAGCACCCTCATCATCCTTTCGCCTCATAAAGTTTGCTTGCTCACTCGCTCTTGCTGGCTCTCTATCACCTTGCTTCTCTCTTACTCATTTTCTAAGCTGTAATCTAAAAGCACTTTTACAGCTATAGTCTAAAACAGCTGATCATACAACTTAGAGGGAGGAGGAAGATGCATTTGCTTATGGTTGGAGATTGTGAGTTCAGTCCATGTGAAGTCAGCGATCTCGAGGGTCAGAGGCATGAAGGCAGGAAATAAAGAGGGAGGGCACAAGGCTTTGCTCACAGCATGGAGACTGGAAGTGAGAAAAGGAGGGGAGGGGAACATACATTCCCCAGGACCTCAGCCCCAGGGACCCACATGCTCCATCCACACTCTGCTGGCCTAAGCCACCACCCAGATAAACCCATTATAGTGGGTTTATCCACTGCTGAGATTGCAGCCCTCATGACTTAACTATATCAAGCCTGATAGCAATACATGAGCTCTCTTTTGGGGAAATTCTATAACTATAACATTTAGGTTTTGCAAAATTCCTCCTAACTTAAGTCCTTCTATGCCTACCAAATCATCTTACTACCTCTTCCCTCCACATAAGCCATAAATTACCCTCCTGCTCCACTTTAAAAAAATTAATTTTCAGCCGGGCTTGGGAAGGCTTTCACTTGGGAGGCTGAGATAGGAGGATCGTTCAGGTTCGAAGCCAGCCTCAGCTACTTAGTGAAGTTCTCAGCAACTTAGTGAGACCCTGTTTCCAAATAAAATATAAAATAGGTCTGGGAGTATAGCCCGGAGGTAGAAAAGCCCCTAGGTTTCAACCCCAACCACAAAAATAAAATAAAAAATTAATTTCCATTCCTCTAGAACAGGTAGGCCAGTTAGATATTAGAAATTAGTTGCTGAACTAACATGTACCAACTACATGTATGTGTAGTTGGTAATCATAAGTTTACATGAACCTTCAATCTTAATATAACAAATGAGAATAAAACATTTCCAGATAATATAAGCTCCCTGGGATCCTAGAACTACTAGCCAGGAATTAGGTGATGATGTTTTGGAAAAATGCAGGCACTAGAGTAGTTCTTACTTTTCACGGTTGGATTTGTTTCTTATATAATCATGTAGAATCTCCAAGGGCTACATGCAGGTCTCCGAGCATGTGGGGGCAAGGTTTCAGGAGAATAGGGCAGTGTGAATTATTCTGTAACTAAAATATGATTTGAATGGGATTTCTGCAATAATTTTTGTCTTGCTCCCTGGAAATTTGCAAGTGAACATATTTGTAAATTGTACATACTGAACTGAAAGTATTCTGTCTGTCAATAAAGTCCCCAATGTCCTATTAACAAAATGGAAATTATTTTAAAAAGGTACCTGGGGTAAAGGGTAAAGATGTCGGTCTGATCTGTATGTCTTACCTCCTCTTGCTTTTAGTGTGTGTGGTACAGGGAATTGAACCTAGAGGTATTCTACCTCTGAGCTACACCCCCAGTCCTTCAATATTTTTATTTTGAAACAGGATCTTCCTACTTTGCTGAGGCTAGCCTTGAACCTGTGATTCTCCTGTCTCAGTTTTTCAAGTACTGGGATTACAAGCATGCACCACCACACATGGTTTACTTTTTTATTTTATAAATGAAAGAGAAACAAAATCCTTGATTTTCTCTTCTGAAAATTCTGGAAAAAATAAACTATATTATTTCCAATTTTATGGTTTTGAGAGGACTAGCCCTATTACCCAATTTTCTTTGGAATCCCTGCTTAAATAAAATTTTGACAAATGGTTTTTTATGTTTTATTTAAAAATGTAGAAAATTCTTTTTCAGTTATGTGATGATCAAAAGTCCAATATTACAATGTCCTAGCACATCCTGGTTTTACTCAGTGATGTGGAAGTTTTGTTGTTCTCAAACCTGTCCTGCAACTAGGCCGCGCCACTTCAGGAGGAAAGATCTATGGATGTTGTAGAGCCCTGTGTGCCAACATGGAGGACAATCCCCCAGGGAGAACAAGTGACAACAGGGTCTGCAGAGGTATGGCTAGCCCCTAGAACTGACACCTTTACACATCTCCTCCTTTGCTCATAGACTCCAAGTTTCCTGAACTGATGGGAGGAAAGATCCATGAAAGAGAATACGATTTTTACTATTCATGTAGGACTTCCTTTGCTTTTGGTTTTTGTTTTTGTTTGTTTTGTTTTGTTTTTGGTGGTACCGGGGTTCCCGGAAACCCTTCTACCTCCGGGCTACACCCCCAGACCTATATTTTTATATTTTTAATTTGGAAACAGGGTCTCTTAAGCCAGCGAGGCTGGCTTTGAACCAGCCGATCCTCTTGTCTCCGCCTCCCAAGTGCGGGGATTACAAGCATGCGCCACCACGCCCAGCCTTCCTTTGGTTTTTATCAGCGAAATGTGTCACAAATATTTCAGAGTTTCACATAAACTCTAAACAGAAATGTTCAACATATTTGCTCTATGATAATTTCTTAATATGTATCAAAGTATTGTATTATGAAGCATAGAAAATTTTTATACGTGAGAGATGGTAAGGAAAAGGTTTTATCCTCTCCTACTTTGACAAAAATACATTTGTGTTTAGCTTACCCCACCTCCGGATAATACCTATTCCCCTCTATTCTCTTACTTTGCCTCTGTTCTGCACCTCAAGGGCCCTGTGTGTGCATTCTAGATAGGTGCATATACACTGGGACTTTAGTGTGTGCACACTAGTGCTGTGACCCGTCCTTGGGGAGATAGACTCTAGAAAGACACCTGTGACACTAGGTCCTAGGTGTGGGTTCGGGGCCATTTAGACAGGAATTTCCAGGATCCCAGCTATCTAATGGCTAGTTCACAAAAGGGACAGGCCCTCCCTCCAGATGGGCAAGTGCTCGCAGCCCCTTCTTGATGGATGGGGATGGGAAAGCTACATGAAGAGCAAGGCCAAATGAGAGCAGAGCACCCTCTTCAAAGCAGGAGCAGAATGGGACCCCAAGCCGGGGTCCAAAGGCTGCACAGAGACAGTCTATTCACATTACCTTTAATATAGCATGTTTTTCCTAACCATCTATAATAACTATAATTAACTCATTTTCCTATTTTATTTTTGTGCAATTTTATTTTATGTATATTCTGTTCATATCCATCCAATTTGTTATGACATCGTGGCCAATGCTTACATGATAAATGTGTACAACTGAAATGACAGAAGGCAATCACAAATTTCTCTTAACATGAAACTTTGCCTTTAAGGGATAATTACACCCATTTTATTCAGGTTTTTATTTTAAAAGCATTCACTCCCTTCCCTATAGACATAGAATTACACCTGTTACCTGCCTCTTCACTGTGGCCTAGAATAAGTAATTTCCTCCTTTCCCTCCTCCTTTTCTTCTTCTTTAGTGGTGTAGGGATTGAGTCCAGGGGCACTCTCCTTCCTAGCTACACCCCTAGCCCAATTTTATGTTTTATTTTGAAACAGCGTCTTGCTAAGTTGCTGAAACCCTCATTATGTTGCTGAAGCTGGCTTTGAACCTGTGATCCTCCTGTCTCAGCCTCCTAAGTACAGTTATTACAGGTGGGTGCCACTACTCCCCACTCCTGTTCTACTGGTTCAGGCTACAAGACAAGATGAGTCCCCCAAACGAGAAACTAGCCAGTTACGTTCCACTGCCCAACCATTTAGAGCACTTGATGGAGTCACATTGTGTTTCAATGAGGAGGCCTCCATCAGTGGGAATTAATAATGTACATCCAGTCTTTCCTAGGTTGATTGTACTACTGTCTCAATGTTAAAATTTTCTGCCTATCTCTTAATTTTCTTGAAGAGACTCCAAAAAAGAATTTTACATGCAGCACACGGCTTATTTTAAATCAGAGCATCCTAATTTTGATGAAAATGCATTCAATTCATTTAAAGTATTGTGGTTAGAACAGATAACATTGAATAATAAAACATAGAAAATATTTTTACATATTTTCTTTTTGTTCAAAAACTCATCTATGGCCAGGCATGGTGGTGCACATTTGTAATCCCCGTGCTTGGGAGATGGAGACAGAAGGATCGCGCGGGTTCGAAGCCAGTCTCGCTGGCTTAAGAGACCCTCTTTCCAAATAAAAATATAAAATAGGTCTGGGAGGGTATCCCAGAGAAGGGCTCCATCCCCAGTAACACAAAAAATAAAAACACCTCATCTACCTATAATAATTTGTGCAGTATAATCATTGACACAAAATAATTAGGAACTTTAGATATACATGATTGTATATATACACATGGTTGTATACGTACTATCAGGAAAGGATTTGTCTTCATTGAGCTCTGAAGGGTACCTTATACAGTGAAGTTTTTGTGTTTGTTTGTTTGTTTATTTGTTTTGCAGTATGGGAAATTGAACCCAGGGGCATTCTACCTTCAAGCTACACCCCAGCCCTATTTTTTTTATTCCTCACTAAGTTGTAGAGGGCCTCACTAAGTAGCTGAGGCTGGCCAAGAACCTGTGATCTTCCTGTTTCAGCCTCCCAAATACTGAGATTACAAGGGCGCGCCACCATGCCCAGTTTACAGTGAAGATATTTAATGATGATTATGTTGTTAGAATCTTCCCTCTAACTATACATTTTCTGAGACATTATGGGGAAGAATGAGTTTCTTTAACTCTGTTGCAAAGAAGAGATGTATTGTTTGAAATAGGAACATATAGAGGAAAAATGAAATAAAAAAAATCTGTCATTTAAAGTTAAAGAACACTCTTAGAAAAACTTTTATTTTTAGCTGGGCATGGTGGTGCACACTTGTAATCCCAGCTTTTGGGAGGCTGAGACAGGAGGATCGTGATTCAAAGACAGGCTCAGCTACTTAGTGAGGCCCTTTGCAACTCAGTGAGACCCTGTTTCAAAATAAGGAATAAAAGTAGGGCTGGAGGCATAGCTCAGAGGTAGAATACTCCTAGGTTTCATCCCAGTATCGCTAAAACAAACAAACAAAAAGATCCCAGTGCCATAAAAAAAAAAGAAAGAAAGAAAAACTATTTTATCTTTAAATTGTGTTGTGGGTTTTTTTTTTTTTTTTTTTTTTTTTTTGTGTGTGTGTGTGTGTGTGTGTGGTATTGGGGTTCCTGGAAGCCCTTCTACCTCTGGGCTACACTCCCAGACCTATTTTTACATTTTTATTTGGAAACAGGGTCTCCTAAGCCAGCGTGTGCGGCTAGCTTCGAACCTGCGCGATCCTCCTGTCTCTGCCTCCCAAGCGCGGGGATTACAAGCGTGCGCCACCACGCCCGGCATGTTGTGGGTTTTATTAGAATACTGTCTACTACTATTACTGGACCCAGGTGTGAGCCCTGGAGAACATTATGTTAAGTGAGATCAGCCAAGCACAGAAGGAGAAGGTACATATGTTTCCTCTAATATGCTCAAACTAGAAAACACAGAGGATACCAGTGGGACTCCAGATAATGGAGGGGAAATACCAGCAAAGTTTGAATGGAAAGATAGGAGAGGAAGAAGGCTGATCTTGATTAATGAGGGTCTACATCTGAACATGTGTAAAATTATGAATAAGACATGGTTAACCTGGACAACCATTGGTGGGAGGGGGGAAGGGAAAGTGGGGGTGGGGGGAGAGGGCACCAAATATAGTTTAAATGTATACTATTTATGTTCAATAGAAAAATTGTTAAAAAAAAATAAAATATGTATATGGTCCAAAAAACAAAAAAAAAGGTCTGGGAGTGTAGCCTGGAGGTAGAAGGGCTTCCAGGAGCCCCAGTGCCACCAAAAAATAAATAAAAAATTTTAAAAAATTAAAAGAATACTATCTACTATGATATAGGATAGGTGAATTTTATAAGACACAGATACAATGGTCTAATCAAGACTTTCACATAATAGTTCAAGTAGACAGTCCAGTCTGGGGCCATTGTGGAAATTTCATCATGCTAAGGGCCAAACTTCTGCCAGCTTAATAATTTCTCCATCCTGAGGCTCAAAATAGTTGCTGCAACTCCCATCACCATCTCAATAAGAAAAGGAGGAGGGGAAATTTGGTTTTGCTCTTTCTGGGAGAATAGAAGTTCTATCACAAAGAGAAAAGAATGAATATTGAGGGCATGAGTAGTCTTAGTAATATGTTACAGTTTCATTGTATTACATTCTAAATAGCATTTTGAGTTAAATATGTGATTCAGAGAAAAGCTATACATGCATAGAACAAGGATTACCATCATCCTACTTGAAGACCATATCTATACAGAAATGCTCTTAAGATTTTACTGTGTAACAATAGGTAACTTTGGATAGGTGCTAGACATAGTCCTGAGTACTTTACGTAGGCCACCTAACCTATTGCTCAGTTTAGCCCGCTAAGCCTATGAGACTCACTCTCTCCCCTTCCCACAGATGAGGAAGGGAGACGTAGTTGGCCAAGGAAGCTGCCTGCAGACGCAGCACCAGCAATGTGGCCCTGGTGCTCCAATCCAAACACTAACCGCCTCCCTTCCAGTCACCACTTGGAATACCAGGCTACCTAGTAAGATTGGACAGGAGGGAAGATTCCTTAAACAGTAACACATTTGAGTTCAAATACAATCTCAAAAATAGGAAACAGGAAACAAAAGGTTTGCTTTTTATGGAATCCAGCCTGAAGTATTATTGCTTTACATTTACAATCAGTATGGTAGAGAGTAAGGAAATAGGCTGTGTTTATACTTAATAAATGAAACCCAGCTTCATCTGAGATATTAACCGAGACCGAAGGAGAATAAGAAAAACAGATTTGAACTAAATATTTACATATTTACAACTGGACAAATAAATGTGAAGTCTGGCTTTCTGAATATCATGAGATGTTAACAACTGGTTTAGGTGTGCCTATACTAATACTTAGACCACTTACAAGGTAGCCTACCCACCCCCCATTTGAGCTGAACCTCATCCTCAGTCACATTCTTAGGTACTGACAGGTAAGGTTTCAACCCACGCATTTTGGGGGCACAGCTCAGCCTATAATAAAAGGAACACTTTGAAACATGTAGGCTGTTAAATTAAGCAATTTGATGTATGTTAGTTCATCATTTTAATGTTTCTTCCTCTCTTACTTGTCTTTGGTCAAAGCCAGATGCATTGTAGGTGTGTGTCTCAGTAACTGTCAACATCTTTACTTAAATATTTTGGGGCAGCTTTATTAAGTTTAATATACAGGCTGTTTAAAACATATAAAAACCATCTTGAACTTACTATTGCTTACATTCTCACCACCTGGTTAAGAAGAAAAATCATGTCATATTAGCAAACATTTTGCTAAAAAGAACAATGTGATTGAGTGATCTGAGCATATGACTGGCATTACCAGATTGCCTCCAAGAGAATGGTGTCGGCAGCAGAAGAGCTGGCAGAAATCAGCACCAGTGTTCAGCAGACAGACCCTCTCAAGGGATGTCTGGAGAGGACTTGAGGAACACGGCAGCAGAAGGAAACAGTGATCTCTTCTGGGTTCCGGGAGTAGATAAAAGAGGCTGAGTACATCAGTAAAAAAGAGTCAAAGTGTTCATTTGAAGGAAAATGTCATCAAGAGAGTATATTCCACCCATCTCACAAAAGTATTATGAATAATATGACTTTTAGCTACTTAACTACTATATTTCTTTAACTATACATCTCTATGGATAGTGAGTAGGCAAAAGGGAAATAATAAACTTGTGGTTTGTTATAATAACCAGGAGAATAAGTGACAGAAAAATAAGGAAATCCATAAAAAAAAACCTCATGCAGTTTTCTAAAAATAATCCCCAAAACTATGAAATTTTTACAAGTCATAATTCTCCGGCTTAGGATGAAATGTAATAAAAAATCTTGGCCCAGCACAAAAAGAACATTTTTGTTTATTTGTTTAAATACTGTAAAAAGTTGTGGGACCCTTAGGGAAGACTATCTAATAAAAATTTCTGACTACACAATTACAACATTGAAATCTTCTGATATAAACAAAATAGAATTAGTGGTTTGTGTGTATGTGTGTGTGTGTCTCCCCTGAGTACTTTATATGGATTATCTCATTTAATACTCAAAACAACCCTATGAGCTAAGTATTATTATACCTTTTCATAGGCAAGGAAATGAAAGCATAGAAAGGCTAGGGAATCTGCCTGCAGACACAGAACTGGCAAATGATAGCTGATTTCAATGATCATTGGAGATCTGTGGAAGTTGTACTACTCCATACTGTGTATAATATAAAACACTGATATTAGGAAGACCGAGACCTTGGAATGGTGGAGAGGGGCAAGAATCATGACAGCAACAACCCCCGGATAGGCCATCATTCAGTTCACCCTGCGAGTAGTGGATAAAAGGCTCCTTTGCTAACTTCTCCGGCTTCAAGTCTCAGTGTCCTCACTTGCCATTTAACTCTGCTCATTCAGGAAATGTAGTCATCCCCCGGGGCCATACTTCTTCTCATTTCAGAACCCCTGGAGTACACTTCGTCCATGACCTGAAACCCAGCCACACAACTCTCCTCACCCCTTCTCTACCCACACGGTTAAGATTTTCTTTGAAAATCTGTTGCATACCAATCTCAAGATTTACACAGTTTTGCTACATTGCTGTTACTGTGTTTGGACACCAGACAGCCATCGGTTTGCTTTTAGGTAGTCTGTTTTGGAAGTCATCATAAACTTCAGGGTCACTTTCAGGAACAAAAGAAGCAGCTCAGTGTTTCTCACCTCGCGATCACTGCCCCTCAAGTGGCTCTGCCAGCAACAATCTCAGGACTCACTTCCCCTCGCTTCCTCTCCCTGTTATTTCAGGATAAGCAGACGGTTACACTTGTTCTCTCCTTTGTTAATCAGTTGGACATTACTGTATTTATCTTTTGGACCCAAGTTATTTAATCAATGAGTTGTTACTAATTTATTAATTATTCCAGTCTGTTGATGGTATTGGCTAATCATTCGGGCATTAGAGACTGCTCTAATTAGGAAATGACTTACTTACCTGATATTATTATTATATATTTTGTGGGTCTGGGGATAGAACCCAGGGGTATTCAACCTCTGAGCTACACACCCTATCCTATATTTTATTCTTTATTCTTTATTTTGAAACCAGGTCTCACTGAGTTGCAGAGGGCCTCACTAAGTAGCTGAGGCTGTCCGCGAACCGAGATCCTCCTCTCAGCCTCCTGAATGCAGGAATTACAAGCGTGCGCTACCACGCCCAGCTTATTTTTCTTTAGACATCTTCCAACCAAGAGTATTAGACTTAATCATGTGTTTTCACTATTCATGTACATAGAAACAAGCTGCACCATCCCACAGCCTGAAAAGTAGACAATCTCTCAATACACTGTGACCTCCCAAATACTGCCTTTGAATCATAACAGACTTTCCCCAAAATAATCCTAAGAGCTGTCTCTACTTACTCTTTTGACTGGCCATTCCTTCCGGGCTCCTAACTCTCCTCCTTCACTGAATTTTCCTCTCAATGTAGTGATCTCATGACACCAAGTGTCATCATCACTTCTTTTTCTTATGAAAACTAAGTCTTTTCTGACTTCTTGAGACACTGCTGATTTCTGCACTGTAGCATTTACCTACTTGAAAGGTCCTTCTTTCAGGTTTTTTACCAATCTTGATTTTCTTCAAGACCACTAAAGATGGACTTATTTCAGGCTTCCATTAATTTTGCTCTTTTAATTTCCTAGGTCATTGCATTTAGAAACTATAAATTAAATTGCATCTGCATGTTCATAATCCTATCCATCTATCTATCTATCCGATGATCTCTATATTTACATATTATCTGTTTATCTCTAGGAGTGATCTCCTCATGGCCTTGATGTAGATTTACATGTGTTGTATGCCTTGTCCTCTCCTTTTAAGATTATATTTCTACCATCAAAATTATGTAGGTTATATTATAGAGTTTGAAAAAGTCAACTAACAAGCTACTGGAGTACTTCCAAATATAACATATGTCTCCACATATGCAAAGAGAGAAAGAGCTCATATGTAGATGTGACACCCTTTGCGACATTCTTTGTGAGAAACTTTGATTTTCCACAACATAGGTAAAATATTTCTCCCAAACATTATGGAGGTCTGGGAATGTAGCTCAGTAATAGAACGCTTGCCTAGCAAATGTGAGACCCTGAGTTCAAGCCATGGTACCACCAAAAATATAGATCTATATGGTTTTTATTAATTTGTTCATGTATTTTGACTATAAAATATGGAAATGCACTCGTTTTTAACATTTTTGTTCCTTGTAGAATACTTGGGATAGCAGTTTCGAATCAAAGGTTTCATGTCATAATTTAATAGTAGATGTCATGTCTTCATAAGATTAATGATTTTTTTAGTTGACACAAATAATTACTACAGTTACTATGGTGGTAACATCAAAGACAGTATTTCCTAATTACTGATGTTTCAGTACATTACATTAAAATATTATATACATGGTATGTGATAATTACAGCATGTAGTGGCAGATGGAAATATTTACATTTTTGCATATATAAATTATATGTGACTTTAACAAAGTTTTACAAGTCAACTTGTCAGTATATATATGAATACATGAAAGTATCTGTATAGCCAAATCATCTTTTTATTTGTACAACAAATTGGACCAGACATTGTGCTCCTAAACTGTGATGTAGCGGGGTGGTCACAAGACGGAGATTCAGAAAGTCAGTTTTTAATTCTGCTCTTTCTGTTGACTCCCACTAGAGTGGAATCTCCACTAGTGCAGGGCTTTTTCTCTGTTGGATCATGGCTGTATCCCCAGCATCTAGAAGAGATTGAGAATTATTACTGAATGGATTTGTTGCATGAATTATATTCCTCTAAATTGATACTTTCCATGAATATAAAACAACTGTGGCGGGATAATCCTTCCAACCTTCACATTTCAAGTTGAAATTAGAGCCTTTATGAATTTAAACAAGACAGATTCAGAGCTGGAACTGTTTATTCAGCCTCTACGTGGACCTTGGTGTTGCTTAGTCCATTCAAGCTCTCTTTATTGAACACGCAGTAATATGAGTAAGACAATCAGATCATCTGCCATCTTCCACCAGAAGAACTGAAACAAAAACTCTAAAATTAAAAAGGTATTATTCAGATTAACAAAACTAGGTAAGTATGAAAGGTAGTTTTGTAAACTGGCCTCTCAAATGGTATTTTACTCAGAGTGTATAGCATGAACACTTTGGAACGCATCAAGGCTTAAACCCACTCTAAGAATTTTGGTACACCCCAAAAAAGGGTGATTGCAACTTAAAAAATAAGAACAAATTAATCAAAATCACTCACTTTTATTCTATTTTTTAATTTATAAAGAAAAGAAATTTGTTGCTTACAGCTTGGGAAGGATTTTATTTATTTTATTAATTATCTATTTTTTATTTTTTATTGGTGAATATAATCTCATATCATAATGTGGACCACATTGACAATGGCATATATTTACACAGTACTTGGTGCCCTCCCCCACTTCCCCTTTTCCCTCCTTCCCAACACTAAGTGTCCAGGTTGACAATGTTAGATCCACATATATATACATATTTGAATGTAGCTTTTCTATTAATAACCCTCAGCCTTCTTCTTTCCCTACCCTTTTTCTGTCTTTGCTGAGGTTTGTCTAGAGTCCTTCTGGTATCCCTAATACTCCCTAGCTTGAGCATTTTAGAAAAAACATAGAAAATCATTCATTTTTAAAGTTGCTCTTCTTATTCATTGACCATATGAAACCTGTGTTAGGAAACCCAAGAGAGGTCAGGTGTTGACACTGTACACTCCATGGTCATCTGGACCAGCATCCATCCACACAGCTCTGAGACCTTTGGCGACAGAGTCTCTGGGCCAGCATCAGCATCAGAATCAGGAAAACTGGAGAGGAAGCTGGGACCTTTCTGCTGCTGCAAGGCCACCACCACTCCTCGTCACCAGTGCACCCAGCCTCCACCTTCCCCGCCAGGACCGTCCTGCCATGCACTGCTTTCCTCTCCCTCCTGGCGTGTCTTCACTTCCTCCACACTCCACACTGACACCCTGACTCCTCTGTAAATGAAACCATTGCTGCTCTACCCTGTCACATGCCGTCCTCTTTCTGCTGCTTAGTATGTTTTCCCCAGCACTTCCTACCACCAAGAGTAAACATCTTTGTTCATTTCCTTTCTTTCTTTTTTTATTTGTTTTTGTCTTTTGCAGTACTAGGGATGGAACCCAGGGGAATTCTACATCCGAGCTACATCCCCAGCCCTATTTTTTTATTCTTTATTTTGAAGCAGGGTCTCACTGAGTTGCAAAGTGCCTCACTAAGTAGCTGAGGCTGGCCGCAAACATGATCCTCCCATCTCAGCCTCCCAGTGGTCCACCATGCCCGGCTTGTTAATTGCCTTTCTTGTACATACACACTAGAATGTACGCTCCAGGACAGCAGAAAATTTGTCTCTCATTAATATATCTCCAGTATTCAAAACAGTGCATGGCAAATAGCAGGTGCCTTGTAAATAATTGTTGGATGGATGGATGGATGGATGGATGGATGGATGGATGGATGGAACCGTGAATGAACGAACACTGGAATCTGAATCTCCATACTGCTGATCCTCTTAACTGTTTCTCTTCCAGTCTGTAGCATCACCTCACCATTTAGATATAGGGCATCACCTTATATTTCCAGCTACTGTCCTCATTATTTTCATTAGAATTGATCTTCCACCCTGGTTGTATTGCCTTTGGTGAACACTTGTAATTTGAATAGGATCAGTGCTTTCATAATAGAGTTTAAACATCCCTCATTTGAAATGCTTGTAATCCAAAGCATTTCGGTATGTGTGTATAGTATATGTATGTGTTTGTGTGAATATATATGTACATATATACATTTTGAAATATTTTCATATATATGAGATAGTCTTGGAGATGGAACACAAGTGTAAACACAAAATTCACTTATGCTTCATATACACCATATACACATTAAATTGAAGGTAATTTTATACAGTATTTTCTGTATACCTGAATTTTTATTGCAACCCATCACAGGAGGGCAGGTGTGCAATTTTCCACTGGTGGTATCATGTAAGCACTCAAACCCTTTGGGATTTTGGAGCATTTAAGGTTTTGAAATATTGAATTTGGGATATTCAATCTATATTCACAAAAGATTTTCTGTGTCCCTCAAGTGAACTGTAACCAATATAGATATATGGGTGAAATGTTTCCCTACCACTGAATTCTTAAATGAACTATATAGAAAAAGAGGGATAGTAGAAAAATGAATAAACACCAAAATAAACTACATTAAAAGTGGCCATAAATGGAGCCCCTGCCAATAAGTATGCATGCTATACAAGGATGAATCAGGAGAGCGAGACAGAGATAAAAAAAGGAGAAAAAAAGATTATTCCTGAGTCTTAGGTGGGAAAATTGTGACACTAATATGAATATTAGTAGAAGAATAAATTCTCTGAAGGACATTTTTAGAGCAATATATTGCTCTAAAGGGCAGTAAGAAACCCCAGATAAGATTCCTACTCTCTCACTAGCATTTCAACTTTGAGGTATTTATTCTGTAAATCTCTCTTGTCATTAATAGAAACATCCAAATGCCATCAACAAAAAAGTGATTTAATTTTGAAGCTACATAGCCATATAATAGAGGAGTGCAATCCTTAAAAATAGTAACTATAGAAGTATTCATGTCATATTGAGGGAATGAAATATTGCACACTTGAGTGTGTGGAATGATCCCATTATCAAGTTTATAACCACTGTCGTAGGTACTGGGGTAACAGTGAGCAATATTCACGGTTTACTTGCCCTCTTGGAAATTAAATTCTAATGGGAAACCATACAACACACAGGTGAAGGTTTAATGGCAGATAAAGCAGTGCTATAAAGAAAAATAAAGCATAGCCAAGGGAGGACGAGTGATGAGGACCAGAAAAAGCCTTTGAGGAAGCAACCTTCGAGCAGTGAGCTGAATAAAGTAGGGAGCAGAGCAAGAACAGAAGGGACAGTAAGTAATAAGGGCCTGAAAATCACATTTGGAATCCTCAAGGACAGGCAAGGAAGACAGTGTGCATGGAGAACAAGGAAGGTGAAACCTGAAGGCATGGGGACAGATTATATAGCATTTGATGGACCATGATGACAACCGGAAATCATCTTAATCTTAATGATGAAACCTATTAAGGTATTGAGCAAAAGAGTGACATATTAAGATTTGTATCTTTTGAATCACCATGACTATTGTAGAGAATTTTCTGAGAAAAAAGAGAAGCAATGAAGCCAGTTTGCTGCATGTGGCATTTGTGTGGTTGAGTGATAATTGTGGCTTGAAGTGGGACTGAAGCAGTAGAGAGAAGGAAGAGTGAATATATTTGTGATGCATTTTGAGTTCAAAAGCAAGAGGATTGGCTGATGGATTGAGCATGGAGTGTGTTACAAAGAAAACTGAGAATGAGTCCATGGATTGAGTACCATTCAGACAATGAAGGAATTTGTCTTTAGGTGGTGTTGGGATTGGGAAAGAGAGTTCTGATTCAAATACTGGATACTGGAATGTCTATTAGATTTCTAAATGGGGATAGTAGGTAATTGGATTAATAACTGGCATTGATAGAAAGGTAGGGATGGAGATATGTTATTTGGGAGATCTAAAAGCCCTGGCTAGGATCACTTAGGGATCGAGTACAGAAAAAACTACAAATGTATAAATGCAGAGCCCCTCAGGCCCTCCTGTATATAAAAGTCTTGTAAGGGTGGAGGTTCCAGCACAAAAAGGTGAGGAGAAAAAAACAGTGAAAAAAGATGAAAAAAGGAGAATGTGGATCAATCATAAACATGCATAGGTACAAAGAAAAAAAGTCCCTAAATTATCAAAAATCAGTTTTTTATGGATACTAAATATTCAATGTTAATTCTATAATTCTATAATATTTGAATATTTTATAATATATTGGCTTTGTAAACAATAGCAATAAGAGTTAAGAACAATAAAATGAAAAAATAATAAATCAGAAGACTATATGAGTATCATCAACATTGAATCTGTTACATATTTGGTTAGACAATTTACAAAAGGATTACAGTGAAAAATCAGAAAAAGAAATGCTGTCTTCCATATGGTTTATCTAAGGGTGGGCTTAAGTGCCTACTTCACAGAGGATTTGTGAGGAATGACAAAGTTTATGTATTTGTATAATTATATATGTATATTTTTCATATGTTGTTAGTGGTCATTACATGATACTACACAAAAATAAAGCTAACCCAAAGTCCTTATAGGATGTATAAATGGAAAAAAGTCTCAATTTGTCTTACCTATTTATAATGCCCATACATATAATCAAATAAAGGTTTCAGAGTTTCATTTACAAGCTACAAATAGAATGCCAGTTAGTTTATTTTACCGAGGGGTTCAAGGAAATTATTCTGAAATGAATATGATCAGCTAGTATAATTCACATTGCAAATGGAGAGTCACATCCCAAAACTGTCAAACAGAGTCTGCATCTGTATCAAAAGGCCATAGGAATATGTTGCCTTAGAATGAGGAAGACACTTCTGCCTATTTAGGTTACCTGTGTTGACTCAGGTACAATAGTATACATTAAAGTGTTGGGAAAAGTCATCAAATGAAGCACAGCTGCTTCTCTTTATGAGGATATTAATGCATGATTAATACATAACATAGGCAGCAACACTGTGTTATTTTTTAAACCTGCAAATATTTCTTACATATAAAAGGCAAGATCTGGTCCTTTGGGTGTATTCCACACATTTAGAGAATTACAAATTGGGGGAAACCTATTGAGCGACATTGCTCAGTATTATCTTTCCACATAACAGTTTGGTGCCAAATCCAGTTCTTCACTGAAGCTGCCAGCGGCAATGAACTCGTTTCATTGCAATTTGGGTCCCTCCAGTGTGCCTTCTGCTGTGCAGCTCCTCACCAAAGCACACTTTGATAGAGGGATTCAGTGAAGCAAATTGTTCTCTTAAGCCACTGCTTTTCTGACTGAATTGTAAATTATGATGAAAATTAACCATTGTATTTTTTGAACCAATTGATAATCAGGGGAAGCAATCTCAGTAGAACTGAGGGTTTCTTTTACTCTCTTCTGTTAGAGTCAGGCCACAAGAAGTTGAAAAGCACCATTCAGAGAAGCACAGAAACAGGAATGGCAGCAGAAATGAGGAAGATGGTGAGACAGCCGAGCCGAGAGTCCACGGATGGCAGCATCAACAGCTACAGCTCCGAGGGGAAGTAAGTGGTGTGGGCACGTGGGCACGGCCTTAGGAAGGGCCTGTGTGGCAGCTGGCAAAGCAGCGAAGCCCCAGATGTTACTGTGCTACTTCTTTATGTAACCAGAGTTCAACCATCTACTTTTTATTTTAGTTCAGTATATTGTGATTTCACATCATATTCGAGGACAGAATGTCAGAAAAATACATGCACACAACTCTTGATGCCCTCCATACTGGGACCCCCACCCTTCCATGTCTTTAAGATTGAAATTGGTAATTTTGTATGCATTCATAGCATTATTTCAACCATCCATTTTAAACCAGCCGAACCTCTTAAAAGTATCCATAAACACATCTCTGCACCTCTTCACTCAAACCTATCAAAGGCATAAAAATGCTAATTATTAATATGAACAATCAGATTTCCATCATCTAGTAAAGCTCAGAACAGTCCTTCACTGATCAGGTGTGGAATAGAAATAAAATATTTAATGGATTCTTTCAAGTGGGAAACTCAGTCTGACTTTGTCACTAAATCTGAATTAAAATCAGAAGTGAGGAACTGATTTCTGATTTTCCTTCTTTTCTCCATACTTTTTCAGATTCTAGTTGTTGCAAACCTAGTGTTCTCATGCATATAAGCAATTTACATTTTCCTGTTTTTAAACCTTGCTAAGCAATTTTTGTATTATGGGTAAAAAAAAAAATCCAGGCTCTCTCTACCTCATTATCTTTCTTGTAGAAAAGTTTTTATTTTGAAATCAGTTAATTCTGAAAAATATAATTAGATTTTTTGCCTTATGTGTTTTTAACCATTTTATATGTCTATTACATAAAATATGTATTTTCTTGTATTTAAGAATTTTCCTAGTAAAACTGAACTTTTATTTAGGTAGTGCATCTTACAAATAAACAATTATTATGCTACAGTGAGTAAGACACATGGAGATTGACCATGTACAAATTTTTCATAGACATTCATCTATTACATTTAAATCATGCATATTCTCATCCAATATTTATTTTTCCTTTGCTGGCATTTTTCTCTATTGCTTAAAAGGTGAAATAAAATTGTGAATATTATGATGCTCTTCTCCATTCCTGAAACTAGTTGGTCCTTATTTATTTAATCAAATAACCAGTATGCTTGTTCTCAGTAAGGTATAAAGAACAAAAAATAAGCATGTGTGAGAGTTATTTAGATAAATTTGCTCATAAGATACCAAAGTTTGATGAATTAGTAAAAAGAATGTGCAAATGAAAAATGGGATATTATTTTCTGATACAAAAAGTAAAAAAATTCATCACTATCATGGATAAACCAAAATCTCTCATAGATTTATTTTTAAGGTGGTGAATTCTACCAAACATTTATTTTTATATTACTTTTATTTTGCATTTTTCATTGGTGCACTATAATCTCACATCATAATGTGGATCATGCTGACAATGGCAAATACTCACGCAGTGCTTGGTTCTTACTCTGTGAATGGTATGATAATGTGTACGTTGTGCAGGTCTCTGGGTTGTAGTGAATTCACGTGTGAAAGCACAATGAGAACAATAAAGCCCTAAAGAAATGTCTTCATTCAAACAGTGCATTCATGTTACTTAATGCTCATTAATTATCTTTGTAAGGTTGATGATATTACAATTTGCATCATATATGTTATGTCAGCAATACATATATATAGGAAGGTGGATTTTGTTTTATAAGCATCTAGAACACTTCACATATTAAAAGTTGTAACTGAGCTCTCCTGAATCAGGTCTTAAATTGAGAGTTTAGACCTTTTCTCCATCAGTGTTGAGCCTCATATGCTTGGCTCACAGGCAGTGCAGGTGATCAATAAGTAAACAAATTGTCTAAGAAATATTTATCTTTCATGGTCAGAATTGGTCAAACCAAAAAGTTGTAGATCTCTTGCTTAGCATACTCAAGGTCTAAAGTTCAATACCTAGCACTGAAAAAAAAAAGGAATTGTGGTAGACTTAATTTTCTTTTTTTTGTTTTGTTCTATTGTTCTTTTGCTAACAGCTTACTATTTCCTGGAGTGCGACTAGGAGCTGATAGTCAATTCAGTGATTTCCTTGATGGATTGGGACCAGCCCAGCTTGTTGGCCGCCAAACCCTTGCCACCCCTGCAATGGGTGAGATCATTTTGTTCAGTAAAGTTAATGATTCTTGGTTGACAAGATCATTTAAAATGGTGTGATTGTAAGGCAAATTAGAAAAAATCATTTTAGATAAGGGGCTGCTAAGTACAAAAAATAACTATTATCCAGGTATGGTGGCATGCGCTTGTAATCCCAGTACTTGGGAGGCTCAGATAGGAGGGTCACAGATTCTAGCCAGACTCAGAAACTTAGTGAAACTCTCTGCAACTTAGTGAGACATTGTTTCAGAATAAAAAATAAAATATGGTGGGTGGTCTATCTCAGAGGTAGAATGCATCTGGGTTCAATATCTAGTATTACACACACACACACACACACACACACACACACACACACGTACATACATACTACTCTAATTTTTAGTATATTTTCCTTATTTGAGAAATTATTTAAGATAAGTATGATTTGCCATAAATATCTGAATTACCATAAAATCCTATCAAGACAGAGAGTCTCCAATAGATATAATGTAGATAAAGGTGGCATTTCACGCATGAAACTGAAAAGATGGACTATTCAGAAAAAGATGTTGGCATACTGTTTGTGTGAAAAAGTTAGTGAATTGCCTCCCTACTTCACAACTTACAAAAATATAGAATATTTTAAACTCAATTATAAAAAAGGAAGAGAGAATGGAGAAACTTTAAAGTATTAGAAAACAATGATTTTTGTAATCTTGGAATGGTAAAGAACTTGCAAAGTATCAAACCAAAGAGAATTACAAACTTCTCCAGATGTAGCATCCCAAATCTGAAAATCCCAAATCTGACATGCCCCAATATCTGAAACTTTGTTCTGACATGATGCCACAGTAGGAAAGTGCTATCCCTGACATCATATGACAGGCTGCAGTCAGGATGCAAGTGTGTGTGTGTGCAGATATTTCAAAATCTTAATACATATGAAATCTGAAACACTGCTGGTCCCAAGCATTTTGTATAAGGGATGTTCTAACCGGTACTAGCAGAATGTATCCTAAATTAAGTTTTTTAAAAAGATCATACATTGAAAATTATATGTAGCATTTGCAACAAATATTTCCCTGGACTACCTGAGATTTCAGCCTGAAAGGACCATTAGCATAGCCTGCAAAATGGATGCAAATAGATTAACAGAAAAAATAAAGTGTCATAGAATTTTGTAACACTAAGGATTTTCCTAAGAGAAAGCTTAATTCTGCACAAAACGACTAAAAATCAGATTATGAGCTGAGATGTAGCTCAGCGGAAAAGCACTTGCTTTGCAAGTACAATGCCCTGGGTTTGATCCCCAGTACAAAAAAGACTAAAATTAGATTCATATTAAACTAGAATCCATAAAACTATTAGGCATTACCTTTGAATTTCTGAGCAACAACTGATTTTTACCCTAGAGAATAATAGCCAGCCAAATTATCAAATAAGTTTGAGACTCTTTATACTAATGACAGTCTTATACTTGGACAAGCAAGGTCTTAAATTATTTTCTTTGTATCCAGCACCATTCAGAAAACTACTGGGGGATTCACTTCAACAAAAATGACATAAATGAAATTTTAAATTGTGAACCAAAAAAAAAAAAAGAAGAGATCCAATAAATAAATGCTTCTTACAGGAGGGAGAAGCTTATGGGATATCCAGCATAATAGTGCAAGAAGTAATGATAGCAATTGTAGCAATATTTGAATCCAATTGGTGCAAATCATACCATTGCATAGTTCACAAGGTAAAATCTGTAGGGGACCTAATGTGTTTGGCTTGTATCAAAGAAGTAAACAATAAGGAGAGGATAAGGGTTTGGATCAATGATTTGCTCATAAAAATGTGAACAAATGCCTTTCTAAAACACTTATTAAGTATAGGGAAAAGGAAGGTCTGTCCAAGAAATGAGAAGTAACCTTAGTATTGCAGTTCATACAGCTATAAATAAGCTTATATAATCATAATACTGATGTGACTATGGGGAGAACCTGGATGATGAATTGTATGATGGGGTGGAGGGCAGTAAAAAAGATTAAAATTGGAATTCTATAATCTCTAAAACTGAAAAAAAAGAAAAAATACTTTAAGTATAGTGTCAAGAAGCAGTGAAGAAAATGCCAAAAATGAAAAACAATCAGATAAAAATATTGAAAATTTTGAAAGCAGTGACTTCTGGAAGGAGAGAAGTGAAGAGAGGCAGTAGGCATCAGTTTATTCCATTGTTTATTTTAATGATGGACCTTCTTTGTGGTACTGGGGATTGAATTGGGGCTGGGGCTCTACCTCAAAACTATACCCCCAGCCCTATTTTATTTTTTATTTTGAGACAGGGTCTCACTAAGTTGCTAAAATTGGCCTTAAAATTGTGATCTGCCTGTCACAACCTTCCTGTACTGGGATTACAGCCATGAGCTACCATTCCTGGCCTAATGACAGATCTTAACAGTTTGGCCCTTTAAACTCTATGCATGTGTGATTAATAGAATCTTAAAAATATTAAGAGGAAAAAATGAGATCTCTAGGAGCTGAAATCTAAAACAGAATTATGAAACTGATAAAAGTGTATAATAGTGAAGTGGGTCAAATGATTTGGCAAATAAAGAGCATTCACATCAAGTGAAGATGGTTCAAATATACATAACTTAGAAATAATTACATATTGCATTTTCAGAGATGAAATATATGTAATACAGAGAAAAAAGGACAGACAAGGAGGCTATTAAACAAAAATAAACATAGTTTTTAAAAATAAATGGGAGAGCCAGGCGTAGTGGCACACGATTGTAATCCCAGAATTTGGGAGGCCGAAACAGGAGGATCCAGGTTCACGGACAGCCTCAGCTACCTAGTGAGGCCCTTTGCAACTCAGTGAGACCCTGTTTCAAAATATAGAGAATAAAAAATAGGGCTGGGGGTATAGCTCAGAGGTAGGATGCTCCTGAGTTCCATCCCCAGTACCCAAATAAACAAATAAATAGGATAATGAAAATAAGATTCAGATTTAGAACTCAGTTCCTGAGCTAAACAGTACACTGTTGAAGAAGGCTGTAGATAGAATTAATGAGATTCAAGGAAGACCAGAGAGACTCACCACAAACATGCCTGTCCAAAATTTTATTGTCAAATAAAACTTTGAGATAAAGGAAGAATAAATGAAAAAGTTCAAACTTAGGCTAAGAGGAGACTACAGAGAAAATAGACAATTTTTCAAAATAAAAAAATAATAGTAGTCAAACCACTTAAGTAAAACATGAAATTTGAGAGACTGAAAGCACATACTGAGTGGTGGTAAACTAAACAATACATACAAAACAATGAAGAGGTACTTATTAAACAAGTTTTAGGGCCTCATCTCAAGTTATGAGGAAGAAAAAGAAAATTGCCTAGTAAAGAAAGACAGTAAACCATCAGCTCTTATTATTGAGCAATGCAAAAAAAAAAAAAAAAGATTTAAAAAGAAATGATTCTCAAACTGCTATAGAAGAGTACCAACCTAAAATTCTATTTTAAGACAAACTTATTCAAGAGTAAAAATGGAATAGAGACATACGGGAAGACTCGGTGTTTACTGCTCTTAACTGAAAGATGTAGTTCAGCAAGAAGAAATTAAAAGAATGGAATACAACTGGCTTTAGTGACACACATCCGTGATCTCAGCACTTGGGAGAATGAGCGAGGAGGGCAGCAGGTTCCAGGCCAGCCTTAGCAACCTTGTGAGATCGCCTCAAGATAAAAAGTAAAATGGGCTGGGGTTGTAGCTGAGAGGTAGGAGGATATTTCTGGGTTTAATCCCTGGTACCCTGCCCCCCCAGAAGAAAAGAATACAAGGAGCAATGATAAGGATATGGAAGGAATTTGGTCAGTCGATTTAAGTAATTAATAACTGTCTTTACTTAACAACCTCCAAGGTTTTGAGTGTATGTTAATAAAAAGTCAGGGAAAAGTAATATAAGACAAGCTAAAAAAAAATAAAAAAAATAAAGAACTTACACACTTATAAAAAAAAAAAAATCTAGTGAGAAGCCGGGCGTGGTGGCGCACACTTGTAATCCCAGCATTTAGGAGGCTGAGACCAGGGGATCGCGGTTCACGGACAGCCTCAGCTACTTAGTGAGGCCCTCTGCAACTCAGTGAGACCCGGTTTCAAAATAAAGAATAAAAAATAGGGCAGGGGGTGTAGCTTGGAAGTCGAATGCCCCTGGGTTCCATCCCCAGACACCCCCACACAAAAAAAATCTAGTGAGAGTTTAGGAGTTCTTAAAGATCTTATCTCATTTGAGAGTAAGTAAGAACACTAATTTTAGATTTTGGTAAAAATATAAAAATGAGATTCCACATGTTAAATATTTAACAGCCTCTCAAATAATATTAATAATGTATTTAAATTCTATACTAGTAAAGAGATAGACAAAATAAATTTCTACTTATACAACAAGATATAAATAAGCAAGAGGAAAACATTTTAAAAAGATAATAAGATGACAAAACTAAATCTTCTTCTAAATGTAATCACAATATATGAAATAGGTTATTTTCAACCATAAAAGGCTTAAATGATACTGAAGAAACAACGAACAGCTGTATGTTACAATTTGCCAGCTACAAATATAAACTTAAGAATGTATACAATAAAGAGCTTGGAAAAAAAGATTATGGGGAATTTGGTTACACCAGTGGTGAGGTAGATCATTCATACCAACCCCCTACTGAAAATAGCTTAATGTCTGATTGAAGGCCAGGTGGCCGGGAAAGATGGGTGCCCTGGTGATGAGCCTCATGTACGTTCACAGCTACGCTTCCAGTGTAGGGATTGTCTGTTTCTGTTTTCTGCAGAACAACTGAGAAGCTGAGCATATCTTTTTTTTTTTTCTTATGAGAGCTGGTAGGTCATGTGTTTGAGTTAGTTTGCTGATCTGTCCTTTTTCTTGACTAAGATCTCTACTGTGAAATATTCACAGTAAGCTAAAAGTAGATGGGGCTGTGTAGGAGCCAGGGCTTTGATCACCTAGGTCCTTGATACTGGGTAAAGTGATCTGAAACTCAGACGCCTCACATACATTCACAAACATCAAAGTCAATACAATTTTTGGACATTTAGCACAAATAACCAGGCACATAACAAAGGAAGAAATATTTTAATAAAGAAGCAAATGCCACTGGGCTCCATTTCCAGACCCGCCAAAATAAAAAATATATAAAAAAAGAAACAACATACATAGAAACAAACCTTAAGTGACCCAACATATTGGAGCTAAATATTTAGACTAAAAAAAATTATATTTAAAATTTCAAAGAACTAAAAACACCAAGATTGAGAATTACACTAGAAAGTGAAAATCACTAAAAGAACACAGTAAAAACTCTAGAATTGAAAAAACAACTAAATATAAGAATTGAATAGATGAATTACAAGTAGATTAGGCAGAACTGGGGAGAAAACTAACCAGAAGACAAGCTGTAAGAAAGTATCCAAAATTAATCAGGGATGCAGAAGAATGGAGAATATGAATGAGAAATTAAGTGAGAGGGAGGAAGAAATGAGATCAAATATATGAATCACTAGTGTTCTACACAAGAAAAATACAAGAACGAGGCACATTTAAAAATTAAATAATTGCCAGGCGTGGTGGTGCACACTTGTAAACCCAGCATTCAGGAGGCAGAGACCAGATGATCGCAGTTCACGGGCAGCCTCAGCTACTTAGGGAGGCCCTCCACAACTCAGTGAGACCCTGTTTCAAAAATAAAAAGACATCAAAATAGGGCTAGGAGTGTAGCTCAGAGGTAGAATGCCCCTGGGTTCCATTCCTGGTATTGGGGGGTGGGATAATTGAGTTTTTTCCCAATTGAAAACAAACATCAAGCATGCTTTCAAAAGTTCGTATAAAGCCAGGCATTGGTGGCACATACCAATAAATCCCAGTACTTTGGAGCCTGAGACAGGAGGACCTCAGTTTCGTGGCCAGCCTCAGCAACTTAGCAAGGCCCTCTGCAACTTAGCGAGACTCTGTTTCAAAAATGTAAAATAAAATAGGTCTAGGGGTGTAGCTTGGAGGTATAATACCTCTATGTTCAATCCGCAGTACCATACTCCCCCACAAAAAAATACCTATGAATGCTGGGCATGGTGGCGCACGCTTGTAATCCCCTCACTTGGGAGGCGGAGACAGGAGGATCGCGCTGGTTCGGAGCCAGCCTCACTGGCTTAAGAGACTCTGTTTCCACATAAAAATGTTAAAAAATAGGTCTGGGAGTGTAGCCCATGGGAGTGTATACCGGAGGTAGAAGGGCTTCCAGGAACGCCAGTACCACAAAAAAAATAAAAAAAAAAACTATGAATCACAGACAGAAAACCCAGCTATATCACAACCAAATTGGTTTTCCCCACACAGATAACTGCTTTAATATTTGTAAGACAAATTAACCCAGTAAGCCTCAAGTTTTTAAAATGTGTGACTATTTCAATAAAATTGAGGCAAGTGTATTAAAAATAGGCTGGAAATCATAATCTAGAGCTGCTATATATTATTATATTAATATTGTTATAATTGTGTTCCTATTTTTACTATATAATTCTATTATATACTATATTTAGGTTTATATAGGTGTTCCACATTGGAAACATGGGACAAAATGAGCTTTAATATAATTTACCAGATTAACCTAATAAAGAATAAAAATGACCATCTTAATAATGTAAAAGTATCATTTTATAAAATTCAGTATTTGTTGATAATTTAAAAAACTCTTTGCAAACTAAGAATAAAATAAGAACTTATTTAGCCCAATAGAGTTCTTATAAACATGTATTTGTATGTGCATATATACACACAAATTGGAGAAAAAATAAATTTAAAATTTTCAATACAGAGACAAATGCTTTCAGAAATATACATCCTCTCCATGTGTGGTGGCACACACTTGTAATCCCAGCACTTGGGAGGCTGAGAAAGGAGGATTGAAGCTTTGTGGCCAACCTCAGCTACTTAGTGAGGCCCTCTGCAACTTAGTGAGACCCTGTTTCAAAATAAAGAATTAAAAAATAGGGCTGGGGGTGTTGCTCTGAGGTAAAATGCCCCTGGGTTCAATTCGCAGTACTGTGAAAGTGTGTGTGTGTGTGTGTGTTTATCCTCATGCACTGCTATTAGAAGTTTAATATCAAGATAATATAGCAGTCTTTTGTAAAAATGAAAAGGCATTGTACTGTGACCCATTGGTACCATTTCTACTTATATAATCTCATAACACTCCTTGTAGCACTCATTAACACAGCCCAGGTAGGGAAAGACCCCCAATTGGAGATTTGATGAATAAAAAATGGCATAGTCACAATAATAGAATATCATATAGATATTAAAAGGAAAGTGCTAGATCGCTATACTTCAACGTGGATGGTTACTGAAGAAATGTCCAGTTAAGAAAGAGAGTTGCCAGGATACTTGGGACGTACAATTATTTTAAAAATAGAGCCTGCCAAAAATAATTTAAGTTGAAATAGAAGGGAGAGAAAACCTGGCTAGAAGCATCACCATTAGTATGTAGTAACATTCTACCCACTGAAACTTGGGAAGAATAGGGCCAGGTGATTTCACAGGTGAGTTCTAACAAGTACTAATTCAAGAGACATGAAAAGTTTTGTGGGGGTTGAGGGCGTGTTGGGCAGTGAACCCAGGGTACCCCATCCCTGAGCTACATCCTCAGCACCCCCCCTTGTGTTTTTTGTGGTACTGGGGATTGAACCGGGGCACTGTACCACTGAGCTTAATTCACCCTCGGCCTTTTTTTATTTCTTATTTTGTAACAGGGTCTCACTAAGTTGCCTAGACAGGCTTCAAACTTGCGATTCTACTGTCTCATTCTCCCAAGTGCCGGAATTACAGGTGTGCACCACCACACCCACCTGAGATATGAACATTCTAAAACAAACATTCCAAAGAAACAAAAAGGAAGGACCTCTCTCTAACTCATCCTACTTGTTAATTTTATATATTATACTATACACAGGCTACATAAATATTTGCTTCCCTAATAATCAAAGCAGTGCAAACCAATGTAACTGTTAAACCATTAGGTTGGCATGAAGTAGACATATTTGTAATACCAATATTAGTACACATGGGTAATGAGGAGACAAATACCTTTAGTGATAGTAGTAAAATAATATGTCCTTTTTAAAGAATAGTTGACAATGTGCACAGAATATTTGAATGCCCATACAATTAGATCCATAGCTTAAAATCTGGGAATTTAATGTTCAAGAAATAATTGACCAAGCATGCAAAAATTTATATAAGACCATTTATTATACTGTTTTCATAATCATGTAAAAAAAAACTATATTTCCTTCAACAGGAATCTGTTTAAACAGGTAAATACATGTCCATTCAGTGGCGTATGTAGTCAATAAAATGACATAGTCATGATAGAAGATCATATATGGATGACAAGATAATAGAAAAATGTATTCATGAGATTTCTAGATATTCATTAAAACATCAATTGAAGCTCCTCTAGATAACAGAATTATAGGTAATTATGCTCTCATTAGTAAGTAAATATAATGGCTAACATAAGAGCAAGTGTCTTACTAAAGTACAAGAATTACATAAATACTTCAGTATTGTAGTTAATGATTTTTCAACTAATTTGTGGATCTCTTAAGATGGATCAGTACCAGAAAGAAAAAAAAGGAGAAACATAAAAATTTGGCTTGTAAGCAGGGTTCGGTGGTGCATGCTTGTAATCCCAGTACTTGGGAAGCTGAGACAGGAGGATCACAAGTTCATGGCCAGGCTCAGCTACTTAGTGAAGCACTCCACAATTTTCTAAGAGCCTATCTCAAAATAAAAAAAAAGCCTAGAGATAGACTGCCCTTGGGTTCCATACCCGTAACACACACACACACACACACACACACACACACACACACACACACACTTGGTTTGCAAACCAGAAAAGACAGTGGACTGGAGGATCCTAAACATTAATATTTCATTCATATCATAAAGATAGCCAGGCATGGTGGCCCACATCTACAATTCCAATACTTGAGAGGCTGAGACAGGAGAATTACAGGTTCCAGACCAACCCCAGCTGTTTAGAAATAAATAAATAAATAAATAAATAAATAGGACTGGGGGGTGTTACTTGGAGGGATAATGCCTCTGGGTTTAATCTCCAGTAAACAGACAAAACCTCATGAAGATAATAATGTGGAGTCTAATTATGCTAAGCAAGATTAGTCAGTCACAAAAAGTAAGAAATCAGATGCTTTCCCTAATATGTGAGAGTTAGGGAGAAATGGGTCACAGGAGGAACTCTAGATGAAAAAGGAAATCCTATAGAGGAGCAAACAAGGGGATGGGAGGGAGGAAGAAGGAAATTCTCTAAAATACACAATGTACTTAAACGTATCGAAGTAAACCACTAAGCCAAGCAAGGGAAGGAGGGACGGGGAGGGAATGGGGTGGGAATTGGGTAGGGGTTAAATCAGTGATGTATACATGTATGTACACACAAGTTTTTTTTTTTACCCCAATATTATGTATGAATATAATTCACCAATAAAAATTTAAAAAAAATAATAATGTGGAGTCTGTTATCAGCCTCTGTTTTTTTTTCAACTGTTCATATTTGCAAAGAAGCTAAGATGTCTCTCTTTGCCTCACTTGCAGGTGACATACAGATCGGAATGGAAGATAAGAAGGGACAATTAGAAGTTGAAGTTATTCGAGCTCGAAGCCTGACGCAAAAGCCTGGTTCCAAGTCGACACCTGGTAAGGGGAAGAGTCACTGAGTCTGGTCATGTGGATATTAACAGGCAAAAACTTGAGACTTTTGCTGCATTTAAACTTACATCCTTGGCTTTGCACTACCTAATTATTAAGGCAGCTTTTTCTATGAGATCTGATTCTATGAAAATGGACCTAGATTTTCATCACAGAATTATTCTGTTAGAAGACATTAATAAGTATTGTAATAATTTTTAAAGTTTAATTACAATTGTTTCTTAGCTCAGTCAGTTATTTTCTTTCTGTCCATTTGCAAATGCAAAAAAAAAAAAAAGTTAATCATCAAGATACAAGCCAGCATTTAACGCTGGCCATAAGACAAGTAGCCCAGTTCTTAGATAACTTTGTATACTTGTACTAGAAATGAGAAAAATGGCAAAAGTGGTATTATGGAGACTTTAAGGAATATAACTATAGAGCAATGCAAGCTTAAAAGTATTTAAATAGTTGTTGGGAAACTTTCAATAAACAGCTCTCATTCTCTGATAAAGCATTCTCTAGGGAAAATCAAGTGAATTCAAGGACTGATTTCTCATATTTTAATATGTCTTTGTTTAGCTCCATATGTCAAAGTTTATCTTTTGGAAAATGGGGCCTGTATAGCCAAGAAAAAGACGAGAATTGCACGGAAAACCCTTGATCCTTTGTATCAGCAGTCCTTGGTTTTTGATGAAAGTCCACAGGGTAAAGTTCTTCAGGTCAGTAATAGTGTTTGACTTTCTGCATTGGAATGCCCATGTTATCCATACATTGAAGGGGTGGTCAAACATGTATTCAAAAACAGTATTATATCTTTTTGAGTAGAAAAAATAACTACAAGTAGTTAACAGTGCAATAACATATAATAGTAATAACTTCTGGTGATCTAATGGAAAGGAATTTTTTTTTTTTATTCTGATCTTTTTGGTACTGGGGATTGAGCCCAGGGGCATTCTACCTTCCAACCACATCCCCAGCACTATTTTATTTTTTTTATTTTGAAGCAGAATCTCACTAAGTTGCTTAGGGCCTCAGTAAATTGCTGAGACTAGCTTCACACCTGTGAACCTCCTGTCTCTGCCTCCCAAGTACTAGGATCACAGGCATGCAACACCACTCCCAGCAGAATTTTTTTTTTTTAATTTTCACTCTCCTTTATTTTCTTCATTCTTTCTATCCTCCTCTTCTATTCATCCTTCCCCTCTCCTCAGTAGATAGATGAAAGATCGGTATATTAAATAGATACATTAACTAGATATGTTAAAGCAAACCATGCTAATAATTGTTGATTGAGCATTACTATGTTCCAGATAGAAACTATAAAGACTAAGAAGAGAAAAGAAAAGTATACAGAAACCAGCAACTGCTTGAATTTCAGGTCTATTTCTGGATATTTACATATGATTACTTCTTTTAAAGTTTGTAACTACCATGTGTGGTGAATATTAATTGCCATTTTAAATGCTGAGAATCACAAAATTAATTTGTCCAAGTTACTCAGTAAATTATAAAGGCAGGCTGCACCAACCATGCTTGTGTAAAGCAGATTAACGCATTCAGTGGAGTGCCTTTATAGATGACTGAAGGGTTAGAAAAGAGAACCCAGAGCTGTGTGTCCCAGACCGCTTGTCTGACATCTATGGCAGTTGACCTGGATTGTGGTAAATGCCACTGACCTCACTGACTTATTAACCAACTGATCCAATTAGAATTGTTGGGCAAGTTCTCAAAAGGTGCCACCCGCTATTTTTTCAACCTCCCTCTTCACTAAACAATCTATAACCTAAAGGAAATGAGACAAATATTCTTCATAGTGCTGAGTTGAATTGTTTTCCCTCCTAGGTTCACAAATCTTAATTTTATAATTCTGTAGCCCTGTACATGGCTTATTAGAAAGGTGCTGAATTTACATATGAATAACTCTGTGTGTGTGTGTGTGTGTGTGTGTGTGTGTGTGTGTGTGTTTCTTTAACCTGGCTTATGTAGATAATACCCCTCTTTGGCTAGGAAACATTGCTTGCATTCCATTACATTTGAAACCTCCTGTGAAGTGTCCCTGGGTACCTAAACATTAGTTATTCTTACCTATGTTTGTTCTTTGATGTTAGTAGTACTGTTTCCTCTCCTTCACTGACTGCCCCAGTTTTACAGACTAATTGCCTTAAACCCTTCCAATTGAGCTAGAGAAAGAGCAAGTTATGTTGCATTTCTGTCTCTGCAGGTGATTGTCTGGGGAGACTATGGCAGAATGGACCATAAATGCTTCATGGGCGTGGCTCAGATCTTGTTGGAAGAGCTCGATCTGTCCAGCATGGTCATTGGATGGTACAAATTGTTCCCACCGTCATCCCTGGTGGATCCCACCGTCACTCCCCTAACCCGCCGGGCTTCCCAATCATCTCTGGAAAGTTCAACTGGGCCTCCCTGCATTCGATCATAGTGAACTCACACCAGAGTCATTCCAATAAAACTCTACCTTTCAGGATAATAATCTGAACCAGATATTTCATGATCAAAAAGCATTGTTGGAGACAGACAATCAACTTGTGTTTTGCTTGTAGTAGTTTTTCAATACTATGTCCCAACTGTTGTTTAAAACCTGGCTTCACATGACAGAACAAGGCAATCTATCAAATTGCAGTGAGAATCAATGTTCTAGTGAGAGTCACTGATGCTTCTAACAAATAGAAAAAGAGGAAACTTCAAGTTCACATACACGTACACACACCAAATTGAACAAACTGGAAACTCTCACTCTGTGAAAAGTCGTGTTTTACACGTTTCTGCACAGACCACAAGCAGTGTTATTTCCCTGGTGTTGGAGTTTTTTGTTCCTTCGTACGTATTTTTCGGTCACTTGTGTGTTGTTTGTTGCTTTTGGGTTTCTTAGTTTTTGTTTGGCTTTGTTCTCACCATATTGGTTATTTCCACTCGTTTTTTTGGCTTCATGATGCTAACAGAGACCCTTCCTTTCTTTTTCCAAAAGTACCAAAAAAAGGGCTGAAGCAGTCTCTGTAGCATCTCCCCAAGTGTTCAACAGCTAGACAAGGTGCGGCCAATGAGCGGTTTCTCCAGCTTTCTGTTTATAATTCTTTAAAGTCTTATGTGTGAAAACCCAAAAGAAAGAAATTTATCTTCCAAAACAATCACAGAATCACATTTTTAATGAAGAGCATATCTGTCTGCATTCCAGAAAATTAATCTATGTTTTCCATTGTTTTGCATGGAAGACTTTTAAGTCAATCTGCAACTAATGCTGGGGATTAAAACTTACCACATAATTGTACTTTGGAAACACTCCTTGTAATGCCTTTTTCTTCCTGATATCAAAAGAAAATATGCTCACGCATACAAAGCATACTTTGGACTTCCCAAAAATGGTGACTAGGAATGATTTGAGCCTAAGACACTTTCAGCTACGCCCAGGCTTCCCAGCCATGCCTCAGTGTAGAAGCACCCATCTGCCCTGGACAGAGCATGGTATGAACTGCTCAGTATTCCACTGGGAATTCCAGTCGAAATATCCTGCACTAAACTAATGTTTTTATTGAATTTTAGTTTACATTTCTTTGAGGTCAATGCAAGCACAAAGCTTGATTTTTTTAATGCAAAGTATCTTACATTTTTGGGAGAAATAAAAGTCAGATCTCAGTTTGCATTTCCTCCGTTTGAGTTTCTCTTGGCCTTGAATCTCCTGTGACATTCTGTGTATGTGCTCCAAACTGCAGACTCGGCAAGTGCATCGATATGTTCTCCCTCCTTTTATGAGTCATTCAACTTTTGTGAGTACACAAATAGAGCAGCATGACTTGGAACTGTTCAAAGCTGCATGCACATTTTGTAAAAAAAAAAAAAAAAGAAAAAATGAAAAGAAAAAAAGCAAAGAAACAAAAGGTTATTTAATAATGTATGTCAGTTGTTGCATGTACTTGTACAGTTTGCTCGTTAATTACTATACTGAAATAACCAAGAAATCTAAGCCATCCATTTTTGTTATAGACATTTTGCAGGTTTTCACCAGACCCTGTCTGTGGGTCTGGGGTGAGATGTCTATAGATGGACTTTATTTTTTACCCTCTGGAAAACGTGATGTAGTACGGACCAAATTCCTTCTAATAAATATTTTGGTGTAGATTCCTACTGTGGGGCTGTAACACATGTAGACACTGTGTACACACTAGGTTTTAATCCATAGACATACTGCCTGCACCAAGTGAATTATTTATTATTATTTACACATGCCAGAATTATCTGCCCATCATTCCACCGGGCACAGATTGACCACCTCTCAGCCTGCTGAGCAGGAGGGAATGAAGCATTGGTGCACTTCTACTAGATTCCGTTCTGTCTTAGTGGCCAACAATCAACTGATTATAATTGGGTAGTATCTTTCTATTTTGACCACTTGTCTTAACACTCCCCTGTGCTTTTAAATGAACTTCCAACTCATGTATGTAAACATGTTTAATAAAATTTACTTTTCATGTCAGTCAGTAGCCATATGTGTTCTATGTTTTGCCAGATTTCCATTGTGGGTTCTATGGTGCAAAATGGGAGCAGGACCCTGGGAAGGGGTGGCTGGTTGTTGTTGTTTTTTGTTGTTGTTTTTTTTGTTTTTTTTTTGTTTTTTTTTTGTCTGCTGCTGGCGTTGACTTGACTGTCACTGCTCTCTCTCTGTTTTATCTCCTGCCCAAAAAAGGTACTCTGCATCACATAGGAGTTTTCACTTTGTCAGCCTATCTGAGTGAGCACATGACTATACTTCTGAAAAGTGGCATTATTAAAAACAATAAATCTCAGTAAGAATCAAATGGAAGGTTGTTTTTCTGCTGCTGTTTGAATGTGCTAATAAAAGAGACAACTCTGTTGTCCCACTGCCAAATCATTTCACGATACGTGACATATCAAAACGCCAGTCCTTGCGCCTCTCATAGCGTCTGGTCCCTCTTTCTGTCTTTTCCTTTGGAGCCCTTAACTAGATTATAGCACCTGGCCTTAGAGTAGCCCAGCTTAACAAAATAAGTGCATTTACTCCAAGTCTGTTTTTAATATATTTTTCTTAATGCTTGCAATTATACATCATAATGAGGTTTAGAGTGAGACAGTACTTGGTGTAGTTCTCTCTGGATCCCACCCTAACCCCCCCGTCCTGGGTGTATTAAAATTAGTGTCAATCATTTCTTATATACATAAGTCATCTTTGATATAATCTTAGGGAATAAAGATTGTCAAATATAGATAATCTCTAAAAGTTATATATTAAAAGAAATCATTAGCTTTATTAATTTTGAGATATTTTCTTCCCTAAAAATAAGTGAATATTTTATCATGATAAGAAATACTTGATAAGCCCTACTAATTTTAAGTTACATTATGATAAAATAATAACAGGTATAGTCTCAAAAGTCAGTCTAAGAGCTTTACACTATTTTATAGACCTCACTTTAACTTCATAAAAAATTTGAGTCAGTATAACAATATAAGACATCATATTACATCATATAAACAACGATCGGTTGTTATAGTTTTTGTGTGTGTGCAGTACTGGGGCTGGAACACAGGGGCATTCTACCTCTGAGCTACACCCTCTGCCCTACTTTGTATTCTTTATTTTGAAATAGGGTCTCACTAAGTAGCTGAGAGGGCCTCGCTAAGTAGCTGAGACTGTCCGCGAACCACAATCCTCTGGTCTCAGCCTCCCAAATGCTGGGATTACAAGCATGTGCCAGCATGCCCAGCTAGTTGTTATAGTTTTTAAAGCAATTGACTTACCCATTAAGTTATCCTGACTGGATTATAAGACATGAGATTTTCTGCTAGGCTGGGTCCATAGGGGGCAAGAGCAATTGATCAGTTTAAAACAAGCTGCAGAATAAGCTTCTTTAGTGCATATGCATTCAGGTGGCACATAGTGGGTGAGGTGGGGGAAAATATGCCACTAAAATGGGGGAGGGAGCAACTGGAGACAGCCTTAGAATTTTTATCCGGTGTCCAGCCATACCTTCCTACATGCATCCTGTCTCAGCTAATCTTGGAAGATAAGCAGGTTTGGGCCTGGTTAGTACTTGGATGGGAGAATTTTTTGTCTAGACATGAAAACAAATATAAGAATCTCTCTTCAAACCAGAGAAAGCTGTGGGGTATAGGATTCTGGGGTCTATGCAATAGGGAGGAAAAACAACTTTTGCTAGGTCTTTATAGTTTCATGTTAACCTAGACAACTTATTACTTGAAATTGCAGCCTGAAATATATGATTTGATTATACTTAGCCAGTATTATTAAAGGGCCTACATGCTAAATATTAAGTACTCAGAATATAAAAATGAAAAAAATTGACCCTTTAGGGAGATCCCTGTCTATTGTGAGAGATTATGATGTAAAGAAATAACACATATTTGATGTTTATATAAAGAGCTGTGAGTTTATGTTTAATTCTCATGCCCGGGCACCTGTCCTGCTCTTAAGCCACTGTGCCCTTCGCTGACTGCTGTAGCTGAGATGGATCCTAAAGGCTGGATCTGCAGGGGGAGAGGACATTAAGTCAATGCATTCTCCTGCCTACAGCAGCTCCTGCCCAGCTTGGTCTCCACAGGTTTCCCAAATGATTCTGCCATTACCCTGAGTGTCTGGAGAGTCTGTGTCCCTGTCACATTCCTATTGCCACAATCCAGAACCCTGGCCACACGACTTAGAGGAAAGATGTATTTTCTCAGGTTTGGGGAGTTCTGGGTTTAATCCATGTTGGCCAGGGTCTGGATCTCAGGGTTGGTGGCAGAAGCAGCAAGAGAGAAAGCCCGCGGGCTCTGCTCCTCACTCACATCACAGAGGCCAGAAGCAAAGAAAACCAAAAACCAGGGGCCCAAGACACAAGCATATCCCTAAGCCACACCCCCAGGGACCCACCTTCTCCAGCCTGGGTTACCACCCAGATACTCCATTACAGTGATGGAATTACAACCCTCACAACTTAGCTCCAAACACCAATAAATGAGCTTTTCAAGGAACATCCTCTATGTAACTATAACAGAAGGGAAGGCAGGGGATGGACTCTTCTTCACTTTCTGAACCCTCTTTCTAAAATTTGTCTCTTCTAACTGCCTGTACTCCACTTGTTTTCACAAACTCCATGAATACATCACACACAGCTCTGTGGAACAGTATTCACAAGGGGATAAAATAAAGTTACCTTCATCTAGGTAGTCCTCGGACTTAGCCGTGATTTAGGTTTCCATTGCCTTTCGATACCTGACTTCTTGTCTCTGGTCCCAGGGCAGCATGCCCTTTAGTTTAGCATCCTCAGAAATCTGCATCTGGGTTTGAATCCATCAGGCTGGAATCCTAGCCCCTAGAGCTTTATAATGCTTTGTATGACCTCCAAGTAATTTGCTTCCAAAGTCAAACCCATCAGTCTTCATCTTTGTGCAGGGGGTTCCTCCCGCCCCAGGAGCTCCTGGGTCCCCAGCACCTCACACAGCCCCCTTCCGCCCACAGCACTTCCCTCCTGACCCCTCAGGAATCTCAAGAGGGAGCGGCTCATGCACCGTCACATCTAAGTAAACCAAGCTTGATCAACATCATGGCTATAAAATAATGACTTTTTTATGAGTTGGCCTTTTAAAGGTTACCCAAAACCCAAACCCTGGGACAAAGTCTCAGTCTGTTGTTGTTGTTGTTTGAATTACCACAAAGAGATGTTCTTTTGTCATTGTGTCCAATTATAGCTGAAGTCTTTTCTGTTATTCATAAATTCCCAGTATGGAAAATGTTACCCTCCACACATATGTGCACGCCATGGGTGTAGGTGTGATGGTCTCCATGGATCAGGTCTTCACTACTTACAGAACTCTTTCCAGTCACATAGAGCCTTCAGTCTATCCTTCTCCTTCTCTCATAATGAAACTTTTCAAAAGAGGTTTCCTTCCCTGTACTCAATACCTCACCTGCTGCTCATTTCTTACCCCAATTTAGGGTTGCCACATCAAATACAGAGTACCCAATTAAATGTGAATTTTAAACTAACAAATTTTATTAGAGATAAATACAATTTTTAAATTACTTGTTTATCTGAAATTAAATTTTGACTCCCGTATTTGTATTTCCTGACTCAGGCAAGCTGTCTGTACCCCACCACTTTGTGAGATGCTCCCCTGCATGCTATCTAGCCACTGGCAAATTCCAGAAGCCTTTTCTCAACAATGTTATTGACTCCCCTGTATTTGCTATCAATGTTTTTCTGCCATTTCCCTATTTTCCCAACTTTGAAAGAATTTGGATTTGGGGGGATTTTGTGCCAGATTCTGTACTACTCCTAATAGGATTCTACAACCACATCTGTTGTCGGGTCATTTTGTGGTTCTCTGAAGAAGGCAGAGGAGATAGACAAGACACCTCTCCCACTGACTTTGCACTTGGCCACATGGTGTGTTTCAGGGAATGTTAGTGGATACGAAGGCAAGGCCGTTCTCCGTGGGAAGGACTTCTGGCAGGTAGACGCTGCTTTTTCAGCCTAGACGTTGAATGAGAAGCACGTGCAGCAGATCTGAACCCAACTCCCCACTACAGCAGAGCTCCCGGCTGACCTGCAGGTCTGTGGACAAGAGACAAATATTCGGCAGTGAGCCACTGAGATTGGAGGGTTGTTGTGGAATCGCTATGGCAAACCCTATGACATTAGCTTCTTTGTCAATCCCTCTTCATCAGCAAGCACTGCGTGCGATTATTTTGCTAGTCACTCAGGAAAGGTACAAAGTGGAATAAGATTCCTCAACAATCCTCAACTTTGTTTTTGCCACAAAATTCTAATATTTCCTCTTTCTGCTCCTTCCATGATGATGCATCTATCTCAGTATTTCAGGTGTTGCCTCTATCTTAATCTGTAGCACCACAAATTCTCCAACTAACAGATCTAAGATCTAAGGTCCAGACTGTCTGCAGGGCATCTCCCAATGACCTCAAACTGGACAAATTCAAAGAAGATATTGATCAGACACACCCAGAGTAATATTGTTTCAGTAGTTCACCACCATTTTCCAGGTTTCAAAACATGATCAGGCTCCAGGTCTGGTGGCACACGCCTATAATGCAGAAACTTGGGAGGCCAAGACAGGAGGATCGCAGGTTTGAGACCAGCCATAGCAACTCAGCAAGATCCTGTTTCAAAACATTTTTTTAAAGGGCTGGGGGTGTAACTCAGAAGTAGAATATCCCTGGGTTTACTCAAAAGTACCCCACATATAACACACTCACACACACACAACAATCTTTTGGTCAACACTGACAATATATACTATATGATCAGGATGTGTGAGAGGCTATACTATCTATGCTGTGTAAATACCTCTAAGATGTTTGCACAAATACAAACTCTCCCAAAACATGCATTCCTTAGAACATATCTTCATAATTAGGCAACACACGACTATAATTGATTTATTCTTGAAATTAATGAAAACAGTAGTGATAGAGTAAGGAGGGGTCACGAGAAGCTGGCTGAGAATGGGTTCCATTCTTACCCATCAGTCATACAAATAGTAGTTATTTTATACCAATAACTCACCAAGCAATCAACCATGTATTGTCACGAAAAATGAAAAGAAGTCTTTCCCTAAAGGAATCTGCTATCCAGGACAAGTTGAGAGAGTGGTGTGGCAGGTTAAGATGGCTTTCTTTGTGTGTGTGTGTGTGCGTGTGTGCGTGTGTGCGTGTGTGTGTGTGTGTGTGTGTGTAACTGGGGATTGAACCCGGGGGCATTCTATCTCTGAGCTATATCCCCAGCCTTGTTTATTTAATTTTTTTTATTTTGAAACAATGTCATGCTAATTTATAGTGCACTGGCCACAAATCCATGATCCTCCTGTCTCAGCCTCCCAAGTACTGGAATCACAGGTGTGCACCACAGTGCCCAGTTAAAAGGCTTTGTTAAAGAAGTAAAATTGCAGTTGAAACCCACAGAATGGAAGGACTGTAAGATATTCCAGGCAAAGGAACGCGGTGCCAAGGCCAAAGGCAGGGACGATGTGCCACACCGAGACCTGAAAGGAGCCACTGCCAATGAAGCATGGAGATCAAAGAGGCTAGACAGGCGGGCCAGGGCAGACCGGGGGTGCTCTCTTTAGCCTCTCTGAAAACCCTGAGGTTGGGGGTGACAGCTCTGCATGGCCTTTTAACTACAGGAAGAACCCCTGAGTGATAGTCTTTGTCCTTCATCTCACATACTTAGTGCTCAATATTTTTCGGTGTGTGTAGCAGTTGGGGGAGGGTAAACACCACAGAGAATAGGACCTGAAACATAGAGCAGCCCTGGCACAGTAGAAATCCACTTCCTTCTATCAAACATGATCTGGAGAGTGAACAGATGAACAGTAGTCCTCTTCTACACAGCATTCAGGGCCCCGGGGTGGGGAAGGCCTGAATCTCTAGTCCATGACCCCTCCGCTCTGAACACTGCCTCCATTACAGCCATCGAAAAATAAGAAAAGCAAGTGCAACCAGGTGTAGTGGTGCACACCTGCAATGCCAGTAAGTGGGAGGCTGAGACGGCAGAATGGCAGCTTCAAAGACAGCTCCAGCAACGGAGGCCCTCAGCAACCTAGCAAGAATCTGTTTCAAAAAAACAAAAAGTAAAAGGGCTAGTGTATACCTCAGAAGAAGAAGGCCCCTGGGCTCAATATCCAGTACACACAAACATAAAAAAGTAAGGAAGGAAACAAGGAAAGAAGAAATAAATAATAAAAGAAAACAGAGGCATGCAGTCAGAAGATGGCCATGGGCCAAGTCTGACATTCAATACCTGGCTGACAGTCATAGTCCCGCAGCTAGAGTTCAGTCTCGTGGTCCCACCTAACTGCAAAGGAGGATGTGATCGCAGAAACAGGAACAGAAATTGTGGTAAGCAATGAGCAGTCTCTGCCCCAGAGATCATCCCAGTGAATGAATGGAGGCCACGGTATCTTCTCTGGACTAGTACTGGCTGGCGTCCAGTAGAAAGCTGTGGGAGCCCAGGAGTAGAGGGCAGAGCCTCACAGATGGCATTGCCATCCCTTCCAAGGGCTCTCTGTCTTCTAAGAACCCACCCAGGTGAAACCAGGCATGGTTTCCTGCCCATTTAGATATGATTACTTCAGTTAAAATTGTTAAGCTGGCAGCCCTACAGTAATGTGTAAGGAATTTTTTTTCTCTTTGGGAAAGTGCAAGGAGAGGGTACAGAGAGGTTACTAGAAACAACTGTCTGAGCTACAACCCCAGCTCTGTTTTATTTTTTATTTTGAAACAGGGTCTCACTAAGTTTCTCAGGTCCTCACTAAGTTGCCACGGCTGGCCTTGACCCTGAGATCTTCTCTCAGAAGTATTGGGATCATAGGAGTGTGCCACCACACCTGGCACTTTGGAATACTCTTGATAAGAGCTTTTGAAATCATGCTTTAAATAAGCAGGGAACATTCTTTGAGCACACGTGTCTCTAGCAGGGTAGAGGGGATAGAATGGAATTTTCAGATGCTTGGTGATTGCATTGATATTTGGAGAAGAGATTTTGGTATGGGTGAGCCAGGTAAATTCTGCTCCTGTGAAAAGTTAGGTGGGCACTAAAAACTAAAAACGATCCCTGTAATCTAAGAGCAACTACACACCCAATGTGACTCCGAGCTACATAAACCCTTTTGTTAAGAAAACAGGATGAAGAAAACCTCCTTGGTAGAGAAAGAAGCCATCAAGCCACACTCGATGGGGCTGGGGCTTATTCGTTGAATTAATTCTGAACTTCGATTCTCCTTCCTTAACTCCACAGCACACTGGTTTTTCGTTTCCTCCAGAGGCAGCGTGAAGCTCAGCAGCAGGCTGGGCATTTAGCTTCCTGAGACTCGCTCTCCTCGCCTTCCCAGCCCAGAAGCTGGGGTGCCGGCGCCTCTGCAGCACAGGCTGTGCCGGACCGGAAGACAAATTAGGTACGCAGAGTCTACGCAGCAGCATGTCTGCACCTCCTGGGGGTCTGCGTAATATCTGTCAGTTTCCACAGATTTACTAACAGAAAATCGCAGTTTTATTATGTGATTTTTCTCTATATTCTGTTTCAAAAGAAGTCTCACTCTGACATACTAGCTCAAGCCAAAAGCTCAAAATTAGTTTCAGACTCTGCCCTCTGTCGGTGAAACCTGGAACCTGAGAAAATAAATGGGTGTGGTGGCGCGTTTTGACCACGAGATGGCAGCAGTGCTTCGTGCAGCTCCAGGAAGACGCAAGACTGATTGATAAACCCTTTGATGGGAAGATATGCGGAAGTCTCAAGAATAAGACCAACTGAACCTTAAGATTAAGAACAAAAGTTATAGGAAAATAGCCTTTTATTAATGTAGAAATATTTGTGTTAGAGCTTAATATTTTATGATTGCAAACATGCATCTTTACATTAAGAAATAGGCTGGGTGTGGCGGTGTGTGCCTATAATCCCAGTACTTGGGAGGCTGAGACAGGAGGATGGCAGGTTCAAGGCCAGCCTCAGCAACATAGTAAAACCCTGTTTTAGAAAATGAAATAAAATAAAGTAAGGCTGGAGGTGGCAAGGCCTAGTCCACAGTACCGCGGGGTTGGAGAGCCAGAAGGCCTTATTTTGTGGAATAAACGCTTAATTTGGATTCTTCTTCCTTAACATTGCAGTAACACTGATGTTTGGGCCCCAGATGTGTCTGGCCAGAGAATCTGTGTCATTTCATTTATGTAATAGTAAGTTGCTCTGTCCCGAGGATCAGCGTCACCACACTGAAACCAGTCACCCGAAGCCCCACCAAGCTGGGGCCAAGTGCCTGGGACACGGCGACAAGGTGAGGTATTGGCACCTAGGAGACTCTCAAGGCCGGGCCATTCTAACTGCGGAAGGCTTGGGGGGGAGGGGGCGTGTACTAGTTTTCTGAGGATGCCAGAAATTAGCACAAAGTTAGTGAATTAAAACAAAACTTGCCGGGCGTGGTGGCGCACGCTTGTAATCCCTGCGCTTGGGAGTCAGAGACAAGAGGATCGCGCTGGTTCGAAACCAGCCGCTCTGGCTTAAGAGACTGTTTCAAAAAATAAAGTATAAAATAGGTCTGGGACTGTAGCCTGGAGGTAGAAGAGTTTCCAGGAACCCCAGTACCACCAAATAAATAAAATAAAATAAAAAAATAATAAATAAAACAACAAAACCTGAACATTTTACAGTTCTGGAGCCCGGAAATCCAAACTCTCGAGGCCATCAAGACTGCATTCCTCCCAGGGGCTGTAGAGGAGGGTCCTTCCTTCTCTTCTCCAGTTCCTGGTGTCTAGACCTTGCCTGGCCTGTGGCAGCATGGGTCCAACATCTGCTGATGGAGTGCCCACCGGCCCCTCCCCTGCTCCTTGTTTCACCTGTTACTGTCATTTGTTAGAATGTTTTTCATTGGATTAGGGTCTGCCCTATGTTAGGATGGTCTCGTGAGATCCTTCATATGTCTACAAAAACGCTCCTCCCAAATCCAGTCACATTCTGAGGTTCCAGGTGGATTTTTCCTTGGTGTTCAGCATCAGCCCAACACAGGATGGACTAAGGTTACTTCCTGACATATCTCTGTTCTCATCAGCATCATTGGATGTCAGTCAATGGATATTTTCTGGCTTCAGACAGAGGCCAGTAAATATTGGGTTGAAGCAGCAAAGTCCACTTGATTGTGACTGTGGAAATTTCTAGAGATGCATTGTTGGTAAAGAAGCTCTTCTTCCCAGAGATGTCTCTGTGAACCCTTCTGCAACTACGGAATAGCTATGTGTGTGTGTGTGTGTGTGTGTGTGTGTGTGTGTGTGTGTGTAACAGTCAGAGCAACAGTGTTCTAACTTGTATACAAGTACTATAATAATAATGACAAAGGCATTCTAATTAGGTTAGAAAGAACAGGTGTAAATATATAAAAACAAGCTGTAAAGTATAAAACTACAAGAATGAAAGGTGAGCGTCTCCTTCGTGTGCACCTCTGAAGCACGGACATGGACACAGCGGCAGAGCCTGAGCCCTTTGGATGCAAGCCCAGTCTTCTGGGCTGAGCACCTGCAGCAGCACCTGTGGCTGACCAGGATGGAGAACCTCTCGCCGTTCTCCACAAACACCGATCAGAGGGTCCACTGCTTGCCACAGTCTCCAGGAGACTTCATATGGACACAGATGTTGGAAAAGCTCTGCTAAATGGTCCGAGTTGGTAAGTTTTATTTGCTAAACAGGAGATCTTCAATATTTTTCTTGCTATTAAAAGCACCCAGGTATGAGCAGTGGTTGACGCAGGGTAAGAAGGGAAGGTGCTCTGAGCCCTTCTCTGAGATCGGCCGGGATCGGCTTTGATGAAGATGGAGGCCGGTGGCACCGCACTGACTGAGGGCTGTACACAGTTCTGTGCTCTCAGCCTGACCCTCTAATGGAGTATTTTCACAGGAAACTAAAAACAGTTAAGTGAGAGGGAGTGCTGAGAACATTGGCTAAAAAGGGAAAGGAAGAAAGGAAAAGGGGAAAAGATAAGAAAGACAAAAAAAAAATAAGCCCATTGGTGGATCCTTTGATTTTTCTCACTCCTAATTCCTTCTAGGGACAGAGTGAGCAGCGATGACACTCATCGTGGTGAGTGAGTCGGCGCTGGGAAAGCAGTCCTGCTTTGAGGCGCCCAGATGAAAGGGGCTCTGTGAGGACAGACTGATGGCCGCTGGCTTGGCTTCTGAGCGGGTCACAGTCTCCACTGTGGCCTCTCACTGTTTAAAGCAAAGAGTGCTGTCGGTGCTGCAGGATTCCACGTGGCCCCACTGGGGTTGGCAGCTCTCTGGCCAGGCCCTGGTTGCCAAGGAAACCGATACAGGTGAGATGGGCTGTCTGGGTTCTTGGTTGACTAGTGGAGCTGAAAGCACAATCTCACGTGAAAGATGGATTTTCAGCGACCAGGGCAAAAGCAAATGATGGCTACTAGGAGGCATGGTGCCCGGCCTCACCAGAAGACCTAACTTATTTGGATGGAAACTCCTGGCAATGAAGGAAGCAGCCTCCTCAGGAGCAACAAACAGAAACCTTCCGCCTGAACTGGGTGCCCTACAGACAGCCTTGCTTGGCTGGACACAAGTCCAGTTGCATTGTTCCCTTTGTGAACAAACCTGGGATGCAAAGACCCAGGCAGCCTCGGACAACACCCTGCCTTTTCTGGCACACTGCCCATCAAGAGCCACAGCGAGCACTGCCATGGGGTTGCTCTTCTAGGGGGAGAGCGGGGCCAAGGAGAGCCTTACTCAAGCATGTGGTGATTTTTCTTGAGTGCCCCCAAATGAAATTAGTTTTTAAATATACTTTTATTGATGCATTGCAGTTGTACCTCTTAGTGAGGTTAAAAGTCATATAAACAAACATGTACATATCTGCTACTCACCCCACCATACACAACAGCGAGACTGGTACACAGCAGCGAGACTGGCACACAGCAGTGAGACTGGCAGACAGCAGTGAGACTGGTACACCACAGCGAGACTGGAACACAGCAGTGAGACTGGTATACAACAGCAAGACTGGTACACAGCAGTGAGACTGGAAGATAGCAGTGAGACTGGTACACGGCAGCGAGACTGGAACACAGCAGCAAGACTGGTACACGTCAGCGAGACTGGAACATGGCAACGAGACTGGAACACGGCAGTGAGGCTGGTACACGGCAGTGAGACTGGTACACATCAGTGAGACTGGAACACACACAACAGCAAGACTGGTACACAACAGCGATACTGGTACACAACAGTGAGACTGGTACACGGCAGTGAGACTGGAACACGGCAGTGAGACTGGAACAAGGCAGTGAGACTGGAACACGGCAGTGAGACTGGAACACGGCAGTGAGACTGGTACACCACAGCGAGACTGGTACACCACAGCGAGACTGGTACACAACAGCGAGATGGTACACGGCAGCGAGACTGGAACACGGCAGTGAGACTGGTACATGGCCGTGAGACAGACTGGAACACGGCAGTGAGACTGGTACATGGCAGTGAGACTGGAACACGGCAGTGAGACTGGAACACGACAGTGAGACTGGAACACGGCAGCGAGACTGGAACACGGCAGCGAGACTGGAACTCAACAGTGAGACTGGAACACGGCAGCGAGACTGGAACACGGCAGTGAGACTGGTACACAGCAGCGAGGGGCATAATTCACACTTTCTTTCCTCAGTTCTCTCCTTCCTCTCCCCACCCCCATCTCTCCCACTCTTCTGCTGTTCACTCAGCTCAGTTACCTAAAATCCCATTTGTTTCCTGTTTTCTAACTTCCACGAATAAAAAAAAATATTCAACCCTTGACTCGCTGGGACTGGCCAGCCTCACTTAGCCTCACGTTCTCTAGTTCAGCCATTTTCCTGCAAATGGCGTAATGTTTGTTGTTCTTTATGGATTAGCAGAGCTCCACTGTGTGCATATACCACACTTTCGTTACCCATTCATCCGCTGGCAGACACCTAGGCAGGTTCCCAAATCTGCCTGTTGAGTTGTGCCGCTGTAAACATGGATGTGTACGTGTCGCCGTAGTATCTGACTTTGAATCTTTTGGAAAGATACTGGGGAGTTTGAGAACAAAGGAAAAGAACTAACTTCATAAATATAAATATTTATAAGTATGAATATTTTAAATATCAAAATACATGCAAATAAATTTTCCTCTCTGTTTCTATGGAATAATATTGAAGCCTTTACTATCACATTTTATTATTATTATTATTTGGGGTTATCTAATCCCTTTGCCAGCCAAATAATTTCCTCGGGATCAAAGATTTTATTAATTTATCTGCCATGAGTGCTTGGCACAGTACTTGGCATGGCAAGTTCTCAAAAATCATTTAATTGCCCTCCCTCAGTGAGCGAAGAAAAGGTAAAAAAGACAACTTCAGCAAAGCAGAAACAATATAATCACCACAGCGAAGACTCACTAGTTGCCATCAATGTATATGGTTATTTTACCTGTTTCTCATATTTTGTCCACCTCTGTAAGGGAGGTAGTGTTGGCCACAGTTACAGGAAAGAAACTGAAGTGCAGAAAGCTAAAATCAGTGAGTTAGAGGTCACAGGCAGCCGTGGCTGAGCCAGATGTCGGCCAGCTGTACCTGTGCAGAGCAGTGTTCCCAGCCACAGTGCCAGGCGATTGGAGCCTATGATGGGCCCTGTGCAGCTCATGGCGCCCCCAGAATGTAGAGCACAGCGGCCTCCGTGGCGGTGGAGCCATACTTGGCGAGAGGGCATGGGGTTAGATTCCAGATTGGTGGGATTCAACCAGGACTGGTGATGTAGGCGCTATAAGCCAGCGGGGTAACATGCAAGTGCGCCGTGCTCAAATCCAAGCTCTAACAATCATGAGCTCCACGGCCTTTTGTAAGTAACTTAAACACTTTGTTCTTCAGATCCATCATCTTCAAATTAGGGTAAATAGTATTACTTTCCTAAAAGAAAATATTGTGAGAATTAAGTCAGACACTATATGCAAATGTGATGAGTGCAATTTCCAACACTTGTTAAGGGCTTAACAAATTATCATTATCTTTATTACCAATACCAGCATGATAATTATCGACACTATTTTCTTGTAAAAAGTGGTATCTGGGTTGTTTGTTTGTTTGTGTGGCCATGGTGCTGGGGACTGAACCCAGGGCCTTGCACATGCGAGGTAAGTATCTACCACTGAGCCACATCCCCAGCTCAAAAATGAGGTGTTTTTTGTTGTAGTTTTCGGTACTTGGGATGGAACCCAGGGGCATTGTCCCTCCAGCCTCCTAATGCTGGAATGACAAGGGTGTGCCACCAGCCCTCTGGAGTGAGGGTTTTGTTTTGTTTTGTTTTTTATAAAAAGTTGCAGGAGTTATTCAAAATTAAGCATCACTTGATTATCATTTCAAAGGCTCAGAGAAGACCGAAAGGTATCACCAAAGGAAAGAGAAAGGCCAGTTGCCATCCTCCTCACAGCCTGCCAACAAGTCCTCGTGGGATTTGCATAAATCGCTTGACACCTTTTCCACATCTGTGGGAAGTGAAGGGTAATTGGTGGAAGTGCTTTGAAAGCTACAAAGTACCCTGCGGAGGCAATTTTTTTCATGTTAACCACCTAAAATTCACAAAAATCACTTTTTCTTCCCTATTTAATATGGATAGCATGGGATCCATTGAGTCTCCTCACCTTTCTATCGCCCCCGCCAGCGTTGAGGGTCCCAGAGAAGAAAGACGGTGTTCTTCCCAGGAAACTCATGGTTAAAGCTTAGCTTTAGGGTACGGTTTATGGTTAATATCCTCCTTCCTCCTCCCTTCCTTCTTCCCTCCTTTCTTCCTTCCTTGCTTCTCTTTCTTCTTCCCTTCCTTCCCTCCCTCATTTTTTTTTTACTTGCGGCATTCTATCTCCAAGCTACACATATTTTATTTTGAAACTGGGTCTTGCTTGATAGGTTGCTGAAAGTCTCACTAGGTTGCTGAGGCTGACCTCAACCTGTGATCCTCCTGTCTCTGCCTCCAGGTACTAGGATTACAGGCATGCACCTGCACACTGGGGTGCACTTTCTATTTCTTGGTGGCCTTTCTAGTTCTATAAAATCATTGTCATACACTAATCCATGTCTTCCTAAAGCAGAAGATTCTCTGTGGCCTGGCAGAGCTGTTTGCAAGTCATTTAGCAGGTTGGGGGGGGGGTGGGGGGCGAGTCAGCAGCCGCTGGGCAGTGGCCCCTAATTGCCGATTTGTAGTATTTGCCAGCAAGTCTCCACTTCCCATTAGAATGAGCTGTTCTGGTTCTTTCTGCTTCAAAAGTGTGCATCCTTCTCAGCTGCCAGTGCTCCTCCACTCTCCCGACCAAGGCAGTGCGGTGCCAGCAGTGCTCCCGTTAATAGACTTGTTGGTAGCGTCACAGAGCGCAGCTCCATCCCCAGCCTGGCCGTGGTCTCCTGATAGAGCTCAGCAGCTCTGTTCCAGAGGCTGCTGGTTTCCACCCTGCAGTATCCATGCAATTTGCTCCAGAATGTTCAATTGGTGGAGTCTGTATCAACAGAAGCCTTAGTTCAAATCTATTCATTTCCCTCAGTTAATACTGCCGTCCTACCCCATTCCAGTTACCCAGCTGTAGAGTCCACAGCCCCGTTTGTGATTCCTGCTGTTTTACCAGGGACAATTCCAGAAAAGATGCCGTGACAGACAGAAGCGACCAGAGGTCTCAGCACACCAGCACACAGGGCCCGTCTAGCTTTGAATCAAACAAACCAACTCCTGTTTGCTTCCTAAAAGAAGCCATAAAAAGACAGAAAGGCAGTGAACGCATTGTATTTGGCATTGTGTATGCTTAGGTCAAAAGCAGCCTTCCAAAATTACAGTACCAGAAATCCAGCTTAATTCTCTAAATGTGATTGAATCTGAACATGTTAACACTGAAGGAGCAGTCGATTTCAAAGTCTAGAAACACAGCACGGCCTCTGAAACCTAGCTTGTGGTCAAGGCAGGGCTAGATCCCAGACGCCCAGAACGACCACCACTCTTGACTTACAGCCCCTTGCTTTTCTGTGTGCTTTAGGAATAAAGAAATGGATCAAACTGTTTGCAGACATCATCTCAATTAGATTTGCACGCATGTTGTGTTGATGGCTATATACCAATCTCATAAGTGAGAAGGAAGAACCTGGACTAATTTACAATTCCCCATTCCCCATTCTCTGCCTCTGAAGCTCACTCTTCAACTGGAAAGATCTCAATTTGGATCCATTTCGAAATGTCAAAATGCCAGAGTCACATCTCTGTGCACGAGGTAGCTTTGCTCTCTTGTTTTTTTTTCCTTGACACAAGCTCAGGGATTCAGTGTAATCTAAGCAGGCTCAGTAAGAATTATTTAGTGACAGATACACAAAGGATACATGACCAAAAAAGACAGCGCACGAGAGGGATCTGTTCTGGAAGAGACTCCGTTGCTTGTCCCCAGCTTCTGCTGACATTCAAAGGGATGAAGGCAGAGGAAGCAAGAGAGACTGACACCACAAAGGGTGCAGGTCCTCTGTGTCCCTGCCTTGCTGGGGGAACAGGGGGCGCGGGGAGGGAAGCAGGATCCCAGGGGAACTGAGCCAGCAGACACACACACACACACACACACCACACACCAGGCTGATAGTGGTCAGGAGGTGTGGAGACCTACACAGTGACGACTCATTTACTCCTCAGAATCTCCCTCCCAACTAGAACATGGAGAGTTGAACCATGTCAGAGGTATTGAACATTATTATTATTATTATTATTATTATTATTATTATTATTATATTATTATTATTATTATTATTATTTCTATTATTTGCAGAAGCAAAAGGCTTTCTTCAGTGGAAATCAGAAGCTTTAACCTATCAAAGTGATAGGTTTGATGGAATTTATTTGTGTGTGGTGTGTGTGTGTGTGTGTGTGTGTGTGTGTGTGTGTGTGTGTATGAAGTATTGGGAATTAAACCCAGGGGCATTCTAGCTGTGAGTGACACCCTCAGCCCCATTTTATTTTTTATCGTGAAACAAAATCTCACTAAGTTTCTGAGGCTGTCTCTAAGTTGCTAAGGCTGGCCTTGAACCTGCAATCCTCCTATCTCAGCCTCCCCAGTACTGGGATCATAGGTATGTGCCACCATACCCAGCTGATGAGTGATTTTCGTGGTGGGTGGGCAAAAGGGCTCCCACTGCAGGCCCTGCCCAGGCCCCTGCAGCACGCCTTCATGCTCTGTTGAGCAAGTCTGAAAGCAAAGTTTTGAGCTCCAGGGTCTCTCATTTCTCACCTTAAAATTTTCTCTTCTTGTCAATCTGTCCCCTGTGCCAAGTGCCTTCTACACCTCACCAGGAGGGTGAGTGGGGTCCAGATGGCTCCACACAGTCTTCCATCTCCAGCGTCAACGTGAGCATTGCTGTCCAGATGGCCTTGAAAAGAAAAATCCCATGCCAACCCTACCACTGAGGAGCTTTAGACTCGTAGCCCACAGGTAGAACTTAAGAAGGATATTTTAATGGAGCTATAAATAGCTTGAAATAGCTAAACAATCATTGCATAAAATGCTATTTCTTTTTATGAATACAAAATATGAGCTCTATGTAAATGAATGTATTAGTCTTCTTATGTATGGATGATATCAGATAGGGACTTCTCCCAGTTTCATCTCTTGCCAATAAAAGTGCCTGGGCCTTTACCAAGTCTTGCATGAGCATCTCCCCTCCCCCAGTCCTTTTATTTTATCTTTGTTTTCTATGTCTGTTGTGAAGAAAGTCAGGGTCTGCACTGGGAAATAACACAAGAAAGGGTTTTCCTGATAGTCATAGGAAGTAATAAGAGGGATCCTTCCCCTAACTCCCACTGAATTGTTTGTTTGTTTGTTTGTTTGTTTGTTTGTTTGTTTTGTTGGCTCTCAGTCCTTAAACTCACTGGAGCCCAGTCATTTGCAGATACAAATTGTGAACCCTTTTGTGTAACATCCCATGTTTGCATCAGTGTCATGGATCTGTGATGCTTGCTGTTTGTCACCTAAAATGTAATTGCTATTGATTTTTAAAGAAGTCATACAAAACCGCCAACAATACCATTTTGTAATACACTTGCATTTTCCCCTAAAATGTCAAGGGTAACATTGCCTTAAAATGATTGCAAATACACGAAGAGCTAAGTGTGAATTCCCTGTTCTTTTAGAATTTTGGCTGAGGTTCCGAAGCTTGTGAGGAAGGGTGTTAGATATCTGTACATTCTAAAAGGAGATAGCAGAGGAATGAAGCAACACTGGCTGAGGGGTAATCAAAACTCAGCTTAACTCAACACTCTTCGTCTAGGGTACTTACAAAATGAGGAGCTGGGCACCGTGGCCCCACCTGTAACCCTAGGACCTGGACGGCGGAGACAGGAGGCCCACAGGTTGGCATTTTAGCAACCTAGCCAGACTCTGTTTCGAAATAAAAAATAAAGAAGGTTTGGGGTGTAACTCAGAGGTAGAATAGCCCTGGGTTCAATCCCCAGTACCAAAAATCAATCAATCAATCAATCAATGAGATTAACTGGGGGAAATGTGGGAGTGAAGATTTTCTCTGTGGACAGTGCTAGAAATAGTGTCACCCCTTCAGAATAAGCAGAGGACTGGTTTTCTCCCACCACATGGTAGGTAAAGAGAACTTCCAGAGAGCCACTCATGGGGGAGTCGTCACTTGCCCTAACCGGGGAGACTGACTACCCATCCACGGGAATGTTTGCAAGCTGCAGAAGTCTGTTGTCTGTACAGATAATGTCACAGTTGGCTGGAACGCAGGGATGTGAGGTCGTCTGCCTCTCACTTGGGGAAGTCTGAGAGTTAAAGGCAGTCTCTAGATTCCCTCAAGGCAGGGAGAACACAGAGTACTCAGAGCGTGAGGAAGCTTCTGGGCCTTCCCTACAGCAAGGAATGCGTGAGAGAGTCCTGAGTCAAGTCAGTAGGCTCCACCTTGGAAAGCTTCCTTCCAGGAGAGGGCCATCTTCAGCAGAGATTAGAAACACCCAGCTAGAGGAGATGAGAGACTGAGGTGCTTGTAAATGACCAATCAGAAATTGTATGACTTTATCTGGGAATTAGGGCTGCAGGGGGTTCCAAGAGAAAGGATTCAGAAAGCCTCGAATGCAGCAGAACTCAGCTTTTGGATGCCTCCCGCGTGCAGGAGTGGCCCAGTGCCAGATGATGCCCTCCTGTCCCGTCCTTCTCTCCATAGATTTTATACAGCCCAGAAGCTCAATGAAGTAACACACTGAGGGGAGCTGGGAAATGTGTGGAAACAGGGCAGAAACAGGGCATCCGATCATCGTGTGCTCCATCTCACTGTAGTTTTCTGAGCCTGAATTTGGCCCACGTTGGCAGAATCAGATGCCTGGACTGGATGAGAGGTTACTGTCTTGCCATTCGATCAGGCTGGACATTTCAAAACTTTGGGGAATTCTCAAACATACCAAAGTCCAATGCTATAATGACCATCCACATCCTCTTCACCCAGCACAAACAGCTATCATCTATTTATACTCTCCTCTCCTCCTGCACGTACCAAGTTAAAGCAAAGCTGTACTGACTTGCAGTTTCAAAGTGGAAAGTCTCCATTTTTATATTGACCACTGGGCAGCTTCTAGGCCCTCTGCTCTTTGGGGTCCCTCCAGAAAGCGTAGGGAATGCTTCCTCCGGTGCCTATACAAATTGCATGGGCTTTCTGGTGTCTACGAGGTATCAGTAAACAGCCTTCGTTTTGGCGTTTTGTGCCTGCCCAGTTCAGGGAGGGATCAATCCCCTTCTCACTATCAGTTTGGGTATCCAGATGGATGTTGACAGACAGGTACCTGACAGGTATAAAAAGGTTATTACTCATATAGTGGCACTTTCTGAGCAGAACATAGCAGCCATCGAAGTCCTTCTGGAGTGGCTTGAGCCATGGGAGGAATAAGTTTTTATTTTTATCATATTTAGGAGGTGAATCTTGCATGAGTTTCATACAACTCAGAGAGTAGCTCGCCTGCCCACTCAATGCCACCTCCGGGTATCTGTGCTTCCTGGACCTGCGCCCCAGCTGGCTGAGTCCTCAGGCAGTGTAATGTGGAGGGACCAATGCTGCTGGAGGAAGCAACTTGCTCCTTCCAGGTTGCTTCCAGGGAACAGTGCTGGGCCAGATGCAGAGGCCAACTGGGGGTGGCAGGCGTCCCAGTAACAGCTCTCCCTGGGAGAGCTCAACACGCGTCACATGCATAGCTCTTCACAGATGAATTTCTGGGAATATTTTATGCCCTATTTTTATTATATGTTCTTCCCTACCAAGGATGCCGGAGGTCCTAATTGGTCCATAGAAGAATTAATTCAGCCAATCAGCAGCATCAATGTCTAAGATCCACTTGTAGCTTCTCAGTGCTCAGCTGGATAAACTGGATGTTCTAAACTCCAGAACTTGTGAATTGCCTCATAATCTGTGAAACTATTCGGGACATTTTCAGTTCTGAATGGGAAACCATGAACTCTACCGGAGAAAATTGCTTCTTCTAATGTACCAAGGTACCCAATGTACCAAAAAATATTATAGAACCTAAATGTCTTAACCCTCAGGATAGTTTCCCTCTGGAATTTATTACTTCTCATTTACTAAGAGCCTTTTGTGACACAGTATAAACGGGGATGTGCCAAAGCCAGGTTATGGAAACCCATGGTACATACTTCTTCCAATGAGGCTTACAGAGAGCATTTTATAGAATTACAGGTTATTTTAAGCTGGTAACAGTTTTATCACTAAAAAAAAATCACTACATTTTCCTTCCCTCTTTATTTTACTTTGATATTACAATTTGTTTTGATGTAACAATTATATTAAATATTCCTTAACTAGTTATTGGGGCTGTAGTCATTTATAATAGTTTCATTTTTGAACCCTTACACTAGAAGTTTAAATGATTTACATACCACCATTAAAGTCATAGTCTGCATTTGACTTTATCCTTTTTAGTTTTATCATTGAGTTTTGAGCTTTCTTAATGGTTCATGTTTGAACCAGCATCCTTTCATTTTGACTTGAATTCCTTTCGGCATCTCCTGTCAGTTGGATCTAGAGGTGGTGAACTCCCTCAGTTCTTATTTGTCTGGAATGTCTTTTTCTCACCTTCATTTCTCAAAGACAAATCTTCCCAGTACTTGAAGTACTTCAGCTCTTTTTTCTTTCAGCACTTTGAAAAAATAAACTCCACTTCCCCCTGGCTTGCAAAGTTTCTGCTGAGAAGTCTACTGATAGTCTTAGGCAGTTTCCCTTCTGTGTGAAGTCTCTTGTCTCTTGCTGCCTTCAAGGTTCTCCCTTGTCTTTACCTTTTGACAAATTGATTATGGTGTGCATTTGTGCGTGCGTGCGTGTGTGTGTGTGTGTGTGTGTGTGTGTGTGTGTGGTACTGAGGATGGAACCCAGGGGCATTGTACCTTCGAGATACACCCCCAGCCCTAGTTTTTAGTCTTTTTTATTTTTGAAACAGAATCTCACTGAGTTGCAAAGGGCTTCCCTAAGTAGCTGAGGCTGTTACGAACCACAACCCTCTGGTCTCCTCATCCCGAATGCTGGGATTACAAGCAAGTGTCACCACATCCGGCTGATATGCACTTTTATTTGAGTATTCTTCTTTGGGTTGATCTTGCTTGGGATTCTTGGGATTCACTATGAATCTGCATATTAATATTTCTCCCAGTTTACATGGGTATCTTGAAATCAGCCATGGTGTGAATATTTACACAATAGAAAGTGAAAAAAGCTATTAAATCAGGGATTTTTATTTATTATTTTAACCAGAGTATCAGTCATTACAAACTTGTTCAGGTAGAATGTGGATGAAGTAAATGAAACTTTGAATATTTTACCTACACATTGTAGAAACAGATAACTTTTAAAGTGCAATGACTTGATTTTCATCTCTTTCTTTTTTCTTTTTTCTCTTTTTTCTCTTTTTTTCTTTCTTTTTTTTAATTTTTGTTGGTACTGGGGTTCCTGGAAGCCCTTCTACCTCCGGGTTATACTCCCAGACCTATTTATTTTTATATTTTTTAAATTTGGAAAAAGGGTCTCTTAGGCCAGAGAGACTGGCTTCGAACCAGCGTGATCCTCCTGTCTCCGCCTCCCAAGCGCAGGGATTACAAGCGTGCGTCACCATCCCCAGCTCATCTCTTTCTTTAGCTATCACTTGGCTTATTTTCTTGCTCTTTCCATAAATGAGAACAAAATTATTCATTGTGATATATCTTCATAACTCAAGGCTTGAGGCATTATATGAGGCAGTATGGCATATGATTTAAGATCTTGGACTCTGAGTCAGAAGTCTGGGTCTGCCACTCTCTAATTATATGACCACAGAAATTTTCATTAAGCTTGAAAAAAAATCTCAATTTCTTATCAGAAAATATGGGAAACAAGAGCTCTTATTTATGCATTTAGAATGAGACACAAATAAGATGATGCCTGGCATATGGTGGGCAACCATTAGATATTTGTCAAATAAATGCTGTTTGTATGCTTATAAACACATTTTGTCAATGTCTGGTATATGCCATGTGCTTAATAAATGTTAATTAATATAAAACTCACTCCGGTAGCCTAGAAGTGCTATCAGTAACAATTTATTCACTTTCTTATACCTTTCCACGTACACATCAGTCCCTTGTGTCAGAATGTGTTTTTTGAAAATTTGACAAGTTGCTCTAAGATAAAATAATACACATTTATTTTCCCTCACACAAAAGTCTATTCACTGCTCAAACAAGCTGAAGAAGAAGGAAAGGCTAGATTGAGGATAGCAGACAAAAATTGGTGCACCCACATGTGACAGCTTGCAGAGTCTGGGCATGCTATAGCATATTTTCAAATAATATTCATCAACCATCCCTTCTGTGCCTACTGCTTTATATATTTTGACCACATGATCTGCTGAACATATCTAATGTAATATTCATTTTCATATTTGAGTTTTAAATTTTTTCTGAGTAATCCACTAACTACTTTAACCCTTATGATGTTCAGTTATCTTTGAGATTTAAAAAATAAATTTAAGCCAGGCATGGTGGCTCACACTTGTAATCCCCGTGCTTGGGAGGTAAGACAGGAGGATTGTGCAGGTTTGAAGCCAGCCATGCTGGCTTAAGAGACCCTGTCTCCAAATAAAAATATAAAATAGGCCTGGGAGTGTAGCCTGGAGGTAGAAGGGTTTCCAGGAACCCCAGTACCACACACACACACACACACACACACACACACACACACACTGATAATAAATAAAAAGAAATTTAAAAAACATTAGGAATAAGCTGGGCGTGGTGGCACATGCTTGTAATCCCAACATTTGAGAGGTTGAGACAGGAGGATTGTGGTTTGAAGACAGCCTCAGCTACTAAGTAGAGGAGGCCCTTTGCAACTCATTGAAACCCTGTTTCAAAATAAAGAATAAAAAATAGGGCTGGTGTTGTAGCTCAGAGGTAGAATGCCCCTGGGTTCCACCCCCAGTACCACACACAAAAAATTAAGAAATAAAACTTGGCTGAAAATTGCATCATTTTTAAGTAGCTATATATTTCTGTGCATGTCTGTCTTATCTGGTATTAGGGGTATATTTATGCCTCTCTGTAAAATCCACTGGGGAGATTTGGAAAGATTAATGGTAGCAATAACAGTTAAGGGAAACAGAGACAATAGCAACTATTTTCTTTGGCCAGAAAGAACTAAAAACAGAAGCAAACTGAAAACTCAGTGCACTAGTAGTCATCTGCCAGCAGAAACAGTGGTTTTGTGGACCAGCTAATATATAGCAGCTTATAAATCATATTCAGAATAGGAAAAATTAATAAGGAAGAGTTGCCAGAATTAATGGAAGCCTATACAAAGTTCTTTCTGATTAGTTCCCACTACCACCTCTACTTTCTGTTTCTTTATTCCCTGAGAATTGGTACAAATTTAAGTGTCAGCAAATGAATGGCAAATGCAGTTAATAGCTATTCTGCATGGAGATTGCTATTAAATAGTTGAGGTCGTGTTCTCACTGTGGTCCTTTTTCTCTTAGCAGGATTATAGCTCAAGTAATAAGTATGTGTTGAAGGTGTGCTCAGAATTTTCTTGGGGTAGAAACTACAAAAGTATGAAGCATGGTGCCTGATCCCAAAAGGTCACAATCGACATCAGGAATAAAGTCTTAGCCACCTGACACAGCACTATGAAATGACCCACTAAACTTATGCCTAAATGCTAGTTATAGACAGTTCAGCACTTAGGGAGGTAATTCAGGAGGAAAAGCTTTGAAATTCCAGACCACCACAATTGAGGCAGGCTTGAACTGGATCATGAGAAAGGATGTTATAATACTATTTTGGTACTCAAGATTGAACCCAAAGGCATTCTACCTTTGAGCTGTACCCCCAACCCTTTGAAATTTTTATTTTGAAACAAAGTCTCACTAAGTTGCTGAGTCTGGCTTCCAACCTGTGAGCTTTCTGTCTTAGACTCCCAAATACTGAAGTTACAAGTGTATGCCACCAAGCCCAGATGAAAGGTAAAATGAAGACTTGGGAGTTGGAGCAGCGGTGAAATTGCCTGTCGATGGAAGGCCAGCAGGTTTCCAGAAAGGTACAAAGCCAAACTATTTGATCTAAATATAGTCCTTAGGGTGGCCCCATGTCTGTAGGGGGGCTCATGTTCCATTTCCTTAGTAGCTGGCTGATCCCTTTTATTTCATATTGAAAGCCCTAAGTGTTGATTTTCTTGACTTCTATGTACTTCACACAATATCATTATGTTGCATTTAAATCATTTTTACTTCTTCTAGGGGTCAGTTTTAAGCAGGCAAAGGATAAGCTGGAAATCTGTTCTGGGAAATTAGTTATCTCAAAATATATCCTTATTTCTCTATTTATTGCTCAGGATGCAGAAAAAATATCAGAAATCTCTTTTTATCTTTTATACAACAGAATTGTGGTAAACGTCCTGATTGCTTCATTTTAATATACTATTTTAAATAAATACATCAGTAGAGAAAATAATGTCAAATCATGTAACCACCAGCCCCTACTGAAATATCCATAGAGGTGACAATGTGTCCTGCCAAAACCAGATTCACAGCTGGTAGATACTAAGATGCTACACTCAGGACACATCCATTCTGGGCTCTTAAAAATACTTTCCTTTTCATCATCAAATCTAGCACATGATTTTCACAAGGTAAGAGTGACTTAGGATTTTCATTTGCAACATCACAGGAACATTAAACTGGTAGTTATCATTAAAGCTAAGGATATTGGTTCAAGCCCCCCCCCCAAAAAAAATCAAGGGTAGTTGGCTTAGACAGAACAATAGTTCCAAATAAAATAAAATAAATAAAAGTAAACTGTCACAAATGAGTAAGTTTTAAAGCAGATTTAAAACAAAAATCTTTGGGAAAACTGAATTCTACTTCATTATAACTATTCACTTAACAGATGGCAATTAAAGAAATAAGTAGAAACCTAAGGGCATATTAAAGTGGCAACATTTAAAAAGTTCTAAAGCTGTCCAAAGTTGCAGTGCTTGCCAAATTTCCATCTTAATTAACCTCTGCTCAAGATATCTTGTTCCTCAGCTTCTTAGTCACATACTCACAACAAGCACGGAGACTGACTCACTCCACCCAGCCGTTTAGTATGCACCGCTAATCTCAGCTCTGAAAGGACAGAGGCCCTAAGGTCCAAACAGCCATTGTAGGTTTTATGTCATTTGTGGGCTTGTTGACCTTATCTTTGACCACCTCTGCAAGTGTTAAAAACAAGGCCCAGGAACAGTAAAGACAGAGACAATTTGGGATGGCTACGTACATGAAGGGATGGCATGGTGTGACAAGGATGGTGGCACATGTCTGGATGACAGATTAGAGGTGAACATAGAATGACATCATTATTCAAGAAGATCATTCAGGAAGAAAGAGTAGATTACATCACATTGCATCTACTGACAAAAGCCAATGTATAAAATGTTAGAGAAGACAGAAAATCATAAAAAGCATAAATTATAAACTTTAACAACAGTGCAGAAGAAATGGATATAAACATATTTTCTAGGTGAGGAAGAAACAATTTTCTAAACAAAACAGATTTGGTGGCAAATCTTTGGAGAAATCAGTGGTGTTAACGAGGAGTTAGATTTAAGAAGAAAGAAGCGCCTATTCTGTGCGATGGGAAGACTGAAGGAAGCAGAGGGAGTGTTAGTTTTTTTTCACTAGAAGGTAGGAGGCAGACTATCCACCAAGAAGGACAGGGTGGGGACACCAGTTACTGGAGGTGTCGAGTTGACTGGGGTGGTAAGAAGTGGGAAAGTTTTTCATGAATGAAGAATGCAGAGCAGCATGCGAGGCTGAGGTGACACTGCAAAGCATACATTTGTGCAAACTACAATGTAAAAAGTTTTAAGACTTTGATAATAATAAAATCTTTTAGCAGGCTTCCCGTGGCTTCACATAGAAGGGAGATGATTAGGGCAGAATTGCAGCTGCATACATCAGGCAGGGCAGGAGCAGTTGGCAAGACCTCGAGTGAGTCAGTAAAAATGGTCGAAGTGACCACAATATTTACGCCATGGATGGAAGAAGAAAAGCTCATCTTCCCTTTGCCGATCAATTGGGATTAAAGAGAGTGACCCAAGACCCAAAGGTCCCTGTTAGTCACAGAGCTGGTGGAAGCAGATGAGAGAGCAAATTTCATGGAAGTAGTGGGGGAAGAGGAGGGTGTGGTTATAGAAGAGAATATCAAAGTTATTGTTTTTAATTTAACATTTTAGAGAAAACAATATTGATTAATAACAAGATAAACATAATTTGATTTAAAATGATCTTGAAACCAAGCTTCAACTACAAGATGGTTTATTTCCTTCGGAAATTAAATTCCTTCAAGTTTATGGCAATAGTTGGAGGAGAGATGAAGACTGATTTATTAAAATCCTCCAAGTGTGTGCATCAGCGGCATGAAGTATTGTGCATGATGACACTGTTTATGACCAGAGGCTGGGAAAGCTTCGTATGGTTCTAGAAATAAATCTCTGATCTTTAGAGAGATGTGGGGAAGCGATGATCCCACGGTGGCAGCAGAGAATAACACCAGTGTCTGCAGAATACCATGTTGTTGTTGAAATTTCTGATTAATAAACACAATATTGTCAAGGACACCAGTTTCTCTAACCCTAATGTTTTATTTTCAAAGGCTTCAACATGTGGAAAACACGATGATAAAGAAAACAAGTTCTTAAATTTAGATATGAAGCTAATGAAATCCTACTATCTTGTGAGGAAATAAACCTATTAGCGTTAAAATAGTCCTAGTTATCAAAATAAGGTATCTAGCCGGGCGTGGTGGCGCACGCTTGTAATCCCCACGCTTGGGAGGCGGAGACAGGAGGATCAAGCAGGTTCGAAACCAGCCGCGCGCGCTGGCTTAGGAGACCCTGTTTCCAAATAAAAATGTAAAAATGGGTCTGGGAGTGTAGCCCGGAGGTAGAAGGGCTTCCAGGAACCCCAGTACCACCAAAAAAAAAAAAAAAAAAAAAAGGTATCTAGTAATTTAGCACTCACATTTTATGTTAGTAATAGAAAAATATTTTTTAAAATCCTAAAGACTTGGAGTAAGAGATTGGAGAAAGAGAAAGGGACAGAACGAGGAGAAGAAATGAATGGCGTCCAAGGTCACTGGGACGCACGGGCAGCTCCTCACTTTCATCAGGTCACCGCTGTGGTTACTAGTTCCTTTCCGGTGTTGAGGAGATGCGACTGGGCTGGGGGAAGAACAGGACGCCGAGCTGCCCAGGGTCCCAACTACTGTATGATCACAGCTCCAAATAGAACTTGGCTGGCATGTGACTCCAGTCGGACAAAGATTAACTAGCTTTTAAATTTATGGATGTTATGTTTCATAATAAAATGTTCAAAATACCAGAGAATCTCTTGATAAATACCAAAATGTTAGGGAGTCATTTTTCAGAGGGAGAATTTAATGAGAAATAAAATATTCAAATGTTAACATAAGTTATCTGAGTGGGATTGCAGGTGGTCTTCTCAATAGCTTCTAAATTCTCTACAATGAACATCTACAAATAATTTCTGAAGGCCATTCCTTTACTTATTTGGATAATTTAACAACGTCTCTTGTAATTCCAGCACTGGAGGATCACAGATTCGAGGCAAGCACATGTCAGCTTATCGAAGCCCTGTTTCAAAATAAAACAGAAAATTGGGCTGGTAATGTAGCTCAGAGGTGAAATTCCCCTGGGTTCAATCCCCAGTATCACCCCCCCCCCCAAAATAAAACCCACTCTGCTACTAAATGTATGTATAGGTACTTCTCAACTCATGGTGGATCTATATCCCATTGAAAATATTGTAGGTAAAAACACATTTAAAATACCCGATCTCCTGACCATCCAGACTTAGCAACAGAGCAGGGTAGAAGCATCGTGGTTAACCCTCAGGGCAGCAGAGCTGGGTCTCAAATCATAAAGCCAACTGCCACAAGCCAGGGACTAACTGTATCTCTTTGTAGTTGGAAGAAAATAGTAAATACTCCTAAAATAAATAATGAAAATAATAATGTGTTATAGAAAAGTATTCTTGCAACCATAGGTTGATACTGCAATATCAGCCCAGGTTTCTTTTAACTTTAAAGTGTCTGTAATATGTTTATGGGAAAAAGAAACACATAGTTCAACAAACTAAGAAATATCTATGAAATTATATGACTTCTCCATTATAAATATATGGGACTGGAAGTTTTCCAAAGCACACAAAAAGGCACACACAGAAATGTGATGCTCTGTTCTTTTTGCCAGTTGGCAAGATAGAATTCTTTCCATCATCCACTTCAGGACCCAGGCTCTGCCCTTTATCTTTAAAGCTATAAATAGTTTGGGGCTCCCTCTGAGTTGAAAAGGGCCTGGGGGCTGGAGCCCCCAAAGGCTCAACTGGACATTTTCTCCTAAGGAACTAATAATCTGCAGGGTTAACTCACTAAAACTTTGGCAAGAACATCTATTTTGAAAGAAGCTAGTAGACAGGCATCTAGTTCTGAGTAGAGATTAGCTCCATTAAGATATCAAGAAAGATTACTGCAGCTTTTATAGTCAGTGAAATTCTGAACATTTCAAGAACTCATCTATAGGATGAAATCATTCTTTCTAGGGCCCTTGGTGAAACGTTCCTTTGCTCTGGGCTACCAAAATACTAATTCTGTGTAGAAACACTTTTAACGTGTGTGTGTGTGTGTGTGTGTGTGTGTGTGTGTGTGTGTGGTGGTGTTGGGAATTGAATCCAAGCTGCTCTGCTATTCAGTTACACCATCAGCCCTTTCATTTTTTTTATTTACTTTTATTTTAAAGAGGATATCACTAAGTCATCATGCATTGGCCTTGAACTTGGAATCCTCTAGACTCAGTCTCCCAATTACTGGGAAAAAAGCCATGTGCCATCATGCCCAATTCCTTTAACAATTTTGTCATGAGCAACGGACCACAAGATCCTAAGATCAGTAAGTGACATTACACACAGTTTGTCTCTTTCCACAATGTCACGAGGTTTGTTCAACACTTGAAGGTTGGAGCACACAGGATATGATTAGAAAATTATCTAAAGAAAGGTCAGCTAGTTTCCGATGCTAAGTGGCTGCTTTGCCAAAGCTAATTATCTATGAATGAATATACAATGATAATGATACCCTTCAGACTAACTTTTTTTTTTTTTTGGTGGTACTGGGGATGGAACCCAGGGGCCTTCTACCTCTGGGCTACATTCCCAGACCTATTTTATATTTTATTTGGAAACAGGGTCTCTAAAGCCAGCGCGGCTGGCTTCGAACCTGCCCGATCCTCCTGCTTCACCTCCCACGCGCGGGGATTACAAGCGTGCGCCACCACACCCTGCTCAGATTAACATTTTTAACTAACAATTCAAATAAATTTACTAGATTAACAAATTATGTCAAACAAGTATATTAGACAATATATAAGTGCTATCATGCAAGCACTTCAAATTATTAGCAGATACCAAGTTATAGACAAGCAGGGGGAATGATGAATCAAGTCCAGGAGTAAAAGGACAGACTCTGAAGTTGGTCCAGAAGGATGCTGAGAAGGCTGCAGCATCACACTGATTCTCAGTCAGCTATAGCAGGGCCACGCCAAGCCACTGGATCCAAGTCATGTGCACAGTAGACTTGCTCTGGCGTGCTGTGTGTCAACAAAGATGATTTTTTGTTGTTGTTGTTGTTGGTACCACGGATTGAATCTAGAAGCATTCTACCTCTGAGCCACACCCTCATCCCTATTTTTTTCTTTATTTTGAAACAGGGTCTCACTAAGTTGTGGAGGCCCTCACAAATTGCTGAAGCTGGCTGTAAAACCATAATCCTTCTGTCTCAGCCTCCCAAGTACTAGGATTACAAGTGGGCGCCACCATACCCAGCTCAAAACTGATCTTTTATAGCATTTCTAAAAGTGTTGTCAAGAGTCTTTGTCAGGCTTATTGAACTTTACCAGCCACTTAGTAGCCAAAAATGCATTGATAACATAAGTCCATCAGCTGCAGAAAGAGATACATGATATACAAGGTCCATTATCAACAGCAGCACAGGCATGTTGGTCCGAGCCATAAGCTGATGTGTTTACGAGTTGCTTTATGAGTTCATGAGGTTATATCCTATACTCCACAATTTGTATATCCAAACAAGTTGTTTTTGAGTTCTGAAATTGTGTCCCATGCTCTATATAAATTTAAAATAAAAATTGATAGTCTTTTTTTCCTTCCAAAAGAACCTACTCCTTGTTACTTTGTATACATGCAAGTGATTTTGTAAGGAAAATGTGGATGATTTGTTAATTAATTAATTTATTTATTTATTTTTGGTGGTACTGAGGTTCCTGGAAGCCCTTCTACCTCTGGGCTACACTCCCAGACCTATTTTATACTTTTTTATTTGGAAACAGGTTCTCTTAAGCCAGCTTGGCTGCCTTCAAACCTGCGTGATCGCCGGGCGTGGTGGCGCACGCTTGTAATTCCTGCGCTTGGGAGGCAGAGGCAGGAGGATCGAGGCCAGCCGCGCTGGTTTAAGAGACCCTGTTTCAAAAATACAGAAAATAGGTCTGGGAGTGTAGCCCAGAGGTAGAAGGGCTTCCAGGAACCCCAGTACCACCAAAAAAAAAAAAAAAAAAAAAAAAACCTGCGTGATCTCCTGTCTCCGCCTCCCAAGCTCGGGGATTACAAGCGTGTGCCACCATGCCCGGCTTGGATTTGTTAATTTTTATGTTTACATAACTTTTAAAAATAGCTAGCCTTATTGCTTGAAAGGTGATTGGCCATTTAATTTTGTTGATTCATGTAATGCATAGAAAGGAGAATTTAAAAGCATCTCTGAGCTGAGCGTGGTGGCGCATGCTTGTAATCCCCGCGCTTGGGAGGCAGAGACTGGAGGATCGCGCAGGTTCGAAGCCAGCCGTGCGCGCTGGCTTAGGAGACCCTGTTTCCAAATAAAAATATAAAAATAGGTCTGGGAGTGTAGCCCAGAGGTAGAAGGGCTTCCAGGAACCCCAGTACCACCAAAAAATAAAAAATAAAAAAATAAAAGCATCTCTGAAAGTCTAAATTAACCTAGATAAGAATAGAGGAATATTTGATGAAGAGTTTGGTAGATCAAGTAAACTGGTAGGAAATACTCAGCCTAACACATCTTCAGTTTGGAAACAGTGTTGGAAATTGGAGAAGAAAAATTTCCCAACAGTTTGTGTGCCTGACTAGATTTGGAGAGAAGTGGGGGAAAAGGATTGGAAGTTATTTTCTATGTGATATGAACATAAACCCTTTTCTGATACTGTAGTGAGGCCATTGCAGGAAAGATTTAAATCACTTTTCAATTTTCCTGGATTTCAGATTTGTGTTTCTTTGGCTGCAACAGCATGTTGAAATTGGCTTAAAGTCTGCCTAGCTTTGTGCAGGTGATGCCATACCAGCCACTGGGAAAGCTCTTTCATTAATCCAAAGCACTAAGCACTAGAGAAGGTGTCATCCTACTGATAATGAGTGTGACTGCACTCTGCTGTAAAGCAAACTTCCCAACCAGGACTTTCACTGAGGGGGGGTTTCTGAGGCTGAAGCAATGGTGAGAGGTCAAGGCAAGCAAAACACATAATACAAAGGCAGACGCACCTACCCCGCCAGAAGGAAGCAGGGCCCAGGGCCTCATCAAATGAGCAGAGCATTGCAGCTGAAGAGCTACGTCCACTGGAGACCCAGCGATGGAAAACACCAAGTCACGGGGAGTGCTGGCTTTCTGGGAAATGACCAGCTTCTGTTTCGGTACCGTGAGTTCCATCCCTAAATTGTATTTAATTAATCTTGATTCTCTCCTGCTGTCCTGCTGGCATCTCTGCATACGAACAGATAGTTAATTGTTACCATTTTTTTGGCTTTGTCCTTGAGTAAGTGCTTAGCCATTTTCTCTCATCTTTCTTACTACGGAACCACTGGGGTCACGGTTGACATTTCAAGTGTCTTTCTTCCATGCCCTTTCTTCCACATCTCAGGAAGAACATTTGTGTTCCCGTCCCAATTCCCAGGTAACCTCTCTGCCTGTCCATTGCGCCCCCCCAACCACCCTGCCCCAAAGAAATCTGTTCACTTTTCTATAAGGTCACTACTGACATCCTCTAACCAAAGGAAGAGTGAGTTCTTCTCTTTCTCAAAGTAGGTGATATAAAGTGCTTTTTACTTCACCAACAGGGCTACACTTCTGGTTTTTTCCAGAATACAAATTATTCTAATAAAGGTCTCAGTGGAGCTATCACAGATAATGACTAGCAAGAAAAACATCTGGACAAAAAGACTCATCCTCAAGGACCTCAGCGTTTTCTGAAAGGGTGAAAAGAGAAGAAATACTTCTGAAGAAGGGAGAAAATAAAATGAAACTTATTCCAAAAGAGACCATATGGCCTACAAGATGTGTGGGTACGAAAGACTCATGTGCTGAGGGAAACACAAATTTTGGAAATCAAAAATGAAACCCTTCACAAAGTAGGTCACTCCTCAAAACCAAAGTCTAAGACCATACTTCTTATCTCATACTTCTAATTTAGTCTACCTCTGCTGACATAAGTGCATTTTTAAAAAGTGAATTCAATTCTCACCTCAGCATAGTTTACATTTGTGGTGCAGCTAAGTGGCTTCATCCGGAGGGTGATGTCACGGAGCATATGCAGCTCAATATAACATCGTCCTCCGGTTTGAAAAATAGAGAAGATGCACATTTGAACTGGCTTCAGGAGCATATGCACATCCTAACCCTTCGCCATAGCTGTCCAGCACTGCCTGAAAAACTGAAAGCACCTTCAGAAGTAGGAAGACACTCTGTGACTTCCTTCAAGGCAGGATTTCTGCCTGGTTACTACTGACATTTGGGGCTAGGTAATTTTTAATAGCATTTATTTTTAGAAAAGTTTAAAATATTGAACAGAAAGTACTAAGGGCTCTTTTCCCATACACCATTGAGCTACATATTTTTTTTTCTGTAGAAAGCTGTCATGTACATTTTAAGATAAAGCATTTAACAGCACCACTGTGCTCTAGCCGCTATACGCCAGTAGCATATTCCAGTTTTGACACCAAAAATGTCACCAAAAAATTACCCAAAGTTCCTTGGTGGCCAAAATCATCCCTGAATGAAAATTATTATTTCAGAATTTGTCCATACCCCTGTAAGAAATAAATAAGCTATATTCTGTCTTCTAGTTTCTGAAAGGATAATCATATTTTAATCCTGTTTCACTAAAACAGCAGAGCCCAGTTGACTCTGTGTGTGTGTGTGTGTGTGTGTGTGTGTGTGTGTGTGTGTGTATGGTACTGGGGATAGAACCCAGGAGCATTCTACCTCTGAGCTACACCCCCAGCCATTTATTCTTTATTTTGAAACAGGGTCTCACTAAGTTGCAGAGGGCATGCATAGCTGAGGCTGGCTGTGAACCTGCGATTCTCCTGTCTCAGCCTCCCAAGTCCACACCTGACTCCAGTTGATGTTTTGAATATTTATTCTCCTCAGATAAAACCACTATAAAATCAGCATAAATGTTTTAGAAAAATAAGGCAATCAGAGTGAGAAAAAAGGGAGTGAAGAGGAAACCAGAGATCTTCCTTAAGAAAGATCCACATGATGGTGACTCAAGGTTTATCTCTAACCCAACATGTCCAGAAGTGCAATATATTTCAAGGAATCATTAAATGATCAAATTGAGAGGTTTTAATTTACAGAAACAAAGCTCACAAGATATTAAGTAAGAACAACCATGATAATTTGCTAATTTGCGATGAGAAACATTAAGGTGAGAAAGATCCCCATTCATACTGGCTTTGGGTGCGGTTTCCTCCTGTAGATTAGCTAGTGGCATGGAAACCAAACTTCCAGAGGGTGCTGGACATTGTGAACAAGAGATCAAACTAGGGGCAGTAAGACTTGAGTTCTCACTGTTTAGAGAACTTCAGCGTTCACATAATTTGATATATCCATCTCCACATTGAGACCCATTCCCCTGCTCTGAGTTTCCTAGGGAAACTCTGGGGAGAGTCACATCTGAATGAGCATTCCTGGTTATGGGGTCAAAAAATATGCTAAAACTGGGTCGCTGGGTTCCACCCCCAGAGATTCTGACTTGGTAGGACTGGGGCAGGACCCCGTCATCCACAGTTTTAACAAGCAACCTGGGTGCTAGTGAAACCATGGCCTTTGAGTTTGTTTGCTTCTCCCCTTTCCTTCTGGGTTCCGAGCAAATCTTTTCTTGTTAACACAATCTTTCTCTGGACCTGTGGAGACCTTCCCAGGTTGTAGTGAGGCCTGCCATCCTAGGAAACTCTTGGCTCCTAGGTAATGCTGGCTATGTGGGTCTGGATTTCTACTCAGTCAGAGCATCATCCCTCTTGCTTCCTTACTGGGAATGGAAGGAGTAGGGGAGCACCAGGGTGTCGATGCCACGTGGCACAAGTACTCAAAAGATGCTTTCCACTAAATACTGCTGAAGATAATTAGCTAGAGGAAAGGACTTTTATCTCTTAAGCAGACTGAGACTTTTTTGTTGTTGCTCTTAGGTTATTGATTTCAGTGAAATTATAAAAAGGAGAACAGAATACTGAGGAACAGGCATCCTTACTTCTCTCCCTGCCCTCCAGTTACTAAACCAAATGTCCTGTTCTTCATGTTAAAAAGCCTATCTGTCTATTCATTCCGTGAACATGTATTATATGTGGTTTTTTTTATGAGACAACTGTGATTTTTCAGTTTTTGAGACACAACATCTCTGCTCTGGGGCACAGAGTTGTAGGACCAGGACTCAGGATGGAACAGAAAAATAAAGAGAAGAAAGAACCTAACTCTAGTGGAGTAAAGCGTGGGTGGGCCTAGAGCAGAGGCAGCAGCAGCGTTGGTCAGATCACACCTGAACGGAGAGGAGAGGATAAGGAGAAGCCCACTGAGCAGAGTGAGGAGGAGATGACGTTAAAATTGATGCACAGGGCATGTGAGAGAGGTGACATGGGGAACCGGGCACCTCCCAAGATCTCAGTTACTGTTTGCCTGGAATTGGGGGTACATATGGAAAATGTGGGGTGTGGCGGGAGGTTATCTAGGCCACTTGGTGAAGGGCTCATGACTGAATGCAGGGCGTGTCTGGTATCTGGCTCTGAGGACTCCTCAGAGTCTTTCTCACAAGGGGAGGACAGAACAGGCTAATGTTTAAGGGCATCACTGGGCACAGCGGAGGCTGCCTGGACTCCAACGCTCAATCAGGGGCTGAGGTCCTGCATGAGGCAGGGGCATGGACAGGAAGGCCCAGGACTGCAGAGTACTGAGCATCTTTCTGCAGTTTTAAAACTTTCCTAGGACTTTTTCTAGCAGTTCTCAGAAGCAAGTTGCACAGCACAGAGAGATGATGGTTGAATTAATTCACAGTTGTCATGTGAAATTTATCTAGACCAAGGGGGTGATAATTGTTGCTGCTCTGAACAGGAGACATGGTGGAAGACAATGATGGAGGAGGAGAGAGGAGAAGGGTCAAATGATGAGGAAATAAGAAGGTAGGTAGGCTGTGCAGAGAGAAGGATACTGAAGATCACCACTGAGAAGTAGGTGAAGACTCGGTACCATGTGCGACCCTGGTAGGAAGCCCTCCATAGCTAGCCTCTCATGTATCTTCCCTGTCAACTACTCACACCCCCTGAAACCACGGTGGGAAGGATGGTGCCCATCTAGGCCAGGCTGTGTGGCACCCGTGGCACCCTTGGTCACTGTGTTAGGAAGCTGGCAGGACTTCAGGAAATGGCATCTGCCGGGATGGACTGGGCCAGCTGGACAGACTGGACCTCAAAGACTCACTGATGGACTGACTGGACCTCAAGGGCTCACTGATGGACTGGGCCAACTGGACAGATGGACCTCAAGGACTCACTGATGGACTGGGCCAACTGGACCTCAAGGACTTACTGATGGACTGACTGGACCTCAAGGACTCACTGATGGACTGGGCCAACTGGACAGACGGACCTCAAGGACTCACTGATGGACTGGGTCAGCTGGACAGACTGGACCTCAAGGATTCACTGATGGACTGGGCCAGCTGGACAGACTGGACCTCAAGGACTCACTGATGGACTGGGTCAGCTGGACAGACTGGACCTCAAGGACTCACTCTGACCCCGCCCCCATGGAAAAGAGGTGGGGAAACAACCCAGGGTCGTTAAAGTGGGACTGGCAAAGGGTCATCAGTCACCCAAATGTAACAGGTATAAAGAAGGTGTCTAGAAAGACTATAAAACCCAACACATGCGACACTCCATGCAGCTTTCCATGCCTGGAAACAAACTGCTCCTAGGCTGGTTCGGGTCACATAACCCCCTGCCCCAGGCGCCTTTCATCTGGGAATGACTCCTTCTGGGACCTTCTACTCTTTCTAGTCTTTCTCACAGGGGCCTGCACATTCTCTAAATAAACCTCCTTACTCCCCATTTGTGCTTTCCGTTTCAATGCTTTCCAAGCAGATAAACAATGACTGAGATTGTGCAAAAAAAATTTAACATCTCCCAACCAGCAGGGGGGAAAAATCAGTGTCTCACTCCTGGGGACCTAAAAGCAGCTACTTTGCTGCTACTTGTCTTGCTTGAAGTCTGGTCCTCTGGAGCATCATCATCTTTGCCTTGTGCTTAGTTCAGTAGGAAAACAAAAGAAAAGGGAAAGAGAGATGGAGCTGGAGAGAGATCGTAAATATGCAGGAGAAATAAGCAGGAACCTCATGTCCAAGAAAGAGAAAACATGGTTTTCCCAGCGGCTTTCCAGTTCCCAGCCCATTTCCCTGGATGGTCTTCCTATAATTTATTTACTAGGTCTGGTCCTCTAAGATGTATAACTGTTGGGAGGAAAAAATGTGCACTTACACTCATAAATTAAGCAGTTCAAATCTGAACATTGTTAATTTATCAGACTGGCTCTATGTTACTGTTCAGCACCAGCCAGCTTCCAAGAAAAGTACTCCAGAAGGAATACTTTTATATTCATTTGGCAAGGAACATGTGCGGGTACCATCTTTTTCAAGGGAAATTTGACAATAGTTTAAACATTTCACACATGCATTCCTTTTGACACAGAGATCCCATGTTATGTATCCTCAAAGGCAGACAGAATTTTCCATATGAATTATTGTGGCCATTGCAATATTGTGTGTACTAGCAATAAAAAAGTTGGACACATTACATATATCTACACATGGATGACTGGTGAGGTATATTATGGTACATACATGTAACAATATTTGTACATACACCACAGTCTAAGAATGAAATGAAGCAGTTCTTCATTTGCTAATATATTTTTTTTATTTTTTATTGGTGCACTGTATTCATACATCATAGTGGGATACAAAAAAACTTTTGTAGACATACATGCACACATCGCCCAGTCAGCCCCCACCTGATCCCCACCCTATTCCCTCCCCATCCCTCCTTCCCATGCTTGGCTTAGTGGTTGACATCTAGTATTATAGCAATTTATCCAAAATTAAAAATGATAATTTCACATAATAGTTTCATTTGTCTGATACCAAACTTTTGATGACTTAAAGATAGCATTTCAATATTTCTTTTTGCTTTCTTTCTTACCAGAGAATTTTTTTTCTTTTCTTTTAGGTGAAACTATCATATATTTATATATTTATTTTTCAGAAAAAAAAATCTATCCTAATATAGACTATGGACTCTAGATAGCCAAAACTATCTCGAAAAAGAACAAAGCTAGAAGATATATATTTTCTGAATTCAAACCATATAAAGCTACAATAATTGAAACAGTGTAGTACTGTTCTAAAGGCAGATATATAAACCATTGGAGTTAAATAAAAGCCTAGAGCTAAATTCTTTCATATATTGTCAAGTTATTTTTGACAAGGTTTCCATGAACATTTGGTGGGGGAAATAATAATCTTTTAATTAAATATTGTTGAAAAATTATAATTACATGAAAAAGAATAAAATTAGACCCTTACCTAACACCATATACAAATATTAACTCAAAATAGATAAAAGACCTAAATATAAATCTTAAGACTATAAACTTTTAGAAGAAAATCTGGGTCATAAAACCTCACAACACTGAAATTGGCAGTGATTTCTTGGATATGATTTCAATGGCACTGGCAACAAAAGAGTATACAAACTCCCTAAAAAATAAAAAAAATATATTGTATATCCAAAGACAATGGAAACAGAGTTAGAAGTTACTGATAGAATGGGATAAAATATTTCCAAATGCTATATCTGAAGGTATATTAATATTCCAACTAGAAATCCTAAAAATTAACAACAATAAAGGCAAACAATACCATTTAGAGATAGGTAAAAGACTAACATAAATAATGAATCTCCACAGATAACCAATCTTAGTTGTCTGTTGGATGGAAAATCTTGTTTCTCTGGTTCTGGTGTGTGTTACCTATTTCTTCTTTGTAGTTAATCTCTTTGAGTATTTTCTCTAGCGCTGGTTTTGAAGACATAAATTCCTTCAGTTTCTGTTTGTCATGGAAGCTTCTTATTTCCCCATCTAATTTGATAGAAAGTTTTGCTGGGTAGGAAATTTTTGGATGGAAGTTGTTTTCTTTCAGAGTTTGGAATATGTTACTCCAAGCCCTTCTGGCTCTCATGACTTGGTTTGGGAAGTCTGGAGTGATTCTAATTGGTTTGCCTCTGAATGTCACTTGGCCCTTTGTTTTTGTTGCCTTTAAGATTCTCTGCTTGGCTTCCACATTGGTCATTTTGACAATTATGTGGCGTGGGGATCCTCTTCTCTGATCCTGTCTAAAGGGGGTTCTATAAGTTTCCTGGACCTGTGTATCGACCTCTTTCTCTATGTTTGGAAAATTTTCTGCTATTATTTCCTTGAAGAGATTGTTGATCCCTTTGGTTTCACCTTCTTTTCCCTCCTCTATTCCAATTATTCTTAGGTTAGCTCTCTTAAAATGGGCCCATAGTTCTTCAATGTCAGATTCCTGCTGTAGGATTTTTTTCTAAATTAGAAACTATGCGTTCATTTTTTGAATGATCATCTTCTAAGAGCGAGATTCTATTCTCCATGTGGTCTAATCAGTTGTTTGTACTTTGAATTGAGGCCTTTACTTCATTAATTGCATCCTTTATCTCTTTTTGGCTCTCTCTGAGTTCTTTTCGAAGCACCTCTATTATTTCTACAGTTATTTTCCTGATTTGATCTTCTAGAAATCTCTGAATTTCTGTTTTATCAGGTTCTGATGTTGTGGGGTTGTGGGCATTCATTGTTCCATTGTTATTCCTCTTTCCCATGATTTTGGAAGTTTGTGCCTTCTCTGGGTTCTTCCCTTGGGTCACTATGACTTCACTTAAGGTGCTCTGGATCTCGAGTCTATGGTATCTCAGTTCCCACTACTCCTTTACTGGGTTGTATCACAGAGTCTCCGACCCAGGGAGTCGATAGAGGCTGCTTTAGACTGTGGGGGGTGCCAGGTTGCACGTTCTCCTACGGTGTGATATCTCTGCCACTGCCTCTCCCCCACTGGGTCAAGTCCCAGGGAGTACAGTACTGGGATTTCTCCTCTGGGGCCCGCAATTTGACTCACTGTTCTTGAGTACGCAGATGTAGCTGTACTGGATTCGGTGAATTCACTGCTGCTGCCACCGGTGGCAATATGGCACCGCTGCCATGCCCTCGGCCATGAGGCTGGCATATTTCTTCTTGGTTTTGATTTCCACTCTGAATCCCTGCGGCGTGTGCTGAGCTCAGCCACTGGGAGCTTTAGATTTTACCTGCAGTGAGAAATCCCGCCTGGCTGTTCCTCAGCGGCTCACCTCGGCTTGCTGTAGCCGTCCGGTGAAGTCGCCGCTGCCGCCGGCAATATGGCACTGCTGCCGCGTCCTCGGGCGTGAGGCCGGTGTATCTCCTCTGTGGCTCTGAGCTCTGTTCTCAGTCCGCTTTCTTTCTGGAGCCCAGTGATTTTTTTTTGTTTCTCTGGTGATGGTGTTTTCTGGCTATGAAAGGCGCTGATTTTGTGGTAATGGAGATTAGTTGTTAGCGGGGCTCTTAAGCCCCGCTTTTCTCGGTCGCCATCTTCCCGGCTGCTAATATATATTTCTAAGAAATATTAATAAATGAAAAAGCAAAGTGCCCAAGAGTAGGTATGATCCAATTTTGTGTACATTTTAAAGGATATATTTGGTAGTTCTTGTGGTGCACACATATAATCCCAGTACTTGGGAGGCTCAAACAGGAGGATTCAAGGGGTGAGAACAACCTCAGAAACTTAGCAAGACCCTACTTCAGAACAACAAAAAAAGTAAAATAGAGCTGGGAGTGTAGCTCAGAGGTAAGATGCCCCTGGGTTCAGTCCCCAGTACCAAAAATATTAAATAAAAACCCACTGCATATTTATGCATGCAGATGTGTGCATGCTACTTCTTGTGTGGACGCACAGCAAATCGCTCTCAGTGACTGGTTCAGGGAGAAAGACTTAAGTGAACTGTGGGGTGGAGGAAAAGGAAATGTGTTCTCCACACTCTGCATGCTTCTGTACTTTTCTTGTGGTTTGTTTAGTATGTTCATGTTACTTTGGTTTAAAGAATAACACAAGCCTGCTTTCAGGAGCGGTTCTAATGTGTGCCATTCTACCAGACCACGCGGAGTGCTGGTCCATGACGAACTCAGAATGTAAATGGATGCAGTGCTGCCTCCCCAGACCAACTCACCAGGAAAGCACATCGCTCAGCTAAACCGTGCTCAGTGACCTGGGGCCAGCTCCTCGCCCCTCACTGGCCAGCAACAAACAAGTCTGCTGGGTTTTTCAGACCGCACTTTGAAAAATACCAATTTATACTTTAATATGATTTTTAGAACAAATTTCTCTTCTGCTAAGTGTATATGTATGTAAGACTCTTGCTTTGGAAAATAATAAATATTAGGAGTGTGGGTAAGCTATTGTGCATGTGTGTGTGTGTGTGTGTGTGTGTGTGTGTGTGTGTGTGTGTGTTTTACTGGAGATTGAACACAGGGTGTTCTACCTCTGAGCTTCTAAGATACACCCCAACCTATTTCATTACTTCTTCTATTTCTTTATTTTTGCAGTACTGGGAATTGAATCAAGAAGACTTTTACCTCTGAGCTACATCTCAAGGCCCCCTCTTTTTTTTTCTTGAAACACTCTCTTGCTAAGTTGCTGAGGGCCAGGCTAAATTGTTGCAGCTGACTTTGAGCCTGTGAACTTCCTATCTCAGCCTCTCGATTACAGGCATGTGCCATCTTGCTCAGCGAGTGTGTGTGTGTGTGTGTGTGTGTGTGTGTGTGTGTGTGATACTTGTGATTGAACCCAGGGGCATTCTACCTCTGAGCTAAACCCACAGCCCTATTTTATTTTGAAGCAAGGTCTCACTAAATTACAAAGGAACTACTAAGTTCCTGAGGTTGGCCATGAACCTGTGGTACTCCTCTGAGTTTCCCAAGTACTGGGATTACAAGGGTGCACCAACATGCCTGGCCTGTTTTTTTATTTTGAAGCAGGGTCTTGCTAAATTACCATGTGCAAGCCTCCTGTCTCAGCTTCCCAAGTCCTGGGATTACAAGTATACACCATTCCTCCTGGCCTAAACTATTTTCCTGAGTAGATTTTTTTCTTCAATGCCCCTGTACACACTGGCACTCAAGGACCATGCTGACAGGCCATGCCATCTTTAACAGGAGGCTCTCAGGGAAGCACTGGTGGCAGCACTGGCCAGGAGAGTTCAGCCCGCCTGAAGGGCAGTGGCCTCAGATGTATTGTCCCTGCTGGACAGCTCCTTCCTAGCAGAAAATCCACACTACAAAAAGGAGAATAATATCTCCCACAAAAGTTTAGATCATTCGCTCTAGTACTGAAATATAAAAAAATAGAAACTCAATGTGCTTTTTCTTTTTTTTCTGTCTTTTTATGGTACTAGGGATTGAACCCTGGGGCATTCTACCCTGGAACTCTAACCCCAACCCTTTTTAATTTTATTTCTTTTGAAACAGGGTCTTGATAAATTGATAAGAATCTTGCCAAATTGCTAAAGCTGCCCTCGAACCTGCAATCCTCCTTTCTCAGCCTCCAAAATACTGGGATTACAGATGTGTGCCACAACAGCCAGCAACAAATGCTCTTTTCAAAGGATTGATGGCTTGTTTGTAAAACAGTGACTGTGGGATGCAACACATCTCAGTACCTGTGACAAATATAAATCAACTACCAAGAAGGCAGCTCTTTGACAAGAAAAACAAAGCAGAGAAGATACATATCTAAAACACAAAAAAAGAACCATGGCGGAAAAAATCCAATAGTCAGAACACCTGATAGCAAAGAGGCCCCGTACGTGACTGACCTGGTGAGTGCCACCACTGTGGAGGCCTGCAACACCTCTGGCCACCACAGAAATCCCCGGCAAGGGAGCCAAGGAATTGAGGTGAACTGAGAGGTGACAGAACTTCCACATCTTAAGAAACCAGCACCATGCTTCAGTGTCAGAGAAAAAAAGATTCAAAAGCCTGTGTGCGTCCCAAAAAAGATTCAAAAGCCTATGTGATCACCTGCACCTGCAGCAGTACACTACACCCTCCAGAGACGTGGGCTCGCAGGACAGTAAGAAACTGCGTTTCTCAGTGGACAACTGCCCAGAGCAGCAGCAGGGACCCTGGGGGACTAAGATTTGGCAGTCCACCCCTGAGGTGGTCGGGTTATAACCTGCAGAGACACAGGAGAGGCCTATAGTGTCCAAGGCACAGTACCCACACAGTGTCACAGGGAATTGCTCCAAGATTACACTAGACACCCTCCACCAGTGCAGGTAGGGAGGTGCAGGCTGAGGGCCGGAAAGAATAAGACCCTGCACTTAGATGGAATTCATTTACAGTGACACCTCCAGCCCTGAGACCTGAGTGCAAAGCGGTGAGAGGCAAGAGGGACACAGGCACTCAAAAAGTGGGTCCAAAAACTGACAGTAGGTTACTGAGCAAATGAGAGATATTGGAACTTGCTCCAGAACCTACTAAAGTGAGCAGATAGTATCCAAGCAGTCCCAGAAAGTCTGCAGAGGTCAAGTGGGCCCTCTATGTGTATATTTGCAGTATTTTTTTCACTGTTTTGTTGTTGTTGTTGTTGTTGCTGTTGTTGTTGTTGTTAGTTTTGTCTTTGATTTGCTATTATTATTATTGTTATGTGGTTGGTTATTTTGTTACTTTGGGCATGTTTGTTTGCTCTCTCTCCCCATTTCTTTTACAAGCTTCCTCCCTCTATCCTATCTACTCTCTTCTCTCAAAACTTTTTTTTCTTTCTATATCTCCTTGTTTTATATTTAAGCTATTTCTTTTCGTCTTTCTTTCTCTCTTTCCTTCTTTCTTTTTTTTTTTTTTTTTTTTTTTGGTGGTACTGGGGTTCCTGGAAGCCCTTGCACCTTGGGCTATACTCCCAGACCTATTTTTTATACTTTTTTTTAATTTTTGGAAACAGGGTCTCTTAAGCCAGCACAGCTGGCTTCAAACCTATGTGATCTTCCTGTCTCCGCCTCCCAAGTGCGGGGATTACAAGTGTGCGCCACCCCACCCAGCTTATTTAAGCTATTTCATATCTCTATACCTAAATACTCTATACTGACTACAATGATCCAACTAAATATTCACTGTCTCTCATCTCAACCAGATACTACCTTGTTATACTTTAACTCTTACTCAACGTGATCATATTCTCTACTTTACCCTATTTCTGTACCCATCACTTCAGCTCCTCCCCCTCACCTAACACTCACAACAACACTGTTTCCCCATGGATGAATCTGCTGTCATCTCTCTAAATCCCTACTGCTAAGATTGGATCAGAGAGGTGATCCACAAGAAAGGACAACCAGACACTAAAGACAAACTACCCACAGCCTACAGAGAGAAATGCTCATCAGACCTCACATACAGGTTTAAAAAATGCATAGTTTACAAACTATTCTACCCACACTGCTTAGCTGGCTTTTTATAAAGTTAGTGGCAGACAGAATACATGACCTTAACACCTGAAATCCATCAATGCCACCATAGGAACAAGCAGAAGGAATCCCAGAGCAACTCAGTATTGACAATCTACAGGTAGAACAACAGTGGGCTGATAGTAGAAACAGTCTTCTGTGTTAATATCAAAGGGTGAGTGGCAGCTGGAACCATCTCTTCCAACAGCGATCTGGACTCAAAAAGAGAAAAAAGATGCCAAGACAACAGAAACACCCAAGAATTCTGAACATATGAGAATGAGGAACAGTGAGGAAATAAGGGAAATCACAAATACTGACCTACAAGAAGTGCAAAAAGGAGAATTTCTAATCCTGATCTTCAATATGATAAAAGGCCTCACAGCAAGTATACAGGAAATAAAAGAGGAAATTGAGATGTTAAAGAATCAGAAAGAACCCTGGAATGAAATGAAGGAGTCAATAAATGAAATGAAGACAGCAATAGAAAGAAATTCTGGAAGATTAGATGAAATGGAAAACAGAATATCACTATTAGAAGACAGTTCATTCAAAACCAAAAGCACTGCCGGGCGTGGTGGTGCACGCTTGTAATCCCCGCGCTTGGGAGGCAGAGACAGGAGGATCGCGCTGGTTTGAAGCCAGCCTCGCTGGCTTAAGAGACCCTGTTTCCAAATGAAAAAGTTTTTAAAAAAATAGGTCTGGGAGTGGAACCCCAGTACCACAAAAAAAAAAAGCACAGTTAACAGTATACAGAAGACATTTCAACAACAGAATCTAAACATCCAACAACTATGGGAAAGTATGAAAGGTCCTAAATTACGGATAAAAGGGATTGAAGCGGGAATAGAAGCACAGACCAAAGGTATCTGTGATCTCTTCAGAGAAATAATTTCAGAGAATTTTCCAAACATAGAGACATGAACATCCACATACAGGAGACATACAGAACACTTTTAAGACAAGATCAAATAATTCCCCACACCATGTAATAATCAAAATGACCAATATAGAGGCTAAGGGAAGAATCTTAAAAGCAGTGAGAACAAAAGAGTGGGTGACATTTAGGGGAAAAACAATAAAAATCACTAGTCTCCACACCCCAAGTCATGTGTCAGGAGAGGTTGGTATGATGTAATCCAGAGCCTGGAAGAAAACAACTTGCAACCCAAACTGATATATCCAGCGAGGTTATTATTTAAAATTTATGGAGAAGTAAAAATGTTTCAGAATAAACAGAATCTTAAAAAAATTCATGAAGACTAAGCCAGTACTAGGGAAAAATACTTAAAGAAATAAAAAAGAAAAAAAGCAAATTTCAGAACCAGAGAAGAGATGAATTCAATCATCAGGGCAACTAAGCAAAAAAAAAAAAAATAACATTACATCAAACAGAATATAGAACACAAAATGACAGGAAACAAAAATCATATCTCAACAACTCTGAATGCCAAAGAATTTAACTCACCAATAAAAAACATAGACTGGCAATGTGGATTAAAAAACATGATCCAAATATATACTGCTTGCAAGAAACTCACCTAACAGCCAAAGATATTCAGTCTAAAAGTGAAAGGATGAAAAATATATATCATGCCAAGGGAGACTGAAAACGAGCAGGGGTAGCAATACTGATATCTAATAAAACAGACTTTAAGTTAAAACACATCAGAAGAGAAAAAGCAGGACACTTCCTATTAATTAAGAGAATAATCCAGAAAGATGAAATAATGATAGTCAATGTTTATGCCCCAAATGTGGATGCACTCACATTTGTAAAACAAACTTTTCAGATATTAGGTCTCAAATAGACCCAATTACAATAATATTGGGAGATTTCAACACATCACTCACACCATTAGATCAATCTTCAAAGAAAAAGTGAGTAAAGACTCTTCAGAACTAAAGAAAACTATACACTAAATAGATCTAATAGACATACAGACTATTTCAACCAGGAACAGCAGAGTGCACATTCTTCTCAGCTGTCCCTGAAACCTTCTGCAAAATAGATCACATTCTGGGCTATAAAACAAGCACCAGCAAATTCAAAAGATATATTATAATTTCCTGCATCTTTTCAGATCATAACAGAATAAAAGTAGAAATCAACAGGAAGATCAAAATAAATTATATAAATACTTGAAGACTGATACATTCCTGAGTGAGGGGTAGATAAAAGCAAAAATAAAGGGATAAATAAAAACATTCCTGGAATTAAATGAAAATAGAGGTGCAACTTACCAAAATATATGGGTCACTTTGAAGGCAGTGTTTAGAGGAAAGTTTATAGCATTGAGTGCCCACATAAGAACAGAAAGTTGTTCAAATAAACAACCCAATGACACATCTCAAGGACCTAGAAAAACAGCAACAGTTTAATCCCAAAGACAACAAAAGGCAGGAAATAATTAAAATCAGAGCAGAAATAAATAAAATAGAGAATTAAGAAAATACAAAGGATCAACAAAGCAAAAAGTTGGTTCTTTGAAAAGTTTAATAAGATCAACAAACCCCTGGCCAACCTAACCAAAAGAAAGAGAATCAATTCAAACAATTAAAATTGAGTATGAAAAAGGAGACATCACCACAGACAGTGGAGAAATTAAAAGGATTATCAGAAACTATTTTGACAATTTATACTCCAATAGACTGGAAAACATGGAAGAAATAAATAGATTTCTAAGCACATAAAACCTACCTAAATTGAACCAAGAGGACATAGCAAGCCTAAACCAACCAATAGCAAGCAAAGAAATAGGAACAACAATATAAATTCTTAAATCAAAGAAAAGCCCAGGCCCAGATAGGTTTCCAGCTGAATTCTACAAAACTTTTGTAGAATAACTAAACTGAATACTCCACACGTTATTCCGAGAAACTGAAGAGATGGAATTCTTCCAAACTCCTCTATGAAGCCAGTATCACATTAATACCAAAACCAAATGCAGATACCTCAAGAAAAGAAAATTACAGACCAATATTTTTGATGAACATAGATGCAAAAATTCTAAGCAAAATACTAGCTATGTGCATTCCAAACCATATCAAGAGAATTATTCACCACAACCAAGTTGGTTTCATCCCAGGAAACCAAGTCTGGTTCAACATACACAAATCAATGCATGTGATTCACTACGTAAATAGAACTAAGATTTTTTTTAAAAATCACATGATTAGGTAAGGGTCCAACTTTATTCTTTTCCATGTAATTATTATGTTTCAACAATATTTAGTTAAAATATTATTATTTCTACCACCAAATGTTCGTGGAAACCTTGTCAAAAATAACTTGACAATATAGGGAAGAATTTAGCTCTAGGCTTTTATTTAACTCCAATGGTTTATATATCTGCCTTTAGAATAGTACTACACTGTTTCAATTATTGTAGCTTTATATGTTTTGAAATCAGAAAATATATATCTTCTAGCTTTGTTCTATTTCAAGATCGTTTTGGGTATCTAGAGTCCATATTCCATATTAGGATAGAGTTTTTTTCTGAAAAATAAATATATAAATATATGATAGTTTCACCTAAAAAAAAATAGAAAAAAAATTCTCTGGTAAGAAAGAAAGTAAAAAGAAATGTTGAAATGTTATCTTTAAGTCATCAAAAGCTTGGTATCAGACAAATGAAACTGTTATGTGAGATTATCATTTTAAATTTTGGATAAATTGCTATAATACTAGATGTCAACCACTAAGCCAAGCATGGGAGAGAGGGATGGGGAGAGAATGGGGTGGGGATCGGGTTGGGGCTGACTGGGCGATGTGTGCATGTATGTCTACAAAAGTTTGTATCCCACTATGATGTATGAATACAGTGCACCAATAAAAATAAATAAATAAATTTTAAAAAATTAAAAAATAATCACAGGATCATATCAAAAGATTCTGAAAAAACATTTGACAAAATCCAACACCAATTCATGTTAAAAAACACTGCAGAAAATTGGAATAGAAGGAACATATCTCAACATCATATAAGGCAATATATGATAAACCCAAAGCCAACATCATCTTGAATGAGAAAAACTTCAAGAATTCCCTCTAAAATCAGGAACAAGACAAGGATGCCCACTATCACCACTCTTTTTCAATATAGTTCTTGAGACTTGCCACATCACTAAGAAAGAGAAGGATATCAAAGGAATTAAAATAGTAAAAGAAGAATTAAAATTATCTTTGTTTGAAGATGGCATGATCACATATCTAGAAGACCCAAAACACTCAACCAAAAGACTAATGGAGCTAATTAACCAGTTCAGCAAAGTAACATGATACAAAATCAATCTAGCCAGGTGTGGTGGTGCACGCTTGTAATCCCGGTGCTTGGGAAGTGGAGACAGGAGGATCGCACAGGTTCGAAACCAGCCTCGCTGGCTTAAGAGACCCTGTTTCCATATAAAAATATAAAATATGTCTGGGAGTGTAGCCTGGAGGTAGAAGTTTTCCAGGAGCCCCAGTACCACACACACACACACAAAATCAACCTAAAGAAATCAGTAACTTTCTAAATATGCCAACAATGAATTTATAAAGAAAGAAATACAGAAAACAATTCCATTCACAATAATCTCAAAACCAATAAAATATCTAGGAATAAACCTAACTAAAGACATAACCTCTTTAATGAAAATTATAAAAAATTAAGGAAAGAAATTGAAGACCTTGGAAGATGGAAAGATCTTCCTTGCTCATGGATAGGCAGAATGAATATCATCAAAATGGCCATTCTGCCAAAAGTGATCTACAGAATTACAAAAAATTCTTATCAAAATACCAACAACATTCTTCATAAGCCTAGAAAAATCAGTCTTGAATTTCATATGGAGAAGCAAGAAACTCAGAATAGCCAAAGCAATTCTCAGAAATAAGTATCATGCAGGAAGAATCACAATTCCTGACTTCAAATTATACTACAGAGTGATGGGAATTAAAAGAGCCTGGTATTTGGACAAAAACAGGCACACAGACCAATGGAACAAAATATAAGATGCAGGGGAAAAAAAACCACACAATTATAGTCAATTAATTTTTGACAAAGGGGCCAAATTCATACACTGGAGAAAAGACAGCCCTTTCAACAAATGGTGCTGGGAAAACTGGCTATCCATTTGTAGAAAAATAGAACTAAATCCTTACCTCTCACCCTGCACAGAAATTACCTTGAGTTGGATCAAACACCTAGAAATCAGACCAAAGACCCTGAAGCGATTAGAGGAAGGTATAAGTTCAACACTCACACATATAGGCATAGGTAGTAACTTCCTCAACAAGACCTCCAAAGCACAGGAAATTAAACCAAGAATTAACAAATGGGATGGAATCAAACTAAAAAGTTTCTGCTTGTCAAAGGAAATCATCAAGAATCTAAAGAGACAGCCTACAGAATGGGAGAAGATCTTTACCAGCTACCCTTCTGATAGAGGGTCAATACCCAGAATATGCAAAGAGCTCAAAAGACTACACTAGCAAAACAAATAACCCAATCAAGAAATGGACAACTGAATTGAATAGACACTTCACAAAAGAAAAGATACAAATGGCCAATAGATATATGAAAAACTGTTCAACGCAATTAGCAATCAGGCAGATGCAAATCAAAACTATACTGAGATTCCATCTAACCCCAATTAGAGTGGCAAGCATAAAGAAGTCAAATAACAACAAATGTTGGTGGGGATGTGGGAAAATAGGAAGTCTTCTACATTGCTGGTGGGAATGTAAACTAGTTCAGGCACTATGGAGATCAGAGTGAAGATTCCTTAGAAAACTGGGAAGGGATCCACCATATGATCCAGCCATATCACTACTGGCTATCTTTCCAAATGGGATGAAATCGGAGAACTACAGTAACATATGCATACCCATGTTCATAGCAGCATAATTCACAATAGCCAAAATATGAAATTAACTTAGGTGTCCATCAACAGATGAATGGTTGCAAAATTATGGGAAACACAAACAAAGGGATTCTACTCAGCAATGAAAAAGAACAAAATTATGTCATTCATAAGAGGATGGAAAGACCTGGAGAACATTATGTTAAGTGAGATTAACCAAACACAGAAAGAGAAGAGATATATGTTTTCTCTAATATGCTTGAGCTAGGGAGTATTTGGGATACCAGAAGGACTCCAGATAATGGAGGAATTCCTCAGTGAAGCCAGGGAGGAAGGGCAGGAGAGGAAGAAGGCTGAGGTTCATTAATGGAAATGCTACCTGTGACTATGTGTCTACATGTGAATATAACATTGCTAACCTGGACACTTAGTATCGGGAGGGAAAGAAATGGGGAGGCAGAGGAGGGGAAAGGACACCAAGTATTGTATGAATATTTGCCATTGTCAACATGATCTACATTATGATGTGAGCCTATAATACACCAATTAAAATATATGAATTAAAAATAAAAATAAGAGTTGAAATAATAAAGATTATAATTTTGGCCATTAACTTTAAATACATCTTTTATAAACATGGGTGAAGTGCTTTCCTTAACAAACTATGAGTGGCAATCAGAATAGTAACATTCTTAAATCTTATCTTGAGGAAACAAGTTAATGTGGTAATTAGCTGATGATTTCATATGATTCGGTGTCCTAACCTGCTCCTGTGGTAGACACATGCTTTGATAGCTCCCCCAATCTACTCTGAGAATAGCTCATTCATCCAAGTCAATGAGCCCTGGAAATTTTGTTTAATATCTATAACTCAAACTTTTCCTCATTGCCTGAGGGGAATCTGTATAATTTGAGCCACTGGGAGAGAGAAAAACACATTATTTTCCACTGTGCTCTTAACCAGGGAGTGACATAGTAGTAGGCTAGGAAAAACACACTGGCAGTTTGCAAAGACAGAAAAATAAAGGCAATGGGCAAAGAAAAAGAATGAGGTGACTCACCCACAGAGAGAAGTGGACACAAGAAGCTGCGTGGGCACAGACAGCAAGCCGCTGAGGTGGTGGATCCACAGCCTGGAGGCTTTCTTGTTCTTGGTTCTACTTCGCCAGCTCTCCCTGTACACCCTAGATTCTAATGATTCATTACCCTTCATCCTTTGTTTAATGCATCCATTGGGTTCATTTCTGCTATTTGCAAACAGCCTCAGGACAACTGTTTATCATTCCTTCCTTTTGTATGTATGTGTTACTGGGAATCGAATGTAGGGTCTTTCTACTTCTGAGCTACACCCCTAGTCCCCCTTTTTATTTTTACTTTACTTTATTTATTTATTTATTTATTGGTGGTACTGGGGTTCCTGGAAGCCCTTCTACCTCCGGGCTACACTCTCACGGGCTACACTCTCAGACCTATTTTATACTTTTTTATGTGGAAACAGGGTCTCTTAAGCCAGCACAGCTGGCTTCGAACCTGCGCGATCCTCCTGTCTCCGCCTCCCAAGTGCAGGAATTACAAGCGTGCACCACCACGCCCGACAGCCCCCCCCCCCCTTTTTAAATTTTGAAACAGGTTTCACTAAGTTGCTGAGGGTCTCATTAAGTTGCCCAGCCTGATCTGGAAGAAGCAGTCCTCTTATCTCAGCCCCCCTCCTGAGTACTGGGATTTCAGGAGTAGCCATTGTACCTGGCACATTCCTTCCAAATATTTTTCTCACTAAGTTGCTGAGAGCCTCACCAAGTAGACACAGTGGTCTGCTTTTTTATTTTTCTCATGTAGACTCATGTCTTGCAAGAATATATATGAAGCATAAAACAGTAATTCTTTTAAAAATGCATTTTCTGCTTTCTTATGCTTTCATCTCTTAGAACACTATCAGTTTCACCTTTTACCTTGAACCTGACTCTGTGTAGGACATCGTGGACTTTAAAATGCATGAGCATGTCTAACCTGCACTCAATTTTTCATCTTGTGGTTCTTGGATGATTGTAAATTCACAGTAAAAAAAAGAAGAAGGAGAAGGAGAAGGAGAAGGAGAAGGAGAAGGAGAAGGAGAAGGAGAAGGAGAAGAAGGAGGAGAAGGAGAAGGAGAAGGAGAAGGAGAAGGAGAAGGAGAAGGAGAAGGAGAAGGAGAAGGAGAAGGAGAAGGAGGAGAAGAAAAGAAGGAAGGAAGGAAGGAAGGAAGGAAGGAAGGAAGGAAATAAAATAAAATAAAATCCCCCAAGCTATTGCTTAAATGATAATCAAACTCAAAGTGCTGACTTTAATCTGGAAGTGATGACAACCAACACTTTTCATCCCATGCTTACTGGTACAAGGGAACAAATGTGTGAATAGCAAGGTCTTCAGTCGCTGTTGGGGGTCATTTTCTTTTCTTTTTTTTTGGTTTTGATACTGAGGATGGAACCCAGAGGCATTTTATTTCCAAGCTCTGGTTTCAGAACTGTGATCTTCCTGTCTCAGCCTCCCAAGTGCTGAGATTATAGGTATCTGTCACCATGCCTGGCTTTTCTTTCTTCTTGTCTTTGTCTTCATCATTTTAAAATTTTATTTTCTTTTGGTATTGGGCATTCTTTCTCCAAGTTATACTTCCAGCTCTTTATTGTTTATTTTGAGACAGGCTAAGTTGCCGTGGCTGGCCTTGAGCCTGCAATCCTCCTGCCTTAGCCTCCCAAGTATTGGGATTATAAACATGGCCTCCATGGCTCAATTATATATTACCATATATAATAATATATAATATGATTATATACCATATATACTATAATACTATATTATATGTTCTATTCTGTTATACATATTATAATTATATATTTTAATAATTTCATATATATATATATATATATGCTTTTATTGGTGCAATGTGGTTATACATCATGCTGAGATTCACAGTGATAGAAATGTACATGCACACATCACTTAGTGTATGTCCCTCTGCGTACCAGGCCCCCTGTTCCCCCTTCCTCCTTCACCATACATGCTGGTGAGATTGGTAGTGAAATCTTGTATTATGAATCTAAAATACTGAGAACATATTTATTTAAACTTTTTGCCTAATCCGATGAAATCTGCAGAAGGGCAGCCACATGGACAGTGTTGTGTCCTAAGTAGTTTCATAGAAAATAAATCTATACTTATTTTAAACATGCATCTACTGAGGCAAGCTTGGAAATCCCAGGACTTGAGTGGCTGAGACAGGAGGATTGCAGGACAGCCTCAGCAACACAGCAAGACTCTTGGCAACCTAGTAAAACCCTATTTTAAAAAACAGAAAAAGGGCTGTGGGTGTAGTTCAGAAAGTAGAATTCTCATGGGTTCCATCCCCAGTACCACAAAAAGAAAAGAAGAAGGAGGAAGAGGAAGAGGAAGAGGAGGAGGAGGAGGAGGAGGAGGAGGTGGAGAAGAAGCAGGAGAAGGAGAACTGTTCTTCTCTCTGTAAAAACATATTTTATCCTTATTTTCCTCAGTAGAATGAAATTTCACTCATTATTCACTCAGAATGTCCAAGAAACCCATCCTTTTGGCCTGAAAACCCCTGCAAAGGGAGCTACAGATATGTGAAAGGTTAAGGCCAAGTCACCAGATGAGCCCAAAGAAAAGGGTACCACCAGGAAGTTCGGTCAGCCTCTCTGCTGGTCTCTAGCCTGAGATTGGGTGTTGAGGTATGAGTTTTTTGTATGAGGTTCATTGAGAAGGGAGTTTTAAATCACTGTTATAAACAGATGTTGCATTTCTCCCCATTCATGAAAATTATGATATTTACATATCTTATTTTGAGAAAACTAGATATTTTTGTTAAGAATTAGATGAAATCAGAGGATTCTGGATAAGGCAAGAGCCAGAAAAAGTTAGTCATATTTCAGCCAATAGTACCTTTTTTCATGGTGTGACAGATTATTGTTGCTCAGAGTTCTTGGGTAACTTTTTTTAATGTCATGAAATATGCATCAGTAAAGGAGTATTCTTACTTTCTCAATAGGCTTCCATATCTTATTCTCAACTCTCCTTTTCTCTGTCTCCTTCTCCCTCTCTCTGCTCTGCTTGATCTTCTTAAAACCAATCAGTGAAATTTTCTCTCTCTTTGCAGGCCTTTTTGATATTCCCTCTCTCTTCCAAACCTGCAGAAGGGCATCCACATGGACAGTGTTAAGTGAATATAAATCCATGTATTTTAATAGTGTTTTAGATTCAATGTCATTTGCTCTCCATCTTATTCTAGATGACATGATTCTCAATTTCTAAGTTTCCTCTTCTCCAAAGGCAATGTTCTAGATCTCGAGTCTTTTATATTGTACTGTTCTGAAACCCTTACAGTTGACCACTTATTGAGCACTTAAATGTGGTAGTAATATATTTAATAGTGTCTTCTACTTTATATTAATATATTTAAAAGGCCAACCTACTAATAATTTCTTATTGGACATTCTTAGAGGATTTGAAGATATGTCATCAAAATAGTTCTAGGTTTAAAATTACTCTCCCAGAAGTTTCTGCCTTGTTTCTAAACAAGATTGTCCTTCCCACAGTCTTAACACTTTTCTTAGCTTCTGCTAATTCCTTTTTTCCCTGGTTTTGACCTTTTTAACTTCCCTAAGTCTCAGTTTTTTCATCTAATAAATCAAGACTATTTGACTATATAGTTGAAAATACCCATTCCAATTTTCAAATTTTCTTCATGTTATGATGAATCAATGGTTTGTCTGTGTTCCAAAGGTCTTTAAACTCTCCCCATAAAACTAGCCAATAATATGTACAAAGATTTTGATCAATTATTGACTAATTTCTATAAAGATCAGTTTTCATATAGGGAGAATCAGACATATTATGTTTCCTATTGTTATAAACCAAAACCTCTAGAACTTCAGTGCTTTATTGTGAGCCAGGTATGGTGGCACATGTCTGTAATCCCAATATTTGGGAGGCTGAGACAGAAGGATCACAAGCGTGAGAACAACCTCATCAACTTAGGGAGACCCTCAGCAACTTAGTGAGACCCTACTTCAAAATAAGAAATAAAGCCGGGCGTGGTGGCGCACGCTTGTAATCCCCGCGCTTGGGAGGTGGAGACAGGAGGATCGCACTGGTTCAGAGCCAGCATCGCTGGCTTAAGAGACCCTGTTTCCACATAAAAAAGTTAAATAATAGGTCTGGGAGTGTAGCCCGTGGTAGTATAGCCCGGAGGTAGAAGGGCTTCCAGGAACCCCAGTACCACCAAAAAAATAAAAAAATAAAAAATAAAAATAAAAGAAGAAGAAGAAGAAGAAGAAGAAGAAGAAGAAGAAGAAGAAGAAGAAGAAGAAGAAGAAGAAATAAAATTGGACTGTGATGTAGCTTGAAGATAAAATGCCTGTGGGTTCAATCTGCAGGAAGAAATAAGAAAGAGGGAGGAAGGAAGGAATAAAGATAGAAAATAAAGCTATCTTAGAGCCAAATTTTTGTCTAGATGTAGATGACAAATCCTCTGGCTGAGGAAATCATCTTTTTCTTGTCAGACAGATTTTGTTCTCTATTATCCTCAAATGCTATTCTTGAGAGTTTAATTTGTAGGTGTTAGCAGAATACAAGTCATAAATTCAATTCATAGTTTAGTCTTGAATTTAAAGCTGATATGTTTTTCAGATTTTTTATTATAAATTAGTCTACTCACTTGCAGTTGCTCACCTTCTAGCCCACTGGCCAAAGCTATGAGTGAAGATTTATTCTCTCAACACTCTTGATGTCTATCAAAATCATCCAACAGAAAATACTAACTAAAACTTGTAACTTCTTCCTTTTTGAAATGTGACATTTATATAAAAATCAAAGTCAGTGGCTAAGAAGAGAAAAAATGATAGTGATTTTGGACAAATAATTAAGAAAATAGATTAGCAAGTTAAAAAAATTGAGAATCTGTTCAATTACTAATATTGTCTTAAAGTAGTTTTCTAAAATAAGTTTTCATTAAGTACTAAAAAAGTAATAGAAGCTGGAAGATTGAGACTGAGGGAAGCAGCACATACCAGTCCTGCTGACACTTTTCCATCACTATAAAAACATTGTTCTGCCAAAAGAAAGAAAACATTATAACTTTAAAAAGAACATGATAAGTAAAAGGTGGCAGGGGAAAAAAATCTAGAAGACCAATCAAAGAGCAGAAAATAACCCTTCCTGCCTCCAACTGCTGCAGCCATGGGTGCTGGCTGTGGTGGTGCCATCTTGCCTTATCATGCCTAACTGCCAGAGACTCACAGAAAAACAACCAACACTTGAAATGAAGTACGTGGCTGCAGCTCATGAAAATTCTAAGCCCTCAGTTCCTCCTACACAAACACTGACTACAACTTGCCGCAGTGGTGACTGAGCTCACCATGCCCTCCAGAGATCCAGAGTAATGCTCAACACCATAAGTGAACCTGCCATCCTCTCGGGAGAATGTCCAGTGTGGGCATAGCAACTCTCACAGCTACAATAAACTCATTGAGTTGAGACTTTGCAGTTCAACCCTGTGAGGGTGAGTGTGGAGTCTACTGTTGGACATAGCAGAGGCTCAGAGAGACTTAGGCTCTGCATCAATGGAAAGCATGGAGGAAGACCAATGCTTAACACTAGATCCAACTAGTAGGATCTCTGAGATCACCATAAACCACCCAATTGTGGTGAACGGGGAAGAGTTAGACCAACCCAGCCATACCTATGGAGAACAGAGATTCTTACATATACACTGGGTTTAGTCCCAAAGTAACCTGCTATCTACACAGGCAGGGAGAGACTCAGGTTCCACATTGGTGAAAAGCATGAAGAGCGACCTATGCTTAACACTAGATCCAGCCCTATTGATACTGGTCACCTGAATAGACTAAGAAACACTCAGAGAATCAGGCTTGCAGCAAGAAATGTGCCAGTGGCACTCAGTGTCTGCACAGAGAGATACTGCAGAGGCCAAGTCAGCTCAGTATTCATATATTAGTAGGGTTTCTTATTTTGTTCTGGTGTGTGTGTGTGTGTGTGTGTGTGTGTGTGTGTGTGTTTGCTTTTTTGTTTGCTCTCTTCCCCACACCTTTCCCAAGTTTCTTCCCTTGTACTCAAAGTCTCAACTCTTCTTTCCATTCCTTTTCTTTTCTTTATTCTCTCTTCTTTTCTATACTTTGTCTTGTATTAAGCTCACTTCATATCACTATATTAAATACTCTACATTGGTCACTAGAATACTACTACAAATTCACTATCTCAAATCTCTACTATATACTACCTTATCAAACTCAAACTTATTCTATTTGATTCTATCTATGGCTTTACCCTATTCTTGCACTCACGGCTTTGCTTCCCTCCTCACTCAACCTTCACTGTTGAATACAACACAACTTGCCCTTGGATATACCAGCTGACACCTAGAGACTGAGAGAAAATTATCAACAGATACAAACTTCTGAAATCATGAGAAGGATGAATGTGTCAGTTTCCTCATTAAATTGTTTGTTTTGGAAAACAATGATTTTCATAGGAATATACTAAAATTTGGCTTTATTTTCTCCCACAACCCCACAATAACAGAACCTGACAACACAGAATTTCAGAGATCATCAGAATGACAAATCAGAAATTTAACAGTAGAAATTATACAGGATCTCCAAAAAAAAATTTAGAGAGAGTCTGAAAGAAATAAAAGATCCAATCATTGAAGTGAAGGCATCAATACAAACTATAAACAATATATTAGACCACATATAGAATAGAATCTCACTATTAGAAGCTGATCATTCAAAAAATAAACATATATTATATAATTTAGAAAAACAATTAGCATGAAAGGGACATTGAAGAGATATGGGCCCATCTTTAAAGAGCTAACTGAAGAATAATAAGCATAGAAGAGGAAAAAAAATAGAAAGTGAAACCAAAAGGACCAACAATCTTTTCAAAGAAATAATATCAGAAAATTTTCAAAATATAGAACAAGAGGTAGATACACAGGTACAGGAAACTTATGGAACCTTCTTTACCTAAGATCAGAGCAAAGGTTCACCACACCACAAAATAGTCAAACTGACCAACATAGAAGGCAAGGAAAGAATCTTAAAGTGACATTTAGAGGCAAACCAATTAGAATCACTCCAGACTTCCCAAACTACGTCTTAAAAGCCAGAATGGCCTGGAGTAACATATTCCAAACTCTGAAAGAAAACAACTTGCAGCCCAAAATTTTCTACCCAACAAAACTATCTTTCAAATTAGATAAGAAAATAAAAATCTTTCATGACAAACAGAACCTGAAAGAACTTATGTCTTCCAAACCAGCACTAGAGAAAATACTCAAAGAAATTAACTGCAAAGAAAAAATAAGTAATATAGGCCAGAACCAGAGAAACAAGAATTTCATCAAGCAAACAACTAAGCAAAGAAGAACAAACATACCTCATACAGAAGTTAAAACTCAAAATGTGAAGAATTAAAAATTTTAACTCAAAGATCACACTGAACATAAATGGTTTCAATTCCCCAATAAAAAGACATAATATGGCAACATGAATTAAAAACCATTGATCTGCTCCCTGCAAGAAACATGCCTTACAAGTAAAATTGTTTTGAAAAAATCATAAAAAGTATAAGTATAATTTCAATTTAATTATAAGTTGAAAAAGTATAAGTTCAATTTAATTAATAATTTCAAATTCATCTAGAAGAATTTAGTTTGGACTTCTAGTCAAGTTATGAAAAGGTCTACAAAGAAGATATAGAAATGTCAATCTAGTCCCTAAAAAGTAAATGGGATCAAAACGTTTGTATATTGCATCCAGGCCCTACACCAAGGGCTAAACTTTGTGCAACAAATATCTTTGCTCAATCAGGCTTAGAAAAAAAACACTACTTTTTCTATCTATTTTTATTTGCTATATTAAAGCTTAAAAGAAAGGAATACACTATAAAGAGATCTTGTTGGACACTTTTCAGAGGAAGATCTAGGGATGCCACACATTGAGCTTACTAGCCTATCAAAGAAAAAGATAAAATTTATTGAACGCTGTTTAAAAAATAATGTTATAGCGGGGCATGGTGGTACATGCCTGTAATCCCAGTACTTGGGAGGTTGAGACAAAAAGATTATAGGTTCAAGGTCAGCCTCAGCAACTTAGTGATACTCTGCTTTGAAGTAAAAAATGGGGATAGGGGATAACTTGGAGGTAGAATGCTTCTCAATCTCCAGTACCGATGATGATGATGATGATGATGATGATGATGATGATGACGACAATGATGATGTTGCTAAAGAAAATGAAGTTTTCAAACACCACACAATATTTAATTTTCTCAGTTTAACATTCTTTCTTCAGTCAGGAATAAAAGAAGTACATGCCTTAGGGGAGAAAATTTTTAATAAAGTTAAAACAAGAAATTTTTCCTGACTTCTAAGATACTTTTCTTGTAAAAATTTCAAAACCTTATGTGAACATATAAGTCAGGCCACTAGAAATCCTGAACTAAAAAAAAGGGAATGAACTATTGGATTATTTCTTGTGGTTGGTTTGAAAACCTCATAGATATATTCCCATATACAGATTTTATAGCTACCCCAATTCTAAAGATTGTTCAATTTTCTATACTCCAAAAAATGGACACAGCTTTGGGATATCCATTTGCTCCCTGAGGAATTATTCCCATCCACTCTACAAAAGAGCAAACTGACCATCAAAAGACCAGTCAGTACCTGGTGTCCCCTCTTACCTGAGTTTCTGTCTTTTCTGTCTTCTCCCAGCCTGCCTCACTTATCTTCATAGCTCTTACTGCCTGACATGATTGTGTGTGTGTGTGTGTGTGTGTGTGTGTGTGTGTGTGTGTGTGTGGCAGGAGTATGTATGGTACTTGTGATTGGACCCCCAGCTGTATTTTATTTTTTATTTGGAAAACAAAATTATTTTATTTTTTATTTGTATAACAATAGCAATAAAGCAAATAGTCCAATTTAAAAATGGGCAAAAGACCTGAATAGATACTTCCTAAAAGAAGATACATATTCAAATGACCAACAGGTATGTGAAAAATAATGTTCCACATCACTAATGATGAAAGAAAAGAAAATTTAAAACCATAATGAGATACTGCCTCAGACCTGTTAGAATTATATGAATAAATATATATTATGAGAGACAACATGTGCTGGCAAGGATGTGGAGGAAAGAAAACACTTGACACTGTTGGGGATGTGAGTTAGAACTATTATAAAAAGGCACATGAAGGTTCCTATAAAACCTAAAACTTGAACTACTATGTCATCCATAAATCCCACTGCCACTGGATATATGCACCAAGAGGATGGACTTAGTACCCTGAAAAGACAGAAGTACTTACATGTTCATTACAGCAATATTCATAACAGCTAACAAATATATCAACCTAAATGTCCATTAATGGAAGAATAAATTGAAAAAGTGTGACTGCGTGTGTGTGTATATGTGTGTGTGTGTGTGTGTGTGTGTGTGTGTGTGTGAGAGAGAGAGAGAGAGAGAGAGAGAGAGAGAGAGAGAGAGAGAGAGCACATGCGCACGCGTGATGAAATACTTACTGGTCAGTATTGAAAATGAAGAAACCCTTGACATTTATGACAAGGATGAACCTGAAGGGAATTATGTTAGTTGAAATGAGCCAGGCACTCGAAGACAAACACTTTAAGATTCCATTTATTTGTGGAAGCCAAATAAGTTGAACTGAAGACTTCCAGGAAGATGGTGACCGAGAAAGCAAGGCTTAAGAGCCCCGCTAACAACCAATCTCTATTACCACAAAATCAGCGCCTTTCATAGCCAGAAAACACCATCACCAGAGAAACAAAAAAATGTAACTACAAGGGACAGAGAAAAAGAGGGCTGGAAAAACGGGACACCAGAAAGAAACCAGACTGCAGTGCTGTGACCGGAGCCGCGGCGCGGAGTGGTGGAAGCCATCTTTTCTTGCAGCACCAAGCCCCAGACAGGAGGGGAACTCAGAACGGAGCTCAGAGCCACAGAGGAGACACGCCGGCCTCACGCCCGAGGACGCGGCAGCAGCGCCTTACTACCGGTGGCAGCGGTGAACTCACCAGACGACACCAGACCAATGCACTCAACAGCCCACCAGGCTCCAGAGAAGTGCGGCAGACAGTGAGCCGAGGTGAGCCGCTGCGGATCAGCCAGGTGGGATTCGGCAGATCCCAGAGGCTGGGCTCAGCACATGCTGCAGGGACTCAGAGCAGAGCTCAAAACCAGAGAAGAAACACGCCAACCTCACAGCCAAGGGCGTGGCAGCGGCACCATATTGCCATCAACGGCAGCGGCAGCAGCAGTGAATTCACGGAGTCCACTACAGCTACATCTGTGTACTCAACAACAGTGAGTCAAATTGCAGGCCCCAGAGGAGAAATCCCAGTACTGCACTGCCAGGGACTTGACCCAGTGGGGGAGTGGCGGTGGCAGAGATATCACACCATACGAGAACGCCCAACCTGGCACCCCCCATGGTGTAAAGCATCCTCGATTGACTCCCTGGGTCTGAGACTCTGCGATACAACCCAGTAAAGGAGTAGTGGTGACTGAGATACCACGGACTCGAGATCCAGAACACCTTAAGTGAAGTCGTAGTGACCTAAGGGAAGAACCCAGAGAAGGCACAAACTTCTGAAATCATGGGAAAGAGAAATAACAATGGAACAGTGAATGCCCACAAGCCCACAACATCAGAACCTGATAAAACAGAATTTCAGAGATTTCTAGAAGATCAAATCAGGAAAATAACTGTAGAAATAATAGAGGTGTTTCGAAAAGAATTTAGAGAGAGCCAAAAAGAGATAAAGGATGCAATTAATGAAGTAAAGCCCTCAATTCAAAGTACAAACAACTGATTAGACCACATGGAGAACAGAATCTCGCTCTTAGAAGATGAGCAATCCAAAAATGAATGCATAGTTTCTAATCTAGAAAAAAAAATCTGACAGCAGGAATCTGACATTGAAGAAATATGGGCCCATTTAAAGAGAGCTAACCTAAGAATAATTGGAATAGAGGAGGGAAAAGAAGGTGAAACCAAAGGGATCAACAAGCTCTTCAAGGAAATAATACCAGAAAATTTTCCAAACATAGAGCAAGAGGTCGATACACAGGTCCAGGAAACTTATAGAACTCCCTTTAGACAGGATCGGAGAAGAGGATCCCCATGCCACATAATTGTCAAAATGACCAATGTGGAAGCCAAGCAGAGAATCTTAAAGGCAACAAAAACAAAGGGCCAAGTGACATTCAGAGGCAAACCAATTAGACTCACTCCAGACTTCCCAAACCAAGTCATGAGAGACAGAAGGGCTTGGAGTAACATATTCCAAACTGAAAGAAAACAACTTCCAGCCAAAAATTTCCTACCCAGCAAAACTTTCTATCAAATTAGATGGAAAAATAAGAAGCTTCCACGACAAACAGAAACTGAAGGAATTTATGTCTTCAAAACCAGTGCTAGAGAAAATACTCAAAGAGATTAACTACAAAGAAGAAATAGGTAACATAAACAGAACCAGAGAAACAAGATTTTCCATCCAACAGACAACTAAGATTGGTTATCTGTGGATATTCATTATTTATGTTAGTCTTATACCTATCTCTAAATTGTATTGTTTGCTTTTATTTTTAATTTTTAGGATTTCTAGTTGGAATATTAATATAGCTTCTGATATAGCATTTGGAAATATTTTATCCCATTCTATCAGTAACTTCTAACTCTGTTTACATTGTCTTTGGATATACAATTTTTTTTATTTTTTAGGGAGTTTGTATACTCTTTTGTTGCCTGTGCCATTGAAATCATATCCAAGAAATCACTGCCAATTTCAGTGTTATGAGGTTTTATGACCCATATTTTCTTCTAAAAGTTTATAGTCTTAAGATTTATATTTAGGTCTTTTATCTATTTTGAGTTAATATTTGTATATGGGATTAGGTAAGGGTCCAATTTTATTATTTTTAATGTAATTATTATTTTTCAACAATATTTAGTTAAAAGATTATTATTTCCTCCACCAAATGTTCGTGGAAACCTTGTCAAAAATAACTTGACAATATAGGGAATAATTTAGCTCTAGGCTTTTATTTAACTCCAATGGTTTGTATATCTGCCTTTAGAACAGTACTACACTGTTTCAATTATTGTAGCTTTATATGGTTTGAAATCAGAAAATATACATCTTCTAGCTTTGTTCTTTTTCGAGATCGTTTTGGGTATCTAGAGTCCATATTCCATATTAGGATACATTTTTTTCTGAAAAATAAATATATAAATATATGATAGTTTCACCTAAAAAAAAAGAAAAAAAATATTCTCTGGTAAGAAAGAAAGCAAAAAGAAATATTGAAATGTTATCTTTAAGTTATCAAGAGCTTGGTATCAGACAAATGAAACTGTTATGTGAGATTAACATTTTTAATTTTGGATAAATTGCTATAATACTAGATGTCAACCACTAAGTCAAGCATGGGAAGGAGGGATAGGGAGGGAATGGGGTGGGGATTGGGTGGGGGCTGACTGGGTGATGTGTGCATGTATGTCTACAAAAGTTTTTTTGTATACCACTATTATGTATGAATACAGTGCACCAATAAAAAAAATACAAAAAAAACCAAGTAAATTGAACTCATAGAAAAAGAGGGCATAAATTTAAAAGACCTATTATATGACATTGTTACTATAGCTAATAACAATGCATTTTATTCTTGAAAATCAGGAGATTAAGTGTTGTGCATATGCAAATTATTCTCATTTAACATATTTCAAAGCATCATGTTGTACATAATAAATATGTACAATAAGAAAAATATTTTTAAAATTTCTTCTAGCTAATAATTTAGCAGCATCTTGTGATATAAAATGTTATAATTTCACTGTCATCAATTTGAATATTATCTAATCCATTATAATTTTTTCTTTGAATCATGTACTATTTAAATAATTATATCTTAATTTCTGAACTCATGTATATTTCCCAGTTTTATGATTGTTTTCCATTTCTAACAATTGATTTGTGATCAAATGGCATATAGTTTAAAATATGTTAGTTTTTTAAATGTATAGAGCCATGCTTTATGGTCAATATATGGTCAATGTTTCTAAATATCACCAAGTGTTTGAAAAGATTGAATCCTGTGGCTGAATGTATGAATGAAAAAAATGGAATAACAAATATATTCTGATGTCATGTAGTAGTATCAAAACAAATAAAGGGGGGCAACTATTAGAAATCTCTAATTTTTACTATATGTTCTTTTTGTCTTTTAAAATGTTTTATACTTTAATATACTTTTATTGGTGCATGGTAATTATGCAGCATAGTGAGAGTCAGCATGATACAATACACAGCATGCACACAGCACTTGGTGAGATTCCCTCCCGATCCGAATGAACTCCCCTCCCACTCCCCGTGGTACATGTTTGTGACATTGGTAGTGATAGCTTCATATATGTACATTACATTAGTTGAACTATTTCCTTCATTGGGATTTCTTTTTCTCCTCCCAACCTCATTCATCCAAATTCCTTCCACTCTTGTATTGGTCTATCCTCTCATTTATCTGAGGTCTCTTTTTCTTCCTATTTTCTCTCTAGCTACCATATAAGACAAAAAACATATAGCCCTTAGATGGAATCTCGGTATAGTTTTGCTAATGATGTTGAGCAGTTTTTCATATATTCGTTGGCCATTTGTATTGCTTCTTTTGAGGAATGTCTATTCCATTCAGTTGTTCATTTTTTTAGTGTTAAGATTTTTTTAAGTTCTTTGTATAATTTAGATATCAGTCCTCTACTAGAGGAGTGGCTGACAAAGGTTCTCTCCCATTCTGTAGACTCCCTTTTCAGACTCTTGATGGTTTCTTTGCTGAGCAGATGCTTTTTAATTTGATGTTATCCCATTTGGTGATTCTCAGTTTTATTTCCTGAGCTTTCAGGTCTTATCGAGGAAGTCTCTACCAGGACCTATATGTTGGAGAGTAAAAGAAAGCATAAGCCCTATAGTCTTTCAAAGTGGCAATTGATGAAACAGGAAAGAAGCAGCCAATTGTGCCAGAAAATATTGTTTTGTCTCAATTTATTCAGCCAGGAGGCTCACAGCCATGTAGTTACGTCCAGCTGTTTTTTTTTTTTTAAATTCCTATGAGCCAAAGACAATATATTTTTTGAATTTCAAACATCAGTAAATAATGCATCTGAGGAGGTAAAGCCCCTTGTTAGTAACACATACCAAACTAATCTACATAAACTATAAATTTAATACCATTTCTCAGAAAGCCATCTCAAAGGGTAATATTTGAGATCATTTTTTTTTCAACCTGGGGATTCCTTTGTCGTTCACACTATTATAACTAATACCAGCTCTACTTCCGGCCTAACACCCTACAAATCTTCACAAGAAAAAACGTTTCATTTTGTATTACCATTTCAAGAACACAGTGGTATTGGAACTCTGGGAATGCTGTCTCAAAGAAAAGCCAAAAAATGAGACCCCTCTGAAAAATGCTGAATTCCAGTGAGTTTATAAAGCACGTGATGCTCACTGATGTCCAGGCAACTCAAAATATGGTGATAGAACTATTCTATTTTCTTTTCTTTTTTTTTTTTTTGATAGAACCTGAATTAATCTTTTTCTTTTTTTTTCTTTCTTTTTTTTAAATTTTATTTTATTGGTGCACTGTATTCATACATCATAGTGGGATACAAACTTTTGTAGACATACATGCACACATTGCCCAGTCAGCCCCCACCTGATCCCCACCCCATTCTCTCCCCATCCCTCCTTCCCATGCTTGGCTTAGTGGTTGACATCTAGTATTATAGCAGTTTATCCAAAATTAAAAATGATAATCTCACATAACAGTTTCATTTGTCTGATACCAAGCTTTTGATGATTTAAAGATAACATTTCAATATTTCTTTTTGCTTTCTTTCTTACCAGAGCATATTTTTTTCTGTTTTTTTAGGTGAAACTATCATATATTCATATATTTATTTTTCAGAAAAAAATCTATCCTAATATGGAATATGAATTCTAGATACCCAAAACGATCTTGAAAAAGAACAAAGCTAGAAGATATATATTTTCTGATTTCAAACCATATAAAGCTACAATAATTGAAACAGTGTAGTACTGTTCTAAAGGCAGATATATAAACCATTGGAGTTAAATACAAGCCTAGAGCTAAATTCTTCCCTATATTGTCAAGTTATTTTTGACAAGGTTTCCACAAACATTTGGTGGTGGAAATAATAATCTTTTAACTAAATATTGTTGAAAAATAATAATTACATGGAAAAGAATAAAATTGGACCCTTACCTAATCCCACATACAAGTATTAACTCAAAATAGATAAAAGACCTAAATATATATCTTAAGACTATAAACTTTTAGAAAAAAATCTGGGTCATAAAACTTCACAACATTGAAATTGGCAGTGATTTCTTGGATATGATTTCAATGGCATAGGCAACAGAAGAGTATACAAACTCCCTAAAAAAAAAAATATTGTATATCCAAAGACAATGTAAACAGAGTTAAAAGTTACTAATAGAATTGGATAAAATATTTCCAAATGCTATATCTGAAGGTATATTAATATTCCAACTAGAAATCCTAAAAATTAACAACAATAAAGGCAAACAATACCATTTAGAGATAGGTAAAAGACTAACATAAATAATGAATCTCCACAGATAACCAATCTTAGTTGTCTGTTGGATGGAAAATCTTGTTTCTCTGGTTCTGGTGAGTGTTACCTATTTCTTCTTTGTAGTTAATCTCTTTGAGTATTTTCTCTAGCGCTGGTTTTGAAGACATAAATTCCTTCAGTTTCTGTTTGTCATGGAAGCTTCTTATTTCTCCATCTAATTTGATAGAAAGTTTTGCTGGATAGGAAATTTTTGGCTGGAAGTTGTTTTCTTTCAGAGTTTGGAATATGTTACTCCAAGCCCTTCTGGCTCCCATGACTTGGTTTGGGAAGTCTGGAATGATTCTAATTGGTTTGCCTCTGAATGTCACTTGGCCCTTTGTTTTTGTTGCCTTTAAGATTCTCTGCTTGGCTTCCACATTGGTCATTTTGACAATTATGTGGCGTGGGGATCCTCTTCTCTGATCCTGTCTAAAGGGAGTTCTATAAGTTTCCTGGATCTGTGTATCAACCTCTTGCTCTATATTTGGAAAATTTTCTGCTATTACTTCCTTGAAGATATTGTTGATCCCTTTGGTTTCACTTTCTTTTCCCTCCTCTATTCCAATTATTCTTAGGTTAGCTCTCTTAAGATGGGCCCATATTTCTTCAATGTCAGATTCCTGCTGTCGGATATTTTTTTCTAGATTAGAAACTATGCGTTCATTTTTGGATTGCTCATCTTCTAAGAGCGAGATTCTGTTCTCCATGTGTTCTAATCGGTTGTTTGTGCTTTGAATTGAGGCTTTTACTTCATTAATTGCATCCTTTATCTCTTTTTGGCTCTCTCTGAGTTCTTTTCGAAGCATCTCTATTATTTCTACAGTTATTTTCCTGATTTGATCTTCTAGAAATCTCTGATTTTCTGTTTTATCTGGTTCTGATGTTGTGGGGTTGTGCGCATTCATTACTCCAGTGTTATTCCTCTTTCCCATGATTTCGGAGGTTTGTGCCTTCTCTGGGTTCTTCCCTTGGGTCACTATGGCTTCACTTAAGGTGCTCTGGATCTCGAGTCTGTATTATCTCAGACCCCACTACTCCTTTACTGGGTTGTATCACAGAGTCTCCGGCCCAGGGAGTCGATAGAGGCTGCTTTAAACTATGGGGGGTGCCAGATTGCACGTTCTCCTATGGTGTGATATCTCTGTCACCACCACTCCCCCACTGGGTCAAGTCCCAGGAGGTACAGTACTGGGATTTCTCCTCTGTGGCCCGCAATTTGACTCACTGTTCTTGAGTACGCAGATGTAGCTGTACTGGACTCGGTGAATTCACTGCTGCTGCCGCCGCCGGTGGCAATATGGCGCCTCTGCCACGCCCTCGGCCGTGAGGCTGGCGTATTTTTTCTTCTCTGGTTTTGATTTCCACTCTGAATCCCTGCAGCGTGTGCTGAGCTCGGTCACTGGGAGCTTTAAATGCTCTCTGCGCCGAAAGATCCCGCCTGGCTGTTCCGCAGCGGCTCACCTCGGCTTGCTGTAGCTGTCCGTTGAGTTCGCTGCTGCCGCCGGCAGTATGGCGCTGCTGCCGCGTCCTCGGGCGCGTGTGTCTCCTCTGTGGCCCTGAGCTCTGTTCTCAGTCCGCTTTCTCTCTGGAGCCTGGTGGTTTTTTTGTTTTTCTGGTGATGGTGTTTTCTGGCTATGAAAGGCGCTGGTTTTGTGGTAATGGAGATTGGTTGTTAGTGGGGCTCTTAAGCCCCGCTTTTCTCGGTCGCCATCTTCCCGGAAGTCCCCTCTATTTTCTTTGAGTGATGTTTGAAGTCATCTGAGTTCAAGAAGGAATCCCTTGAAAGGCTGGGGCTCCATTCTTAAAAATACGTTTTCTATTATTTTGAATGAAAGCCCCTTGAAGATATCACTGAGGCTGGTGGTAGTAATTGAAATGTGAAAGCAAAAAGGCTAAGAGCAAATGGCTGTTCCCACCCTTTCCTTTTGTGGCTGTGTGGTCTTGAACATGGGACTTAGCTCCAGTAGTTTCAGTCCCCTGAGAAATTAGGAAAATCACATTTACATTGCAGGGTTGTTGTTCATTTGCATGTGAGCATTCCTGTATGTAACGTGTTTGGCACATGGTGCATAAAATACTTTGAAAATTTGATTATTTCTCTGATTAGTGGATTAGAGGAAGATTCTGGAAGAAGTAAGACCACAACACAGGGAGGGATTTATGGGATTGGGAGGCAAATGGATGGAAGCTTTTAAACACAGCCAAGACTCTCATATGGCTGCTTCCCAAAAGCAACAATTCCCATTTAAATCCTCAGAAATACAAGATAAAGTGCTTTTCAAGTGACAAGGTCCACTTCAAGACGATAGTGGCTTTTACACAGAAAATAACTGGATAATCAAAACAATATTTGAGCCTCCTGTCAGACATTATCCTCTTCTACCATGATTCATTTTACTTCAGGTACAGACACCATGGTGTCTATTATAAAGTCTGGCTCCGTTTAGATGTCCCTTCATGTGGAAAGAAAATGTGTTTTTCAGGCTTTCTCAGATAGGAAAAAATGCAACTAATTTATTTATGATTCTGTTCTGTTCAATTCAGTAGGTATATTGTGTGGCTTTTTCTAGAAAAGTAAAAAAAAATATAGCTCTCTTTACTAAAAGAACTTGGGAAAAGACTACTTTCTGAATGCCACCAAATGATGCCCTGTTTTACTTAGGATAAGCCACTTAAGTAGTCTCTCTCAGACTTTTACCCTAGAAAATTTGATAATAATAACCAGTTTTTTCTCAGGCAAAAGAGAAAAGACAAAGTTAATAAAGTCTAAATGTATGTGTGTGTGTGTGTGTATATATATATATATGTGTGTGTGTGTGTGTGTGTATATATATATATACACATATGTATATATGCACAAATATACATGCATATATGTGTATACATACACATATGCATATATGTGTGTGTATATATATATATATATATATGTCTTCTGTAAACCGAATATGATTCCATGTACATCATGTGAAATTAATAATGTTCTGTCCTCACAATGACCCTATATGGGACCTTTTAGGAGCATCCCCATTTTCAGGTAAGAAAAGTGGAGACACAGAGGAGTTAAGTAACTTGTCTGTAGCCACAGAACCAGTGCATAGCATATATAAATCTAAGCAGTCTGTCTAGGTCTGCACAATCATACCTTGATACTTTTCCAGTGATATGACACCTAAAAGCTCTCATTCTCCAAAATAGACATTTAGTGTGTCCACAAAGGTACCAAGTTTCTAGTGTAGAAATTTTTCTACCAAAGGCTTTGTTTTAAGGTAAGACATGCTTCCATGTGTAAGGAAGTTAGATGTGTGATTACTGTATCTTCTGAAAAAAAAACAAAAAAACAAAAAAACCTTGGTCCTCCGTGTTCATTGTGACCTAAAAAGAATGTACTCCTTAAGATTGCTCTGCAATAACTTGTGTGTGGTCCAGCCGCAGGCCCCTGACGCTGGATTCTGTATGCCTTTCACAAACTTTACTTCTTGGAGCTCTTGATTCTAATTGAATTGCCTACATCTTGGCATTCCCCACCCACTAGCTAGAATGCCTACAATGCTGGTTGCAACTGTTTGCAGTATTCTTGCAGGACTCCCCTCCCCATCTCGCACACACCCCTCGCTTGAGGTTGTTTTCTCAGCTGAACACAAAGTGCAAACCTTAGAGGCACGCCACCGCAGCAGGGACAGTGGAAACTGATGCAGCCTCACTTGAGCTTCTCTTTCTGTTCCATCTCCTGTTCTGCTGTCAGAGCACCAAGAGCCCCTTAATTTCTTTCTTTCTACCATAGAAAAAGAACACCTTGCCTCCTCACAGGCCTCTTGATCTGATGGCCTTCACATCCAACCTTGCCATCATGGGGATTGGCTTTCCCTCAATTTTCACCAATATTTCAAACCTCACATTCATTCCATTGTCCCCATCAACACTGCCTGGACTTTTCCAGCATGCAATGCTATTTATTTATTTATTTATTTATGGTGATGAGAATGGAACTCAGGTGTCTTCTACCTCTTGGCTACACTCCCAGACCTATTTTACATTTTATTTGGAAACAGGGTGTCACTACGTTGCTGAGAGCCTCACTAAGTAGCTGAAGCTGGCTTCGAACCTGAGCAATCCTCCTGTCTCAGCCTCCCAAGTACTGGGATTACAAGCGTGCGCCACCACGCCCAGCTGCAATGCTCCTTATTAACTTACATCTATCTCCTTAACTGGGCCATACCCACTGATAGGCTTTAGACCTCTATTTTTATCACACTGAGTAGATGCTAAGTGAACTAAAAATACCTATTAACAGAGGAACTTCAACAAAACCTTCAGCTTTATTAAAACTCCAAGCCAAGCAAGGTCTCCAACCTTTACTTAGAAAGTGAGGATGGACTGTTAGGAAACTGATGATTATTGTTGCCATCTGTGCAGACGTAAGCGAGGAACGTGGAGTCACTTTCGCTCTTTAAAAACGGATGGTGTTGGCCTGTGTCTGAGGACAGCGGGGGCGGGACGAGGGAAAGGGAAGGGATGTACTTTCCTCTCACAGGACCCACTCCAAATTGCTTTGTTTTCTACCTTAGTCTCTTTCCACCAGTGCAAAACTTTTTGACAGATTGTAGTTCCCATTTCCCAGTTTTTTCTAAGCACAGATCTGAGTAGTCTTTTTGTTCAAGGTAGGAATCAACCCAGGTCTCTGACCCCTGCCTTACACCAAGATCATACCTTCTAAATTTCTTATTGTCTGCCAGATTAATCCTAGAATTGCACACATGGTGTTTTCTACATTTATGTTGTGATTTCTCTAGTCATTTTCTTTTTTTTTTTTTTTTAGTCATTTTCAACATATTATCACACTGTAAATACTCTGGCTTACTAGTTTAGTCAAAAGCCCACTTTATTTATTTTATTTTGTAATTCAGTCTCAATGTCTCTTTTGCAGCACAATTGTTATGAATTTTCAACTTATTTTTATCTATTTTTATATCTGCCACTTCTACAGTGTAGCAAGGTTTTTTTCTTAACTTTAAAAACATCATTTCCCAAAGAAAGCTGTTCTAAAATCTGGCTTTTTCAGCAAACTGAACACCCACACAATGAAGATGGAAAGACAGAAGTTGGAGGTAGGTAGGATGCACACAGTCACCTTGCCTATTTTTTTCCTAAACAAATACAAAGACATGTATGCAATAATGTTTGAGTTTCCATAACTTCCTATTTTACACTAAGAAAATGTTGCTGACCCTTATTATATGTCTTTATATATGGGTTTTGCTAAGAATTTATGCACTTCAGTAGTGGCTCACATTTTCTTTGAAATCAATCTGTATCTGTGGAGCAGAATGTGAGTCTAATTGATTCCAAATTTATTTTGCCTTTTAAATGATAATAACTTTCTATTTTTCTAATTTTAGGAATAGGGTTGTCTCCTACTCCATAATGAAACAATTCAAAACTTTAATAATCTAAAATTAAAGCAATCATTTGTTTTGATTTTGTTTCTGTTTGTCAGGGAAACTGGACTCGGCTGGACAGTTCTCTTTAGGGTCACTCCTCAGCTGCAGTCAGCTTGCGATGGCTGCTCCGGTCATCTTAAAGGCTTTCTCATGCACGTGACTCTTCTATGGAACCTGAGTGGAGGTTGCCATCTGGAGCATCCCCAAGTGGCTTTTCTAGGTGTCCTGGATTCCCCCATGGCCCCCTGGCTCATTTCCAGGGTAAGTATCCCAAAATAGAGGTGGGAGCCGTATTTCCCTGTATGACCTGGCCCTGAAGTTATGTAGCATCACTTCCTATGAGGGATAGCGGGAGGGGTCGAGGGGGGGCAGGGTGAGAAATAGGCCCCAAACTCTAGCAAGATTGCATTGTAAGAACATATGGAATGAGAGATCCTGTCATCATTGAAAATACAGTCTTCCATATGTGGTTATATAACTGACTATTTATAAAATTTAAGTGGATAGGGCACTATAATTTGTGGTTTAGATACCAGTTTCAACCTTTGTGTGTATGCATGTGTGTTTGATACTCTGAATTGAAATTCTACTACTGAGTTATCCCCATCCTGAATTTATCCTTTATTTTGAAATAGGGTCTTGCTAAGTTACTGTGCCCTGGCCCCAAACCTGGAATCCTCCTGTCTTGGCCTCCCAAGTACTGAGACTACAGGTGTGTGCCATTTCAAACTCTTTTTGCACCAAACCATGCACAGATGCCACTAATCAATCTAGCAAAGTACATAGCTTTTCAGGTTACTGATTTGGTCTTAATGTTTCCTTGTCACTGCTTTTAAGTTAGATGTAACCAGGGAAAATAAGATGAAAAAGACTTGCTAATTTGTAATCTCTATACTCTATCTTTGATCAATGGGTCCTAATCATATCCTTCAATGAATACATGTTGTTCATCTACTTACTGTGTAAATTGAATCTTCGTTGGCTGCCCAGGCCGTCAGCACGGTTAAATTATCCCCAAGTTCATTTGTAACACTAATTTTCTAGGATTCTGACTCTTATATTTGCAGGTCTGAAACTCTATTTTCATCTGCTAAATAAACATCCCTACCAATACCACCAGATAATTATCTTAATGAATGTGCATGTGTTTCTTTTCTATTATGAACCCCATGAAAAACCATAAAATCAATTGCTATCGCATGCTACCTCTTTGCAAGTAAAATAAAAGAACTTTCTTTCAAGTTGAGCTTATCCAAATTACACATATTTTCCTCTTGCTTCTATCCTAGAATAGTCTATTAAGCCTCAGAAATTTTCCCATGAAAATAATAATAGCATCTCAACAGACTAGTTGACAGCATCTTTCTCTATCAAACATGATTCTGTGGTAACAGGATAAAATGAAAAATCTGGATTCTGTCAGAAGCGTGAGACCCACTCAAAACACTACCCATTTGCGTAGGGGCATTTACAACCAACAAAGAGGATCTATCAGGAAACAGGAAACTCAAATCCCCAAGACATATACTGAAGTTATCTAAACCAAGGTCCAGCCGAAGGAGCGGAGCAGTGCTTCATCCTGGTCTCTGATGTCCTTTGTCACTAATACACAATCATTAGCTTCAGTCACTCTAAATAAAACATTGTTTAAGTATGAAGATCTCCTCCTTCTCTATCAGTTGTGATTTTGAGAATTTAATTCACACTTTCCTGCATCTCTTAAGAGCTTTTCTCTGTCCTCCAAATGATTTTCTCTACCTTGCTCATATAAACAAAATGCTTTTTTTTCTCCACTCCCACAATGTTCTTTCTCCCATTATGGATTTTAAATCGACATGTCTTTCTACCGTCTTTTATACAATAAGCTGCTTTTTCTTTTCTGATTTTACCCCTATGTCTACATCCAAATTACAATTCTATATCAAATCCTCTGGGAATATCTCTGCTTTTACATATGGCTCTACTTATAAGCACACAAGACACTGGGAGAGTATTGCTGACTGTCCCCATCTTTGTTGGGACCATATCCCTGTTGTGTTTCTGTAGTTAACATGCCTTTGAACTAACTTGTGAGAACCAAGCCAAGAATGGCTGTGGAGTGCCACAGGAAGACCACTGAGAGCACGGCCCAGGCTGGGAAGTCCCTCCTCCCTTGTACACCAGGACTCACTCGACTCACTCCCGAGGGAAAAGTCAAGAGATTTGATGACATTGGTCTTCATTCCTTGTGTTTCAGACTCCTTGCGAGCTCAAGTTTTGTAAAGGCAGTTTCAGACTTGGGGGACAATAGTAACCCATTCTGGAAATGCCAGTATGCTCATCACAGCCTGTCATCCAAATTAACATTTGGAAAGTGGTTGGATTCATAACCTATCAGTGAATCCTGTTTACTTAATGATCTCATCCAGAAATGTGTGGCCAAGGAGTGGGGCTGCTCTGAGTCTTGGGGAACACCACCTGCTTTATAGGAAGGCCACCCACCACGCAGACTCAGTGCACACTGTCTCTACTGTGGAAGGTAATTCATATGTCCTTATGTATGTGCTACCATAGCCCTAAAGTTGATGTGTGTGTGTGTGTGTGTGTGTGTGTGTGTGTGTGTGTGTGCACATATACTGGGGATTGAACCTAAGGGTATTCTACTTCCAAGCTATACCCCAGCCCTATTTTATTTTTTATTTTGAAATAGGGCCTCATTAAGCTGATGGCCTTATTTCTGAGTCTGGTCTCAAGTCTGTAATCTTCATGTTTCAGCCCCCAAGTATGGAGGTTATAGGTATGTACCACCATGCCTGGCTTAAAGCTGCTTTTTCTTTGCTGGAAAGAAATACTTATTGAGCAACCCACTAGGAAAAATACAAAGCTTCCCTCTCTTCTAACTTAGCCCTTAAAACAAAACTATTTTTAACATATAGAAAAAAAGCTGAAAAGAATTGTTCTTTCTTTTTCTTTTCTCCCATCCCCCAAACTACTCTTTTTTATAATGACCCATGAGGACATGTGGATGTAACTGGGTTAAAAATTTGTTCTTCAAACATGAGAATAATCTTTCAAAATAGAAAAGAAACATGGTTTTTCTAAGGAGAATAATTAAAACAAAATCATGAAGAAAAATCAGAGGAAAGATATACACACAGCATATACTAACTCTAAAATTAAAATCTGAAGTATACTGGAATAGGCTGAAAGGCCTGACTGAGAGATTTATCATATCATTAAGTGGAAATGCATTTAGGAGCCCTGAGGATTAGCTTTATTTCAGAAAATTGTCTCTTCTCATACAAAACAAAATGCAGTATTGCCAGAGTTTGCTTTGGTGGGAGAGGTGAAAGGTAGAATTTTAAAATAATTGAAATTGAGTTGAAATTGTAATTTATCGAAGGGGACAGAACTTCAAAAACACATATGGACTCACAGGTGGGGCCCTGGTCTTCGGGAGACTCTGGTAGATGTGGTAGAAGGCTATTCTGTGCAGGCCTCCCTGTCTAACCTATGCTGTGAGCTAAAGAGATGCTTTGCTCCCCAGAACCACAGGCCTGGATTTGAAGCAGCTGGCGGGGCTGGTGGTACGGGTGAGCACCTCCTTACCCAGTCGCCTCCATGGGCAGGTGGTATGGGTGAGAGCACACTCAGACATCACAAGGAGTCATTACAGCGCTGCTCTCACTGGTACTAAGAACACTTTGTGCAAGCTTTAAGATTAAGTAGGCAATAATATTTACTTTTCAAATGTCACAATTACCCAAGTTTGTCTCCTTGGAGGAGTTTGTGTATTTCTGTTTTTAAGCTAAGAAAAAGCCTTAAAACTAATGGATGTCTCAAAAATCTCTCTTAGTATGAGAGACAGACACTTCTTAAATGCAATTACACTGAAATTGTATTTCTCGTCATTCAGAATTCTAATTAAATTTGATGAGATGTTACTAAATAGAACTTATTAAATAACGTCAGTGCATTCTGATCTATATCTCCAAGATGATTTCAGATCAAGTTTTAAGACCCAAATGTACTCTTTTATGGTAGTGCAAAGTCAGTCTCTTCAGAAGGCCCAATATCCAGTGGATAGAGTCCCCAGAAGAAGGCTGGGTATGAAAGCAAAATTAATCTGTCAGCTGCTGTCCATATTTGATGTCTTTCTTTTTTCTTTGATCTCCAGCCCCAGCTCCTACTTGTCCATTATCTTTGGCTGCAAATCTTCATTGCACAATGCTGTCAGATGACCATTGTAACATCATGATGAGCATTAAAGTATTGTCTCTTGAAGTTTCTAAAGCTGCCAGTCATCAGGTTGAGCGTAATCTGGGGTCTCTGAAAAGTTATGGAGAATAAGATACTTTCCAACTTAGGAGCTCAAACTTAGCTCCTTTGAAACTAGTTTCTCCTGAATAAAAATGTTTTTCTCCGTAAAGCCATGGAGGAGGAGGTCCACTGGGCCCATTTCATCTTCAGGCCTTCCATTACCCACACATACCCAAAACATAGCAACTCAACCTCTCCCATCTCTGCGCACAAACACAAAGTACCTCAATGTTTTATCTAAACAAGATACCAGCAGCAAAAGAAATGTCCAATCTCTAGCTTTTTATGTAGAGAATAGCTAGAAGTCTGGAAATTATAGGTTCCCTTCCAGCTCGTGCCCCAGCCCCATCCAGATACTTATGAGGAACCACATACTTTTTCTTTATTCAGTTTCTCATAACACAGAATCTTGGATGAGGATGTAAGTCCTTCCCCAGGAATGGTGGACTCTGAAATGATGGGCCCCCTGCACTGGAAATCATAGCCCTTTGCTCTGTGTTTGCAAAGCATCTTTCTATGGAGATACCTGTCCTCTATACCTTTTTCCTTATATATAAGAAAAAAGAGACGTATATAGCCAATTCAATCCAATGGGGTTTTTGGTACTGGGGGTTGAACCTCGGCATTCTATCTCTGAGCTACACCCCCAGCCCTATTTCATTTTTATTTTGAAACAAGGTCTTTCTAGGTTGGTGACAATCTCACTATTTGCTAAGGTTGTCCTCAAACCTGCAATCCTCCTATCCTGGCCTCCCAAGTAATGGAATTATAAGCATGTGCAACCATGCCTGGCAACTTTGAGTTTTTAATTCTTAAATTAAAAATTAAGTTTTAACTTGGTCTTTGAATGCTGACTAGTGCCTTGTCAGGCAGCCACAGGTTGGGAAGAGCATTGCAGGCAGCCTTGATGTAACCTGGGGGGCCAAAAGTCTGAAGGATAGAGAATGAGTGAGTGACTGTGAAAGGGTGATAAGGAAGGGAAACTGTGAATGTTAAAGGTGACTCATTGGGAAATCAAATTACGGAGACACTAAGCAACTAGCTGAGATGTTTGAACTTTAGCATCATTGAAGTGATTGAATGAATGCTGAAGTTCTGGAGCAGAGGAATTCTATGAGCAAATTGAGTTTCAAGGAAAATATATAACCTGAGCTTAAAAATAACTGATGATCTTAATATAGGGGAAATGGGAGGGTAGATATGTCTAATACTTTAGCCAGTGATATGTCCCACTGGCACACCCCTCTGGGTTTGCCACATGACACCCCGTATTAATGACTATTACAAGAAAATATGGACTCATTCCTGCTTAACTCCAGTTCAGATAGTAATGTCTTGTATCTTGGGAACAGAGCAAAGATGAATATTGTGTTGTGCAGATTATATAAGGTTAAGTAAGGCCCATCTAGACACAAACTGCCCTTTGTCTCCAAATGGTTTAGTTATTTGCATAACATTCATGAGCTGTGCTCCTATGATTAAGGGTAGACTTGTTTGCAGCTATATAATCTTGAACTGTATTGTAGCAACAGTTTAGAAATATTTTTAAAACTAGTGTCCTCTAGAATCTAGAAATATGACAGTTGGCCATGAACTATAGACCAGCTGAAAAATCACAGTGAAACATATTATTATTCATAGCAATTACTAGGGTAATGATGGTACAAGCTATCAGTTTTATATGAAGCTACTCACTCCTTCCATGGCTTCATGACATGCTAAATCAGAAGAAAGATGCTGTTAGTGAAAAGAAGATTCTCTTCCCCTAAATCTCTTCCCCTTTGGAAGTGAAGATGCAGGAAGGCAGAGGTGGCTGGTGTATTAACAGAAGGATTTCCTTCCTTATTGAACTGGCAAGGCAATACGGAACTTCAAAAAACTTGATCCAAAACCTCTTCAACAGAATAAAGTCACTGGTTTTAATCCATAAATGTTACCTATTGATTAATTTAAGTAATGCACACTTGGCATTCAGATAGTTCAAGAGGTTGAAAGTATTAAAAATAGTTTCTTTGTATCCTGTGGCTAGTCCACGGGAACTCTTTGGCGATCTTACAGCTTTTCCATAACAAATGAATACTTTCCCCATATAGCTGCAGTATTGTAACCACCAGTGCCCCCACCTGCTGCATATTTATGTAAGAACTATGAGCTGAAAATAGTGCTTAGATTTTTTAAGGGTAAGAAAAATATCAAAAGAAGAATAATATTTTGTGACATGTGAAAATAATGTGAAATTCACATTTCAGTGTCCATAAATAAAGTATTGTTGGAACATGGTAACGCCCATTCACTTAGTAACAGCTTTTGAGTTACAACAACAGTCACAGTAGTTGGGACAGAGAACAAATGACCCATGAAGGCAAAAATATTTACTATCTGGCTCTTTTCAGAAAAAAATTTGCTAAGCCCTGATTTACAGCAATCTTGGAACAAGAATTGAAGAGTCACTTTCTTGAGCCTAAAAGGTTATTTTTCTAATTGTATTTATCTAGCAGAGCAAAAAGTTTCCTTTAAGAAAGTTCTAAGCTGTATAGCGATGATGCCAAAATTCTCACACACACACACACACACACACACACACACACACACACACACACACGGAATCCTGAAAGTATGTACTTTTTGAATTATGCAGAAAAATATGGGTAGGTAAAATAATACCTGAAAGGACACAGTGTGGGCCTGAAATCCCTGCACGGCCTGAGGAAGCATACTGAGTTCCAGAATGTGTGCCTGTTTGCCTTTCTTCCCGGCAGGCATGTAAAACTATTTATAGTGAGTCAGGCAATAGATGAATGTGTGTTAGCTAAAGAGGTACCTTAGAAAACAATGGGAACAGTTCTTTGTGGAGGAAGAGGACAAAAAAGGCTACTTTGAGTGAACTAGAAGAGAAAACAATAAAAATAGTATGTGTTTGAAAACATGGAAGGGCATGGATAGTGTTCCAGCTTGCAAACGCATTGGTAAATAATTTTGTTGTTGTTTCCTGAAACTGGGGATTGAACTCAGGAGCAGTCTACCTCTGAGATACACTCCAGCCCTGTTTTGATTTTTATTTTGAAACAGGGTTCTGCTGAGGCTAGCTTTAAATCTGTGAACCTTGTGTCTCAGTCCTCCATTACTGGAGTTACGGGCGTGCACCAGCATGCCCAGCTTGATCAGTAATTTTGACGACCTAGGGCTATTCTCAGAGTGTAAGGGACATGGTTGCTGTTTCCCTCCTCTAATCTGGTAACTTAAATCCATTCCAACATATACAACTAGCATTTCAAGTGCCTTTTACCAAGCATTTGGTCTGAGAGAACTCTGGTATTTCTATTCAGACGATAACAAATTAGCAATCCCAGTTAATAAATATATAAAACTCAGGTTATTGACGCACGTGCTATAACAGAAGAGGAAGCCGGAACAACCTTTCAAGGTGTCTGGCTTTTCTCATAACTCCCTACAGATGGAGAAAACAGAACCAATCTAAATGGCTTTAGGCCTCCATGGCAGCTTGCAGTATTTATTGGCATCACAGTACAAATCAAATGAGCAAATAAAGCCACTGCTGCTGTGACATGAGACGCAGCGCTCAGAGGGAGCCATTTGCCGTCCTCCAAGTCATGCGGTCTCGCCTGGCTTCTAGAGCCCTGCGGATGTACTGATTGGAACATGTTTTAATACACACCACCAGGATTTATCTTTTTCTTTTTAAATCAAAGGACTAGCTCTGTACATCAAACTCAGACCCCCAGCTGTCTGAACAATGCCTCTATGGGCCTTAGCCAGCGTCACAGACTCAGCACTCACTGCTCTCAGGGAAACTGTGGCTTTGGGGCCAGTAGCAGGTTATTGTTCTGCTTCCTCGGCTCCCGCTGGCTGTTTCATGACCTCAGCGCTGTGGCTTTTTCTGGTTTTGATTTGATTCTCCTCATTTATTCCTTCAGTTCATTGAATCTGAGAGCTGCACCAAGATTTCGCTCAGACTTCCCTTGCAACCTTGCATCCTTACATACAACTCCTTGTTTCCTGAACTTTGAAAGAAAGGAACGGTATTCCCCTTTGATGAAACAAGTGAACTTTTCCTAAGGAACTGGGTGGGTTTGATGCGCTGGGGCTGTCTTCACATCTGTGCTCTCCTTGGCCTGACTCTGAGGCTTTGCTCTGGTTCTCACAGCCATTTCCGGTGATTGCGCAACCAGCATACTATATATTAGCATCTCACTTGTAGCTATTGGTTAACTTCTCTTCAAAAGTAATCCCTCAAAGTCTTAAATTTCCCACTCCTGTGCTCAGAGCCTTCACTAAAAGGCATTCTTTCATTGTGTGAACCAGGAACGTTTTTAGAAATGCTAGAAAATTGATAATCAGCACCTCTAACGTAATGAAGACGAACGGGAAGGCAGTGATGGGAGAGAAGGGAGCCTGGAGCTGGCAGTCGATGAACAGTGCTCAGCACGACACTTGGGCCTACTGCAAAGGTGAAGTGGAAAGCCAGTGAGTGGAGGGAGGAATTCTTTATCTATCAGGACCACTAGGTAATGTATAAAAGTATAAGATGTTTAGACAACATATCAATTTCCTTTTAGAAACACTTAAATATAGGACAGATATTTTTAAAGAAATTAACCTTCATTCTATTTCATTGTAAACTCTAACTTCTTCCCTAGAATCTGCTATTTTAGCAAAATGTCCAATAATGTGTTGATGAATAAGAATTAAATTATCCCCGTGGAAAAAGAAAATGCAACCTATTATCAGAAAATCATTACAGAAATCTCTCTTCAAATAATGAATTAAAAAGTGACAATGTGGATGGACTACTGTCTGGATGGGAGCTGCTCTGCACAGCTTAATACATATAAGGGGGCATTTGAAAATGGCCATAGCCTCCTGTGTAGAGGAGAATTAAAAAAAAAAAAATAGGGCCGGGGGTGTAGTTTGGAGGTAGAATGCCGCTGGGTTCTACCCCTAGTGCCAGGAAAAAAAAAAAAAAAAAAAACAGACATATAAGTTGGGTGTGCTTGGCATATGCTTATAATCCCAGTATTTAGGAGGATGAGACAGGAGGACAGCCTCAGCACCTTAGTGACACCCCCAGCAATTTCAGAAGATCCTGTTTCAAAATAAAAAATAAAGTTGGGGGTGTGGGTTGGAGGTAGAATGCCTCTGGGCTCAATCTGCAGTACCAAAAAACAAAAATGAAAACAAATAAAAAACAGATATAAATAAATACTAGCTTCTACAGAGCTTGAGGAAATAAGATAAATAGATGCAAGTTTTTAACATGATAAATTTATAAATTAGGGGGCAACCTCATAAGTGATTTTAATTAGACAGACTTTGATGCCAGTACTACTAATATTAGTAATATTCCTTGATTCTTTGTTTGTTTGTTTGTTTTTTGCATTACTAGGAATGGAACCCAGGGGCATTCTACCTCCAAGGTACACCCTTAGCCCTATGTTTTATTCTTTATTTTGAAACAGGGTCTCACTGAGTTGCAAAGGGGCTCACTAAGTAGCCAAAGCGTGGTGGAGCAGGCTTGTAATCTCTGCTCTTGGGAGGCTGAGACAGGAGGATTGCTTGGGTTTGAAGCCAGCCTCAGCTACTTAGTGAGGCTCTCAGCAACTTAGTAAGACCCTGTTTCCAAATAAAATATATAAAAGGTCTGGGAGTATAGCCTGGAGGTAGAAAGCCTCTGGGTTCCACCCCCAGTACCACAAAAAAAAAAAAAAAAAAAAGAGCCTGAAATATATTTTCTCTAATTTCTAGGATAACCTTGAAAATGGAGGTATTGCAATCACTCCTCTGACTGAAGGACACATTTTCTAGCATCTAATTTGCATTTATTATATATGCACAGCCTTTTCACCTGCTGTGCTACAGATGTAGGATTAAATACTAGACATATTGATATATTAATTATCCTTAAAAAATGACTTGGAGCTGGACATGGTGGCCTTTGTAGTTCCAGCTACTTTCAAGTTTGAGCTGAGAAGTTAACTTACACCTAGGAGTTTGAGACCAGCTTGGGCAACAGAGCAAGGATGTGTCTTGAAAAAATAAATAATGGGCCTGGTCATCACCTATAACCGAGGACTGGATCTTTTCTACCCATAGACTGAGCATCCTCTTTCCTCGTTTAGTGGCAATCCTTGCTTATCAGAGACAAACAACATCCATAGTAGTGTGCTGGGGGGAGAAAGAGGAACTCTTCTGATTTCACAATTATTTGTTTTAGAATTGTGAAAGCATTTTGTCAAATGCTTTGCAGACTTAATTCTCTAATGTTCTATGCAATAGAGACACCTTTTTATGTTTATACATGTTTAATTTTTACACATTCACTGATGCACTGTAATTATGCATCAAAGTGAGGTTGAAAGTGATAGGAACATACATGCACCCAGCACTTGGTGTGTTTCACTCCAGGATCCATCCAGGGGCTGGGGGGAGGAATTGGGAGCTTAAAATGGAGGACTGAGGAAGTTCAAATAATATTATGTTCATATATGAAAGGCACACCTTAATAGAAAGCCTTGGAACAAAAAGTAAGAAAGTGCCTTCACTTTGCTAATTGTGCTGATTGGATGCTGGCTGGGGAGCCACCTGCTAAAGGGTTTTGTTATGAAACAAAGCACAAGCATATTATGCTTTACCTATTTATTTGCTTATGTGTTTGTTTTCAGAGACAAAGACAGAGGTTTATTTAGGAAAGTGGGGGATACATGTTCATGCAAGAATGTGGGCCATTTTAGGAGAGAGAGCGGGCATCTTTGGGGTCTCACAGTTCTTCTTTTATAGGAGACCCATGAGGGTGAAAAGGGGCTGACAGCAAGGCTGGAGGTCTAGATTTCCTCAGAATCTTCAGTGGGTGGTGGCTGGGTGGTGCTTCAGCTTGACCAAGTGTTACACCTTCCTTTGGGATCCTTTGTTTACCAAGCATCGCAGGAATCTCTGGTGCCCAGATGGGCCATTATGATTAAAGTGTGGGGCTAGTGAGCTTGTTTTTCTTTTTGTAGTACTGGACATTGAACCCAGGGGTGCTCTACCACTGGGATACATCCCTAATCCTTTTTATTTTTATTTTGACACAGTTTCCCTAAATGTCCCAGGTTTTCTTGGACATGTGATCCTCCTGCCTCAGCCTCCAGAGTAGCCGAATTACAGGAGTTTGTCACTTGTAATTGTCAGTCCTCAAAGAGACATGATGAGATGTGTAGGGAAAATAGTAAATTTGTGAATGAGAAAATGAATGCACAAACAGATTCTCTTACTCTTGCCAACACAGATTGCCGACCCACTTCGCAGGCCTGGTTCTGAGGAGGCCACTCCTGCAAGGCCTTGGGCGATCAGGGCCTGGATGACATTGAGCCTTTCCTCCATAAGAGTTGAAAATTATTTGTTATGATGTGTTAGTGGAAATATAGTTACATTAAAATATTTTATTTGGTCTGAATTATATTTTTTCTTCTGATTTTAAAATAAATAAGAACCTTTCATGGACTCTTGAAAATATGGATGGCACTAAGCACAGTGCTTCCTGTGTCCACTTGCAAAGTAACTTCATTTTGTTTTCTCCACCATTTTGTAACTTTAGAGTTGATAGTGCAAGGTTTAAAGCATGTGGTTCTTGTTACCTAGCTAACCAGGACATTCTGGTTGGCCTCCATAATCAGTAATCACCGTGTATGGGTTGCAGCTGTGTGTCCCCGCCCTAGCCCCCTGCTAAGGGCTAATTGGCTTCTGTATTTGGTTTGTTTGTAGTAGCTCTGGTGATGATTGGGTTAATCTGATTGGTCCCTTGTTTTTATAAAAGGTTACTGTTGCCTGGCCCCAGTCAGATTTCTAGGCTGAGGGTACTGCAGCTGGCCAGCTAATAAAGGCTTCAATTGGCACATACCCCCCTGGATTTCTCACTAAACCTGCATTCAACACTGAGAAGGTTTGTCCTGATACATTATACTTTTTAAGTGGTAAATTTTTCTAACTGCTTATAATAAAAATAGGGGATTTTCTGTTTCTGTATGGAAACTAAGTAAATGCAATAGGACTCATCTTTTTTACTCCTAATTAAGACCTACATTAGAGACTTCGGGGAAGATGGCGATGGAGAAAAGCGGGGCTTATGAGCCCCGCTAACAACCAATCTCTATTACCACAAAATCAGCACCTTTCATAGCCAGAAAACACCATCAGCAGAGAAACAAAAAAGGTAAATACAAGGGACAGAGAAAAAGAGGGCTGAAAAACGAGACACCGGAAAGAAACCAGACTGCAGTGCTGCAGTCGGAGCCGCGGTGCGGAGCCGCGCGGACGCCATCTTTCCTTCCAGCACCAGGCTCCAGAGAGGAGGGGAACTCAAAACGGAGCTCAGAGCCACAGAGGAGATACGCCAGCCTCACGGCCGAGGACACAGCAGCAACGCCATATTGCCGGTGGCAGCGGCGACTTCACCGGACGGCACCAGACCAATGCACTAAACAGCCCAACAGGCTCCAGAGAGGAGCGGCAGACAGCGAGCCAAGGTGAGCCGCTGCGGATCAGCGACGAGGAATTCGGCAGATTTCTCGGCGCAGGGAGTGTCTAAAGCTCCCAGGGCCTGGGCTCAGGGCACCCTGCAGGGATTCAGAATGGAGCTCAAAAACAGAGAAGAAATACACCAGCCTCACGGCCAAGGGCATGGCAGCGGCGCCATATTGCCACCGGGGCAGCAGCAGCGAATTTACCGAGTCCACTACAGCTCCATCAGCGCACTCAACAACAGTGAGTCAAATTGCGGCCCCTAGAGGAGAAATCTCAGTACTGACTCCCAGGGACTTGACCCAGTGGGGGAGTGGCGGTGGCAGAGATATCACACTATAGTCACAACTCCATGCAGGAGAACGCCCAGCCTGGCACCCCCCATGGTCTAAAGCAGCCTCGATTGACTCCCTGGGTCTGAGACTCTGCGATACAACCCAATAAAGGAGTAGTGGTGACTGAGATACCACAGACTTGAGATCCAGAGCACCTTAAGTGAAGTCTTAGTGACCCAGGGAAGAACCCAGAGAAGGCACAAACTTCCGAAATCATGGGAAAGAGAAATAATACTGGAGCAATGAATGCCCACAAGCCCACAACATCAGAACCTGATAAAACAGAAATTCAGAGATTTCTAGAAGATCAAATCAGGAAAATAACTGTAGAAATAATAGAGGTGTTTCAAAAAGAATTCAGAGAGAGCCAAAAAGAGATAAAGGATGCAATTAATGAAGTAAAGGCCTCAATTCAAAGTACAAACAACCTATTAGACCACATGGAGAATAGAATCTTGCTCCTAGAAGATGATCACTCCAAAAATGAACACATAGTTTCTAATTTAGAAAAAAAAATCAGACAGCAGGAATGTGACATTGAAGAAATATGGGCCCATTTTAAGAGAGCTAACCTAAGAATAATTGGAATAGAGTAGGAAAAAGAAGGTGAAACCAAAGGGATCAACAATCTCTTCAAGGAAGTAATAGCAGAAAATTTCCCAAACTAGAGCAAGAGGTTGATACACAGGTCCAGGAAACTTATAGAACTCCCTTTAGAGAGGATCGGTGAAGAGGATCCCCACGCCACATAATTGTCAAAATGACCAATGTGGAAGCCAAGCAGAGAATCTTAAAGGCAACAAAAACAAAGGGCCAAGTGACATTCAGAGGCAAACCAATTAGACTCACTCCAGACTTCCCAAACCAAGTCATGAGAGACAGAAGGGCTTGGAGTAACATATTCCAAACTCTGAAAGAAAACAACTTCCAGCCAAAAATTTCCTACCCAGCAAAACTTTCTATCAAATTAGATGGAGAAATAAGAAGCTTCCATGACAAACAGAAACTGAAGGAATTTATGTCTTCAAAACCAATACTAGAGAAAATACTCAAAGAGATTAACTACAAAGAAGAAATAGGTAACACACACCAGAACCAGAGAAACAAGATTTTCCATCCAACAGACAACTAAGATTGGCTATCTTTGGAGATTCATTATTTATGTTAGTCTTTTACCTATCTCTAAATTGTATTGCTTGCTTTTATTGTTGCTAATTTTTAGGATTTCTAGTTGGAATATTAATATACCTTCAGATATAGCATTTGGAAATATTTTATTCCATTCTATAAGTAACTTTTAACTCTGTCTATATTGTCTTTGGATATACAATATTTTTTTTATTTTCTAGGGAGTTTATTTACCCTTCTGTTACCTGTGCCATTGAAATCATATCCAAGGAAACACTGCCAGTTTCAATGTCATGAGGTTTTATTACCCAGATTTTCTCCTAAAAGTTTATATTCTTAAGATTTATATTTAGGTCTTTTATCTATTTTGAGTTAATATTTGTATATGGTGTTAGGTAAGGGTCCAATTTTATTCTTTTTTATGTAATTATTATTTTCCAACAATATTTAGTTAAAATATTATTATTTCCTCTACCAAATGTCTGTGGAAACCTTGTCAAAAATAACTTGACAATATATGGAAGAATTTATCTCTAGGCTTTTATTTAACTCCAATGGTTTATATATCTGCCTTTATAACAGTACTACACTGTTTCAATTATTGTAGCTTTATAACATTTGAAATCAGAAAATATACATCTTCTAGCTTTGTTCTTTTTCGAGATCGTTTTGTGTATCTAGAGTCCATATTCCATATTAGGATAAATTTTCTCTGAAAAATAAATAAATAAATGTGTGATAGTTTCACCTTAAAAAAAAAGAAAAATATTCTCTGTTAAGAAAGAAAGCAAAAGGAAATATTGAAATGTTATCTTTAAGTCATCAAAAGCTTGGTATCAGACAAATGAAACTGTTATGTGAGATTATCAATGTTAATTCTGGATAAATTGCTATAATACTAGATGTCAAACACTAAGCCAAGCATGGGAAGGAGGGATAGGGAGAGAACGGGGTGGGGATCGGGTAGGGGCTAACTGGGCGATGTGTGCATGTATGTCTACAAAAGTATTTTCTTTATACCATTATGATATATGAATACAGTCACATATAAAAAAAAAGACCTACCTTAAAGTTGTTTGAACCTAATTGAAAGAAAAACTTTCTAATCTAATTGAAGAAAAACTCTTTTTTTCCCATTTCTCTTTTAGTTACTATTCTGTGTTTATTCCTTTGTGTAAGCTAATTTTCCTAGTGCCGTTAACTATGTTGTCCATGTCTTGACTTTTATTGGCTTGATTTTATATATTATGTGCTTCTAAAGCTTTTATGTGCTCTCACTCTGTGACTAATACTTTCTGTTCTTAGTATCTATATGGATTTCCTTGCTATTTACATCATTTGCTGTGCCAGGAAGGTAGGTATTTTAATCATCCGTCCAAGTGAGATCGCAGAAGTTTCTTGATCACTTCTACCATTATGCCTTTTTAATTTTTAAAATTTCTATTTTTATCTTTATAATGAAGTCCTTTCTTTTATCTTGGGCCTGATGCTCTGAGGATATGCCTTCATGGTTCCTGTTTTATGCCTGCAATAACAAGGCAAGTTTACCAAGAGAGGCTGAAATGAGAGATGGAGAAAAAAATCTAAAAGTATTATTTGAAGAGAGAGAAATGCTCAAAGCCAGATCCTCCTCTTTCCTGACATTACATAAGCTACTAAATTCTTTTAGCTAAATACACTATTATGCTAATTAAATATATTATTATCTTGTGCATATTTCTAATATGGAGAGTAGAGTGCCTGGTTTACAAATAACATTACCAATAGGTATTAATAACATACAACTTCTACTTGGTACTTACTTACTCTGTCCTATCTTAAAGCTTCAGCAGTTAATAGTTAAGTAGTAGTAGTCACCACTGGAAGTATGGTCAAAGATGGTTGTTCTCTAAGCAAGTTCAGTACTATTAAAGTTCATAGAGATTAAATTTAAATATATTATGTCTAGGACCAGTTAATATGGACCATCTATTTGGTGCCTGATATCTATTCTATTTTTTCTTTTCATCTATCCCTTGTACAATCCACAACTTAGAAAGGTTAAGAACATTCTGGCACAAAGAGCAATCTCTGGAAAGACTTTTCATGGTGTAATTTCTGCCCTGGGGTCTTGGAGACTGTTGCTAGCCACGTAGGCAGGGTGTCAAGATGCAGTTACAGATTGAATTTTTCTATGCATTTATTGTGTGACTTGCACAAGTCATTTTGCTTTGGTGGGTATTCAGCTTCCTACCTTGAAGAACTAGGATATTAATCAGATGATTTGGAAGATTTCTTTCTTCCATCTCTGGCATGGCATGGTTTCATGAATCTCTACAGCCAAAGTGCTTCATCAAAATGAATTTGGCTAACCAGGTGTGGTGGTGCATGCTTATAATCTCAGCATTTGGGAGGCTGAGACTGGAGAATGGCGGTGGAGGATCGTGGTTTGCTAACAGCCTCAGCTAATTAGTGAGGCCCTTTGCAACTCAGTGAGACCCTATTTCAAAATAAAGAATATAAAATAGGGCCGGGCATGGTGGTGCACACTTGTAATCCCCAAGGCTGAGACAGGAGGATTGCGCAAGTTCGAAGCCAGCCTCCGCTGGCTGATGAGGAGACCCTGCTTCCTAATAAAAAATATAAAAATAGGTCTGGGAGTATAGCCTGGAGGTAGAAGCCCCTGGGTTCCATCCCCAGTACCACCACCAAAAAAAAAAAAAAAAAAAAGAATATAAATAGGGATAGGGGTGTAGCTCAGCAGTAGAATGCCCCTGAGTTCCATAACCAGTAGCAGGGGAAAAAAAAAAAAATATATATATATATATATATATATATATATATATATATATATATATATATATATATATATACGACTGTGGTATTCCTTGTATTATAACTATGATGTGATGTTTATATACAATCCCAAATAATTAGTACATTCTCTGTCAACATATTTCTCTGCTGTTGTTTGACTGACTAAGAGCAATTACTTTGTACCTTATAGTATGAGAATATTGGCTGGAAAAGAATTTACCTTTTTCTATAGACCTCCATTTTAAAATAAAGAATTTGGCTTCCAGGAAAATATCACTCAATAAGTTGGCAAGAATACTTTGACAAATAAAAGATTAAAAATGTGTTATTCTATATTTTCCAAGATGGCAACGGAGAGACGCAGTGTCCCTCACTAGCTGAAGCAAACTAAGTTCAACTACTGAGACAGAAGTGTCTTAATAAAGAAAAAATTAAACATACCATACAAAACAGACTTGGGGAGTATGGCAGAAAAAAATCCAGCAACTGAACTGCAAGATTCACCACAACACACAAAGAAAGCAGATAGTGAGCTGAAGACTCGGCGGCCTGCGGAATGCAGGCGCAGGTGCAGTAGCCTCAGGACCGCTGGTCCAAACAGGACTTTTGGGTCATTAACATTCCCAGAGAAGCTCTAAAGTCTTAAAGTGACCAGAGAGTTCCAATACCTGAAGTTGCTAGCAAACTGGACCTCCTGAGCAGCACCCAACAAAGGCGGCCCCACAGACATGCCCGGAGATCAGCAGAGACCGGGAAGTGGACCTGCTCACCGCGGGAGCGAAAATTCAGCAGGATACAGGAGAGCTGCCAGAGCTTCAGAGCCACAGATTGGACTGCCAGCATGAATTCAGAGTAGCCACAGACCCGGCGAGCACACAGTGAGTACGATATATGTGATTGCCAGTGTACGCAAAGTGGGCCAATTCAACTCCGGGACCAAAGAAGAGCGCTTAAGGCATGATACCTGCACAGGGCCACAAGGAGACACTCCAAGCAAATACAAGATTCACCATATATCAACAACATAGTAGGACTGTTATCTCTATTATTTATTTTTTTTTTACTATTTTTCTATCCTTTTATATTTTATTTTTTACTATTGCGGTTTGGTATTGTTTGTTTTACTTTTTGGGTCTTTGGGTTTGTTTTGGTTTTTGGTTTTCTGGGGGGATAAGTCTTTTCTAAAGTCCTAATACAAAGACTGGGCTAAAAATAATACCCACTAACCATGGGAAGACAACAGAAAACCAGACCTGAGAACTCTGAAAATATGAGAACTAGGAATAATGGAGAAATGACAGAAATCACGAATACTGACCTACAAGAAATGCAGGAAGGGGAGTTCCGAATTTTCATCTACAATATGATGAAAGGATTTAAAACAAGTTTAGAGGAGATGAATATGAGTTAGAAACACTAAAAAAGAATCAGAAAGAGGCTTGGAATGAAATTAAAGAGTCAATAAATGAAATGAAGTCAGCAATAGAAAGAAATTCTGAAAGATTAGAGGAAATGGAAAGTAGAATATCACTGTTAGAAGACAGATCATCCAACACCAAAAACACAGTCAATCATATGCAGAAGTCATTACAGCAACAAAACCTAAACATACAGCAAATTTGGGACAACATGAAACACCCTAACTTACGGATAAAAGGCATTGAAGAAGGGATAGAGGTACAGACCTGGGGCATCCGTAATCTCTTCACAGAAATAATTTCAGAGAACTTCCCTAACATGGAACAAGAGATAGATCTTCATGTTCAAGAGACATACAGAACACCATTAAGACAAGATCAAAAAAGAACCTCCCCATGTAACATAATAGTTAAAATTACTAACATAGAGGCCAAGGAAAAGATCTTAAAAGCAGTGAGAACAAAAGGTCAGGTGACATACAGAGGCAAAATAATAAGAATCACCCCAGACTATACAACCTAGGTCATGAATGCCAGGAGAGACTGGTATGACGTGATCCAGACCTTGGAAGAAAATAACTTCCAACCGAAGCTGCTTTATCCAGCAAAACATCAACTATTCAAAGTCAATGGCAAAATAAAAGTATTTCAGGATAAACAAAATTTCAAATAATTTATGAATTCAAAGCCAACACTAGAGAAAATACTTAAAGGAACAAACCATACAGAAGAAAAAAGAAGCAGGCTTCAGAACCAGAGAAGAGAGGAAAGTGATCAGAGGGGCTTCTAAGTAAGGAAGAAATAAAAAGCTACCAAACAGATGACAGAACACAAAATGACAGAAAACAAAAATCATATTTCAATAATAACTTTTAACGTCAGAGGACTTAACTCACCAATCAAAAGACATAGATTGGCAATGTGGATCAAAAAAACATAACCCAAATATATGCTGTTTGCAAGAAACTCACCTAACAGCCAAAGACACTCACAGACTGAAAGTGAAAGGATGTAAAAAGATATACCATGCTATTGGAGACCAAAAAAGAGCAGGGGTAGCAACCCTGATATCCAACAGAACAGACTTTAAACTAGGACACATCAGAAGAGACAAATCAGGGCACTTCCTTTTATTAAAAGGAACAATACACCAAGATGATATAATGATAGTAAACTTTTATGCTCCAAATGTGAATGCAACCACGTTTGTAAAACAAACCCTTCAGGACATCAGATCTCAAATAGACCCAAATACAATAATTCTGGGAGACTTCAATACGCCTCTTACACCACTGGATTGATCTTCAAGGCAAAAGTTGACTAAAGACTCTTTAGAACTAAAGAAAACTATAAACCAAATGGACCTAATAGACATATACAGAACATTTCATCCAGAAACTACAGAATACACACTCTTCTTGTCAGCCCATGGAACCTTCTCCAAAATAGATCACATCCTGGTACACAAAGAAACCACCAGCAAATTCAAAAGATGTAATATAATTCCTTGCATCTTTTCAGACCATAATGGAATTAAAGTAGAAATCAACAACAGGAAACTTAAAAGAAACTATGCAAATACGTGGAGACTGAATGATACACTATTGAATGATGAATGGGTAAGAGCAGAAATTAGGGAAGAAGTAAAGAAATTTTTGGAAATAAATGAAAACAGAGACACAACTTACCAAAATCTCTGGGACACTATTAAGGCAGTATTAAGAGGAAAGTTTATTGCATTGAGTGCCCACATAAGAAGGACTCAGAATCACCAAGTTCAGACCCTATTGGCACAACTCAAGGATCTAGAAAGACTGCAACAGTCCAACCCCAAAGCCAAGAGAAGACAGGAAATTATTAAAATCTGAGCAGAAATAAATGAAATAGAAAACAAAAAAACAATTCAAAGAAACAACAAAACAAAAAGCTGGTTCTTTGAAAAGGTTAATAGAATTGATAAACCCCTGTCCAACCTAACCAAAGGAAAAAGAGAATCAATGCAAATTACTAAAATCAGAAATGAAAAAGGAGACATCACCACAGATAGTGAAGAAATTCAAAGGATTATCAGAAACTACTTTAAAAATTTATACTCCAATAGACAAGAAAACATGGAAGAAATCAATAGATTCCTAAACATAGATAACCTACCTAAACTGAACCAAGAGGACATAGCAAGCCTAAACCAACCAATAGCAAACAATGAAATAGAAATGTCAATAAAAATTCTTCCATCAAAGAAAAGCCCAGGCCCAGATGGGTTTCCAGCTGAATTCTACAAAGCCTTCAGTAAAGAACTAATACCAATACTTCATAACTTATTCCAGGAAATTGAAAGAGATGGAACTCTCCCAAATTCCTTCTAGAAGGCAAGTATCACATTAATCCCCAAACCAAATAAAGATACTTCAAGAAAGGAAAACTACAGACCAATATCTTTAATGAACATAGATGCAAAATTTCTAAACAAAATACTAGCCATACACATTCAAAACCATATCAAGAGAATAATACACCATGATCAAGCTGGTTTCATCCCGGAAAAACAAGGTTGGTTCAACATACGCAAATCAATACATGTCATCCACCACATAAATAGAATCAAGAATAAAAACCACATCATCATAGCAATAGATGCTGAAAAAGCCTTCAACAACATCCAACACACATTCATGTTAAAAAACTACAGAAAATTGGAATAAAAGGAACATACCTCAACATCATTAAGGCAATATACAACAAACCCAAAGCCAACATTATATTGAATGGGGAAATACTGCAAGAATTTCCCCTAAAATCGGGAGCAAGACAAGGATGCCCACTATCACCACTCCTCTTCATTATAGTCTTGAGACTCTTGCCACAGCAATAAGACAAGAGAAGGAAATCAAAGGAATTCAAATAGAGGAATTAAAATTATCCTTATTTGCAGATGATATGATCCTTTACCTAGAAGACCCTAAGAACTCAACCAAAAGACTTCTGGAGTTAATTAACAAATTCAGCAAAGTTGCAGGATACAAAATCAGCCTAAAGAAATCAGAGGCTTTTCTTTATACCAACAATGAATCCACAATGAAAGAAATAAAACAATCAATTCCATTCAGTATAACCTCAAAACCAATAAAATACCTAGGAATAAACCTAACCAAAGATGTAAAAGACCTCTACAACAAAAACTATAAAACATTAAAGAAGAAATTGAAGAAGACCTTGGAAGATGGAAAGACCTCTCATGCTCGTGGATAGGCAGAATAAATATCATCAAAATGGCCATTCTGCCAAAAATGATTTATAGATTCAATGCAATTCCCATCAAAATACCAACTACATTCTTCACAGACCTAGAAAAAGCAATCATGAACTTTATATGGAGAAAGAAAAGACTCAGAATAGCCAAAGCAATTCTCAGCAACAAGAATCATGCAGGAGGCATCACAATCCCAGACTTCAAACTATACTATAGATCAATAGTAGTAAAAACAGCATGGTACTGGCACAATAACAGGTACACTGACCAGTGGAACAGAATAGAAGATACAGAAACAAATCCACACACCTACAGTTAATTAATCTTTGACAAAGGGGCCAAACTCATACGCTGGAGAAAAGACAGCCTTTTCAACAAATGGTGCTGGAAGAACTTACTATCCATTTGTAGAAAGATGGAACTAAATCCCTATATCTCACCATGCACAGGAATCAACTCGAGATGGATCAAAGACTTAGAAATCAGACCAGAGACTGTGAAGTTATTAGAGGAGAACATAGGCTCATCACTACAACATATAGGCACAGGCAGTAACTTTCTCAACAAAACCTCCAAAGCTCAGGAAATTAAAGCAAGAATCAACAAGTGGCATAGCATCAAACTAAAAAGTTTCTTCTCATCAAAGGAAACCATCAAGAACCTAAAGAAGAAGCCTACAGAAGATCTTTACCAGTCACCACTCCAATAGGGGGCTAATATCCAGAATATACAAAGAGCTCAAAAGGCTCTGCACTAGCAAAACAAACAACCCAATCAAGAAATGGGCAACTGAAATGAATAGATACTTTACAAAAGAGGAGATACAAATGGCCAATAGATTCATGAAAAGATGTTCTTCATCATTAGCCATCAGGGAGATGCAAATAAAAACTACACTGAGATTCCATCTAACCCCAGTCAGATTGGCAAACATAAAGAAATCAAACAATAATAAATGCTGGCGAGGATGTAGGGAAAGAGGAACTCTTTTACATTGTTGTTGGGAGTGCAAACTAGTTCAGCCACTATGGAGATCTGTGTGGAGATTCCTTAGAAAACTGGGAATAGATCCACCATACGATCCAGCTTTACCACTCCTGGGTATTTTTCCAAAGGGGTTAAAACAAAGAACTACAGCAACATATGCATACCTATGTTCATAGGAGCACAATTTGTAATAGCCCAAATTTGGAAACAACCTAAGCCTCCATCAACAGATGAATGGTTTGCAAAGTTATGGGAAATACACACAATGGAATTCTATTCAGCTATAAAGAAGAACAAAATCATGTCATTTGTAAGAAGATGGAAAGGGCTGGAAAGCATTATGTTAAGTGAGATCAGCCAAACACAGAAAGAGAAGGGACATATGTTTCCTCTAATATGCCCAAACGAGTGAGCATTGGGGATACCAGAGGGACTCCAGATAATGGAAGGGAAATCTCAGCAAAGTTTGAATGGAAAACTAAGAGAGGACGGAGGCTGAACTTGATTGATGAGGGGCTACTTCCAATAGGTGTAAAAATATGAATATAGCAAGGTTAGCCTGGGTATTAAGTATCGGGAGGGGGGAAGGGAAATGGGGGGGGCACCAAATACAGATTGAATGTATAACATTTACTTTCAATAAAATAAATTAAAAAATAAAATAAATAAATAAAAATGGGTTATTCACACATCTGACAAGAAATCATAATATCATACGTATTTTCATTATGCTTCGTATGTTACAATTTCTTACTCCAATGTTGATAGTACAACTGTGGGCTAGGCACACAGGATACAGGAAATTATAATACTGTAAATACTTTCATTGTGCTTTGTAGAATATGAGTTTATCTCTCCACTGTTAATGGTACAACTGTGGCACTAGGACAATTTTTCTCTTATTATGACTATAGTCAGAGTAATGTATTAAGAAAAATACCAAAAGAAAAAAAAATTGTGCATGTGCAGTGTCCCAGTCACTTTCATTTATCATCTTATTTAATGTTCACATAATATTTCTATACATATTTTATAATGAAAGAAACTGAAGTTTAAAAAAGTTGGCAGGCTCATAAATGACAGGGCATGAACTGAACACCAGGTGTGTCTGACTATACTGTATGTCACATATAATAATATTCTAGGAGAAAATGTTAAAAAACTCTTCCCTTGTAGCTGGAAAAGGAGAATAGTTTGCTATATCCTTTATAGAACATTTGAGTCTAAATCACTTTATGCACATAGAGAAGTATCACATTGATTTCTATTCATGTGTATAACAAATACACATGTTAAAAAATTTAAATATCAAATACCAGTTTCAAAATTAATTTCAATTTGATTTTCCTTCTGTAATTTTTTTTGCCTGAAACCAATTGATAAAATAACAATAGCTACCATTTACAAGCATTTGCTGACTGCCAAGTGTGGCACAGAGTACTATATTGTATATGATCTCACTTAATCCTTACACAAAAACTCTACTGCAAAAAATATTATTATGTCCATTTTAAAACTCTGTGAGGCTAAGTAATTTGATTTGCTGAAGGTGCACAGATAGAGAGTATATGGCCTAGAATGTGAACTCAGGTCTCCCTAGCTCTACAGCCCGTACTTACCCACTGTGCTAAAACGCCAGGCACTGTGGTTGAAGGAGAGCTGAGTTCTGTGTTGGCCATCCGCAAACTCACAGGGAAATTCATAACTCATTCAACAGCCCTTGACTTCAGTTTTTTTTTTCCTCCATAAAATCAGGAGGTAGGAACAGCATTTTAAAATCCCTCCCTTCTTTTGAACACTGTGCGTTTCCATGGCAATTCTCAGATGGACAAGGACTTCGTCCTGGCTTTGTTTCTCACTGAATTTTATTTCTCAGCAATTTCTGAACTTCAGCCTCATGCAGAGCTTAGATTTGGGGAACATCATGGTTTGGCACTGCATATGAAACAAAGATTGGTAGAGTTCCTAACTCACTCTGTACAAGTTGCACTCCCATGCACACTTAGGAATTAGAATGAGAAAGTATAATGGTTTCTGGAAGAGGAATTTTAAATAATTACTACTTTTGAAAAGGAAGAGTAAAAATGGCAGAACTTACATCAAACTCAAAACGTTCCCCCATAGGTAAAAATGTGGATAGGAAGTAGAATAGCATCTTTCTACTTTCATGATCACAGCTGTTGGTTGTTGGTAAAAATCACAAACTGTAATTCTGCACATTTCTTCTCATTTTCTTTTTACAAATCATGAAGCGCGTCCTGCTTGTGTTTGCAGTATGTGCACATCCTAAGACAGATACTAGCAGCACCTTTGAGTTCCCCCGGCTGCCTCTCAGCTCGCATCCCTCAGCAACTTCTTGACCCATGGCCTGATGTTTGAATTGATCATTCTCTTGTTTTTGTTTATAGTTTTGCTTTTCATGCATCTACAAACAATGTAATGGCTACTTTTGCCTATTTTCAAACTTGGTATAATGAAACCACCACAGTATGCCTTTGTTATAATTAAATATAGAACATCCCCTGAAGACCTCATTTATTGCTGTTCGGTTGACAGCATTGAGTGGTGAGGGTTGTAACCTCACCCAGTGATGGATTCACCTGGCTGATGAGCTGGTCTGCTGGGGTGTGGCTAGAGAAGTTGTGTCCTGGGCGGTGACCTCGGGGATTGTCCTTTAAACATCTTTGAATTCCCTTGCTGGCTTCAGCTTTCTTGCTTCTGACTGCCATGAATGTGAGAACAGCCTTGCTCGCTCCCTTTCTCCACTTTCCACCACCATTCCCTGAGAACCGGAGACCCAGCCTCACATGGACTGAACCTGAAATCTCCAAGAAACTGAGAAAATAAGTCTTCCTTCCTGTAGGTTGTATGGTCAGTTGGTTTGGAGTTTAGCAGAGAGAATTTTGAGTGAGACAGCCTTCTTTCTCACTTCCTATTTTTATTCCTCATTATTCTTTTAAGACTCACCTATGTTTTTATAGAGTATTTAACTGTTGACACTTTATCACTGGTTAATACTATTCCACAGTATTATTATGCCTAATTTATGTATGTGTTGTATCACCTACTGTTAATGGAGCTATGGGTTATTTCTGTTCTGTGTTTTTTGTTTTGTTTTATTTTTCTGATTTTTTTTAAGCTGTTACAAAGTATGAGCAGCCATTTACCTATTTCTTGGTACATACATGCAACATCTCTAACATTTCTACCTAGGAGAGGAATTACTGGGTTTTACAGTAGGCACACTTCTACTCTACTAAGCCAATTTTATTTGATAGTTTTTCTTATTTTTTATTAATCTAGTATAAATATTTTACATTCTGGGACACAAAGATGTACCCTTGTTTAGCTATGAAGTCTGGATTCCTGAGTATAAATTACTTATAATAAAAGTATACTATGCCCAGTTAGTCTCCAACTGCTTTAACCAAGATATTAGAAAGCCCTTCTGAGCCAGGCGTGGTGTCACATGCTTGTAATTCCAGTACTTGAGAGGCTGAAACAGGAGGATCACAGATTCCTAGCCAGCCTCACAATTTAGTGAGGCCCTCTGCAATTCAGTGAGACCCAGTTTCAAACTAAAAAATCGGGCTGTGGTTGTAGCTCAGAGGTAGAATGCTCCTGGGTTCATTCCCTAGTACTACTAAACAAAGAAAGAGAAAAGAAGAAAAAAATCCACTGAAAAAAGAGAATAGAACTCTGAGTTGAGCTATTAAAAAAAAAGAAGACATAAATTCCTTCAGTTTCTGTTTGTCATGGAAGCTTCTTATTTCTCCATCTAATTTGATAGAAAGTTTTGCTGGGTAGGAAATTTTTGGATGGAAGTTGTTTTCTTTCAGAGTTTGGAATATGTTACTCCAAGCCCTTCTGGCTCTCATGACTTGGTTTGAGAAGTCTGGAGTGATTCTAATTGGTTTGCCTCTGAATGTCACTTGGCCCTTTGTTTTTGTTGCCTTTAAGATTCTCTGCTTGGCTTCCACATTGGTCATTTTGACAATTATGTGGCGTGGGGATCCTCTTCTCCGATCCTGTCTAAAGGGAGTTCTATAAGTTTCCTGGACCTTTGTATCAACCTCTTGCTCTATGTTTGGAAAATTTTCTGCTATTACTTCTTTGAAGAGATTGTTGATCCCTTTGGTTTCACTTTCTTCTCCCTCCTCTATTCCAATTATTCTTGGGTTAGCTCTCTTAAAATGGGCCCATATTTCTTCAATATCAGATTCCTGTTGTCAGATATTTTTTTCTAGATTAGAAACTATGAGTTCATTTTTGGATTGCTCATCTTCTAAGAGCAAGATTCTGTTCTCCATGTGTTCTAATCGGTTGTTTGTGCTTTGAATTGAGGCCTTTACTTCATTAATTGCATCCTTTATCTCTTTTTGGCTCTCTCTGAGTTCTTTTCGAAGCACCTCTATTATTTCTACAGTTATTTTCCTGATTTGATCTTCTAGAAATCTCTGATTTTCTGTTTTATTGGGTTCTGATGTTGTGGGGTTGTGGGCATTAATTGCTCCAGTATTATTCCTCTTTCCCATGATTTCGGATGTTTGTGCCTTCTCTGGGTTCTTCCCTTGGGTCACTATGACTTCCCTTAAGGTGTTCTGGATCTTGAGTCAGTAGTATCTCAGACCCCACTACTCCTTTACTGGGTTGTATCACAGAGTCTCCGACCCAGAGAGTCGATAGAGGCTGCTTTAGACTGTGGGGGGTGCCAGGTTGCACGTTCTCCTATGGTGTGATATCTCTGCCACTGCCCCTCCCCCACTGGGTCAAGTCCCAGGGAGTACAGTACTGGGATTTCTCCTCTGTGGCCCGCAATTTGACTCACTGTTCTTGAGTACGCAGATGTAGCTGTACTGGCCTCGCTGAATTTGCTGCTGCTGCCGCCGGTGGCAATATGGCGCCGCTGCTACGCCCTCGGCTATGGGGCTGGCGTTTTTCTTCTTGATTTTGATTTCTACTCTGAATCACTGCAGCGTGTGCTGAGCTCGGCCACTGGGAGCTTTAGATGCTCTCTGCGCGGAGAAATCCCGCCTGGCTGTTCCGCAGTGGCTCACCTCGGCTTGCTGTAGCCGTCCCATGAATTCGCCGGTGCCACCTGCAGTATGGCGCTGCTGCCGCCTCTGCCGCGTCCTTGGGCGCAAGGCCGGTTATCTCCTCTGTGGCTCTGTTCTCAGTCCGCTTTCTCTCTGGAGCCTGGTGATTTTTTGTTTCACTGGTGATGGTATTTTCTGGCTATGAAAGGCGCTGATTTTGTGGTAATGGAGATTTGTTGTTAGCAGGGCTCTTAAGCCCCGCTTTTCTCGGTCGCCATCTTCCCGGAAGTTCATAGAGAAAATACTCAAAGAGATTAACTACAAAGAAGAAATAGGTAACAAACACCAGAAACAGAGAAACAAGAGTTTCCATCCAACAGACAATTAAGATTGGTTATCTGTGGAGATTCATTATTTATGTTAGTCTTTTACCTATCTCTAAAGGGTATTGTTTGCCTTTATTGTTGTTAATTTTTAGGATTTCTAGTTGGAATATTAATATACCTTCAGATATAGCAATTGGAAATATTTTATCCCATTCTATTAGTAACTGTTAACTCTGTTTACATTGTCTTTGGATATACAATTTTTTTTTTATTTTTTAGGGAGTCTGTATACTCCTCTGTTGCCTGTGCCATTGAAATCATAACCAAGAAATCACTGCCAATTTCAGTGTTGTGAGGTTTTATGACCCAGATTTTCTCCTAAAAGTTTATAGTCTTAAGATTTATATTTAGGTCTATTATCTATTTTGAGTTAATATTTGTATATGGGATTAGGTAAGGGTCCAATTTTATTCTTTTCCATGTAATTATTATTTTTTAACAATATTTAGTTAAAAGATTATCATTTCCACCACCAAATGTTCGTGGAAACCTTGTCAAAAATAACTTGACAATATAGGGAGGAATTTAGCTCTAGGCTTTTATTTAACTCCAATGGTTTATATATCTGCCTTTAGAATAGTACTTCACTGTTTAAATTATTGTAGCTTTATATGGTTTGAAATCAGAAAATATATATCTTCTAGCTTTGTTCTTTTTCAAGATCGTTTTGGGTACCTAGACTCCATATTCCATATTAGGATAGATTTTTTTCTGAAAAATAAATATATAAATATATGATAGTTTCACCTAAAAAATAGAAAAAAATATTCTCTGGTAAGTAAGAAAGCAAAAAGAAATATTGAAATGTTATCTTTAAGTCATCAAAAGCTTGGTATCAGACAAATGAAACTGTTATGTGAGATTATCATTTTTAATTTTAGATAAATTGCCATAATACTAGATGTCAACTACTAAGCCAAGCATGGGAGGGAGGGATAGGGAGAGAATGGGGTAGGGATTGGGTGGGGGCTGACTGGGAAAAGTGTGCATGTATGTCTACTAAAGTATGTATCCTACTATGATGTATGAATACAGTGCACCAATAAAAAAAATTAAATAAAATAAAAATGAAAAAAAAATATGTAAGAACTATAAGAAAATCATCATGGAGTGGGGATAAAGAACGAAGGAAGGAGAAAGGGGAGGGTATGGGCTGGGTAGTTTTATGGTCTGGAAATAGCTTCACTGTGTCTCACAGGCTTATGTGATTGGAAGTGGGTGCCCAGGCTTAGGGTGGTGGCAGGTTCTGTGGCGCCTAAGGAGGCAGGGCCTAGAGGGAGGTTATAGGTCACCTGGGGCGTGCTTTCTGAAGATTCTTCCCAAGCAGATCATGATAAAAGGAGCAGGACTGGCCCCTCCTGCGCTCACTCTGTGCCTGGTTTAGAGTGCGATCACTAGCTTGATGCTGCACACACTCCTGACCTTTCTATCTGCACCAGGAGGTGACAGAGCAGAGGGGCAGCGGTCACTGCATCATCAGGACAGCCAGCACTGTGGCACTGAGGCTGGCAGCCTCCAGGATGGTGGGCTAAGCAAGGGCCATGAGCTTTGTAAGTCGCCATGTCAGAGATTTAATTACAGTGGCCAAAAGCGGACTAAATACACACGAGCAGGTTTTGTTTATCTATTAATAATTAGATATTCAGCCTTTGGAAGATAACCAGCCTCCAGTGAATTTTGTCAGTGAATGTAGCATGCAAGCCAGGAAGTCTAAAGACTCTATTAACTTTGCCTCGCCTCCTCCTCCCCACTCCACCTCCCCAACTCTTTCTATTCCAGGTTAGTCATTTTCAGTTCAAAGAATCACTACCCTACTCATGGCCTTGATGGGATTGCATGAGAGTCAAAGTGTAGAAGGAAAAATATCTTGGGGTTTTCTGGGTAATTGACATCCTGAGGAATATATTCTTAGAAACATCACATTTGTTTTGTGATTTTCTACTTTTCTCTATTATGAGCTCTCTTGGGAGTGACCCCCAAGGGGGCTCAGAAAGAATTCCATGAATGCCCCCTTCAGTTGCTGTCCCCATCTGCAGACCAGGGATTCAGGGGCAAGAGAGCTCCATGTTTACAAACAGATCATTGGAGCACAGAACACTGCACCCGCCTCCACAGTAGTGCAGACAGATGTGGAAGATGTCGTGATGAGAGCAGAGGACAGCTGTGTTTAACATGTAGGTTAATTCCACGTTACTTGTTTATCCTCTTAATGAATGAATATATAAATTTTAGCTATTGTCAAAAGGGTAGGGGAGAGGAATTTTTTTTTTTTTTTTTTGGTACTGGGAATTGAATCCAGAGGCATTCTACTTCTGAGCTATACACCAAGCCACTGTTATTTTGAAACAGTGTCTCACTAAGTGGCTGAGGCTAGCTTTGAACCTACAATCCTCCGGTCTCAACTACCCAAGTACTGGGTTTACAGGAATGAGCCACCATGTTAAGCTTTAAATTTTTTATATTAAAAGTGGTTTTGAGCTCTAAAAGTTCAAGAGCCACTACCGTATACCATAGACCTGTATCTTGACATTATATAGATGCACACATTTAATGTATACATGCACATCTATCATATTGGCTATATATGTACATGCATATCTTTCTAGATATATTTTTTCTTCACTGCCAAGACAGGATGTTACTAAAAAAAAATTCTGTAGAGAATGTACCTTCCAAAACTCTCTGAGACAGCATTTTAAATTATTAAACAGAATATTTAACTTTAATACTTGAAAATCTTATTTGTAAACAGATAAATCAGACAATGTCATTATTCAACAGAATTTCTCACATTGCACAAGGGACACAGGGTCCCTCTTAGCTGCATCTTTGTAAATATTGTTTATAAATCACTAAATACTTAATGGGAAGAGGATCAAAAAGCCTAGCTGATAAAATATGAATCAGAAAATAGGATGAAGCAAATATTCAATAGTAGTATCTCTTCTTGATTATTATTCTGTTCTTGAAAAATTAAAGTTATTTTTTTTAATGACAATCAGATTCATTACTCAAGACACACAGTTTCCTCCAGACCAAAGGAATTACAAACTCTCCTGAATATACCTGTGAGTACACATATTTTCTCTTGGTTTGAGGAAATTTTCCTTGAGTGGAAGACTTTTTAAAACAGGATAAAAATGACACCCCTGCATATGATTCAGTTTTATAATTGAATTCTTCAAATAAAAATAACAAGAATGATTCCTCACATGGCTAATACTTAACATAAGGATTTCTTGTTAACCCCCCTCAGAGAGCTATTATGGAAAATAACTGAACTGCCTTCTGACAGTGTTTCCATATGTAAAACAAAAATATAAATGACAATATGTTCATTACTGCTAATAATGAAAATATTGGTGTCTAAATATTTATCCTTTGGAAACACCATGATATGAGAGTTTGATTGAATACTTAAAGTAGAGGACAAAAAAAAAAAAATAAACAGGCACCAGTCAGTGAATCACTGAGACTTTTTAGTGAGACAATCAGCATCTGACCTCTTATCTGGGCTTTTGTCTTTTCTCCTAATGACAATTAGGGAAAGCTAACACATATACCAATAAAAACCGACAAATTTGATAAAATTCTTAATTAAATAAAATTCTTAATTAAATGATCATAAGATCCCTGCTCTCCTCCCCTAACCCCACCCGCACCCCGCCAATAAATAACATACTTGAGAGAGTTTGTATAAATAGTGTCTTGGCATCAGGGTAAGGTAAGATTAGAATAACTCCTGGAACAGGTCCTGGCAGACTCACTGAACTGAGCCTGTGAGTGGAGTCGGTGTGAGCAAAGGAGATTCTGTGCAGGACAGTTTATCCTTTGTATCTGCTATGTTTATTATAGATGTGAAAATATAGATACTGTAGTGTACATACAGAGGAGCACCACTTGAGAACATTACTTTTTTAAACTCTTGTAAAGCATTCTTCCCTGCTTTTGCCCTTCACTGGAAACTTTTCTCTTACCAAGTGGAAACAAAACATTGCAATGCAAACACAGGCTAATGGGAGTGAATACTGGCCTCCTGATTATTTGGGGAGTAAGCGTGGCCTCTCTAGACGTGTTTGGAGTCTTTGGCAAGCACTGCCTACTAATAAACAGGGGACAGACGTACGAAGTCAGACTCACTGTAAGAACTGGACCTTAATGTTAGTAGTAATTACTCCAGAGGAGTTCATCTACTCAGAAAGACATGGTTTCCTTCAGAGCAGGCTATTTCCAGACAATAATTATTTCTCATTTTGAAAGGACAATCGAAACCCATCTTGACTATTAACACTTAGACATTGCTTCTGCCTTGTAATCAGACCCTTAGCTACCTAGATCAAACTCATCTGTAGCCTTTTATCTACTATGTAACATGTTTTCTCCCCCAGGGAGGATACATCTTGTTACATGTTTAGATTTTACTTATATTTCAAAAACAGATGCTTAATTTACTCATAATTTGAGTAGCCATAATTCATAATTACTTTTGTCTGGAGTTTTGAGTAATGAAACTGAATTTTCTTTTTCTTTTTTTTTTTTTTTTTTGTGGTACTGGGGTGGACCCAGAGCCTTTCTACCTCTGGGCTATACTCCTAGACCTATTTTTATACTTTATTTGGAAACAGGGTCTCACTAAGTTGCTGAGAGCCTCACTCAGTAGCTGAGGCTGGCTTCAAACCTGTGTGATCCTCCTGTCTCAGCCTCCCAAGCGCGGGGATTACAAGCGTGCACCACCACACCCGGCTCGAATTTTCAATTTTTTTTTAAAAATAAACTTTTATTTTTTAAAACCTGAATGATAATCATGATACATATTACTATTAAATTGTTGCTTGTTTCTTCATCTTATTTTATCATCTATATTTAATCAAGACTGTACACAAGACTGGCAAGGCTTCACTTACACTTTCTGAAAGAGTACAAGCAAGCAAGCATTGGACCATTTTTAATTTTCCTTGGCATTTGAAGTACTAAAGCTTTAAGGATTTTTGTTTGTTTGTTTGTTTTTGCTGTACTGGGGATGGAGCTCAAGGGCATTCTACCTCCGAGCTATACCCCCAGCCCTGTTTTTTATTCTTTATCTTGAAACAGGAACTCACTGAGTTGCAAAGAGCCTCACTAAGTAGTAGCTGAGGCAGGATGAGAACCGCAATCCTCCTGTCTCAGTCTCCCAAATGCTGGGTTTACAAGCGTGCGCCACCAGCTCGGCTTAGGTTTCAGTTTTGACTGCTCTAAAGCAACTCTACAGATGTGTGGCATTGCAATTTAGAATTTATCAAATACAGTGTTGAACTGTGCCATTCAAGGCTAATAAGTGGGACAAAAAAGTCATTTGGTCCAGCTGAATGCACTTGGGCAGAAAATTCTCTATTCAAAATCCCTAAGACCCTTCCTCTGGGTTGAAGCTTTGTGTAGGTTCTTTTCTGTGGCATCGCATCCTTCCAACCTCAAGCTAATCGACAAATTAGTGTCTCAATGTCCCACAAGGGCTTCATTATGTCCAATTGGCTCTGATTCTGTTATTTGCCCATCCCACAGTTCCTGTGCCCAGGTGAACACAAAAGTGCAACACTTGTCAGGCTTGGGCTTTCGTCACATACTCCAATCCTAATGCTAAGGATGGCTTGCCCTCCAGACTAGGGGAAGCAGTAGGGAAAAGGAACTGTAAGCTAAGGCTGAGGCCCTTTGCACAGGCAAGAAGCCGCAGCGCTCACCGTCCCACCCTCTTGGAATCTTTTACCACCAGTTCATCAGAGACAACCTCACCCCCTGCAGCTCCTCACATGTCGAAGATATTTTAAAAGTCATGTATGGAGCTATAGCTTTATTGATATAATATACCATACTCTAATACAATAAATTATTAGCAAGAGTATTGTCTATACTGAACTCAGTATTAGCAATCCTTAAGTAGGCTCTTCTGTTAAATATTTTTAAAAAATAGGAAGATGAAGGATCCATTTTAAAATTTGAATTCAGAAAATAAAAGCATGTTACTACATACAAACACTCCAAATATGCATTAAAATGCTATCATCTTTAATATCACATTAAGTACTATTTTTCATGTTTAAAATCTACAGTTTGATTCTAAATTTTCATACTAAAAATCTTTTTATCAATACATTGTCACCATTTTCTTGATAAAACAGGATAGTTAAAAAGACATGTTCACATTAGCATATCTCTTTGAAATAGATTAATTTGAAGTAGATTATTCTATAGATAGCCCTGTTCAACTAAGCAGACACAACTTTACCTCCACTCAATTAATCCCTTCCCAGGCCCTTTTTAGAATATTCTGAGTATCATTGAGTCTTCCCAGGTTTCTGGTGCTGTGCTGGGTGGTGGGATGTAAATACGAACAAGATACAAGTGGTCCCCGGCCATGAGGTGCTCCCAGTCTAGAGGAGGCTACAGGAAGCTACAGACATCAGTCCTGCTGTTACATAAACACATTCATCATTACAAAGTGGTTTTTGTCTTTTAAAGGAAAATCTCAGTACTGCTGCGATACCGTCTCAGAGCCTCTCTGGCCCACTCTGGAGGCCTATGGGAGATGCCTTTGAGCTGAGCATAAGAAAAGGACCAAAGTCTGGGCTGCGCCACATGCTGAACGCTGGGATGGTCGCCACCTGGAGCACAGAGAGTGAGGTGAGGGGTCCCCATGGGGCCAGGTCATCAGGTCACTTTAGACTGCAAAGACCTAGTCTTTATTCTAAAACTTATCTTAAAATATACATACATAAAGGGTGACATAATTAGACTGCATTTGAAAAGTCACTCTGTCTGGTGTAGAGAGGAGAGATGGAGGACAGCATCAAAAACCATGTGAGAACATTAAGAGGCTGGCGGAGGGGTCCCAGTGAAAGAGGATGATGAGAAGGGACACATCCTAGACCGGCTCTAGTGGGGAGGAGAGACTGCACAGATGGGACAGGGGCTGAGTCACCAAGCACCAGAATGTTATTGCTGCTGTTGTTGTTTTCCCCACTATACTTTCAGCCCACAAACTGCACCAGTTTTCCTTGTGAGACTCAGTGAAGGGTGCCATTCTTTGACAGCCATTCCTTTGTTTAGCATGATGCATAAATACCTCTAGGAACAATGTTGTGAATGCCCTATAGCCCTCTGTTTAATGGGAATGACTTTTGGCAGCTAGCCTGATTTTTTTTTTTTTCTTCTGGTACTAGGGATGGAACCCAGGGGCTTTCTACCTCTGGGCTACACCCCCAGACCTATTTTATATTTTATTTGGAAACAGAGTCTTGCTAAGTTGCTGAGAGCCTCACTTAGTAGCTGAGGCTGGCTTCAAACCTGTGCGATCCTCCTGTCTCAGCCTCCCAAGCGCTGAATTTTTTATTTTATAAATTCAAGTCTCTTTGCCCTTGACTGAACTCAAAGGCACTTTCAGAATATAAAAAAAGGATGTAACAATCCAGGTAGGTGCCTGTGTGCCTGGACATTTTCTCAATCTTCTCATAGATTATAGCTGTTTATTCCCGAATTATTTATATTAACATGATCTAGAGTACACTATAAATAGCAGACCTGACTCAACGGCAGTGTGGATATGTTTCCTTAAGCACATGCTGTGTCCTAAGTTAAAAGTTCTTATTTAGATGAAAATGATGTTGGAGTGATTACAGTCTTCAGAAGTCTCTCATCCTGTCTCTGTTATTTCAACCTGCCTCCTTCAGGATTGGCATTCTCCAGCCTCGTGTGCATTATTGTCTCATGTTCCAAAGCAACATCTTCCCAATTGCTGATGCCACTTCTGGGCCATTTGCCTCCCTGTCCTTCAGTTAATCTTTTTGTTTTTTGTTTTTTTCTAGTACTGGCAATGGAACTCAGAGGCATTCTACCTCCAAACTATTCCCCAAGCCGTATTTTTTATTCTTTATTTTGAAGCAGGGTCTCACTGAGCTGCAAAGGGTCTCACTAAGTAGTAGCTGAGGCTTTCTTTTTTTCTTTTTTCTTTTTTTTTTTTTTTTTTGGTGGTACTGGGGTTCCTGGAAGCCCTTCTACCTCCGGGCTACACTCCCAGACCTATTTTTACATTTTCATTTTTGGAAACAGGGTCTCCTAAGCCAGCGCGCACTGCTGGCTTTGAACCTGCGCGATCCTCCTGTCTCCGCCTCCCAAGCGCGGGGATTACAAGCGTGCGCCACCACGCCCGGTGTGAGGCTTTCTTTGAACTGCAGTCTTCCTGTCTTAGCCTCCCAAATGCTGGGATTACAAGCATGCGCCACCACACCCAGCATTCAGTTAATGAATCTTCAAGAGCCTAATTCTATCCCAGCTCCTATTAAATATCCCCATGAGTAGTCCTCCAACAATTCAAACCCACTTATCTGAAGGTAAATTAAATATCAGGCCTCTCCCCTCCCTGAGGCATTCACTATTTCAGTCAAGGCTAACACAGTGGGCTCACTTTAGCTGGAGGACCCGTTGCTTCTCTCTCTGCTTGCCCCACCTCTCCTGTTCTTACTGCCCATTCTCACATCTGACTGCTCTGCCTTTTAGACATCTCCAAAGCCCATCCTGTTTTTCTGCCATCACTTTAGAGCCTCAGTCCATGCCCTGGTCATTTCTGGCCTACTGGAGCTCACATTGGTCTTCCTTCCTCTAATGGGGGCTCCCTTACCAATCTATCCTTCTAGTCCAAGCCATCTGTAGGAAGACTGATCTAATCACCTCACTTCTATGTCTGAGTAATCCAAGGAAGGTGTTTGCTCATGGCCTGTAGGATAAAATACTAGCACATCAGTATTCCAACAAGGTTCCTATAGGAATGTGCTCTTTCACCTTTCAGTTATACCATAATACCACTAGCCCTCACCCTTCTGGCTCTAGGTGCTAATGACTGCTTATTCTGTAACGTAACGTGTCATGTCTATGTGTTTGCTCTTCTTCTGCCCTCTCTACTATGACTTTCACCTTGAAAAATCGGTGCTAAGCTGGCAGTGGTGGCACATACCTGTAATCCCAAAACTTGGGAAGCTGAGATAGGAGGATCACAGTTTCCAGCCCAGCCTCAGCAAACCAGCAAGACCCTGTATAGTGATACCTTGTTTCAAAATAAAAAATAAAATAGGGTTGAGGGGCCAGGCATGGTGGTGCACGTTTGTAATCCCCGCGCTTAGGAGGCAGAGACAGGAGGATTGTGCAGGTTCGAAGCCAGCCATGCTGGCTTAAGAGACCCTCTTTCCAAATAAAAATATAAAAAATAGGTCTGGGAGTGTAGCCTGGAGGTAGAAGGGCTTCCAGGAACCCCAGTACCACCAAAAAAATAAATAAATAAAAGATTTTATAAAACTGTCTTCACTCTTACTGCATATGATGCTTTCTGATATTTTTCTACAACTATTTCATTTTTAAAACATTGGCTGAAAACCATTAAACTTATGACTCATTTGGGGAAACACTGCTTTAGTATTTTTGCCATATTTAATTTATACATGTTTTCAGTAACACAATTTCTGTACATAATAAGCATACTAATTTTTAGGACTGCTCAAAACTTATCAATTTCCTAAAGATCCTCACTGCCAATACTACCACCATATTTTAGTAATAGTAAGTAACTTGTTATAATTGTTTTGACATATTTGCATACATAGAAATCACTGGAAGTAGCTGGAGTGACCTAAAGTGGAATTTGTGATCACTGAATTGGCCAGTTCCCATTTTCAATGTTCTGCATTGAGTCTAAACTTTGAACTTATATTTTCTATTGTAAAAGAGTTAACAGTCTCAGATGGTGCCTTATTTTTATCTTGTGCTTTATTTTTCATAAATAAAAGGTGATTTGGAAATAATTTTGTTTAAATAAAATAAACAATATGAATCAATTAACATATGTACAAGGAATGTTGTTTCTTCATGTATCTTCATATTCATATTCACGTGTCGCCATTTCAGTGCCCTCTAAAAGAGACACTGCCCATTGATTTTCTAAATGAAAGAGAGAAAAAAAACTTCATAAAGATTCAGAAAAATAGCCGGGCGTGGTGGTGCATGCTTGTTATCCCAGCATCCGGGAGGCTGAGACAGGAGGATCGCGGTTCGCAGACAGCCTCAGCTACTACTTAGTGAGGCCCTCTGCAACTTAGACCCTGTTTCAAAATAAAGAATAAAAAATAGGGTAGGGGGTGTAGCTCAGAGGTCGAATGCCCCTGGGTTCCAACCCCAGACCCACAAAAAGAAAAAAAAAATTCAGAAAAACAAGGACATTTTTGCCAAAGTTTTGCTCTAGAAACAGTCATCTTTTTTTAAAAAAAATATGTTACAGGAACTATACCAAAAATGGGAATATTTATCATGATATATGCTTACAACTAAAGTTGTGAATACTTTAAATTGAGATTTTAAAAAAGCACATTTATATAAATAAGTGTTTTGTTTTTAAATAATTCATTTTTTCAAAATAAGATTTAAGCTATGTTGAGAAATTTGTCAAAATTAAATTTCTATCCCTACCCTCCCACTAAGTATAGTAGCACAGCTGCCATGAATCCTAAATTTGAAAACACAACTTGTATAAGTGGGACATAGAATGCCATCTCTCAAACAGAACATGGGGTCCTCTTGACATGTTTCAAGGCCATAAATTTCCTTCCTACATTTAGTAGTTATACTAAAATTGAAAGCTTTAGAATGGCATAGGAAGGAAGGAAGCTCTGACATATCCATATTCATATAAGTATTTTTTCATTTTTCCAAATGTATTTGATGAATTGGAGAATTGTTTAAACCGGGAAATGTCAAAACTATTTATTGCAGATTTTCCGTACTTCCTGATATACTAGAAAAAAACAAGTGAGGATATTTTTGTGTAAGAAGACATCACCAATTGTGGGGTGACGGGATGAGCAGGTGTCCGCCTGGGGAAAGGAGCACAGGCCTCTTTGGTGGCACTGCCCAGCATGGGTGTAGGTGCCTGCCAGGAGTAAGGGCAAAATGGAGGGTGGGGGCTGCGGTGGGGCACAGAGGATGGCTCTGGGTAAAGGAGGGGCAGCGGCCTGTGTGTCAGAGCCTGGGTGGCATCTCATCGCTCAATAGTGCAATGAGGCAAAGGGTGGGACTGGTTATAAAGAGTGGATCTGCCCAAACCATAGAATGGAATGTGGGTATTTCAGGCTTTCATGATCAGAGAGGAAAGTACAAATAGGAACCGAGAAAACCAGGATGAATCCTGCGATATTGCATTTAAATTAGATGTAAGAACATAAACTCATGGGCTACAATATATTTAGATAGACATAGAAATAAATGTAGAAACATGTTTTTATATTAGTTGGAGTGTCCACAAAAGACAAAAACAACAAGATTCACTAGGAAAATTGAGCTGATGAAATTATGGAGACGAAAAGGTCCTGTGACCCGCAGCCAGCAAGCTGGAGCCTCAGGAGAGCTCAGGTGTGTGTTCAGTGCAAGGACAGAGGCTTGAGCCCTAAACTGACTTCGCAGTTAGAGTCGGAAGGCAGAATAAACTCAGCTCAAAGACAGTGCACGGTGAGATTCCCCTTCCCCTGCTGGGGTGGGGGGATGTCGGAAGTTTTGTTCTATTCAGGCCTTCAACTGACTGGGGGAGGCCCATCTACATTCAGGTGTACAAACTGCTTTACTGTCTGCCAATTCATAGGTCACTCTTATCCAAAAACACCCTCACAGACACTCCCAGGATAATGTTTGACCAAATATCTGGAAACTCCCTGTCCTAGTAAAACTGATCCAAAATAATCAACTATAACAATGTGAGTAATCTCGTATCTTTGTTAAAAATACCTAGTGCCCAGATCTTAGTTACTAAATACTATTCTACCTTAAAAGGAATTTGGGCTCCTAGAATTGTCTGAATCCAGGACTGGCCCAGAAAGTACAAGATAAGCCTGGAATATTTTATTGTGTCATCAAGACTATTGGAAGAATGATGAGGACATTTCAGGACACAGAAACCAGTTTGAAGAGGCTTCCAGTGGCCAAGCTCAGGACAATGTGCACATTCAAAGCAACTAATAATCACAGCAGACTATAACATCACACAAAATACGTATCCACAAGTCCATTCTCATGTTAATTAACTGAAAGCTTGAGAAAAAATATTTACATAATTTCAAAGTATATTCTCACTAAATATGCATTAATTACAGTAGAAAAAATAGCAACTTTCCAGTAGAGAATCCTGGCAGACACTACTGTAAACAAGTGACAAACATTGACATTAATAGTAATAAGACAAACCATGTACTGGCTGATCAAATGCAATGAGACTAGCACAATATCACTTCTATGGCCCTTCCACAAAAAAATAAAGCATACCGCAAGCAAAACTCTCATTCCGGGGTATTCCCCAAAAGAGCTGATCTTTATCGTCAACACTGCCAGATCATGAAGCCAAGGAAAGATTGAAGATTGGAACCAATAAGAAGGAGAATAAAGAGATGTGGAGACCAAATGCAGGCTTGACATACCAGTACTTGGGAGGCTGAGACCGGAGGATCACATATTTGTGGCCAGCCTCAGCTACTTCATGAGGCTCTCTGCAAGTCAGTGAGACCCTGTTTCAAAATAAAGAATAAAAAATAGGGCTGAGGGGGGGTGTGTGGATCAGAGGTAAAATGCCCCTGGGTTCAGTCCCGAGTACCACAAAACAAACAAACAAACAAACTTGGGATCAATAGAGTATCATATCATCTTATTTTCAAATTCAAGTGGAAAAATCTGTGTCCTATTTATACAAGTTTTCTTCATACTTGAAATTGTAAAAATATATTAACATTTTATTTCATTGACAGCCAGGAAAAAAAACCCAGTTCCTTAGGGAAACAGCCCTTTACCATATTCCCTTCACCCTATACCTATTCACTTCAGTGTGGCATGACAATAGTTTCACACCTCTTATATCTTATAATAAATACATGTGATCTTATAAATCTTAAAACTTCTTAGGTTTGGATTTTTATTATACAAAAGCCTTACCACGTAGTGGGACTTGAATATGCCTGGTCATCGAGAGAACATTTTGTGTTTTCTTCTTGGACAAGTCTACTCTTGTACTCTTGTAGACCTTTTCCTGTATGGTGAGCATTCCCCACCGCTTTATTGAAGTTGAGCATGCCTTTTTTTTTTTTTTTTTTGCAGTACTGGGGATGGAACCCAGGGGCATTCTACCTCCAAGCTATTTTTTATTCTTTACTTTGAAATAGGGGCTCACTGAGTTGTAAAGGGCCTCACTAAGTAGCTTCAGCTGTCCACAAACTGCAATCCTCCTATCTCAGCCTCCTGAATGCCAGGATTACAAGCTGTGCTCCCGCAACTAGCTTCAATATGTCTTAACACTTCAAACTGCCTTAGAAATTGCTATCAACTATCTTTTTCTTACTATTTAACATTAAGTGCACTTAGTCCTTAGTTGAGGTCTCTGCAACCTTACATACTTGTGGCTCTTGCCTCCTTGAAACCCTTGTCTCACCTGACTCTGGGACAGGTTCTCCTTGTTCTCCTACCTTTTCAGGAATTTCTTCACAGTGATATTCATCCAGGGACAGATATGGTCCTCAAGGCCACGCCCCAGCGGCCAGTCCTCCAGCCGTGCCTCACCTCTGCACCTCCCTGCATCGGGGAGGGGACCGTGCTTTCAACACATGTGCTGGTTTTGAGGGGGGAATTGCTAACCTAATCCCTAACTGACACATCCACTCCCAAGCACTGCCTTGGAATTCATCACCAACCCCATCCTTCCTTACATCCTCTCCACTTGGTTTGGTGCTATTATTTTGTTTCTCTCAATGAATTCAATCACCATTTACATAGAGGTCAACCACACAACAAGATCTTTTTAAACTTTCATACTATTTATCGAATCTGTACATTTTCCCTTTTTATACCATTATCTATTCTCTGGATTCAGCCTCACTCATATTTGATGTCCTGGACCAGATTGGAGAGTTTTATCTCTATTTGTCTTCATAATAATGCTAGGACAAATATGTTAATCGTGGCATGAAAATCCCCTGGTTGAAAATCTGTGTTGTTTCTCCATGACTTTGGGGGAAAATGCCAACTTCTTAGCAAGATGCATAATCCTTCACAATCTCAGCAGGCCTCATGGCCACCTCCTCTCTCTCAATCACTCTCATCAGTACCAAGCTCCTGCTGCTCCATAACGAAGTCATGCTTTATCCAGACGGGAACACTGCAGGCCCCTTTAATTTCTATTTCTTTGCTGATTACCTGTCAGACTATTAAAAGCACCACATTTTCTACTTCCCTGATAGTACCTCAGCCACTGGTTGTTCCTCAGAGTCCTGCAATGGCCACTTATTTCTATCAGGGCACTTATCCTATGGTATTGCTATTTTCTGTCTCCACCCTCAGAACTACAACCACGTGTTAAAGTCTTCAATTGCTTTGCAGAATGAAATCCAGAGTAAAATCCAATTCTTTACTCTAATTGACAAAGCTCACCCCTCTCTAAATGCCCTATTTTACTGAGTTCCACTTTCTCCCTCCCCCGGAGTCCTTTCTGCTGTCATCTATATCATAATTCTTTTGTGGATTGCCTTCAAACCCTGCTCCCTGTGGGGCTGGCCTCTTCCTTTCATTAAAAGTACCATTTTATCAGAAAGACTTCCTTGACCTCTTAATCTACTATAGCTCCTTTATTACTCCACACCTTTTTTGTTGGTGGTGGTGGTCCTGGGGGTGGAACCCAGGGGCTTTTCTACCTCCAGGCTATACTCCCAGACCTATTTTAGACTTTATTTGGAAACAGGGTCTCACTAAGTTTCTGAGAGCCTCACTAAAGTAGCTGAGGCTGGCTTTGAACCTGTGTGATCCTCCTGTCTCAGCCTCCCAAGCACTGGGATTACAAACATGCATCACCACGTCCAGCTACTCCACACCTTTTTGATTCTCTATATAGGGATCATCACCCTTAAATTTTTTCTTAGTTATTAATTTATTTTTATCTGTATTTCAGCTAGAAGATACACTGCAATAGAAAATAGACCTTGCCTTCTGGGAAGACGGCGACTGAGAAAAGCAGCATTTACGAGTCCTGCTAAAACTCGATCTCTGTTGCCACAAAATCAGTGCTTTTCATAGCCAGAAAACACCATCAGCAGAAAAATAAAAAATGTAAGCACAAGGGACAGAGAAAAAAAGACTAGAAGAACAACTGGAGACCAGAAATCAAGCCCGCAATGCGGCAGCAGAACCACGCCAGCACCATCTTCCCTCATAGAGCACCAGGCTCCAGAGAGGAAAAGTAGACAAGGAGCTGAAGTGAGCAGCTGCGGATCATTCGGGTGTAATTCAGCAGTTCTTTCAGTGCAATGAATGTCTAAAACTCTCAGTGGCCAAGCTCATCATGCCTTCCAGGGACTCAGAATGGAGCTCAAAACCAGAAAAGAAATACGCCAGCCACACGGCCGAGGGCATGACAGCAGCACCATATTGCCAGTAGCACCAGCCTCATGGGCGAGGGCATGACAGTGGCGCCATATTGCCAGCAGCAGCAGCGAGTTCACTGCACCCTGCCACAGCTCCAGATCTGCGCGCACAATAACTGTGAGTGTAATTGCAGCCCCTATAGGAGAAATCCCTGTACTGCACTCCCAGGGACTTGCGTAGCTTTGAAAATCTCCTTGGGTCAGATATTTTGCAGTCCAACCCAGTGAAGGAGTAGCGAGTAGCGGTGGCAGAGATACCAAACCCTAGTAGCAGTTTCCCTTGGGAAAACGTTCAGCCGGGCACCCCCACGGACTTGCGCAGCCTCGATTAACTTCCTGGGTATGAGACTTTGAGATACAACCCAATAAAGGAGTAGTGGCGGCTGAGATTACAACAGACTCGAGATACAGAGCACCCTAAGTGAAGTCGTAGTGACCCAAGGAAGGCACAAAATTCTGAAATCATGGGAAAGAGGAACAACAATAGAGCAATGAATGCTCACAACCCCATATTATCAGAACCTGATAACACAGAAATTCAGAGATCTCCAGAAGATCAAATCAGGAATATAATTGTAGAAATAATACAGGACTTTCAAAAAGAATTTAGAGAGTCTAAAAGAAAGAAAGGAAGCAATCATTGAGGTAAAGGCCACAATTCAAAGTATAAACAATCAATTAGACCACATGGAGAATAGAATCTCGCTCCTAGATGATGATCACTCCAAAACGAATGCATAATTTATAACTTAGAAAAAAAATCAGACAGCAGGAATCTGACATTGAAGAAATATGGGCCCATTTTAAGAGAGCGAACCTAACAATAATTGGAATAGAGGAGGGAAAAGAAAGTGAAACCAAAGGGATCAACAATCTCTTCAAGGAAGTAATACCAGAAAATTTTCCAGACATAGAGCAAGAGGTCGATACACAGGTCCAGGAAACTTATAGAACTCTCTTTAGACAGGATCGGAGAAGAGGATCCCCATGCCACATAATTGTCAAAATGACCAATGTGGAAGCCAAGCAGAGAATCTTAAAGGCAACAAAAGCAAAGGGCCAAGTGACATTCAGAGGCAAACCAATTAGAATCACTCCAGACTTCCCAAACCAAGTCATGAGAGACAGAAGGGCTTGGAGTAACATATTCCAAACTCTGAAAGAAAACAACTTCCAGCCAAAAATTTCCTACCCAGCAAAACTTTCTATCAAATTAGATGGAGAAATAAGAAGCTTCCATGACAAACAGAAACTGAAGGAATTTATGTCTTCAAAACCAGCGCTAGAGAAAATACTCAAAGAGATTAACTACAAAGAAGAAATAGGTAATACACACCAGAACCAGAGAAACAAGATTTTCCATCCAGCAGACAGCTAAGCAAAGAAGAATATATTCATGTGTTTATAGGTTAAAATCTTTGGAGATTCATTTTTTATTTCAGTCTTTTACCTATTTCTAATTTGTATTGTTTGCTTTTATTGTTGCTAATTTTTAGGATTTCTATTTGGAAGATTAATATACCTTCAGATATAGCATTTGGAAATATTTTACCCCATTCTATCAGTAACTTTTAACTCTGTTTATGTTGTCCAATTTTTTTTATTTTTTAGGAAGTTTGTTTATTCTTTTGTTGCCTGCACCTTTGAAGTCATATCCAAGAAATCACTGCCAATTTCAATGTTGTGAAGTGTTATGACCCAGGTTTTCTTCTAAAAGTTTATCGTCTTAAGATTTACATTTAGGTCTTTCATCTAGTTTGAGCTAATATTTATATATGGTGTTAGGTAAGGGTCCAATCTTACTATTTTTCATGTAATTATTATTTTTCAACAATATTTAGTGAAAATATTATTATTTCCTTCACCAAATGATCTTGGAAACTTTGTCAAAAATAACTTGACCGTATATGGAAGAATTGATTTCTAGGCTTTTTGTTTTACTCCACTGGTTTATATATCTGTCTTTATAGCAGTACTATACTGTTTCAATTATTGTAGCTCTATAAGGTTTGAAATCAGAAAATGTACATCTTCTAGCTTTATTCTTTTTCAAGATTGTTTTGGATATTTAGAGTTCATATTTCATGTTAGGATAGACTTTTTCTGAAAAAAAATAAATGTATGATAGCTTTACCTTAAAAAAAGAAAAAAATATCCTCTGGTAAGAAAAAAAGCAAAAAGAAATACTGAAATGTTATCTCTAAGTGATCAAAAAATTGAGATCAGACAGATGAATCTGTTATGTGAGATTATCATTGTTAATTCTGGATAAATTGCTATAATAGTAGATGTCAACCACTAAGCCAAGCATGGGAAGGAGGGATGGGGAGGGACTGGGGTGGGGATTGGGTAGGGGCTAACTGGGCGATGTGTGCATGTATGTCTACACAAGTTTTTATCCCATTATGATGTATGAATACAGTGCACCAATAAAATTTTTTTTAAAAAAAGAAAATAGACCTTGACTGTTTTTTTTCTTTATGTAGCCTAAATACCAAGAGAAATAGCTTGATAAACAAATTTTTGAATGAATGACTCCCCAGAAGACTATAGGTATCTGAAGGACAGATAGCACTTTATTCATCTCTGTTTTTATGATATAATTCCTAGCATATCAAAGTCTACAATCTTACTAATTCATTCAACTGATGATTTCTAGATCCAAGGAAATGTGCTATGGATACAAGTAAGAAAAATAAGAAAAACACATTCCACCAGAAATGATGCTCAGGATAAAATTGCAATCCATATTTCCCCCTGAATTGTCCAAACTTCCAGAATCACTATTTATTTTGATCACACAAAATAGTTCTAATGCCAAATGATATCTAGCAACCTTATTGATATGGCTAAGGATTGTGATTAGAATGGGAGTGATTAGAGCCGGGCTTGGTGGCTCATGCTTGTAATCCCAGCATTTGGGAGGCTGAGACTGGAAGATTAAGGTTCGCAGCCAGCCTCAGCTACTTAATGAGGCCCTTTGCAACTTAGTGAGACCCTGTTTCAAAATAAAGAATAAAAAACAGGCCTGAGGGGTGTAGCTGGGAGGTAGAATGCCCCTGAGTTCCATCCCCAGTACCACACACACACACAAAAAAAGAGTGGGACTAATTAGTTGCAAAAGGCACTTGTCCCCTCCTGCTCCAAACACTGACCTGAGCGCCATTCTTGATCTCTTTGTGTTGCTTCCCAGGGCTCTTGTCCACTCTGCCCTATAGAAGAATTTCCCTCCTGCATTCTACCAAATGAAAACCGGTTATATGTATCTGACCTATAATGGATGTTTGGGGATTTGGGGAAGTTATATTTCAGAACAGAAAACAATCTGCTATTAAATAGCCTTTCTGAAAGCCATAGACTTTCCCAGCAATGAAATTCTCACTAGATTTTTCTCTGCGTATTCCATAGCCTTCCACTGCATATTCTAAATGCCTTCTGTACTTCTAGAGATCATTCTCCCAGGATATTCTCATTTTTATAATTAAGACAGGTAGCTTTCCTTGTAGCACACTGTCTTTCCTAAATAAGTACACATATTTCATTCACAAGGGGATCACTAACCCAGGGTTGGATCACAAGGGGATCCAACCCTGCTCCTTGAGGAATGATCCCATACGAACAGAAGAGATAATGCCTACATTAATTATAATCCCTCGGTAATGCCTACAGGGACCTTAGCTTAGGCTCAACACACTAAGCAACTGATTTTGAAACTTTAGACAGAAACCTGTAAGTCTTTCGTAAGAGTTGCCCTTCAACTACATCTTTGGATCTGCATTTATTTAGTTGGAATTTTGTCCAAAGCTCAGAGATTTATCCCTGTGAAGTTTCCTCTTATTATGTTTGGCCCATCACTTCAGCCTGTCAAGATCTTTTAGAATCTTGATTCTGGCATACGATCTATTCACTTTTCCTGCCAACTTCATGTCAAGTGTAACTTGCTTAAGTATGTTCTCTATCCGCGTGTAAGCCACCAAAAATGGCTAACAGGCGTGTGCTGATTTGTTACAGGATTCCAAGAACTAAAAAGAAAATCACCAAACGAGACAAGTAAGGACAAATATCTTTAGATTTGGAGTGAGGGTCTCATGTTCTGGCATGGATCTCCTATTTTCTTTAATTTTTTATTTGCAATTCCTTGACAACTTATTTTGAGGTATGGGCCGATGTGGTGAGAGGATAAGGCCTGAAATAAGGGGATGTCCTAAAATATGTTAATATAGCAATGTCAGAGCTCGGTAAGGCAATGAGAGGCTGAAGACAGAAAATGCAAGGAGGCACCCAATCTCAGGGTCTTGCAAGAACAGGGAGGTATTTGCCGACTGAAGTGAATGCCTTCCAGTCCTAGGTTTCTCTCTGCTCATCCCAATCCAGGTTCAATAATATTTAACTTACAGATGTCTGTTAGACTTTGTTCTTTCCACTTGAGATTGAGCTGACATATTACCACCTTCCTCACTGCTAGCGGAAACACCATAGTTAATCTCCTAGCAAATACAAATCATGCTTAAACATGTCCTCTTCTGTCTTTCCTTATTTCTTTCTTTGCCTTGAACCTTGACCCCAATGGGTTTCTACCTCTGAACTACACCCCTAACCCTTCTTAATTTTTATTTTGAAACAGGATATGACTAACTTGCTGATGCTGTCCTTGAACTTGCGATCCTCCTTTCCTAGCCTCCCAAGTAGTGGGATTACAGGCATGTGCCACTATGCCCAGCTCTCAGTTCATTCCTCTATTGGACCAAGATCAAAACTGGTGAAGGGTGTACTGAACATCAGAAAAAAATAAGAAAAAATGTTTTTATTAAGTGCATAGATGAAAAGATGCCTTTTCTTTTCAATACATTTTTTAGCCTTTTGTGAGCGTTTCTTTGTTAGTTTGTTTTCTCTGCTTTCCCTGGATCACCAATATCATCATCTCCAGGAAAGCCAAGTTCAAAACCACTTTTGGCTGAGTTCAAAGGCATGTGGGGTCCTCATGGAAACACCACATTGTGCAGCAGTCAGCGTGCTCTTTGGAGACATGTTCAGCCTCGTTTAAATGGGGGTCTTCGCTGCTTACTTTGCGTGCAAACCTTGGCTCCTGGAGCAGCTGCGTCAACAGTCATGTGGCCCCAAGCCACAACAGGTCTCCCTTTCTCCTTTCTTATGCTCATCTCTATTATGCCAGGTCTACTTAGTGTCGAGGGATGATGTATTCTCCTTCACAAAATTAAGGTTGTTTTTTATGCTGTTTTTGTGTAGATGTTTACCTGGTTGAGTACACACAAAGCCTACCTAATTTGCTTTTCAAATATTAAACATTTCATATTTTTTTAATGAATGTATGAAGAAACGAATGAGAATGAGCCTAAGGAACTAGGTATCCAACACCCTGGAAGCCATGTTTAATGACCTGAATTGCTAATCTACCTCACTATGGGTAAACACTTGGGATCCAGGCAGATAGTAATTGTGATAGCTAGACAATCTACAGCTGCTCCTCACCAATTTTAAGCATTGATTTAAGCAATTTTAAGCACAAATTTAAGCAATTTTAAACACTCTAGTTGGGAAAATTGTAATTAATAAGTATAAAATCTAGAAGAAAAACCTGATTCAGAAAAAAGCAATTAAAAATTTTATTTATTATAAAATAGTAAAACATTTTTATTATTTGTGTATTGGAGTACACACAGAATAAATATAATGGCCATATAATTTGGTGTTCTCACTATAGTATCTTTCCTTTTGTTGTTCAAAAACAAGCAGAAAAGTAGATTCTTAGCTAAAATCAATTATGTTACCTTATGTAAGACTGGTTCTTAAAATCTCTTCTTAAAATTTTATAATTTGATTAACTGAATTCAAATTAAATGGTTTTATTCTTGTACTTTTATATTTCCTTGTGATGTTTTCAGAAGTCCTTATTTCACTTTCAGCAACTATAGTGCAGGTTATTACTAGAGTTTATAGAATAGGTTTTAGGTATATAACCATTGAAGCATTTGTAATCCTCATCTTTATGGAGTTTTTTTCCGTTCTTCTTGTTGTTGTTTGCAGGTCCGGGGATGGAACCCAGAGGCATTTGACCTCTAAGCTACACCTCCTGCCCTATTTTTTATTCTTTATTTTGAAACCGGGTCTCACTGAGTTGCAGAGGGCCTCACTAAGTAGCTGAGGCTGTTCGTGAACTGTGATCCTCTGGCCTCAGCCTCCCGAATGCTGGGATTACAAGCATGCACCTTTATGGAGTTTTATAAACCAGAAGGACAGAAATAATTAAGGAAACATTTGGTCAAAGATGCACTATACCTCATCCTAATCAAAGACTCACGTTAATTTTTTTTTTTTTCCTCAACTGGGGATGAAGCCTAGGGGTCATTCTACCTCAGATCTATACTCCCAGCCCTATTTTTTATTCTTTATTTTGAAAATGAAGAAATAAAGGGTCCCACTGAATTGCAGAGGGCCTCACTAAGTAGCTGAAGCTGTCCGTGAACTATGATCCTCCTGTCTAAGCCTCCCAAATGCTAGGATTACAAGCATGTGCCACCACGCCCAACTCATATTAAAATTTTAAGAAGTCAGTCTTTAGGAAAAGAAGAGCAAGACAAACTTGGTGATGCATGCCTGTAATCCCAGTACTCAGAAGGCAGAAACAGCAGAAATAGGAAGTTCACAGCCTGGAGACCAGTCTTAGCAATTTAGTTAGACCCTGTTTCAAAGTAATATATAAAATAGGGCTAGGGATATATCTCAGAGGTAGAACATCCCTGAGTTAAATACCCATTAGGAAATGAAAGGGAGAAATAAAGTGAGGGAAAGAAAAAGGAATGAAGGGAGGGAGGGCCATCAATAAATGAGAGATTTTAGCATATTTATATAATATGTAAAAGATGTAAAGAAGTAGTGTTTGATAATTAGTTCAGAGGAAATCTCCAGCCTAGAATACACAGAAAGCTTTATGTCTAACTTCATCTGCACTGAATCTAGGCAGTCCTTGGGGATGACATATGCTAGGTTCAACTAAGGGAAAAATTAGATGTGGGACTAAAAACAGGAGGGTAATAGAATGTCTGCATTTCACAGTTGCCTGCCTCAGACACATCTTCCAGCCTCCACGAGAAGCACAGGGGAAAGCAGGATCTGACCACAAGGCAGGGGGGGCTTTTCTAAAAGAGAAGTCAAAAATGCCTACAAAACATAGCTTATTGAAGTTTTCCCTAGCAGAAGACTCTTTTTTTTTTTTTGAAAGTTTTTCAAAAATGAAAAAAATTTATACAAGTGTATTTGAGGAAAGTAAAACACAATGCCAATTTTAAACATGTCTGGCATGTTAATAACTGTAAATGGGCTACATATACCAATTTTTTAACAATTTTTTTATTGAACATAAATAGTATACATTTACACTATATTTGGTGCCCTCTCCCCCCCCCACCCCTGTTTTCTCTTCCCCCTCCCACCAATGGTTGTCCAGGTTAACCATGTCTTATTCATAATTTTACACATGTTCAGGTGTAGACCCTCATTAATCAAGATTGGCCTTTCTCCTCTCCTATCTTTCCATTCAAACTTAGCAAGTATTTCCCCTCTAATATCTGGAGTCCCACTGGTATCCTTTGTGTTTTCTAGTTTGGGCATATTAGAGGAAATATGTGTGCAAGCTGGGCGTGGTGGTGCACGCTTGTAATCCTAGCATTCAGGAGGCTGAGACTGGAGGATTGTGGTTCACGGACAGCCTCCGCTACTTAGTGAGGCCCTCTGCAACTCAGTGAGACCCTGTTTCAAAATAAAGAATAAAAAATAGGGCAAGGGGTGTAGCTCGGAGGTCGAATGCCCCTGGTTCCATCCTCAGACCCGCAACCCCCCAAAAAACAAAAAAACAAAAACAAAAACAAAACGGAGTAAGAACATCCATCTGGGGATGAATGGGTTCCATCCCCAGACCTGCAAAAAAAAATAAAAAGTAAAAAATAAAAATCTTGAATGCAGATTCCCTCTATCTCCCCCACTCATTATTCCAAAGTATTTGCCTATCAATTACCACTGTCCACATATGTAGATATACCAATCAGGTTTTTATCATTCTATTTGTAAAAAAATAAACAAACAAGATGCACCAGAACCCTTCAGAAAGCCTTCAATATGAGTGATCAAAATAACATCAAAATTAAGTTTAAAAGGAAAATAAAATATTTCTCATTGCTAGCTTTAGATTTGCGGAGAAATTAAACCCACAAAACAAGAATAGGAAGCTACAAAAAGAATAACTAGAGACTTAAAAAGGAGTTCTTACTCCGTTTTGTTTTTGGTTTTGCTTTTTTGTTTTTTTGGGGGGTTGCGGGTGTGAGGATGGAACCCAGGGGCATTCGACCTCCGAGCCACACTCCCTGCCCTATTTTTTTTCTTCTTTATTTGAAACCAGGTCTCATTGAGTTACAGAGGGTCTTGATAAGTAGCTGAGGCTCTCTGTGAACAGCAATCCTCCAGTCTCAGCCTCCTGAATGCTGGGATTACAAGCGTGCGCCACCACGCCCGGCTCAAGTTCTTACTCCTTTAAATATGTGAAATATATTGCCATCCAAAAAAGTCACTGATGGATTCCATAAGCTGAACCATCTCTGTGTATGCCGTTCTCCCAGGAGCTGATCTACCGCCTCACTCTGTTGATTCTGTCATCTCTATGTTCAGTTCAAAATTCTCTTGTGGTCTCAAAATCCTAATGAAAATCCCAACCAAACTTTGATGTGTGAAACTGGGCTTATTATCTTCCTCCTTGCCTCCGTGCAACATAATTCTGCATTTCCATCTCAGTTTTACATACAGTCCCCCTAGTCAGATAGTCCCATGTGGATTTCTCCCTCTGATTCATCTGGTACAAGGCTGGAATAAGACCATTACTCCTTATTTCCCGTGGGTGGCTCCCCCTCACTGTCTCTACGGCCATGGCTTTCATTCAGATCACCTATTATCTCTCACATCCAGTGATGAAATAACTACCACGTGACCTTCCAGCTTCCACTCAGGTCTATCTTTCACACACCTCCTCTGACACCCGACACAGGAACAAGCGATCTGCCTAAAGTGCAAACCTCCTTTTCATTCTCCTGTGCTTAAGTGCTTAATATTCATTACATACAAGGTTTGGTAATTTGATCCTTCTCTCCAGTAAAGACTCATCATTTCCCCGTTGCCTAGGGTCTAGATATTTCTGGGGATACTTTTCCTCTACCAGAAAACCTTGCTTTTCCATATTTCTTCTCTACCTGGCTCCTCTTACTTCTAGAACCAGCTTGAACACTTCAAGGAAATGTAGAAGTGGATGCATTGTATAAATAATTTATAAAGACAATTTATAATTTTCTCTATTGGAAAGTTTCTTCTATTAGATTATGAGACACTTATGGAAGAGCCTATATTTTCCATTTCTATTAGATTGAATAAAATAAAATTTTTTATTTTAGGTGTAAGGTAGATCATATATTAACAATTTAATGTAATTCAATTTGATATATCCCAACATTAATCATAACGACTGGCACTGGAATGGTAGATAATGTGTTGTTAAAAGAAAAAATCGGGTCAGGCATGGTGTTTTATGCTTGTAATCCCAGTACTTGGGAGGCAAAAACAGGAGGATTACAGGTTTGAGGTATCTTAGCAATTTAAAAAAACCCTCAGCAACTTAGAAAGAACTTGTTTCAAAATAAAAAATAAAAAGGGATGGAGATAGAGTGTCCCTGGGGGTTCAATCCTCATTAACACACACACACACACACACACACACGAGTGAATAAATAGACTTAGCCAAAAACTGATGCAGGTGTTTCTCTTTACATTAGAGTTTGAGATTTATCTACATGATTTAGGAGTAAAAGAAAAATAAAAGCTTTATTATTATTATTATTATTATTATTATTATTATGCAAGATCACAAATTTAATACTTTAAGATCAGAAACTAAACTGTCAGCATTTAAGTTCATCAAGTACATTAAATTAATAATTATAGCTATACTATTGTTTTTGAGGCTTAATCACAAAATCACTCCAACCCAAGAAAGAAATCATTAGTTGGAATGGAGGACACACTCAAAGTCAAACACAAACGTACTTAAGCTCTTAATATTTAAATTACAGTACTCTCTTTATTTACATGATCTACATGAAAGGCACTTTTTGAGATGGAAGAGGGAAATAAATTTGCTATTGAATATTCTGCCTTCTGCCTCTCTGTGATTAATTTTCAGCTAACAGTGTGTGGTAAAATCAAATGCTGTTTAGCCATTCTTGGCTTACACAGATGTTTAGAAGAAGGCTACCTGCTGAATTGGGAATGGAAAAAGTATTGATTGAACACAGTGAAATCGATTGGACCTTTTAGTATTTTACATCTGTTTGTTTCCTACTAACTTTCAAATGGGCTGACTGATTTTGATCAAATTTCTTGCACTTCAAATTTAAGTGTCAAAACGAAGGCCAATCTTAGAAGAAATTTTCTAGTATGTAAGATCTGTCTTTAGGAAACTCCTTGTCCTTCAATGAGACAAGAATATTTCTTGAACAAAACAAACTGAGTCCAGTATGTCCTTGATAGCCATGTATCTTTATGTTCTCAATTTTTTCCTCCTTCTGGTGTCCCTTTTCCTTCTATCATGAGACTAGAAACCTTTCTAATAAGAAATTGAAATGTCTTATAACTGACACCGAAAGGGTAAGCATCAATGATGACAGACAGATCTATTTGTAGAGGCAGGTCGACTTTCTCACGACCCTTGAATACATTGCAAGTTTCATTGCAGTCAGTGGGACATGGTACTACATTACTTAGGAAAATGTAGGTGACTGACTTAACCCTCTCTGAGCTCTTATTTTGTTATCCAAAAACGAATGAAAAGATGACCTGCCTTGTTAATTTGGAAACTATGTAAGAGAGTGCATATATGGTTGATAGTAGAGTACCTGACATAGTTATTGCTTGATAGCTATTAGCTATTGATATGATTTATCCCCAAACAGATGATGTCTCCTATTACTTAAAATATAAAGCAAAGCTTTCACACACTAGCTTTACTCAAGTCTTTAAAAACTTTTTAAAATTTTTTGAATAACTATAGGAAATACTAAGAAGTTGCAAAAAAAATCATGTAGGGTGGCTGGGTGTGGTGGCATATGTCTATAATCTCAGTACCTAGAAGGCTGGGACAGGCAGATCCCAGTGTTAAGGCCAGGCTCTGCAACTTAGCAACTTAGTGAGACTCTACTTCAAAATAAAAAATAAGCTGGGCGTGGTGGCGTACGCTTGTAATCCCCACGCTTGGGAGGCTGAGACAGGAGGATCACATGGGTTCAAAGCCAACCTCAGCTACTTAGTGAGGCTCTCAGCAACTTAGTGAAACCCTGTTTCCAAATAAAATATAAAAAAGGTCTGGGAGTATAGCCAGGAGGTAGAAAGCCTCTGGGTTCCACCCCCAGTACCACCACCAAAAAAATAAAATAAAATAAAATAAAATAAAAAATAAAATAAGGCTGGAGGTGTAGCTCAGAGATAGAAAGCCCCTGAGTTCAAATCCTAGTAACACACACACACACACACACACACACACACACACACACACTTGTGTAGGATCATCCTGTGTACTTTTCATAGTTTTTTTCCAATGGTAACATTTTGACATTTTGCATAATTATAGTTTAAGTACAGATCTAGGAAGCTTACATTGATACAATTCATAGTTTGGCTTGTTTTTGCCAGGTTTGCATGCACTTAATATGTGCATGCATGTGCATATAAGTGTGTGTGTGGTTATATAGAATTTTACACATGTAGACTTGTGTAATGACCATAAAAATCAAGATACCTATAAGATGATTCTACTATAAGACACTTGAGCCAACCTTCCTATCCCACCCCCCATACTAATTCTCCATTCTTACCCATCCACACATGCATCTGTACTTCATCTCTAGTCAAGAATGTTATATAAATGGAATCAATCACATAGTATGTAACCTTTGGAGACTGGCCCTTTGTACTCAGCATCATTCCTTTGAACATCCAAATGGTTGCATGTATCAATACATGTGTATGTGAACTCCTTTCCTTTCCCACCAGCACTGAGTGATCAGTTTCTCTCATCCTCACCAGCCCTTGGGGTTATCACTGTGTTTTACTTTAGCCATCTGATGGGTATACGGTGACATCTCCTAATGGTTTTTATCAGTGTGATGGCTTTGGGGTCTGACATGATATTCCCTGATTTATTTGTAATATTGGTAATTCATAATCTCTCTGGTTTTTATCTGTCCTGCTAGAGGTTTAATCCTACTATTCTTATTATAGAAGTGGCTACTGTTTCAGTGATTTATTCAATTATTCTCTGCCTTTAATTTCTTGGAACTTATGCTATAATTTTATTTTTTTCTCTGTATATTTTATCTTAGTTTATTTTGGTCTTTTTTTAGTTTCTTAATATGGGAGCATACATTATTGATTTGAGATTTCTTATTTTCTAATGTAAGCATGTAGTACTAAAAATATCCCTGTTAGGACCATTTTAACTGTGTCCCACAAGTTTTGATACTTTGTTTTTATATTTTTATTTAGTTCAGTTTATTTCCTTTGTAACTTCCTCTTTGACCTGCTACATATTTAGAAATACATTAGTTTCCAAGAGCTTAAAACTTTTCCTGCTATATTTATGTTAATTGATTTCTATTTAGATTCCATCATGACCAGAAAACAAATTGTATTATTTCAGCTCTTTTAAGTTTTGTGGTATTTGTTTTATGGCCTTGATATGATAGATTATGGCAAAGATTTTGTGGGTTCTTCAAGGAAGATGAATTCTGCTGTTGTTCAGTTCTAGATGTGCCATTTGGATTCTGTTGGCTGATGTTATGTTAAATATTCTTGCTGATTTTCTCTCTAGTTGCTTTAGCAAATGTTGAAAACAAAGTGTTGAAATCTCTAATCATAAGTGCAGATTTGGCCGGGCCTGGTGGCGCACGCTTGTAATCCCCACGCTTGGGAGGCGGAGACAGGAGGATCACACAGGTTCGAAGCCAGCTGTGCTGGCTTAAGAGACCCTGTTTCCAAAAATACAAATAGGTCTGGGAGTGTAGCCCAGATGTAGAAGGGCTTCCAGGAACCCCAGTACCACAAAAAAAATTTTTAAAAAATAAGCTTAGATTTGTCTGTTTTTCATTTTGATTATTATCAGTTTTTCCTTTGTATATTTTGCAGTTCTGTTGTATATGCATACTCATTTAGGATTGCTTTGTGTTTGGCATAGAATGACTCCTTTATCATTATGTAATGATTGTCTCACTTCTTGATAAATCTTTTTGCTATGAAGTACACCTCATTTGATATTAATAAGGCCATTCCTGCTTTACTTTGTTTTTGTTTTTGTTTGTTTTCAGTGCTGAATATTAAAACTCATAGATGCTAGTTAAGTGTTCTTCCATTGAGCTACAGCTCCACTTCTGCTTAATTTTTTTTTTTTTTTTTTAGGTACTGGGGATTGAACCTAGGGAAATTCTACCTCCTAGATACACCCCCCAGCCCTATTTTATGTTTTATTCTGAAATAGAGCTTCACTAAGTTGCTGAGGTTCATTGAACCTGTGAGGCTCCTATCTCAGCCTCCCAAGTACTGGGATTACAGGCATGCACCACCACGTCCAGCTTGTCCATTTACTTTTCTTTTGGTTAACATGTACTGTTATATTTGAAGTTGTTTTTCTTTTTCACTACTGGGGATTGGACCCAGGGGCATTCTACCTCCGAGTTACCTCCCCCAGCCCTAATGTTTATCCTTCACTTTGAAAGAGAAGGGCCTCACTAAATAACTGATACTGGCTGTGAACTTGTGATCCTCCTGTCTCAGCCTCCCAAGGACCGGGATTTCAAGCATGTGCCATCACAGCTGGCTTTGAAGTTATATTTTTTATTGGTGCTTTGTAGTCATGCATCTCAATGGAGTACATGATGGTAGAGGCGCGTATGCATACATCACTCTTTTAGCTCTTCCCCGATTCCCACCCCAATTCCTCCTCCCTCCCTCCTTCTTATGTTTTTAATGGATAGTATATACTATACGATTCCTCCTTCTCATGTTTTAATTCACTTTGCTAATCACCTTCTTTTGGTTGATATATTTATTACTGTTTTCATTCATTTATACTGTTTTCATTTAATTCATTTTGCAAATCACTTTCTTTTAGTTGATTTATTTATACTGTTTTCATTTAATGTAACTCTCGAGCCATTAGGATATTCATTCATTGATTGATTTATTTTAGTATCACCACCAATATCACTATTATGGATGGGGAGGGGTGGGTAGTGAGGTGGGACCTGAAGAGAAACACACCGAGACCTGTGTGCATATTTGTTTCTATGAGTTTGAACCTCACTGTAATGTATAAATACAATGCACCAACAAAAGTGTAAATAAAAAAGCCTGACATTTTAAAACATGTCTGCTTATTATGTTTTCCATTCCTTTTTATTCTGCCTTTCTGAGGATAGCTTTGAACAATCTTTAGAATTCCATTTTTGTATATCTGTAGTGTTTGGAGTGTATTGGTTTCTATAATTTTTATTGTTTCCTGCATATATATATATATATATATATATATATATATATATATATATAACCTGTCACAGCCTACTTTTGTCATGCTTCTACCAGTTCTAACAAGGCACAGAAAATTATTTTCCTTTATCCTCCTCCATTTATAATGTTTCTGTCCTAAAAATGTTCTCCATGAATATTGTATACATTCAATGGGTTTGATGAAAACCTATGGTTTCAAATATAATAAAGAAAAGTTAAGGAGAAAAGAAAAGAAAGTCAGCTGGAATTTTTTTTTCTCATTTATTCCAAGATTCTTCTTTCTTCCAAGATTCCTTGTCAACTCTTTCTGCTTAGGGGAGAAAACATTATTTTAGCTTAGGTTGTCTGGCAACAATTTGTTTAGTTTTTATTCATCTGAAAATCCTATCTAATTTCGAGCTCAAATTCTATATTGACAGCAGTCTTTTCTTTTAGATGAAAATATTGTTCAATTTTTTCTGATTAGAAATTCACTCTCATTTGAATTGTTATTCCCTATAGGTAAGATGTATCTCTTTTTATATTTTCTGGATTTTATTTTTTGTCTTAAACTTCAAGCATTTGACTATAATGTGTCTTGGCACAGATTCCTTTGGATTTTTCCTGTTTGGCATTATCTTAGTGTCTTGAAATTTTAAGTAGATCCTTTGCCAAATCTGAGAAAATTTCATCCATTATTTATTTGAATACTTTTTCAATTTCACTCTCTTTATTTTCTCCTCTGGGATCCTGATGGCATGAATGCTGAATCTTTCTGTATATTTCTCATAAATCCTGAAGGCTTGTTCATTTTCAAAGTTTATTTCTTCTCTGTTTTTCATGTTGGGTTATATCCACTGCTCTATTCCTATGTTCTGTGTTCAAGTTCTTGCCTCTGTTATATATGTTCTGCTGGGAAGCCTACTCATTGATTATTAAAATTTTAGTTATATTTTTTTAAATTCTAAAATTTTTATTTGGCTTTTTAATAATTTCTCATTGTTTTTCAGTCCTCTTATTTCTTTGCAGAGACTTTCTATTTATTCAGTTTCCTCAATCTTGTTGAAACATCTTCATGATGGCTGTTTTAAGGTTTTTGTAAAATGATTATGACACCTATTTCATCTTGGGTTATCTGTGACTGCATCTTCTTCATTCACGGGGAGTTTTTCTCTGTGCTTTTTATGACAAGTGAGTTTATATACCAGGCATTTTGGTTATTATGTTGTGCGACTCTGGATCTTGCTCACTCTGTTTGAGTAGGCCCTTATTGTATTGTGTATTGTTCCTGCCTGGTGTCAGTGAAAGTCCAGGTTTTCCACTTGGCTTTGAATGGCCTCCCAAAGGAGGACCCTCTTTTGCTCCTAGAGGGATTTGGAGGTTTGGGCTGGCTTGTACCACCAAACCTGGTGGTAGAGCAGGGTCTTATTACTGCTCCCGGAATGGCTTCCGCTGTTTCTGTGGAAGCAAGGTAGGAGCTTGTTAGCTTTGGGGGAGTAGGAATGCTGGGGCTTCCCACTCCACCTTCATCGTTCCCACCCAGGGGTGAAGGGGCAACTCTTTGAAAAGTCACAAGGACAGACATCGGGCTCCCCTTGCTGCCTTTGCTATCACAGGGTGTGTACAGTCACGACCTTGTCCACAGTGTTTTCTCAGGCAGACAGGGATATCCCTGTTTAAGTGTCTCTCTTGCTAGGCTGTCCCTCTCCTTGTTCTTTGACTTGAGAGATGGAAGTTTTTCTTGGATCAAAAACAAAACAAAACACAAAACCCCTTGGAGGCCCAGGTCCTGGCTTCTCCAGCACTGGTGAGGAATGTGGGATGATAAGAAAACCCAGGGACTCACCATACATCACTTCTCAGATCTCACAGTGCCTGGCTCAACGTTTTTACCTCCACTTTTCATGTTCTTTTAATGTTTGTTCAGTAAATAATGTCTAAGCTATTTAACTTTACTTAGCAGAAGGAATAAGGAAAAGTGAATCTACTCCCTCTTGTTGCCTGAACTAGACCATACATCTCTCATTGTGTGTGTGTGTGTGTGTGTGTGTGTGTGTGTACTGGAGCTTAAACAGAAAGATGGTCTACCTTTGAACTACATTCCCAATCCTATTTTTTTTTTTTTTGGTGGTACTGGGGTTCCTGGAAGCCCTTCTACCTCTGGGCTACACTCCCAGACCTATTTTTGCATTTTTATTTGGAAACAGGGTCTCCTAAGCCAGCGCGCGGGGCTAGCTTCGAACCTGCGCGATCCTCCTGTCTCTGCCTCCCAAGCGCGGGGATCACAAGCCTGCGCCACCACGCCCGGCCCAATCCTATTTTTAAAAAAAATTTTATTGGTACATTGTAGTCATACATCTTACTGGAGTACAAGATGGTATACATGCACACATCACCCAATTTGCCCTTCCCCGCCCCGCCCCGATTTTCCCAATCCTATTTTATTATTTTGAAACAGTGTCACTAAGTTGATCAGGTTGCCCTCAAACCTGTGATCCTCCTTATCTCAGAATCCCAAGTACTGGCATTACAGGCTTGTACCATCATTCCCAGCTTTATTATACTTTTAAATTAGCATTTCTCCAGTTGCTAATTACTTAGAACATCTTTTTTATGTACATATTTGCCATATGCATAGCCTCTTTGGTAAAATTCCTGGCCATGTCTTTTGCTATTTTCTTTCTTTCTTTCTTTCTTTCTTTCTTTCTTTCTTTCTTTCTTTCTTTCTTTCCTTTTCTTCTCTTCTCTTCTCTTCTCTTCTCTTCCCTTCCCTTCCCTTCCCTTCCCTTCCCCTCCCCTCCCCTCCCCTCCCCTCCCCTCCCCTCCCCTCTCCTCTCCTCTCCTCTCCTCTCCTCTCCTCTCCTCTCCTCTCCTCTCCTCTCCTCTCCTCTCCTCTCCTCTCCTCTTCTCTCTCTCTCTCTCTCTCTCTCTCTCTCTCTCTCTCGCTTTGTGGTACTGGGGTTCCTGGAAACCCTTCTACCTCCGGGCTATACTCCCAGACCTATGCTTATATTTTTATTTGGAAACAGGGTCTCCTAAGCCAGCTCAGCTGGCTTCGAACCTGCACGATCCTCCTGTCTCTGCCTCCCAAGCGCAGGGATTACTAGCGTGCGCCACCACGCCTGACTTTTGCTACTTTCTAACTAGAGTTTTTTTTTTTTTTAACTATTGAATATTTTCAAGAAACAAATATTTTATCAAATATGTGGCTTACAAATATTTTTTCCAGTTAGTAGCTTGAATTTTCATTCTTTTAGCAGTGTTTCAGAGCTAAAGTTGTAAATGTTGATGAAGATAATTTTAATAGCTTTAAATACTCAGACTATTAAAAATTTCTTCTATAAATGCTCCTTAAGTAAACACATGTCACAGAGAATTGTTAGAGACATTTTTACCAGTGCTCTGAGAATGCTAATAATAATAAAAAATAGTAATTAAAAGATCACTCTCCAAAAGGAGTGGATAAACTCAGAAAAATTACCTGGGACACCCACCACTTACTAGATGTGTGGCCTTAATAAGTTACTTGTTTGTATCTTAATTTCTTCATCTTTTAGAGAAGGATAATAATCATAACTACCATAAAGTATTATTATAAGTTAGAATTTCAGCCGGGCATGGTGGTTCACACTTGCAATCCCAGTACTTGGGAGGTGAGAGAGGAGGATGGCAGGCTTGTGGCCAGCCTCAGCTACTTACTGAGGCCCTCCACAACTTAGTGAGACCCTGTTTCAAAACAAAGAACCAAAAATAGGGCTGGGAGTATATCTCAGAGATAGAATGCCTTTGGCTTCAATCTTCAGTTCTGTAAAATAAAAATTAGAATTTTAAAACATATAAAGCTCTTCAGAACAGTGCTCACTATGTGCCAAACACTTAGTAATTTTTTTTTAATTAGCTGCTGTGATTTTAGTTGTAGTAACGATCATGCTCGTTCACCCTAGCACAGTGCTATACAGTAGAGCTTGGACTATCAAGGAACCCCATGAAGTCTTTCCTTTGTCTAATTTTCTTTGGCAGTGATCTGATTTTTTTTTTTCATTATAGTTAAGAATCTGTGGAGACTGATAAAACCTGGTTAACTTTTGCTGATGAATAATATTCCACATATTAGAGACAACTGTTATCTATATAGTGTTCTCAAATAAAAAATGTTTTATCACTTCTATTTTGGGGGCTTTAAATCATATAGCTAAAAACCAAGTACCAAATTGAAAAATGGGCAAAAAATCTAAATAGACATTTCTCAAAAGAAAACATGGAAATGGCCAACATGAAAAATGCTCAAAATCACTAATTATCAAGGAAATGTAAATAAAACCACAGAGAGCTGTCACCTCACCACAGAAAGAATGGCTGCTATCAAGAACACAAGTGTTGGGGAAGATGTGGAGAAGGGGACCCCTACACACTAATAGTGGACATAGAAATTAGTACAGCCATTATGGGTTCTCAAAAAATTTAGAATAGAACTATTACATGATCCAGACAGCCCACTGAAGATACTAGGCCAAAGGAAATGAAATAAGTATGTTGAAGACATGTCCATACTATGTTTATTGCAGCACTACCCATGGTATCCAAGATATGAAGACAACCCACATCTCCGGCAACTGGTGAATGTGTAATGTGATACATAGATAGTACATAATGGAAAACTATTCAGCTATGGAAAAGAAAGAAATCCTGTCAATTATGACAACTTGGACAGAACTAGAGAACATTCTACTAAGTGAAATAAGCCAGGCATAGAAGAACAAGCTGCAAAAAAAAATGGAAATAAAAAAGTTGATATCACAAACATTAAGAGTAGAATGGTATTTACCATACGCAACTTAATTTAATGTAAAATTTTTACTGATTATGACAGGTGAAAAAATTCAGCACAATTATGGGGAAATAATTTTAAGTGGTATAGTTAGGAATATTTCCATATGATTATTAACCTGTTTCATTTATTCTTGTCCATAGTGTTTCTGCATTTGTTTTTGAATGTTAGTGGTTTGTTTGTTTTTTTTTTAATAGGAGGCTTATGGAACAAAGACACTGACCCTTTACCATAGTCAGATGTACTCTGAACTAGGGTACTTTGCAGATAAGGTGAATAGGGACTTAAACTAAGGGCATGGATTCACATTTGGTGGCCACCAAATGAGAGATGTTTTTCTAAACTGCACAGAATGTATCTTTGGACACCTACAATCATGCATTCATCTTCTCTTTTGATTTCACACTTCTATTTTAAAAGCTTCATGTTCTTTCTCTAATAGATAAAGCAAAGCAATAATTAAATATCTGAGGCTTTTTTGCCTACAGTTAATATGGTAAAAATGTTGATAATTTTGTCCTTAATTCATCTAGCTTTATTCTAATGTGGTATGAAATACTATAAATAGATTTTTCCTAAGGCAATGGCCAATTGATCCTGAAACATTTAAAAAGTAAGCCTCTAGTTTTAATTACTTCAATATTTATTTTTATGTTATATGAATAATGATACTTTCTGAGGCATTTTCACTCAAGTTTCATTGTTTTAATAATCACAATCTATATTTAATATTTGCTATTAGTGCTCTTATCATAATACTCACCTTTTAAAACATTGACTTAACCAGGCATGGTGGCACACACCTGTAATCCCAGTACTTGGGAGACTGAGACAGAAGAATCACATGTTCAAGTCCAGCCTCAGCAACTTAGTGAGACCCTGTTTCAAAATAAAAAATAAAAATAAAAAGAGCTAGAGGTGCAGCTTGGGAATGCCCTTGGTTTACTCCCCAGCACTGATGTTAATAATAATAATAATAATAATAATAATAATAATAGTAGTAGTAGTAGTAGTAGTAGTAGTAGTAGTAGTAATAGGCTAGGGTGTAGCTCACAGGTACAACTCCCCTGGGTCTGATCACCAGTTACTCCCCACATGCACACACACAAATCGCCTTTACTTTTGTATTCATTTTTCAAGAGTACATTAAGTCATTTTTTAGACTTGAAAACACAAACTAATTGGCTGAAGAAATCCACACAGACCTAGGAAAATAGCAGAGGCCAAGTCTGCTCAATATTCATACATTTGTAGGGTTGTATTATTTTGTTGTTGTTCTGCTTTGGGTTTTGTTATTTTGTGTGTGTGCTTGTTTGTTTGCTCTTCCCCACCCCTTTTACAAGCTTCTTCCCTCACACATATCTACTCTTTTCTTGTCTTCCCTTTTGTTTTCTTTTGTTTTCTTTTTCTTGTATTAAATCCATTTCATATAACTATACTAAATACTCTACATTGGTTTCTAGAACCCTACTACATAATTGCTATCTCTAATCTCTACTGAATATTACCTTACAAAACTCCAACTCTCATTCTCTCCATCCTGTCTGCTACTTTGCCCTATTCTTGCAGCTACTACTTCATTACCTTCCTCCTCACTCAGCCTTCACCCTGAATACAACACAATCTGCCCTTGACATTCCAGCTGACACCGACAAAAATGAGAGAAAGCTATCAAATGCAACAAGGATACAAACTTAAGAAGCTTGAAATCATGAGAAGGAAAAACAAGAAGCAATGAGCTCCCACAACCTCACAGTCACAGGATTGCCGAGATCGCCAGAAGGACAAATCAGAAGTTAACAGTAGAACTGACACAGGATTTCCAGAAAGAATTTAGAGAGAGCCTGAAAAAAATAAAGAAAAAAATAAAGAATCTGACACCCTGAACAGGAATCAGAAAAAAGTTCTGAAGGAAGTAAACGCTGTAATCACTGAAGTGAAGGCATCAATACAAACTATAAGTAATCAGGATATTAAAATAGAAATTAATTTAGTTATTCTCCACTTTAAGTATATTCTGAACTTCTTTCCAGGAATGAGCATGACACTCCATTGATTCTAATATCCTTCTATATTTTGTAGTGAACCATTGTACGTGTCTTATCTATTCCCTATCAAATTTAATTCTGGAGACTTAGCATTTTGTTAAGTTCTCCATGAATGAGACATGTCTCACAAAGCCAAATATTGGCTTTGTGCTGCCTATGAAGTAAGCCTCCCTAAAACAATTATCTGAGGGAAGAACACAGGTGGTTTTTTTTTCCTGTACACCAGAATCTTGACTTTAAAAATTATGGTTTTAATGTATATATGAATATGCCACAAGAAATCCACCATTCTATATAAATAATATGCACCAATTAAAAAGTAAAGAATACTTTACTTAAAATACCTTTCCTCGCCAATTAAAAAGTTTTTAATTGGCGAGGAAAGGTATTTTAAGGTAGCTACTTGCAATAATATCCAGAAGTATGATTTATCTTGAAAACCCATGAAACAAATAAATATTTTGAGATTATCTGAACTCTCTACTTCAGGGATTATTGTATGCAATGCATTCTTTATATGTGCATGTAATAATGCTTTTCAGATATATCTTGGTTTTAGCTATGTGCCTCCAAGTCCTCCTCATTACTAGTGGTGATGCTTAAACAGTGGCCTAAGTAATCTCACAGCTTATTCTGTTTGGATCTGCTCTTCTGAGCGTGAGAGGCTGTTCATTTCGAGGTGTGCGTTACAGTGTTAACTTCTGCATGCACATTTGGCTCCATGCACAGGACTGGCTGCGTTGTCTGGCAATTATGACTGCCTGGTTCAGTTTGCTTCTCCTCACTGTCTGGATTCATGGTTGGTTTTTCTCGTTCATCCCGCAGCAGCTGCTCTGGGGTGGTGTAAGAGTTTGGAGAGCTGATAGCACCAGACTGGGGTCCATCCAGGAACCTCCTTGTGCGATGCCATATCCTTTCTCTCAGCTCCATTAAATTTACCTTGAAATAGTTGTACACTTGACATTTAAGTAGCTTTTAATTTTATTTTTTGTTTTTTTATTTTTTATTTTTGGTAGTACTGGGGTTCTTGGAAACCCTTCTACCTCTGGGCTACACTCCCAGACCTATTTTTATACTTTTTTATTTGGAAACAGGGTCTCGAACCTGCGCGATCCTCCTGTCTCCACTGGCCAAGTGCAGGGATTACAAGCGTGCGCCACCACGCCTGGCATCTTAAGTAGTTTTTTTAAATCAAGATCATGAGGGTGAGACTATCCTGGCATCATTTTTTAAATAATCTGTGATGGGGTAATTACTGGATAATTATTAAACTATTTAATAGCTAATCATTAAATAAGACTTCTCTACTGGAATAATAAAAATAATTGATCGTATCTATTGATAAACAACAGGATCTCTTTTGAAGGGCTGACATGTAGAATACTATTTCTTTTCTTTTTTCTTTCTTTTTTTTTTTTTTTTTTGGTGGTACTGGGGGTGGAACCCAGAGCCTTTCTACCTCCGGGCTATACTCCCAGACCTTTTTTATATTTTATTTGGAAACAGGGTCTCACTAAGTTGCTGAAAGCCTCACTAAGTAGCTGAGGCTGGCTTCGAACCCGTGCGATCCTCCTGTCTCAGCCTCCCAAGTGCGGGAATTACAAGCGTGCACCACCACGCCCGGCTATACTATTTCTAATAGTATTTTTTTCTTGGTAGTGGGGCTTGAACTCAAGAGCATTCTGCCTCCAAGCTATACTCTCAGTCTTTTGTATTATTTGTTTTGAAAGAGGGTCTGGCTAAATTACTGAGGATCTGGCTAAATAAATTGCTGAGACTGGCTTTGAAACTGCAATTCTCCTGTCTCATCATTCAAGTACTATAACCACACCTGGCTAAGTAGTCATATTTAAAAAGTAAACAGAAATAGGTAAAATTAACCTTTATACTGTGTTTTGTTTGCTCATTTTAGGTATGTAAGAGAATCAAGTTGATCTTATTTATTCCAGTTTGAATATAACTTTTATGCCAGGTCATTTAACAAGACAACTGCTTGTGTAGAAAGCAGCTTTACCTGGGTTGGCTGCTACCTTTCTGGTCCAGTATCTACCATCCCTGCCGTCACTGGGAAGAAAACTTTGTTTCTAAGATGACTGGGCATTGCAGGGTGCATGGATCCATACTTCACTCATTTTATGCCTAGTGATATTTTGCATTGGGATGGAGGTAAACTCAAACAAAAGGAAAATAAATCCATAAGAAAAATTGCTACCTCTCTATTACCTGGATTTCTGGGTCCATTTTCCATAGTAAGGTAAGGAAATAAAAAGTTGTGAACTGTAGAGGCCATCCTTGTAATTATTTTACTATATCATAATTTCCAGTGGGTAAAGACAGAAGACACTTAGATTTGAGAATATATTTGGTTCATATTTTTTATTTCTAACAAATGCATATTCTTGTTATTTACTGCTTTTCATGAGAACACAAAGCAGGATTTACCAGCACCAAATCTTCCTCTGAAATTATCCTAGAACTCTTTTATGATGTTTTGTTGGTAAATTTTGTGTCTCTGTATCCAAAAGCTGAACAATGACAATATATATATGCAAGATTCTTAAGAAATACATTTGTCTTTACCAAACCAAGATCAAACTTTTCCATTGAAGGAATCACTTAAAATAATTCTTAATTTTACTTCAAACATTAAATTAAAACAAAAACCTAGGGTGTGCTAACAAATTAAAACAGATTTGAGGGAAGTACTTTACATTTTATTTTATTCCAATTTAACTATACTATAGAGTTTGACTAAGAAATATAAAGCAAGACAATGTCTTTCTTTTTTTTTTTTTTTTTTCGGTACTGGGGATAGAACCCAGGGCATTCTACCTCCAAGCTACAGCCCCAGCCCTATTTTATATTCTTTAGTTTGAAACTGTGTCACTGAGTTGCAAAAGGCCTAAGTAGCTGAGGCTGTCAGGGAACCGCGATCCTCCTGTCTCAGCCTCCCAAATCCTGGGATTACAAGCGTGCGCCAACACACTCGGCTTCTAAGAATTCTTATTGTTCTTGTTTTCAGGCCCTTCTATTCATACTGAGTTATTTCTCCCTCAAGATTCATAGAGAAAGAGAGCCCAGAAAGCTAATTTTTACACTTAAATGTCAAAGTCATTTAATAACAGTAATTTGATCAATATGGTTGTAAATACTTTAAAGTATTAAAGTATTCTTTTAAAAGTATTTAAAATACTTTTTTAAATTACCTTACTAAAGTAGAATTTTATTTTAGAAAAAAAGAAAACAATGGAATAATAAATGGTACCCAACAATATAACTTCATAATTGGCAGAATAAATGCATCAATGAATTATTTTTATAAAGACCAAAGTAACATACCATAAAAGACAATAGTAATCTACTTATACATCCTTTTAAAGGTATCAAAATGTATAAATAGAAACTAAAGCTTGATTAAATGATAAAAATATTTTCTGGAGAAAGAGAATTGATAGACTGTGGACTCAGGGCAGGACACTAGGTGGTCCTTGAACAAGATGAACCACACTGGAGAAAAGCCTGTAGATGTAAGCCTTCCAGATGCCTATTGGAAAGGCCTATGATCCACTCACAGACACCTTCCAATTAGCTCTTTTTCTTGGATATTTTTACTTTATCTTAATTTCTTAGTGCTTCCAAGTATAAAACCACTACTCACCCCAGTGCTTGTGTAGACACATGCTTTTAGATCAGCTGTGAAGTTCATCCTGGGATTCCCTCTCCTTATTCCAGTGGGAATGACACAAATCAAGAGAGGGGAGAGGTCTCTCAAGTCTTCCAGGAGTGCCTAGAGAGAGGATAAAAATACAGATTAGAACAAACAGGAGTGAGTGTTAAGAGTCAGATTCCAGCCATCAAATGCATTGACTATTCTCTGTTCTTTCTCTAATCTGTTCTCAAGAACATCTGGAAATATTACCCAGGCAAAAAGAGAATCTGGGACCTGGAAGAGCTGAGCTGGAACTCCGTCTCCAGCGCTCCAGTGTGAACATGGATCAAATGAAATACAGAACCAGGCACAGGTTTTCAGTGGAAATGCCTTTAGTCTAAATGTGGACCTTCTCATCACTGCCTGAGGTTGAGAGTGACAGAAGGAATTTGAGCCTGTAGCCAATATTATGCTGTACTATGTATATGTGTGATATGTATCATATGTATGCATACTCATACATACACACATGTATATATACATATATGTGTATATATCTTCATATATACATACACATACAAATATATATGTACTTATAAGTGTATACACACATATTTGTATTATGTGTCTGCACAGGTCTACTATGCTATGGCCCTTCTCTGCCAGAAGATGGCCTGTTAAGTTCAATAGCTTTTTCTAACTAAACTATTAAGGTCATCTTCACTCTAATTTTCTAAAGTTCTCTTAGACCTTTCTGAGTTCAGAGCATCTCTGCAGATGTTTGGATGAAAATGTAAGCAAACCTTTATTGGAGGGAACTGTGAACATTTGTCACAGATATGGTCATAGACACTTGAGCTCTTTTCTTGTATTGAGTGTTTTTCATGTATTCTGATAAGATGACTTTCCAGAAAGTGAAATTTGTTATGTTCTGGCTCTTAAAAGGTGATATGTAAATGAATATTTTAATGCATTGAAAACAAAGACAAACAGTACTACTACCACCAGCAGTGAGAAGAGGAGAACAAGAGCCTGGGTGATAGCGTCCCCTACATGACTATTTTTCCTGCACAGGGCTTGATGACCATGGGAAGGACAGGCTCTGCACTGGGCACTGCTTTGAGTGACAGCTCACCAAGTCATCCCTGCACATCTGTGAGCCTGATCTGGCCAGGGACCTCGCTGAAGCCTAGGGTGTTGCCACCTGGGGAGTCCACACCCTGCAAAACTTTGAAACCCCTAGAGGAAAACATAGGGGAAGTACTTCAAGATATAGATATAGACAACAATTTTCCTAAATAGGACTCCAATATTTCTGGAAATAAGCAAGAATTGACAAGTAGGATGAGATCAGATTAAAAAGCTTCTGCACAGCAAAGGAAATAATCTACAGAATGAAGAGACAAACTGCAGAAGGGGAGAAAACCTTTGCCAGCTGTTTGTCTGATGGAGCTGTTCATCTGGTAGTTATACAGAGAAAACTAAAAATTAACAGCAAAAAGCCAAAGTAACCCAATTTATAAATGGGCAAAAGCTGGACAAACACATTTCACAAGAGAAAATATGAATGGCCTATAAATATGTTAAAAACACTCAACATCTTTAGCCATCAGGAAAATGAAAATCCAAACTATATTGAGATTCCATCTTACCCAGTCAAAATGGCTTATCAAGAAAACAAAAAGTAACAAATGCTGGGGAAGATGTAGATAAAAAGAAGTCCTTGTACACTGAAGGTAGGAATGTAAATTAGGACTGGCACTATGGAAAACAGAATGGAAGCTCCTAAAGAAACCAAAAGTAGAATTACAAGATGACCCACCTGTACCACTCCTGGGCATATATCTGAAGGAAATAAAATTAGCATATAAAGAAATACCTGCATACTCTGTTTATGGCATAACAAATTATGATTGGCAACTTGTGAAATCAGCTCAGATACTCATCAGTGGAAGAATGTATTAAACATGTGGTATATGCACACAATGGACCATTATCCAGTCATAAAAAAGAATAAAATCATATCATTTTCAGGAAAATGGAAGAAGATCATACTAAGTGATATAAACCACATTCAGAAAGACAAGTAGCAAATGTTTTCTTTCCTACTTGGAATCTAGAGAGAAGAAAATATGGCAGCATGGAAGTAGAAAAGAGAGCATTAGGGAATGGGAAAGGGGAATAAAGAGGGAAATAGATAATGTTGATAAAATCAAAATACATTATATGCATTACAAAACTGTCAGAGTGAGACCCATTATTTTGTACAATTAGTATACAGTAATAATTATAATAAAACATACACAAAGAAACACATTTGAAAATTAGAAAAAATCATCTTCCCTAAAAAAAGAAAAGAAAAATATTCTCAAGCATGAGGTGGGCTCCACCCATGTAGGTGCTAAGGGCCTCTGCACCACACACTGCACTCAGCCAACCAGGGGCCAAGTTCTTCCTGTCCTGGGATTCAAGGCTGCATAACAACAGGCATCCACTTAACCTCCTGGAAGCATTTCTGGGCCCAGCCAGTGCTGTTGGATGGCCCCATGAGGAGGAGCATGACACCAGTTGGGACTGCCTCAGCTTCAGTGTGCACAGGAAGGTGTGAAAGGACCTGGAGGACAGCCTAGAGACACCCTAAGAAGAGCAACATCCATGCAAGGACATAGGGGTGAGAAAGGGACTGATGATGAATTAGTAAACTTGAACCTTTTGGGGGGAAAAGGTGATACGTCCTTCCCTCCATCTTTGGTAGAGGGATGTAAATTGTCATTGTCAATATATATTTATTTTTTATGAATATGAACACCCTTAATCCTGTACAAGATCTGTGAGCAGGATTAAGATGACTCAGAGCATTTGGAGAACATGTTCCATTCTACTTCTTTGATAGCTCCAAGGTAACTATCAACTGAATTATCTTTTTGCTGAGTTAGACAGGAGGCCAGGACTCTCCCAGTCTAATCCAACAACCTCTACTACCTGAATTGTCCCAAATCCAGGTGCTTATGCAGACCCCAAGAGAGTTCTATGAATGGTCATTTCTAATTCTCAACCGAGAGTCCTGTGGGCTTTCAGTTGACTCCGACTACCTCCTTCTGCTGCAATTCAAGGTGTCAACCCTAAAACCCCCAAGACATTTTATTTACATAGCGCCCTTTCTCCCCCCCTCCCCCTCTCCTTCCTCCCTCTGAGCTTACCTGTCTTTGAAGAGACATGTTCACTGACCTGGGTTAAGAAGGAGAAATCTTCCATTGCTAAGAAAGTCCCTAGTCCCAAAGAAGTTACCAGTTCAAAGTGTAGCAGCTACTCACTCTAACAATGACACACAACACACGAACCTTCAGTCTTCCCCAGGTATTAGGCTACTTTAATTTTTGACTGCACAGCCTGCTATACACATTTTCCCAAAGAATCAAACCTAAAGCTTTATGTTGAGTCAAAATCTTCCTAAGAATTGGTCACCCCAAATGTGTTGTGGGCGAGAACTGAACTAGTTTCTGTGCGTTTAAAAGGATGTGACTAATCCTACAGAGGAGCAAACAAGACAACCTAAATGAGGGGATGGGAGGGAGGAAGAAGGAAATTCTCTAAAACACACAATGTACTTAAACATATTGAAGTCAACCACTAAGCCAAGCAAGGGAAGTAGGGAGGGGGAGGGAATGGGGTGGGAATTGGGTAGGAGCTAAATGGGCGATGTGTACATGGATGTCCACACAAGTTTTTTACCCCAGTATGATGTATGAATATAATGAGCCAACAAAAAATGTAAAACAATAAAAGGATGTGACTGTGATTAATAGAAGATAAAAAAAATATATGCCCAAAGAGGAATCTGGAGTTACTGCATACTTTTCTTGCACTTTCCTTAGCCTCTTGAGAAATTCATAATAGCAATTAAGAAGAGGAAGCTATTAGCAAGTGGGATGTTTGACAAAACATTCTGAACTATGGTTTCCCAGAGGAATTGATTTACCACTAGCCCTTAAGTTAGAGTGGCATTTAGTACATTGCAGATGAGACCCATAAAACCAAAGCTTCTCTTCCATTTAACATATAAGAGATCTTATGATTACTTTGCTCACCTACCAAATCATACTTTGTAAAAACTAGGTAGACTTTGAATTTAAAGCCTCTCTTGGAAGAGAGTCTTAAAAGGCGATAAGGAGAAGACTGCATCTCTTGTGGAAGATCTCTTCAGGAAGGATTTCCTAGCATTTCATTTGTTCTTACTGAGTATTTCTCACTTACTTGGTTTTCTTAATTCCCAATAAGTGTGTTATTTTTTCTTCACCTTCTGGTTTTTTCCTTCCCTGTCAAAAAGAAATCTCACTCCCACAGTTGTTTCCTTCTTTTCTGCAGGGGTACAGAATTCTAAAATTGTTTCATTGTGCCAGGTGGTAAGGTCTTTTCAACTTCTAATGAAATGCTGTTCGTAGACATTAAGCTATTGTCACAAGATATATGCTCCACAGATGCTTTTCCCTTTGTAGAGTTCACTTTATTCTTATGATGCATCTTTTAAAACACTTCATAATTGAACATAGTTATAAAAAGTCAAATAATGTTTGGATGCTGTGGGAAGAGCTCAGTACCCTGACCCAGAACCCTGCAGGATTTTTTTTTCAAATGATAAATATCTACATATATTTAGAGAATTACAATTTTGCATTGCAAATGTCAAAGAAAAGCCTATTTACACAGAGGAACTATGATCACTAGATCAAAATCGGGAGAAGGAAGATCATATGAACAAATTATACAAAAGGACTCATTGCCCTTCAATGGAGTCTAGCAACTCTCTATTTTTTTTTCAGAATTTCCCATTAATGAACCACACAAAAATTTAGGATGGGAGGTCTTAAATAGCCCCAGATATAAATATATCCCCCAAACTGATAGTTCTGCCAATTTTTAGCACTTCTAGCAATGGAAAACACTATTTCCAAACACAGTCTTCTTTTTTTTTGGATTTCTAGCTTTCCTGTGGTAACCCAGTGCCTTTATGTATAAACATTTCAACTAGCTGCTGCCTCCACCCAAGATGCCCACACACTGTCTAACCATTCCTTGTACTGAGCCTAGGATTCTTCTTAAATTTGGGCCCATTGGTCTTGCTTTGCCATCTTAAACTACACAAAAGAAATCTAATTTATCTTCTGTGTAAAAATACTATACCAAAGACCACCCAAAAAGTTGCCCCTTCAGCTATTTATTATGTAAATTAAACATCTCATTCTCCCACAGACTTGTGATATGGTTTCTAGACCACTAACTATTCCAAACACCTTCCTCTAGATGCCCCTCAGGAATCTCTTAAGCTATCATTGGACAAATGATTTCAGTAAAATCTAATCAACAAAAAAATCTAGCAACCTCTTAGACACTTCCTATAAACCTAGAGCCTAAACCACAGGAATTATTTTTTGGCAGATACATCTGCTTCTCATTCATTGAGCTCATAATCAGCTAGACCAACTATCCTCTGCTCAAGAATTGTACAATTTAGCTTTTGAACTCTAACAAATAACTTTGTATTTAAACCTCTTACATTTCTTCATAGTAGGTTTATTCCAGCATTCTGGCTTCTTAAGGTTACTTTTAATATATTTTTACTGGTGCACTATCATCTCACATCATAATGTAGTTCAGAGTGACAGGGATACACATGTGCACAGCACCTGGTGATCTCCCCCTACCAGGTCCCTCCCCACTCCCTTCCCTATACATGATATTGAGATCGGCATTGGTAATTTCACAAATGCACATAATTTCAGTGGAAGTGTTTCCTTCATTAATTCCCCCCTACGATGCTCCTGATTCTGCTTCTTTATCCAACATAAGAGTTACTCTTCCTAACTTTTTAATCTTTTCATTTGATATGCCATCAATATATTTTTCTAAATCATTCACTAAAAGATGAAGTCCAGAGTGTTTCGGCATGTCTACAGAATCCATCACATGAACCTCAATCCAATAGCCTTTCCCATTCTCCTTTGGGCATTACCACTGTTGCCCAACTACTCCAACCTCACCTTTAAGCTTATCCACTTGTCCCTGCTGCTTCCTTAACTAGAGAAGAAATAGAAATATCCACCAACAATTCACCGAGTTATTACAGACACACCATCATTTACCCCAGGTACTGACCACACAATGATGAATAAAACCAAGATGTTACCAGTTCTGAGTGGCAAGATGAGTATATGTAGGAAGTGTTTTTATTCCAGAGCCCTTTGCATGGCACATCTTATACATGTATAATCTTAGCTGCCCTAGAGTTTTATATAAGAAAAAATGAAAGGTATGTTTGACCCCAAACCAAATTATGTATGATCTGAAGGGGTAAAGCCAGAATCATTGGGTTCAAGTGTTAGGAGAAAAGATGTTGGCTCAGTATGAGGTATGATCTTAGATGCAATGATGTCAGTGTCCTGAGTGGAGGCAGAAGTTATAAAATGTGTTTATACTTAGCGACAGTTATGCCAGGGGAGGAGAACAGTGTGCCTCAATGAATTTTATATCTACACTGCTATCATCTATCAATGTCCAAGAAAGTGGACAGCTACCCTAAAAATTATCCTACTGCCATGATGTCCATCCTCAGTCCCTCAACATTGAAAGTCTCATACTCTAGACCATTTTATACACATTCAAACCAAGTGTCTACAACCCATGTTTATATCTCTTAAAATACAAGCATTTTACTAAACCAATCTTATGCACACATTTGAAATAAGGGAGTTTAATATTCACAATTAAGATACCAACACACCAATTAATATTTACCTGTAAAAGTACTAAACCCCAGTAAGTTACCCTAGAATATTTTATGTCAAGAAAACATCCATATTCCTTTACCGAAATACAGATCCAGAAACAAAACCCCAGCCATCCCTGGAAGACCAGAAAAGCTAACCTGCATGTGACTCCCCCAAATAAAAATTAACTATTATATTCAGTTTATTTGATATATTAATAACTAGCCTTGATAAGCTTCCCATTAGAATTAGATAATTTTATTTTAAAACTTGCCTGTGTTAGTAAAGAGCTATTACCCTCAAAGTTTAGTTTTCATGAGTATTTAAAACATTCTAATTGAAAACAAAATGCCAGAAAGATTTCAAAGGCAATATTAGAAAATTAATTGTCCACAAAAACAACAGTAATAGCACCAATATCACCAGGCATTCATTGTAGCAACCAGCCCTGAATGTCAGCTTTCATTATAAATTGCAGATACTGCCTCTTGAAGCTGCATCCCATATCCAAATTAAAATGTAACCAGGCCTTTAAAACTGTCATAGCAACATCTGTTCCCAAATAGCATTTTACCAGATCTTGAATGTTTTATGATATTTTTCTCCCGAGTTGACTGAAATTAAACTAGCTTATATGCATATATGTTAGCATATATGTACCTTTTTAGATTGCTCACAAGAAATTTCAGGAGAAACTTTTATTCATTTCTAAAACTTTTATGGCAATCCTAGAAAATTTAATTTGAAGGGAATTGTTTTTGAGGGTTTGCATCAAGCAACTTGTTAAAAATTATTATTTAAAATGTAGGGTATCAGCCAGGCGTGGAGGCACACACTTGTAATCCCAGTATTTGGAAGGCTGAGACAGGAGGATCACAGGTTTGAGGCTAGCCTCAGCAACTTAGCAAGACCCTGTTTTAACATAAAAAATAATATAGGTCTGGGGTGTATTAGTGCCACCAATAAATAAATGTATGGCATGATAGTGCAATAAAAATTAAAAAATTTTTTAAAGTCATCCTTTTTTTTCAGTACCTGAGATTCAACCCAGGGGTGTTCTACCTCTGAGCTAAACCCCCAAGTCCTATTTTTTATTCTTTATTTTGAAACAAGTTCTCACTGAGTCGCAGAGGACCTCACTAAGCAGCTGAGGCTGACTGTGAACCTGCAATCCTCCTGTCCCAGCCTCCCAAGCACTGGGATTACAAGCGTGTACCACCACACCCAGCTAAAGTCATCTTAAATTAGATATCAGCACCATTAAGCCAAAGTTAAATTCAGACAGTTTTGTAACCACTTTTCTGTACAGAGATCTTCTGAGAAGCTTTCCCAGGTGAAAGCTTCCACGGCGTGCCATCATCACTAAGGGGCACCGTGCTACCTACCCGTGGGCTTGTCCCACTGTGGGTGAAGAGAGACAGCAAGGTTCCTGTCTGTTCCAACGCATGATGCATTTGCAAGCTCTTCTTAGGTGATTCTGAGCTATCTTTCTTCTGGAGCATAGATTCACTAGAGAATTAGAGATTTGCACAACTTTTACTCCCAAAAGTTCTGTTAGTGGAGGCCAAGGTAAGTTCACTTGTGGAGACTCAGTAAGTCTCCAGCTAGCCACAGAATGTGTGTGACAGTGACACGCTGACTTTCTCCTTCTTAGCTGTTCTAAATTGGTTGCACTTCCCATGTTGTGGGGAGGTAGAAGATTAAAAACAGGGATTCTTTGGCAAGTGATGTAAACTTTTTAAGTTTCTGTTTTTAAGTTTCTGTTTTTTCTTTCATATAATGGGAACAATAATGAGGCTGATGTACAAAACTGCTATCAAGACATACAAGGCTTAGCCAATCCTGAGTGTTCGTAAGCACTTAGGAAAGTTTATTTTCATCCACATCATTATTGTTATCATCATCATTTAGCTATGCAATTCGCCGTGGATTGCAGAGTAATGGTTTGACTTTCTGACTCTAAACTCCAGACATTTCCCCATATCCACCGCTCCCATTACATTCTTTAACTTCATTTCTAAAAAAGACAAAGGGTAAAATAAGTCAAGCATCACTGAAGAGACCTTAAGCTAACAAAGAAAAGACACTACTGATCAACAACCAGCACAGCTGAGTGATTCCAGCTTTATGTTGCCAAATCTATTGCTTCATCAACCACACAGGAATAGAAGATAAAATCCCCATAATGATAATTAAATTCTCACCTGACCTTCACAACTTGTTTCTCAGAGACAGGCAGTCACAGGAGCCTTTGAGCCTGGGTTTAAGAAGTTTGATGTTAGCCCAGGCCACTAAGAGAAGAAATGTAGACCTGGGGACTACAGTTCAGGTATCCAGCTTCAACATCTGGAATTTTTATGACCACTCATAACTTTTCACTGCTTACCATAAATCATCTGCTTGAAGCCCGACTCTACTTTTATTGTTTCTAGTATTTTCTTTTTTTTTTTTTTTTTTTTGGTGGTGGTACTGGGGTTCCTGGAAGCCCTTCTACCTCCGGGCTACACTCCCAGACCTATTTTGACATTTCATTTTGGAAACAGGGTCTCCTAAGCCAGCGCGCGGCTGGCTTCGAACCTGCGCGATCCTCCTGTCTCCGCCTCCCAAGCGCGGGGATTACAAGCGTGCGCCACCACGCCTGGCTTCTAGTATTTTCTATGTAGTGCGTTGACATTGCTCAGTGAAATGGGTTCATTCCATTTTTCAGAGGAAGCCTATATATATGCATATCATTTTATTTTGAAATAAAACATTCATTTTAGAATTCAGCTTTAAATTTTGATTTTTATTGGTTGAAAATCTTTTTATAATGTCACTTGCATATCCACATCTTTATCAGCACAATTTACAATGTACAAATTGCTGGGCGTGGTGGCGCACACTTGTAATCCCTGCACTTGGGAGGCGGAGACAGAGGATCGTGCAGGTTCAAAGCCAGTCTCGCTGGTTTAACAGACCCTGTTTCCAAATAAAATATATTAAAAAATAGGTTTGGGAGTATAGCCCAGAGGTAGAAGAGCTTCCAGGAACCCCAGTACCACCACACACAAAAAAAAGTACAAATTATAGAACCAGCCTGAGTATCCATCAGTAGATGAATGGATTATGAAATTGTGGTGTATATGTACACAATGAACTTTTACTAAGCCATTAAAAGAACAAAAATATGTCATTTGCAGGAAAATATATAAAACTAGAGAATATTATGCTAAGTAAGATTAGTCTCAGAAAGTGAAGGGTCATATGTTTTCTCTCATGTAGAAGCTAGAGAGAAGTTAAGAAACAAATGGACTCCAGCTAAGAGAAATCCCAGTGGGGCAGTGGAGGGTGTGTGGGGAGGGAGGGAGCGGGGAGAAGGAAATACTTCACATAGTGCTATGTATATATACAATACTATCAGTGCCAATCGCAATAGCATGTACAGGGAGTAGGGTGGGCTCTGGGGGGAAATTCACCGTTCATGAATATGTGTACGTATGTTCCTTTTACTCTGAACTACATTATGATAACAATTATAATGCACAAATAAAAGTATATTATAAAAAAGAAAATAAAGAACATTAAGAGCATCAAATAAACAAAAAGAAAGACCAGTGAGAGGAGGGGTAAGGAGAGATAAAACAAGGTTAAAGAAAGGAACGATCCAAATAATACACTAGCAATATGTGAAGGTATCACCACCAGACTCACCAGTGTATACAGGGAAGGAGGAGGAGGAACAGGTGAAATAGGTGTTGAGTACCTATAGGTTTGTATCACTTTGAATATTACTATGCTGTATAATTACAATGCACTAATAAAAGTTTAAAATTTTTTAAATTCATTTTAGTGACTGAAAGTCATTCCCTCACTCTAAGTGAAAGAAAACGTACTGATTTTTATGCTGCCCCCAAATTTTTAGCAGGTCCTAACTTGACTGTAATAAAATTGGCTTTCCTGTTGATCGTGACGGATCTGGTTGACAATCTATCAGCTATGCAGCCACAGCATCATTTCAGTCAGCATCCCATCCTACTGCAGCCTTGGCCTAAATTCTGAATTTCCTAAACAGCCATGATTTGGCTAAACGCCTTTCAATTTAGTTGGTTGAGTATAAACCATGACAATCAATTATTTTCTTCTGCCACCTTTAACAATCTGTGTTTACAGTATGATGCCGCCTTCGGTAATTCTTGACTGCAGAAGATTTGCCTATATAAAGACTCTGTAAACCTAGTAAAGATGAATTTGGTACAAAGTCAGATTATCTTAGAGACATATGTAAGAGCGTTCACAAGTGCATTTATTAATATTTGATGCACTTAAAAAACCAAGAGTGAGGGGGAAAAGCATCTGTGGTGAGATGAACATATGTAGCAAGTTTGTTCCTTGCTTGCTTGAGACTGTTGATCTGTCAATATATGTGTAGATATATATAATACTGGGTAATTACTCAACTCCTAAGTGTTAAGTCTGAGGAATCTGTTAAGAGGAGCACAGCGAGGCAGAGTAAGTCAGCATTCAGTAACAGAGACTATTGAAATGTATACAGAAAGATGTTCCCAAGGCAGTTCATAGTCAGCCTCGTTCAACCATGGAAGACACTGTAGATAGAAATTGTTTCAGACATCACTTAAGAATTTACAAGAAGGGCCAGGCATGGTGGTGATTGCCTGTAATCCCAGTAGTTGAGAGGCAGATACAGGAGGATCACAGGTTCAAGACCAGCCTCAGCAACTTAGTGACATTTTTAGCAACATAAAAAGAGGTTTCAAAAAATAAAATAAGAAAAGGACTGGGATGTGCAGGTGTAGCTCGGAGGTTAAATGCCTCTGGGTTGAATCCTTAATACCACGAAAAAAATGAATCTGCAAGGAGGGAAGGAAAGATAGATGATGCTATCATTTCTTGTGACAAATCCTTTCTGATAAATTAAATGCTGGTTTCCAAATATTATATGCACTGTGATCAACTTTGAAAAGAAGCAGAAAATGTTATAAGACTACATTAGGAACAGAAGTAACAAGAAATGGAAGCCAATGTTATAGAGCCACTTGGGGCTCTTGGGACAGGGATAGCAGATATGTGTTCACTTAGTATCACCTTTACTTAACAGAATCCTGATATTCTGATATTATAACTGGCAGGAGGACCATGTTACTCTTAAAGTCTACATTCTGACTATGAAAGTTTGGTATCCAAATCTAAGCACATATACACATCAATAGCAAACCTATCTCTCAAAATTATTGTCATAAATTTTTACACTATATCTGTATATTTCTAGAAAAGTTTTGTTCTTTTGTAGCATCGTATAGAATGATTCTTTAGTTGAGATTAGGTTTCATCTAGTTACCCCAAATGTTGCTCCTGTGCAAATGTTTTGCAATTATTCTAATCGAATATGTGGCTACTTTTCAAGATACTCTATTAAACCAATTACCAATTACTCATTAAAACCTTTGTTGGCTCGTTCCCTTCACAAGTGGGAGGCAGTTGGAAGTCTATCACCACCAGATGGAGTGGGGAATATATGCCCAGGTTGGGTATTGCTACTCTGACATCAAGAGAGAGAAAAACTTCCAGAAGACTCCCTAAAGGGGGAGAAAAGTGTTCATTCTCCAATTGCTATCTCTTGTTTTATTTTGTTTTTCTTGTACTGGAGATTGAATCCAGGGGCATTTAACATACAAATGATACCCTTGACTCTTTTTAAACATTTTTTTCTACCTGAAACAGGGTTTTTCTACATTGTTGAGGGTCTCACTAAGTTGCTGAGGCTGGCCTCAAACCTCTGCCTTCCTGTCTCAGCCTCCCAAGTACTGGGATTACAGGCATGTTACACCACACCTTCTTTTTGATAAGAATTTTATAGAAGACAGAATATGTAAACAATGTTTTTCATGTTTCCATCCTTATGCAAGAAGTGGCATTAACAGGACACAAACAGTACCAGTCAGCCTCATGCCACGTGTGGAGTCCAGTGCCAACAGTGCCAACCTCTCTTGCCACCATTATAAGCTAGCGAAGCTCCTCCCTCTGCACTCAGCTCTGTAGCTTCTTCCCTCTCCAGTGCTCTCCCTGCTTCTCACCATGGCTGTGGTAGGTGGTGTTGAGGGGCCATCTATGTCCCCTAGCCCAGGGCTCTGCCACTCCCCCGTCCACGTGGCACACTGCTGACACACAGCCACACGAACACCATTCTTCCTCGGGTCACAATGAGCTTGCTCTTGCCTGGCTCTCCGGGACCCTAGTCAGGGGTAAGACTCAAACTTTTCCCTGAGCCCGCCTCACCACAGGGCTGCTGCTTCTTGACATATTCATACACCATTTCTCTCCTTACACTGTAGGGCTTGCGCCTCCTCTCCATTGAAGAGGGCAGGGGAGCCCTTCTTCAAAAGTGGACTTAAAGTTTGAAATGACTGGCTTTCTTCATGCTTTCACCTTGATAACATATTTTATTTATTTATGAATTCCTCCTGAATTATAATCCTAATTGTACTTTATGTAGAGTTATTTTTAAATTTGTGTTTTATTGAAAACTAGACACACAAAGAAAAGTGAAGTTGATTCAGCTACCCAGCAATTTATTAGTAAATGTGTGGACAGGAGAGAAGGGGAGGTGGCCCAGTGACACCTACTTAGAGTTAACTACAAGTGCCCCTCAGCCAAGCATAGAAGTGCAGGCACACGCCTGTCTGGGCCTCAGAAGCCATGTCTCCCCTCTACCACCTCAAACTTCTCCAGCAGCTAAATCTACATAGAATCTTCCCTTCTGTGCTTTGTGAGGTCACAGCCTCTCTTGATATTGCAGAAGTCTCCATTTGGCATTTGGTGAATTTTTACTGGTCTGCAAATATGTTGGCTTTGCCCCTCACAGTGCTGTTGTATAGCTTGAACTTTACTGCTTTTAGACAGAGGCAATCATGCCAGTCTCCAACATTCCTATACTAGTATACTCTCCTGCTTCACTTATTTGCATGAACTGGTTTTGGACCTGATGGACCTGGAGGTCCCATGAAAATCACAATTGCCTTTTTTACTGCAAAATCACTAGTATGCTGAGATAGTGCCTGGCACATAACAGACAAAAAATAGAATGGATGAAAATGTTATTTGAAAAAAATGTGTGTGGGAGTGAAGAAAAAGATGTAAAAATATAATATAAATTGAATTAACTATGCTAAGATCTGACTATATAGCAATGTATACAGCAGATAACAGACAACCACAATAACCCTAGCATCAAGACCCTCCAGAGGATCTGTTTATGAAATGTAGTCCCTCTCTCCATACCATCATTTCTCCTATCCGTGCTCAGTTAGTTGTCTCTTATTTGTGCTCCCTCAGTACCTTATTCTTAAGGTTGACAGCCCCTGGGGCACACAGTAATAGTTTATCTACTGATCTGAATCCTTCCCTGAGTATGTACCTCTTGAGGACAAGGGTTAGGTCATTTTTGTAGCTGTGTTTATAGCACCCAGCAAAATGCCTAACACCTAGCAGACTCATAAGTAATATCTATGGAGTAATACAATGAATAGTTGATTTGTGACAGAAGGCTTTACAGAGTTTTAGCTTCATTTTATTTCTTGCCCTTTATTGTTCATATTGAGAGAGATCAGCTATAATCATCCACAAATAAAATGGTTGAGGAAGAAGGCCCATTTTTCTAATTGTTCGAAATTTTCCGTATCATCTCTAAAACTATGAGAGGTGAAGTTGAGTATGTGTATTTGTGTATGGAAAGGAAGGAGGGGTTGTATTCTAAAGCTTTTCCCAAGAAAAATATTAGGTCAGACATAAAAATAGCTCAAGGGACCTGCAGAAATAGTGCTGGCATCTTAGCTGTAGTTCTATTAAGGCACCAAGAAAAAACCTGGGATTTCAGTTGTGATGCCAAGAATGGACTGCCCAATGACAGACTAACAAAAATACAGAAGACAGGAGGATTTTGCAATGTTCTAAGTGAAACAGGACAAGGACGTAAATAACAGCCGAGGCCATGGAACTGGAGAAACAGCAGTCAGAGAGACATCTGGCTGCGATAAATTGCTTTCACTGATCACTAACCCAATTCAGGTCCTCATTATCTGTGTCCTGTCTGCCAGTTTATGAACCCAGAGGTCCATGTGGCTTAATCCCAAGGCGATATTTTGATCAAAGAAAGCTCAACACAACACAACAAGCAAGAACTAAGTTTAATATTTATACAAGGTTTTACTCACACTTCTTTACAGCCACAAAGAGAAGACAGCTAGGCGGAGCTCAAAGGGTGTGTTTAGATCGCACATCTCTACCGCTTTCCCTACAGCTGGCTCTGCTGCTTCACTAGCTCTTAACGTCCCCAATCCTCCTATTCTTGGGCTTCTTTCCCCAGCTCTGACCTTTGAAATCGTGTGTGTGTGTGTGTGTGTGTGTGTGTGTGTGTGTGTGTGTGAGAGAGAGAGAGAGAGAGAGAGAGAGGAAGAGGAAGAGGAAGAGGAAGAGGAAGAGGAAGAGGAAGTGGAAGAGGGAGGGAGGGAAGACAGAGAGAGAGCAAAGAGACAGAGACAGACAGACATGAGGGATTGAACCCAGGGGCATTCTACTTCTATGCCACACCCTCAACACTGTGTTTGTTGTTGTTGTTGTTGTTTGTTTGTTTGTTTGTTTTTAATTAACAAGGTCTCCTCACTCAAATTTGTCATTCTCTTATCTCAGCCACCCAAGTACTGGGATTACAAATGTGTGCCACCACACTGGACTTTCCACTCTTCTTATCCCCCCAGTCTTTCATTCTTCCCACATTCTATTTGATTTTATCACACAATTTCCAAAAGCCAGCTAAGCGTCTTTACATTATTTCTCAGAGAGTAGAGAAAGAGAGAAACTACTGGGCAAAGCCAAATCTTCCTTCTGTAGGTAGACTGATTTAGCAAAGCTGGATTCAGATTGTTGGTCCCAACAAGATGCTCAGCCTCCTACATTCAGTCTTTTCGGGTGGTGCAGAAGGGGGACAGGTGGTAGGAGAGAGGCAAAACCCACTACTCACGTGGGTAGTATAGCAGCCTGGATGATGCTCAGGTGTGGCCTATAATTTTCTAATTCACATCTGAAAGTGTAAGCCAGAAGGTTTCCAAATCCCTCACTCTCATTCCTTTACTAAGGACTACTGGAACCCATTGTACTTCATCTTTGTCTCTGATTATGAGCTTACATATTGTCTTTAGTGACTATGACATTTCCTTCACAGTGGTTATGTGAGTAGACTGTTTTGGTATGGATTTTAACATAGCTTCCAGAAGATATTGTGAAGCCAGCATTGTATTTTCACTGCTTAGGTTTATAGGTGAGAGTGAAGTTTGGCACATGTTGGGTATCTTTCTGTCTCTTTGTCCTGACTTGAATCTGTATCCTTAATAACTGTAAGTACTCAAATAATTCTTGCAACATACTAAGGGTATTTCTGACACTGTACATTAATTAACTGAACCTTCACAAATGTCTCTGGAAATAGATAAAGTAAGTCATGTTTCTGTAATACAACATATATTTTTTTTTAAATCCCCTCATGTGGCCAGGCGTGGTGGCACACACTTGAAATCCCCGCTCTTGGGAGGCAGAGACAGGAGGATCACACAGGTTGGAAGCCAGCCACGCGCACTGGCTTAGGAGACCCTGTTTCCAAATAAAAAATATTAAATAGGTCTGGGAGTGTAGCCCAGAAGTTGAAGGGCTTCCAGGAACCCCAGTACCACCAAAAATAAAAAATTTAAAAAATTAAAAAAAAATCCCCTCATGTTCACAGAGCTGTACCCTAATAATCTCTAATAAGTTTTACTGTACAGAGCTAGGAGAATAAAAACCTATGTATCCTAGCACTGCGTACCATTGCAACAACTATCTATACCATTGACTGTGTATGTGGATCTGCCTAATGAACACAAAAATCTTGTAATTATTTGCCTCAAGGATTTGTAATGATCACAGAACATTTTCATGTTGATAACTTTGCTTAGGCCAAACACACCTGAACTAGCAAAAAGCATTGCCCTTCAGTGTGGCAAACTTGAAGTATTTTTACATCTCTTCCTCATTTCTAATGTCCAATAACTGTCTCTGCACATGTTTGTATAGAACATTCTACTTCTGAAGATGTTATTAGGTTTACCAGAGGCTGTAGAATTTTTTCCCTCTGGCCACAACAGTTTACCACTAAAGTCCTAGCATGTTTTCAACTATCTTTTCTGAAAAAGGTATCTTTCCTCTGTGATTGTGCCCTAAGTGTAGGCTATTCTTAACTTGCCAATTTCAAGCATGGTTGTCAGAGCTAGTTTTAACCTAATGATCATGTTAAACTTTTGCCTTTCTTGCACAGATCTCATTAATCACTCACAGATCTCAATGTAGGCTTTGTGATAAGGTGTTTCCCCCCTTACTTGTTATATTTATTCCCAAGTACTTTTTTTTATTTTTATGTGGATCATATTGAAAATGGCATACATTCAGACTGTGCTTGGTGCCCTCTCCCTTGCCCTGCTTTCCCTTCCCCCCTTCCAACAATGAGTTTCCAGGTTGACCATGCTACAGACATACTTTTACACATATTCGAATGTAGGCCCTCCATTAATCAATCTCAGCCTTCCTCTTCTCCTACCCTTTCTTTCTAGCTTTGCTGAGGTTTCCCCTCCATTATCTGGAGTCCCTCTGGTATTCCTAATACTCCCTAGTTTGGACATAGTAGAGAAAACATATGTCCTTTCTCTCTATGCTTAGCTAATCTCAATTAACATAATGTTCTCCAGGTCTTTTCATCTTCTTGCTAATGACATGATTTTGTTCTTTTTTATAGCTGAGTAGAATTCCATTGTGTGTATTTCCCATGATTTTGCAATCCATTCATCTGTTGATGGAGACCTGTTGATGGTTCCATATTTTGGCTATTACAAATTGTGCTGCTATGAACATGGGTATGCATATGTTACTGTAGTTGTCTGATTTCAACCCCTTTGGAAAGATACCCAGGAGTAGTATAAACAGGAGTAGTAGTATATGGTGGATCCATTCCCAGTTTTCTAAGGAATCTCCACACTGATCTCCATAGTGGCTGAACTAGTTTGCATTCCCACCAACAGTGTAAAAGGGTTCCTCTTTTCCCACATACTTGCTAGGATGTTGTTGTTTGATTTCTTTATGCTTGCCACTCTGATTGGGGTTAGATGGAATCTCAACATGGTTTTGATTTGCATCTTCCTGATGGCTAATGATGTTGACCATTTTTTCATGTATCTATTGGCCATTTGTATCTCTTCTTTTGTGAATTGTCTATTCAATTCAGTTGCCCATTTCTTGATTGGGTTATTTGCTTTGCTAGTGTGGAGTCTTTTGAGCTCTCTGTATATTCTGGATTTTAGCACTCTATCAGAGTGGTGGCCAGTAAAGATCTTCTCCTATTTTATAGGCTTTGTCTTTAGGTTCCTGATAGTTTTCTTTGATAAGAAAAATCTTTTTTAGTTTGATGCCATTTCCCGCTTGTTACTTCTTGCTTTATTTTCCTGCACTCTGGAGGTCTTGTTAAGAAAGTTACTATCTGGGGGACTTCCGGGAAGATGGCGACAGAGCAAAACGGGGCTTACGAGCCCCGCTAACAACCAATCTCTATTACCACAAAATCAGCGCCTTTCATAGCCAGAAAACACCATCAGCAGAGAAACAAAAAATGTAATTTTAAAGGTCAGAGAAAAAGAGGGCTGGAAAAACGAGACACCAGAAACCAGACCGCAGTGCTGCAGCCAGAGCAGTGGTGTGAAGCGGTGGGTGCCATTTTGCCTTGCAGCACCAGGTTCCAGAGAGGAAGGGAACTCATAACGGAGTTCAGAAACCAGAGAGGAGATACGCCGGCCTCACGCCCAAGAACGCTGCAGCAGTGCCTTACTGCTGGCGGCAGCAGCAAGTTCACCAGACGGCACCAGACCAACAAACACAACAGCCTACCAAGCTCCAGAGAGGAGCGGCGGACAGTGAGCCAAGGTGAGCCACTGCGGAACAGCCGGGCGGGATTCGGCAGATCTCTTAGCGCAGGGAGCATCTAAAGCTCCCAGGGGCTGGGCTCAGCGCACCCTGCAGGGACCCAGAGTGGAGTTCAAAAACAGAAAAGAAATACGCCAGCCTCACGGCCGAGGGCACAGCAGTGATGCCATATTGCTACCGGCGGCAGCAGCAGTGAATTCACCGAGTCCACGACAGCTCCATCTGCGCACTCAACAGTGAGTCAAATTGGGGCCCCTAGAGGAGAAATCCCAGTACTGTACTCCCAGGGACCCAGTGGGGGAGAGGTGGTGGCAGAAATATTACACCATAGGAGAACGCCCAACCCACCCCCCCCCATGGTCTAAAGCAGCCTCGATTGACTCCCAGGGTCTGAGAATCTGTGATACAACCCAGTAAAGGACTAGTGGGAACTGAGATACCATAGATTCGAGATCCACAGTACCTTAAGTGAAGTTGTAGTGACCCAGGGAAGAAACCAGAGAAGGCACAAACTTCTGAAATCATGGGAAAGAGGAATAACAATGGAGCAGTGAATGCCCACAACCCCACAACATCAGAACCTGATAAAACAGAAATTCAGAGATTTCTAGAAGATCAAATCAGGAAAATAACTGTAGAAATAATAGAGGTGTTTCAAAAAGAATTCAGAGAGAGCCAAAAAGAGATAAAGGATGCAATTAATGAAGTAAAGGCCTCAATTCAAAGTACAAACAACCGATTAGACCACATGGAGAATAGAATCTCACTCCTAGAAGATGATCACTCCAAAAATGAACGCATAGTTTCTAATCTAGGAAAAAAAAAAAATCCGACAGCAGGAATCTGACATTGAAGAAATATGGGCCCATTTTAAGAGAGCTAACCTAAGAATAATTGGAATAGAGGAGAGAAAAGAAGGTGAAACCAAAGGGATCAACAATCTCTTCAAGGAAGTAATACCAGAAAATTTTCCAAACATAGAGCAAGAGGTCGATACACAGGTCCAGGAAACTTATAGAACTCCCTTTAGACAGGATCGGAGAAGAGGATCCCCATGCCACATAATTGTCAAAATGACCAATGTGGAAGCCAAGCAGAGAATCTTAAAGGCAACAAAAACAAAGGGCCAAGTGACATTCAGAGGCAAACCAATTAGAATCACTCCAGACTTCCCAAACCAAGTCATGAGAGCCAGAAGGGCTTGAAGTAATATATTCCAAACTCTGAAAGAAAACAACTTCCAGCCAAAAATTTCCTACCCAGCAAAACTTTCTATCAAATTAGATGGGGAAATAAGAAGCTTCCACAACAAACAGAAACTGAAGGAATTTATGTCTTCAAAACCAGCGCTAGAGAAAATACTCAAAGAGATTAACTACAAAGAAGAAATAGTTAACACACACCAGAACCAGAGAAACAAGATTTTCCATCCAACAGACAACTAAGATTGGTTATCTGTGGAGATTCATTATTTATGTTAGTCTTTTACCTATCTCTAAATTGTATTGTTTGCTTTTATTGTTGCTAATTTTTAGGATTTCTAGTTGGAATATTAATATACCTTCAGATATAGCATTTGGAAATATTTTATCCCATTCTATCAGTAACTTTTAACTCTGTTTACATTGTCTTTGGATATACAATATGTTTTTTTTATTTTTTAGGGAGTTTATTTACCCTTTTCTTGCCTGTGCCATTGAAATCATATCCAAGAAATCACTGCCAATTTCAATGTTGTGAGGTTTTATGACCCAGATTTTCTTCTAAAAGTTTATAGTATTAAGATTTATATTTAGGTCTTTTATCTATTTTGAGTTAATATTTGTAAATATGGATGGACTTCCGGGAAGATGGCGACCGAGAAAAGCGGGGCTTAAGAGCCCCGCTAACAACAAATCTCCATTACCACAAAATCAGCGCCTTTCATAGCCAGAAAACACCATCACCAGTGAAACAAAAAATCACCAGGCTCCAGAGAGAAAATGGACTGAGAACAGAGCCACAGAGGAGATAACCGGCCTCGCGCCCGAGGACGCGGCAGACGCGGCAGCAGCGCCATACTGCCGGCACCGGCGAATTCACGGGACGGCTGCAGCAAGCCGAGGTGAGCCACTGCGGAACAGCCAGGCGGGATTTCTCCAAGCAGAGAGCGTCTAAAGCTCCCAGTGGCTGAGCTCAACACACGCTGCAGGGATTCAGAGTCGAAATCAAAACCAAGAAGAAAACGCCAGCCCCATAGCCGAGGGTGTAGCAGCGGCGCCATATTGACACCGGTGGCAGCAGCAGCAAATTCAGCAAGGCCAGTACAGCTACATCTGCGCACTCAAGAACAGTGAGTCAAATTGCAGGCCACAGAGGAGAAACCCCACTACTGTACTCCCTGGGACTTGACCCAGTGGGAGAGGGGCGGTGGCAGAGATATCACACCATAGAAGAACGTGCAACCTGGCACCCCCCACAGTCTAAAGCAGCCTCTATCGACTCTCTGGGTCGGAGACTCTGTGATAAAACCCAGTAAAGGAGTAGTGGGGTCTGAGATACTACTGACTCGAGATCCAGAACACCTAAGTGAAGTCATAGTGACCCAAGGGAAGAACCCAGAGAAGGCACAAACATCCGAAATCATGGGAAAGAGGAATAATACTGGAGCAATGAATGCACACAACCCCACAACATCAGAACCCGATAAAACAGAAATTCAGAGATTTCTAGAAGATCAAATCAGGAAAATAACTGTAGAAATAATAGAGGTGCTTCGAAAAGAACTCAGAGAGAGCCAAAAAGAGATAAAGGATGCAATTAATGAAGTAAAGGCCTCAATTCAAAGCACAAACAACCCATTAGAACACATGGAGAACAGAATCTCACTCTTAGAAGATGAGCAATCCAAAAATGAACGCATAGTTTCTAATCTAGAAAAAAATATCCGACAGCAGGAATCTGATATTGAAGAAATATGGGCCCATTTTAAGAGAGCTAACCTAAGAATAATTGGAATAGAGGAGGGAAAAGAAAGTGAAACCAAAGGGATCAACAATCTCTTCAAGGAAGTAATAGCAGAAAATTTTCCAGACATCGAGCAAGAGGCCGATACACAGGTCCAGGAAACTTATAGAACTCCCTTTAGACAGGATCGGAGAAGAGGATCCCCACGCCACATAATTGTCAAAATGACCAATGTGGAAGCCAAGCAGAGAATCTTAAAGGCAACAAAAACAAAGGGCCAAGTGACATTCAGAGGCAAACCAATTAGAATCACTCCAGACTTCCCAAATCAAGTTATGAGAGCCAGAAGGGCTTGAAGTAACATATTCCCAATTCTGAAAGAAAACAATTTCCAGCCAAAAATTTCCTACCCAGCAAAACTTTCTATCAAATTAGATGGAGAAATAAGAAGCTTCCATGACAAACAGAAACTGAAGGAATTTATGTCTTCAAAACCAGCGCTAGAGAAAATACTCAAAGAGATTAACTACAAAGAAGAAATAGGTAACACACACCAGAACTAGAGAAACAAGATTTTCCATCCAACAGACAACTAAGATTGGTTATCTGTGGAGATTCATTATTTATGTTAGTCTTTTACCTATCTCTAAAGGGTATTGTTTGCCTTTATTGTTGTTAATTTTTAGGATTTCTAGTTGGAATATTAATATACCTTCAGATATAGCAATTGGAAATATTTTATCCCATTCTATTAGTAACTGTTAACTCTGTTTACATTGTCTTTGGATATACAATTTTTTTTTTATTTTTTAGGGAGTTTGTATACGCTTCTGTTGCCTGTGCCATTGAAATCATAACCAAGAAATCACTGCCAATTTCAATGTTGTGAGGTTTAATGACCCAGATTTTCTCCTAAAAGCTTATAGTCTTAAGATTTATATTTAGGTCTTTTATCTATTTTGAGTTAATATTTGTATATGGGATTAGGTAAGGGTCCAATTTTATTCTTTTCCATGTAATTATTATTTTTTAACAATATTTAGTTAAAAGATTAATATTTCCACCACCAAATGTTCGTGGAAACCTTGTCAAAAATAACTTGACAATATAGGGAAGAATTTAGCTCTAGGCTTTTATTTAACTCCAATGGTTTATATATCTGCCTTTAGAATAGTACTACACTGTTTCAATTATTGTAACTTTATATGGTTTGAAATCAGAAAATATATATCTTCTAGCTTTGTTCTTTTTCAAGATCGTTTTGGGTACCTAGAGTCCATATTCCATATTAGGATAGATTTTTTTTCTGAAAAATAAATATATAAATATATGATAGTTTCACCTAAAAAATAGAAAAAAAATATTCTCTGGTAAGAAAGAAAGCAAAAAGAAATATTGAAATGTCATCTTTAAGTCATCAAAAACTTGGTATCAGACAAATGAAACTGTTATGTGAGATTACCATTTTTAATTTTAGATAAATTGCCATAATACTAGATGTCAACTACTAAGCCAAGCATGGGAGGGAGGGATAGGGAGAGAATGGGGTGGGGATTGGGTGGGGGCTGACTGGGAAAAGTGTGCAAGTATGTCTACAAAAGTATGTATCCTACTATGATGTATGAATACAGTGCACCAATAAAAAAAATAAAAATAAAAAAATATTTGTAAATATGTTAGGTAAGGGTCCAATTTTATTATTTTTCATGTAATTATTATTTTTCAACAATATTTAGTTAAAAGATTATTATTTCCTCCACCAAATGTTCATGGAAACCTTGTCAAAAATAACTTGACAATATAGGGAAGAATTTATCTCTAGGCTTTTATTTAACTCCAATGGTTTATATATCTGCCTCTGGAACAGTACTACACTGTTTAAATTATTGTAGCTTTATATGGTTTGAAATCAGAAAATATACATCTTCTAGCTTTGTTCTTCTTTGACAAAAAAAAAAGAAAAAAGAAAGTTACTATCTGTGCCTATATGGAGTGTTGAGCCTATGCCCCCCTCTAATAACATCACAGTTTCTGGTCTAATTTCTAAGTCTTTGATCCATCTCAAGTTGATTCCTGTGCACAGTGAGAGGTAAGGATTTAGTTCTATCTTTCTACAAATGTTCTTTTGTAGTTCTCCCAGCACCATTTGTTAAAAAGGCTGTCTTTTCTCCAGCATATGAGTTTGGTCCCTTTGTCAAGGAACAACTGACTATAGGTATATGGGTTTGTTTTTCTATCTTCTATTCTGTTCCATTGGTCTGGATGCCTGTTGTTTTGCCAATACCATGCTGCTTTAACTACTATTGCTCTGAGAGATTAAAACTACACTGAGATTCCAACTAACTCCAATCAGAGTGGCAAGCATAAAGAAGTCAAATAACAACAAATGTTGGTGAAGATGTGGGAAAAGAGGAAATTTCTTACCCTGTTGGTGAGAGTGCAAACTAGTTCAGCCTTCAGCCACTATGGAGTTCAGTGTGGAGATTCCTTAGAAAACCGGGAATAGATCCACCGTAAGATACCACTCCTGGGTATCTTTCCAAAGAGGCTGAAATCAGATAACTACAGTAACATTTATACCCATGTTCATAGCAGCACAATTTGTAATCGCCAAAATATGGAACCAACCCAGGCCTCCATCAACAGATGAATGGATTGCAAAATCACGGGAAATACACACAATGGAACTCTACTCAGCAATAAAAAAGAACAAAATCATGTCATTTACAAGAAGATGGAAAGACCTGGAGAGCATTATGTTAATTGAGATTAGCTAAGCAAAGAAAGAAAAAGGACATATATTTTCTCTAATATGCCCAAACTAGGGAGTATTAGGGATACCAGAGGGACTCCAGATAAGGAGGGGAAACCTCAGCAATGCTAGAAGGAAAGGGTAGGAGAGGAAGAAGGCTGAGATAGATGAATAGAGGAGCTACATTTGAATATGTGTATAAGTGTGAATGTAGCATGGTCAACCTGGACACTCATTATTGGGAAGAGGGAAGGGTAAGCAGGGGGGGTTAAAGGCACAAAGTCCTGTGTGAGTGTATGCTATTGTCAATATGATCCACATTATGATGTGAACCTATAGTGTACCAATCAAAAAAAAAGAAGGTGATGGTCCTTGGCTCCCTGACCACTGTTTATCTTGATTTTGTTTTCCTTTTACTTCTATTTGATATAAATTTGTTATTTAAAAATAATCCATAGGTTCATAAAGATGTAGATAAAATAATTATATAAGAATATGTGGGAGAAAAGAGACAGATTTCCCATGCAAAAAGAAATCCAAAATATTTTTATAGACTCTTTGCCCTTGAGCAGGGGGGAGTATATCCCTGCATTTTGAGGACAGGCTGCACATGGTGACTTCATTCCAAAGAGTACAGTTTGGAGAACCCATCGCACACTGAAAAGGTTGTTATTGCTGAGGATTGCTTTGGCTATTGTGGGTCTTTTCTTTCTCCATAATCAGTCATTTTCTTTCTCAAAAATCAGTCATTCATGACTGATTTTTCTAGGTCTATGAAGAATGTCCTTGGTATTTTGATAGAAATTGCATTGAATCTGTAGATCACTTTTGGCAGAATGGCCATTTGGATGATATTTATTCTGCCTATCCATGAGCAAGGGAGATCTTTCCATCTTCCAAGGTCTTCTTCAATTTCTTTCTTTAATGTTTTATAGTTTTCCTTGTAGAGGTCTTTTACATCTTTGGTTAGGTTTATTCCTAGGTGTTTTATTGATTTTGAGGTTATAGTGAATGGAATTGTTTTCTTTGTCTCTTTTTGTGGATTTATTGTTGGCATATAGAAAAGCAATTGATTTCTTTAGATGATTTTGTATCCTGCAACTTTGCTGAGTTGGTTAAGCAGCTCCAGTAGTCTTTTGGTTGAGTTTTTTGGGTCTTCTAAAGGATCATGTCATCTGCAAACAAGAATAATTTAAATTCCTCTCTTCCTATTGAATTCCTTTGATTTCTTTCTCTTGTCTTATTGCTGTGGCAAGAGTCTCAAGGACTATATTGAAAGGGAATGGTGATAGTGGGCATCCTTGTCTTGTTCATGATTTTAGAAGAAATTCTTGCAGTTTTTCCCCATTTAATATGATGTTGGCTTTGGGTTTATTGTATATTGCCTTAATGATGTTGAAATGTGTTCTTTCTATTCCAATTTTCTGCAGTGTTTTTAACATGAATGGGTGTTGGATTTTGTCAATGCATTTTTCAGCATTCTATTGATATGACCATGTGGTTTTTGTTCTCAGTTCTATTTATGTGGTGAATAATGTTTATTGATTTGCATATGTTGAACCAGCCTTGCTTTTCTGAGATGAAAACAACTTGGTCATAGTGTACAATTCTCTTGATATGGTTTTTAATGTGATAGCTAGTATTTTGTTTAGAATTTTTGCATCTATTTCATCAAAGTATTGGTCTTTAATTTTCTTTTCTTGAGGTATCTTTCTTTGTTTGTTTTTTTGTTTGTTTTTTGATGGTACTGGGGTTCCTGGAAGCCCTTCTACCTCCGGGCTAGGGCTACACTCCCAGACCTATTTTTATATTTTTATCTGGAAACAGGGTCTCTTAAGCCAGCATGGCTGACTTTGAACCTGTGTGATCCTTCTGTCTCTGCCTCCCAAGCACAGGGATTACAAACTACCACGCCCAGCTCTTTATTTGATTTTGGGATTAATGTGATACTTGGGAGAATTCCATCTCTTTCAATTTCCCAGAGCAATTTGTGACATATTGGGATTAGCTCTTCACTGAAGGTTTTGTAGAATTAAGCTGTAAACCAGTCAGGGCCTGGGCTTTTCTTTGATGGCATAATTTTTATTGCTGTTTCTATTTCTTTGCTTGTTATTGGTTGGTTTAGGCTTGCTCTGTCCTCTTGGTTCAATTTAGGTAGGTAATATGTGCTTAGAAATCTATCAATTTCTTCCATGCTTTCCAGTCTATTGGAGTATAAATTTTCAAAATAGTTTCTGATAATTCTTTGAATTTCCCCACTGCCTGTGGTGATGTCTCATTTTTCATTTCTGATATTAATAATTTGAGTTGATTCTCTCTATATTTTGGTTAGGTTGGCTAGGAGTTTGTGAATCTTATTAATCTTTTCAAAGAACTAGCTTTTTGTTTTGTTGATTTTTTGAATTTTTAAAATTCTCTATTTCATTTATTTCTGCTCTGATTTTAATAATTTCCTGCCTTCTGCTGGTGTTTGGAATTAGACTGTTGCAGTCTTTCTAGGTCCTTGAGCTGTGTCATTAGATTGTTTACTTGGCAACTCTCTGTTCTTATGCAGGCACTCAATGCTATAAACGTTCCTCTTAACACCACCTTCAAAGTGTCCCATAGATTTTGGTAAGTTTTTTCTCTATCTTCATTTAATTCCAGGAATTTCTTTATTTCTCCCCTTATTTCTGATCTTACCCACTCATCATTCAATAGTGCATCATTCAATCTCCACATATTTAAGTAGTTTCTTTTGGTCTTCCTGTTGTTGATTTCTACTTTTTGTGGTGGAAAAGATGCAGGGAATTATATTACATCTTTTGAATTTGCTGGTGCTTGCTTTGTGGCCCAGGATGTGATCTATTTTGGAGAAGATTCCATGGGCTGCTGAGAAGAATGTGTATTCTGCTGTTTGTGGTTGTTTTAAACAAGGTTTTGAATATTCACAGATTTCATGAAGGCAAATGAGACTAAATTGTGTTTTTCTGTAATAGTGGAGTAATGTACTCCATTGCAGAAAAAGAAACCAAAAAAATCACATTACAACAAAAACATCCTTAATGACAAAAAGCACTTAAATAATACTTATTACATGCCAGAAGTGTTTTGGCATTGTGCATTTATTAACTTACTGAAAACTCACAAAAACTTTAGGAAATACATGAAAGCATATTTCTATAATACAACATATGTGCTGGGCTAGAGGGGGAAGCCCTCAACTTTTAGTTACACATTAATAATAAGTTTTACTGGAAAAATAGGGCCAGGATAACCCAGATCTATGCATTTACATATCATAACATCAAGACACGCAGTAATTGATATCTTCAGAGACAATTTTGAAAGGCTGGAAAGGCAGTTCAGAGTTACTGAAAGCTCTCAGGGGTGGGAAATGTTGGTTTGAAGATATTGCAAGTGGGTGTGAACTCTGAGATGATATGGTAGCATGTAATATAGGCAAAAGAGGAAATGTATCCTGCCAGGAGCCAAAATCCATGCATGACTGGAACTGTGACAGTGAAGAAGTCAGCTGGGCCTGAACTCTTCTTTGGGAGGATTTGTTTGTTATTTTTAATTCTAAACACATGGCATTTATATTTTATTGATTTTTTTTTTTTTTTTTTTTTGGCGGTACTGGAGTTCCTAGAAGCCCTTCTACCTCCGGGCTACACTCCCAGACCTATTTTTACATTTTTATTTGGAAACAGGGTCTCCTAAGCCAGCGCACACGGCTGGCTTTGAACCTGTGCGATTCTCCTGTCTCTGCCTCCCAAGCACGGGGATTACAAGTGTGTGCCACCATGCCCGGCTTTTGTTGATTTTTTGATAGTTTTTGTTAGGATTTTATTGGTGCATTATAATTATATATCATAGTTAGATTCAAAGTGATACATTCATATATGCATATAACATGTGTTGGCATGGCTCCCCTAACCTTCCTCTGGAGGCAATTATTTCATTTTTCTTTGGGTGAAGTTCTTGATTACTAATTCAGGTTTTTTATTCATTACAGGTTTGTTCAGATTTTCTATTTCTTTTGAATCAATAATAGTTTTCATCTTTCTAGAAATTTGCTCATTTTGTTGAAGCTACCTAATTTGCTGGCATATAATTGTTGGTAGTGTATTTATGATCCTTTTTATTTTTGGAAAATTGTTGTTTTCTTTGTACTTACTGTTTTAGGGTTCACTACTATCTTTAATCTGCTAATTTATATTTAAAAATACAGGATATTTTATGTATTTTTCAGATAATTTTTCTTCTTTAATGTCTCTCTTCTTGGAAGACTCTACCCTTATATGCACTAACACTCTAATTCCATAGGTCACTGAGGCTCCTCTGTTATGGGTCGCCTCCAGGAGAGAAACACCAGTAGCCAAAGGTGAATTTGAAAGAAGCTTTATCACAGACTGGAGTTCGGTCTCTGGGCTCAACAGACACAGCTGTGAGGAACAAAAGGCTTGGGCTAGTTTTATACCCCTCACAGGAGACTGAAGCATACAGCAAAGACTTGTAACTTGTTGATTGGCTAGCTGAAAAGGTAAAGTTAAGGTTACATTACATCTTGCAGTGTAAAGTTTTAACCTGCCGTCACTGGGGCAACAAAAACATGTACAGGCTTCGTGCTTGATTGATCAGAACGGCCCCATACTCCCTAACTGTCAGCGTGGTTAAGCCATTTGGTCAGTTAGGGCTCATTGCCCTGGTCAGGTTTGTTGCCCTGGTTGGGTTTGTTGCCCTGGTTAGTGAGTTTCCAGGTGCCTTTGTACTTATTTATTAAAGGGGCCTGGATCACAGAAATGAGTTGCCCATTTCACTTCCATTTTTCCCCAGCATTTCCTTTTCACTTTCCAGATTAGATTATTTTTAAATTGCCAAAATATAGATAAAATTTATTTTATAGCTTATAATTCTGTAACAGATATAGAATGCAATCTTTTACTTAAAATCATTTACAATTCAGCTGGGCATGGTGGCGCACATTTGTAATCCCCGTACTTGGGAGGCTGAGACAGGAGGACCGCACAGGTTCAAAGCCAGACTTACTCGCTTAAGAGACCCTGTTTCAGCCCGGCGTGGTGGCGCACACTTGTAATCCCAGCATTTGGGAGGCTGAGTCCTGGAGGATCGCGATTCGCAGACAGCCTCAGCTACTTAGTGAGGCCCTTTGCAGCTCAGTGAGACCCGGTTTCAAAAAATAAAGAATAAAAATTAGGGCAGGGGCTGTAGCTCAGAGGTCAAATGCCTCTGGGTTCCATCCTCAGACCCGCAAAAAAAAAAAAAAAAAAAAAAAAAAGAGACCCTGTTTCCAAATAAATAAGTGTGTGTGTGTGTGTGTGTGTGTGTGTGTGTGTGTGTGTGTGTGTGTGTGAAGGAAGAGTTTCCAGGAACCCCAGTACCACCACACACACAAAAAAATACAATTTCCTTTTATTGATCACATAGCTGAGATACTTATTTCATACATTTAAATTATCTTAAGATTTAATGACAATAGTTACCTACTGTGTGGCCCAGAATGAAAATATACAAAATAGCTTTAAAAACACATGTATTTCTACATGCAGGTACACTTACAAATCATACAAAGATAAATACTATTTTGAAGATAAAGATTTTGAAAATGAAACAAGTTCATCAAATTTTTACCAAGATATGAAAAGAAATTTTTATGCAAAAATAAAAATTGATGCAGAAATAACACTTTTAACTTTTCTAATGCCTTAAAAATCATTATAAAATTTATTCTAATGTTATCAATTTTACAAATCACCATTTCTAAATATATATAACTTCAACTATTCCCTTTACATTTCTGTCATGCTTGCAATAAAACATGTTTATGTGCTCTAAATGCAATAAATGAAATTCTTATATTTAATAACTTTTTCTTAATACAAAGGATAACATCCAGATCACGTTTTATATTTCTACTTAAGTTTATATTGTATTAAAATTACTATACATGGTAAAAAAATGACAAGCACTTTTTCTTTTTCCTTCATTTTTAAATAAAATAAATGTTGTATTTAAAAGCAGAGACTCAAAAATAAATGAGGTATAAAGTTTTATTCTAATGTTATGACCAGTCAGTATGAGTGATTTACATGTGTTTATAAAAGTTGATCAATATTAAAAGCCGAGCATGCTGGTGTGTGCTTGTCATTCCAGTACTTGGGAGGCTGAGACAGGAGGATCTCAGGTTCACAGCCAGCCTCAACTACTTAGTGAGGCCCTCCATAAGCTAGTGAGACCCCATTTCAAAATAAGGAATAATATAGGGCTGGGAGTGTAGCTTGGATGTAGAATGCCTCTGGGTTTAATTCCCAGTACCACAAAAAAAGTTTTATCAATGTATTTCACAAAGGCAGTAATAACAAATACTGAATATCTTGCTCTAAAAAATAGAGCATTATTATAGATATATTTTTGTTAGATCATTCGATATATACTAGAAAGCTTGTTTAAGTGGGCTGTGAAGTATCCATTAATGTGGCTATGTCAAAGAATGTTTCTAAGGTATTAGTTCTTCCAGACTAGATTATTTCTAACTCTCCCTGGCAGTCCACTCACCTCATTCCTGCCATTTCCTATCTGTTGTTACGCCCATCAGTAATTTTTCTAGACACTGTACTTTCCAGTTCTCAAGTTTCCAGTGAGTTTTTTTTTAGTTTCCATTTCTCTGCAGAGATCCCCTGCCCATTCCTTCACTACGATTTGGCTGTCCTTTTAGCTCCTGAATATGCCTATTATAGCTTCTTAAAAGTTCCCTACTCATTCCAACGTCTGCATGGTCTTGGATATCGTTTCTTTGGACTGCTTTCTCTCTTGAATGGGAGTCACATTTTCCTGTTCCTTCGCATGTACAGTAATTTTAAATTTTCATCCTGAGCATTGAAGATGGTCTGCTGTAGCCTGAGTTCTGTGGCTGGCTCAGGAAGTCTTGAGCTCTGTCTCAGCAGGGAGCTCATTCAGCTGGACTCAGACTCCCCACTGTTTCCCTTGCATCCTCAGAGCTGAAACTCCTACTTTATTCAGCCTTCCAGCTCTTAAGGCTCCTTGTAATCGAAGTTTGCACAGCTCAGAGTTCAACTGAGGTTTTAGATATAGTTTTTATTTGCTATATTTTTGGAGCTCCCACTCTGAATCCTTGCTCTTATCATGTTTCCCTAATTCTGTAGTCATAATGGCAGTACTAGACTCCATCCTGCAGCTCTACTGCCAGTAAGAAATGGTTTTCTGCTCCAGTTGTACCGTCACAGTGGGAAGCAGGATGGACAGGCCATTCGCCACAGAGCTCAGCTGGCTTGTCGGGGTCTCCATCCGGGCCACGAGTGAGCCTGGCCGGGTCTCCAGGCCTGACCTTGGCCACTGCTCAACCAGAACCAAAGGCGAGGACTTGCCCCGCGGCCACCAGCACAGCTGCCTCGTCGGCGCTCAGCCTCACCCTGTGTGGTGGTGGTGCCACAGCCGTGTGTGCTGTGGGAACTGCACTTGCGCCTGGAGTGGCCGGGTGGCACAGCTCCTTGGCAGAAGAAGCTGAGGGTTCTCAGCCTCGGGCGCTGACGGAGGTACATAGTCCTTGGGTTGCCAGGGACTTGATGTGCTTGTCAAGATGCTGCTGGGAAGCGGGAGGATGGCCCATCTGCCTGGATGCTGCACCCTGTGCCTGGTGCCTGAGTGCTGCCTGGACACCCTGGGTGTGCGGTGCCACACCTGTGTGTGCTGCGGGAACTGCACTTGCACACTGCACATCATGTGTGAGCCACACCCAGGAGTGTGTGGGGGTTCAGTCCCTCTTTGGCTTTAATCAAGCCCCTTTTAAAAATATGTGCTCCATACAGTATAGTACTGGAAATTGAACCCAGGGTGTTGGAACTCTGAGATACACCCCTGACCTGATTTTATTTTGTATTTTGAAACAAGGTCTCATTAATTTGCTGTGGGCCTCCCTAAATTACTCCCTAAATGACAGAATCCGCAATCCTCCTGTCTAAGCCTCCCCATTCCCCAAGTCCTAGGATTACCACCACACTCAGCTCAAGAAATTCTATATTCTAGTTTTAAATAAGTTATTTAGTTCTTCATTTATATTTATATTTGACCCAAATGTTGATAAGGTTATGGAAAAACAATTTACTATATTTAGCTAAAAGGCCTTTGGATTTTTCTTGCCAGTCTATTGGCATGACACTGTATATAGAAGTAATGTAGCATTATTAATCATACATTTCCATAGTTTCCACACTAACACTGAATTTTGCCTCTCTCACTGAAGTAATAAAATGTGTTTATCATCTAAGATCATGTTACAGACTTTCTTGGAACTATGTTAGTGATACCACCGATTTATACAAATAGCTAAAATTAAGGAAGATTGTTGAAGGATTAAATTATATCTATCTCAAGAGCACTTCTGTTTCTAAGAATTTATGAGTTCAGAGAGAGTTCTGATGATAAGAACATGATTCGACCACTTCACTTAAATGAAAGAGATTTGAGTAGTCATCTAATCTGGTCATCCTCTCAAGAAAATGAACATAAAATCTTTTTTTTTTTTTTTGGTAGGCAAGAATGTATTCTATATAAAGGTTTCCAAAGAAAACCACACTTTAAAAAATGGGCTGGGAGCCGGGCATGGTGGCACATGCTTGTAATCCCAGCATTCGGGAGGCTGAGATCTGAGGATCGTGGTTTGTGGACAGCCTCAGCTACATAGTGAGTCCCTCCACAACTTAGTGAAACCCTGTTTCAAAAAAAAAAGAAAGAATAAAGCCGGGCGTGGTGGCGCACGCTTGTAATCCCCATGCTTGGGAGGTGGAGACAGGAGGATCGCGCAGGTTCGAAGCCAGCCGAGCTGGCTTAAGAGACCCTGTTTACAAATAAAATATAAAATAGGTCTGGGAGTGTAGCTTGGAAGCAGAAGGGTTCCATGCCCAGTACCACCACCACACACACAAAAAATGTGCTGATAAAATTAATCATTTCTGATGCTAAAGAAGCTTGATGGGTGGGACCCTCATCTGTCACCTCTTAGGTACCTCAGTCACTGACCGATCTACCTCACAGAAGTGCTAAAGATAGCAAGGAAAAAGTGCCAATAATTCCCTTTTCTGTCTTTATCCAATAAATATTCAAAATTATTTTCCCTAGAAGAAATAAGGGTGGCATAATTGTTTCATTATCTGCCACCATCACAGAGGTTGCTGTGGCAAAGCCATTCAACCTGCCGCACCTGACCTTTACATCTTAAAATACCTTACTAAAATGTGTCTGAGGGGGAAAAACTCAAGTTAACCCCCCAAATCCAGCTTTTCTTCTGTCCTCTAGATCTCATAGCGTTCTTTTGCTTCTGCAAGTTGTTACAGTGAAGGTAGCTCTTGACTCCAGCTATTAAATCAGCATTCTGCTTATTCCCCACTAGGCAAGTTGATCCCTGTTCTTTTCGTCTCTTCTCACAAATCCAATTTTCTTATCCTTTAATAATGTCAGTGGCTTTTCTCTGAAATCTCCTCAAGAGTCTGCTCCTCTCAAGATGAGCCCTCATCATCATCCCTTCCAATCTTGAGAAATATATCTATATTATTTACCAACTAAAATTTCAGTTGGCATGTTGGTATTGATGGATGTTCCTGACATTTTTAATTCTAGACTCTCTGACAGACTTGTAAGTATTCCTAAGTGCTGTGAGCAATGAACTCAAGATTTTCTGGCACTCAAAACCACAGTGAAGACCACATCTAAGACCACACTGAAGTGTGAACAGTCATGGGCTGAATCAATAGAGATACACGTGCGATTTTTCTAACTCATGCCATCTTCCTTTTCGTTGTACACACTTGCCATTTTAGCCATTTTAAGAGTACTATTCAGTGGCAGTTAGTACATTCACAATGGTGTGCAGCCATCCCTACTATTCACTCCCAGATCATTTTTATCTCCATCCTGTCTAAGCCTCCTAAGAACAGGAATTACAGGTGTGCACCACCAATCATGCCCAGTTCTACCAGATACTTTTAACTGTTTTTCTTATGTATATACAATGTATTTGATTAAATACATAACAAGAACTAAGATTTTACCAAAAAATATTTGAATATGTACTATTGCATGCTAAAAAACATGCTGAAACTATAGTCATGAATAAGATATCCTGAAATCTTGTTTTAGAATTTGTATGCTTCTGACAGCCTGACAATGTTAAAGGTGCTAGGCTGGCTAACTGGAGCCCAGAGCCTAACACCTGCTTTTATTAAAAAACAAAAGACCTATTAGAGTAAGAATTGTGTATGGAGAAGGGCAAAGAGTAGAGAGGGAGTGGGGGAGCTCACCAAGTGCTGTGTGCATGTATGTCCCCATCAGTCTGAACTACATTATGATGTGAGACTCCAATGCACTGATAAAAGTACATATTTTAATAAGGTTTATTGGAACACACCACGCCCTTTTCTGTATCCATTGTCTATGGTTGCTTTTGAATCACAACAATAGAACTGAGTAATTCCAACAAATCTGAAAATATTTATTATTTGGCCCTTTACAGAAAATGTTTTCAGACTCCCCAATGGAGGTATTAATACTGAATTTTAAAAAAGAGAGAAAGAGAAGAGCAGGGGGCCTCCTACATACAAGAATATGTACATGTTATGAATTACATTTAAAATACATAGGAAAGGAAGAATACTAAAGGATACTTATTTGACTTGATTCTGGTAATGAAATTCTTTTTTTTTTTTTTTTTTTTTGGTGGTACTGGGGTTCCTGGAAGTCCTTCTACCTCCGGGCTACACTCCCAGACCTATTTTAACATTTTTATTTGGAAACAGGGTCTCCTAAGCCAGCGCGCGTGGCTGGCTTCGAACCTGCGCGATCCTCCTGTCTCTGCCTCCCAAGCGCAGGGATTACAAGCGTGCGCCACCACGCCCGGCAATGAAATTCTTAATATAAAAGAGAATACCATGAGAGAAATTTTGATAAATCTACTTTTCGATTAACCATGTCTACAATTCAACCTTTGTATATGATTCTGCTCTGATAATCATAGCCTGATTTTTGACAATAGCCCTAAAATTGTGTAGCATCAAAAAGATGTATTCCAAACCTGCAAGACATACATAGTCTAAAGTGAAGAGAATTTATATGTATTAAGCTAGAGAATCATACAGCTTCTTGGAAAGCATTTTAGAAGCCTAACAACTTGAGAGCAGACTAGATGTTGACTGATGTACTCAATGATAAAAATCAAGCAAACCCAAGCCAGGCGTGGTGGCACAAGCTTATAATCCTAGTACTTGGGAGGCTGAGACAGGAGGATTGCAGGTTCATGGACAGCCTCAGCTACTTAGTGAGGCCCTCTGTAACTTAATGAGTCCCTAGCTCAAAGGTAGAATGCCCCTGAGTTCAATCCCTGATACCACATTTAAAAAAAAAAAAAAAATGAAGCAAATCCACCTAGAGAGACAAGGAAACCAGTGAGAATTGTCTTGCTGACCTCAGGAAAGCAAAGAATATCAGGCTTACTGGTCACTAACACCAGGTACTTCAGAGAGCACACAGTTTTAGTTACTGAAAACAAGATAGTAATATTACAATAATACCAGCATGAGCCCAGCGTGGTGGCGCACGCCTGTAATCCTCGTGCTTGGGATGTGGAGACAGGAGGATTGCGCAGGTTCAAAGCGAGCCTCGCTGGCTTACGAGACCCTGTTTCCAAATAAAATATAAAATAGGTCTGGGAGTGTAGCCCGGAAGTAGAAGGGTTCTATCCCCAGTACCACCAATAAATTAATTAATTAATCAATTAAAATAATAATAATACCAGTGTGAAAGTAGGGCCTAAGATACTAAGAAAATTAGTACTATAAAAATCATTTTAGCTGAAACTGTCTTCAACACACCCCTCCAATCACAGTACTTTTCACATCTGGGCACAAAAATTTGAGATAACCATAATTTCCTAGCATCCTAGAGAACTAGACCAGCACTAGATAGTTCTCTAGAAAATACTCAAACTCACTAACCTAAAATCTAAAAATAAGTACTGTTAAAAGATTGAGCTATATTGCCACAAACAGAGCATTCCTGGCTCATAAAAAGGCACAAACTAATATGCTTTGTACTGTCTTCCTTAATCTGAAGGAATTGCTGATTTAACTTAAAAAACACTTTTATTTTTAGAACAAGATGCAAAGCAGCTACAGATATAAAGCGATATGTTTCAGCACCTAAGGATACCACATTAAGTTTGTCTTTCAACTCATTGTAAGAATGTCATGTAATGTTAAATTAAATCCAAGATGGATGCTTTAAATTCTCATTGGCTTGAAACATTTCATCTGATGATTTGGAATATGTTTCTCTGGAGATGTTTCTGGTAATAATTAGGCATGCGTGGGCCTCTGAGGGTGAATCTTCTCACATGTCTATACTGCGTTCCAATCATCTCAGAGTGATAAGGTTTTAGCTGAAAATCACAGGTGATAAGATTGGCAGAGCAACTGCTGAAGCCAGATACCGACACGCATAAAATTAGAAATGAGATACCTAACAGAGTGGCAACCAGCAGTGGGCACGTACAAATGTGATTTTTGAGCCAAGCGTGGTGGCACATGCTTGTAATCCAAGTATTTAAGAGGCTGAGACAGGAGGGTCGCAGTTTGAGGACAGCCTCAGCTAGTACTTAGTGAGGCCCTTTGCAATTCAGTGAGACCCTGTTTCAAAATAAAGAATAAAGCCGGGCATGGTGGCACACGCTTGTAATCCCCACGCTTGGGAGGCAGAGACAGGAGGATCGCGCAGGTTCGAAGCCAGCCACGCGCGCTGGCTTAGGAGACCCTGTTTCCAAATAAAAATGTAAAAATAGGTCTGGGAGTGTAGCCCGGAGGTAGAAGGGCTTCCAGGAACCCCAGTACCACCACCAAAAAAAAAAAAAAAAAAGAATAAAAAAATAGAGCTGGGGGTGTCACTCAGAGATAGAATGTTCCTGGTTTCCATCCCCAGTACCACAAAAAAAAGTGATTTTAGTTGCCAAATATTATACAGGCCTAATATCTTTGGCTAATTGGCAATTAAGCTTCCTAATATTACTAATAATGACAATAAAAATTTTCAAATTTGCAGAAGGCAATTTTCATTGGACTCTGAAATTATAAATATATATTTAAAAATTATTTATTAGTGCATTGCAGTTTTACATCATAGTTAAGTTAGATGTGATAAAAAAAAAACATACATACTCAGAAAACTGGGAATGGACCTACCACAGGATCCAGCTATACCACTCCTGAATATCTTTCCAAAGGGACTGAAATGAGAATATTATATTAATACATGCATATCCATGTTTATAGCACCACAATTCACAATAGCCAAATTATGGAACCAACCTAGATGTCCATCAACAGATGAATGGATTACAAAATTATGGGATATCCACAAACAGAATTATATTCTGATAGGTTGGGTCCCTCCCTTCCCCCACGGGACCCTGCGAGGCGGGCAGGAGGCAAAACTCCGGAAGCCAGAAGTGGAGATATTGCAAGACTCCAGGTGTCACAAGACTCCAAACATCGCGAGACAGACTCCAGAGGTCGTGAGACCAGAGATGTCACAAGAGAATCAGCATTCCTATAAAACATCAGTACTTGTACTTCCTCTCCATCACGTGGCTCTGCCAACTGACTGTGACCCTGCTTAACCATGTGGCTCTGTTGCTCTGTCATAGGTCCCGTCCCCCACAGGCAGCAGACCTCACCCAAAAGTGCAAGGTTTGATAACTTGGCTGGTGTTTACCGCCTTTGTGACTCCCCAGCTCAATTTCAATGTTACATATTCAGCAATAAAAGAACAAAATTATGTCATTTGCAGGAAAATGGATGAAACTGGAGAACATTATGCTAAGTGAGATTAGCCAGTCACAGAAAGTGAAGGGTCATATGTTTTCTCTTATATCTCAAAGCTAGGGAGTAACTGGGATATAAGAAGGACTTTAGATAATGGAGGAGAAACTCCAGTGGCGCTACGAAGGTGGTTTGGGGAGAACAGGAGGAAAGGGAGAATCAATGAAGGAATGACTTCCATTGACAGTATGTACATATGTGAGAATAACAATATCAACTTTAATATCCTGTATGCAAAGGGGAGGAAGTAGGAAAGACGCGGGTGGGGTGGGGGAGCCCACCAAGTGCTGTGTGCATGTATGTCACCATTACTATGAACTGCACTATAATGTGAGAGTACAATGCACCAATAAAAGTATATTAAAGAATATATACAGCCAGGTGTGCTGCTGTGTGTCTGTAATCCCAGTACTTGGGAGGTTGAGCAGGAGGACCTCAGGTTTCAAACTAATCTCAGCAACTTAGTGAGACCCTGTTTCTAAAACAAACAAAAATAATAATAACAATAAAAAGGGCTGGAGTTATAGCTTAGAGGTAGAAATGCCTGGGGTTCAATCCTCAGGACTACACACACATAATGCACACATCCCACCTCATTGCCCCTCTCCTTTCTCTGCACATGAGATGGAACACAGTGGCATTTTACCTCAGACTCACCCCCCCTTCCAATTCTATTCATTTGTTTATTTATTTAATTATTTATTTATTTTTCAAAGACAAAGAGAGAGAGTCTTATTTAGGAAAGTGGGAAATACATGTACAAGGGCAAACAGGGGCCATTTCAAGAGGGAGGGAGCACCTTTGGAGGCTCACAGTTCTTTTTTATAGGAGTCCCCTGTGAGAGGGTGGGTAGGGGTGCCCATCGGGGTGGAGGTCTGGACTTCCCTAGAATCCTCAGGTTCCTGACCTTGATCAATGGGTGATGGGTAGGTGCTGCCTGAGCTTGACCTTCCTTAGGGATCCTTTGTTTACTAAGCATCTCAAGACTCTCAGGTGCTGAGAGAGGCCATTGTGATTAAGGGTGTGAGCCTACTGAGGCTTCTGCCTAATGCAGAACAGACCCTGTAGGGTCACTAGGTTGCTGAGGCTGGCCTAAAACCTGAAATCTTCCTGTCTCAGACTCACAAGTACTGGGATTACATGGCATGTCACCATGCCCTCTTAAATGTATATCTTGAATAAAATTTGTTTGTTTATGCATTTGTCATATAACTTTGACAACAAAAACAGAGTACTATTATTATTATTATTATTATTATTATTATTATTATTATTATTATTATCATCATCATCATTATCATTATTATTATATGTTCCACTCCCTTCCTGAATCCTTTGTTCCACATTGCCTGACCTCTGGTCTTCATCAGGCTTCATATGATGTCGAAAGTAATTGTAAATCTGGCTAAGGAGGGAGACTAAAAGAATTTGAAAAATAACAGTAACCACAACAAAATCCTAATGCTGGAAATACAGGGCCAGGACACAAAGCTTAGAAATACACTGTTCACCATAATTCATCATCATCTATTTGATAAAGAAGGAAAACTAACTGACCAAAGTTCCCCTTCACACAAAAGTAGAAATCATATACTTCAAAGAATTTTTTAAAATCTCACTAGTGATGATTTAATAAAAGTAGCAGTAAATTCGAGACAGAGAAAGTGAACTATCAGAGAAAGTGACATAGAAGCCAATTTTAATGTGTGGCTATAAAACAAGTGAATAATATCACATACAGTTTATCAACATTGCTCACTGTTGCGGTGTGGGATGATATGGTTTTGGGGAAACTGTCCCTGAGGACCCCTATTAGGGTTCCAGACATAATTTCCCTCAAAACACAAAAAAACCTGAAACAGAAAAACCGCGGGTTCTTGTCCTGAACTAAGGGTCAATACACATTAGCCCGGACTCTTGCTGAAAATTTTAAAAAGTTTATTAAAAAGATAAAAATACAGAAGAGAGTTACAGCCCTATGCCAGAATGGCATGGGGGGGGGTTTAAAATGAATGCCCCACCCAAGACTTTTTATACCCATGACCTCCATCTTGTTTACCTAATTCTGACCTAGAAAATGTCCCTGTAAGGTTCCTCCCCCAGCAAGGTGTGGCAAGGTGTCTCCTTTCATGAAGGTCTTCCCCCTTCTCCTATCCTAGCTATATTATGTAGATCTGTCTTTAGAAAGAGGAAGCCCTAGCTCCCCTCTCCTATTGACTTGTTAATTACTTTTATCTAAGTCAATTTACATTGGAATAGTTGCCTGCTTTTAGGCAGAAACCAAGTCCTTTCATAGATTTTTGAAATATAATAATCTCAGCTTTCTCAAATCTTCCTAGGCCATTCCCAATACTGGTATACTCACCAAATTTAGTATGATGGGAGATTGCAAATCATTCCCAGAACAATTATGAGATAGTGAATTTAATATCATTAAATACAATTGAGTTGGACAAAATTTGTAAGTAATAATCTTGAAATAACAGACCAGCTAACATCCCCATATCTTCCTTATGGGTCTATATAAACCAGGGACAAGTTTAATCTATTTAGATAAGCTTCTACAAATAATAGTAATTTGAATAAACAGAATTTATAACTAAATACCATGGGAGGTAGAAATCCAGCCACATCTTTTGGGTTCTATTAGCATTGAAAATAATAGATCAACAGAAATGGAGAGTTGGACAAAATCCTACTGATGTTTCAAACAGTCACAATCTGGGCACAGAAAGTAAATCCCAGTGCAAAGCAGCCTGGGAACATTTTAGGCCAACTTTAAATATACACAAAGAACACCCATATATGCACATGGACACCTCACCCTTAAGGGACTCATCTCTTAGTATTTCAATTTTTGCAATAATAATTAAGTCCAGTGCAAACGTTCTTTCAAAAACAGCATTGTTTTTACAAACATAGCTGGTTAATCTTGGTAGCACATACACGTGAATAACAACAAAAAATCAAATCTCTATGCAAAAATGCATTCAAAATTATCTGAAAAACATCCAGGTGCAGTGGTGCATGCCTGTAATCCCAGTACATGCAAGGCTGAGTACATGTTTGCTGAATCCAGAAGGAATGCAAGTTTGAAGCCAGTGCATGGTAGTTTATATACCAGTATTGGGAATGGCCTAGGAAGATTTGAAAAAGGTATGATTATTAATATATTTCAAAAATTAGGTGAGGGGCAAATCTGTGCAAGGACTTGGTTTCTGCCTAAAAGCAGGCAACTATTCCAATGCAAATTAACCTAGCTAAAAGTAATTAACAAGTCAGTAGGAGAGGAGAACTAGGCCTTTCTCTATCTAAAGACAGATCTACATGATAATCTTGGGAGGTTGGAGCAGGGTTTGACCTTGCTCTTCATGAAAAGAGACACCTTGCCACACCTGGCTGGGGGAGGTACCTTACAGGGTAAGGGGAGGTACCTTACAGGGACGTTCACCACGTCAAAATTAAATAGACAAGATGAAGGTCTTGGGTATAAAAATTCCGGTCCACGTGCTATATCTTGGGAGTGGTGAGTTGGCCTGGGCCACCCTCCCCCTCATTGCCATTTTGGCATGGGGCTGTAACTATTTTCTGTATTTCTATCTTTTTAATAAACTTCTTTAAATCTTCAGCAACTGTCCAAGCTATGCATATATATTCTTAGCTTAGAACAAGAACCCGCGGTTCTTCTGTTTTTGGTCGTTTGGGGTTTTGTTATGGGATGGGGGAAAGTGTGTCCGGGACCCTCACATAGGTTCCCGGGGAACAGTTTCCCCACAACCATATTCTCCCAAACCGTAACAGTTTAGTGAGACCCTACTTCAAAAAGTAAAAACTAGAACAGCCTGCAAGTGTAGCGCAGAGCTAGAATGCCCCTGGGCTTAATCACCAGTGCCAAAATAAATATAAAAATGAAAAGAACTAGGGTCCTAGCTCAATACCCAGTGCCATAATGTATTAAATTATCTGAAAAATAAAGAATGAATTTAGAAATAGCATTTCAGTGCATACATAATTTAATGTTCACATACTTATCATTTATTTTTTCAAGTTTATATTTTTTAAAATGCTTTAAGACAGAGAATTCTATTTTTTTCTTTTTTTTCTTTTTTATTGGTGCACTGTATTCTTACATCATAGTGGGATTAAAAAAAACTTTTGTAGACATACATGCACACATCACCCAGTCAGCCCCCACCCGATCCCCACCCCATTCCCTTCCCATCCCTCCTTCCCATGCTTCGCTTAGTGGTTGACATCTAGTATTATAGCAATTTATCCAAACTTAAAAATGATAATCTCACATAACAGTTTCATTTGTCTGATACCAAGCTCTTGATAACTTAAAGATTACATTTTAATATTTCTTTTTGTTTTCTTTCTTACCAGAGAATATTTTTTTCTTTTTTTTTTAGGTGAAACTATCATATATTTATATATTTATTTTTCAAAAAAAATCTATCCTAATATGGAATATGGACTCTAGATACCCAAAATGATCTCGAAAAAGAACAAAGCTAGAAGACATATATTTTCTAATTTCAAACCATATAAAGCTACAATAATTGAAACAGTGTAGTACTGTTCTAAAGGCAGATATATAAACCATTGTAGTTAAATAAAAGCCTAGAGATACATTCTTCCCTATATTGTCAAGTTATTTTTGACAAGGTTTCCATGAACATATGGTGGAGGAAATAATAATCTTTTAACTAAATATTGTTGAAAAATAATAATTACATGAAAAAGATTAAAATTGGACCCTTATCTAATCCCATATACAAATATTAACTCAAAATAGATAAAAGACCTAAATATAAATCTTAATACTATAAGCTTTTAGAAGAAAATCTGGGTCATAAAACCTCACAACATTGAAATTGGCAGTGATTTCTTGGAAATGATTTCAATGGCACAGGCAACAAAAGGGTACACAAACTCCCTAAAAAATAAAATATTGTATATCCAAAGACAATGTAAACAGAGTTAAAAGTTACTGATAGAATAGGATAAAATATTTCCAAATGCTATATCTGAAGGTATATTAATATTCCAACTAGAAATCCTAAAAATTAACAATAAAAGCAAACAATACCATTTAGAGATAGGTAAAAGACTAACATAAATAATGAATCTCCACAGATAACTAATCTTATTTGTCTGTTGGATGGAAAATCTTGTTTCTCTGATTCTGGTGTGTGTTACCTATTTCTTCTTTGTAGTTAATCTCTTTGAGTATTTTCTCTAGTGCTAGTTTTGAAGACATAAATTCCTTCAGTTTCTGTTTGTCATGGAAGCTTCTTATTTCTCCATCTAATTTGATAGAAAGTTTTGCTGGGTAGGAAATTTTTGGCTGGAAGTTGTTTTCTTTCAGAGTTTGGAATGTGTTACTCCAAGCTCTTCTGGCTCTCATGACTTGGTTTGGGAAGTCTGGAGTGATTCTAATTGGTTTGCCTCTGAATGTCAGTTGGCCATTTGCTTTTGTTGCCTTTAAGATTCTCTGCTTGGCTTCCACATTGGTCATTTTGACAATTATGTGGCGTGGGGATCCTCTTCTCCGATCCTGTCTAAAGGGAGTTCTATAAGTTTCCTGGACCTGTGTATTGACCTCTTACTCTATGTTTGGAAATTTTTCTGCTATTACTTCCTTGAAGAGATTGTTGATCCCTTTGGTTTCACCTTCTTTTCCCTCCTCTATGCCAATTGTTCTTAGGTTAGCTCTCTTAAAATAGGCCCATATTTCTTCAATGTCAGATTCCTGCTGTCGGATGTTTTTTCTAAATTAGAAACTATGCGTTCATTTTTGGATTGTTCATCTTCTAAGAGAGAGATTCTATTCTCCATGTGGTCTAATCGGTTATTTGTACTTTGAATTGAGGCCTTTACTTCATTAATTGCATCCTTTATCTCTTTTTGGCTCTCTCTGAATTCTTTTTGAAACACCTCTATTATTTCTACAGTTATTTTCCTGATTTGATCTTATAGAAATCTCTGAATTTCTGTTTTATCGGGTTCTGATGTTGTGGGATTGTGGGCATTCATTGCTCCAGTGTTATTCCTCTTTCCCATGATTTCAGAAGTTTGTGCCTTCTCTGGGTTCTTCCCTTGGGTCACTACGACTTCACTTAAGGTGCTCTGGATCTCTAGTCTGTGGTATCTCAGTCATCACTACTCCTTTACTGGGTTGTATCGCAAAGTCTCAGACCCAGGGAGTCAATAGAGGCTGCTTTAGACTAAGGGGGGTGCCAGGTTGCGCGTTCTCCTATGGTGTGATATCTCTGCCACCGCCACTCCCCCACTGGGTCAAGTCCCTGGGAGTCAGTACTGGGATTTCTCCTCTCGGGCCCGCATTTTGACTCACTGTTGTTCAATACGCAGATGGAGCTGTAGTGGACTCGGTGAATTCGCTGCTGTTGCCCCTGCCGCTGCCGCTTGTGGCAATATGGCGCTGCTGCCACGCCCTCGGCCGTGAGGCTGGCGTATTTCTTCTCTGTTTTTGAACTCCGCTCTGAGTCCCTGCAGTGTGTGCTGAGCCCAGCCACTGGGAGCTTTAGATGCTCCCTGCGCTGAAATATCTGCAGAATCCCGCCGGGCTCTTCCGCAGCGGCTCACCTAGGCACGCTGTCCGGGCTCTTCTGCAGCGGCTCACCTCAGCTCACTGTCCGCCGCTCCTCTCTGGAGCCTTGTGGGCTGTTGAGTGCGTTGGTCTAGAGCTGTCCGGTTAGCTCACCGCTGCCGCCGGCAATAAGGCGCTGCTGCTGCGTCCTCGGCCGTGAGGCCAGCATATCTCCTCTGTGGCTCTGAGCTCTGTTCTGAGACCTCCTCTTCTCTGGGGCTGGTGATTTTTTTGTTTCTCTGGTGATGGTGTTTTCTGGGTATGAAAGGCGCTAATTTTGTGATAATAGAGATTGGTTGTTAGCAGGGCTCTTAAGCCCCACTTTTCTCGGTCGCCATCTTCCCGGAAGTCGAGAATTCTATATTAAGCAATATTATTCCTAATTCTGGCTGTCTCATCTCAAGTCCTCACCACATACATTTTGTGATTAAAAACAATAAGGGTTGGTTTTTTCCCCTCAATTTTTACTATTACCTTGTGTGTAGTTTTTCAATAAAATTGAAAATTGCTGCAACCCCCACAAGAGTTGGATTTTCTTTCTATACTACATATTACCAAATCAGACACCATAAAATGGAACAGTTACTATCTTCTCTAAAAATTTTACAAACTACCAGGAAACCAAAATCTTTAGAAAGAAAGAAAACGAAAAAATTTTAGACATACAAGTATTTCATTAAAATATGCTAAAAGTAGATGAGACTAGGACATTAAAATAGTGTTCCTTTTGCCGGGTGTGGCGCACGCTTGTAATCCCAGCATTTAGGAGGCTGAGACTGAAGGATCGTGGTTCGCAGACAGCCTCAGCTACTTAGTGAGGCCCTCTGCAACTCAGTGAGACCTGGTTTCAAAATAAAGAATAAAAAGTAGGGCAGAGGGTGTAGCTCAGAGGTAGATTGCTCCTGGGTTCCATCCCCAACCCCCCCCCCAAAAATAGTGTTCCTTTTAATTTAATTGGGTCAGTGATAGTTTAATGGGAATCAGTTTCATCTATTACAAGCAGCTTTTGATGTTGTCTGCCATTTTTACCAATTTTGTGGCTAGTATTCACTTTTATATTTTGATAATCCTCTGTTTTAACACATTCTTAATAATTTTTAAATTATTTGGGTACATGCCTGTAATTCCAGTACCTGGGAGGCTGAGATAGGAGGATTGCAGTTGTTGCAAGCCTCAGCAAATTAGCAAGGTCCTTAACAACTTAGTGAGACCCTGTTTCAGAATAAAATAGGGCTGGTGGTATACCTCAAAGGCACTGAATGCCCATGAGTTCAATCCCCAATACCTTATATATAATTATATGTAACATATAATTATATTATCATTTATACTATATATTTATATTATATGTATGTATTATATATTATTTATATTACATATGTGTTTTATATATAAATAAGAATAGAGAATGTCATTAATATAACTCATTGACTATATTTCTTCATATGATATAGTCTATCACCATGATTGCTTAATATTATCATCTAATGTAATATGGCTAGCATGTGATAAAGGCAGAGTTTTAGACCCAGAAAAAAAAATCTTTGAAATCTTCTAATTTATCTTTGTTCATATGAGAAACCAAATTAAAAGGTAGATTAAAGTCACTCAGCAAGTTAGTAATGACTTCAGTTGGGATGGGTGCTCATCGGCATAAATAAATGTGTTTTCTTATATCCAATCAAAGTAGAAAAGTAAAAGGATGTGAAAGAGCTAGCCATCACAAAAGTTCATTAAGTATTTTAATATATACCTAAGCAAATGTTTGCCTCTAATATAGAATTTTTTATCTTTTTATTTTTCTGCTTAACAAACCTAGCTTTCTCTTCATCATTAGCACTGCACACTGCTTCCTAATTACAATTAAATTCCTACTGTTGTTTCTTACAGATAAAGCAATATTAGAACAAACAGACTCTTGCCAATTCCCCAATCACTTATTTTATAAACTTTCTATTTTTGCTCTCCTCCTGTGACTAAATCAAACCTACAAACGGCTACTGCATAATTCCCCTTCATCTTGTGTTAAAAGGGGCTTTTCCTCCTACAACTAGATGTATAATTGAAAATTTCAAACTGCTAATAAACAGCATGGATTCCTGGGTTGGAAAGCAGAACATCTGTGCACCTAACACCTGGGAGGAAAGATGGAAGCCTCCCATTGTTGATTCAAAACATGAATATGAAATTGGAGAACTCTGGAATATTATTAGACAATACACTGGAAGATGCTAGTGAACTAAAATCCTCAGTCGGAGAGTGTGTTCTGTTGTCTTCCTCTTCCCTTTTCTTCTTTGCAATTCCTTATATGAAAAGTTGACAGAGCTATCAAACAAACATGTGAGATGTGCCATATTGTACAGGACATACTCATATTAAAAATTTCTTTGTGGTTCATCTGAAATTAAAATTTAACTGGACATCCTAAATTTTATTTGTCAATCCTACTTCCATGTAAATGTCTTTGAGCTATTTTTAAGATATCTGTCTTTTCCTAAGAGTTAATATGAAATTCTCATATATTTAGAGAAGATATTCAATGAGTGATCATACTATAACTTTGTTTCAAGTTCCAACATGGAAATTTGCAGGATCATGTATTGGGTACTAGTAGGCATTTTCTTAAAGAGCAAGAGAACAAACAGTTTGGGCCTTAAAGTCATACAATCCCTTCCTTTGTAATGTGAAATGCATGCATTTGAGTTCCAATAAAACTTTATTTACAAAAACAAATACTGATCTTCATTTATCCAATAGATTGCAGCCTTTCAACTAATGTCACAAATGAACTGGCATTTAGATAATACTCCAGTGACATTAAATTTAACTTATTGGAAAATCAGTCCAATCTATTGGATATAACTGAACTTCCAGAAATCATCACCAAAATAGCAAGATTATTATGGAAAATGGAAATCAGTACTTTACAAATACTTTATTGAATCCTGCTATTGAAGAAAGATGAGAATGAACCGGATAATTTGGGTTTGAGACATTAATTGGAACTAAATTAATCACATTGCATTATTACATAGTGCATAATACAGAGAAACTATCATTTAGGCAAATTATAAATTTTAATTTAATTTTTAATTTTTAATTTTTAATTTTTTATTGGTGTACTGTATTCATACATCATAGTGGGATACAAACTTTTGTAGACATACATGCACACATCACCCAGTCAGCCCCCACCCGATCCCCACCCCATTCTCTCCCCATCCCTCCTTCCCATGCTTGGCTTAGTGGTTGACATCTAGTATTATAGCAATTTATCCAAAATTAACAATGATAATCTCACAGAACAGTTTCATTTGTCTGATACCAAGCTTTTGATGACTTAAAGATAACATTTCAATATTTCTTTTTGCTTTCTTTCTTACCAGAGAATATTTTTTTTCTATTTTTTTAGGTAAACTATCATATATTTATATATTTATTTTTCAGAAAAAAAAATCTATCCTAATATGGAATATGGATTCTAGATACCCAAAACGATCTTGAAAAAGAACAAATCTAGAAGACATATATTTTCTGATTTCAAACCATATAAAGCTACAATAATTGAAACAGTGTAGTACTGTTCTAAAGGCAGATATATAAACCATTGGAGTTAAATAAAAGCCTAGAGCTAAATTCTTCCCTATATTGTCAAGTTATTTTTGACAAGGTTTCCACGAACATTTGGTGGTGGAAATAATAATCTTTTAACCAAATATTGATGAAAAATAATAATTACATGAAAAAGAATAAAATTGGACCCTTACCTAATCCCATATACAAATATTAACTTAAAATAGATAAAAGACCTAAATATAAATCTTAAGACTATAAACTTTTAGAAGAAAATCTGGGTCATAAAACCTCACAACATTGAAATTGGCAGTGATTTCTTGGATATGATTTCAATGGCACAGGCAACAGAAGCGTATACAAACTCCCTAAAAAATAAAAAAAAAATTGTATATCCAAAGACAATGTAAACAGAGTTAACAGTTACTAATAGAATGGGATAAAATATTTCCAAATGCTATATCTGAAGGTATATTAATATTCCAACTAGAAATCCTAAAAATTAGCAACAATAAAGGCAAACAATACCATTTAGAGATAGGTAAAAGACTAACATAAATAATGAATCTCCAGAGATAACCAATCTTAGTTGGCTGTTGGATGGAAAATCTTGTTTCTCTGGTTCTGGTGTGTGTTACCTATTTCTTCTTTGTAGTTAATCTCTTTGAGTATTTTCTCTAGCGCTGGTTTTGAAGACATAAATTCCTTCAGTTTCTGTTTGTCATGGAAGCTTCTTATTTCTCCATCTAATTTGATAGAAAGTTTTGCTGGGTAGGAAATTTTTGGCTGGAAGTTGTTTTCTTTCAGAGTTTGGAATATGTTACTCCAAGCCCTTCTGGCTCCCATGACTTGGTTTGGGAAGTCTGGAGTGATTCTAATTGGTTTGCCTCTGAATGTCACTTGGCCCTTTGTTTTTGTTGCCTTTAAGATTCTCTGCTTGGCTTCCACATTGGTCATTTTGACAATGATGTGGCATGGGGATCCTCTTCTCTGATCCTGTCTAAAGGGAGCTCTATAAGTTTCCTGGACCTGTGTATCAACCTCTTGCTCTATGTTTGGAAAATTTTCTGCTATTACTTCCTTGAAGAGATTGTTGATCCCTTTGGTTTCACTTTCTTTTCCCTCCTCTATTCCAATTATTCTTAGGTTAGCTCTCTTAAAATGGGCCCATATTTCTTCAATATCAGATTCCTGCTGTCGGATATTTTTTTCTAGATTAAAAACTATGCGTTCATTTTTGGAATGATCATCTTCTAAGAGCGAGATTCTGTTCTCCATGTGTTCTAATCGGTTGTTTGTACTTTGAATTGAGGCCTTTACTTCATTAATTGCATCCTTTATCTCTTTTTGGCTCTCTCTGAATTCTTTTCAAAACACCTCTATTATTTCTACAGTTATTTTCCTGTTTGATCTTCTAGAAATCTCTGATTTTCTGTTTTATCGGGTTCTGATGTTGTGGGGTTGTGGGCATTCATTTCTCCAGTGTTATTCCTCTTTCCCATGATTTTGGAAGTTTGTGCCTTCTCTGGGTTCTTCCCTTGGGTCACTATGACTTCCCTTAAGGTGCTCTGGATCTTGAGTCTATAGTATCTCTGACCCCACTACTCCTTTACTGGGTTGTATCACAGAGTCTCCAACCCAGGGAGTCGATAGAGGCTGCTTTAGACTATGGGGGGTGCCAGGTTGGGTGTTCTCCTATGGTGTGATATCTTTGCCACCGCCACTCCCCCACTGGGTCAAGTCCCAGGGAGTACAGTACTGGGATTTCTCCTCTGTGGCCCGCAATTTGACTCACTGTTCTTGAGTTCGCAGATGTAGCTGTACTGGAATCGGTGAATTCACTGCTGCTGCCGCCGATGGCAATATGGCGCCGCTGCCACGCCCTCGGCCATGAGGCTGGCGTATTTTTTCTTCTCTGGTTTTGATTTCCACTCTGAGTCCCTGAAGCGTGTGCTGAGCTCAGCCACTGGGAGCTTTAGATGCTCCCGGCGCCGAAAGATCCCGCCTGGCTGTTCCGCAGGGGCTCACCTAAGCTTGCTGTAGCCCTCCGATGAACTCGCCGCTGCCGCCGGCAGTATGGCGCTGCTGCCGCGTCCTCGGGCGTGAGGCCGGTGTATCTCCTCTGTGGCTCTGAGATCTGTTCTCAGTCTGCTTTCTTTCTGGAGCCTGGTGATTTTTTTGTTTCTCTGCTGATGGTGTTTTCTGGCTATGAAAGGAGCTGATTTTGTGTTAATGGAGATTGGTTGTTAGCAGGGCTCTTAAGCCCCGCTCTGTCGCCATCTTCCCGGAAGTCAAATTATAAATTTTAAAAATAAGAAAAATATTTAGAATTAAAAATAATGGTGAGGGTTGGTAACCCAAAGATGAAAATTTAAACAAAAAATACAACACTGAAGAATACAAGTAAAAAAGCCTCTTTTATACAAGGGCAGCTGAAAGGCAGACAAATAACAGGATATGGGTGGAAAGATAAATAAAGACATGACTTGAGTAGCTTCCATGACTCATTGCTGAGCCGCAGTAACCAGAGAGGCAGAGAGGGAGTTAAAATGGATACAGGGAAAGCGAATATGGCACACGAGAAGGGGGACAAAAAGAGCCAAGGTCCAAGAAAGGACAAAACAGAGTGACGTCTTAAGGCCCGTCCCTGACAAGATGCACGGAAAACGGAGACAGACAGATTGGTTCTGTTTATGATCTCTTGCCAGCAACTGCTAGAGTACAGTTATGAAGGTTAAGCCCCAGACGATGGGGGTACCTGATGACGACAGGGAAGGCTTTCTTACTGTAAATGTGGCCTGCTGTCCTGGTGGGTTAGTCTAGTAGGAAAGAGATAGCCACACATTTGAAATCAATCCTACATGTGGCAGCATATGTTGTAATTTAGATAATTTATCTGAACAGATGTTTCACTTGTTCAATCAGAAGCCCAGATAAAGAGCTGCAGAAGCAAACTAAGTGGAGGAAAATCGCTTTACTAAGTAAGTTTCTTTTTCTCTTTTTATCAGCATCAAAACCAGAATGAACCTGTTACAGCAATAACTAAAATGAGTGAAATGGAGTAAAGGAGATGTCATTGAGTAGCTATCCCATGGCAAAAAAATATATGTATATTTTGAATTGTATAAGAAAGTGTGGGAGGAATGAATGAATAGCAAATAAACACAAGACACATTCTGAGCACTCAGAATCAATCTGGTGGTGGCCAGATGTGAGATACCTTGGTGTCAGAAATGACTGATATTCTAGTTTTGCTAGAATTTACCGATCTGTGAGATAAAACTCTCCCCAAGTTAGAATACAAATTTAAAATAATGGCTCAAGATAGCTTTAGCTACTCCCTAATTGTCATCATGAAAATAGTAACTGAAAAGGATAATCTATACACTCTGATCAAAATAATTTTTAAAAAATCTTTAGCTCCTTTGTGATTTTTTTGCATTTGTCACGCTAAAATATCTGAGTCTTTCTCTGATGAAGTCACTAGACATCCTCAAAGGAAAAACTGACCTTCCAGGATTGTGTGGTTAGATACAGACCGTCCCTGAAGAGTTCACATACTAATGTTCAGAGTTGATATACTTAACTCAGAGCTGTGATCACAACAGTAGATAAAGTCATTGTAAAGGATTTGTTGGGTGCTAACCTTGGCTGTTGGAATGTAGCTGGAGACTGTGGGTCCCTGGAGGTATGGCCTTTGGGACTGCGCTTTTGTACTGAAAGCTGCTCTCTCTGCTTTCAACCTCTCCCTCCTCTTCCTGCAGCCATGTCCTGAGCTCTGCAGACCCTGGCCTCACATGGACTAAACCTTGACATTTATACACTATTATCAAATAAATCTTTCTTCCTCTAAGTCAGGTTTTTTGAGATTACAACCATGAGAATGTTGACTGAGACCATGAATTTTTTTTTTTTTTTTTTTTTTGGTAGTACTGGGGTTCCTGGAAACCCTTCTACCTCCGGGCTACACTCCCAGACCTATTTTTACATTTTTATTTGGAAACAGGGTCTCAAGCTAGCAAGGCTGGCTTTGAACCTACACAATCCTCCTGTCTCCTCCTCCCAAGTGCGGGGATTACAAGCGTGCGCCACCATGCCTGGCTGAGACCATTATTTTGTAACCACTAACCTTTACTAAGCCCACTTTAAGTGCCAGGCATGGGGCTAAGTGTTTTGATATGTTTTACAACAACATGGGGGAAAAGTATTTTTAGTCTTCTTATATTCTATGGAAAATTAAGACCTGGAAAGGCTAAGTAACTTGCCAAGAAACCCAACTTAGAAATGGCAGTGCAGAGATTCTAAAGCCAGCTACCTCACCTGAAAGCCTGCGTCTTGCTCACAACTGTCCACTAAAGGGTTTCCTCTGGGTGTCAACTGATATATTTGGCCACACTCCAATCAAGCCAACAGCCAATGTGGCCCTGATTAATTGGTGCCTGGGTTCTGTGGGTAAGGTTTCCTAGTCTAGGTCCAAATCTCCCATCGCTTCATTTATAATGCTGGTTCCTGGTTAGGAAAGTGATCCAACTGTGTTATCGGCCAAAACACTGATTTCCAGAGTTGATTCTCTTGACCTTACTGGTGAGGCAGGTGTGTCTTTCTCCTTCAATCCAGTCCACAGCCCAGCCTGCAGAGGCCCTTCACTTTATCCTGGACATTCATACAAGGTATTATAGTTTTATGACCAAATAAATCATAGTACAATAACTGCTTTGGGCTGTTTTAATCAAAGAATAGACCTGAGAATTGCAGAGATGCAATACCTGGGAGCTCGCTAAAAAGGCAGTTTTATAGGCTCCAGCCCAGGCTTACTATCTCAGTATCTTTGGAGTAGAGGACCAGGAGTGTGCATTTTAACAAGATTACAAGGTGAACTGGGGAGTCCAGGACCCACAAGCATTTTCCTGGAGAGCTGAGGGGAGCCAATCTCAGTCAGCTGACTTGAGATTCCTTGATGTCTTCAGAGAGTAGATGTTGTTTACAATTATACTTGAAAATATCTCTTCTTTATAGAATCACTAATTGGATGCTTTTCTCAGAATCCTAGTTCTTCTCAGATTCCCAAAAAAATTAATGACAAAAAAGATTCACCCCAGAACCAGATTTGGATCTCCAGTTTAAGAAATGCTATGAGTGCATTAGTTATATAAAGGTTATATATACAAAATTAGGCATTGGACAAAATCCCCAATTATTTATTCTACAAACTTTGTAGAAGCTGCACCTAAAGAGAAGCTGGTAGTTGTATTCATGAGCAAGTCACAGCAAAGAATCCATGCTTAAGAAGAAAGAAAGGAAGAAAGAGAGAGAGAGAGAGAGAGAGAGAGAGAGAGAGAAAGAGAGAGAAAGAGAGAGAGAGAGAGAGAGAGAGAGAGAGAGAGAGAGAGAGAGAGAGAGAGAGAGAGAAACTAACTTGAGTTTCAATCATCCAGAATCAGGGGTCCTTAGTGCAAATCACATGGGCCGGGCATGGTGGTGCATGCTTGTAATCCCAGCATTTGGGAGGCTGAGACTGGAGGACCACGGTTTGCGGACAGCCTCAGCTACTTAGTGAGGCCTGCTGCAACTCGGTAAGATCTGGTTTCAAAATAAAGAATAAGCCAGGCATGGTGGCGGCATGCTTGTAATTCCTGCGCTTGGGAGGCAGAGACAGGAGGATCATGCAGGTTCGAATGCTCGGAGGTCAAATGCCCCTGGGTTCCATCCCTAGACCCACAAAAAAATAAAATAAAATAAAATAAAATAAAATAAAATAAAATAAAATAAAATAAAATAAAATAAAATAAAAGTAATTTTCTTAGCCAGCTGTAGTGATGCTCACCTGTAATTCAGGTACTTGGGAGGCTGTGACAGGAGTATTGCAGGTTTGAGACTGGACTCAGCAACTTAGCAAGACTCTCAAAATCTAGCAAGATACTTTTTCATAATAAAAAGAAAAATTTTGATGGCTGAGAATGTGGCTCAGAAGTAGTATACCCCTGAACTAAATCTCCTGTACCAAAATGATTAAATTAAAAATTAAATTTTTTCCTATGTATTTATCTTATACTTAAGATTACTCCCATCTGTCTCCACATCTTCCTCCTTGTTTATTTTTTTTTCTTTATTTTTTTTTTTTTTTGCGGGTCTGGGGATGGAACCCAGGGGCATTTAACCTCCGAGCTACACCCCCTGCCCTATTTTTTATTCTTTTATTTTGAGACCAGGTCTCACTGAGTTGCAGAGGGCCTCACTAAGTAGTTGAGGCTGTCTGCGAACCACGATCCTCCAGTCTCAGCCTCCTGAATGCTGGGATTACAAGCATGCACCACCATGCCCAGCTCCTCCTTGTTTATCTCTATATCTGTCTCTTTGTCCTGGAAGTTTTTGCGTCACATTTCAAGAAAAGGACCTCGGCTAATTATAATCCAGATACCTGAAATTTGGCACTTATACTGGACAATCAATTCAATCACTTATAAGTATATAGCATAATTATTCTTTACCTATGAATGCGCATATATATACTTTAAGGGAGAATGATCAAAATAATTATGTCACAATTTTAGTTAAACATATTTTATTTTCTAATATTTTGCTAACATCCTTGTAAGTGTAAGATTTTTATTTTAGATAATTATAGAAGTAGAATGCTATAGAATAAAGTTCTAACTTGGCTATCATAATTTGCTCATTTATATAAGATAGATATATTACATATAATATTGATAAATTTTCAAAGAATCAGAATTTTACTAATTATAAATGATGACCAAAGCACAGTAAATAAATATTAGTAGTTGGAGAACAGAGAGAATGATAGATAGATAGATAGATAGATAGATGATAGATAGACAAGGAGAGAGAGAGTAAAAGAAGCTGATATATAGAAGATTAAACTCAAAAATAATCAAACATGGTAAACAAGACTTTTCTTATTTTTAAATACTTTTTTGGGGCACTGCAGTCTCACATCATAATGTAGTTCAGAGCGATGGTGATGTACAAGCACACAGCTCCCTCCCCACTCCCCTCTTCCCCATCAAGGTATTGAGATTGACACTGGTTCTCACATATGAACAAAATGTCAGTGGAAGTGATTCCTTCATTAATTCTGCCTCCGTCTTCCCCTACATCACCTCCCTGGCTCTACAGCAGTTTCTCCTCCATTATCTGAAGTCCCTCTGGTAACCCCATCACTCCCTAGCTTCTACATATGAGCAAAGACATACTTTCTGTGACTGGCTAATCTTACTCAACATAATGTTCTCCAGGTCCTTCCATTTTCCAGCAAAGTTCCTCTCAGCTTGACTAAATTTTAGAGAGGCTTCATTCTGACTTCATTCCTCCTTTATAAAAGCATTTACTTGAGAAAATGCTCAACTGTAAATTCTTTCTCTGCCCCTTTGTAATATTCATGTTCTCCCAGCCTCTTCCCAGTTTTATAATGTAAGATGTGTTTCTCAAGGATCTGGGAGCTATCCCTTCAGAAGGAAATCATCAAGGAGGACAGTGGTGCTATCTCCCAGCCTTCAGGGGAGGAAGGCACCTGACTTAACAAGCATGGATGGCATAATCTCAGAGAAAGTTGTTCTCAAATCCAAGGATAAATAACAATGTGAAAAACATATCCTACTGAGCAACCTCCCGTAACATCCTGCAGTACTTTTCCACTAGCTCACCCTAGTGCTTAAAGACCATAAGCCCGTGGTAGAAAACCAGGCAGGAATCCAAGGTCCATGCAGATGTCATCAGCCAAAGGCCACTTCTGACTCCTGTTAGCAAGAAGCACAGCATTTGCAGTGTAGTGGTGCAATAAGGCACCCCCACAGGTGACTGATCCGGAATTGAACGTGAGCTTCAGAGAACTGACGACATTCTGTAATTGATGTGTAAAGTTCTATGGACGATAGGAGAAACCAGAGGCCCAAGAAGAATATCTAAAACTCCAGCAACAATAAAATAAGTAGTACTTGGGAGGCTGAGACAAGAGGATCACAGGTCCAAGGACAGACTCACCAAGTAGTGAGACTCTCAACAACCTAGTAAGACCCTGTTTCAAAGTTAAAAATAAATTAGGACTGGGGGTTCAGCTCAGAGGCAGAATGCCCCTGGGTTAAATCCCTACTACCACCAAAAAAAAAAAAAAAAATTTGCCACAGGTACTACAGTGGTGAGAGCAAATTCTGAGCATCAGTAATAGTGGAGTTGTTGACTAGGTGACATGGAGAATAAGCAATGGAAAGAAGGGCAGAGCTTGGCTGGCTTCATCTCTTGGTTGGCCTGTGGCTACTACAGGGAGTTCATCTCTATGCACAGAGGTATGACCCAAAGAACATGGAAAGAAGAACACCTGCTGCCTGCCTTAAAGATATGAACACTAACAATAACAGCCAACAATTGTCATGCCATGTGCTTGATATATCTTAGATAATTTAGTCCTTCCTGAAACAAGGAAGAGATCATTATCCCTATTTGTCTGATGAGGAAATTCAGGCTCAGAAAGGCCACACAGCCAGCAGAAGGTGAGATTGACATTTAAGCAAAAGCTGATACAAAAAGCCATATTCTCGTCTGATTAATTCAGTAGTTCTCAGTTCTCACTAAACATTCGAATAGCCTGCAGTGCCATTTAAAATATCAATATCTGGATCCCATCCTCAGAGAATCAGATTTAATTGGTTCAGAGTGAGGCCTCGGCATTAGTATTTAAAAAGTAAAAAGTAAAATTAACCCTTCTCAAGGTGACTGTAATATGCAGCCAGTATTGTGAACTATTGCAAGGGGGCTATTCTGTTTCTCTTCATACCCTTTCTGCAGTAGAAATAATAGCATAAATCAATGCCAGCAGAGACAACGCTGGCTTTCTGCCACTTCCTCACCTCTAATTCACCTCAGAAAATCGCAGTCTGTTTCCACATTTGCTATCCACCCAAGCTGCAGCATGCCAAGGCTACCAATTATCTCTACCTGAAAAGTCCACAGTCTAGGCAATCTCCCTGCATCCTTTTACACTGTGATTAGAGCATCCATTCTGGAACTATTTCTCTTTCCCACTTGTAAAACCTCCTGTCTATGGAATTGTCTTGTGTTTCCTGCTGCATTTTCTTCCTAGGCTCATTCCTGCAGCTCCAGTGTTCCTCAGCTTCTGTTTTCACACTCTGTACATTTCCATTCCTGTGGTTATTTCCACCAATCCCAAATGATCACCTAAGAAAAGCAAAGCCCGCATTCTCGCCTTCAGCGGTCTCTCCCCTGGAGCCCCACTCCACTGCCTGCAGAGGATTCTCACTGCTTCAGTGCCTGCACCTTGCAGGCCTGTGGTCTTGGGACAAGGAGTTACTCTTTTATGCAGGGCCTATTGTTCAAAGCATTGTGTAGGCAGCAAAGTAATTACCTACACAGCTCCTGAGGGTGAAGTAAACCCAAGGTGCCTCTGAGGCTTGCCCCCTAAGCCTCAAAGGTATTGGTCCTACTGATGTCAAAACAAAATTCTTTTGAAGAATATTATTTTAGCAGGCTGGGGATGTAGCTCAGTGGTAGAGTGCTTGCCCAGCATGCACAAGGCCCTGGGTTCAATCCTTAGGACCCCCGTCACCATAAAAAAGAATATTATTTTAATGGAATGTTAAGGAAATAGAAACAAGGAGAAGTATATTCTTTTTTATAGGTTTATTGGTGAATTATATTTTTACATCATGATGTAGTTCATAGTGGTAGGGACACACACGCACACAGCACTTGGTGGCTTTCCCCATACAGAACACAGAGCTTGGCACTGGCTTTCTCACATACACAAGGTCATCATGTCCATAGAGGTCATGTCATCAATTCTCACCCTACTACCTACCCCTAGACCACCTCCCTCGCTCCACTGGGGCTTCTCCTCCATTATCTGAAGTCCCTCTGGTAACCCAATCACTCCCTAGCTTCCACATATTAGAGAAAACATATGACCCTTCACTTTCTGTGACTGGCTAATCTCACTTAGCATAATGTTCTCCAGGTCCATCCATTTTCCTGAAAATGACATCATTTTATTTGTCGTTATTGTTGAATAGAATTCCATTGTGGGTATTTCCCATAAGTTTGTAATCCATTCATCTGTTGATGGACACCTAGGTTGGTCCCATAACTTGGCTATTATGAATTGGGCTGCTATAAACATGGACACGCATGCATCACTGTAATAGTCTGATTTCAGTCACTTTGAAAAGATACTCAGGAGTGATATGATCCATCACATGGTGGATCCATCCCCAGTTTCCTGAGGAATCTCCACACTGATCTCCATAGCGCTCTGCTAATTTGCAACCCCACCAACAGTGTAGAAGAATTCCTGCTTCCCAACATTCTCACCAGTATTTATTGTTGTGACTTCTTGATGATTGCCACCCTACTGCCCTAACTGGGTTAGACGGAATCTCAGTGTAGTTTTGATGTGCATCTCCTTGATTGCTAATGATGTTGAACATTTTTCATGTATTTACTGGCCATTTGTATCTCTTCTTTTATGAAGGGTCTATTTAGTTTGATAACTGATTTCTTGATTGGATTATTTGCTTTTTTAGTGTTAAGTCTTTTAAGCAATTTGTATAGTCTAGATATTAGTACTTCTATCAGAAGAGTAGCTGGCAAAAATCTCCCATTCTTCTTCCCATTCTAGACTCTTGATATTTGGATTTGATAGGTTCTTTGTCTGCTTCCAGGTTCCTCTATTAGCATCTCTTCTACTAAAACACCAGCCAAAGGTTCAATTGTTCACAGTCATGGTTGACTTGATGTTTTATTCTCTCTACTGCTAATCAGAACTCATATATTCCATTTTTCACTTCAAATAGTTATATAAAGAGATATATTTCACACACAGATGCACACACATGCACACACACACACACACACACACATATATATATATACATATACATATATATACACATATATATACACACATATACATATATATATATATATATGTGTGTGTGTGTGTGTGTGTGTGTGTGTGTGTGTATAATTGATGTATTTTTCTCATTTCTGAAAGCAGGTAAAATGTGCTGCCTTCAATAATGACAGATCATTAGTTATATGTTCCAATTTCATGACAAATTAATTTCCATTGATTTTGCTAGTGAGGTAGCATGAATTGAAAAGCAATCACTTTATTATTAGCTATTTTAAATTTTTGTAGCATTAGTATTAACAGTTATGATACTGATGATAATATTGATAATAACAGGTTAAGCTGCTTTCTTTACTAAATTTTTTCATAGTTTATATTTTCTATTTCTAAAAATGTCCCTCATAAAATTTTTATCTCTAATAGGTCAAAACACAAGAATATTATAGCATTCTATTCTTTAGTTTTACTAGAGTTATATTAAGTAACAACTTGGAGATTTATATATGTTAAGCAACTACCTCAATCATTAAAATTTATATGAGTTACAAGCATAGGAGGTGCTTGCTCAATATTAAGTGATAATTATATGGATGAATGCACCATTTCATTTATAATAAAGTGCAAGCGCTTTGCAGTTTATATTAAGACAGAAATCCAATTAAGAGGTTTGCAGAAGTAGTCATTCCATTACTGAATATATTAACTTTGTCATATTAAAATTGTCTCCCTGGTGTCAAATTTTTAAATCAATTTCTGTCATAATCTCCTTATACTTACAAGTTAATTTGCATATTGTACATATGCATATTGTGCATACAAGAATATTCAATAGATTCCCCCTTTTGTGTCACAGGTTTAATAAAATACTCTATTTTCTCTGGCCTCCATGTAAGACTTGCTGAAACTTGCCCTTGAATACAGAGATTCTATAAGACACTTTAAATTTTTTGATTTCCTACTCGAAGTAAAGCTCTGAACTGAAAACTTCAGATAAGACAATTTGCAGTCTAATTTATGACACAAGAATTTGAGCCAAGAATTTAAATTTGTTTATTATTGCAATAATAATCTTCTTATGGATAATTAATAAGGAAAATGAGTAGTTTTCACGGACGACTCACCACTATGAGTGTACGTTATATACTCAACTAGGTATGAAATACATGAGTTAGAAATGGTCCCCGCACTTGGGAGGCTGAGATGGGAGGATCGCACAGTTTCGAAGCCAGCCTTGGCTACTTAGTGAGGCTCTCTGCAACTTAGTGAGACCCTGTTTCCAAATAAAGTATAAAATAGGTCTGGGAGTATAGCCTGGAGGTAGAAAAGTCCCTGGGTTCCACTCCCAGTACCACACAAAAAAAGAAAGAAATGGATTTTACTCATCCTTGCAAAGTCAAAGCACATTCTAATTTCTAAAATAAAAAGACTCATGGTAAAAGTGGCTGGCTGGCTTCAGTTGTATTCCTGAGAAACAATTTAGAAAAGAATAAGAATTATCTATTGTACACTCGCTCTGTCGATCCCTGAAGTCAGGCATTTAGCCAGTGCCACCTGGACTTCTATGACCCACAGACATTTGCAGTGGTTACCAGGGAGTCTGCCACATGTTTTCCTACAGCCCGTGGGCCGCAAATGAAAATGCCAGTGGAGACAGAAACTTCCTGGGCTGCCATCCCAGGTTCTCTCTGGTTATTTAGCAGACATACTCAGCTGGAATTCACAGTCTATCATCTCCATCCCTATCTCACATTTATCCATCAGTGCAGTCTGTAGTTATTAACAGTGGAGAATTTTTAGTTTGATGTAAAGTATAAATATTAACAATAGAATAAAATAACTAAATCAGTGAAGTTTTAAGGGTAAAGACTAGGAGTTTGGTTTCCATGTACAAGTAGTTTAAAATGGTGTACTGATGTGCCAAGGAAATGAAACTTCAGAAGATTATCCTATGTCTCTAAGCAACAATAGGCCTTAGCTATGAAAACCTACATGCTGGATTGATGGGGTGTGTCTATACAGCGCCTAAGGAGATTCGGCCTGAGCGGCCTACGACCTAAGGCAAAACTTTAAGTAAAGTGATTCAGCAAAAAATGGGCAAAGATGGCGCCTGGAGGAAGCTAGGAAGGCGTGGTTTCCCCATTCATTATGGGTGGGGAGACTGAGCGGTTTTTCCCTTTCTACCTTTAAAGGAGCTTTCCACACACATGAATGGCTCATGTACTGGCCTGGGATTGGCTACGTGCTAGTGATCTTTATCCCGGATAGGCTAGGCTATTTCTCATGGAAATTCCCCTCGCGGCTTGGTACCATATAAAGGATGGCTTGGAGGAAGATAAATGAGATCTCGCTTGACTTGACTCCCGGCTCGTGGGTTTGTGTTCAAGTCGTAGGTACTCATCATCTCGCCAAGCCCCGTCAGCTGTCGGGCTGCATTCCCGACACTGGATTTTCTAGGCCTTGTTTTTCTTTGACAGAAGAGAAGTATTTGGAATCCTCCATTAATTTAAAAATACCAACAAGGGAACACTTTTGAATTTGATCTCTGCAGATCCCCTCTAGCTTAAGCCCCATCCTGGGTATGCTCTCCTCAATTTAGGGGCCAGGTCAGTCTAGGTTCCCTGATGCCCCTTTTAGCATATTCCTGGCACAGTGGAGATAGTGTGATGTCATAGCTGAGAATATGAATGATCTTTGAAGTCACCCAGCCCAGCGTAGAATTCTCATCATACCACCTATTAGTCAGGGAACACTGGAAGCTCATTTAGACTTTATTCATCTTAGGGTTTTTTCCAGCTATAAAGTATAAATAATATCTAACTATAAGAATGTTGACAGAATGAAATGAGATGTAAAGTACAAAGAAATTTGCACTGTATTATATATAATACATATTCACATAGTAGCTAAAGTCTAAGTATTTTTATATTCTCTGGTGGTTTTTATAGAGAGTAAAAGAGCTGATAGAGAAGAGATTCACCCTTTCTCACCTTAATATCCTAAGTTAGGGCTTGCTTCCTTTCTACCAATACTAGGTATCTTTCTTGATTTTCTAGTAACCATATTGGAGGGCACCTCCCATCTAAGTATATGATTTTGTAAGTTAAAAGATGTGCATGATAGAGTATTTAATGTCCCCTCCCTTCCCTCTCATATCTTTTTTGCAGAATATATTCAAATGCCAAGGGAAACCTTTTTTTTAACAGATAACCATACCTCATCTGATTAGGTTCCTTTCTGGGGTTTCCACAAAGAGCACAGAGTCTACTCTATTATCTTTGGACATACATGTATGTATATATGGATGCAAGAATATCCTTTGATAACCATAAACTCCTATAAGGAAGGAGACCAGGGCCTACTTGTTCTTATTGAATTATCAGTGTAAAAAAACAGTTTTTAACATACATCCATTGGGAAAACATATACTGAGAATCCTTCCAGCCAGCGATGTTAGTTGTTATTTGTAGAACCACTGAAGACAGAAAAGTATGGTCAGACATTCTATTTGATTTCTATAGAAATGCCACAATAAACAGTGGCAGGGCATTTGAGAGCCCTCCTGAAGTATCATGTTGTGAAGCAGCAGGTTTCGAGTGCTCTTTTAGAACCCATATTTGCACTTGATATTTTGTTTTTCAAAGACTATGCATCTCATATTATAAAATTCCAGTAAATGGCCCTTTAACTCACTTCATTCTTTCTGTTTTCTCCTAAAAAATATCAAGGTATCTCCAGTCTTTAAAGATCATTAAATACTCAAGACTTCAACAATAATGATAATATGTTTTTGTTCCACTTCTGAAGTTCTCAAAATATAAAAATAAGTTAACTTAAAGTTGAGCTTTTATTTCTAAAATATAAGGCAAAGAATTCATAATATCATAATCAAGTCATAATCATAGTGAGGTCAATTCCTTGAGAAATAGAAATTCAAGTACTGATTGAATATGGAAAATAGCAGTTTTTATCTGTTCTTAAACTTGTTTTCTGAAAGTTATTGGTGATCCTGCCACTTATTCTAAGAAATACTTTGTCTAAATAAATGGAATCTTATTGAAGAAATACTAAAAAAAGAAATTTGATTAAAGTAAATAACCATTTTAAGAATGATATAGTTTGTCTCTTCAAATTTAAAGAGATCATTCTTTCAAACACAGCTTTATATTAATACAAAAACAATATAGTCACACTTCTAGAGCAGGTAAAGATTTAAACAGAAAAAAATTAAGGGAGCCACTAATTTCTGTCTCCTCTAATTAAAACTTTTATACTAAAATTTAAATGAACTGACAAAGCACACTACAAATTAAAATAAAAACTGTTTTTGAATTTTAATGAAAATAAGATCTAACTACCAGCACATAACAAGAGTGGAGCACAATGTACCATTCACCATTTTGAAGACTAATGACTTGCAAGTAGATGATGATTTCTGATAAATTTTAATGGAAACATAATTTCTGGGGATAATTACCATAAATTTTTTTGTACTTGAAAAGATCTCACCAAACTTCAAGTTAAAAAGAGATAATTTTCATTTTACTTCTGTTCCTCAGGGGGAGCTGTTCAAACATGCAGCTTGAAAAATAATTTCACTTTGCTTTTTTGTCTCTTCTCTTCTTTTGCTACTGTGGAACCAGGAGGATTCTACCACTATGCCCCCAGCCCTTTTTACATTTTGTTCTGAAACAGGGTATCACTAAGTGATCCCTGACAGTATCCTGGCTTCTGACCCACCATCTTCCTGTCTCTAGGATGGCAGGCATGCACCACCGTGCCTGGCTTCATTTTGCTTTTTAAAGAATTTCAAAATGTTATATTTGTCGAAATAGCCAACAAGAAAGTTAATACCTATTTCATATAAAATATCCTTATCTTAAATACCTGAAACTGTGATTTATTTCAAAAGTATAATGGGTAATTACATTAGAGGTATTTTTTTTTCCTTGAAAACAAATGTGATACTTCTAGAGCAGGTAAAGATTTAAACAGAAAAAATTAAGGGAGCTACTAATTTCTTTGAGAAACTTAAATAAACTATTAATATAAATATTCCTATAGCATCTAAAATATTGCCATGAAGAAAGAGTCCAAAAAAGACTTTTGACTAATGCTTCCCAATGACGTGTGTGTGTGTGTGTGTGTGTGTGTGTGTGTGTGTGTGTGTGTTAATGGGGATGGAAGCAGGGGGATTCTATCTTTGGGCTAGAACTCCAGGCCTATTTTACTTTTTATTTTTAAACAGAGTCTCTCTAAATTTCAAAGGGCCTCAGTTGCTAAATCTGTCCAGGAATCTGCTTCTATCTCAGCCTCCCCAGTACTAGGATTACTAGTGTGTGCCCAGCTCCCAACAGCATTTTTGTTTGTTTGTTTGTGGTACTGGGGATGGAACCGAGGGACATTCAACCTTCTACACTCCCGAGGGACATTCAGCCTTCTACACTCCCGAGGGACATTCAACCTTCTACACTCCCAGCCCTATTTTTTAATTCTTTATTTTGAAACAGGGTTTGAGTTGCAAAGGGCCTCACTAAGTAGCTGAGGCCGTCCTTGAACCACAATCCTCCCGTCTTAGCCTTGCAAATGCTGGGATTACAAGCCTGAGCCTCCACGCCTGGCTCCCCAAGGCATTTTAAAAGGATAATATTATTTTTAAAAAGTTATATTTTTCAGCTTAAAATGTTTTTGGGGGGTGGTACTGGGGTTCCTGGAAACCCTTCTGCCTCCAGGATACACTCCCAGACCTATTTTTATATTTTTTTAATTTGGAAACAGGGTCTCTTAAGCCAGAGAGGCTGGCTTTGAACCTGCGCGATCCTCCTGTCTCCGCCTCCCAAGCGTAGGGATTACAAGCGTGGGCCACCACGCACGGCAGCTTAAAATATTTAAAAATGCATGTATTGATCTGCCTTTTAGTTTCTTGTGTCTTTGGGGTCTTGTTGAGAAAGTGTTTATCTGTGCCTATGTGTTGCAGTGTTGCACCTATGCCCTCTTCAAGGAGCCTCAAGGTCTCTGGTCTAAATTCTAAGTCTTTGATCCATCTTGAATTGACTCTTGGGCAGGGTGAGAAAGTGGGGTTTATTTTCATTTTTCTGCATATGGTTAAGCAGCTTTGCCAACACCATTTGTTGAACAGGCTATCTTTTTTCTAATGTATTTTTTGGCTCCTTTGTCAAAAATAATTTGTCTCTAAGTGTGCAGATTTGTTTTTGAGTCTTCTATTCTGCTCCATTGGTCAATGTATCTGTTTATGTGCCAGTACCAAGCTGTTTTTATTTTTTTAATATTTTGGTGGTGCTGGTGTTCCTGAAAGGCCTTCTACCTCCGGGCTACACTCCCAGACCTATTTTTACATTTTTATTTGGAAACAGGGTCTCCTAAGCCAGCGCCCACGGCTGTCTTTGAACCAGCGCAATCCTCCTGTCTCCGCCTCCCAAGCGCAGGGATTACAAGCATGCGCCACCACGCCCGGCTTTTTTTTTTTTTAAACAGGGTCTCTTAAACCAGCGCAGCTAGCTTGGAACATGCGCGATCCTCCTGTCTCCGCTTCCCAAGTACAGGGATTAAAAGCGTGCACCACCATACCCAGCTTTCAAGCTGTTTTTATTAATACAGCTTTGTAGTATAGTTTAAAGTCAGGTATTGTGATTCCTCCTGCATGTTTTTTTGTTGCTGAGAACTACGTTAGGTGTTCTGGGTTTTTTGTTGTTTCAAATGAATTTAAGGACTGATTTTTTCTATGTTTGTAAAAAATGACCTTAGTAGCCAGGCGTGGTGGCGCATGCTTGTAATCCCCACACTTGGGAGGCAGAGACAGGAGGATCATGCAGGTTCGAAGCCAGCCGCGCTGGCTTAGGAGACCCTGTTTCCAAATAAAAAAAAAAATGTAAAAATAGGTCTGGGAGTGTAGCCCGGAGGTAGAAGGGCTTCCAGGAACCCCGGTACCACCAAAAAAAAAAAAAAAAAAAAAATGACCTTAGTAATTAAATGGGTATTGCATTGGATCTGTAGATCACTTTTGGAAGTATGGCCAATTTGATGATATTTATTCTGCCTATCCATGAAGATGAAAGATTTTTCCATCTTCTAAGGTCTTCTTCAATTTCTTTTTTCAAAGTTTCATAATTTCTTTTGTAGAGGTCTTTAACCTCCTTGGTTAAGTTTATTCCTGAGTATGTATGTATATATATATATATATATAGTGTGTGTGTGTGTGTGTGTGTGTGTGTGTGTGTGTGTGTGTGTGTGTGATATCCTGAGTGGAAATTTTTTCTGGATTTTTTTCATTGGATTTATGGTTGGTTTACAGAAAAGCTTCTGATATTTTAAAATTAATTTTGTATCCAGATACTTTGCTGAATTTTTTGATCAGTTATATGAGCCTTTTGGTTGAGTTTTTGTGTCTTCTAAGTATAGTCAGTATGTAGAGTTGCATTAAACTGAAGAGTTTTTGTACAGCAAAGGAAATTATCAAGAACCTCAACAAAGAGCCAACAGAATGGGAGAAAATATTTGCTACCTACTCCTCCAATAGAGGACTAATATCTAGAATATACAGAGAGCTCAAGAAACTCAACACTAAGAAAACAACCCAATCAAAAAAATGGGCAAGTGAACTAAGTAGACACTCCATAAAAGAAGAAATTCAAATGGCCAACAAATATATGAAAAAATGCTCAACTTCATTAGCAATCAGAGAGATACAAATCAAAACTACCCTGAGATTTCACCTAACTTCAACTACAATGGCAATCATTCAAAACACAAACAACAACAAATGCTGTCAAGGATGTAGAGAAGTGGGAAATCTAATACATTGTTGGTGGGATTGCAAATTAGTGCAACCACTTTGGAAAACAGTAAGGAGGATCCACAGAAGAATGAGAACGAACCTACCATAGATCCAGCAATACCACTTCTGGGTATCTACCCAAAAGAAAGGAAACCAAACTACCAAACTAAGGCATATGTATCTATGTTCATAGCTGCACAATTCACCTTAGCCAAACTATGAAACCGGCCAAGATGTCCATCAACAGATGAATGTATTACAAACTATGGGATATGTACACAGTGGAATTTTACTCATCCATAAAGAACAAAATTAAGTCATTACAGGGAAATTGATGGAACTGGAAAACATTATGCTCAGTGAGATTAGTCAGTCACAAAAAGTAAGAAATCAGATGTTCTTCCTAATATGTGGAAGCTAGGGAGAAAGTGGGTCATAGGAAGAACTCTAGACAAGGAAGGATAAACCATAGATGAGCAAGTAAGGCAACCTAACTGAGGAGAACAGGAGAGGGGAAGAGAGAAATTTCCTAATGTACATGATGTACATTAACAAACATATCAAAGCTAATCACTAAGCCAAACATGAGAAGGAAGGAGTGGGGTGGGAATTAGGTAAGGGCTAATTGGTTGATGTGTGCATTTATGCCTGTATTATCTTGTATTCCATTAAGATGTATAACTACAATGTACCAATTAAAACTTTTTTTTATTTTAAAATACAAAAAATCAGGGCAATGAATTTTAAATGGTACAAAACATTGTCAATACTAACCCAACTATATTAATAATCACTATTTTTTTCATTTTATTTTGAGATGGGTTCTTGCAACATTTCTTAGACTTTCCTCCAATTTGCAATCCTCCCTCCTCTATTTTTCAAGTAGCTGGGATAATAAGTATGTGCCACTGCATCTATCTAAATAGCCATTTTAAATATCAATGATTTAAATACTCTAACTAAAAGACAGTGATTGTCAGAGTAGACCAAAAAACAAGAGCCAACTAAATGTTGTCTCTGACACTTTATAAACAAACCCACTTTTTATATACATTTGGTATATATATAGTAAAGGGATGAAAATATGTCATTTTAATGCTATCAAAAAGTATAAATAGCTATGTTAATTTTAGATAGATTAGAATTCAGAGCATAGAAATTTATTAACGTTAAGAAAGTACGTTACATAATAATATAGGAGTCATACTCAAAGACTATACAACAATCTTTAGTGTGTATACACCCAAAAACAGAGCATCAAAATACATGAGGCACAACTTCAAAGAGAAATAAATGAATACATTGTTATGGGTGGACACTTTAGAATCCCTCTATCAGAAATGTAGGCTACCTCTGGGGCCAGAGAGGCTGGGATCAGAGTCTGCCATGAGGCAAGGCCGGTGCTGGGGCCCTCGAGGCCTGGATTGGAGCCTGCCAAGGGGTAAGGCTGGTTCCAGGGCCAGTGAGGCCAGGATCAGAGCCTACCATGAGGCAAGGCCACTACTTAGGCCTCCAAGGCCGGGATTGGAGCCTGCTGAGAGGGTAGGCAGGTTCCGGGGCCAGCGAGTCTGGGAGCGGAGCCTGCCATGAGGCAAGGCCGGTGCTGGGGCCTCTGAGGCCAGGATCGGAGCCTGCCAAGGGGTAGGCCAGTGTCCGGGCCAGCGGCCAGCACCAGAGCCTGTCTAGAGGCAAGACCGGTGCTGGGGCCTCTGAGGCCGGGATCAGAGCCAGCCGAGGGGTTAGGCCGGTGTGGGGGCCAGCAAGGCCAGAATCGGGGTCTCCCATGAGGCAAGGCCGCTGCTTGAGCCAGTGAGGTCTGGATCAGTCCACCGAGTAGCCAGGCCACTACTGGGGCCATCAAGAGTGGGATCGGTACTTGCAACGTGGCATGCAAGAGAAATATCGCAGAAAATAAAAACCAGATGCTTCCCCTAATCAACAATAACTAGAAGGAAAGGGGCAACAGGAAGAGGTCGAGTTATAGAAAGGTCCCTATAGCGAAGCAATTAAGGTGACCAATCAGAGGGTATGGAATATGGGAGGATGGAGCCTCTTTAAAACTCAGGAGGTACATAAACAAATGTATCAAAATTAATAACCAAACAAGCATGGGATCGAGGGAGGGAGAGGGAATGGGATGAGGAGGGGATGAGGGCTAATTGGATGATGTGTGCTTGTATATCCTCTCAAGTCTTGTATTCCAATGTGATATATGATTACACCAATAAAAATAAATTAAAAAAGAAAACAAAAGAAAAAAATGAAATGTAGGCTACCTCAGGCAGAAAACTAGTAATAACACAGTTGAACCCAACCATGTCATCAATCAACTGGATATAATTGACATCTATAAGTTCTTTCATCCAACAATACAAATTACTTGTTCTTTTCAGGCTCACATGGAACATTCACCAAGACAGACCACATTCTGGGTTGTATAACAAACTTGAACAAATGTTAAAATATAGAAATTATCCAATGCATGCTCTCAGACTATAATGAAAAATCAATCATAAAAAGAGCTGGAAAATTCCAAATACTTGGAGATTGAACCCACTTTTATTTTTTTACTTTTTTTTGTTGTTGTTGTTGGTACTGGGGTTCCTGGAAGCCCTTCTACCACTGGGCTACACTCCTAGACCTATTTTAAAATTTTTTTTATTTGGAAAAAGGGTCTCTTAAGCCAGCGAGGCTGGCTTCGAACCAGCGCAATCCTCCTGTCTCGGCCTCCCAAGCATGGAGATTACAAGCATGTGCCACCACACCCGGCTGAACCCACGTTTAAATAATATATGGGCCAAAAAAAAGTCTCAAGAGAAAATTTAAAATATTTAAAACTATATGAAAAAGGAAATACAGTAAATCAAATTTTGTGGATTGCAGTGGAAACAATGCCTAATGGCAAAATAATGGCATTGAATTCATATATTAGAGAAGAAAAAAGGAGCTAACATCAGTAAGAGAAGCTTCCACCTTAGAAAACTAGAAAAAGAAGAGCAAATTAAATTCAGTGGAAGCAAAAACAAAGAAATAGTAAAAATTAGGGCAGATACCAATGAATTAAAAGTGGGAAATCAATAAAGAAAATCAATAAATCAAATATTTCTTTTAGAAAATCAATGAGGCTGGTTATGGTGGCACATGCTTGTAATCCCAGCATTTGGGAGGCTGAGACCAGAGGGAGGATCACGATTCGTGAACAGCCTCAGCTACTTAGTGAGGCCCTCCACAACTTAGTGAATCCCTATTTGAAAATAGAGAATAAAAAGTAGGGCGAGGGTATAGCTCGGAGGTCGAATGCCCCTGGGTTCCATCCCCAGACCCCCCCGCCCCAAAAAAAGTGAGGCCTATAAGCCTCTAGAAAGACTAAGATTATAAGAGATGATAGTAATATAAGAAAAAAACCGGAAACATCACTATCCCATATATCTTAAAATGATACAAAAGAAAATATTATTAACGGTTCTATATCCATAAATTATATAATCTAGATTAAATAAAATAATTCCTTGGAATGACCAAAGTATAATTGGAACCTCCCCCTGAGGTTCTCCACCCCTGCTGTAGGGACGCTCAGGCTGGAGGCGAGGGTGGTGAGTGCAGAGGTGCTGACCACAGGTTAGAATTTCGCAGAACCTGTGAATTGTACAGAATCAAATAACAGTGAAACCAGACATCCGGACACATAAACCTAAAGCAACTAAAGGAGAGAAAGGTGTCCAAACACCCAGAGTGACTTAAGAAGATAAAAATAGAGTACAAAGAAAACTAAGAGACACTGGATGGTATTCTGAAAGCTACCAAAGCAATCAGATACGCACATATTATTTGGACCTGACCCCATATGCGTAAATAAGGAGGACTGTTTGTTTTACTTTTAATGTGGATGTTTTGTTTTATTTTGCTTTTACAGTGCTTTTGTTTTGGTATGGTTATTGCTGTTTTATTTTTTTTCTTTTAACCCACACTTCTTTTATTTTAACTTGTTGTTTTATATATATATATATATATATATATATATATATATATATATATATATATACACACATTGGATAGTTTGCCTTATTTTTTTATTTCACACAGCTGCTAGTTCCTTTTATTTTATTCCTGTTCTTTTTTCCTCTTTCTTCCTCTTCCCTTCCTTTTTTTTCACTCTCCTCCTTTGATTGGTTTTCCTTCATTTTTCTTGGATTACATAATAGTCTTGGTATCTTGTGTGGATTCTTTTTTTTTTATGTCTGTCTGTTCCTTCCATCATCCCTATTTACAAACCTACCCACACTAACCTACATACTTTTCTCCCCCAAAACTTTTCCCAATAATATACCTCCTGGTTTAATACTCAAAGTATCTTTTATATCCATAATTACTCTACCAACAACAAGAGTCCTAGTAGTTAACTCTCTCTCATTCCTAGCAAGTTATTACCTTATCATACTTAAAGTCTTTCTCAACCTAACATATCCTCTACCTAATCTGACTCCTTTACCAATCACCCCAGCTCCTTACACATCACCCGCCCTCAACACTGGAAAGGCTCTGCTGACTAACCAATACCCCCAAACTCCTAATATTAAGATTTGACTAAGCACAGTACTCACGAACGATGGGTAGAAATCAGAAAAACAGGACAGAGAACGCTATAAATATGAGAACCAGGAATTATGAAGAGACAGCAGAAATCACGAATACTGACCTACTAGAAATGCAAGAAGGGGAGTTCAGAATCTTGATGTTCAATATGATGAAAGGATTTAAAACAAGTATAGAGGAGGTTAAAGGTAAATTAGAAACACTAAAAAAGAATCAGAAAGAGGTCTGGAATGAAATGAAAGAGGCAATAAGTGAAATGAAGACAGCAATAGAAAGAAATTCTGGAAGATTAGATGAAATGGAAAACAGAATATCAATATTAGAAGACAGTACATCCCAAACCGAAAACACAGTCAGCGATATACAGAAATCTTTGCAGCAACAAAACCTAAACATCCAGCAATTATGGGATAATATGAAGCGTCCTAATTTATGGATAATAGGCATCGAGGAAGGGATAGAGGTACAGACCAAGGGCATCTGTAATATCATCAAGGAAATAATCTCAGAGAATTTTCCAAATATGGAAAGAGGCTTGAATCTTCAAGTCCAGGAGGCATACAGAACTCCACTGAGACAGGACCAAAGAAAAATCACTCCACGCCACATAATAACCAAATTGACCAGCATAGAGGCCAAGGAAGGAATCTTAAAAGCAGTGAGAACAAAAGGACGGGTGACATATAAAGGCAAAACAATAAGAATCACCCCAGACTATACAACCCAGGTCAGGAATGCTAGGAGAGACTGGTACGACGTGATTCAGACCCTGGAAGAAAATAACTTCCAGCCAAGGCTCATCTATCCAGCAAAACTACTATTCAAGATCAATGGGGAAGTCAAAGTCTTTCAGGATAAACAGAATCTAAAAAATTCATGAATTCAAAGCCAACACTAGAGAAAATTCTTAAAGAAATAAATCATAAGGAAGAAAAAAGAAGCAGACTTCAGAATCAGAGAAGAGAGGAAGTTAATAAGTGGGCCATTTAAGTAAAGAAGAAAGATCACACCACCCAAGAGTAGACAGAACACAAAATGGCAGAAAACAAAAATCATATTTCAATAATATCTCTTAATGTCAAAGGACTTAACTCACCAATCAAAAGACATACACTGGCAATGTGGATTAGGAAACATAATCCAAATATATGCTGTCTGCAAGAAACTCACCTCACAGCCAAAGACATTCACAGGCTGAAGGTGAAAGGATGAAAAAAGATATACCATGCCACCAGTGACCAAAAAAGAGCAGGGGTAGCAACCCTGATATCCAACAAAACAGACTTTAAACTAAAACACATCAAAAGAGACAAATCAGGGCACTTCTTTTTATTAAAAGGACCAATACACGAAGAAGATATAATGATAGTAAATATTTATGCCCCAAATGTGGGTGCAACCACATTTGTAAAACAAACCCTTCTGGACATAAGATCCCAAGTAGACCCAAATACAATAATTCTGGGAGACTTTAATACGCCTCTCACACCACTGGATCGATCTTCAAGGCAAAAGATGAGTAAAGACGCTTTAGAACTAAAAGAAACCATAAACCAAATGGACCTAATAGACATTTTCAGAGTATTTCAACCAGGAACTACAGAATACACTTTCTTCTAAGCAGCCCATGGAACCTTCTCCAAAATAGATCACATCCTGGGACACAAAGAAAATACCAGAAAATTCAAAAAATGTAATATAATTCCATGCATCTTTTCAGACCACAATGGAATAAAAGTAGAAATCAACAACAGGAAACTCGAAAGAAAGTACTCAAATTCATGGAGAATGAATGATACACTATTGAATGACGAATGGATAAGAGCAGAAATTAGGGAAGAAATAAAGAAATTTATGGAAACAAACGAAAACAGAGACACAACTTACCAAAACCTATGGGACACCATGAAGGCAGTACTAAGAGGAAAGTTTATTGCATTGAGTGCCCACATAAGAAGGACAGAGAATCACCAAGTAAAGAACCTAATGACACAACTAAAGGACCTAGAAAGACTGCAACAGTCTATTCCCAAAGCCAGCAGAAGACAAGAAATCATCAAAATTAGGGCAGAAACAAATGAAATAGAGAACAAAAAAAAATTCAAAGAATCAATAAAACAAAAAGTTGGTTCTTTGAAAAGATTAATAGAATTGATAAACCCCTGGCCAAACTAACCAAAAGAAAAAGAGAATCAACTCAAATTATCAAAATTAGAAATGAAAAAGGAGATATCACCACTGATAGTGAAGAAATTCAAAATATTATCAGAAACTACTTTAAAAATTTATACTCCAATAGATTTGAAAACCTGGATGAAATTGACAGATTTCTAAGCACAGTTAACCTTCCTACACTCAACCAAGAGGACATAGCAAGCCTAAACCAACCAATAACAACCAAAGAAATAGAAATGGCAATAAAAATTCTTCCACCAAAGAAAAGCCCAGGCCCAGATGGGTTCCCAGCTGAATTCTACAAAACCTTCAGTGAACAACTAATACCAATACTTCATAACATGTTCCGGGAAATTGAAAGAGATGGAACTCTTCCAAATTCCTTCTATGAGGCCAGTATCACATTAATAACCAAACCAAATAAAGATCCTCAAGAAAGGAAAACTACAGACCAATATCCTTAATGAACATAGATGCAAAAATTCTAAACAAAATACTAGCTATACGCATTCAAAACTATATCAAGAGAATAATACATCATGACCAAGTCGGTTTCATCCCAGAAAAACAAGGCTGGTTCAACATACGCAAATCAATACATGTTATTCACCACATAAATAGAACCAAGAACAAAAACCACATCATCATAGCAATAGATGCTGAAAAAGCATTTGACAAAATCCAACACCCATTTATGTTAAAAACTTTGCAAAAAAATTGGGATATAAGGAAAGTACTTCAACATCATCAAGGCAATATACTGCAAACCCAAAGCCAACATTATAGTGAATGGGGAAAAACTGCAAGAATTTCCGCTACAGTCAGGAACAAGACAAGGATGCCCACTATCACCACTCCTTTTCAATATAGTCCTTGAGACTCTTGCTGCAGCAATCAGACAAGAGAAGGAAATCAAAGGAATCCACATAGGAAGAGAGGAAGTAAAACTATCCTTATTCGCAGATGACATGATCCTTTATCTGGAAGACCCAAAGAACTCAACCAAAAGACTTCTGGAGCTGATTGACAAATTCAGCAAAGTTGCAGGTTACAAAATCAACCTAAAGAAATCAGTGGCCTTTCTTTATGCCAACAACGAACCCACAATGAAGGAAACAAAACAACAATTCCATTCACTATAACCTCAAAACAAATAAAATACCTAGGAATAAACCTAACCCAAGATGTAAAAGACCTCTACAACAAAAACTATAAAACATTAAAGAAAGAAATAGAAGAAGACCTTGGAAGATGGAAAGATCTCCCGTGCTCATGGATAGGCAGAATAAATATCATCAAAATGGCCATTCTGCCAAAACTGATCTATAGGTTCAATGCAATTCCCATTAAAATACCAGTGACATTCTTCAGAGACCTAGAAAAATCAATCATGAACTTCATATGGAGAAAGAAAAGACCTAGAATATCCAAAGTAATTCTCAATAAAAAGAAACACGCAGGAGGCATTGCAATCCCAGACGTCATACTATACTATAGAGCAATAGTAGTAAAAACAGCATGGTACTGGCACAAAAACAGGTATACTGACCAGTGGATTAGAATAGAAGATACAGAAACAAACCCACACATCTTTAGTCAATTAATCTTTGACAAAGGGGCCAAACACATACGCTGGAGAAAAGACAGCCTTTTCAACAAGTGGTGCTGGGAGAACTGGCTAACCATTTGTAAAAAGATGAATCTAAACCCCTATATCTCACCTAACACAGGAATCAACTCAAGATGGATCAAAGACTTAGAAATTAGACCTGAGACGGTGAAGTTAGTAGAGGAGAACATAGGTTCAACACTACAACATATTGGCACAGGCAGTAACTTTCTCAACAAAACCTCCAAAGCTCAGGAAATTAAAGCAAGAATAAACAAGTGGGATAACATCAAACTAAAAAGTTTCTTCTCACCAAAGGAAACTATCAATAACCTAAAGAGGAAGCCTACAGAATGGGAAAGGATCTTTACCAGCCACCATTCTGATAGGGGGCTAATATCCAGAGTATACAAAGAGCTCAAAAGGCTCTACACTAGCAAAACAAACAACCCAATCAAGAAATGGGCAATGAACTAAATAGACACTTCACAAAAGAAGAGATACAAAGGGCTAATAGATACATGAAAAGATGTTCTTCATCACTGGCCATCAGGGAGATGCAAATCAAAACTACACTGAGATTCCATCTAACCCCAGTCAGAGTGGCAAGCATAAAGAAATCAAACAACAACAAATGCTGGCAAGGATGTGGGGAAAGAGGAACTCTTTTACACTGTTGGTGGGAGTGCAAACTAGTTCAGCCACTATGGAGATCTGTGTGGAGATTCCTAAGAAAGGTGGGAATAGATCCACCATATGATCCAGCTATACCACTCCTCGGTATCTTTCCAAAGGGGTTGAATTCAGAGAAATACAACAACATATGCATACCTATGTTCATAGCAGCACAATTTGTAATAGCCAAAATATGGAACCAACCCAGATCACCATCAACAGATGAATGGATAGCAAAACTGTGGGAAATACACACAATGGAATTCTATTCAGCCATAAAGAAGAACAAAATTATATCATTTGCAAGAAGATGGAAAGCCCTGGAGAGCATCATGTTAAGTGAGATCAACCAAGCACAGAAGGAGAAGATACACATGTTTCCTCTAATATGCCCAAACTAGAAAACACAAAGGATACCAGTAGGACCCCAGATATTAGAGGGGAAATACTAGCTAAGTTTTAATGGAAAGATAGGAGAGGAGAAAGGCCGATCTTGATTAATGAGGGTCTACACCTGAACATGTGTAAAATTATGAATAAGACATGGTTAACCTGGGCAACCATTGGTGGGGGGGGGGAGAAAACAGGGGCGGGGGGGGAGAGGGCACCAAATACAGTGTAAATGTATACTACTTATGTTCAATAAAAAATTGTTAAAAAAATAAAAAATAAATAAGCTGAGTTAAATAAAAGCCAAAAAAAAATTCCTTGGAAGACAGTTTGCCAACATTCATGCAAGAAGAAACAAATAATATAAATAGGTCTTCTTCTAGTAAAGAAACTGAATTAGTAATCGATAAATCTCCAAAGCAGAAAGCATAGGACTGAATAGGTCCATTGGTGAATTTTATTAAACATCAAATTACACAATTTTTTTACAATCTCTTTCAGACAGAAGTTGAGGAAATGCTTTCTAATTCATTCTATAAAACCAGCATTATCCTAATACCAAAATCCAGAACTCATTTTACAAGAAAACTATAGACCAACATTTCTTATGAACACATATATAAAAATCCTCAAAAATTCTATCAAATAAAATTCAACAATATCTAAAAAATTATATACCACAACCAAGTGGGATTGATCCCAAGTATGCATCGCTGGTTCAAGATTAAAGTTATCTTTCATATCACCAAGCTAAAGAAGAAAAAAATCACATGGTCATACCAATAGAATACAGGAGAAGCATTTGACAAAGTTCAACACCTATTGATGACATAAATAAATAAATAAATAAATAAATAAATACATTATCTCACTAAATTAGAAATAAAATGTTCTCAACTTGATAAAGAACATCTATTTAATAGGAATTATATTTAGTGCTGGAAAACTCAAAGTTGTCCCACTAACATCAGAAACAAGGCAGAATATTCCCTCTTATCACAGCTTTCAACATTGTACTAAAAGTATTTATTAGTGCTATAAGACAGGAAAATAAAATAAAAAACATACAAACTAGAAATGAAGAAATAGAAAAGGTCTTTGTTTATCAATAACAATATTAATGTAGAAAATCTGAATTACAAAAACAAAAACTTCATGAAACTACCAAATGATTACAGCAAACTTTATTGATATAAAGCTAATTACACAAAATATTAATAACTTTTCTATATGTCATCAATGAGCAAATAAAATTTGAAATTGAAATCACATTGCCATTTATATTGGCACCCCAACAATGAAATAATTAAATGTGAATCTAGAAAATCATCTATAAGAAATATATATATATATGTATATATATATTTATATATATTATATATATAAAAGAACAAAACTGTGATGATAAATATCAGGAAAGAACTGAATAAACTGAAATGCATTCCATGCTCATGGATAAGAAAACTCAATATTGTCAAGATATCAGTTCTTTTCAACTTTATCTATGGATTCATAGAAATCCCAATCAAAATCCCAGAAATTTGTGTTGTGGATATTGAAAAGTTGATGTTAATTAAGCAAGACAAAAGATACAGAAATATATCCACAATAATAATGTCGACTGGTCTTTGACAAAGAAGCAAAGATGATATAATGCAGAAAAGATCTTCCAAAAATAATAGTGCAATGACTGCAAAAATATGCCAAAAACCAACTAAGACAGACCTGATACTCTTTAAAATAAATTAACTCCAAATGGATAAGAGACCAATATGTAAGACAAAATAATCTAAAACTACGAGAAAATAAAAAAGAAAATCTAGGTGACTTTGGGATTAGTTATAATTTTGTGTGTGTGTGTGGTACTGGGGATGGAACCAAGGGACATTCTACCTCTGAGCTACACCCCCATCCCTATTTTTTCTTCTTTATTTTGAAACAGGGTCTCACTGAGTTGCAGAGGGCCTCAATAGGTAGTAGCAGAGGCTGTCCGCAAACTGAGATCCACCTGTCTCAGCCTCCCAAATGCTGACATTACAAGTATGCGCCACCATGCACAGCCCTAGTTATGACTTTTGTGATACATCAAAGGTATGGTATATGAAAGAAATATTTGATAAATGAGACTATACTGTAATTAAAAACTTTTGCTCTATGGAAAATTATGTCAAGAGAATGAGAAGATAAACTGCAGAATGTTTGCAAAACAGGACTCTTATCCAAAATAGACAAAGAGCCCTTATAATTCAATAATAAGAAAAATGAGTAACTCAATTACAGCATGGGCAAAAGACATTAACAGACACCACACTAAGCAAGATGCACAGGTGGAAAATACACATGTGCAAAGATACTCAGCACAAAGTGAGTATCAAAGAATTGCAGGCTGAGTAGCAGTGAGAGGGTACTTACCACCTATTAGAGGGGCCAACACTGCCAAATCTGGCAAGAACAGCAGACAGCAGTTGCTTTCATTGTTGATGATAGGAATGCAAATGGTACAGCCACTTTGGAAGACAGTTTGGCAGCTTCTTACAAACTAACCTTCCTATTATCATAAGATCAGGCAATCATACTTCTTGATATTTTACCCAAATAAACTGGAAATGTACATCCACACAAAATCCTGCACATTGATATTTATAGTAGCTTTATTCATAATAGCCCAAACTTCAAAGCAACAAATATGTCCATTAAGTAAGTGAGCGATAAACTGTGCTACATCCATACAAATAAATATCATTCAGCAAGAAAAAGAAATGAGTTATCAGGCCATGAAAAGACTCCCATGGATTTTAAATACATATCACTAAGTAAAAAGAAAAACTAATCTAAAAAGGTTACATGCTTTATGATTTCAATGATAAGACATTCTGGAAAAGGCAAGACAATGGAGACAATAAAAAGATTAGTGGTTTTGAAAGATTAAGCTGGAGGGAGGGGTTAATAGAGAAGCACAGTGGATACATGTCACTATATGTTGCTTCAAGCCCATATAATGTACATTAGAAATAAACCCTACAACACCGCAACACATAGGCACAGATAAACTCTATCTTAACAAGACCCCAAAGGCACAATAAATTAAAAGGCGAATCAATATGTGGGATTACATGAAACTGAAGAGCTTCTGTTCAGCAAAGAAAACTGTCAAGAACCTCAACCAAGAGCCAATAGAATGGGAGAAGATTTTTGCCACCTACACCTCCGGTAGAGGACTAATATCTAGAATATACAGAGAGCTCAAGAAACTCAACACTAAAAAAACAAATCATCCAATCAAAAAATGGGCAAGCGACCTAAATAGACACTTCCTGAAAGAAGAAATTCAAATGGCCAATAAATGCATGAAAAAATGCTCAACATCACTGGCAATCAGAGAGATGCAAATCAAAACTACCCTGAGATTTCACCTAACTCCAACTAGAATGGCAATCATTCAAAACACAAACAACAACAGATGCAGGCGAGAATGTGGAGAAGTAGGAATTCTAAAACATTGTTGGTGGGATTGCAAATTAGTGCAACCACTTTGGAAAACAGTATGGAGAATCCTCAGAAAAATGGGAACAAATTTACCATTTGATCCAGCAATACCACTTCTGGGTATCTACCCAAAAGAAAAGAAACCAAACTACCAAACGAATGCATGTGTATCCATGTTCATAGCTGCACAATTTACCATAGCCAAACTATGGAACTAGACAAGATGTCCATCAACAGATGAATGGATTACAAAACTGTGGGATATGTACACAATGGAATTTTACTCAGCCATTAAAAAAAAACTCAATTATATCATTTTCAGGGAAATGGATGGAACTGGAGGACATTATGCTAAGTGAGATTAGTCAGTCACACACACACACACACACACACACACACACACAAAGAAATCAGATGCTTTCCCTAATATGTGAAAGCTAAGGAGAAATGGGTCATAGGAGGAACTCTAGATGGAAAAGGAAATCCTATAGAGGAGCAAACAAGACAACCTAAATGGGGGAATGGGAGGGAGGAAGAAGGAAATTCTCTAAAACACAAAACTACTTAAACATATCGAAGTCAACCACTAAGCCAAGCATGGGAAGGAGGAATGGGGAGGGAATGGGGTGGTAATTGGGTAGGGGCTAAATGGGTGATGTGTATATGTATGTCCACACACGTTTATTACCTCAATATGATATATGAATATAATGCACCAATAAAAAATTAAAAAAAGAAATAAACCCTAATGTGTCCAATAGGCTTTGGGTGGTAATGATATGTATGCCAGTGTACATGGTGGTGAAGGTGTCAATAATGGATGTGATTCCGGCATGGTGGCACATGCTTGTTATCCCCGTACTTGGGAGGCTGAGACAGGAAGATCGAGAGTTTGCGCTCAGCATCAGGTACTTAGTGAGACACTCTGCAACTTAGTGAGACCCTGTTTCAAAATAAAGAATAAAAAATAGGGTTGTGGGTATAGCTCAGAGGTAGAATGGCTCTGGGTTCAATCTCCAGTGCTGCAAATTAAAAAAAAAAGAGAGAGAGAGAAGTCTCTGCACATGTAGAGACAGGGAGTATATGAGAATTCTCTCTACTGTTGACTTACTTGCTGGTTTAAATAATAAGAAACTTGTCTAAATAATAAAAATAAATTTATTAATTCAAAGAATCTTTAAATAATGCATTAATCTCTGCAGACTTGATCTTAAGAATTAAAATGTAATTAAACCAATTGTAGCAAAATTAAAAATAATAGCTTTAGCATATGTATATAAATCTTTTACTTATCATATACCCAATTTTGTATTCATGTTTCTCAGGATATTTTGTGGACTTTTTTTTTTTTTTTTTGGTGGTACTAGGGGTGGAACCCAGAGGCTTTCTACCTCTGGGCTATACTCCCAGACCTTTTTTATATTTTATTTGGAACCAGGGTCTCGCTAAGTTGCTGAAAGCCTCACTAAGTAGCTGAGGCTGGCTTTGAACCTGCGCAATCCTCCTGTCTCAGCCTCCCAAGTGTGGGAATTAGAAGCGTGCGCCACCACACCTGGCTGGACTTTTTATTTATGGACCAGAGACCATAAAATAGTTGTCAAGAGTTGCATATCCCAAACTTACTTGATATCAAAACAATGTGAAATTATTATGTACTGACAGATTACCAACAGGAACTCACTAATCTATGTGTCTGATATTCCTTAAGCATTGAAAAGATTACTATTTAGTGCAAAAGGTATAAAGCCAGAAGATGCAACATGAGCAGATGGTCAGGCTCAGTCTTTCAACATGTAGCCATTAGTGACTGCTGCCTCTACGTTAATTTACTGACTCAATGTTCTATTAGCTGTTCTCTTTCTTTCTTTTCTTAGAAATTTTCCTTTCTAAAAAAAATTCTTGGAAAATTTTCTTGTATTTGTTGTTATTTTGGTTTTGTTTTTTTGTTTGTTTGTTTGGTACTGGGTATTTAACACAGGGATATTCTACCTCTGAGCTACACTCCCAGCCATATATATGTTTGTTTCGAAACAAGATCTCACTAAGTTGCAGAGGCTGGCATTGAACCTAAGATCCTTCTGTCTAGCCTCCCAAGTACTGGGATCACAGGTGTGTATTGCTATATCCAACTTGTGAACTTAAAATTAGATTTTCTTAAACTTAGATTTTAGCATAATAAATACACACAAATAGAGAATATATCTGTATATTTGAAGCCTTCAAATAATGACAGGAAAAAAAGCACAAAAAGTTTCTATAAGCATTAATTTTAGAATGGATGGATGACAGTACTAGGAAGTCAAGTGAGTGAATAAAGAATACTCTGGCTACAGATCATTCAGAGAGACAGAGGTTATTATGAGACGCAGGCCAATCAAAATATCCCTAGTTTTGTATATTCATATCCTCTAATGAATAGACTTTCTTTAAGATTTCAATAACTGAAAGAGAGGGTCTGTAAAAGCTACTTTCTCATTGTTTAATATATTTCACACTAATTAATTTGTCTTCCTTTGATTTAAATCTGTGCTGTAGATACAAACAGGAGTATACAAAATTTTGCTGTGAACAAAATTTCATGTAAATTGGCACTACATGCATACAAAAGAAATATTTTTAAGCAGAACACTAACTTGGATATTTGCTTGATTTTTATTTTCCATTGAAGACATTAGATTTCTCAGTCTTTTTCTATGGTTTAATAAAATATTATGTATATAAAGATATAATTTAAACAATCCACTCCTGCAATAAGTATCAGTTTGCTAGAAAAAAAACCCCACAAGGTTGTGAGTAATAGCCTAACTGGGTCAAAAATCCTTCAGTACTGCTTCAGAGGAAACACAGGGGAGGAGCTATGCAGAGAAAGCACTGACAACCTGCTGAGAAGCAGGTATTTGCTTTGCTGTCTTTGATATGACTCACCCCTTTTCTTGAAATAATTGCACACATTGGATCGTATGCTTCCCAAATTAAAACAAGTGGATGCTTTTACTCCAAGAAATATAAAACAATAGCCCTGAGAGCTCACATTTCAAAAAGTTTCACAGTATCCTGACTCCTAGAAGATGCTCCACGGTGTATTATCAGAATGTTTATTCAACTTAGTATTGTCTGTCCATGATGTTTGTTTTGAAGATCAGAAGTTCTTCTGAGTGGAACTCTACTGGGCAACTCATCCTGGGAAGAGACTATTCAGGTAGTGTATCTCAGTTTTCAGGCAACTTTATGGCCCTGTGGAGCAACTAAGGAAAACCTCTTCTTGGTTGTTTACTCAATGTTCTTGGTGCGATCTGCTGCCAGCTTCCGGCTACTGCATGGGGAAATGACTCTAATAAATAGGCCTTTATGAACTAGAAAGAGTGGACATCAGAATTATTAATTTGCAATTCATATATTGAAAAAAGCAGTACATCTGTAAGAGCATTATGGCATAAAGAAGCCTTCTGAAACTACTTTAGAAATAGTTGAACCAGCCGGGTGTGGTGGCGCACGCTTGTAATCCCCGCGCTTGGGAGGCAGAGACAGGAGGATCGCGCAGGTTCGAAGCCAGCCGTGCACGCTGGCTTAGGAGACCCTGTTTCCAAATAAAAATGTAAAAATAGGTCTGGGAGTGTAGCCCAGAGGTAGAAGGGCTTCCAGGAACCCCAGTACCACCAAAAACAAAAAAGAAGAAGAAGAAGAAGAAGAAGAAGAAGAAGAAGAAGAAGAAGAAGAAGAAGAAGAAGAAGAAGAAGAAGAAGAGGAGGAGGAGGAGGAGGAGGAGGAGGAGGAGGAGGAGGAGGAGGAGGAGGAGGAGGAGGGGGAGGAGGAGGAGGAGGAGGTGGAGGAAAGGAAGGAAGGAAGGAAGGAAGGAAGGAAGAAAGAAAGAAAGAAAGAAAGAAAGAAAGAAAGAAAGAAAGAAAGAAAGAAAGAATTGAACCAGGCCTGGTGGCACATGTTTGTAATCCCAGCGTTTGAGAGGCTGAGACAGGAGGATCGTGGTTCACGGACAGCCTCAGCCGTTTAGTGAGGCCCTCTACAACTTAGTGAGTCCCTGTTTCAAAATAAAGAATAAAAAATAGGGCTGGGAGTGTAGCTCAGAGGTAGAATGTCCCTGGGATTCAATCCCAGTACCACACACACACACACACACACACACACACACACAAATAAATAGTTAAAAATAACAATTCTGTGATTCTCACACTAAAAATATATCTTTATTTAATTCATTTCATTTTCTGTATTTAAAATGTCTAGATATAATAATTTCATCTGATAAGTGATTTAGTACTGGATTCAGTTCTTCTAAAGTAATTATCTTTCACTCTGTCCCATACACAGGTAATGAATCTATTATTGAAGAAGCAAAAATAATTTAGTAGAACTAATAATAAAGTTAATTGAGAGATATTTATAATTTTAATTAGAGTGCTTTTATAAAAATAAATAGAACATTGGAAGGCAGTCGAGCCCATTATTCTGAGGTTTGTTTGCATTCCCAAGGTTTGATTGTGGAACTGTGGATTGAACCCAGGGCACTCAGCCACTGAGCTACACCCTCAGCCTTTTCATTTCTTGTTTTGAAATATGGTCTTGCTAAGCTGCTGAGGCTGGTCTCGATCTGCTGTCCTCCTGTCTCAGCCTCCCAAATACTGGGTGTACACCACTGTATGCAGCTTCCAAAGATACATGTTGATAACTAACTAAAAACATTCCTATTTTTAAAAAATTTTTTTAGCCGGGCATGGTGGCGCACACTTGTAATCCCTGCACTTGGGAGGCAGAGACAGGAGGATCGTGCAGGTTCGAAGCCAGCCGCGTGCGCTGGCTTAGGAGACCCTGTTTCCAAACAAAAATGTAAAAATAGGTCTGGGAGTGTAGCCCAGAGGTAGAAGGGCTTCCAGGAACCCCAGTACCACCAAAAATAAAATTTTTTTTTAAATGCCCAAAGAGAATTACCTCAGTCTTTTGCACTTCTGCAACAGTTATTCTGTAACAATCCCTCGAGTGATTTCTTTTTGTTCCAATTATGCCTTTCTTTTACCCTATCTATGCACCATTCTTAATCTGACAGATAATTAAAATATTTAAGAATTCTATTCCCTGTAGTGTCTCAAGATCAAAGCTTCCTAAAAAGTGCATGAGTGATTTCCTCCACACTGGAAATAAAGCAGACTGTGCGATTATGTAAACAGTGTTTAATTATGTATCAAATGATAGTGGCAAAGTAATGGAGACTTTTTGAGAAGGGCAGGAAAGAAAGACTTCGAGGACAAAGCTAAATGAAAGTTCTGGGACCTAACAACAAAGGTCTCACAAAAATACCTACATTGGCAGCATTCTTGAACAGTGTGAGCTGTTCCTTCTACAAGCCAGGTGATTAGACTTGAGCAAAATCCTCCCTAGTCACTGTGAAAATAAAGTAATACTTAGAATTGTCCTTTCTAGTTGCTAAGAATAAATGTTATTTTGTGTACAATAGACATAGAAGTTCACATATTTTAATGCAAATGTTAAGTGTCCTCCTTGGAGATTCTTGGCATGGATAACCTCAGATGACTAGGAAAACGGCACTTCTCGCCCTAGAATGCCTTATTATATATCTGCTGTATTTCTTTCTAATACCCCCCTTACTCAGGAGTACTAAGCAGACCATAAGCCAGCTACTGTGTACTGTGCTAGATTTCCCCTTCTCACGACCTGTCCAATGGCCCAGCATTTCTGCTCTCCTGATGTCCACCTAGGTTTACATAACCCTATAAACATGTTTCTCTGTAGTAACTCAGTGTATTTCTTTGCATGGTTTCAGTTGCTTACACAATAAAAAACAGCCACATGATCAGAGTAACTCTTTCATGACACTAGTATCTGCAGAGTAAGCCTGGCCACAGCTGTGGAGTAGCCGATTTGTTCATCTGTATGCATGCTGCTGCAGGCAGGGCACATGCTTGTAATCCCCATACTCATCATGGGGTAGACCATTTCAAAATACAAATAAGGCAGGCATGGCGGCACATCCCTGTAATACCCGTAATTAAACTGAGATAGGAGGACCACAGGTTCAAAATCAGCCTTAGTAATTTAGGGAGACCCAGAACAACTTAGTGAGACTCTGGCTCAAAAAGATATACTGAAGAAAAAAAAAAAAGGCTAGGGTATGGCTCGGAGGTAGAAGGCCCATGGGTTTAATCCCCAGTATCACAAAAACAATAAATGAATGAATGAATGGTGCTGTGTAGATCAGAGGTAGAATGCCCTGGATTTAATCCCTACTTCCGCAAAAAGAAAAAAGAAAAAAAAAAAGGAAAGTTTGCATGCATTCACAATAGTCAGGTCTTTTCACTTAACATTATTCAACTCATGATTTCTTATAAGAAAGTAATAGTTAAACCGATGATTGAACCCAAGTCCATCTGATTTCAAAACATACTCCTTTTCAGAGAACTATACCTATAAAAAAGCCATACAAAAATCAGTGTCAGATCCAAGACAGTTCATGGGTTTCTCTCAATGGCCTAGACTATTCTGTTCAGAGAACTAAAAATAATTTAAAAGCCCACATTTAGGCAGAGTTTTTCATCTGTACTTTCACTTAACTCCTTTTTTGACAATTTTATTAATTTTATACTTTAATACATAATAAAGTTCAAAGTGATACTTTCATTTAATTCTTTAAAGCTATCCATCAACTTGGCCACCTGTCTTCTCTCCTGGCATATTTCACATCTAGTCTAGATCATTGTGTATGTTACCTAAAAACATTCCTTTTATCCTTTCTCCTCTCCCTTCTCTCTTCTCTCTTCTCTCTTCTCTCTTCTCTCTTCTCTCTTCTCTCTTCTCTCTTTTCTCTTGCTCTCTCTCCCTCTCTCTCTCTCTCTCTCTCTCTCTCTCTCTCTCTCTCTCTCCCCCCCCCTTCGTCTCTTTCTTTTCTCCTCCATATGTCTAGAAAGTGTTCTATCAGGTTATTTTAATCATTCTAATACTGTATCTTTCTATATAATAAATAGTCTTTTTAGTGCAGTTTTGAGGAAACACAAACATTCCTTTTTTAACATATTTCTATAGCACCTGTCACAAATAGTAAAAAGGGCTGGGGTGTTGTTCAGAGACAAAACTCCCCTGCTTGCCTGGGTCTATTCCCAACTAAAACACACACACACACACACACACACACACACGCACGCACGCACGCACGCACGCACGTACGCACGCACACACGCACGCACGCACACACACACACACACACACACACAGTAGTTAGTAAAAAAAAAAAAAAAAACTTACCTGTAAAAGAATGACACCTGGGATGACGCCACACTTCTGAACTGTAACAATATAAGCCAAAAAGACAATGGAGTGGTAATTTCAAAATAGTAAGGGAGCCGGGCGTGGTGGCCCACACTTGTAATCCCCGCTCTTGGGAGGCTGAGACAGGAGGATCATGCAGGTTCGAAGCCAGCCTCAGCTACTTAGTGAGGCTCTCAGCAACTTAAGTGAGACCCTGTTTCCAAACAAAATATAAAATGGGTCTGGGAGTATAGCCCGGAGGTAGAAAGCCTCTGGGCTCCACCACAAGTACCACCAAAAAAAAACAAAAACAAACAAACAAACAAACAAACAAAAAAAAAAAAAAACCAAAATAGTAAGGGAGAATATATGGCAGAACTCTATATTACACAGACAATCATTTAAGGATGAGGAAAGAATTGTTTTAGACCATTTCATACCACGGATCATCTTATCCTACTTAAAGTTTCCTCTTTCTCCTTCTTTCTACCTTCATGATTATCCATTCCTTCTAATTATAATTCTGTTTTCCAGCAGAGCGTGGTGGCCCAGGCTTGTAATCCCAGCATTCCAGGAGGCTGAGACAGGAGGATTTGGGTTCATGGACAGCCTCAGCTACTTAGTGAGGCCCTCCGCAACTTAGTGAGACCCTGTTTCAAAATAAAGAACCAAAAATAGGGAAGGGGCACAACATGAAGGTCGAATGTCCCATTTCCAAATCCGCAAAAAATAAATAAATAAATTAAATAAATAAAAATAATTCTGTTCTCTGCATAATTGCCAATATTCTAAAAAATCTCATCTTGGCTCTCTGCTCTTCTTCTCATTTACCATCAAGTCTTCAAGTCTTTGATTTGCAAATCCATATTTTCATTTTGGAAGACATTATAACCATTTATATATCTTGAAACATTGAAGATATTAATATTCTACTGAGTTCTCAAATCCATGGTTACTGGAGGTGACTGTCATCAAGCTGCTCCCTCTTTGAGGAAAATCCACCTTTATTTTCCTGTCCTGCTTAAGATTTTTCTTTTTGCTTCAGGTATTCTGCATTTTCATGTATAAATACATGTAAACATGTATTTATATTTTTAAACTCAAGTTTTATGCAGCTAACTGTAGATTCACAGGTAGTTATAAGAAATAATACAGAGCATGTACATATCCCCTGGTTTTCTTTAGTATTAAAAACTATATTGAAATGCTGCAACCAGGAAATTGACATTTATAAAATCTACTCATATCTATCAGTTATCTCTAGTTTTATACGCACTTATTTGTGTGCACTTTTAATTTTGTACAATTTTATTTACATATATAAGTTTGTATGTTCATTACCCCAGTCCAGATGAAAAACAGTTCCAACATTGCAAGGGTCCTTCATGTTGCCCTTTAATAACTGCGCTCATCTCTTTATGTAGTTTTTCAGATTTAGAAGAACAAGCTATAAAAATCAATTCTTACCTACATGATTGTAGATCTTTTGGGGCCTTTGTCCTGTGTTTCTTAACATGAATTTTGAATATTCCATATTTCTTCAATTTTATCTGAAATTCTGAAAAACTTATTCTAACTTGCTTTAATGCTCACTAATTTTCTTTTTAGCTATTTCTAGTCAGTTGTCAAAGCTTTTCACCAAGTTATTTTTGTTATAGTTTTAAGATGAAAAGATTGGCTTGCTTATTAAAATTAGTAATATTTTTACAATTTTCTGTTTCTCAAACTTCTTTTCTTTCTTTTCTTTTCTTTTTTTTTTTACAATAACAAATGCTAGAGAGGATGTGGGTAAATGAGAACTCTTATACACTGTTGGTGAGACTGCAAATGAGTACAGCCACTATGAAGATCAGTATGGAGGTTTCTCAGAAGACTAGGAATGGAACCAGCATATGACTCAGCTATACCACTTCTCTGTATCTTTCCAAAAATATTATATTAATATCAAAATATTATAGCAGCACAATTCACAATAGGCAAATTATGGAACTAATCTAAATGTCCATCAACAGATGAATGGATAATGAAAAATGGCATCGATATACAGTGGAACTTCACTCAACCATGAAGAACAATACAATTATGTCATTTGCAGGCAAATGCATGAATTAGAGAATATTATGCTAGGTGAGATCACTCAGTCTCAGAAAGTCAAGGATGGAACGTTTTCTCTCATTGTGGAGAGTGGAAGGGGAATAGTGGAAGGAGATGAGGGAAGGAAGGTAGAGAGGGAAAAAGGAAGAGCTGAGGAAAGAAACAATTCGAATTCTGCTGTGCCCATGTATGAAGGTATCACTTCCAATGGCAGCACTGTATACAGAGAGGACCGGGCAGCAGGTGGACCTAAATGGAAGCATACTAAGACCTGTGTGCACATTTGTATGACTTTGAACCTCACCAGAATGTATTGTTACAATGCACCAATAAAAGTATTTTTTAAATCTTGGTTTTTTCAATATACTTTTGGCTTTTATCCATAAGTTGTTTTATAATGTCTGTTAATTGCAATAATTGAATTCTTTATTCTCTTCCTATTATCTATTTCCAAGCAGTGGCTTTTTTACTTCTGGCTCACCATTACTGTGAAAGTATCACACTTTTCAGACTGCAGTTGGGTACAAAATGACTTTTGAAGTCTGTCCCCTTTCCCCAGGAGGCTGCCAAATCCACAGTGCAGCTCCATAGCTGTTTCTTTCGATAGAAAAATACCCTTTGGGCAAAAGCTGCTTTTAGTTTTGGACTTCACCCTGTGAATTCTGAATTTATTTTAGGTTTTGTCCAGGTAAAAACTCACTATCTGGTTAGCTCACTTAATACTTTTAAGAAATTTATAAAACAGTTTATCTAGCTGTATTAGTTATCATTTCAGCATTCTGAGAGTCTACTATTTGAATCATGAAAAATAGTACCAATTTAGAAATCACATACACACACACACACACACACACACACACACACTCCTTGTGGACAGATTCCAATGATGTACTTGTAGGGGAATAGGAAAATTGTGAAGAATGTTATCAGAACTACCCGTGCCATAATACTCTGTAAAATCAGCAAATCAGCCACACAACCACAGAGTTTATGTTTTGTTATTTACTTTCGAGGTTTTAAAAAATATGTACAGATTGCCAAAACTTCTTGGCACAAATACAACTAAAACACAGAATGGAGCATGGGGGTCAAGGAGAGCAGATTTATTTTCCATATTAATGGCCTAAGTTCATTTACTACTGAAAGTTTCTAAGGCAATTGAAGTTAAAATAATTTAACAATTTTATTTTTAAAAACAGTGCCTTCCAATTGCATAAAAGGAAAGATGATAACTGGTACTGTTTTATTCATTGTCTTCAGTAGCATGCTGAGCTCCAGAAAAGTTGCCAAATGGAGTCTGCAAAGATGAGAGCAAAAGGTGAGTCCTACCCCAGAAAGCTCATGCCTCATCTACCACTGACTGAAGGCAAATCTTCACAAACCAGCAATGGCTTCAAAAAGCAATAGTTAAGTGGATCTTAAAGTGCTTCTGGACCAGCAAGTATGCTTTAAGCAAGGATTTACAGATTGTAACTTAATTGAAGAGGGGAACATTTTAGATAGCATTAATAAAGAAAGACATAAGGGCCTACTTAAGATTGAAGGAAAAAAAACTCAAGGTGATATACTAGACAAGATGTTCCAACTGATAGCAATAAGCTAGTTCATAATGGTGTCTGAAGACCAGTAAGTTACATCCCTACATAAAAAGAATTATGATTTAAAACAAAGGATAATGTGCATATCTATAAGTAGATACCACTTAAAGTATTCTGAGCAATATGTTCAAGGAAGTTTTCCCCAGACAGCAAATTTATAGTGTACATCAAGCAATGCCTTATCTTTAAGCTCTCGTAACCCTGGACTCACAGCAGTCTTAAGACTGAGTAGGTCACCGGGCGTGATGGCGCATGCTTATAATCCCCGCGCTTGGGAGGCGGAGACAGGAGGATCGTGCAGGTTCGAAGCCAGCCACGCTGGCTTAAGAGACCCTGTTTCTAAAAATAAAAAAATTGGTCTGGAAGTGTAGCCCGGAGGTAGAAGGGCTTCCAGGAACCCCAGTACCACACACACACACACACACACACACACACACACACACAAGATTGAGTAGGTCAAGAAGAGGAGGTCATTGCTGTAGTTCATCTCTTCTTCCTTACCAAAAATGGCCCAGTAAAATTAGAGAATCTCTGCTTTACAAAACATAGTGAGCTGGGCGTGGTGGCGCATGCTTGTAATCCCAGCATTCAGGAGGCTGAGACTGGAGGATGGCGGTTCACAGACAGCCTCAGCTACTTAATGGGGCCCTCTGCAACTCAGTAAGACCTGGTTTCAAAATAAAGAATAAAAATAGGGCAGGGGAAGCCGGGCGTGGTGGCGCACGCTTGTAATCCCTGCGCTTGGGAGGCTGAGACAAGAGGATCGCACAGGTTTGAAGCCAGCTCAGCAATTTAGTGAGACCCTGTTTCCAAATAAAATATAAAAAAGGTCTGGGAGTATAGCCCGGAGGTAGAAAGCCTCTGGGTTCCACTCCCAGTACCACCACAAAAAAAATAAAAAGAAAAGAAAAATAGGGCAGGGTGTGTAGCTTGGAGGTCAAATGCCCCTGGGTTCCATCCCCAGATCTGCAAAACAAAAACAAACAAACAAAAAAAACATAGTTGAGAAATTACGCCAGAGTTGCCATACTTTAAATCAAGTCTACTCTAATTACCCTTAGTGTGACTCATAGGATATATATTAAGTTTCTCCAGCTATCATATCATGAATGAGTTTTCCCTATAGCATTTATTGAAGAAAGTGTTTTTCAATTGTTTTATTAAATATTTTTTCCTTTTTTTATTTTGCGGGTCTGGGGATGGAACCCAGGGGCATTTTACCTGAGCTACACCCCCTGCCCTATTTTTTATTCTTTGTTTTGAAACCAGGTCTCACTGAGTTGCAGAGGGCCTAAGTAGCTGAGGCTGTCCGCGAACCGCGATCCTCCGGTCTCAGCCTCCCAAGTGCTGGGATTACAAGTTTGCACCACCACGCCTGACTTGTTTTATTAAATATTAAGTAGATAAAAATATGTCTACAAAAATAAAAAACAACACTGTAACAAACCCACTTTCTAGCACTTTTTAAGCTTCATAAACAATGTCTCCTGTCTTGTTCCATCTTCTGGACCTCTGGACCAACCCATGTAACCATAATCATATTTTCTATGTCATTTTTTTGTTACTGAATAGGCTTTTTAAAAAAAATGGTTACCAAATCTGTTTGACTATGCCAGCAGTACACTGTTTACTTTTGCATGGTCTAATAATGTATATAAACGGAATTGTCAAGAACAACAAAATCATCTTGAGTTTGTTATTTGTTTGCTCTTGGGATTCTTCAATGTTGTTTATGGATATAATTCATTCATTTTACTGTCATTTAATGTTCCATTATAGGAATATTCCACAATTTATTTATTCAGTCTACTATTGGGTTCTATCCAGTTTCTGCTGTTAACAAATGTCACTTCTATAAATATTCTTGTACATATTTCTTGGTATCCATGTGCATGTGATCTTTGGGAATAAAGGCAAGAGTGGAATTGCTAAGTCATAGGATTTGTGCTTGTTCAGTTCAGTTGGAAAACTTGAAATACTTTTAAAGTGATGGTTCCAATTTACATTTCCACCAGAAACACATGGTGGTCTGGTAGCTTTACATACTAGGCAAAATATGATGTTCTCATATTTTTAAGTTGTTGCCATTCTAGTGGATAGAATTAACTTCTCTTTATGGCCTTAATTTCTATTTTCTGAATTCTTAATGAGATTGAACATCTTATATATGTTCTGGCTTTCTGTTTCTCTCAAGTGAAATGACACTTTGTATGCCAACCCACACCCCTTTTATTCTTTTTGGCCCATTTTGTTGAATTGTCTTTTTCTTGTATATTTTTGTGCATATGTATATCCTAGACTAATTCCTCATCAGTTATATCCACTGCAAATATCTTCTTTATTAGCTCATGCATATAACTATCTGCTGCTGATATAGTTCTCCATTTTAAAGATTTAGTGAGTTAACCAGGTCATTACATCTTAATTTAATAACAAGCATTATGGTAGAATGATTGTGTATAGGTATCTGTTAGCAGTCAGGGTGTGTATATGTGTGTGTGTTTTTAACCTGATGTGTGTGTTTGGGGGTTACAATTAGGAAGGTGAACTGTTAAGGAATTTTCTGCACTAGCCATGCAGAAGAGCAGAGAACCAGCACTGCTCTGGCATTAATCCCAGGAACCACTAATAGTGGGGCACTGCCAACCTAACATGAGCACAGGTGCTTCATGACAAACATTACTAGCATGTTCAACTCCATAATGTTCTGGCACTGTATATTGAATTATATTAATTTATTAAATAAATTATATATATTCAGAAAAAAGTGTGTGTTTTTATTCATCTTATGGATATTTTGAGCAGAATTTTTTTATTTTAATGTATTCACTAATGCATTTTGTGGGGTATTGCTTTAGAAAACTTTCTCAATACTATGGACATAAAGATATCCTTCATAATTACATTAATAGGAAATTATTTTTGTGTTTATGTTTAGGCCCAATATTATTTTTCTCCAATGTTGCTTCAATACCTTTTCTTAAAATGTCTCTTCATTAAATTAATGTGCAACTCCAGTTCATCATAAAATGTGTTTATATGTGTTTTCATTGTTTCAGGGAGCTCTTCTGGTTTTTTGACTGAATTATTACAATTTTACAACTATTCTCCATGATTTATGGAAGCTATTTTGTTCTTTTTATGAGTGTCTTCACTATTTTGGACTTCAGTATAGAACTGTATAAATTTTAGAAGCAGTTTGTCAAGTTCTTTAGCAGAATAAAAACAAGCAACATTTGTTGAAATTTTCACTAGAATTGTACTGGATTTACAGTTAACTAACAGGTAAGCTAATATCTTTATAATATTATATTTTCTAATCTACAATATTCCCTGTCTCTTCATTTAGTTAGATCTTAGTCTTACTTGGTGATCAATTAAGTTTTATATCTTTTACCATTAATGTCTTATATATTTTTGTGCAATTCCTTGGTAATTTAAAAAATGTTGTATTTGATTCTAAAGGTTGTATTTGATTCTATTTCCCAGCTCTTTTTGCTAATGTATAAAATGATTGAAGTTTTTCATCAATTCATGTGTCTAGCAGGCTTGATAAATTATTCAGTAATTCTTTAGAGGTTTCTACATTTTAAAATTTTCACTCTCTTTGAAAAATATTAGTTTCATTTTTATCTTCTAAACCTTCTATCTCTTTTTTCTTCCCTTGTTGCCCTGACAAAATGCCTAATAGAAGTAGTAATAGGAGAAATCCTTGTCTTTGTCTTGTCTTAAAAGGAATGCTTTCAAAGTTTTATTATTAGGTATGCTCTGGGGCTTTGGATAATGTCTTTTATAAGGAAAGTTTTCCACTTTCAATTCTTTGATAAGAATTCAAACAACTGAAAGTTTAGTTTTATCACATCCTTTATGTGTAGCCATGTAGATAATTTTACATGTCTCTTTGAATTACTGAAACTTATTTTTTTACTAAATCATATTCCCAAATGATTGATTGCACGTTTGTCAGAATATTAATCACTTTAAGGGCTGCTGATATTTTTTTTAAGATTTTAGAATCTATGTTCACAAATAGGTTAGCATAGTACTTTTCTAAAATAGATCTTTCAGATTCTGGAGCCAAGGTAATGCCTGATAAAATGTACAACTATTCTATTTCTGTATTAACAATAGCTTGTATAGGATCAAATCAATCTATTGAATACCTGGCAATATTTACAAGTATTTGAACCATTTTCAGAGAGGGTGCAGAGGAGGAAAGACTTCACTACGGATTCAGTTTTCTTAACAGTGAAAATTTTATTATTCCTGTTTTCTATTTTTCTTTAAGTCAATCTGATTTATATTTTATTAATTCCTTATTCTAGCTAACCTTTTAAATGTATGAAGATAACAATCATATCACTTTAAACTACACAGCTCAGTTATGTTCCCATTTTTTCCTGCTAGGATTTTTCACTCTTTTCCCCTTTTACCCAGCATTACCAAGGTTTGTAAATTTTGCCATTTATTTCAAGTAATTTTTTTACTTTGTTGATATCTTTATTGTATGTTGGTTTTCCTTTTATTCAGTTCTCTTGTTTTCTGACTTCTATTGGAGGACGGGTGAACCTAGTTTTTTTTTTTTTTTGTCTAATTTATTAAGCCCATTCATCCTGAGTATTTTTAAGTTTCCAATTTAATGATGTGTGTGTGTGTGTGTGTGTGTGTGTGTGTGTGTGTGTGTGTGTGTGTAGTATTTGAGATTAAACCCAAGGGTATTCTACTTCTACCCATGGCCGGGTTTTAAAACAGGGTCTCACTAAATTGCAGAGGGTGTTGCTAAATTGCTGAGGTTGGTCTCGAAGCTACAATCCACTGTCTCAGCCTCCCAAGTACTGGGATTACAAGAGGTATGCTGCCATGCCTGGCATCCCGTATAATAATTGTAAGCTCTCTTCTTCCTTCTAAGAGTCACTGTAACCCCATCCCATGTTTGAAATGCAGCATTCTCATTGCCATTAAAATCTCAGAATTTTCTAATTTTCACTATTTCTTCTTTGAATTGTGTTTTAAAGAAATACGAAATTGGCCGGGCGTGGTGGCGCACGTTTGTAATCCCCGCGCTTGGGAGGCAGAGACAGGAGGATCGCGCAGGTTCGAAGCCAGCCGCGCGCGCTGGCTTATGAGACCCTGTTTCCAAATAAAAAAGTATAAAAAATAGGTCTGGGAGTGTAGCCCGGAGGTAGAAGGGCTTCCAGGAACCCCAGTACCACCAAAAAAAAAAAAAAAAAAAAAAAAAAAGAAATACGAAATTGACAAAACTGTGAGTTTTGCCTATTACTTTTGTTAACTATTTCAAACAACTTCACTGTGGCCAGAAAATGTGTTCTGTATGAACATGGTCATTTTAAGTTTGGTGATCTTTGCTGTATGGTACAATATTTGGTTAATTTGGCAAAATCCCTAAGTATCCTTGAATGAAATGAGCATTTTGCATTTGATGGTCAGTCAAGCTTGTTATATTATTCAAATATATTATACCCTAACTGACATTATGTATCTGTTCTCTCAGCTACTAGACAAATGTATTGAATCTCTCACTCTGATGGTGCATTCATCTTTCTTCCTTACAAAAATAAAGACTGTAATTAAATATGTGTGTGTACATGCACTAGTTGATATTCCCACCAACATTGAGTTTTTTCCCTGCAACCTTGCCAATGTTTACTGTTATTTGTATTATTGGTGATTGAATATATACATATGTGTTATATTAGAGTTCTTAGATCTTGCTAGTAAATTGAAACATTTTTATGCTTTGTGCTACCTTTTATCTCTACTAATTATTTTTATCCTAGGATAAATTTTGTCTGATATTTACATAATTATGGTATTTGTTATTTATTTATTTATTTATTTATTTATTTATTTATTTATTTATTTTGTGGGTTTAGGAACAGGACCCAGAGGTATTTAACCTCTGAGCTACACCCCCTGCCCTCACTGAGTTGCGGAGAGCCTCACTAAGTAGCTGAGGCTGTCCGTGAACTGCGATCCTCCTGTCTCAGCCTCCCAAATGCTGGGATTACAAGCATGCACCACCACACCCGGTTTTTTGTTTTTTATTTTTTTGGTATTGGGGATTGAACCTTGGGGCATTCTACCTCTAAGCTAGAACACCAGCCCTTGAAAGAGGGCCTCCCAAATACTGGGATTACAGGCATGCACTACCATGCCCAGCTGGGTTTTGTTTGTTTGTTTGTTTGTTCGTTTGTTTTGTGGTACTGAGAATGGAACCCAGGGGCATTCTACCTCCAAGCAACACCCCCAGCCCTATTATTTGTTTATTTTGAAACAGGGTTTCACTGAGTTGCAAAGGGCCTAAGTAGAAGCTGAGGCTGGCCACAGACCAGCTCATGTCTCAGACTCCCGAATGCTGTGCCACCATGCCTGGCTTTGTCATTTGTTTTTGACAGTCATTTGTCCAGAGTATCTTTTTATGAATATATATTAATTATGTTGAATGGTGAGTTCCATTGTGAGATATATATATATATATATTATATACACACACACACACACACACACACATGTGTGTGTGTGTGTGTGTGTGTGTGTGTGTAATTTCAATTTCTCTTCTCAGTACCTGTCCTTTATCATCACCTTCCTCCTTTCCCCCACCCCTTTCCTTTCCTTCCTTTACCCTAAAGCTCTCCCTTCTATTTTCATAATACCCTTTTTTGTTGCTGTTGTTTCTTTCCTTCTAGTTTCTACATAGGAGGTCAAACATATGATATTTTTCTTTCAGAATCTGACTTTACTCAAAATTATAGTCTCCAGTTTCATCCATTTTCCTGCTAATGACATAATTTTATTCCCCTTTTGGATAAATAAAACTCCATTGTGTATATATACCACATTTTCTTTATTTATCTGTTGACAGACACCTAAATTGATTCTGTGTGGCATGGGTTTTTCTCTGTGTCTCCTATTTTGTTTCCTGCTCAATGTACAGTATACTGAAGTTTAAGATGGGTTTATTTTTTAATTAAGACCAAAACTTTTGATTTTAAAATAGATTGTTATGTTTGTATATTATTGCAAATCAACCTAGGAAATGCAATAATAATCACATAAAAACTCAGATCGATTTTCCTAAATGTCACTAAAACACTCTAAAACTTACATAATAAGACCTGAAAGACTTCTACATTATATAAAGAATTGAAAACCCATCCAATCAAATTATTTACTGCTTTGCTTAACAAGTTCTGTATTGAGTATGTTGTGTTTTGTGTATATCTAGTCTGTGAGTACTGAATGCAAATTACCTTGGCTTTCTATATACGGTAACACATATACACTATTTTATAGACAAATAATTTATATGTTAAATGAGGTAGGATATTATATAAATTTAATCCAGGTCTTAATGTCCCCAGTTAAGTTACAGAAGCAATACAGAAGTTAAACTTTCAAGTTGATTCCTGTGCACGGTGAGAGTAAAGATTTAGTTCCATCTTTCTACAAATGGATAGCCAGTTCTCCCAGCACCATTTGCTGAGAAGGCTGTCTTTTCTCCAGCATATGAGTTTGTCCCCCTTGTCAAAGATTAATTGACTATAGGTGTGTGGGTTTGTTTCTGTATCTTCTATTCTGTTCCACTATTATTGTGCCAATACCATGCTGTTTTTACTACTATTGATCTGTAATATAATCTGAAGTCAGAGACTGTGATGCCTCCTGCCTAGTACTTATTGCTGAGGATTACTTTGGCTATTCTGGGTCTTTTCTTTCTCCATATAAAATTCATGACTGATTTTTCTAGGTCTATGAAGAATGTCATTGGAATTTTGATAGGAATTGCATTGAATCTGTAGACCACTTTTGGCAGAATGGCCATTTTGATGATATTTATTCTGCCTATCCATGAGCAAGGGAGATCTTTCCATCTTCCAAGGCCTTCTTCAATTTCTTTCTTTAATGTTTTATAGTTTTCCTTGTAGAGGTCTTTTACGTCTTTTGTTAGGTTTATTCTTAGGTATTTTATTGGTTTTGAGATTATAGTAAATTGAATTGTTTTCTTTATTTCTTTCATTGTGGATTCATTGTTGGCATATAGAAAAGCAACTGATTTCTTTAGATGATTTTGTATCCTGCAACTTTGCTGAATTGGTTAATCTGCTCCAATAGTCTTTTAGTTGAGTTCTTTGGGTTTTCTAGATAAAAGATCAATTGTGTCATCTGCAAACAAGGATAGCTTTAATTCCTCTCTTTCTATTTGAATTTTTTTATTTCCTTTTCTTGTCTTATTGCTGTGGCAAGAGTCTCAAGGACTATATTGAAAAGGAGTAGTGATAATGGGCATCCTTGTCTTGTTCCTGATTTTAGAGTTAATTCTTGCAATTTTTTCCCCATTCAATATGATGTTGGCTTTGGGTTTATTGTGTATTGCCTTAATGATGTTGAAATATGTTCTTTCTATTCCATTTTCTGCAGTGTTTTTTTAAACATGAATGGGTGTTGGATTTTGTCAAATGCTTGTTCAGCATCTGTTGATATGATCATGTGGTTTTTGTTCTCAGTTCTATTTATGTGGTGAATAACGTTTATTGATTTGCATATGTTGAACCAGCCTTGCTTTTCTGGGGTAAAACCAACTTGGTCGTGATGTTTAATTCTCTTGATATGGTTTTTAATGCATATAGCTAGTATTTTGTTTAGAATTTTTGCATCTATGTTCATCAAGGATATTGGTCTGTAATTTTCTTTTTCTTGAGGTGTCTTTATTTGGTTTGGGGATTAATGTGATACTGGCCTCATAGAAGGAATCTGGGAGAATTTCATCTCTTTCAATTTCCCAGAACAAGTTGTGAAGTACTGGTATTAGTTCTTCACTGAAGGTTTAAGAAAATAAACTTAGCAAGAAAAAACACATTATCAAGAAAACAGTTGAGTTTTTTCTACAAGAAATCTCCTTACTGAATATACACACAATACTTTTGCTAGTGCAAATGTATTTATATCATAGTTGGTTTTCATTTCAGGTAGTAAATTTTTAGTAAAACATTTAGAAGTCCTACAGGCATTGTGATGAACCCCTGTAATCCCAATACTTGGGAGGCTGAGACAGAAGGATCACAGGTTCAGGGTCAGCCCCAGCAACTTATCTAGACCTTCAATAATTTAGTAAGACCCTACTTAAAAATTTAAAAAAATTTAAAAGGGAGTTTAACTGGAATGTAAAATGCTCAAGTTTAATCCCCAGTACCTAATAAATAAATAACATTTATAAGTTATTATTGAAAAAATCTAAATATGAGCTCAGAAGAGAGATATATTTCTATTTATATCAGAAGAATAATAGAAGGGGACTGGGAAGGGAGGAGGATAAAAGGAAAAAGAATGATTGAGGAAGGAAAGAATTCAAATAAAGTTGTGTTCATATATTAAATCACTACCAATCTCACTAGCAAGTACAGGGAGGGCGGGTGAGGTGGGTGAGCAGCTGCAGTGTGTGTGTGCATTCATGTCACTTTGACTCTAGCTATGTGTATAATTACAATGGGTTTTATTTCTTCTGTCCTATTTTATGCTTCCTATTATTTTTGTTTTGCTTTTAAAAATATTGAATGAAGCCGGGCGTGGTGGCGCACGCTTGTAATCCCCGCGCTTGGGAGGCAGAGACAGAAGGATCGTGCAGGTTCGAAGCCAGCCGCACGCGTTGGCTTAGGAGACCCTGTTTCCAAATATAAAAATGTAAAAATAGGTCTGGGAGTGTAGCCCGGAGGTAGAAGGGCTTCCAGGAACCCCAGTACCACCAAAAAAATAAATAAATAAAAATATTGAATGAACCTTTCTTTCACATTTTCCTCTACAGATTTGAAGCTTAAATGTTTTATGTATGTTCTTTTATTGTTGCCCTCATATTTTAAGAAAGCCTAGTTAATATAAAAATCTGAAAGTACAATTTTTGCACCTTTAAACAATGATCACATTAACCCTCTAAATTGAATCACCCCTTCCCGACTTATATACAATAATTAAATATCACCGTCTCTCCTGTTTTAAGCCAAAAAAGAAATTTGTTTTGTGCATTCAATGCTGTTAGTATTTTCCCGAATTTTTACCACTTTTCTTATCCTTTAATCATTTTTGTGCATTCTATGTGAAATTGGTTTTATTTCATCTGGAGTATGTTTTTATTATTTTTAAGGGAGTATTTTTCAATTTCCAACTCTCAGTTTCTACTCATTCAAAGTATCTTTTTCATTTTCATTTTTGAAACCTATTTCTGCTAAAAATAAAATTCTAGACTAATAGATGTTTTACTCTCATCACAATAGTAATATTCCACTGTTTCCTGTTTTTTTTTTTTTCTGTTATTGAGAAATCGATGGTCAGTCTAAATATAGTTTCTTTCTCTCTGGTGAATTTTTTCAAGATTTCTTTGTCCATAGCATTCTGTAGCTTAAAGTAGAAAAGCTGTACATTCATTTATTTTTATTTATTCTGCTTTAGATTTGTGACTGTATAGATTGATGGTTTACATCAGATTGGAAAATTCCTTAGTCAATTTTAATATTGCCTCTAACTGGTTTGCTCGCTATCTCTAGAACTTTAACTACTTAGATTAGATTCTATTTGTCTTTTTTTCTACTATGTTTTCTTTTTCTCGAAGTACCATGTTCCAGATGGATTGTTTAGATCCTTTACCAAATTCAATAAAATTTTCATGATGTATTTAATCATCCTAATACCAATGTTAGTCATTATTTTTATTTCCATATTTTTTCATTTATTTAATTTTCATTTTTATTATTTTTCAAGTTTTTACATAATTTTATAGCACCTTAGCTATATTTTAACCCATTTTTTAAAACAGTTTTAAAATGCTAAGTGTAGCCATTTTATATTTTGGTAGGTCTCAGCTAGATGTTTTGCTATTTTGGTTCATTCATTTATGTTCCCTACTAGTGCTTGTCCTGTTTCTCTGTTTCCCTGAGTGTCTGTGATTCAGCAATGAGAGCCTATTCATTAGAACTTTTCTGCACATGTTCCTTGAAGCCTGAATGGATGTTGGATAGAGTGGTTACATTTGCTTCTTCCGAGGACACTAACAACTTAGTACACCTTCAAACTAAAATACTATTAAATAACCATTTGAACTATCCAGATTATATGAATTCAGTCTTCAAATGCTTGTTTTCTCACTTAATAAGTTTCATTAGTATGCATACTGCATATCCCCCCCGCCCCACCCTGAATCTAATGCCAAGTTTTATGACAGGAAATTATTCTTATACTTTTTTTTTCTATTAACCTTTTTTATTTGTTTGTTTTTGCCCCACTGGGGTTGGAACTCAGGGGGATTCTACTGCTGAGCTACACCCCCGGCCCTATTTTGTATTCTTTATTTTGAAACAGGGTCTCACTGAGTTGCAACAGGCCTCACTAAGTAGCTGAGATTGTCTGCAAACTGCAATCCTCCTGTCTCAGTAAATGCTGGGATTACAAGCGTGAGCCACCATGCCGGCTCTATTAGCCATTTGTTTTTGTTTTTTACTGTGGGATAGTAAACCCAGGGGCATTTTACCTCTGAAGTACAACCCCAGCCCTTTTTATTTTTGTGGTTCTGGGATGGATCCCAGGGGATTCTACCTCCAAGCTACAGCTACAGCCCTATTTTTTTTTTCCAAACAGGGTCTCACTAACTTGTGGAGGGCCTCACTAAGGTACTGAGGCCACGAACCTATGATCCTCTTGTCTCAGCCTCTCTAGTACTGGGATTATAAGCATATGCCACCACACCTGGCTCTTATTTTTTATTTTGAAGCAGGGTTTCACCTAAGTTACTGAGTTTCCTGCTAAATTGTTAAGACAGGCCTTGAACCTCTTATCTTATAATTTCAGCCTCCCAAGTACTGGGATTACAGGTGTGCACCACCACACCCAGCTCTCCTAGCCTTTCAATTAAGGATTCAGCCCTTGGGGGTTCTACACAGGGAGATTCACTAAGATTCTCACCTTACAAAGTTTTGTCTCCTGCCAGTTATCTGTCCCAGACTCAATACCCTTGGAAAATTGAATTTTACATTCTTCTGAATGTTAATAAGTATTTCAGAGTATAGTTCCACTCACTTGTCAGAATTATAATTTTCATGCCTGGTGGTGGCAGGCGCTTGTAATTCCAGCATTTGGGAGGCTGAGACTGGAGGATCGTGGTTTGCAGACGCCCTCAGCTACATAGCAAGGCCCTTCACAACTCAGTGAGACTGTTTCAAAAACTAAAAAGATTAGAAAATAGGGCTGTGGGTGTAGCTCGGAGGTACAATGCCCCTGAGTTCCATCCCCAGTACCGAAAAAAAAAAAAGATAATTTTCATTAGTATTTTTTTAACTTCCAAGGGAGTTTGAATCTGAGTATATTTTCTTCCACAACTGCAGAAACAGGATGTCAGTAGTATGTTTATTATGTCAATTAATACTTGTATCTATAATCATACACATGTGTGGTGGTATAAAAACATCTTCTGTCTAATAATTATTTTAAAAAGTTATCTGAATTAAACATAATGTCTTTATCTGAGGGTAATATTATGATAGATTTGTTCATTTATTAAGCACTTTATATTTTGTACAACTTTCTGTTTGGGCTGTTTCTGAATCCATGGGGGCCTTTCAAGGAAACCCTCTACATGAAATCTATGACCCACTCAAGAGTGCCATACAGTCATTTTTACTTCTCCTGGAAAAAAGGAACTCAGATTTCCCAAAAGACAGAGATTATATAATGTCAAATGTCCTGCTAAGACATTTTTGGGTTTTTTTTGTCTGCTTATCTCTGAAATTTTATTTACTTATAATTTATGTTTCCATAAAATACTAGAGACAAACAAGCATATCAGTGTCCCAAGTGAGGCAATGAATTTGTGTTTGGATGCCAGTAGGAGCCTACAATTTCCTTTCAAAATGAATACTTTATATCACCATCTTGAAGCAGAATCTTATCTTGACTGTGGAAACAGGGTTGTAAGAAGTGTGCAATCCCTCCTTTGCCCATCCCTAGTCTCCAAGGGGCCAGTTTCAGCTCTGCATCCTAGAGCATTTGTAAGTTTAAAACATTTCACTTTGAGGCTGGGGGTGGGGTAGCTCAGTGGTAGAGCATCTGCCTACCTAGCATGTGTGAGGCCCTGGGTTCAATCCCCAGCACCAAAAATAATTAAATAAATGATATTAATTAAATAAAACATTTCACTCCAGACAGATAACAAAGTATGTCATATTTAGATGTCGATGGCACTCCATTGTTAAAGGTTAACTAAAGTGTATGTGAAATTTGGGGCAAGTATCTAGCTCTCAATATCTGGAATATATTTTCTAATTGACATTTTTAATGTAACTTTAAAATCCTGGATTCCAAGATGTTTTAGCTAAAACTTTTTTCTTCATAATATATAATTTTATCTCCCACTTTAAATTCTATTTTTTCTTCCTCTAAACTGAGGTCACAATCATCCCAGTTCTGATGACTGAAATGTCATCTTTATGGTGTTTCATTGAGGTTGATGAGCCTTTCCAAATAACATGTCCATTGCAGATTAATTTAAATTTTGTTTTGTTTTTCTAACTGTCCCTTTTGGACTCTGCAGCCAGCCACAGGGACTTTTTTCTTCCATTCTGTTACAGAGAAGTAGCTAACATAGAAGAAGCCTTGCCTATATGGTGTTCTTCCACAGAACAGGGCAGTCTGTTGCTCAGTTCCTCCTGCATATCCTTACCAAGATGGTAAAAGTTTATTTTTTACTCATTTTTTTGGCAGCTGATTGCTGGATAACATTGCTTGTGTTCACATTAAAACCATATATTACACCATCAAATGTTTCAGCAAAGTTAACATCATTTTCACTAATACTGCCCACTCCAAACTGTACTAATTCCAGTTCACACTCGTATGAAGCATCGTAAGTATCCGTAATTTTAAAAGTGGTCTCAACAGAACTATTCACATCACCTTTAATAACTCTAGGAAGTACATTTGAATCTCTTTTTGTGTTCTCTTTTGGCTTTAGGGGTTTTTGTTCCTTTCTCTCTAGGCACTTCATAAATTATCTCTTCTTCCAGTGCAACGTGCCATACTTCTCACGGGCTCTCCAATTAGCTTCTTGGTGTTCCTTTTGTTTTCCTTCTATTATTTTCAAATCATCTTTGTTTTTATCCTGTTTTTGTTCAAACTTCCTCCAGTCAATAACTTCATGTATCCTTGCTGCAGATTCTACTTCAAGATTTTCATTTCCTGCAAAAGGAAAATCCCTTCAGACTATGATTCCCACTGGCATGCTGGGATACACTTCATTGACTGACTTTCCATTTTCATCAAACATCAAATGTACCTTTGCCATCTTTCCAGCAACCAGAACTGAACATTTTTTCAAAGTTCCTCTTTTCACAGTTCTAGTAACTGGACCTCTTCCTTTGTCCGTGAAAGACTCTATTACTGTTCCTTCCATTGGACCATTGGGGTCTGATTTCAATTCTAACATTTCTGCAAGAGCAATTGTTGCTTCTGACAAAGCCTTGAATATCGCCTCCATAATCTTCACACACCACATCATAAGCCAGAAGCTCTTTAACGTTCTCAGGCTCCACCTCAGCATTATCACATTTATTTCGTGGACAATAAGAACTTGAGTATCTTTGGCATGCTGAATAGTTTCTACAGTTGGTTGCATCACCTCATCATCTGCAGCTACAACCCAACACCACGATGTCAGTGACATGAGCACCTCTGGTTCTCATTGCTGGAAAAGCAGTTTGTCCTGGAATATCAAGAAAGGTTATCTTTTTCCTAGAAGGTTGAGAGACAAGAAAGGCACCAATGTGCTGGTGATGCCTCCAGCTTCCATTGCTGCCATTTGAGTTTTTCAGTTTTTCAAGTAATGTCATTTTCCCATGATCAACATGACCCATTGTAGTAACAACTGGGAATCTTGGGGTTAATGAGGCTGAACCTTCCTGGGACCTTCTGACAGCATCTTTATTTTCTCTGGCTTTATCCTGTTTTAATTTGTTGCATTTTAGCTTCATCCCTGTCTTCTTTATTATATCTTTGATATAAATTTCATATAAATGTTGGTTCTGCTTCTAGTGAATTTTGTTAATAGTAGTATTAAATAAAGCTTCATAAATACAATCGATGTCTCTTTCCATTGCTCTGGCCAGTTCCTCAACAGTCATTCCAATCCATACTTCTACTTCCTCTTTAAATTTTGTTGAGGAAAACTGAGATTTCCATAGTCTTTTTTCCTAAAGCAGACCCAATGAACACATCTGTTGGGGTGTGTGCATACAGCGCCTAAAGAGATGCAGCCTCCCTCAGCCTGAGTGGCCTGCAGGCTAAAGCAAAGCTTTAGGTAAAGTTTAAGAACTTCTGCAATAAAATGATTCAGCAGAAAAGGAGCTAAGATGGCGCCTGGAGGAAGCTACGAAAGCGTGGTTTCCCCATTCATTAAGGGTTGGGAGACTGAGCAGTTTTTCCCTTTTTACCTTTAAAGGAGCTTCCGCACACATGAATGGCTCATGTACTGGCCTGGGATTGGCTGTGAACTACGTGCTAGTGATCTTTATCCCGATAGGCTAGGCTATTTCCCATTGGAAATTTCCCTCGTGGTTTTGTGCTATATATATGATTGCTTGAAGAGGAATAAATGAGATCTTGCTTGACTTGACTCCTGGCTTGTGTGTGTGTGTGTGTGTGTGTGTGTGTGTGTGTGTGTGTGTGTTCGAGCCGTTGGCACTCAACCTTCCTGATCAGCTCCGCCACTGATGGGCAGGACCCCCATTACACATCTGTCTGCCAGGGCCAGGTACACAGCTGAACTGTCCACACCCAGGATGCAGATGAAAATCCATGCCTCCTCTGTGCTAACATTCTTCTTTTATCCAGGCTGTGAAGTTGCCTACAAATAGTGTAAAATCATAGCACATTTTCCAACTTCACTAGCTTCTGGTTCATGTTTCTCTTAGCTCCTACTGAAAGTAATGAGTGCCTTGATTGTCATATTTTTAAATATGACATATCTAAATTATGTAGCAAAACTGATGTGTGGTACAGGCTCAAGAAGGCAGATAACCTCAACATTTGACAAACTCTAGAACAGCTCATACACAACATAGTCTTTAACAATGAATGCAACCAAAAGTCCTATTCTGGCAATGTCAACAAAGACTTCACAAACAAAATGTATAACTTTTGCATTTATTTATCAGTTTTTTGTAAAAAATGATTGTGTGGTCACAATTCTAAGAGGCCAATATGACATGGGACATGATTCTGACCTTAAAACTTAGAATCCACAATTATCTGGGCATGGTGGTGCACGCTTGTAATCCCCACGCTTGGGAGGCTGAGACAGGAGGATCACACAGATTCGAAGCCAGCCTCAGCTACTTAGTGAGGCTTTCAGCTACTCAGTGAGGCTTTCAGCAACTTAGTGAGACCCTGTTTCAAAATAAAATATAAAATAGGGCTGGGAGTATAGCCCAGAGGTAGAAAGCCTCTGGGTTCCACCCCCAGTACCACACACACACACACACACACACACACACACAAAAAAAAAAAAAAAAAAAAACAAACCCAACAACCTTAGAATCCAAAATCTATGGTTCTTAAGCTCTTTTAAGGGGATGATTTTAAGGTATATGTATTAGTATCTGTAATGGACATTGATCATGTGTTCTGACTCATAAATCTTTTTAAGACTTGTTACTTTGAGGTCTTCCCTACTGTAATGGTGTGAGATCACTAAAATAAAGGTAGAAAAAAAATAGAACGTTCCTATTTAAGACTTTGATTTAGAAGTTGGGGGAGAACATAAGGAGAGAAGCCAAATTTAGCCTTGATTTTTCTGGTGATGATCAGGGTAGAGTGCCTGGATTTGTTGAAGAGCATTAGTTTTAAGACCAGCTGTGAGGTAAAGGAGACATCATGATCTTGTCAAATGCAGTATAATAAAGTTCCAGCAAATACTAATCTTACCTGTCCCATCGATATTAGATATTATCAGATCAATTGGCATGTTTGGGACATTGTTCCTAAGTGCTTAATCTTGGGCCTGGTTCTCCAGTTATCCCTTCAATAATGTGTACAAGCCAATATTCTCTAAATAAACAATTTTTAATTTAATTAATCAGAGTCAGCTACTGCCATTCTTACCTAATAACTGAGACTTAAACAGAACTCACTATCAGGAGCTCTACAAGTACCAGAGGACCCAATCAGGCACAGCCTGAAAAATTGCCAGCTCTTGATTAGTGGTGATTAGATATTTGCATGCTTGACCTGGGATGGAGAGAATTTGCAAACTGAAGTCTGTTTGCTAAAGAAAATGTATCAGAAATTTAGAATAGTCTGTGTAATTGGTCCAACTTTCTCCTTTCAGGAAATGTCCTACAAGAAATTGATGTGTCAAATTAGGGCTAGCTCATCTACAACCAGATGGAAGAGAATGCTACTTTTTGAAGAAAAAGTGCCTGTGATTGAAAAGCCCATGACAAGGGCATTGAAAGTTTATCAAGCCATCTTCTTCACCCCTCAATCGAAAGTTGATGGAAGCAGCATCTCCCTGTTGGTAGCATTAGGATGAGATAGATCAAGCCCATGGTTCTCTCAGAAGCAATTCTAGCAGGAATTCTCAGCCAAATAACACAAGTTGCCCACCGGCAAAGATCACAGTAAGGATATTCATTATTTTGAACTGCCTCTAAGTATTGACCAAAGTATAGCCAAAGGGCTAGAGATAATAGAAAAATTTCATGTCTCTTGGCTAAGAACTAATGTTGTAGAAAAGATTTCTGCTGTGTCTTAGCTCACAGAATTCATCAGAAAGCCAGATGTGGTGGTGCATGCTTGTAATCTCAGCATTTGGAAGGCCGAGACAGGAGGACAGCCTCAGTGACTTAGTGAGACCCTTTGCAATTCAGTGAGACCCTTTGCAACTCAGTGAGACCCTGTTTCAAAAAATAATAATAAAAAAAAATAGGGCTGGGGGTGTAGCTTGGAGGTAGAATGCCCCTGCTGGGTTCCATCCCCAGTACCAAAAAAAAAAAAATCATTAGAAGCTAATATACGTCAGGTATGCTGTTGCATGCTTGTAGTAATCCCAGTACTTGGGAGGCTGAAACAGGAGGATTGTCACAGGTTTGAAGCCAGCCTCAGCAATTTAGTGAGGCTCTCAGCAACTTAGTGAGACCCTGTTTCCAAATAAAATGTAAAATAGGTCTGGGGTTGTAGCCCGGGGGTAGAATGCTCCTTCTGGGTTCCATCCCTAGTACATATATTAGGAGCTAATATATGAATATGAATTTATTATATATGAATATGAACTTATTTCCAAATAAAATGTAAAATAGGTCTGGGGGTATAGCCCGGAGGTGGAAGGCCCTTGGGTTCCATTCTCAGTAGCCAAAAAAAAAAAAGAAAAGAAAAAAAGACTAATATACTGGCCACAGTAATTATGCCCAACAGAAATTGTGACCATTCACTCCTTAACAGAATCCCAGCAGCCAGCTTACATCAACAGGAGCTGAGTTAGTAGAGTGAAGAGGCCTGGCAGAAGCACAGTCTCCTCCAGGTGTGGACAGCCCTAGGTGTGGCCATGCTAACTAACTGCAGAAGAAAGTTTCCTCCAGACTCCAGACTCCAAGTTAATGGGCTAGGTGGGAAATTATTGTGCTGATAGAACAAAATTTTTTTCTCTTCCTGTCCAATTGTACTGTCTTCTAGTTCTCCAACTCTGTCTTTTCCTGTGTTTTTCTTTCCCTTTTTTCCTAGATGAGGTTTTATTATACTTTTCATATTTCTCAACACTTGTATCTGATGCATGTAGGGCAGTTGTTTTGAAGTGTGTGAGTCATTGAACCAAGAGAAGCCACATTTATCCCTGATAAAGAGGTATTCACATTAGATCTGATGAAGAGTTGTTTACCTCATCCAGTGTTCTTGAGGGAGATTCAGTGCTTTGATGATACTTGTGCTCCATGTTCATGAAGAATTGTGCAGATGTTGTTGGGTAGAGAAAGGGTGAATTATGGAAGATTTGCTGGTTGTCATTCCATTCTTATTATCTTTTAATTAAATGAATTTCAATAATTTTGTCAGGTGTCTAGTTAAAATAATTCACTTTCCTTACATCCTGCAGTTATGGTTGGCCATGTGGTAGTTCTGGCCAAGGAGATATAGACAGAAATTCTACAGGAGGATATGCTTTCTGTAAAAGAGCCAAAGTCTATTTGCCTTGAGCATCCCTATTCCCACCTTGGACCCAGATAGAGTGTCTGGAGATACAGCCACCATTCTTATGATCTCAAGAATCAATGACACAAGCTAAGAAGGCAGAAGCAGCAAACAGAAAAGGCAAGGCTTTGGACCCTTTGCAGAGGCCCATGGCCTGCCTGATGCCAGGCGACAATGGGAACCTACATGGAGCAATGGGAACCTACCAAACCAGTGTTTTAGGAGCGTTTTCTATTTGTAACTGAACACATGGTCTTTATAGATACAGTTGTCATCTTAGGATATAGAATCTTTAAAACAGGACATTTGAACCTTACTGTATCCAGAAATGCCAGGTCCAGCTCACCTGGGAAGTAATCCTTTATTCTTCTCTCCTGTTTGTACAGCCTACGTGATTAGAGTGTATGGGTCTTTGCAGTCGTGTCCTTTGTTCCTTGGTTGTTTGGGTTTTTTTTTTGTTGTGTTATTTTGGTTTTTGTTGTACTGGGGATTGAACCCGGGAGCATTCAACCTCTGACCTTCATCCCAGGGTCCCACTAAGTTTCTGAAGGCCTTGCCAAATTACTGAGGCTGACCTACTCTCTGCAGTCCTCCTGTCTCAGCCTTCCAAGTGTTGGGATTACAGGTGTGCATAGCCACATCCAGCTTGTCCTTTGTTTTTCTTTCAAATGTGGCTGTTAATAAAATTTTTAAATAGACAACCTTCTATTCCTAAGAGCATTTTTAAATTTGGGGGACATTATGGTTCTAACCTAAGACCACAGTTTTTGGAGTCAGATAGCCAAGTGTTCAAGTCCCCACTTTCCCATTACTGTTTGCATAATCCTGAGCAATCACTTAACTTCTGAGTTTATTTCTACATCTTTAAGTTGGGAAGACTACTAATGCTTACTTCACATTGTTATTTCAGGACAAAATGAAACAAAGCTTGTAGAAAGGTGTATTCGTGTGTGTGTGTGTGTGTGTGTGTGTGTGTGTGTGTGTTACTAGGGATTGAACCCAGGGGAATTCTACCTCCAGGTTATATCCTAAGCCATTTTTATTTTTTGTTTTTGAAACAGTCTCACTAGGTTGCTGAGAGGCCCTATATTCCTGAGGCTGTCCTCAAACCTATGATCCTTTTTCAGCCTTGCAAGTACATACTGAGCTATATATTGACTTTATTCATGAAGAATTAAATTTAAAATATGGAATATATTCTATAAGTTCTGCATTGATTAAAAGAATTCTAAACTCCATCTCAACTCTAATATTCAATGGCTGTTAAATATTTGATGATTTTGAAATAAGAGTGGGAAACTCCAAACAAAATGTAAAAAAAAAGACTAAGAAGAAGAGATTGAGATTATTTAGGTTCATGTACATAACTGTTTTCATGTTTCCTTTAATTTAGAGTTACTAAAAACATAGTAGTTTGTATAGCTGAGTAATGCTGAATTTTCCAGGTAATCGTATTCCCTTACAAGAAAAAAATTAGTAAATATATAACAATTCATCATGTTGTGACTCCCAATTTTGTCGGCTAAAGTCTTGCCTTCCATGATAAACACAAAGAAATACAGCATTTATAGGACACCCACCTGGGAAGACACTTTACATACATTTTATAACTTAGTTCCTCTCTTAGTAACCTTTTACGGTCTTTTCTATTAAAAATGAGCAAAGAGACTAAATAATGTGTCCAAGTTGGTCCATATATTAAACAGAATCATTGGAATTTAATCTAGACTAACTAAAATCTCTGATTTTCCCAGTAGAATTCATAACAGAAAACAATCTAGCACAGGTTTAATAATATTTGTGAAACCAAAAATGGGAGCATCATTGAAGAGGTATAAAGAAAACAGGAGTGGCTTCATAATTCAAATTTGAGGATTAATTTTTGTTCCTTTAAGGAAGGACTTTCTTTTCCACAAAATAGAAACTTAAGACCTTAGGAGATAAGTGAAAGTAGAAGTCCAGTATTTTAGAGGCTCTATGTTTCCATCGTTTATAGACAAATCATGCATACACATATGTATACATAAAAAATAAATACCTATAGAAAACACAGCTCTAATTTAGTGAAAAGTAGCTAAAAAACAAGCTTTCTCAATAAAAAGAAAATTTATTCAGTAAGAAAATATATTGAGCCGGGCGTGGTGGCACATGATTGTAATTCCAGCATTTGGAAGGCCGAGAAAGGAGGATCACGGTTCGTGGCCAGCCTCAGCTACTTAGTGAGGCCCTCTGCAACTCAGTGAGATCCTATTTCAAAATAAAGAATATAAAACAGGGCTGGGGCCTGGGCATGGTGGTACATTCTTGTAATCCCCGCGCTCAGGAGGCTGAGACAGTTGGATCGCACAGGTTCAAAGCCAGCCTCAGCTACTTAGTGAGGCTCTCGGCAATTAAGTGAGACCCTGTTTCCATATGAAATATAAAATAGGTCTGGGAGAGTAGCCCGGAGGTAGAATGCCTCTGGGTTCCACCTCCAGTACCACACACATACACACACACATACACACACACACAAATAGGGCTGGGGGTGTCATTCGAAGGTAGAATACCCCTGGGTTCCATCTTTGATACTGCAAAAAAAAAAAAAAAGAAAGAGAGAAAATATATTAAGCCACTTCTTTCTTTAACATTTTCTTATCCCAGCAAATTTTCTTCTAACCAAAGATAATTGTTATGCAAGAAAATTGTTAGCTACTATAGTACATTCATATATTACTGAGGTAAAAAAAATCAAATATTGCCAATTTGATATAACTCCTCTAAGGTTGTGATTACCACAAGGAATATGTTTTTATTAAAATTCTTTAAAAGTGTAGTAGCACAAATAAAGATATTTGCATTAAAATGACACTCAGACCAAATGCCCATGTTTGAATCTCATTAGCTACCTCTTGGTAAAGTGGTGACTAGATAGACTATAAACTATAGACTATAAACCACGGTTATTTTGATTTACTAACTGATATTTTATTACCATTATTATTTAAAGAACTCTTGTATATTTATATAGAATTAGATAAGGTTTAAATAAGCCTATGGTATTATTTAAAGGATCCAATACAATAAAAAAAGTCTCAGAGAGCCCTCAAAACGCTAAACAATTTGTTCCCTGGATATTTTGCTGCCTCTTCCAGTTATGTCTTATGGTAGAAACAGGAAGATATACTAATTTTTATATAGAAATAATTTTTATATAGAAAGAATAGAATGGCGATATTGTTTTAGCATTCTGGAATATTACTGAGACAGGAATGGTTACTCATGAATATTCCTTGGTATTATATACATTGAACCCTTTTTCTTTAAGTAAAAAAAATGTTTTTCATATGAATATCTACCATAATTTTTAGGCATACTAAAATCTAAAATTTTAAATGTAGAAATGAATAATATACCGACCAACATATATTACTAAATGATAGGAAGCAGAATTCCTCAACCTCAATACCTTCCAAGACTTCAACCTTGGCACTATTGACATTGGGATCAAAATAACACTTTGTTGAGGAAGCTGTCCTGTATATTTGTAGAATGTTTAGTGGACTCCCTGGCCTCTCCTCCAGGATACTGGATACCACTAGTGATTCTTTCCCACACCCTCTCACTTACACTGAACTGTGCCAACCCAAGTCATCTCTATACTCTGTAAATATATTCTAGAGGCACAAAGGACCACTACTATAAAGAATTAGCTATAGATAAATGAACATTTATAAAACATATCTGTTGGTTTTGAATTACAAAGTTTTAGGAAATATTTTTATCATTCCATGTTAAATATTTAAGTTAGTTCTCAAAATTTTTGAAGCCTGTGAAAAATTATAAAAACTATAGGCTACAGTAAATAGGGATAATGTTTATTCTACACTTTTGATAGGTAGCAGAAACTCAACAATTTTTGAGTTCATGAATGCATAAATAAATGAGATTCTCGTTAGGAGAATGAAATACAACTCTAGCTTAAATTCAGGCATGCTTGTCATGACCCAGCTAACCACCATAGAGAGATATACCTTCAGGGACCTGAGCATGGGCTCGGGAGTATGGCCCCACCAACAGGCGTGGGGAGGAAATAGTCTGTTGGCAGAAGAGTATCTTTTTTAGGATATTATACAGTAGAAGATTATCCAGTGTGTGTTTCAGTCAACATTCTCACTGCTATAACACAATAAGCCTGATCACACATAACGTAGAAGAACGAAGATGTATTCGCTAACAGTTTTTGAAGATTTCAGGGGTTCAGTCTGTGTCAAGCAGTCTTTGGAACTCAGGGCATGACGGTGTGAAGTAGACCAAGGGAGAGAGAGAAACCAGAGAGTATTGCTTTCCCACACCCTCCCACCTACCCTGAACTGTGCCAACTCAGGAGATTCAAAGATACAAGCATAGTCCCTCAGGCCACACCTGGGAACTCACCTCCTCCTGCTATATCCCACTGCCTAGGCTATGACTAGTAAATCCATTGCAACCCTAATGACTTAATTATATCAATTAAACATTAATATATGAGCCCTTCAGGAGACATTCTATAACATAAGAGTACATTATATGGTCTTCCAAGGGAGTGTTGGAGTCATTCTGACATACAGAGAATCAAGTGGGTGGTCAGGGAGAAAGCTGGCATAGTAACTCCATCAACCAAGATGGGACACAGCGTCATTTCTTGAGGATGACTGACAAGAATAATGATGAGTATTTCCTATGACAGGGAAGTGGTCAAGCAACAGTGGAAATGATTTGAGCATAGAAATGATTATGATCCACTTAACAGAGTTGAGGCTATGGCCGGCTCATAATCTTCCTTCTTGTTGCATAAATAGATATCTTGTGGTTTGAATGTTTTGATGGGTAATATTTTAAAGCATTAGACTGTAATTAAATTCCAATTAAAGCATTGGACCTACATGTGTTTATATACATGCACACTACACTCCACCCCCAGACATATGTATACCAATAGTCCTAGATTTAAAATATTCAAACTCTGGATTAAATAAAAATAGGAATATGATTCCTATAGTAGACCCATGTGGAGACAGTAATGAGAATGCAAGGACTCATTTAGAAGGTTTGAACAGAAAGAGCCACAGCAAAGATCCAGAATCAGTTTTACCAATTCAAGGGCTTTATAGTGACTACAAACTTCCTTGATACAAGAATTATAAAAGTATTCCTGATTAAATCCTGAGAAATAGCATTGGCTATTCCAGGGAGGACAAGTAAGTTCCAGCTGGTCCACATTTTCCCATGTACCCCCAAATGAGTTATCCTGGTGATATCCTCCTGAGAATCCTTGTAAAAGTCATCCTTTCAGGAATAATGTCAGGAGGCAGAGAAAGGGATGGCTGAGTAAGGTCCTCCAGCAATTTTCTCTCCACAGACATACCAGTTTGAACAGCTATTAATGTGCTAATCTACCTTCAAAAAGCTAAGAATCCAAATGAGACCCCCTAATGCCTTTTATAGTACAGTAAAAGGAAAAGTCTCATTGAACAAAAACAGAAAATAAAGAGTTGATGGAATTATCCCTCCCAGTATGGTGAACAATGTCTCCTGCTTGGGTAAAGTGTAGGCCATGTTGAAATCCAGTGGATAGCAGAGCCCAGCTATCCCTACCACCAGGCCAATATCTAATACCCACAGACTGAGCCCCTGGAATTGTACTGGCTAGGCAGTTGACTGTCTCCACCACTTCTTCTCCACCCTTAGGAAGCAGATAATGGAACAAGACTCCACCTGATGTGTTGCTAGGCATGAAAGCTAACATAAAACTTTTCTTTGGAGTCAGAACCAGGCCTTGGAGGCACAGCACCAAGAACACATCAAAGACTTGTATATCAGAACACATCAAATACTTGTATATCTAGGCCAGAGTACACAGACAGAGCCACTAGATCTGCCCCAGAGTCAGGTAGAGATGCACCCCAATGGGACAAATTTGAGTTTGGGCTTGCATCATTGTTAGTGATGGAGTGGGTCTGGGGAATTACCGCCCCCACACAGACCTGGTCTGTACAAGTCCCTTTGGCTGTGACAATCAGGTGTGACTCAGCTTAGCATCAGCTTGGTAGCTAAAGGACTGTCTGCACTACCCATTCCCCAACCTCAAGGCAGCATAACTATTCCCAGGCTAGTGCTCAAAGAGGCACCTCAAGACCAGACCAGCACTGGTGATATGGACTCATGTTTCAGCCTGCATCACAACCAGCTGTGGTGTGTGTTTGGGGCATCCCTGAGTCTGTGCAGGTCCTTGCAGCTGTGAGACTCAGACATGACTCAGCATCAGCTTTGTTGGCCAACAGACTGCCTTCACCAACACCACTGTAACCAGGGAGCAGGGATGGAGCATGATTCCCATTGCTGAAAGCAGGATAGCATACTTAGCCCCAAGGCTTTGCCTTGGAATTCAGTACTAGCATAGGAGACCCTAACATCGGGCATTGCCTAATGACCCCATCACCAAGGCAATGCTTGTGGATGAAGTCACTGAATAGTCCCTGTGCCAGGCAGAGACAAGCAGCCATGGCATGTTGGATTTCCATTCAGGCCAGCACCACCTGTGGCTGCTCCATCCCCGCTCCCTGAAGTTACAGTGGTGTTGGTGAAGGCAGTCTGTTGGCCAACAAAGCTGATGCTGAGTCTACCTCAGCAGTGGGCAGCCCATTGCAGTATGATCCTTGGTTCTACCTCAGTGCACTGCTAGTCTTGGTAGGCTGTGAGTTGAGGATGCAATACAGCTTTATAGCACTGAGGGCCACAGGCCTGGCACAGGAGGCTGGGGCTAGTCCATCCCTGCTCAGAGCCAGGCAGAATGCCTCAGTGCCCAACCACGGGGTGAGATTGTGGATGAGGCCTATTGGATCATCACAGGAAGATACTTTGGGGGATGAACTAGCTTGTTTAGGTACTCCCTCAGATTATGATGTACAACACACCAACTATGGATTTGAGATAAAAATGGGCTTGGTTCATCCTCTAGTGCTGAAACAGTGACATATCAACAGCAGACTGATGCCAAATTTGAATGTAGGGTGCCATCTAGTGCAGAAATAGCAGAAGTGACCACAACCTCAGAGAAAATAAGCAGCTTGCTTAGAATTTCTGGAAAGACAGGCGCAAAGAATTATTAGGAAGACAGAAATAAATACCTAAATCCTTTAATGCCCAAATGACATTGCATGCCAAGCATCAAGAGCTCTCAAGAGACAATGATGACACCTAAATACTAATCACATAGGAACCAGTGTTGCTGATTCCTCAGATGGAGAATTTAAAACAGCTGTTTCAAGAAAACTTAATGAGCTTTAAAAAGAAAGCACAAATGGTTCCATACTCTAACCAAGAAACTTAACACAGACAAAAGCAATTTTAAAAATGAGACCAAAACCTTTAATCCGAAATATATAATCAGCAAGATTTAAAACATGATAGAAAGTATCAATAAAAGAATAGATGAAACTGAAGAGAGAATTGGTGAGCTTGAAAACAGTATGTTTGAAAATACACATTTGGAAGAGAAGAAAAATATATATATTTTTTAGAAATAAAGGAAACCTATGGAAACTTTTGGGACAGCATTAAAATGGCAAACACTCAAATCTTTGGGATTCAAAGATTTTAGGATGCCAAAGGTGTAGAAAGTTATTTGAAGAACTAATAACAAAAAACTTCCCAAACCTAAAGAATATAAATATTCAGTTATATAGGAAAGTCAAAGTCAGTCAAATTTAACTCAACCAAGTCTCCCCCAAGGTATGATATAACCAAGCTCTCACAACAGACTTCTCAGATGGAACTTTACCAGCTACAGAGAATGGCATGAGATTTTTCACAGTACTTATGAAAAAACAAACAAGTCTGCCAACCAAGAATACTGAAAAAGACTTCAATGAGTAAGAAGAAAACACTGAAAGGTGCTAAGAGCAACTATGCAGATGAATTAAAATGCTCTAGTTTCATAAACATGGTACATAAACCCTTTATATATTTAGTGTGAAGACCAAAAACTAAGGCAATTAAAATAATAATGACTATATCAATACATTAACAGATAGGCAATATAGATATAAAATGGGAAAAAATTCAGCATGTAGAAAAGAATGGAGCACAACTCTAGAGTTGCTTTAGTTGTCATTTTTGTTTGGTTTTTGGTACTGGGGATTGAACTCAGGGACATTCTACCTCCGAAGTACACTCAGACCTTTTTTTTTTTTTTTTTTTTTTTTGGTGGTACTGGGGTTCTGGAAACCTTTCTACTTCCAGGCTATACTCCCAGACCTATTTTATATTTTTATTTGGAAACAGGGTCTCTTAAGCCAGCACGGCTGGCTTTAAACCTGCATGATCCTCCTGTCTCTGCCTCCCAAGCGTGGGGATTACAAGTGTGCGCCACCACACCTGGCCACTTCAGACCTTTTTGATTTGTTAAATTTTATGTTCTAAGTTGCTGAGGCTAGATTTGAACCTGCAATCCCCCTATCTTAGCCTCTGAAGTACTGGGAATACAGGCATGGGCCACCATGCTCAGCTTAGAGTTTTTATTAGTATGTTTTCTATTATTTTTACAATTATTTCAAGTTGCTATAACTCCAAAATAGTTTGTTATAATCAAAAAGTATTTGGATTCAACCATAAAAATAATAAAATTTTATTGCAACAACATGGATAAAACTGGAGATTATTATGTTAAGTGAAATAAAACACAGAAAGACAAGTACTACATGATCTCATTCATGTGCAGAATATAAGTTGACCTCATAGAAATTGACAGTAGAATGGTTGCTACCAGATGCTGGAGATAGTAGGGGCAGGGAGGGATGGGAAACAGGTCAAGTGTACTATAGCACAGTTGAGTTACATAGAGGGTGACTGACTTTTGTATACATCCAAAAGGATTTTGAATGTTTTCATCATAAAGACATGACAAAAGTTTAGAAAGACATACAAGTTTAATCTGATTATATAATGTATACAGATATCATAACAACACATTGTAGCCAAGGAGTGGTGGTACATTCCTGTGATCCCAGGCTAAGACAGGAGAATCATAGGTTCAAGGCCAGTCTCTGCAACTTACCAAGGCCCTCTGCAACTTAGTGACATCCTGTTTCAAATAAAAAATAAAATAAATCTGGGTATGTAGCTCAGATATAGAATGTCCCTGGGTTCAATACCTAGTACCACAGATACAAATCACATTATGCTTCATTAATATGTACATTTTTGTGTTTTATGTATCTATAAAAATGAATTTATTTAAAAATGTAAAGCTGCTCGTGGTGGCGCACGCTTGTAATCCCCGCACTTGGGAGGGGGAGACAGGAGGATCGCGCAGGTTCGAAGCCAGCTGCACTGGCTTAAAAGACCCTGTTTCCAAAAATAAAAAAGTATAGCTGGGCTTGTAATCCCTGCGCTTGAGAGGCGGAGACAGGAGGATCGCATAGGTTCAAAGCCAGCTGTGCTGGCTTAGGAGACCCTGTTTCCAAATTTAAAAAATATAAAAAATAGGTCTGGGAGTGTAGCCCGGAGGTAGAAGGGTTTCCAGGAACCCTAGTACCACCACCACCAAAAAAAAAAAAAAAAAGTATAAAATAGGTCTGGGAGTGTAGCCCAGAGGTAGAAGGGCTTCCAGGAACCCCGGTACCACCACTAAATAAATAAATAAATAAATAAATAAATAAATAAATAAATATATTTTAAAAAGCCAAGCTTGGAGGCACATGCCTGGAGTCCCAGCTACTTGGAAGGCTGAGGCAGAAGAATAGCTTAAGTCTGGGAGTTCAAGACCACCCTGGACATCATAGTAAGACAGTTTCAAAATAATAAATAATAAATGAATATTTTTAAAAGAATGTAGTATAAGAATTCACAATTTTAACACCATAAACCCAAGTCTTATTGTTTCCAAGGGCTTGTGAGCCCTTGCAGTTGTATGCAAAATTGTAAGTAGGCATTTTTACTTTTTCCAGAAATTCCACCAAATTATCAAAATTCTGTCATCAAAATTTTTAGAATAATGAATTAATTCCTATCATCAGACATCTAAAATATCACATGCATTTTAACATGAAAGGATTAGCATTTTGAACACTGTCATTAGAAGTAGAGTAATATCCAAAGTTATACATGCTAAATTTTATTTTTTTGTTGTATCTAGTAAATTCTAATATACATCTACAAATATATAAACTGGTAAATTATTATACATAGTTGCTTTTTTTGTACTGGGGCTTGAACCAGGGCATACCAGGCTTCATTTGTCTTTTAATAGTGACTAGGCATTGGCACATGCCTGTAATCCCTATGACTGAGAGGCTGAGACAGGAGAATCACAGGTTCAAAGCCAGCAAGGCTCTTAGAAACCTAGTGAGATCTTGTTTCCAAATAAAGAAATAAAATTGGCTGGGAACATGGCTTGGAGGTAAAATGCCTCTGGGTTCACTCCTCAGTACTGCAAACAATAAAATAAAATAGGGCTGGAGTGCAGATTAGAGGGCGAATGCCCCTAGGTTCAATTCCCAGTACAAAACAAAATACTTCATGAATAGTCACCTGAAAGCAGTAATGTACAAAATTTCAAGTTTTTATTCTGTGTAATCTAAAGATTTACTCATTTAAAAAAACATATTTTTTAGGCCAAATGTAGTGGCGCTTACCTATAGTCCTAGAACTTGGGAGGTTGGGACAGGAGGATTGTAGGTTTAAGGCCAGCCTCAACAATTTATGAAATCCTCAGCAACTTAGCAAGAGTCTAGCCCTTTTTAAAAAATAAAAAATAAAATAGGGCTGGGGGTATTTCTCAGAGGTAGAATCCCCCTGGATTAAACTCCAGTACCACAAAAAAATTATAATTTACATTTCTAATTGTATGTGCCTGCTAAATTTTAGCCAAATATTAACAATTACAAAGTGAAGCTGAAGTAAATCTTTTTTTTAACTATTTTTTTAATTGGTGCACTGTATTCATACATCATAGTGGGATACATACTTTTGTAGACATACATGCACACATCGCCCAGTCAGCCCCCACCCGATCCCCACCCCATTCTCTCTCTCTCCCCATCCCTCCCTCCCATGCTTGGCTTAGTGATTGACATCTAGTATTATAGCAATTTATCAAAAATTAAAAATGATAATCTCACATAACAGTTTCATTTGTCTGATACCAAGCTTTTGATGACTTAAAGATAACATTTCAATATTTCTTTTTGCTTTCTTTCTTACCAGAGAATCTATTTTTTCTATTTTTTAGGTGAAACTATCATAATTTATATATTTATTTTTCAGAAAAAAATCTATCCTAATATGGAATATGGACTCTAGGTACCCACAACGATCTTGAAAAAGAACAAAGCTAGAAGATGTACATTTTCTGATTTCAAACCATATAAAGCTACAATAATTGAAACAGTGTAGTACTATTCTAAAGGCAGATATATAAACCATTGGAGTTAAATAAAAGCCTAGAGCTAAATTCTTCCCTATATTGTCAAGTTATTTTTGACAAAGTTTCCACGAACATTTGGTGGTGGAAATAATAATCTTTTAGCTAAATATTGTTGAAAAATAATAATTACATGGAAAAGAATAAAATTGGACCCTTACCTAATCCCATATACAAATATTAACTCAAAATAGATAAAAGACCTAAATATAAATCTTAAGACTATAAACTTTTAGGAGAAAATCTGGGTCATAAAACCTCACAACATTGAAATTGGCAGTGATTTCTTGGATATGATTTCAATGGCACAGGCAACAGAAGAGTATACAAACTCCCTAAAAAATAAAAAACATATTGTATATCCAAAGACAATGTAAACAGAGTTAACAGTTACTAATAGAATGGGATAAAATATTTTCAAATGCTATATCTGAAGGTATATTAATATTCCAACTAGAAATCCTAAAAATTAACAACAATAAAGGCAAACAATACCCTTCAGAGATAGGTAAAAGACTAACATAAATAATGAATCTCCACAGATAACCAATCTTAGTTGTCTGTTGGATGGAAAATCTTGTTTCTCTAGTTCTGATGTGTGTTACCTATTTCTTCTTTGTAGTTAATCTCTTTGAGTATTTTCTCTAGTGCTGGTTTTGAAGACATAAATTCCTTCAGTTTCTGTTTGTCATGGAAGCTTCTTATTTCTCCATCTAATTTGATAGAAAGTTTTGCTGGGTAGGAAATTTTTGGCTGGAAGTTGTTTTCTTTCAAAATTGGGAATATGTTACTCCAAGCCCTTCTGGCTCCCATGACTTGGTTTGGGAAGTCTGGAGTGATTCTAATTGGTTTGCCTCTGAATGTCACTTGGCCCTTTGCTTTTGTTGCCTTTAAGATTCTCTGCTTGGCTTCCACATTGGTCATTTTGACAATTATGTGGCGTGGGGATCCTCTTCTCCGATCCTGTCTAAAGGGAGTTCTATACGTTTCCTGGACCTGCGTATTGACTTCTTGCTCTATGTCTGGAAAATTTTCTGCTATTACTTCCTTGAAGAGATTGTTGATCCCTTTGGTTTCACCTTCTTTTCCCTCCTCTATTCCAATTATTCTTAGGTTAGCTCTCTTAAAATGGGCCCATATTTCTTCAATATCAGATTCCTGCTGTCGGATATTTTTTTCTAGATTAGAAACTATGCGTTCATTTTTTGAATGATCATCTTCTAAGAGCGAGATTCTGTTCTCCATGTGTTCTAATCGGTTGTTTGTGCTTTGAATTGAGGCCTTTACTTCATTAATTGCATCCTTTATCTCTTTTTGGCTCTCTCTGAGTTCTTTTCGAAGCACCTCTATTATTTCTACAGTTATTTTCCTGATTTGATCTTCTAGAAATCTCTGATTTTCTGTTTTATCGGGTTCTGATGTTGTGGGGTTGTGAGCATTCATTGCTTCAGTATTATTCCTCTTTCCCATGATTTCGGAAGTTTGTGCCTTCTCTGGGTTCTTCCCTTGGGTCACTATGATTTTGCTTAAGGTGCTCTGGATCTCGAGTCAGTAGTATCTCAGACCCCACTACTCCTTTACTGGGTTGTATCACAGAGTCTCCGACCCAGAGAGTATATAGAGGCTGCTTTAGACTGTGGGGGGTGCCAGGTTGCACGTTCTCCTCTGGTGTGATATCTCTGCCACCGCCCCTCTCCCACTGGGTCAAGTCCCAGGGAGTACAGTACTGGGATTTCTCCTCTGTGGCCCGCAATTTGATTCACTGTTCTTGAGTACGCAGATGTAGCTGTACTGAATTCGGTGAATTCGGTGCTGCTGCCGGTGGCAATATGGCACCGCTGCTACGCCCTCGGCTGTGGGGCTGGCGTTTTTTTTCTTGGTTTTGATTTCCACTCTGAATCCCTGCAGTGTGTGCTGAGCTCAGCCACTGGGAGCTTTAGATGCCCTCTGCGCCAAGAAATCCCGCCTGGCTGTTCCGCAGCGGCTCCCCTCGGCTTGCTGTGGCCGTTCCGTGAATTCGCCGCTGCCGCTGGCAGTATGGCGATGCTGCCGCGTCCTCAGGCATGAAGCCGCGTCCTCGGGCGTGAGGATCTCCTCTGTGGCTCTGTTCTCAGTCCGCTTTCTCTCTGGAGCCTGGTGATTTTTTTTGTTTCTCTGGTGATGGTGTTTTCTGGCTTTGAAAGGTGCTGATTTTGTGGTAATGGAGATTTGTTGTTAGCGGGGCTCTTAAGCCCCGCTTTTCTCGGTCGCCATCTTCCCGGAAGTCCTCTGAAGTAAATCTTTATGTCTGTGAATATTAATAGTAGTGGTAGTTAGCATTTAATGGTCACTTACAATGTGTCAGCATTTTGCTAAGGCCCTTATCTATTATAACCTATTATATTAAATCCTCATAAATTTCTGTGATACATATATTATTATTCCTACTGATATGAAATAAATATAGGCTTAATGAGATTCAGGAGGCAAGATATCAGGATTCCATAGTTCATAAGTTTTATTTTGACTTCAAACTTTGAGCAGTTTAAAAATAATATTTAAACACTTATTGTTACATATTGTTTCACTTTCGATTCTCTTTCCACAAAAATATTGGGTCTGTGGACCCCAGCTTCTTCCTAATTTTAATCTCCCTATTCAAATCATGAACTAGCTTCTTAAAATAATTTTCAAATTCAACCCTCTATTTTTTTTGGGGGGGTGGTATTGGGGATTGAACCCAGAGGCATACTACCTCTGAGCTACACCCAGCACTATTTTATTCTTTATTTTGAAACAGAGTTTCACTAAGTTGTGGAAGCCATCCCAAGTTACTGAGGGTGGTTGTGAACTGGCAATTCTCCTGTCTCAGCCTCCCAGGTACTGGGATTACAAGTGTACTCCACCACACCTGGTTCCATCCTTTTATTTCTCAATATGATTCAGTCTCATATGCAAAATAACGTGCAAAAGTAAAAACAATTACTTTGAAAACATGTTGAAGTAAATAGTTCCTCTATTTCATTGTCTTTTTTGGAATTTTATTGGCGCAAATATGCTTGTTCATATTACTGAGGTTCAAAGTGATCCATTCATACATATATTGACAGGACAACTGTTGGTGTGGTTCCCTACAAATCCCAACCTGCTACCTGCCTTCCTTCTCCCCAAACATGCCAGTAAGTTCCTTAGTGATACCTTCATGTATGGATGTACTATTCTTTCCATCTCCTCTTCTCCCTCTCCCAACCCCTTCCATTATTCTACTGCTCTATTATGAAATCCTTTTTTTTTTTTTTCCAATTTTCCTCTAGCTTCCACATATGAGGAAAAAAAATACAACCTTTGATTTTTTGAGACTGGCTGATCTCACTTAGCATAATCTTCCCTGGTTCAATTCATTTCCCTGCAAAGGACAAAATTTTGTTTTTCTTTATGGCTGAGTAAAACTCCATTGTATGTATACCCCATTTTACTTATCTATTGATGAAATCTTTGTTGGTTCTATAATTTGGCTATTGCGAATTGTGCTGTTATAAATATGATTAGGCATGTATCCCTATAGTATTTTAACTTTAATTCTTTTGGAAAGATATCAAGAAGTGGCATAGCTGGGTATATGGTGGTTCCACTCCTAGTCTTCTGAAGAGCCTCCACATTGAGTTCCATAGTGGCTGTACTAGTTTTCAGTCCCACCAACAGTGTGTAAGAGTACCTTTCCCCCCACATCCTCGCCAGCATTTGTTACCATTTGTGTTTTTCATGATTGCCATCCTAACTGGAGTCATACTGAATCTCGGTGTAATTTTGATTCCCATTTCCCTGATTGCTAATGATGTTGAACTTTTTAAATATATTTGTTGGTCATTTGTATTTCTTTTTTTAAATTTTTTATTGGTGCATTGTAGTCATGCATCTTAACAGAGTAGAGGATGGTGGAGACATACATACAGACATCACTCAAGTAGCTCTTCCCCAATTCCCACCCAGTTCCTTCACCCTCCCTCCTTCTCATGTTTGGCTTAGTGATTGACTTTGATATGTTTGTGAATATACATCATGTACATTAGGGAGTTTCTCTCTTCACTCCATCACCACCAGTTAGGCCTCCTTATTTACTCATCTATGGTTTATCCTTCATCTAGAGTTCCTTTCATGACCCTTTATCTCCCTAGCTTCCACATATTAGGGAGAGCATCTGATTTCTTACTTTTTGTAACTGAATAATCTTACTTAGCATAATGTTCTCCAATTCCATCCATTTCCCTGTAAGTGATATAATTTTGTTCTTCTTTGTGGCTGAGTAAAATGGGATATGTGCTCAATGGAATTTTACTTGGCCATTTGTATCTCTTATTTTGAGAAGTATTTATTCAGTTCAGTTGTTTGTTTTTATCAGGTTATTTTTATGTTTAGTTCTTTCCATATTCTAGATATTAATATTCTCTCGCAGAAGTAGCTGGCAAACATTTCCTCCCATTCTACAGTCTATCTCCTCACCTCTTGCATATTTTATCTCTTCAAATTTTACACCAGAGCTGCAGACTGCAACTTAGTTGCAATATCACTTTTCTTCTCTTTTAGGACAGTTGATTCTTGAGCCAATTAACTTTGACTAACAAGATCCCTACATAAAGTTGGGTGTCTTTAAGTTTTCATCTTCATCCCAACCCTTTCCAAAATCTACATCCCAGCCAGAGTGTTGGAGACCTCAGGATGGTCGGCGCTCATGCCTGTCACCCCTGGGCGTCAGGGCCTCCTGCTCTTGCTGCAGAGAGCAATTCACCTTGTCCTTCTGCAGCTGAGACACCACCGGAGAGGACAGGAACACAGGTGATGTGTGCATGTGTGGCTGTATCACTTTGACTCTATGTTGTATAATTATAGCACCCCAATAAAAGTACAAAAATAAATAAAATAAAAAACAGCAGGAGGGGGGGAGTGTTACTCTTAAGTATCAGTGAGAGTGGTTTTCAAATATAATTTTAACAAATTTTTCATTAATATGAGTCTAGACAGAAATCTCATATATAAAGGAGAAAAATTAATCTCTGGATTGAAACTCGAGGAACTTAATTTCCCTACATCTACCACCTCCTGATCTATCTGAGGGACTCTATGTGCCCACTCCAGCTATCAGTAGTACTGTCTGAAAACTGTAGAATACTTTTTTCCCTGAATGATCAGATAAGTTCCTCAGACTTTCATTATAAATAAAATCAAACAAAAACGTGGTTTATCCATCATGCACTTTCTTCCTGATAAGCATATTTTTATTAAAATAAATCTTTTAAAATATTAGAAATAAAATATGATGTTTTCATTAAAGAATATAAGTACCAAATTGTGGTCCATGTATGTAATACCAGTACTTGGTAGACTGAGACAGGAGGATCACAGGTTTGCAGGCAGCCTCAGTTCAGAGGTAAAATGTCCCTTGATTCTTTTTTTTTTTTTTTTTTTTTGGCGGTACTGGGGATGGAACCCAGGGGCATTATACTTCTGACTTACATCCCAGCCCTATTTTTTTTTTTAATTATTTTGATGTTGTTTTGTTTTGTTTTTTTGGTAGTACTGGGGGAGGAACCCAGAGGCTTTCTACCTCCGGGCTATACTCCCAGACCTTTTTTATATTTCATTTGGAAACAGAGTCTCACTAAGTTGCTCAGAGTCTCACTAAGTAGCTGAGGCTGGCTTCGAACCTGCATGATCCTCCTGTCTCAGCCTCCCAAGCGCGGGGATTACAAGCGTGCGCCACCACGCCTGGCTCACTTTTTTATTATTTTGAAACAGGATCTCATTGAGTCACAAAGGGCCACACTAAGTAGTAGCTGAGGCTGGGGTTTGTGTGTGTGTGTGGGGGGGGGTACTGGGGTTCCTGGAAACCCTTCTACCTCCAGGCTACACTTCCAGACCTATTTTATATTTTTATTTGGAAACAGGGTTTCTTAAGCCAGCAAGGCTGGCTTCGAACTAGCATGATCCTCCTGTCTCTGCCTCCCAAGTGCAGGGATTTACAAGCGTGTGCCACCACACCTGGCCTGAGGCTGCTTTTGAACCTGCGCCATCCTCCTTTCTCAGCCTTCCAAATGCTGGGATTACAAGCGTGTGCCACCATGCTTGGCCCTTGATTCAATTCTTGGTACCTAAAAATGAGAGAGGGGGGAGGAGAGGAGAGGGGAGAGGGGAGAGGGGAGAGGGAAGAGGAGAGAGAGGAGAGGGGAGAGGAGAGAGACAAAACAATATACCAAAATTTCCTTGGATCTGATGACTAACTGTAGAAATTCAAAATTGCAGTCAGTCAAAACTGCAGCTCTGTTGTCCAAAGCCCTACAGACCCAGCCTTGGGACCCGTGAGGCCTGGAGCCACCATTCAAGTCCTTTGAGGGACAAAGCAGTATTTTTTGTCTGGAGCCTTCCTCAAACCCAAACCCTTTGCTGGCTACTTCCTCTCCCTTACCTTCAAAATATCCCCACTTCCTCATCTTCAAATTTTTTCTCTCCCTGCTCTAACCTAATTTCTATTTCTATAATTCTGCAAGGAAATGAAAACAAGGACTTCTTGGAATGACATCTTTGTTGCTAAAACCAAAGTGCCTATCTTATTTTATCTCCCTGCAGCGTTTTCCCTGCAAGCTCCCATTTGGGCTGTTGTGGCAGAAGTCTCAGTGGTTCCTCTCATCCTCCTTCCCTCCCTCTTTCTCCTCCCACACCCTGTGGTCTTGCTCTCTAGGGGTGCCCATTAGTCTTCTTGCTGTCTGAACTAATCTTTGTGTCTCCCCAGGTAATCTGACCCTAACCTATTGCTTTTATCCTGTATACTAGGTTGATGATTCTCCAATTTAAACTCTCTCCCTCTTGAGCTACTGATCTGTTTATCCAGCCACCAACTGGACATCTACACTGGGCTATCTCAACACATGTCTCATGCTCAATACTCATTTAACTCAGTATCTTCTCTCTGCCCACCTACTCTCCCTTGAGTCTGTTCTAGGTAGGTGAATGATACCACTATCCATTCAGATACTCATGGCTGCAAACTGGAAGTCAGGCTTGCTGTCTGTCCATGCACTGGAAAGCAGCTTTCACTAACCTCTGACACAAACCCCTTTATTTTCATCTTTGATTTCCTGGTCTTAGAACAATATGCATCTCTCATGGACATTCAATCCCTATCAAGTGCTTTCTGAAAGTGGAAGCAGGAACGTGTAGGGTTTCTTGCTTCAAGTCCACCAGTGGCTTTCAGTTCAAAAGGATACAATCTGATAGTTCTCTCCCATCTGATTAGCCATAGTGCTCTTGCTACCTGTGTATGGCTACATCTTCTACATCTTCAAAAGCTTCAGCAGAGCCCAACTGCTTGTCGCTCACTCTCGAAGCATGGTTGTCTCCAGACTTCGCATCCCAAATGTTTTCTCTGTGTACTCTGCCCTCTTGTCTTCATCAAAGTCTAGTTATTATTCAAGCCTTAGCACATCGACTCCATTCTTCAGGAGATTCTCTGTAGCTTCCCACGAGAATTTGCATTAATGTCTCAGAGCTCATCAGAAAATTATAATTACTTGCTCACTTACTTATCCATCTCTCCCACTAGTCCACAAACACGATAAGAATCGGGACCATCTTTCACCTCTGCGCCACTCCACTTAGCACGGTACTGATGATTGGTGAATGCCTGTTGAAGGGATGAGTATATTTTGAAAGCTCCATAAAGTATGCTTCCTTAATTTCCCTTTGAAAAATAATGATAATATGCCAGTGCCACTAGGGGGCACAGAATTATAACAGAATTTTCCAGTACACCGGCTAAACAGAGCCATTTTCCTTCTGTATCAACTTACTCAGTTTCTAAATATATGGCTCTTGAAAAGATCAAATAACTCTATTCAAATTACTTCCTCAAAGAAGTGTTTAAGTCATTGGACAAAAGACAGTCATACTGTCATACTAACATGTCATGAAAAAAATTGCCAAATGCAATTAAGAGTTTTATTAATAAAATGGTAGAAGTTATTAGGAAAAGATCAAAATATAAATACAATGTTAAGAAATTAATACTATAAGACTTGGGACTTTTAAAGAATTTCTATAAAGAAAAATATCAATGTAGTGAGATTCTTCCACAGGAAAAGGGAAGAGGAATATTGAAGCTATTATTGTGTTTAAAGTAAAACCTCAAATTTTGATTTAAAAAAAACCCTAAGAGCTGGGTGTGGTGCACGCTTGTAATCCCAGCATTTGGGAGGCTGAGAACGGGGGATCGTGGTTTGCAGACAGCCTCAGCTACTTAGTGAGGCCTTCCGAAACTTAGTGAGACCCTGTTTCAAAGTAAAGAATGAAAAATAGGGTGGAGAGGGGTGTACCTCAGAGGTTGAATGCCCCTGGGTTCCATTCCCAGACCCCCCCAACACACACACACACACACACACACACACACACACACACACACACACACACAGAAACTTTCCAATATTGTTTTTTAAAGAAAAACTGTCAAGAAACATAATCATAGTTGGACTTTTTATTTTGAAATTAAAATAAGGTTAATAGTTAGGAATCTGTTTTTTTTAATTTTAGTTATTTTGTTTTGTTTTAGCATTAAATATCCCTAAGTTTGAGTGTCCAGGCCCGACTCTTACTAGTTTCAAAAAATTGTTGACTATTTTCCCCTCAGTTTATTCCCTTATACATTGGACATAATTATAGTACAGATTTATGAGGTTATTGTCAGAATCGAGTGGCATAACTAAGCCAAAGTGCCTAGCACATACTGAACACATTCTAAACATTTGTTGCTATTTTGTTTTGACAATGGAAATCAAAATAATGTTTTGGTAATCCTTAGAAAAAAATTTTGGTAGTCACTAGAATGAAAATGAGAACTTTTGAAGATATTTCTTTTTAAAGCACTCTTTCTCTCTTACCAGCTTTTTCTTGCAGCCATACACACTCATACATATATCCTTTCTGCATTCCTGGAGCAAAAGCTATTCCGAAGAAGCCATGCCTCATTCAGTGTGTGATGCAGGCCTGGAATTGCTACTGTGCTAGAGCCTCTATGCGCAGAAGAGCCTCCACACAGAATCACCTGGCCAGCCACAGGTGATCTCTGATACTGTCCTGGATTCTGTACTAGTTGGAGAAACGTCTTGAGAAGCTTACATACTATCCTTAGAGACAACAATTTCTTACTGACAGAAAGCTACTGTGGTGGACTGTGCCGATACATTTAAAATAATAACAGGAGGCAAATATGCTTTATAAGTGCCAAAGATAAAATAAGATACTTACAGAAGGTAGTGTAGCTGCTATTCTTATTGGTTGGATTATGGCTTGATAGAGTAATAAAGGCTAAGGTGATGGAGATTAAAGGATACTCTACTTAGGAGTTGGGAGACTTTAGTTTTACTTCCAGGCCCACATGACAAATAGTTGAGCTTCATGCAGGTCATTGAACTATCGCCAACCATTTAGGGGTTTTTGAGCTGGGGAGGACCTTTGAGATGATCTCTTCTTAGACACACAGCCCAGAGTTTCCCAGAGGATCCCAAACTTCCATTTTGCCATCAATAAATTTCCTTTTCTCTCTACAGTTTAAGGGTTTTTATTTATTAATACTGCTCTAATTAGCTCAGGAATCTCACACTGAAGCAAGGTGCATCTATATCATTAAACGGTGGCACTTTAACAATCTGCTACTTGATCAGAACCATGAATATGACTTGATGGGAGCGAGTCTTGTGTCAAGACGGTTGAGGCAAATGAGAAAAGGGGCAGGCAGAGAGAAGAAGCAAAGGAAGAGTATGGGGTCTCGGACATGTTGTGAAAGCAGACCAGATCCAGTTATTCCGCCTCCTTTGTGGGCAGTGAAAGTCCTCATTGTACATCTCTAGCTCATGTGTAGAATTTTCCATATTACGATTCCAGAGGACCTTCAGAAGAAAAATATAATGAAATAGAAAAACACTGAAATAATACGTTTCTAGTAACTATGTTCAATCGGAACCACCTTCATGTAGACTTCAGAGAACAAGTTTCCAAGGTTATAAATTTCAGACAGGCATCATACAATGTATAGAAAGGGAATGGTCTGGTCGGTAGCCAATCTATCTCATAGATTGGGAAGGACAATCAACTCACATGCTCTACACTAGTGGTAAACATTTGCCTTTGCAAAGTGTGATTTTCATTACCTTTACCTCTGCCTCTGACAATGCTCTAGTGTTGTTAGTAAGCATGGAATATGATATATTGTTTTACTCGTGGCTCACTGTGCCTACCCTCTTTTCTGAATAAGAATAAAATTCAGTTTCCTAGCAACATCTGCATTCAAGGGAATAACAACAACAGCTTAATCACACTTTATTTCCCCCCAAAGTTAATTCCTATCTATCTAGGGAAGTTAGTGGGTGTCTAAGAAAACAGTACAGTCTCATAGAAGAGGTTAGATGGGACTCACTTGGCCTTCTCCTTACTGGGAGGAGGGTAGGAAGATCAGATCAGGGTTTCTAGTTAAACCAGTCTTCCCCATTGGCAGTAGTCAGAGACACTGATACAAAACCGTGTGTTGTTTTGGCCATCTTCTACAGGAGATGCGGACCACTTAATGAAAGGCACGCCCAACTGGGAGGTGACTTTACTGGGTTCCTAGTAACCTTCAACTTAAGTACTGGGGAATCCTTAGGCAGGTTTCTTTCTCTGGGCTGTGTGTCTAAATGGCTTTTATTCTACAAGAGACCATCTCAAAGCCCCCCCCCCCCCAAAAAAAAAAAACCTCCAATCATCACAGGATTTTTTTTTTTTTTTTAGGTTTATTGGCATTCAACCACCACCACAATTTCACTAGTATTATTGTTGCATCCTGGGAAAGCACAATTTGGAAATTAAGCATCTGGCTCTCATCCAGGGAAACATGTCCCTGTGCCCTGCCTTCCTAAGACTTCCTGCCTGCAGGCAGGGGCCCAGACCCCGTGGTGGGGTGGGAGTAACCTGAAGGCGGTGGCAGAAGTCTGCAGCAAGGCAAACAGCTTGGTTAAGAGGAAGTGGTTTCTATTTTACTGCCTGCAGAAAAGCCAAGGTTTTCAAGTTTGAAGCGTGCACACGAGTCTCTAGCTCTTTCACCCTGAAAGTCCCTGCTCAGAAACTCCGCGGGGAATCTAAATATAGCAACAGCAAACTCCCCCCGCCTTCAGCCGGGGTCCCCGCGCATCTCTGGGATTGGAAAGCTCCTTCCTGGATGCTCTCTGCATCTGCCTGCGATGGCAGGGCAGGAGCAGTCTCTCGCACCTCCACAGTGCGTGGGTGTGAAGTGTATAAGGGGAAGAGTGGCTCTGGGTGTTGGCGCTTGGCTCACGGTCACGTGGCACGGTTGCCAGCTACACGCAGCTCCGAGCTAGCTAGCCTGCTGCTCAGCGGCTCCGGGGGAAGGCGAGGTCCCGCGGCGACCAAGAGCCAGCCCGAGGGCTTCACACACACAAGAGCTAGAAGGATAAAAAGTAAAAGTAAATCATGTAAATGACGCTATTGCCAGAGGCAGAAAGTAGTTGCCGCAGGCGTGGGTGTGTGTACAGGAAGGAGGTGGTAGGGTTATTTATCTCGGAGGGGCGGAGAGAGCTGAAATAAGACTTTTGCCTTATTCTTGATTTAGACTTAGAGAAGGGAAAAGGCACGCGGAGCGACCGCCTTGCAACTCTCGGTCCCGGCTTTGCCCTGCACGCTCAGTTCGGTTTAACTTGGGGACTGTTCTCCTTCATATTTAGGAGGAAAGCTACTTCTCTTGGAAGAAGTTCCGAGCCTGGCATCCTTTCCGTTTCCCCCTGCCGAATGTGATGTTTAACGGCTTACTGCTTGACACCAACACGATTTCCGAAAGCCAGAGGCCCCAGCCCGTGCAGCCGTGGCCGCCCACTCCGCCAGGGCGGGGGGCGGGGGCCGCCAGGTGCCAGAGGTGGTGGGGGACCCCGCCATCTGGCTAGCCGTGTGAGTGGCAGCAGCCGGGGGCGGGGTGGCGCGTCCCGGGCGCCCCTCCCGGCAGGACCCCCTCCTCCGAGGCACCGGGGCCACCTAGAGACTTCGCGGTTGTAGGACTTGGTCGGACTTAATGGAAATTTCTTGACGGAGGCAACCGGGCTCTTCCTCCCAGGCTCCGCTGCCAGGCGGAGCCCGGGGCCGCGGGCGCGCCCGAGGAGCCGCCGCGGAGCCCCGCGCCCGCCCCGCAGCGCACCCCCGGGAGGGCGGCCGGAGCGCCTCGCGCTGCTCTCCGACGCCGGCATGGGCGGCCGCCACCTGAGGCGGGACGGAGCCGCGGGCGGCGGCGCGGCCCCCGCCTGACGCGGAGCCGCCGAGGGCGCGAGCCCCGCGGGAAGCCGCGCTCCGGCCGCCCCGGACGGCGATGGCGGGCCCCGGCGCGGCGGCGTAGCGGCGGCCCGGGCGCCCAGCCCCGCGCCCCCCGCCCCGCGGACAGCTCCACGCCGCTGAGCGGCCGACGTCGCCCGGGCGCGCGCGGGCAGAAGGCGCGAAGCACGCGGCGCCGCGGCGGGCCGGGACCCGCACCCGGCCGCCCGCCCGCCCGCCCGCCCGCCATGCGGCCGCGGGCTCCCCCCCGGCGCGGCCCGCGCTGAGCCATGCCCCGCCACCACGCGGCCGGCGAGGAGGGCGGCGCCGCCGGGCTCTGGGCGCGGGGCGGCGCGGCGGCGCGCGGGGGGCGCCCGGGCGGCGGCATGAAGGATGTGGAGTCGGGCCGCGGCCGGGCGCTGCTGAACGCGGCGGCCGCCAGGGGCGACGGGCTGCTGCTGCTGGGCACCCGCGCGGCGGCGCTGGGCGGCGGCGGCCTGCGGGAGAGCCGGCGGGGCAAGCAGGGCGCCCGGATGAGCCTGCTGGGGAAGCCGCTCTCCTACAGCAGCGGCCAGAGCTGCCGGCGCAACGCCAAGTACCGGCGCGTGCAGAACTACCTGTACAACGTGCTGGAGCGGCCGCGCGGCTGGGCGTTCGTGTACCACGCCTTCGTGTGAGTACGCGGCGGCGGGCGGCGGGCGGCGGCGGCGGGCGGCGGCCGAGCCGGACCCCACCGGACCCCGACCCGCGGGTCCGCACGGGCTCCCGCTCCTGCGAGCGCGCAGCGAGCCCTGGAGTCTGGCGGGGCAGGCTTAATGGGAGAATGATTGGAAGCAAATGTTTATTTTTCCCTTAGGCATTTAAAACCTTTCAGTGGCTTTAAAGTTTACTACTGTTTTTCCCACAATGTCCATTCATTCAGTCTCCGGTTAGAGTTAGATGTATCCGGACTTTTTACGGTTGGTTCTGGGTCTTTATACCACGTCTCTTTTCTTCCCCTCCTTTGCTTCTCTGGTTTTGGTCCCCCCCCCCCCCAAAGATTTCTTCATATTGAAATGAAGTATGAAGATGCCAGGCATAGGAGACTCTTAGAGAAAGTTGCGGGCGCTCACGAGTACGTTCATTGTCTCCTAGTGTAATATGTCTTCGACATACGAAATAGGTTTCCTTTAGAAGAAAAAAAAAGTGTGTCATCCCATACATATCCTTCTTCTGGGATGAAGGATTGGCACCAATGCTGGAAACATCATTAAAAAAATGGTTTTGTAAATAGGTGAACCTGGAATTTGACCACGTAGAAATCAGGAAATTGGTGGAGTCTACAATCTGTGGAGCCCTGGTGTCTGGAAAATTTTACAGTCCCAGATTGATGCGAACATGTAGGATTAGTAGACGATTGCAGCCAACTTTCCATTTTATACTGTACACGAGGAGAATGTTGTGTTGCATCATTGCTACATCAAAAAGATGTTTGATTATTTACTGATATAAAATTCATATTGATTTAGATGTCGACACTGTAATTAATGATAAACATAGAGGGACATTTTTGATACTTTTCACATTCGTCCTCTGGGTTGATATATAATTAATCCTATTGCTTAATTAGCCTAATAAATCATTTTGACCTGTCAGAATACACTAAAAAATTTAGCAGTGATGATGTTCAAATAGGCAGCAAATACACACTATTTGGAAAATGATTTTTAAATGGGCCCAAATATTCATGGGTTTGAATTTTGAATATGATGCTCTTTATAGCCTGTCATGTTGGGTAGGTCATGCCCTGTATATTCAGGGAAGGTTAGAGATGACCTCGGGTTAGGGCGTATACCTTACATCTCCCAAGTGTTGCTCCTGAACAGGAGTGGGCACTTCTGATGATGCAACATTTTCTTTTTGATGTGTGGTGTTTAACAGGTTTTTATGGGCATGCAGAATTGTCTATTGTTGATTAAAAATTGTCTTTAAAAGGCTCAAGTTTAGACACTTTACTCATCAGGCTTTATCAGTCTAACTGTGCCTTTCGCGTTAGGTAGGGAATAAATTGTATACTTGTTAATATGATGTTGCTAGTGCAAAGCTTTGCATTACACACCTCTAGAGTCTGCAACTGTAATGTGCAAGCAGTTAGATAGAGGTGCTAGATCCACATTAGCACAAAGGGAGAATGGATAGTGTCATTTTCTAGAAGGATTGTGCACAACTACAGCAGACCCTTGGGATAAGAGGCCATCTTTGGCACTTGCTACTTATGATTTTAAATGAGTTTTTGAATAGCTGGACACTACACATTAAATTAATAAAGCAAAGTTGCTTTGAGCTGTAAGTCTAATAAGACTGTCAATGATACAGAAAATTATAAGAAAATAATTTCTAGAGAGGTGTAACTAACTAATTCCTTGCCAGCCTGGGAATCCCCAAATCTTACTTTAATAACCATTTTTGAAGCATATTAAGGTCCCTGCCAAGAACAAGTGCACTGTGATTAATGAGGTACTTCAGGGATGAATTTACTTGGTAGACCAGTGTTTTCATTGCCAAGAAACAAGTATGTTTAAAGTTATGCTTCAAGTAAAGAAACTTGTCTCTTAAATAGGCAAAAAATCATTATTATAATGCTATGTTCACGGTATAAAATGTAGTTTCAAGCGTATATTTTCTAGCCTTCTGATGACCTACTTCAGATCCTCTATTCCAGATTAGAACTGAGTGATTAGGGGATCTGTACCCTTACTGCTCTGTAGAATTGACTGGACAGCCTTGTTTCCTGTTTTCAGCTCCTCAGTTTATGAGATGAGCTACTTGAATAGGAGTTATATCTTTGAATGTTGTTTGTTTCTTTTAAATTCCCTCTTTTTAGAAAAAACTTTAGAAGAGTAATGTGGAAGCAGGGGAATACATTATGGGGTTCCATATGTAAATTTGCATCGATATTGCAAATGTGGTTCTGTGAAGTTACACCAGAAGCAGTTTCGCACAGACATTTAACTCATCTCTTTGTCTAATATATCTTTGCCTGGCTTAAGACCATGAGTAGGAATTTATAGATAATTTAAACCAGAAGGAACAATTCAGTCACCTAAGCAAGGGGCCCTGAAGTCATCATTTATCTCATACTTGCTCCTACTGGCATCCAAATGGCCATTAAGTCCTGTATAATACCTTCATAAATAGTTTTCAAATATAGTACCTTCTCTCTATTGTGACCCCTATTTTCCCTCCCTATTTCTCCGTACATTTCCACTATATTACTTTGATATTCTGCCTCACCATCGGGCTTCTGCTCACAGGTTCTAGCTTTCCCCTCTGACACCATTCTTATGTTCTATTCTTTCTTAATGTGTGTGTAGTCCTGGGGATTTAACCCAGGCGCACTCTACCTCTGAGCAACATCCCCATCCCTATTTTAGTTTTTCATTTGGAAACAGTGTTTCACTAGGTTGATAGATAGTCTCACTGCTTTCTGAGGCTGTCCTTGAACCTGTGATCAATCCTCCAGTCTCGGCCTCCCAAGTACTGGGATTACAAGCACGCACCACTATGCCCAACATGGCTTATTCTTAAAATGTAAATCTTCTTATATCCCTTGCCTAAAATTTTTCTGTGAGCCTGCATCATTTTCTTGTTCATTTATTCATTTATCTATTAATGTACAAATATTTGAATATCTAATAGTGCTAATTCCCAAATTAAAAAAAAGCAAAGGCTCTACTCTCAAGGAGGGGGGGGAATTACACATGGGATGATTCCAACCATACGTACAAGTGTGAAACAATATCATTGGTGCTCTTACAGAGGAGATAGGTTACAAAGCCTCATGGAAAAAGAGAAAGAAGTGTAGGAAATGAGAGTAGAAAGGCCAGCACATCTTCAAAAGGGCAGAGAAACATCGGCTGAGTTTGGCCAATAAGCATTTAATTTTTAGGTGGGCCAAGTAGAGGGAAATGAGCAATCTTGGTAGAGAAAATAGTTACAGAAAAGATATGAAATTGTGAATCAGGACAGTCATTCTAGGTACTGATAAGTATTTGCAGGATGAGCGTAGCCACAGGAAAAGAGAGTGTGGGGAAAGACACATGCTTGACCTTTGATGGCCTCAAATGTTTGCCACGGAATCTGGTCTGTACCCTATAATCAGTTATGGCCAATGAATGGTGGAAGTCAAGGAAATGACATAATCAAATATGAACTTTGGAAATCTCTCCTTTTTATCAGTTTTGAAAATGAACTGGAGAATACAAAAAAATGAAATCAGTATTGATGAGCTGGTAGCGGTACTACAAAATTTACACTGATTGTTGCATTACTTTATCCATAAATTCTTTCTGTAAATGTCTGGTGACTCTCTCCTATGTGCCATGTATTATTCTAGAAAGCTGAGAGATGATTGCCCAAGGAACTAAAGCAATGACTGTGCAGATAGAAAATAAGGGGTCCATAAGAGCAGTGTTAAGGACATAGAATTGGCAGGTTGTTTGCCTTTCTGACCTGTGGTATGAAATGGATGATTCTGACCTGGGTCATTTGGGAAATGGAAGTACCATTAACTAATGTATGAGGCAAAGGATGAAGGGCATATATTCATGGCAATATGATGAGTTCAGATTCGGACATAAATTGTAGATGTGTTTGAATCCTTCAGGTGGGGATTTTAAGTGATGGAGATGTGTCACTTATGCAGTGAACCAAATAGTTTCTTTCCTGAGGGTCTTATTTCTTTAAATTGCAATGAAAGGATGACTTTGTCTCAGGTTTGTGTATATTTTCAGACACTCGCCCAGGCTGAGTAGGGTACCCCTTGTCTCAGGTTCCGTGACACTCTGGGGACATTATTATAATGCTATTTTCCTACTCTGATGTTATTATGGGCCACTTGCTCTCTCTCCAATAGGAGGGTGAACATCCCTTACAGAAAATCTACTTATCTCTGTATCTTAAGCACCCATCAAGGTCCCTTGTATCTTGTAGACCTTTAATAAATGCTTGCCTCCAGAGTAAGTAAATAATTTTCCTTGGAACCTCCCACAAAAGAGTTTCAGAGTGAGCTGAAGCTGGAAAATCTATGATGTCTTTTCAGTTTTTTCAGAAATAAGATGCTGATGATTCACCTAAAGTAAAAGGAATGAGACTAGAAATAGGAAACCAATGCTTCACTCCCAGCTTTCTAGCTAACTTTGTGACTTGAATAAGGCTTTTTACCCTTTTGGTCCTCCAAATCTTCATCCACAAATGGTCCACTGGTGTCCATGATCCATCCAAGGTGGTGGGAGATGCTGTTAAGAGTCTAAAATACTGTCAGGGAAAGGATATTTGGAATAAAAAGTTTTCTGATATTTTTATCATTTGTTCCTCCTCATCTATGAGCTGAAGGGTTTCCTTCTAGTTGTCTGCTATAACTTTACTCCCAACTGTCCAAGATCCATGTACTACGCAGTAGCCAAGGTGATCTTTCTGAACACTTTAAAGGACAGGTTACTCCTTTGCCTGGAGGAGGAGTCTGTTTATTGCCTCTCACACAATGCACAAGGTCCTTAAAGGCAGGGCTCTCTCTATTGGCTCACTGCTGTATTTTTGTTACCTAGATCAGTGACTGCCACATCAAAGATATTTCATTCATGCATGTTGGTTCACTTATACTGCAGATCTTCAAAAACACTTCTTAAATCCTTGTGGAAGATGGACTTTTATTCTGTTGGCCACTCTTTATCGGACTCCATTAGACCCATTTACTTTATTATTTACATATGTGCCCTTCCTTCCTTCCTTCCTTCCTTCCTTCCTTCCTTCCTTCCTTCCTTCCTTCCTTCCTGTGTAGTACTGCTGATTGAACCCAGGGGAATTCTACCTCTAAGCTACACCCTTAGTCCTATTTTGTTTTTTATTTTGAAACAGGGTCTCACTGAGTTGCAGAGAGCCTCACTAAGTAGCTGAGGCTGGCCATGAACCTTCTGTCTCAGCCTCCCAAGTACTGGGATTACAAGTGAGCATAGCCACACATGGCTATGTGTGTGTGTATATATATATATATATATATATATATTTTTTTTTTTTTTTGAAGTAAGTCTATATCTATAGAATTTTGTATTTTAATTTTAATTTTGTCTCTAGATACCTTAAAATATCTGATTTCCCTTAGGTGCAAATAGGCCTTATACAATTTATACTGCCTTATATTCAGGCAGTATATAGTAACATATAGCATTCATGCCTAATATAGTAACATGAGATAATATTCTTCAAGTCAGTCTAATTTTAAAAATATAAACAATGCTATATTATTTGTAGACCATATTGCAAATAGAAATTGAAAATTGTTAAGATATTAGTATCAGAAATGTTATAGCATAAAAGAAATAAGATGTATGAAAAGAATATTTCAAAATGGAATAAAGTTCTGATATAAGAAACACTATAAACAAGGAACATGGCCAGCAGCCTTTTGATAATTACTTGCAAAGAAGTAATGCCAGTTTTAATTTTTAATTGCAAATGGCCATTTTGGCAGATGAAAGTGCCAGCAGAGCATGTTTTATTCTAGCCCAGTGGTGCGGAACCACTTGAAGCCCAATTGCTGAACTGCTGTAGCTCATAGTTATATTTAATGATTTGTCGATGTTTCCATTTTAATTTTCTTTTCCTTCAACCACTTATGAGGATGCTATTCGAAGTTTTTATTTGGTCGCCTCTTGGGAGATAGATTGGTCACTCACTGTATTTTTTTCCCTAATAATTGAAATTCTTTGTTGGGTCTGAGTTTCCAGGTGATTCTTTCAATCTCTTGGAATAACTGTCTGAAGAATGAGTTTCCTAAATATTATTGAAGCTATCAATTCCTAAATTTAAAAATAGTTTGAACTTTTTCTGTTTCATATATATATATATAATTTTTGTGCATATATATTTATATACACTGCATAAACACACAAAAAATCCTTTAGCAGAAAAATTGTGTAAGCACAAATATTTACATTTCCCTTTGTTTTGATCCTCTAAAAGTAAAATGAGACTCAGATTGAAGTTTAGAAATAAAAAGACTCTTAAATTTTCTCTTGATGATATGAAGATTGTCTCATATTTTAAATATATTTAAATTTCAATGTACTTGAAGTTCTTGATCACAGGGGTCATTATTCCCACTTACAGTGTCTGTGAGGTAATTCTAGAATCTATTTTTTCTTCACTCAGAGGCAGGATGACTTTATAATTATAATGTTATAATACATCTTTTCTCTTGTTTTTCAACAGTCAATTCAGTTTAACATGTAATTAACTGTCATTATGTATGCCAGGTAATGTGTTAAATGCTTGTGGTTCAGAAAAGGGGCTGATATGGACTTAAGGAAATTCCATTGGGAAATATGATTAGGTTCATATTTAATTATCAACATTACTCTGCTGATTTTATGACTATGAGCAAGTTGCTTCTAATACTTATTCTGTAAAGTAGAAATATAATATATACAAAGTATTATAGTATATATGAAATGTATGTATATCTATGTAACATTTTATATATACATACTCACACTTAGCATACTGGCTGTTGTTGAAACTGGAGAGAAAATAGAGATAATGTGGTGGAGGGTTGTATTGCCCTGTGAAAGGTCCAGTTCTTATTCTGAAGGTGATAGGCAATCTTTGAGAAAGATAGGACTCAGGCAGGTTATAATGTCACTGGGTTATCATATGGGATTTATCACTGTGTCAGCTCTGTAAATGATGACTATGATCAGGCACAAGAAAACTGCCCTTTTCCTATGTAACTGGGAGGTTAAATCATGGCCTCAAAATGCAAGTGTATCATAGAATTTATGAGATAGGAAACCACCTGTATTCTTTCCTAGGTGGAATTGTTTTGAAGGCATAGACCTTGAAAGCAAGGCTAGTTATTCCCATAACTTTTTGCAAGAGGAAAGAAGGCCAGGGCTCCCATTTCTCTTAAACTTTTTCTCCCTCATCTGGATGGATCTGGAGAATCAGATGGGATTGAGATTTTAGATTTTTTCTTTCTATGTTTTGAGTCATTGGATACACTTCTTAGCTTTCTGTTTTGTAAAATTAGAATTTTTTTTTTAGAGTTTATTCAATAATCTGAACTCATGCATAAGTCCTTGGGGTAGGAACTACAGGTGATTAGCATACATAAGACACAACCTATTCCTTCAAGGAGTTTTTTAATCTAGGAGGATATTAGTTTACTGTTTACTGAGGCACAGAATCATCTCTATAAATTAACTTAGGATAAAAGCAAAAGCAAAGATTGATCTTTCTCCAGTGACATGTAGGTGTTGCTCCCATTGGAAGGATTTATAATGTGGCTTTCAAGATCACTACACATGGGACTACTTCTTGCCAGTTCTCTTGACCCTTTGGGAAAGGTTGAAGCTGAGTGTTAGCTGCTCGTATGGGTGGGCATTCTGCTCAGGGCTTTCCTACACAGAAACCAAACAGGAGTTTCTACTCGTCATAGTAATTTTTAAAGAGTAGCAATTAAATGAGTTAAGCTAAATGTTCTAGTTAATAAACATTCTGAGTATGTTTAATTTGCCTCAAAGTCTTTTAAAAATAGAAAAGAAACTGATGCTGCTTCATAATACTTTTTTGGGTTGTTATTGTCCCCCCCCCCAAACAGCTTAGGAACAATAATATAAGCCAAAGGTTTGGTTAATTTTTTAATCATATTTAATACCCATTTATTTTCAATATACACTTTAATCTTCATGGTTAATGTTTTTATTCTTCTACATTAAAGGAAAGTATCACCCAGACTTCTTGAGGGTCTAGAATTTGCCCATTAATTAATTCATTCATTCATTTAATAGTTGAGTGCATATATACTGTGTCCTTGGAATGCTTTGAAAATATTTCTTCCTATTTGTTCAACTGTCTCTGGGAATGTGGGAAATGGCTCTTCCCTTCAACTACAAAGTAGCACTTCCCAGTTTAGCTAAGGTCAATAAGTGTTAGCAATGTGTATTCCTTGCAAATCTTAATGTGCTTTTTATCTACCTCCTTGAAACGACCTCTTTCTGTTTCAAACGAGTTTTAGAACTAGATCAGCAGCCAGGTTAAAGAATTTCAAAGTGAGATTGAATTAGTTTTAAATTTGTCATACCAGGTGATAAATTCTGCAATTCTATTTCATTCCATCAAATGGAAAAAGCAAATAAGTCTAATGGCAATACAATTGACTTTTGTAAAACCTGTTTAGAACCTTCTGGATAGGCTCCTGAACCCAAAGGTGCATTTGTTCTTACTTATGGAGGCTTTGATAAGTAGGAAAAAAGTGACTATTTTACCAAGCACAATTTTACCAAGGCACAATTTTACCAACCTTGAACATTCAAATGATCATCTAAATATTTTTTCTCTAAAAGAAACCCAGATAAGTTCCTTTAGATTCAGACCCACCGAGGGGTAAACAGAATGAGATGGGTTAAAATCTTTTAAAAGGAGCCATCTACCCTAGTTGATGCAGTCCTAGGTTAGCCTCACACTGATATGGTCTTACAGTCCTTCCAAAGGTAGGTAGGGGACACAGTAGAAAAAAGAGTGCCAGTCATCACGTGTACCAGCCATGTGGGCTTCCAGTCACTCGTTCCGACTGCCAGTTTGGGTTGCCCATGCTCAGTGGCCCTGTTCTCTACTCTGCAGAATGGCCCCAGTCACCAGTACTGAAAACAGAACATGGGTTTCACAGGATATCTAGGAAGAAGAAAATTCTCTCATTAAGTTTCAGAGCTTTTGTGTTTAGTGTTGGACTTGATGGGTTACTTTACAAATTACTGTGCATTTTTAAACTAGTCATGTCTTGCTGCTGAGAGCTGTTTTTCAGAGCTCCTGGGTATGGAGTTTTATTCCAGGTTTTGGGGCAGAAGTGGGTAACAAATGTAAGTTTATAGATGGCACTAGGTGAGGTAGCCTAGACAACCAAAAACAAGAATAATCAAGAAGCCATCACATCATGGAGGAGAAAATAGACCAGTCCTCTTAATTCAAGAGATAACATAACTCACATTTGTCATCAATGAAGGATCATAGTGTTTCTCTCCAAAAATAAAGGTCAAAGTCCCTGACTTTTTTTTGTTGTTGTTTCTTATTGGTTCAGATTTCCTTTCTACATTGTAATCAGTATAGATTTCTGAACCATATAGTACTATATTTAAAAGACCTATTCACAGAAAACTTATTATGTGTTTTTAATACCTGCTTCAAGGGCCACATGTAAGTTAGTGAGTAAGCCAGGCATGGTAGCCCAGGCCTGTAGTCTCAGTATTTGGGAGGCAGAGACAGGAGGATTACCAGCACCTGCAACTTAGTAAGGCCCTCAGCAACTTAGTGGGATTCTGTTTTAAAATGAAAAATAAGCTGGGCGTGGTGGTGCACGCTTGTAACCCCTGCGCTTGGGAGGCTGAGACAGTAGGATCGTGCAGGTTCAAAGCCAGCCTCAGCTTTTTAGTGAGGCTCTCAGCAACTTAGTGAGACCCTGTTTCCAAATAAAAATATAAAATGGGTCTGGGAGTATAGCCCAGAGGTAGAAAGCCTCTGGGTTCCATCCCCAGTACCACCAATAAATAAATAAATAAATAAATAAATAAATAAATAAATAAATGAAAAATAAAGTAGGGTTGAGGGTATAGCTCAGAGGTAGAAGACCCCTGAGTTCAATCCCCAGTACCAATAAATAAATACAACTACAAAGTGTGTGAGTGGTTGCTCTGGAGCAAATATCTGGCCTCAGGCTTCAAGGAAGCATGACAGGCCTGGCCTGGCACTCACCCTGGAACATGAAGAGGGAGAAGGGAGGGAGTCATGGAGGGAAATGGAGTTCAGCCCTTGGTTGGCTCCTCATAGGCAAAAGAGATGGACAAATCTGTGTGTTCAAGATTTCCAGCAAGTGTGACTGTGGCCGAGCAGTTGTTGCTTAATTCTGTTTCAGCTAGAGATGGATGCAAAGGTGAATGTGCATCCTATTTGGGCTTTGGGAGAGGACAGAAGGCCAGTAGTTGCCAACATAGAGGTGATAGATGAAGAGATAATGCAGGTTCTAAGCAGAGTGTCAGGGATAGAAGTTTAGGAAATAATTATGTTTGGAAAGATGAGAGGAAAAGAAAAAAGAGAGAAGGGAAAAATTAGGGCAAGAGCATCCCTAGAAATTTTAAGTCTCAAAGAATGATTACAGTGGGGGTAAAGGTGTTGCAAAAGAGAGAAATGAAGATGTACATGTAAAAAGAGATAATGATATAGAAAGCCAGGATAAAGGGAAGAGGGCAGAAAAGTAGGAGAGAACTCAGCCATACAGAAGATAGCATCTGCAGCACATGTGTTAAAGCATCCAGTATCTCAGGGGAAAAAACATGATGTTTTTTTTGAGGAAAAGACCAAAGCAGTCCAGCATGTAGGTAATATGCAGATACAGTAATTAACATCTCAGAAGGCACCTCAGTAGGCTGAGGGAAGTCCTCTAAGGTATAACTGTGTAACTAGGATGGAAAAGCCAGGAGAGAGAGTAATATAGAAAAGCCTATGTAAGCAGAGAAGTCTGGTGGGCAAGCCATTTTTCTTCTTAAGAGAGATGCTGATAAGTCCAAAGCAGTTCTAAAGAGTTGAGATAAGGCACCAAGCAGTGTTGGAGGGGAAGAGGAGAAGACAGATTAGGCTGTATGATTGACAGCTAAATAGGGAAAGAGAGAAGGAGAATGGTGGATTAGGAGGCAGCAGAATAAAGCTAAATCTTTAATTCCGCCAAGCAGCCAGAGAGCTGTGCAAATATAAAAGCCCCGTGAAAGGACCACCCTATAAGGGGAAAGATTAGCATACTTAATAGGAGCAAGATTCTGGAGGAGGAGAACCTGGGATTGAAGTTCAAGGTTTGGAGTGGCAGGTGGAGGTGTGATACTTTGATTGGCAAGTGCTGACGACATTATGTGTTGGTAGCAGAGCCCCTGATGGAGATGGCAGGACTAGACAGGAGACCCGACTGGGTGGATGAGATTCTGAGAATTTCCTTAACAGTGGCATTTGAAAAAGCAGATGGAAGCCGGGCGTGGTGGCGCACGCTTGTAATCCCCGCGCTTGGGAGGCAGAGACAGGAGGATCGTGCAGGTTCGAAGCCAGCCGCGCACGCTGGCTTAGGAGACCCTGTTTCCAAATTAAAAAAAAAATGTAAAAATAGGTCTGGGAGTGTAGCCCAGAAGTAGAAGGGCTTCCAGGAACCCCAGTACCACCAAAAAAAAAAAAAAAAAAAAGAAAAAAAAAAAGAAAAAGCAGATGGAGCCATAACCCAAGACTGTGTAGTCACGAAGGGAATGAGAATGATCTAGAAGTTATATGCGCTCAATATGTATGTATGATCTTGGGCAAATGGTGAGCCTCTCAACATGCTTTCCCCCTGATAAATGTGGAAATAATGAGACAAGGTGTTAAAGCTCCTCACTATAATTGCTGGTACAAAAAAATCCCCCCAAAACATGATCGTTTTAATACTTTCTAAGCAATATAGTGTTATTAACCAATAAAATCTTTAGCCTCTTCAAAGGAGGAAATAACAAAATAATGAGCACATGTAAAAAATGCATGTAATGAATAAATGACTGAACACATGAATTAACATAACACCTATTTTACAACACTCTGGTATTTGGTGCCAAGATTATATAGCCAGACATTTCCTGGAGTGTAGCTCTCTGAGCATGAACAATTTTTTTTTCTTCTCAGAAGTCAGAAAATATCTTATAATCACTACTTTGAATAAAAGCACTTTAAAAAAACTATTTATGTGTTGGGGGATTACTAGGGATTGAACCCAGGGACATACCTTCAAGCTACATCTCCATCACTTTTTATTTTTTATTTTGAAACACTCTCATTAGATTGCTCAGAATCTTGCTAAGTTGCTGAGGGGGTCCTTGAATCTTCAGTCCTTCTGTCTGCTTCTAAGTACTGAGAGTACTGGCAGGTGCCACCACGCCGGGCCAAGAGCACACTGTTAAGGTTTAAACTTGAAACCATTGTCAGGGACTTGTATTTTGACACATGTAAGCAATTGGACTGTAGACCTGGGAGGACCTTCTTTTTCTACATGGGAAAACTAGTGTGCAGCAATGAAGATAAGTTGCTCAGGATTAGACACTTCCCGTGGGAGCCAGCACTGGTGATCAGGACTTCTACCACCTGTATGGAAAGCACTTCAGTTGTAGGTCTGAGACATGGCAAAAGGTCTCCCTCCTTGAAGGCACGCTATGGTTTCTAAAAAATTAATACTGACATTCATTACAGTATTATTATTTGTTTAGCTACTGTACCAAGGATATCACATTAACAAATGTTTTGCTATTTTTTTACTCTATATAGTAACAAAAGACTCTTGGTCTCCAGCAGCTGATATTACTTTCTATGACTTTTTTTTCTTCCAAGGAAGTTAAAGTCTGAAGAAACAACTTCTCAAGTCAAAATATATATTGACATGGTCTTTAAAGGCTCTGAGTAGATAAAGTAAGAAACAAGTCAGTTTTTAGTCTATTTAGTCATGGTACTGTTTTGTTTCCAGATATGAACATTTTCTGAGGATTATCTCCAGAATTCAAGCAAGAAAGTATGGTGTAAAGAATATATATAAAAATTACATGAGGATGTGTGCTTGTACATCTGCGCGTGCATGTACACACACACACACACACACACACACACAGAGTATTTTATTACACTTGATATTTATTCATTAAGGCCAGGCAAATGTATTTATCCAGAAATTCAGATGAGCTCAAACATCTGTATTTAAATCTGCCATGTTACAGGTCTGGCTCCCTATCTGTATGTTCCAAGAATGTGGTCCAGTACAGTTGGACATGGGCCAGATCAGCCATATATGAACTAACTCCTGAAAATCCTTTCCTATTTCATGAGCTATATGACTAACTCCAGCTTTGCCAGCACAAGAGCTCTCTTTTACTTGAGTAATTAAAATTAACTTGATTTTGGTTTCTATGTTCCATACACACACACACACACACACACACACACACACACACACACACACACACGGAGAGAGAAGGAGAGAGAGATTATACCCTCAGCCCTATTTTTTATTCTTTATTTTGAAACAAGGTCTTACTAAGTTGAAACAAGGCCTTACTAAGGTGCGGAGGGACTCACTAAGTAGCTGAGGCTGGCTGAGAACCTGGATCCTCATTTCTCAACTTCCCAAGTACTGGGATTACAAGCGTGTGCCACCACGCCTGGCTTGTGCTCCTGATATTTGTCTATATCTAATATTATTTTTATTATAATATCCTCATTAAAAGGTAATGGTTTTATTAATGAATAATGGGGGAGAAAAGAGTTTGGGAGGTGGTTTTTTGAATGACTAGTCTATAAATGCCATTTCTGCCTGGGTCTTTTGCATGCACACAGAGGTTGAAGTGGACACTGTGTTTCTTCAGACATTTTCTTTTTATCTAGGAAAATTTGAGAGTGACTATAAAAAATGAAACACTCCAGTTGATTTTTATAAACAATTCTGTATGCCCTGTTTCTCCCTTGATTTTTGAATACCTATAATATTTTCTCTCAGTCATCATAAGCTCCACACTGATGGTCTAGAGCTATTTCATTACCCAAACTTGGAGGATATAGGATGCAACAAACAGTAGCCCCCGTTCCCTTTGGCATGTTGCTGATGCTTTTTACCCTAAAGAAATGGGTTAGTTTGACACTGCTAGATAAAGAGCACTAAAGTGCTTCTAAAGAAGGGCCTTCCTTCTCCATGGGCAGATTTGTACACAAGCACAGACTTGTCACTAGCCATTGGTAGGATAAAGGGAACCTGCAGTTATTAAACCCTGACCTTACCCAAAAAGGGAAGTCAAATTATTTGACATTTGTTCAACATCCTGCATGTGGTGCTGCTGTTCAGCACATTATATTTCCTGGGGAACTTGTCTGGAGAAAAGGTTTAATTTGAGCCAAAGTGACAACCCATTGAATCAGACTCTTGGAAAAGTCAGTCTATATAATTTTGCAAATGAAGAATATTTTATAAACATGAAGTATGACATTAGTTCTCAGGGTAATTTGTGTCACACAATATTTCCCTGTCTCCCCAGAACCTGGTTAGGCCTTATCTTTGTGTGCTTCAGATATGCCAAATACACTTGCTTAAATTACTATGACAGAGCCAGGTGGTGGTGCATACTTGTTATCCCAGTACCAGGTGGCTGAGACAGGAAGACCCCAGGTTTACAACCATCTCTAGCAACTTATAGGGCTGAGGGTGTAACTCAGAAGTAGAATGCCCCTGGGTTCAATCCCCAGCTCTACAAAACAAAACAAATAATATTATTACCGGTGTCAGAATGGAAGCTTAATAAGTAGGAAATGAGGTATATTAATGATACAATAATAACTATAAAGTAGTATTGAAGTATGGAATGAAAATTGTCATGTAGAATTCCAGTTTCTGGAGTCCCTGCACCTTCTATGGTGGCAAAAGAGGTACCAAGTCCCTTTGTTTAATACTGTCTTCATAATGAGCTCAACCAAGAGATTTGAGTTCCAGCTTTCCCTCAATCTCTAGACTCAAGTAAACCCATTTCTGACCTCTCAGCATGTGTAGTTTCTTCAGTTATTTTTGAAATTTTGCCATTCATAGCTAGTAACTTTAGAAAACAGAAAAGTTTTATTTTTTATAAAATGCTCTTTCCTTGCATATATAATAGGGTTCTTTTATTGGAATAAAAACCTGACAAGAAAGTAACTTATAGCTTTCCTGAAAGCTTTTTGCCCTGGCCAGTGAAGAGATTTCTACTTCCCCCACCTAGGTATTTTCCCTGATGTACTGTGCCCATGGTTAAAAGCAAACTGACATTAAGAAGACAATGGATTAAGAAAAAGATATATAAGACATGCCCATATCTAATTATGGTGGGGATATATTAGTACTAATGGTCTTCTATGGACTGTTTATTGTTAGTTTATAATATAAACTAATTTGATTTTTTGCATAATTGGATTTCTGACAGTAGTATACAATCTACCATTCTATCTCCTCAAATATGGACAATGCTGTCTTTAAAATTTTTGTATGCATATACACATATATAGTCAAAATGTGTAAACACAACCCTTCAATTTGGAAAAATAAATCAACAAGAATGATAATGAATAACTTTAGCAACAAATGGTGAATTTATTTTAAGAACAAACTTTGTAAGTGTATGTACCTCTAAAAATAAAAATAGCAAAACTTCTCAAACATTTGCTTTCTTCACTAAATATGACAGTTTATCCACAAGTATAACAGGTTGTAGTTATTGTTGATCCTATTTCTGCAAAATCATGTGTTTGTGGAAAGCATATGGGTGTCTAGTAGTCCACAGTTTATTGTTGCATCTGTACAGAGATGCTTTGGTAAGCCTAAAAGGATCTTTTCTGATCAAAACCTGTATATAGCTGATGTGCGCTCCACCAGTCCAGACTTTGTTGAATCTGAGGATGGCTTCTTGCTGGGATCCAGTTCTCTGTGTATGATTTAGTGTCAGTTACTTCACAAGTGTATGCTGTGTGGTAATCCCACTGTCTAAAGAAAGGTGCACAGCCTAGGTGCATCATCCCCTTTACAAATCACCCTCCAGACATGTCTGTGAGCACTGAGATACTCACCACTATGACTTTATACACTTTAGTCACATTTAAAGGGTTCCTTATTGTTCACTAGCTCTACAAAACTCTCTCAATGACTTATAATTTTCAAACTCACACAACTATATCCTGTATGGGAAAGGGGGGAAAAGGGAGGAAGCTGGGGAAAGCCTACCAAGTGCTGTATGTATGTATGCCACTGTCATTTATGAACTACATTATGATGCAAGACTGTAATAAACCAATAAAGGTTTAAAAGGGATTGGAATAATTAGGGGCTTTATGTCTATTTTATGTACTTATTAATTAATGTAAATACAAAACTGTGTTAAACCTTCTGGGATATATAAACAAGAAGAGCTATCTGCAAGACTGAACTATCACCAGGGGGTGCCCCAGTGAACAAAGATGCAGATCAGTAGGGCTCTGGTCAGCTCTTACACACCTGGCTCCACCACAGATAGTGGTATTGGATACTAACATGCACATTCCTTTATGTCCTGCCTATCACTGTTTTCGTACTACAGCAATAGAGTTGAGTGACTGTAACAATGACCTACAGCCCCCAATGCTGAAAATTGTTCACTATCTGACCTAGGCCAGAAAACTATTTTCTGTCATGTCTCCTTGTCCTGTGGGCAGGTTAAATTATGGAGACATGGGGTCAAAAAATGAGCATGGTGAGTCAATCATAAGGAGAGTTGAAATCGAGAGGATGCCAAGAGTTGGAGTTAGAATCAAGCAAATAAGAGTGCAAGGTGAAGTTATGAAGAAGAAACTATGAGCTGAGCAGAAGAACCTAGTCAGGAGACAGAGGAGGGAAGACTAGACCTTCAATATGAGAGAGAGAGAGAGAGAGAGAGAGAGAGAGAGAGAGAGAGAGAGAGAGAGAGAGATATTATATGGCCCTGACACAGAGATGAATTTCTTCCTCAAGCTCACACTGGCTCTGTAGGTATCTATTCATGTACAGCCCATAGGTATACTTAATCTGTTTATAGAAAGCAATGAGTTCCTTTTTCTTTACAATCAAGAGAGAATGACTAAAATAAACCCTTATGTGTTTGTCATCATGGAGAAAATTTTTCTTCCTTATTTTTAAGTTCCTATGGGAATGCCCCCATTAGATTTCAGTATCGATATTAAGCATGAATAAATTAATATGAGTAGAAAATTTAATTGGTGAAGTAGACAAAGGACCTTGTTGATGGAAACTTTAAATGCAATGTTTTTAGACTCTAGTTAAGATATCCCACACTTCATGTGATGAAATAACTTTCCTTTTCATCTCATTTGTCCAATTATTTTATAAATATTGAAGACCTACTAAGTGTATAGAAGTTGTGCAGGACAGCTTAATGGATGCAAACATGTATGACTCATTCCCAGAAAACATACAATTTTTTGTAATAAAGTTGAGAGGGGTACACAAAAAACTACCATACACAAATCTGTGGAATTAAATTTAATAAATATTTACAGCTGTCTCATTATGCACTGAAGCATAATGTCAGACACCATGGATACCAAGCTGGATGAGCTGAGCCTTTGATGTTGGAAAACAGGAGTGCTCGTGTATGAGAGAAGCAGGGGACCACTTCTTGCCACTGACCGTATACATGGATACATGGGGTATACTTAGAATGCTCATTTCAAGAAAATTTAATACAAGAAAATGTCCAAAGAAATAATGGGTAAATAACTGGTAAAATCATATAGCAAAATGTCATAAGACATTTGAAAGGAATGAACTAGAGCTGCAGGAATCAATATGGATGTGTATCAATCCTAAGAGTGAGTCAGAAACAAAGTGCAGTGAGACAAACTGTTCAAAACATAAACCAACACTTATTTCTTAGGCCAGCACACACACACACACACACACACACACACACACACACACACACGTACATATGTATATACATATACATAATATAAATGTTTTTAATATTTAGAATTAATCTGGGAATGAGGGAGAGAAATGGGACCAAGAAGGAATATGCATAGTGCCAAAGGTATCTGAACATTTAAATTTTTTTTCAAAAGTCACTCAAGCATGAGAAAATACAGTGAAGTAGGTGGTATGTACGTGGGCATTCATTTTATTATTCTCAGACATTTTCTGTTTGAAGTAGTTCAGAAGAAAGCCAGGTGTGGTGGCACACACTTGTAATCCCAATATTTGGGAGGCTGAGACAGGAGGATCACAGTTCACAGCAGCCTCAGCTACCTAGTGAGACCCTTTGCAACTCAGTGAGACCCTGTTTCAAAATAAAGAATAAAAAAAATAGGACTGAGAGTGTAGCTCAGAGGTAGAATGTCCCTGGGTTCCATCCCCAGTACCAATAAATAAATAAATAAATAGTTCAGATGATTAAACAAAACTAAAAGTATATGTTTATATGGAATCAATTCCAAATACTAGAGGACATGGAGGACTCAGTTTTACTTCCCTTTTTTCCCCTGTACTGAGAATTGGACACAGGGGTGTACAGCCCCCATACCTTATTTTATTTTTATTTTGAAACAGGGTCTCAGTAAGTTGCTAAGGTCCTGGCTAAGTTGCTAAGACTGGCCTTGAAGCTGTCATCCTCCTGTCTCAGCCTCCTAAGCGACTAGAATTACAGGTGTAGTCTGCGGCACTCATTTTCATTTTTACTTATGACTGTTCCAAAATTCTTGTGTGCTGAATCATATCAGTCAGTCAAGTGAATTTATCTTTATGATGGAGATGAGGCCCTACTACCTGTAGTCAAACTAATAAATGAAGCCTGGAGAGAGCCTTGTGCGGCACCTGCCCCATCCGTCACACAGTTCTGCAGCTGTGCATATGTGAGCAGCCACAGAGGGATGCTGAGAACTGAGTAGCACATGTGTCAGGCAGACCTGGCCACTACTATTGATGCAGAGGCTAAATTTCCAAATGTCTTGGGATCATACCCCTTTCAGCATATGAAAAAGTAAAGCAGACCTGTGAGCCATGTCCTTAAACTAACATGCACACATATGTGCACAGATCCTTGATTTTATGCATTTCCAGAAATTCACTGGCCACCAAATCCAAGAACTTGAGTTAAGTACCTCATGCATACACACATTGCCTTGGTAAAGTCCCCAGTGGAGACAACTAGTGGTGTAGTTTTTTTTTAATACACCCAGGACTCTGGAGATGGAGCTTTAGACCCAGTGAAGAGTTCAAGCAACTCAGAGACTTCCTATGTTAATTGATTTGGTTACCCTGTTATCCTTCAGCTTGGAGCACCGATGACTAAAATATATAGAATCTGACCTTGCTGTGATTGTTTTGCAATGTTTCTTGAATGCTTCTTTTAAGAATGGAGCTGTTGGGCTGAGAAAATCCTTCCACCAGCTCTGTCACCTTGTGCGCAGTCATTGAGGATGGGGAAATTTAGCTGAAGCATTTCATGTTAAAAGGAAACTCAGTCAGATGAAAAAAGTAAATTCTTGGCCTCCAACCCCGACCACCAATACAGAATATGACTAAGGAATGAAACTTTTAGTGAAAGGTCACAGACAACATGCATTTCACACATTTTTATTCACCAGGTGGCAAATAGAAATGAAATCCCAGAAGCTTGGTTCATTGAATAAATATTGCATTGACTGACATATCCAAATATATTTAATACAGTCTCTCATTGCAAGTGCTGTGCTTTTTTACTGGCTTACATATTTTTGTTCATGATTCAAATACTCAGTGGCTCTTATAATAGTAAATTCCATTTTCCATTCTTCTGAAAAGATATTTATATGGTCATTTGTTTGATCAGATAATTAAAATGCACTTATGTGAGATAGAAACTTTACTTTTCTTGCCTTCTATCTTATAATCTAACCTATATTAGATCATTCAAGTAATGATTGTTATTCTAATAATTTACCCTAACCACTTTTTTGTTGTTCTCAGAATTGGCTGACTAGCTTGCTAAAGTATATAAAAATAGTGACTCATGGATATCTATTTTAAAATAACCAATATAAATAGGTACAGTCTGGTTATACCACATTTTAAACAACTGCCTGGCCAAGTGAAATGAAAAGAAAGTACTGCAAATACCTTGAAATGTGTGTTTCAAGCTGACTTTCAGATTAGGTCCACATTTATATAGCTGTGTAAAAAACAAGGAAAGAAACCCAGAAATTCCAGAATAGTTTCAGACTGGCTTAGACATCTTGACACTTTATTGTTTTTCTTTGCCAGGAGACTAAATGAGTGGTTTGCCCTCTGGGGGAAAATACATTTAGAAGAGAAAATATTTTAAATTCTTACCTTTGTAGAAGAAAAGAAAAAAGTAGTTTTAGCAGCTGAGGGAGCAGTTATATGTGTGTAGGAGGACACAGTGAAAGATGGTAGCATAGCGTCTTGGTGGCTTGCACTCATCCCTTGGTGTCTACTAGGCATTGGCTCCAGGACTCTCACAAATACCCAAATCCATTGATGCTCAAGTCTCATAGTATTTTACAGATAATCTATGCATCTTCTAAATAATCTTTACTCATAATACCTAATGCAGTGTAGGTGCTCTGCAATTTTTTTAAACTATGGTTTAGAGACTAATGACAAGTCTGTTCATATCCAGTACAGATGTAATTTTTTTCTAATATTTTTAGTTTGCTGTTAGATGAATCTAAATATGGAACACACATAGGGAGGGCCATTTTATTCTTTTTTTTATTCATCACATGTTCACACAGTTAGCGTTGGTTATATAAAGATGAAAGAACTAGTCCTTGCCTTCAAATAGTTTCAGTCCTAAGGGAGAAACTTCAGGATACAACACAGTAAATGGTATCACCTTAGAGATGCTAGGAAAATGAAATATAAAGGAACTAGTTACATGGGGCAGGAGGGATAGGATGGTCAGCCTACTGGAGGAGACGGGCGGGTAGGAACAGGAACAGAGACCAAAGGCAGGAGAGAGTACTATGCCAACTGCACTTGTGAATTACAAATTGTACCTTCCGGGTTGAAGGTGAGGGAAGAGGCAAAATTATGCCCTTTTGGGGTCTCGTTCTCATAACTTTTGTTTATATATTTAGTGTAGCTGCCCTCATTATACTACATAATGTGCTTACCTTTTAATCCACTCTGTAAAGACAGAGGGTAGGAACATTCTTTCCATCACTATTTGCTAGTGTTTAGCATGGAACCAGGCATCTGATGGATAGAAAAATGAATTCTCTTTTGGCTAAGCTGAATGAATTCATTAACTAACAGAGGGACAGATGAATGCATAGATATTCTGTACTAGAAAGAAATGGACTTGAACTATGACTACTTCAGTGGAAAAAAACAACATAGGGAAAAATGCAATACATGGGATGTCGTAGAATGTAAAAATATTTTTACTAGAAATAATTGGACTTCATTATAAATTAAAAACTATTTCCCCTATAACTGGCCCTTTTAAAATTTCACATTTATGCATACTAGTACACTTGTTAAATTGTTGGACTAAACCCTCATTTGATTTAGATGTCTATTCTTTGATTGAGATGACAGTTTTTAACTAGAATGAACATTTTCCGTTAAACCACTAATTTTGCAATGTATACCTGATTATATGAAAATAAATTGCTTGGTCCATCGGAAAAAAATCTTAATTCTGTTAAACCCTTTAAAATGGTATTACATATCAAAGAGTACACCTTTAAACGACCAATGGAGGAAAAATAAAATAGCTCTGGAGACGCAAAGAGAGCAAGCAGACAGCTGGAATTTTTGGGAAATGTCTGTGGCATTTGGGTTTACTTTTAAGGGAAAGAAAAATTTTCCATTAAATTTTATAACACAATAACATTTTAAAAACTTAAACTCAATAAGAACCTTTATAATGCTGATGTAAAATTCAGATTATATTTTATTCATGAATAACACATTTCTTTTTTGGTGAGGGTGGATGGTGTAAGGAACTGGCTTTTATAAGCTTCTTCCATCTCCTTTAATTCCTTCCTCCTCCTGTCTCAAGGCACAGACTCACAGAACACTCACACCTCTTTTTTTCTTTTTCTTTTTCTCTTTCTTTTTTTCTTTTTCTCTTTCATGAGATCTCTGTGTAAATAGCACCATACATAAATTAAGAAACACACCAGATATTCCCTGGAACATTAAAAGGAAATCAAACAAAACATTCTGTAATGTGTAGGCAACTTTAAAGGTGCTGAGACTAAAGCAAAAAGGAAAGAAAAAAAAGTGAGAAAGGCTTTCTAGCCTTGTGCCTTTTTTAGTTAGATGTTTCAGAAGATGAAGAAGTTTTAATTATGTGCCTCCTTAGGAGAGTGGGGTATTAATTCCTCTGAATCACCCTCTCTAACTTGGAGTCCCACTCCTTGGCCTCTTCCTCTCCCACCATGTTCTTCCTCCCTCTTCTTTCTTTCTTCCCTTCCTCCCACCCCCTCACTCTCCCTTCACAAACAGCCAGGCTTGCTTGGTGGTGAACCCCTGCAATAGAGCAGGATTGAACTACGAGTCACTCTCACCTTATACTAGACCCCACGTCACCCGCCTGAGTATTATTGGATCCTTTGGGCTTTTGCTGATTCGTATCGCAGCCCACCTCTTCCCTCCCCATGGCGTGGGCTTTGGAAAGGCTACAGGCACAGGGCATCTGTTAAGTTCACATGGTTGTGTTGCTGTATATCTGTTTTAATCCTGAAGCAAGGTACTGGGCTAGAGAGGAAAGAAGCAGTTCGGTTTGGTCTCACAAATTACTCTGAATATATATTGAACCAAGGGACATTCTACCTCCAAACTACACCCCAGCCCTTTCTATATTTGTTTTGAAACAGGGTCTCACTAGATTGCTGAGTGTCTCACTAGTTGCTGAGGGTGTCCTCGAACCTGGAATTCTCCTGTCTCAGCTTTCCAAGTACTGAGATGACAGGCATTCAGCACTGTGACTTTTTTTTTTTAAACTGGGAATTGAACCTAGGGTCATTCTACCTCTGAGACACACCCCCAGGCTTTTTTAAACTTTAAAACAAGGTCTTGCTAATTTGTTGAGGGTCTCACTAAGTTGCTGAGGCTGGCCTCAAAACTGCAATCTTCCTGTCTGAGTTTCCCAAGCACTGGGATTATAGGCATGGGCCACTGTGTCTGGCCTCTTCTTAGTATAACTTTAAACAAGGAAACCTTCAGGTCCCAGTCTCTTTGAAGCTCTATAAAACGAGAATATAGTTAGAGCTCCATCATCAAGGTGTGGGGAGGGTTCCATGAAATGATAAAAGTACAAAGCCAGCTCCCAGTGTGCCTGCCACGTGTCTCAGTATTGTGGTTCACACCATCCTGGATGCTTCCCCGTTTGCCTGGGTACTATTCACTCAGACCACCAGAGATATTCACAGATGATAAGAGCCATCATGCCAACTGCTTACTGTGGTTTGTTTATTCCACAAGAGTAGCTTTAATTTATTTTAAAAAGAGAGACATGTCCTTTGGGTTTTCGTTACAATATGTTTCCGCTGCCATGTTTCCAGAATCTTCCATGTCTTGAAGCCTTTGTGTGGAGTTTCATAACCCACCTGCGGGGTGTCAGAGTCAGTGGAGCGCACTGCTTCCTGCTTGTCTTAAATACACGAGTGATTCTCTCTCCCCTGAGCTTCCACTTGGGGCTCTAAAAATTCTTCTCTGTTTAAATAGATTTTTCATCACTAATTCTATCTTTCCACTTCTAATAGTAAAATTTATTTTATAGTTGTGAATTTTTAAAATAGTGCTCAGAAAAGAGAGGATAATGGATGGTATCCAAAAGAGGAAGATAAAATTATGTTTTTGGAAAAATTTACCATATTTTGATAATTTTTTGCAAATGCAATATTTTATAATTGTCATTTTTATTGCTCATAAAAATAATTATTCAAAATTAATGCGCTAATGTCAATCTCTGAATAATATGCTTGCCAATATACTATTTTATTTTGAGAGAGCAAATATGTCTAAATAGCAATTTATAATTTATGTTTCTGAATGTGGATATACAGTTAATTTTATTTCTAAGGATATTCATTTATCAAAGTAATGTTTTAAAATATTTTTCTAATATGACCATTTCTAAATATTTCTCAGGAAAAAAACCTATTCTAGGAAAGATTAAATTACTGATATTATATACTTAATCTCTTTTTTTTGCGGGTGTGGGGATGGAACTCAGGGGCTCTCGACCTCTGAGCTATACCCCCTGCCCTATTTTTTATTCTTTATTTTGAAACAGGGTCTCCCTGAATTGCACAGGGCCTCACTAAGTAGCTGAGGCTGTCCACAAACTGCAATCCTCCTGTCTCAGCCTCCCGAATGCTGAGATTACAAGTGTGCACCACCACAGCCAGCTTTATACTTAATCTTAAAATGGAAACCTATATAAACTTGGAGATCAGAAAGTCTCAAATACAATTACATACCTTTATACTCACTTAATACTTGAAAGACTTTTCTCATCTGTAAAATATAAATAATAGCATTTTATTATTGAGTTATTTTGAAAGTCACTAAAATAAAAAAATAGAACTTATCATGGTGTCTGGCATTGAATAGAATAGAACTTAATGCAATGGTAAGCATTTAGTGAATAATATATATTATGATTGATTTCATGCTATAAACATATACCAGAATAAGATCCTAGGGAAATCATATTAGGAATAACTAACACTTAAATAGGAGGAAACAGATAGGAAACAAATAGAATGAGTCGGCCAAGCGTTGCAAACAGTCTCCAAGCAGCAGTGGGAGAGGCTGGAAGCACAGGGGGTCCAGCACTATGGGAGAAGACAGCTTCAGATATGTGCAGGAGTTCACAAGAGTCACTTCTATGTGAATTGAATATGTTTTCTAGAGCTTAGTATCATTCTTCAGATAGAAAATGAAGAAAAAAGTAAAGAGATTAGTCTTGGCTTTTATCTACCATAATTACAAATGAGAATGATTAGTCATATCTACTTATTCTAGGATGAAGTAATGATTTTCATAAAATGAAAGATATTAAAGCAATTGTTCAATGAACAATGAGAAATGTACTTTTGTCTAAATACTAATTAGGAATGCTGGAATATTGGAAGATACTTAGTTCTGCAATTTTCTACACAATGTGTGTAAATCAGACATATTTCTGAGACATAATTCTTACCCTTTTTTGGTGTTATGTTTAGTTAGCCAAGGTCTTAAACAGTTCACAGTAGCCAAATTATGGAACCAACCTAGGTGTCCATCAAAAGATGAATAGATAATGAAAATGTGGCTTATACACATAATGGAATCCTACTTAGCCATAAAGAAGATCAAAATTATGTCATAATCAGGAAAATGGGTAGAACTGGAGAATATTATGCTAAGTAAAATCAGCCAGTCTCAGAAAGTCAAGGGTTATATGTTTTCTCTCATATGTGAAAACCAGAGGGGAAAAGAGGAAACAAAAGGACTTTAAGTAATGTGGAGAGAGACATGTAGATTAGGGTAAAGGGCTTAGGGGAGGGGAAGTTAGGGAGAAAAAGAGGGAGGACTGAAGAAAGGCATAGTTCAGTAATACTGTGGCTATATGTGAAGGCATTTCTACCAATTTCACCAACATGTGTTGAGAGAGAGCGGGGAACAGAGAGGGATGGGATGTAGAGGGAAATATACCAAGAGCTGAGTGCATGTGTGTTTTTCTCACATTGAACTTCACTATGGTGTATAACTATAATGCACTAGTAAAATATTTTTAAAAGTAGTAATATAAAACTTTTAATGGAAAAAAAAGAAAACTGGTTGTTTTTTTGTTGGTGGCTGTGTGCAAACAAAAAAGAAAAAATGAGAGAAAGTCCTTCTGGATAAACTGTCATTTACTTGCCAACTTTCTAACCCAATGCCCAGGCACTAAATGAGACCCCAAATTCTGGTTGATTCATTCCAAACTTGTATTGACTATCCATTTTGAGCAATGTGCTAGTTTCTACAATCTGCAGACTCATAATCTTCAAGTGAAAGGAGACAATGATATAAACACCTACAACACAAAAGAAGGTGTGTTGATCCCACAAGACATTTCTAAAGAACGGAGACCATTTGCAGAGGGAGTGTACACAGTTGAGAGAGCAAGAAAAGGCTTCTAGTGAGAGCAGAGTGGGGAGGGGTGCGGAAGAGGAGTGCAGGGGGTGCCATGTTCTAGGTGTTCAGGACAGCAGGAACAAGGACAGACATGAAGATGTGACTACTTGTGGAGCAGTGTTACTAGGGAAGTACCATCCTGTTGGCTGGAGAAGGGACAGAGAAGTGGGGGAAGTAATAGGAGGCTAGAAAGAGGGGTGAGGTGGGAGCCCGTACTGTGAGTGCTATCCTGGGAAAATTCTGATTGATTCAGAAGGCAGTGAAGAGGCATTAACGGGTTTTGAGTAGGGGAATGACATTACTGGAGCAGCAATTTAAAAGACTGATATGACAGCAGTGCATAGTATATTCTGAAATGAAGACAAATGGAAACTGGGGAAACTGGCTGGAATCTATTGTTATATCCCAGCAGTTAATGAAAGTCTGAGTCAGGATGGAACTTTGAAAGGAAAGAATTTATATTTGGGCTTTACAAAATGCAAATATTTGGAATCATTCTATATAACCAAAGCATATGTCTGTACCTCACAATTTCACATTGCCCTCAGGTATGTGGCAGTTTGAGCTATGCTATGATTCGTCACAGGTGATCTCAGCTACACAGCACCGCCTTCTTTCTGTATTAATTGTGTCTTTGCAACATTACACGACCACCAAAATGAATGCTTAAGTAAAAGTAGCTGGGCATGGTGGCACGCCCCTGTAAGCCCAGTATTTGAGAGGCTGGAACAGGGGATCACAGGTTCAAGACCAGCCTCAGCAACTTAGGAAGCCCTTATTTCAAAATAAAAAACAAAAAGGACTGGGTTTAGCTCAGAGGCAGAATGCCTATGAGTTCAATCCCTAGTACCACCAGCACAACAAAAAAGAAGCTGCTTTTTATCCTCTGCTTGTCTTGAACACTCAAACAGCTGGATTTCTTTGGAGATTAAAGACCATATGACCAGTGTGGCATTATGTACTGTGAGGGAGGTTTCTTAACTACTTTAGAAAGGCAGCTCCTCTCCTCAGCCACTGTAACTTGGACATTATGTCTTTGCCCCTAGGTTCATCCTCAAAGGAATCTCTCCTTCAAATTCTATCAGGAGCATCTGGTATGATTGAAAATGCATTTCTTTATTATTTTTCATAATGCACAGTTTCCTACTCAGTTGAGAGAATAACTTCTGACTAAAGGACATTTGGGTTACTGCTGTCTTGCTGTATATTCATCTATTAACATATTTTCAATATTAAATACATTTAATTGTAGTAAAACTTTGAACACAAATAATTATAAAACAAAATTTTTTGTTAACTGACCATTTTTAGCCCTTTCACCTAATAAAAAGTAAATTTAGCCAGACGTGGTGGAACACACTTGTAATCCCTACGCTTGGCAGGCATAGACAGGAGGATCGCGCAGGTTTCAAACCAGCCTCACTGGCTTAAGAGACCCTGTTTCCAAATAAAAATATAAAAATGGGTCTGGGAGTGTAGCCCAGAAGTAGAAGGGTTTCCAGGAACCCCAGTACCACCAAAAAAAAAAGTAAATTTAACATTTTTCATCAGTGAATGCAATAAGCATGATAGATTCAACTGCCTGCAATGTAGACTTCATAACTTTTGTTATGTATACTGTAAATCCCTTATATTTGGCTCTTACAAATTTTGACCTGAACGTAATCATTCCAATTGACTTCTGCATCTGAGATACATTCCACTCTATTATTAGGTGATATTATTATACATCTAAAACAAATTATTTAGAACCAAAATCCTGTAAATGAAAGTATTGTTAAGCCTAATAAAATAATGGGATGGGGGAGACCTTGCTGGTCCCAAATCTATTCCACAAATTTATTTTAGTCTCTACTCACAATAAGTAATCAAATCATATTTTTAAATTGAGAAAGCGTTTAGAAATGTGGTTATAATTTTGAATATTTAAGAAAGTCATTTAAAAGTTTTGCTTGTCCTCTTCCAAAATCAATCCCCTGATTAACTCACCCAGTTAATAAAAAAAATCTTTTTACAGTGAAATGGATTTAAGTATTATAGCACACATTCTCACACTGAAAAAGGTTATTTAACTTTTCGAGGTTTGGGAGTTTGCCTCATTGACTGTTCATGCCTAGAAGAAACAGGGTCTTGTTCACCTTCAGTGGTTCCTAAGAGATGCTCAAGAAGTTTATCCAGTTTCAGAATGCACCAAAACCATAAAATTTTTTTCCTAATATTAAAGCTTTTGGGACAATTCCATAACATACTTATGAATGATGTTACTATATAATCATTTTTGTTTGTTAAATTTTTGTGAATCTCATAATTTTTCAAAGAATTTAATGCAGCCTCCAAGACAGTGTTAGTTGATCTCCAGTGTTCTCAGATCTACCCATTATCAGTTGTTATTTTTACCTGTGACTTTTCCAAGTTCACTTTTTTTTGGTTTTGGTAGTACTGAGAAGGAACCCAGGTCTTTCTACCTCTAGGCTACACTCCCAGACCTATTATCTATTTTATTTTGAAACAGGGTCTCACTAAGTAGCTGAGGCTGATTTCGAACCTGCGCGATCCTCCTGTCTCAGCCTCCCAAGTGCTGGGATTACAAGCGTGCACCATCATGCCCTGCTTCAAGTTCACCTTTTTGAGGAAGGTCCTCAGAATCAGATACGCTTAGGCCACAATAAAATGTAAATGTTCACCAAACTTCTCATGATGTACACATTTTAATCCACAACTTAGACTCAAGTGAGTCATGGCTATTTTTTGCATCGTGGACATCTGTGGGCAAGGAAGTATGATGTGTGGCAAGAAGATTTCCTAGAACTCCTGAAGTCCTCTCCAGTTTTGCTTAGAAATTGATGAAGATTTGGTCTCCATTTCAAAATTTCTGTTATGAAAGAATAAATGTTCAAGTAGGACCCCTTGAAAATATAGCAAATTTGTTCTATAGATCAGATACATTTATTTGTGTCGATTTAAATGGTCTACTGCATAACTTTAGTGATGCAAGGATAGCCCAGTTTAAAACTGAGAATATGTAGAACAGATCCAGGGGCTGAAAAGGGGTGGGCATAAAGCTCATGAAGGCGTGTCTTTCACTGAGCACCCCCTCTTCCAGCACACTTCTTTCATTTCATATTCTCAAACTTTAGAGTTTCCAGATCTCTAAAGTTTACATCAGTTTGAAAAGTCAGCTCCTTTTCCCACTTTTTTCAGGGACTTCACCTCTCTAGGGACTGGCTCCCTCTCTGTGCTTTAGCACCCTGGGAAAGGGTGCACCAGAATACCTGGGAATGGTGCTCTGCTAGTGGTCTCCTCTGGACTCAGGGTTTGTCTTTTCATTCTTATCCCCCATATCAAGTGACCAGATAGATGAATGAATACATGCTAAGTTATTAGAAACTTTGGTTACATGCCAATTTGAAATGCAAGGAGGCTATTTTCTTGTTTGAATCTTGCAAGGAAGCAATGATTAGTGTGCCTTGGATCAGTAGTTGAGTTCTGTGAACTGAACTCTACTTCCTGAATATTGGCCACTTCTTGTACTGTTACTCAACTACCTGTCATGAAAGACAGTTCTTAGAACTGTCATATTTTTTAGAGTAGTCTGTGGCTTCAAAGAGTGTGAGATTTCTGAACATATTTAACAACATCCAGATGATGTCAATGTGATGTACATACAACTTAGCAATTATTCAGATAATTTCAGGGTTAAAAAAATCTCTGTTGGAGGAAAAATTAGCTTACTTATGGTGAACTGTTCACGTGGAATTGACTCCTTTCAATGTGCTGTCTCACATTTGAGCTCTGTTTGGTATAATATAATCAATAACAACTCCAATTTTAAATCTCCACACAGCCTTCTTTTGTCTTCCCAGCTGCTCTCTTGACATCTCCAAGATGTCTGATAGCCCTCTCTGCCAGAATGTGTGCACAACCAAATTCCTGGTTGCCCTTACTCTGCCATTTCAAACCTGTGCCTCGTTCCCATCCCCTGCCACCCCAGAAGCCACCCTCCCCATCACTTAGACAAAAAAATCTAAGAAACTTCCAACAAAAAAGCAAACAGTCCTCTCCTTGTTAGTTCATTCCTACTGCTATAACAAAATAGTACTTATTTATTATTTATTATTATCATTTATAAATAATTTATAAATAATAGAAATTTATTGCTTACAGTCCTGAAGTCTGGGGTGTCCAAGACAAAGGGGCCAGTACATCGGCCAGTACATCTGGTGTCTGGTGAGGACTGCTTTCCACTTCCAAGATGATGTTTTGCTTCTGTGTCCTCTGAAGAGGATGGACACTGTGTCTTCTCATGGCAGAAGAGACACAGGGCAAATAGGGACAAAGGTGCGGCCTTCCACTCCTTTTATAAAATCACTAATAAAATTCTTTTTTTTTTTTTTTAGTGCTGGGATCAAACCCAAGGTTTGTGCAAGTTAGACAACTACTCTTGCACCAAACTACAGCTCCTTTTTCAGGGCTCTTCCCTCGTGATTTGTCACCTCCTACAGGCTGCCTTTCTTGATATCATTGATTGTCAACACAGGAATTGTGAGGGACATATTTAAGTCATAAGATCTCCCACAAAAATTTACTTTTGCTTTATCTTGACTTGACACTTCCAGACAATAAAATAACCTTCTTTACCTTTTCACTCCCTCTACCGGCATCTTTGTAGTTACTGTGATGGTGGCCTACATACTCTTCTTGCTTCTGCTATTATGCATACAATCTGTTATCTATATCTCTCTCTCTCTCTCTCTCTCTCTCTCTCTCTCTCTCTCTCTCTCTCTCTCTCTCTCTCTCTCTCTCTCTCACCTAGGGGCATTCTACCTCTGAGCTATACCCCCAAGGCCTATTTTTGTTATTGTTGTTTTTTGGTGGTACTGGGGTTCCTGGAAACCCTTCTACCTCCAGGCTACACTCCCAGACCTATTTTATACTATTTTTTTTATTTGGAAACAGGGTCTCTTAAGCCAGTGTGGCTGGCTTCGAACCTGAGCGATCCTCCTGTCTCCACCTCCCAAGCACGGGGATTATAAGCATGTGCTACCATGCCTAGCACCCCCAGGCCTATTTTTAATTCTTTATTTTGAAACAGATCTCACTAAGTTGCGGAGGACGTTGCTGAGGCTGTCTGCAAATCTGAGATTCTCCTGTCTCAGCCTCCCAAGTACCGGGATTACAAGCATGTACCCTCATGCCTGGCGTACTATCTGTTTTCAACACTGAAGTGAAGGAATACCTTCTAAAACCCAAGTCAGGTCATATATTTCCTCTGTTGAAAACCTTGAAAACACTGAAAAGTCATGAACATCATTAATAATAACTTAAGCTAATGTAAACTGTAGTCATGCTACTACATATTTCTTCCATCTAACTGTAGTTTGGTATCTGCTATCCAGCCTCCTTCTGTCCCCCTCCCCACACATCTTCTCAGCCTCTATTGACCAGTATTCTACACTCCTTATTTTTTTCTTTTTGTGGTTTTTGAGTTTAGGGTCATACTCTATGTTTCTGCATGATAAGTAAGCACTCTATCACTTGCTACATCCCCAGCTGTATTCTCTGCTTCTTTGTAATCAATATTTTTAGCTTTCAAAAAGGAGTGGTAATATGCAGTATTTGTCTCTCTTTGCCTGGCTTCTTTCTTTAGTATGTTTTTATTGGTTCTTTGTAATTACACATTGTAGCAAGGTTCAGAGTGATACATACATGCACACAGCACTTGGTGTATTTTCCATCCCATCCCAGCCCTCTCCCCATTCCTCCCTCACTATACATGTTTGTAAGATGGGCAGTGATACTTATGTGCCAGGATGTAACATTACTTGAACTGTTTCCTTCCTTGATCCTTTTTTCCCTCCTCCCAAGGTCCTCCCCAAAGCCCCTTCTGCTGTTCTGTTGGTCTCTCACTTCACTTACCTGAAGTCCCTTTTCTTTCCTATTTTCTCTCTAGTTTCCACACATGAGAGAATGCATATGACTTTTGACTTTCTGAGACTGGTTGATCTCATTTAGCATAATTTTCTCTATTTCTATCCATTTTCCTGTAGATGACATAATATTGTTCTTTGTGGCTGAATACAATTCCACTGTATGTATGTATGTACACACACACACACATGTGTATGTATGTGTATACACACACACACACACACACACACACACACACACACACCACATTTTGTATATCCATTCAGTTGTTTATAGACATCTAGGTTAGTACAATAATTTGGCCGTGGTCAGTTGTGCTGCAGTAAACATGGGTATTTTCTCAAAAGAAGAGATACAGATGGCTAACAAATACATGAAAATGTTCAACATCATTAGCAATCAGGGAGATGCAAATCAAAACTACATTGAGATTCCATCTAGCTCTAGTTAGAATGGCAGTCGCCAAGAACACAAGCAATAATAAATGCTGGTAGGGATGTGGGAAAATAGTAACTCTTATCCACTGTTTGTAACTTAACTGGATTGTAACTTAGTACAACCACTATGTAGATCCATGTGGAGGTTCCTAAAAAGGCCAAGAATGGAACCAGGATATGACTTGACTATAGCACCCCCTGCTATCTTTCCAAAAGAATTCAAGTCAGAATATTATACTAATACCTGGTTTATTTCATTTAACATAATAATGTGCTAGTGTTCCAGTTCCATACCTGTTGCTACAAATGTTAGTATTTCATTCTTTTTATGGATGAATGGTATTTCATTGTGTATATATATTCAATTTTTTTAATGTACACATTCACTTATGTATACCTTAGTTGATTTCATATATTGGCCATTGTGAAAATGTTACAATAAGTATGGGAGTGCAGATTTCTCTTTGACATGCTGATTTCATTTCATTTGTATATATGTCTAGTAGTAGAATAGCTGAATCGTATGGTAGTTCTATTTTTAGTTATTTGAAGGACCTCAGTACTTGTACTGTTTTCCATAATGGCCATACTTATTTACATCCCAGCCACAGTATATAAGAGTTCTTTTTTCACATCCTTGTTAGCATTTATTGTTTTTTTGTCTTTTTGATTGTAATTGTTCTAACTGGAATGTGATGTATCTTATTGGAGTTTTGCCTTGCACTCCTTTGATGATTAGTAATGTTAAGCATCATTCATAAACTTGTTGGCCATTTGTATATCTTCATTTGAAAAAATGTTTATGCAAATCAGCTGCCCATTTTAGGTATTGGTGTCATATTTTATTGTTTTGTGGGTTTCAAGGTAGAAGTACAAATGGCTTTCACTTTTTGGTAGAAGTCTGATGGTCCTAGACCTGTAAAACTTCAAGAACAACAAGTTTAACTTTATAGCGTCCTATAAGGACTTACATGGAGGAAGGTTTTGGGAAGAACTAAGTTCTGCTGTTCAGTGAAACTGACCTCTTAGAGGTCGACCTTTTTTTTTTTTTTTTTTTTTTTTTTGCGGTACTGGGGATGGGACCAGGGGCATTGTATTTCTGAGCTACACCCCCAGTCCTATTTTTTAGTCTTCTTATTTTGAAACAGGGTCTCATTAAATTGTGAAGGGCCTCGCTAAGTAGCTGAGGCTGTCTGCGAACCGTGATCCTCTGGTCTCAGCCTCCCAAATGAGGGGATTACAAGTGTGAACCACCACGCCTGGCCTAGAGTCAGTTACCCTTTTTTTTTTTTTTTTTTTTTTTTTTTTACTAGGGATGGAACTCAGGGGCATTCTGCCTCAGACTACACCCCCAGACCTGTTTTTTATTCTTTACTTTGAAACAGGGTCTCACTGAGTTGCAGAGGGCCTCATTAAATACCTGAGGCTGTCCTTGAATCCGGATCCTCCTGTCTCAGCCTCCCGAATGCTGGGATTACAAGCATGTGCCACCGCACCTGGCTGTGAGTCAGTTGCCCATTTTAAGCTGGATCGCTTTTTTTTTTTCCTGTCGAATCTTTAGAGTTTCTTCTATATTCTGGATATCAGTCTCTTATAAAATGAATAATTGACAAGTATTTTCTTGTGTTCTGCAGGTTGTATCTTCACTCTTTGATTATTTCCTTTGCTTCACAGTTCTTTAGTTTGATATGATCCCATTTATCTACTTTTACTTCTGTGCTTTTGGGGTCCAATCCAAAAACGTACTATGCCTATGTCAATGAAGTGTTAGGTCTTACATTGAATTTTTTTTTTTTTTTTTTTTTTTTGTGGTACCGGGGATAAAACCCAGGAGCATTCTAACTCTGAGCTACACCCTCATCCCTGTTTTTTATTCTTAATTTTGAAACAGGGTCTCACTGAATTGCAGAAGGCCTCACTAAGTAGCTGATCGGGGAACTGTGATACTCCTGTCTCAGCCTCCCGGATGCTGGGATTATAAGCATGCGCCACCATGCCCGGCTTTTGAGTTGATTTTTCTATGATGAGAGGGATCTAGTTCCTTTTATCTGTATGTGGATAATCCAGTTTCTTTGGCATTATCTATTGAAGAGACGGTCTGTCCATCTGTCCTCCCTTCCTTTCTTTATTTCTTTTTTTGTACTGGGGGTAGAACCCAGGGGAATTGTATACCCCAGCCCTATTTTTTTTTTTTTTTTTTGTGGTACTGGGGTTCCTGTAAGCCCTTCTGCCTCCAGGATACACTCCCACGGGCTGTACTTCCAGACCTATTTCTTAACTTTTTTTTTTTTTTTAATCTGGAAACAGGTTCTTTTAAGCCAGCGCAGCTGGCTCCGAACCAGCGCGATCCTCCTGTCTCAGCCTCCCAAGCACGGGGATTACAAGAGTGCGCCACACGCCTGGCCAAATTTATTTTTTAGTCTTTTTAATTTGAATCAGCGTCTCACTGAGTTGCAAAGGGCCTCGCTAAGTAGCTGAGGCTGTCCGCAAACCATAATCCTCTGGTCTCAGCCTTCTGATGCTGGGATTACAAGCATGCGCCACCATGCCCAGCATTACCCTTTCTTCAATGTATGTGTTGGTACTTTAATTAAAGATTAGCTGGCTGCTACGCATTTCTAATATATCTTGATGTCAAATATTTACTAATGTATCTGTGTCTAAATAACTGTCCACAGAAAAGACATTATATACAGTGAGATTCAATATTCTTGTCAAGAACTAAATGTCTAATGTATTATTCAATCCTTATTTTCTTAGAAATGAAAAATTTTACATAATTGATTAATACTTATTACACATTCTGAGTTTACTGATAAACTTTAAGTCAGTCTTTAAGTTTAACAAGTTTTAACTTACTAAAAGTCTTAACAAGTTTTGTTGGTTTCTCTATTTGGTCAAATTACTTAACCTCTCTGTGTGTGTTCTTCATAGATTCATAATGTAAAGGATATGGCGTACTACTTGACATATAATGAGGTATTTTCACACCCTGGACCAGAATGAGCTTCTCAAGCTGAAGGACTGGTCTGCGTCTGATCATATACATGTTGTAGCTACAGTACATGCACCAGCCGCCAGCAGTCACATGTTTTTCCTGGCATTACACTGTTGCCATTTAGTATTTGTTCTATATCTTCTTCCCACTCCTAAAACTCTATTTGGCATCCTTTTTCTTCTCCTACTCTCCTGATATGATGAACAATTCTTCACTTATTTAGAAAGCAACCATGATTATCATTTGTTTTCCTATTGGGACATTTTATATCCTAAGACTTATTTTTGTGGTGCAGCTAAGAAGAATAAATTATTTTACCATGTAGGCACATTTACGTTAGTCACAATCACTGTTTTATATTTTTAATGATTAAAAGTATTAGGCTTGAAGACATTTATAATCTAGGAATGAGGGGAAAGTAAGTAAAATTTTATATTCTGCATAGTAAGACATCTACAGTTTGTTTCTCTTTTCTTTCAGTCATTCAGTAGTGTGGCAGTGATGTGATGGCATGAATAACTTGTCTGGAATCTTCTCATTTATTGAAAAGCAGGTGTGGAGCAGGTACTAGATAGATAACATTACATTATGCCCGTGGGAGACAAAAAAAGGAAATTAAAAATTAACTAACAGTCACAAATAATCAAACTGCAATACCAAAGTGATCAAAAACTTGAGTTACCTCCTAGGAAAGAACATTTAAAAACTACATAAAGGAAGTTTTTCTTTTATATTTAAAATGAAGTCAATATCATTTAGAAGTGCAACATTTTGGTCAACTCAAGAAATGAATCCCATTTCTTCTCCTTTCATAGCAGATTTCTTTGTTGTTATTGCTGTCATTGTGTTTTGTTTAAATCATCCTAATTATTGGTAAAGGAAAAAATAAGGAAAGCTCTTTCTGACAGTTAAAACCTAAATGTATGATGATCTTGAATAATTACCAGTTTCCAACCTTATAAAGGCAGAGAATAATATCTGTGAGTTCTGTGTTGCTCTTTTAAAACCCTTCCAAGATGAAATATTTTAAAGGTCTTCAGGAAACCTTATGTGGTATGATGGTAGTTTCCTGATCATTAAAATAGTCGTGTTTCCAAGCAGGCTTAACGTTTCATTTCGTTAAGATTTGTCAAGGATGTGAAGCATCGCGTACTGTAATTATAATCATACTTGGTATTTAGCATAATTCACTTCTTATGGGATAGCCTTTTGGGTCAGTAGTTTAAAAATATTTTATCTTCTGCATATTAATGAGGACACAAGCTGTGCAGCTCTGTCCCTTTTCCTCTGCTGCCACCCACGGCACCCAGTCTGGCCTCCTGTAGGGCCCCCCTCAGCAGTGGCTGCTCCAAGCATGAGGCTGGTGCTGATCCCACATGAAACGTTTCCAACAGGGGAGTGAGGACAGCCCCAGGTGGCGGGTCCTTGGCACCTGCTCGGCCAAGTGACAGTGTTGACTTCAAATTTGGTGGGCCTACTTGCCCACCCATTCTCTGTAGGGTTGCTCTAGACTGTCCTAGAAGTATTCTAGAGGCAGTGTCATTAGAGGGTGTATTGATAACTGACAAAAAACTGGCATGGTTCTGCAAAGAACCTTGGAATTTGTCTAGAATCTACTTGTTAGACACCTCTAGTTCATGAGGATGAAGAGCTAACCCAATGGAGATCTGGCTTGAGTTACTTAATAACATTCCCAAAGTGGCATGAAATAATAAGAAAAGCTTGTGAGTATCACCATCCTGCATAGTGTGAAAAGGTCAAGGAAGGGACTGGTCTAATAAGGAAAGGTCCTGTGGGAACTATTGCTTTGGGTTGCATAGAGCCAGGATACTGTCATTTGGCAGCAGTATTTGAATGCATAGCGTGAACCTCAGAGAGGAAGCCTTAAAAGCACACAGCAATTAATTTTGAACTTCTCTTCATATTGCAATGTAGGTAGTTGGCATAAGCTGACCAAACATATTTTAGTCTCATTCTTGATACTTCAGAAGTTATAGAAGACCATTTCTGTAGGGGAAAAAATAACAGAATGTGTACATTTTCTAAGGGTTTAAATAAAAGCAAACTTACCAAAAGCAAATTAGTCTTAAGTTTCATACCTCCTTACTTGCAAGGATCCCATTATTTAACTTGTTACTCTCATGATTCCTATGGAATGTATTTGACAAGCCAGGGTAGATAGTGTATGCCTGTAATCCTAGAAGTTGAGAGGCAGAGACAGGATAATCACAGGGTCAAGGCCAACCTCAGAAGCTGAGGAAGACCCTCAGAAACTTAGTGAGACACTGTTACAAAAGAAAAAACAGGAACGAGGGAGAAGTTCAGAGGTAGAGTACCCCTGTGTTTGTCTCCAGCACCACACACACAAAAATTGCTATTAATCTCATAAACCTCCTCAACTGAATTGCATACAACATGAAGTAAGTAGCTACATAGATGCTCTTATCAGGTAGGTAGCCAGGTTGTGTTTTAGACATGTATTTTTAGAAGAAAAGCATTGATTCTGAGAATCAAATGGATCCATTTTAACCATATCTTGTTATAAATAAAAATAGTTTCTTATACAAAATAGCACTTGAGTTACTTTTTATAACAATGAAAAATTTCAATTGTATGGCTAAGGTTTGAAAATAAATTTCATTTTTATATCAGGTGTTTTGAAATTATTAGAGCTTACCTCTTTGTTGCAATCATTTAGATCTACCCAGAATTACCAAAAGTTTCTAGGAAGAGAAGAATAAGTAGTGCGTGTTCTTTTTTTTTTTTTTTAAACCACTAATAGTTCTGTGTGAATTATTTACATTGACAAGGTTTCCACGAACATTTGGTGGAGGAAATAATAATCTTTTAACTAAATATTGTTGAAAAATAATACTTACATGGAAAAGAATAAAATTGGACCCCTACCTAATCCCATATACAAATATTAACTCAAAATAGATAAAAGACCTAAATATAAATCTTAAGACTATAAACTTTTAGAAGAAAATCTGGGTCATAAAACCTCACAACATTGAAATTGGCAGTGATTTCTTGGATATGATTTCAATGGCACAGGCAACAGAAGAGTATACAAACTCCCTAAAAAATAAAAAAATATTGTATATCCAAAGACAATGTAAACAGAGTTAAAAGTTACTAATAGAATGGGATAAAATATTTCCAAATCTTTATCTGAAGGTATATTAATATTCCAACTAGACATCCTAAAAATTAACAACTTGTCAAAAATAACTTGACAATATAGGGAAGAATTTAGCTCTAGGCTTGTATTTAACTCCAATGGTTTATATATCTGCCTTTAGAACAGTACTACACTTTCAATTATTGTAGCTTTATATGGTTTGAAATCAGAAAATATATATCTTCTAGCTTTGTTCTTTTTCAAGATCGTTTTGGGTATCTAGAGTCCATATTCCATATTAGGATAGATTTTTTTCTGAAAAATAAATATATAAATATATGATAGTTTCACCTAAAAAAAATAGAAAATATATTCTCTGGTAAGAAAGAAAGCAAAAGGAAATATTGAAATGTTTTCATGTAATTTTAATTTTTCAACATTATTTAGTTAAAAATTATTATTTCCTCCACCAAATGTTTGTGGAAACCTTGTCAAATATAACTTGACAATATATGGAAGAATTTAGCTCTAGGCTCTTATTCAGCTCCAATAGTTTATATATCTGCCTTTAGAACAGTACTACACTGTTTCAATTATTGTAGCTTTATATGGTTTGAAATCAGAAAATATACATCTCCTAACTTTGTTCTTTTTCGAGATCGTTTTGGGTATCTAGAATCCATATTCCATATTAGGATAGGTTTTTTTCTGAAAAATAAATATATAAATATATGATAGTTTCACCTAAAAAAAAAGAAAAAAATATTCTCTGGTAAGAAAGAAAGCAAAAAGAAATATTGAAATATTATCTTTATGTTATCAAAAGCTTGGTATCAGACAAATGAAACTGTTATGTGTGATTATCATTTTTAATTTTGGATAAATTGCTATAATACTAGATGTCAACCACTAAGCCAAGCATGGGAAGGAGGGATGGGGAGGGAATGGGGTGGGGATCGGGTGGGGGCTGACTGGGTGATGTGAACATGTATGTCTACAAAAGTTTTCTTTGTATCCCACTATGATGTATGAATACAGTGCACCAATAAAAAATTAAAAAAAAAAGATTTTCCCTGCATTGTTTCAAATTAATATTTTGGAATACATTATATTTTCTTTTACATATAAATAAACTACAGATATGAAATTAAAAAAATTATTTACATTGTATATTGGCCAGTACATAAGAAACCACTTTTCTAAATCAGGATTCACATGAGGTCGTTAGAAGCATGTTAACTTTGCCCAAAATAATTAGGCTATGGTCATTGTAATTTTTATGGCCAGTTCACCTTTTCACATGTCTATGTGTTTGTCTCCTTGGCACAAGTCCCCTGGGGCTTCCTGTGTGAAGGTAGTAGCCACATGACATAGGTTATGTAACCCACACCCTGCTTGCTTGAGGTAACACATCTTGGCAACCACACCACTGGCATCTGGGTTAGACTAAGCACATTGAGATCGCCGCAAGGTAACATCCTGGCGGCCATACCACTGGCATCATACCACCAAGCACAGTGGGATCACCTCAGTTACTTCATGAACCACATAGGAATTTCAGTCATTACAGGTCTGGTCATGAATTAAATTACCCCAAAGCGGTGACCCACCTTACTCAGTACTCTTGGCTTTTAATGACTTCACATTTGTTTCCGTGATCAAAATTAAAAGAAATAATTCTAAACTAGAAATTCTATAAACTTGTTCTGCTGTTGGAGTACTATAAGAATAAGTTCACATCTTGACCATATAAGTGCACTTTATCTACAAGGTTTGACTTCATACTTCAAGATTTAACAGGATTATTTCTGTACTTCAAAACATAAAATTAAATATTCATTTTTCAAAATAACAAAGAAGTAGAGGCATGAATTATGATATTAAAAGGGTTTTAATATTAACAAAAATTTTAAATTCTAAACAATCATTTTGACAGTGTAAAAAAATAGCAAACAAGCAAAATTTACATATTGATTTGTAGGGAAGCCACAGTGTCATTAACAGTGTCATTATGTTATCAATTCATCAATATCGAGGTCATAAAATAGAACCTTTTAAAAGCGAAAACAATAACTTTTAACCAAATTTTGCAGGCAGTTAAGTGATTTAGTATTTAAATCTGTAACTTTGAATCTTTCTTATGCTTTAAAAAGTCTTTAATTTTAATTTTTTGAAACAGTTAAGTAATGAAATTATACATTGTGATTAATGTATAATAAGATGGTTTTAAATACTTACAAACAACTGGGTGTGCTGTCCCACGCTTGTAATCCCAGCGCTTGGGAGGCTGAGAAAGGAGGATCACACAGGTTTGAAGCCAGCCTCAGCTACTTAGTGAGGCTCTCAGCAACTTAGTGAGACCCTGTTTCCAAATAAAGTATAAAATAGGTCTGGAGTATAGCCTGGAGGTAGAAAAGCCCCTGAGTTCAACCTCCAGTACCACCAAAAAAAAAAAAAAAACAAAACAAAACAAAACAAAGAAAACTTACAAACATACCATAAAATGGTCTAAAATATAGATTTGTTCAATGTTAACACAAAGGCATGAGAAACACATTAGTAAGGTATTAGAGTAAATTAATCATAATTACTTTATTATGAACATTATATTTTAAAACTTTTAAAGTATATTATTTTAAAATTAAAAATCTAGGGCTAGGAGAAAATTTCAATAAAAACTTATTAGGCATATTCATAATATAGTGGTGAAATCTTTCCTACATTTCCAAATAAATATAGTTAGTAATTTCTTATTTCTATCTTATGCAATGTTATGTTCCACTGTTTATAAGTATTGCAAAAAAATTTCTAAAATATTGGTCATGATCAACCACCAAATAAATCAATTAAGTAATTTTTAAAGGTATGTGCTACTATGACATTAGCAAATACTTATTATTAAATTCAGGTTTTTACTGAGATAATGTTGGATTAGCTTCCCATAAGAAATGTCTGGTGCTTGTAACTTGTCTTCAACATTTCGCCCCCATATCTCTTTTCAGTTGACTGTACAGCAAACCTTTAAGCTATCTTAGCTCAAATATTGGATCTCATCAAGTAAAAAAAAGGTGGGATGGGCTGAATGTGTCAAGTTAGAGCAGCCACCAAAGAGGACTGTGTGCTGGATTTGGGCACCATTAAGCCACCTGTTGTACTTGTGTTAAACCCTCAGACTCTTATTCCACTATTCTACACTGACCCTTCATCTCCCTGTCCAGGGGATTCAGGCCTTTTATTCCTCCAGAGAAGACTGCAGTAGATCACTTTGTTTTGAAAGTTGACTGTTCAAACAATAAGGAAAGTTGAAAATCACTACTAGGTAAATACCACAGAAATAATTTTTTTATGATTTTTTTTATTGGTGCAATGTATTCATACATCATAATGGTATAAAGAAAATACTTTTGTAGACATACATGCACATTCGCCCAGTTAGCCCCTACACAATCCCCACCCCGTTCCCTCCCCATCCCTCCTTCCCATGCTTGGCTTAGTGGTTGACATCTAGTTTTATAGCAATTTATCCAATATTAACGATGATAATCTCACATACCAAGCTTTTGATGACTTAAAGATAACATTTCAATATTTCTTTTTGCTTTCTTTCTTACCAGAGAATCTTTTTTCTTTTTTTTTTTTTAGGTGAAACTATCATACATTTATTTATTTATTTTTCAGAAAAAATCTATCCTGATATGGAATATGGACTCTAGATACCCAAAACAATCTCAAAGAAGAGCAAAGCTAGAAGATGTATATTTTCTGATTTCAAACCATATAAAGCTATATAATTAAAACAGTGTAGTACTGTTCTAAAGGCAGATATATAAACCATTGGAGTTAAATAAAAGCCTAGAGATAAATTCTTCCATATATTGTCAAGTTATTTTTGACAAGGTTTCCAAGAACATTTGGTGGAGGAAATAATAATCTTTTAACTAAATATTGTTGAAAAATAATAATTACATGAGCCGGGCATGGTGGCGCACGCTTGTAATCCCCGCGCTTGGGAGGCAGAGACAGGAGGATCACACAGGTTCGAAGCCAGCCGCATGCGCTGGCTTAGGAGACCCTGTTTCCAAATTTAAAAAAATGTAAAAATAGGTCTGGGAGTGTAGCCCGGAGGTAGAAGGGCTTCTAGGAACCCTAGTACCACCAAAAGAAAAAAAAAAAGAAAAATAATAATTACATGAAAAATAATAAAATTGGACCCTTACCTAATACCATATACAAATATGAAATCAAAATAGATAAAAGACTTAAATATAAATCTTAATACTATAAACTTTTAGAAGAAAATCTGGGTCATAAAACCTCACAACATTGAAATTGGCAGTGATTTCTTGGATATGATTTCAATGGCACAGGCAACAGAAGGGTATACAAACTCTCTAAAAAAATAAAAAAAATTGTATATCCAAAGACAATGTAAACAGAGTTAAAAGTTACTGATAGAATGGGATAAAATATTTTCAAATGCTATATCTGAAGGTATATTAATATTCCAACTAGAAATCCTAAAATTAACAACAATAAAAGCAAACAGTACAATTTAGAGATAGGTAAAAGACTAACATAAATAATGAATCTCCACAGATAACTAATCTTAGTTGTCTGTTGGATGGAAAATCTTGTTTCTCTGGTTCTGGTGTGTGTTACCTATTTCTTCTTTGTAGTTAATCTCTTTGAGTATTTTCTCTAGCGCTGGTTTTAAAGACATAAATTTCTTCAGTTTCTGTTTGTTGTGGAAGCTTCTTATTTCTCCATCTAATTTGATAGAAAGTTTTGCTGGGTAGGAAATTTTTGGCTGGAAGTTGTTTTCTTTCAGAGTTTGGAATATGTTACTCCAAGCCCTTCTGGCTCTCATGACTTGGTTTGGGAAGTCTGGAGTGAGTCTAATTGGTTTGCCTCTGAATGTCAGTTGGCCCTTTGTTTTTGTTGCCTTTAAGATTCTCTGCTTGGCTTCCACATTGGTCATTTTGACAATTATGTGGCGTCGGGATCCTCTTCTCTGATCCCCTCTAAAGGGAGTTTTATAAGTTTCCTGGACTCGTGTATCGACCTCTTGCTCTATGTTTGGAAAATTTTCTGCTATTACTTCCTTGAAAAGATTGTTGATCCCTTTGGTTTCACCTTCTTTTCCCTCCTCTATTCCAATTATTGTTAGGTTAGCTCTCTTAAAATGGGCCCATATTTCTTCAATGTCAGATTCCTGCTGTCGGATTTTTTTTTTCCTAGATTAGAAACTATGCGTTCATTTTTTGAATGATCATTTTCTAGGAGCGAGATTCTATTCTCCATGTGGTATAATCGGTTGTTTGTACTTTGAATTGAGGCCTTTACTTCATTAATTGTATCCTTTATCTCTCTTTGGCTCTCTCTGAATTCTTTTCGAAACACCTCTATTATTTCTACAGTTATTTTCCTGATTTGATCTTCTAGAAATCTCTGAATTTCTGTTTTATCAGGTTCTGATGTTGTGGGGTTGCGGGCATTCCTTGCTCCATTGTTATTCCTCTTTCCCATGATTTCGGAAGTTTGTGCCTTCTCTGGGTTCTTCCCTGGGTCACTACGACTTCACTTATGGTGCTCTGGATCTCGAGTCTGTGGTATCTGAGTCCCACTACTCCTTTACTGGGTTGTATCGCAGAGTCTCAGACCCTGGGAGTCAATCGAGGCTGCTTTTGACCATGGGGGTGCAAGGTTGGGCATTCTCCTACAGTGTGATATCTCTGCCACCGCCACTCCCCCAACTGGGTCAAGTCCCTGGGAGTACAGTACTGGGATTTCTTCTCTAGGGGCCACAATTTGATTCACTGTTGTTGAGTGTGTAGATGGAGCTGTCGTGGACTCGGTGAATTCGCTGCTGCTGCCACCGGTGGCAATATGGCGCCGCTGTCACGCCCTCGGCCGTGAGGCTGGCGTATTTCTTTTCTGTTTTTGAGCTCCGGTGTGCTGAGCCCAGCCTCTGGGAGCTTTAGATGCTCCCTGCACCGAGAAATCTGCTGAATTCCACCCGGCTGATCCGCAGCAGCTCACCTCGGCTCGCTGTCTGCTGCTCCTCTCTGGAGCCTGGTGGGCTGTTGAGTGCGTTGGTCTGGTGCCATCTGGTGAACTCGCCGCTGCCGCCGCGTCCTCAGACATGAGGCCAGTGTATCTTCTCTCTGGTTATGAGCTCCGTTATGAGTTCCCCTCCTCTCTGGAGCCTGGTGCTGCAAGGGAAAATGTTGCCCACCGCTTCGTGCCGCGGCTCCGGCTGCAGCACTGTGGTCTGGTTTCTAGTGTCTCGTTTTTCCAGCCCTCTTTTCTCTGCCCCTTGAAATTACATTTTTTGTTTCTTTGCTGATGGTGTTTTTTGGCTATGAAAGGCACTGATTTTGTGGTAATAGAGATTGGTTGTTAGCGGGGCTCATAAGCCCCGCTTTTCTCCGTCGCCATCTTCCCGGAAGTCAGAAATAATTATTGATAGCAAAAATCTGCCAATGGATGTAAAAATAAGTGGTTAAAAGATAGAAAAGAAATAAGACATTTGCATAATCTCAAAATATCTTCCCCAAGATTTCTATTAATTAAAAAAATAAAGATAGTTACTTAATAGGAGAGAAACTCAACAGGACCCATGTGGTAATCAGGGTAGTGCAGTTGGGAAGAAGATGAACACACAGATATCAAATGTCAGAAGTTAACATGGCAGATTGAAATCATGTGTCCTTAAATGATGGTATTCATGTCAGTAATGTGTAATCTAACGAGACAATATCAGACAAACAAAATGAGGAACGTTCTACAAAATTATTGACCAGTAATCTTTAATTTTTTTTGTACTTCAAATTGAACCTAGGGGCATTCCATCTTTGAGCTATACCCTCAGCCCTTTATATTTTAATTGTTTAAGACAGGGTTCTCAGAAAAGGGGGATGGGGATGTAGTTCAGTGATAGAATCAATCCCTAGCTCTGCAAAACAAACAGACAAAACAAAATAAAACAAAACAAAAACACTACAAACAAACAACAAAAAACCCCCAAAAGCCAGGGTTGGTCTTCAACAATTGTTAAGACTGGCCTCAAACTTGTGGTCCTCCTGTCTCAGCTATCTCGTCCTGTACTGGGATTACAGGCATTCAAAACTTTCAAGGCAAGAAAAGCCTGAGACACAGACCAGAGGAGTAAATGCAATGTAGGCTCTTAACTCTGGAGAAGAATAAAGATGTTAGTATGAAATCTAAATAAAATCTCTAATTTAGGGATTAATAGTATAGTGATATTAATTTATTTGTTTTGATTATGTAGTGTCATTATATAAGATATATTAGGAAGGCTGGGTGAAGGGCATATAGGAACCTATTGCATACCAAGAAGTACAAAGTGTACTATTTTTGTATCTTTTTCTGTAACTCTTTTTTTGTGTGTGAGTGTGTTGTACTGGGAATTGAACACAGGGTCTCCTGCATCCTAGGCAAACACTCTACCCCTGAACTACATATTCAGCAATTTTTTAAGGTTTTTTTTTTTTCTTTTCAGTACTGGGGATGGAACCCAGGGGCATTGTACCTCTGAGCTACACCTCCAGCCCTATTTTTTAGGCTTTTTATTTTTGAGACAGGGTCTCACTGGTTATAAAGGGCCTCGTCAAGTAGCTGAGGCTATCTGCGAACCGGAAGCCTCCTGTCTCAGCCTCCTGAATTACAAATGTGGGCCACCAGGCCCAGCCAAGGGATTTTTAAAATTTAAAGATAGTATCTCACAAAGTTGCCAGGCAACTTTGTTATCTTCCTGTTTCAGCTTCCCAAGTAGCAGACATGTACCACCAGACCCAGCTTTTATGTGTAATTCTTTTATCTTGTAATTCTTGAATGAATTAGTTCAAAATTTAAAGTTATTTTTAATAAGGAAAATTGATAGTTCAACATAATTTAGTTGTGCTAACTAAACATAATTACTGAGCTTGAAATATGTGGTAAGTACTATACAGGATACAGTGATGAGTTAACAGTTATTGCCTTCAAATGATTTATGTTTTGGTGAGAGAAATAAATTAAGCTAACAGTTTGAGAATTGCATAATGAAGTCAGAGATGACTTCCTCTGTGTGAGTGCATGCAGATGCATGTATGTATGTGTGTGTGTGTGTTTGTATGCACATGTATGTCCCTGTCAGGCAGGGTAGTAGATTTAGAACAGCATTTTGTGAGCATGACATGAGATAGGAATTGAAAGGTATATTGACTTTTAATGGAAAACAGAGAAGAAGCATTCTGAGAGGAGAGTTCAACACAAGGAAAAGTCAGAAAGTCTGGATGTAATAGCTGGCCCAATTGCCAAAGCCTAGAGTGGTACTTGTGGGTTACTCCACACGATTCTTTAGTGTAGGTCTTAGCTCAGATGGCCATCCAAAATACCATACACAGTATGGCTTAAGCAACAGAGATTGATTTTTTTTAGCAGTTAAGGGGCCTGGAGGTCCCAGACCCAGATGCCCGTTAGTGCTTACTGGTGAGGTTCTCCTCCTGTTTTGTATGTGGCCATTTTCCTGCTGTGTCCTCACATGGCAGAAAGAGCCCAGAAGCTCTCTTGTGTCTCTTCTTGTAAGGACACTAATCCTACTGAGCCAGGATCCCAGCCTTATAACCCTATCTTATTCTAATTACTTCCATAAAGGCTCTATCTTCAATAGGGGGTTTGAATTTTAGAGGGATAGGAGCATTCAGTTCATAATATCCCACCAAGACCTCCAAAATCTGTGGTTTTTTTTATGCAAATACATTAATTCCATCCCAATAACACCCAAAGTCTTAACTCAGAGGAATATCAATTCTAAAGTCTAAAATCTTATCTAATTATCATCTAAGTCAGATGATAATTTGAAGAAACTGTACAATTGATCCTGAGACAAATCTCCTTTTCAGAGCTGGGAGTGGTGGCTCATGCTTGTAATCCCAGCATTCGGGAAGCTGAGAGACGAGTATCATGGTTCGAGGACAACCTCAGCTACTTAGTGAGTCCCTTTGCAATTCAGTGAGACCCTGTTTCAAAATAAAGAATAAAAAATAGGGCTGGGGGTATAGCTCAGAGGTAGAATGCCCCTAAGTTCCATCTCCTGTACCACACACACACACACACACACACACATACACACACAAAAAAAAACCCAGAAAAGTTATGTTTTGCCAAAATACAATACTGATTATATATATATATATATATATATATATATATATATATATATATATAGAGAGAGAGAGAGAGAGAGAGAGAGACAGACAGACAGACAGACAGACAGACAGACATTTTCCTTACAAAAGGTAGGAAATTAAAACAATCCTCTTTGGCTTTAAGTTCCTCTTTCTGGGCCTGTTGAGGTGGCAGCATTCCCTGCATAGCTTTGTACATGGTCCTACCTCATTTATGTGGCAGTCCTACCCTCTGAGGAAAAGGAAGAAGCATGCTTATCACCCCAGCCCTTCTCATGGGGCCTGTGGTGGGAATGACAGTCCTCGTGATCTCTGAATAGAGCACGTAGCTCAGAGTCCTGTAAAGTCCAAGGAACCTGACAACCCACCTTTATTTCCTCCTGCTTCCTCTAATACCTTTACTCAAAACTGGCAGTGCCTCTACTGGCACAGTCCTACCTGTGATCCTCGATCCTGCCTTCTGGAATGGCTGCCCATGTTCATGAATTGTGCTCATGATTGCTTTGTCAGATGGTAGTTCTGCCACACCCATGTTGTCTTTAGCACAAACTTTCTCTTTTCAATATGGCTGTGCTGAGAATGTTTCCTCATCTCCAAGTTCTGTTTGTTTTACCTAAAAATTCCTTCTTTGATTCATTTTGCCCCTCTTGAATTTTACAAGAAGCAAGAAAGAGGGACCCAAACTATACTTTCAATACTCTGCTAGAAATCTCCTCTGCTAACTATCCAGTTTCATCTCTCACAATTTCTACTTCTCACAAAACATTTGAACACAGTTCATCCAAATTCTTTGTCTCTTTATAGGCAAGATATCATCCTCTCCAATCTCCAGAATGAATTATCTCATTTCCATCAAGGCCTTCATCAGAATGACTTTGAAGATCTTTGTTAATCAGATGTCCATTGCTGTGGCAAAATGTCTGAGATAGGCAATTTAAGAGTTTGACCAAGGGTCTGTTTTGGCACACAGTTTTAGTGCATGGTTGTTTGGCCCTTTCTCTTTGAGCACATGGTGGCACAGTATACTATGGCAGAAATATGTGACAGAGGAGGTCTGCTCATCTCATGGCAGCCAGGAAGCAAATAGTTCCATGTAGGGGCCAGGGTCCCAATATTCCCTTCAGGGGCACATCCCCAGTGACCCAACTTCTTTCTATTAGGCCCTACTTTTTTAAGGCTTTGCCATCTCCCCTTCCAATAATTCTACAGTCTGGAGACCAAACTTTTAACACATAGGCCTTTGGGCGACATCTCAGATCCTAACTATAGCAATAATTATATTTCTACCAACATTCTGAAACATGATTATTTATGCATTCACTACAAAAATTTTGTACATGATTATTTATGTCTTTCTCTCCAGCTCTCCTCTTTTCCAAATACATTCAGGGTAGGGAATTCAACACATGAATTTTAAGAGGACACAAATATTAAATCCATAACGGCAAACTGCCTTTACTTTGGGAAAGCTGAGTGAGTTATTTACTATAGTTGTATTACCAGCATTTAGCTAAAGTCTCAAACTCGGTTTTCATGAACTTTATCCCAAACCACATGCCTTTGTGTTTTTTCACTTAGGTCTTTATTCTAGAGAGAGAAGATAATGACAGTGAATACATCGCTTTAAAATTGTGCTGCCTCTTGGGCTTAAATTTCCTAATATTATTGATTCAAGAAATAGTACCAATTTTCTACAATATGTACTAATCTCACTTCATACATAACAAAATATCTGAGGGTTATAAAAAAAAGTAACCATGACAACAGGCTCTCTTGCAACCTAGTCTGTGATGGCAAAGTATGCAAGCATGTAGGTCTTTGGCAAGAAATATTCTTCTATGGACACACACACACACACACACACACACACACACACATGCGCGCACACGCTCGCAACCACATCACCAAAAATTTTATAAGTATATGTGCATATATTAACACTTTTTTAACATAAAAGAGAATAAAAAGATCCACTAAGATTGTATCATAGACATTAATATGCAGCCTGGTATTTTCAGAAATAAAAGTATGAAAGTTTTGATATCAGAAACCCTAGGTTCTAGTTTAGTCTTTTGAACTTCCCAGCTGTTATATACTTTGGAAAAAGAGAACCTCCTGACACTTTAATTTACCCATCTGAGGATATAGGAGCTCCATCTCCTGCATACCTACCACGCAAATGCATCTGAATCAGAAGACATCATGTACCAGGAAGGATTTTGTGAAGTATCAAATGCATTTCACTCAGTATGCCATTGCTATACTAGTGATTATTTCCTAGTATTTTTACTTTCAAGTTTCATAATTAAAGGTGATAGTAAAAATCTGAAGATATCATTGTTACAATAGAAAATGGTAGGAGTGATAAAAAGTACTTGTGAAAGGTCACATGATCAGTAGCAATCATGCATGAGGGCGAGAGGCCAACAGGTTATTCAGTAATTATCTTCAAGCACTCCAGAGAGTTAATAATGCCTGAGCAGAATGGGAAAGGTCAGCATGGGCCATTTAAGCTAATTAAACAAAATAACTTTCCAATAGAGAAAGGCTCCTGGGGAGGTTGTAGGATCCCCATTGTCTGGGAACAGTTAAACACCAGCCTTAGCTGGAGTCAGGGAGTCCACTGACCCAGAGCTTCCCTTCAGCTTTGTGCTCTGTGCTTCCACATGGACCTGGGTGTTGTCATAGTGGGGTAGGGCATCTCTGATTTTATTTATTTTTTATTTTTTTGGTGGTACTGGAGTTCCTGGAAACCCTTCTACCTCCGGGCTACACGCCCAGACCTATTTTATATTTTTATTTGGAAATAGGGTCTCTTAAGCCAGAGAGGCTGGCTTCGAACCTGCGTGATCCTCCTGTCTCCACCTCCCAAGCTCGGGGATTACAAGCGTGCACCACCACGCCCGGCCCACCTCTGATTTTTCTAGTCATGATAATTTGCCTACAGAAAAAGAAACAAATGACAAAACTAAAACTAAATACACACTGAATCATTTACCTCCTTAAAAATAAATTGTCCAATCTTTATTTTAAATTATTGAAAATAACTTTGTGTAATGAATATTGTAAATAGTAGAGCATGCTTCTTTCCGAGGTGATGTTCACTTAAAGTGATAGAGATGGGAAAGAAGACAAGAGGATGCGGGGACGGTTGCTGGGGCAGCAGGCCTCCCTGAGGAGAGGAGAGGGAGGCCAGAGGAGGAAAGAGACCTGCGGGCATCCCAGGTTTAGTGGAGGCCACATTCTGCTCTCATTCAAACTGGGAATCAGGGCTGCTGTCCTTTATCTCCTGCCTCTGAAAGTTAATTAGCTGGTTAATCACCACGTTCAGATCCTCAGCCTCTGACACCTTCATTTTGGTTAATAACTTGAGCGGGTCACCGGAGTGTATACTGAAAATTGTTTTCTAGATGGTGGTAGCAGGGACAAAGCGGTTTTATCCAGATTGAATCAAACTAATGTTCTCCAGTCAGAAAATCTTTCTGCCAGAAAGATTTTTACTGCCAGAAGAACTTAGCAAGAATCAGGTTTATATTTCTAGAATTTCAACCAGTTTGGGTACAACATGTTCCATTAAAATCACGGACACATTATTTATTTAATTCTAATGAGGTATTATCTTAGAAACTACATTTCTACCTTAAAGACTTAAAGATTGAATCTTTGCAGTGAATAATGCATAACTACTGTTCCTTTTTTTTAACGAGGGAAGGGAAATCTAGCCTGTCCCTATCTCTCTATTACCTCTCTACCTATCGACCTATCTACATATCGACCTATCTTCAAGTGTTCTGTTTTTTTCTTTCAGAAGAAATTATTTTTCACCTTCATTACAGAATCTTAGTAATGAAGGCATTTATTAACTAAATGGATTCCAGAATGGAGTCAAAAGAAGCTAAATGGATACTCATAAGAAGAGTGGAAGTAGGTGTGGCACATCGTCTTTGATATAAGAAGGGTTTTGCTGCCAGCCGTGGTGGCGCACGCTTGTAATTCCCGTGCTTGGGAGGCGGAGACAGGAGGATCTCGCTGGTTTGGAGCCAGCCTCGCTGGCTTTAGAGACCCTGTTTCCAAATAAAAAATATAAAATAGGTCTGGGAGTGTAGCCCAGAGGTAGTAGGGCTTCCAGGAACCCCAGTACCACCAGAAAAAAAAAAAGGGTTTTGCTACCAACCACTTTTAACCCCACTTTATAGAATAGCTCTGTTTCATTGTTTAATGAACAAATACATTTTGTGCACAACAGCATAGATGCTACTCATCTCTTCATTTGTGTAATATAATTCTTAAAGACTGTTTTGCAGAAAGTTTTTTGCTAAGTTGTGCTTTGAAGTTTTCATTAAAACTGTAGGTCAGTCTTTAAAAAAATTCAGTAGCTATTTTTTGCTTTGCTCAGATCTTTCTGAGAAAACCAAAGCAAAACAAACACATTTTAAAAACCTCTCTTTATATTTCCCAGCAGACATTATATATAGGTACCTGGGGACCACTTGATTTTTCAAAATTGAATATCCAAAGCAGTTTTAGAGACACATAAGGCTTAGTCATGAACTTGTTAAATTATCAAGTTAATTATACTTCCTATACAAGAGCTTTCCAAGAAATTATAAAATTTGCCTTTGGTAAGTGAAAGTTTAATTCTCAGGGAAAATTAGAAAAAGCAGGCTAAATTAATTTATCTTGGAATTGAAGTAATATTTATATTGAAGCACAAATGCTTTATAATTCTACTGTGGAAAGGAAGTGCTTGTCTGTGGCCACTGGTTTCAGTGTTCAGTTCTGGTGCCGACTTTGACATCTGCAGGCTTGCTTCTTACACAAACAAGTCACTGAGATCAGCCATCAATGGTTAAGACCGAGTGACTACACAGTAGTGAAAGCTGCCAGTAAGATAACAAGTGTGGATTTCCTTGCGTGCTCCTCATGCCGGATTTGTGAAGGTATCTGTCACCCCATTCCCAGGGGACCCCTAGTAAGACTCGTCTTTATGGAATTCATCTGCTTTATTTCTCTATGGCTTCTCTTAAGCTGAGCCCTCAGGTCTTATATTCCTTCAACTTTGTGCTATGAATTTTCAGAAGGATTTTTCAGTGATTTTATGAGATTGAAATCAGTGGTTTAGAAAAATTGATCCATTTTGGAATTGAGGGAGTAAATCACTGGACATTTTAACCTACTTTACCAGAATAGTCTTTCTTTAAAACAAATATTCACTCTCAGCCTCTTACTGATTTTGAAATGGTGCATTGCTCCTATTTAACCATTTAAATCGATGTAGAGAATTTATCTTTGGAATTATTACTATAAGATCTAATTTCATGAATTTTTTCCGATACTGGGGATGGAACCCAGGGGCATTCTGCCTCTAAGCTATACCTCCAGGCCTATTTTTTTATTCTTTATTTTGAAACAGGGTCTCACTAAGTTGTGGAGGCCGTCACAAGTTGCAGAGGCTGGCTGTGAACCTGCGACCTTCCTGTGTCAGTCTGCCAAGTATTGGGATTATAAGCGTTCACAAGCACGCCTGGCTTAATTTCATTTATTTTTAAAAGATTTGTGGCTTTTGAGGTTGCTAGTGTGAGATTACTGATCTGTTTTGATCTGCTGCACATCCTATTTACCAATGCATGGAAAAGACTAGTCATTCTGCACTCTTACCTTGAACTCAACTCAAAGATGTCTCTTGGTATGTGAGGTGGGAGTAGGAATGTTTGGGAATGCAGTGCATCTGGAAGAACAGAAAAGTTGATATCTCTCTCTCTCTCTCTCTCTCTCTCTCTCTCTCTCTCTTTGGGGTGTATGTGTGTGTATACAATACTAGAGATTAAACCCACTTGCCCACTCAGCTACATCCCTGGTTCTTTCTTTTTATTTTTCACTTTGAAGCAGAGTCTCACAGAATGTGAAGGCTGGCCTCCAACTTGTGGTCCTCTTGTCTTTGGACCAGGCACTGGGATTACAAGTGTGCCTTTCTCTTTTTATCTTGAATTGCGGAAATACTGATTTTTTTTTTCTGTCATAAAATGATGAAATAAGCCAAGTGTGGTAGCGCACACTTGTAATCCCTGCGCTTGGGAGGCGGAGACAGGAGGATTGCACAGGTTCAAAGCCAGCCGTGCTGGCTAAAGAAACCCTGTTTCCAAAGAAAAATATAAAATAGGTCTGAGAGTGTAGCCCAGAGGTAGAAGGGTTTCCAGGAACCCCAGTACCACCAAAAAAAAAAAAAAAAATAATAATAATAAATGGTGATGATGAAATAAAAGTCCCATCATAAAGTTATTCATTCTTATATAAACTTAATTTTACTGAGTCAGAATATGTCTAGGGATGACATAGGAGGAACAGTATTTCCCATTGCATGTTAAGTCTCTAAAGAAGCAGGCAGGTAACCAAGTCCCTAGTTTTCAGAGTGAAGTTTTAGAGTAAGCATCATAAACTTTTCTAAATTAAGAGAGACTATAAAGATTCCCTTATGAAAATGGTATAAAACAAGACTATGGTATTTATAAAGAAACTTTAGCATTTATTTCTTAATATTGCAGCTGCGATATTGATTGATCAATATCACTTTTTAAAAATGGTGTTTGCACAGGCTAGGTAAGCATCTACCATCCTGACCAACACCATGTGTGTGTGTATGTTTCTAGGGATAAAACCAAAAGCCATTCTACCTCTGAGCTACACTCCCAGCCTTATTTTTTATTTTGAAATGAGGGCCTTCACAACTTAACAGGGTCTCATCAAGTTGCTGAGGCTGGCTGTGAACCTGGGATCCTTCTGTCTCAGCCTCCCAAGTACTGGAATTGCAAGTGTATACTACCACACCTGGCTCCAACATTACTTTTTTAAAATTTTAAATAATTTACTGGTGCACTGTAATCTCACATCATTATGTAGAGAGAGAGGGACATACATGTACACAGCACTTGGTGCGCTTCCCCTACCCCATACATGATATTGAGATTGGCATTAGTAATTTCACATATGTACATAACTTCAGTGGCAATGTTTCCTTCACTGATTCTTCCCTCGCCAATTCAACCTTCCCTATGCCCCCTCCATCTCCACCCTGGGTTTCTCAAAGTTCCTCTGGTGTCCCAATTATTCCCTAGCTCCATATGAGAGAAAACATATGACCCTTCACCTTCTTTGGCTGATTAATCTCACTTAACACAATGTTTTCTAGGTCCACCCATTTTCCTGCAAGTGACGTAATTTTGTTCTTTATTGCTGAATAGCATTCCATTGTGTGAATCTCCCATACTTTTGTAATCCATTCATCTGTTGATGGACACTTAAGATACTTTCATGATTTGATTATTGTGAATTATGTTGATATAAACATGGATATGTATGTATCGCTATAATATGTTTATTTCAATCCTTTTGGGAAGATACCCCGGAGTGGTATAATTACTTGTAAAAATGCTTTTACTTATATTTTGTTCATGTCCTGTTTTCAGTTCTTCCCATAAATTTGACATTTTCCTTAAAATCTGAGCATAATCTTTGTTACACTAATTTTGTCCTGGTTGTAAAATACTAACTTTAAAAAAAAAAAAAAAAACCTCTTTGGTAGAGATGAAATTAATGTGCCTATTTTGTGTGTGTGTGTGTGTGTGTGTGTGTGTGTGTGTGTGTAACTGAGGATTGTACTCACGAGCATTCTACCTCCAAGCTATCCCCCTTTCCCTTTTTTGTTTGTTTTTGAAACAGGGACTTGTGTGTTTGCTGAAACTAAATTGCTGAGGCTGTCTGGAACCTGTAATCCTTCTGTCTCAGCCTCCTAAGTATTGGGCTTATAGGTATGCACCACCATGGACCTGACTTAGATCTTTCATCTTATTTTGCTGCAGAAGCCTGCTATAGAATAAGATAGAGCCCGATATTAAGGTTCTGAGTGGCCTAAATCACAAGGAGTGTTTCTGGATAACAGGAAGTGGTTAGGACTTTGGGAAACAATTAATTTTTTGGTTAGTACCTTTCTTTTCACTTTTTTTTTTTTTTTTTCGGGTCTGGGGATGGAACCTAGGGGCATTCAACCTCCGAGCTACACTCACTGCCCTATTTTTTATTCTCTCTTTTGAAACAGGGTCTCTCTAATTTGCAGAGAGCTTCACTAAGCAGCTGAGACTGGCTGTGACCCGCCACTCTCAGGTCTCAGCCTCCCGAATGCTGGGATACAAAAGTGTGCCACCACGCCTGGCTCACTTTTTTATTAGTGTGTGTGTGTGTGTGTGTGTGTGTGTGTGTGTGTGTGTGTGTTTCTATAACAAGCTTTGGATTTTAAGGATTATCTTTTTGGGCTACCACATCAAATTAGTTCAGTAATTGTTTTCTTAGTTAATTTGTCTCCCAAACAAGGGCTCAGCCAAACCTTGATTGCACACTGGCCCACCACAGTAGTCTCTGAAGCTGCCACTGCCCTGCTCCCTGTGTGACATGTGAGAAGAGCCCAGGCTCGCTTTCCAAGCCACAGGCATCAGCAGCCCCAGGGAGAGGCCCCTGGCCTTGCGGGTGCTGCCCACCAGACACCCACGCCCAGCTTTGGGCCTGATACACCTGTGAGGTTATCTCCAGCAAAGACATGGGTGGGAGAGTTCCCAGCTGGCTTGGGAATGTTTATAACAGTACTTACTTATAACAGTACTTACTACATTTTCCCATGGCGGGGGACGAGGAGGGAGGTCTTGTGGTTAAGATTACTATCACTATTGCCTTACCATGAACTTTTCTAAACTACTTAAACTTACCTTGAAATGGGATCCGTGTCTAATGTCACAGAGGATAAGTGTGTCTGACACTAACATTTTACTGATGTTAAAGCTTGCCTTTGCTGAACCTTAGCTTATAATTGAAGAACTTGCCTATTTTTCAATTCTAAACACATGATGTCTCAGAAGAAGATTTTTAGGTTTAAGTAAGGTCAGGTTTTACCTCAGTTTGTATCTGTGACACCTACCACAATGATGGGAAATTCAGTTGAATGAGAAACTTATTTTGTGTGACTATCATGTTCAAAACATAGGGAGTGCCTGGGAATTATAGAATAGATGTGTGCTGCTGAACAGTAAATCACATATCAACACACCAAGGGGAACGCACAGAGTTGTTTGCCTCTTTTCATTTTTCATTACACTGATGGATGCCACATGTCTTTTGTAGGTGATTATTTTTTATTTTTATTTTTAGAGTGGCTTGCAATTACTGCCATTATTGTCTATGATACAGCAGTACTCAGATAGCAGCTTTTTGTGTATAATCAGATGAATAAGATATTTTGTTTGGCTTTGTTTATGGAAAAAGAGAAATTTTATGAACTGTGGTTAGAGGCCTGTTAGCAAGAAGGATGAATGGTTGCTTGGAATTATAATTTGAATTTCTTTTTTTTTTTAGAGAGAGAAACAGAAGTGTCTCTCTGTATGACTGAATTGGTTTGTGGCCATGTTTCTCTAGCTGAAATCCATGAATTCTATCAAAAATGTCACTGAAATAAGAAATGCTCCTATAAAATGGAATTAAGCAGCTCTAAGAGAAAGTAGATGATGATAATACTTTCCATCCATCACGTGCCCAGCATCATATTAAAGCAATTCAAATGCATTATCATACTGAATTCTTACAATCCTATATTATTACCCTAATTTTTAAAGATGGAGAATGTGAGGCCTAGAGAGATCAATAAACCTATTCAAGGACATAAATAGGGGAATTAGGATTCAAATCAGGTAGTCTGACTCCAAGGCTTGTGTTCATAATCATCACGTTGCTACACATTATTAGCAATTATTAAATAAAACCTTACATTAATGGCTTATCCAAATGCATGATGTTAAAACACAAAGAAAAAGGGTCATATTGGTGTTGTGTGTAGGCATTTTTTTAAAAATAAAACTTACTTTTTTTCCTGGAAATCTTACCAAAATATCAAGCTTGGCATTGTCTCAACAAATGTATATGATGCTCTAGTAAGCATTTAAGCTGTCTTTGGAACATTTAATTTGCAGGGTTTTTAAATCAGTGCGCTCAATTAAGTAGTTATTTCTTTCCTACTTTGGGTATATTCCACATCTGATCTTCTGCTGGTTTCAAGAAGCCACACAATGTAACTTTTACTTAATCCCATTTTGACTTCACTTTGTTCCCAAAACAAAGACAAAACCAAAAAGGGTGAAGCACTTTTTTATCCTGTTAGAAAAGCTGATAAAATGAGTCATCTAATTTACAATTGACAGAAATTTTTATTTATTTATAAGACTATGGAAATTTAGCTGAGATTTACATACAAGGATTTTAAAACTTGTTTTGCTCATGTGATGTCACTCAGGAATTCACTGAACCTCCTAAGGTAAGCTCCAGGGGAAATCTTTGTTTGGAAAAATAAATTTGATGACAGGTAAGAATTTTCTAGGTAGAAAATTGAGTTAAAATTCACACAGGTACAATTCACCCTTTTGAATTATGAAATTTAGTGGGTTATCATGTATTGTACTGACTTGTACAACTAACACAATTATATGATTCCAAAATACTTTTTATTACTCCCCCCCCAAAAAAAAAACCCTCTGGGCCCATAAGCAGCCACTCTTTAGCCCATACTACCAAGCCCCAGTCCTAGGCAACCTCCAGTTTACTTTCTATCTCTAGTTCCCTATTCAGGATGTTTCATATAAATGGAATCATAATATGTGGTCTTTTGTGCTTTTTCTTTCACTTACGTGTTTTAAAGCACACACATGGCACAGCATCCATCAACACTTCACTCTTTTTACTGCTAAATAATATTTCATTGTGTGGATATATCAAATTTTATTTACTCATTAATTAGGTGATAGATGTTTGATAAGTTTATTTCATACTAATAATACTGAAGAGCAGGAGCTGGAATATATAGTCCATGCTAGTTTTTGAATTGAAGAAAATAATATTCTTGACTTTTCTTGTTAAATAAGGTCATAACCTATGAAAAAAAGACACATTTATTTATCTATTTATCTATTTTGGTACTGTGGATTGAAACCAGGGGCATTCTACTATGCCCAGTCTTTTTTTATTGTTTTGAAGTATGGTCTTGCTAAGTTGCTAAGAGTATTGCTATGTTTCTGAGACTGTCTTTAAACCTGAGATCCTCCTGTGTCAGCCTTCCAGGTACTGGGGTTACAGGAATGTCCCACCACACCTGGATAGAAGATACTTTTAGAAAGAAAAACACTGTTATCTGTTATATAGACAATAGAGAATCATAAGAAATTTTTTCTCACTGAAATACTTCAGCAACTTATTTTGCTTCTCCTTATTTGCTTAACATTTGGTAATATAACTTCATTGGTTAGAACCCTCTAAAAATACACATTAATAAAAATATAGCAGAAAATACTTCTTTTCAGTGTTTGGCACCAAATTAAATCTGAAACTAATAAGTTTGGTCTTATGAAACCAAAAATATAAATTAGCAGTTTATTTCCTCATTCTTTTTTATTATCCCCCCCCTCAAGCAAAAGGAAACTTAATTTCCAATTTATTGTAACTTTTTTTTTTTTTTTTTTTTTTGCAGTACTGGGGATAGAACCCAGGGGCATTCTTCCTACAACCTACACCCAAGTCCTATTTCTTATCCTTTATTTTGAAACAGGGTCTCACTGAATTGCAAAGGGCCTCACTAAGTAGCGGAGGCTGTCCACAAACCACAATCCTCCTGTCTCAGTCTTCCAAATGCTGGGATTATAAGGGTGCACCACCACGCCCTGCTAAGAGGTGGTGGAGTTTTAATGGGATCAACTTTCCAACTATCCTTTTCCAATAACCTCAGCGCCCTTTTCTGACTTAAAGAATCTAGAATCATTCTACCATATTTTAATTTCTGTTGAGACATCTTTAGATGTACCCTGGACTCACTCCTTGGAGGATGAAGGAGGTTCTTAGTGGAGGAGAGACTGGATAATTCATGGGGTCCAGGGTCTGAGAATTTCTCGGATGTCAGGAGCTAGCCTGCTTCTTGTTGGATTTTAGGTCTTTAAAGATAAGACCCAAAATTGAGTTTTTTTCTGCACAGAGACACATCAGGAGATATCACCTTACCTATTTTAATGCTTGGCCATCCTACCTACAACACTGAAAGGGATTGGACAATCCCTCCCATAGTTACATTCTTTTGGTCCGCACTGTTATTTATTTATTTATTTATTTATTTATTTATTTATTTTGGTGGTCAGCACTGTTATTTTTTTTTAATGCCATTGATTTTAGGAATGATATACATCTATTTCATCACATTCAGCCAATTTCCCTGATTAACATTGCCTACTTGACCGCTAAAGGCTTTTGCTTCTGGTGTTTCCTGGACATAATCATCTTCTAAATTTCTTCCAGCTCCACATTTCTTGGACTCTGGTTGCTTGGAGTTTACACGACAGCAGTGACTCTGATTTGCCCTTTAGCCTCGCCCGTGGACTCCCTTGCTTCCGTCCATCCTGCTCCTCTCGCTTGTCCTTCAGTGCCAGACATCCTGCGGGTAGTCACTTGTGGTTTGCTGAGTTCTGTGACATAGCCCCTCCTCTGTACCTTGCCCTCTCTCAGTGCCTCAGCTTCTAAAGAACCTGTCATGTGTCCCTACTTTACTTTTTATCAAGTCGTCTCTATTTATGAAGAATCATGAACTGACTCATATTGAGAATGGATCACTCCATATCTCTTAAGTTACTCTCAAGAAGGGAGGTAGAGGTGGGAAAGGAGGAGCTTACAGAGTTAAATGACTCTTTGATTGGTGGAAGGCCAGTTGGTGGGGTGGAGGGCTTCGGGGGCTGGAGGGTGAAGAGGGATAGTCGGCTGAATTTTTAACACTTCCCGAAGAGAAAGGAGAGGCTGTGGCCTCCAGCCTCCAAGAGGCTCTTTGCCTTTCTGTGTTGGAAGAGGAGCTGGCTGATGCCTCACTCACTGGTTTCCCACCCCCTTCTTCTGTGTACTACATGCACCCAACTTTAAGGACGGCTTTGCTCCTGGCCACCTAGGATTTGGTACCACAGTGTCTACGTTGGCCACCATGCAATGGATGAAAGATACTTTCTTGGTTTGTTGCATACTTTATTTGGTTTGTATTTATTTCTTCCACCTGTTCTATAGGATGTCTTTACCAGAATTCTGTAAGTGGAAAAGTTAGGGGGAATTAATTCAAGTCCACAAAGATGGTAAGTTTTAAAGTGTGCTGGAACCCCAAGCCAAGCCTTTGCCCTTAGACTTTCCAAGTCTGTTTGGCGACAGTAAGTGTGGTGAGGTGAAGGCCTGCGCTGACAAAGTATTTTAGCTTCTTCTCAATGTGCCACTTTGACAGTAAAAGTGTCCAAAATCTTGTAATGATTGTTCTTTTGAACACATCTGCCTTTCCCACACAGGTGTTAACATCAGGCTTTGGGTTGTTCTCTTTCTTCTCTACATAATTTTTAAAAGCCTTCACATTGGGCTGCATTTCATGACATAAAGCATGGCCTTTTCTTCTATATTATTTGTTTATTTATTGGGTCCAAAACAAAAAAAAAAGTGATAAATAGGAGATGAGAGAGGATGTTGGGATGTACCTTTGTACAGAATAATTCAAGAAAATTTGAATTTGTTTTATAAACTCTATTTTAGTGGCTTATTTATTTATTTATTTATTTATTTATTGTAGTACTAAAGATTGAACCCAGGGGCATTCTACCTCCTAGCTACACTGCCAGTCCTATTTTTTATTCTTTATTTTGAAATAAATAGGTCTAACTAAGTTGCAGAGGGCCTTGCTAAGTAGCCAGGGTTGGCTGTGAACCTGATATTCTCTTGTCTCAGCCTCCCAAGTACTGGGATTATAAGTGAGCACCACCATGCTCGACTAGTGGCCTGCTTTTAAAGTTTGGGCCCAAAGAGCTGTGGTTCTAATCAAGTGACTTCTCTCTGAGAGTCATAAAGTGTCTGCCTAGTCACTAGTTTTCTTAGAATACATCCCTTAGTCAAGTGAAACACTGTTATAAGTTGAAGCTCAGTTTTTAGTTATCAAAATGATATACATTCCTTCCAGCATGTACTTTTTTTTAATCGGATATATATGCACATGACCCAAAATTAAAAGGGGCACAGTAGCTGGGCGTGGTGGCTCAAGCTTGTAATCCTAGCATTCAGGAGGCTGAGACAGGAGGATCACAGTTTGCGGACAGCCTCAACTACTTAGTGAGGCCCTTTGCAACTCAATGAGACCTTTTTTCAAAATAAAGAATAAAAAATAGGGCTGGGGGTGTAAATTGGAGGTAGAATGTTCCTGGGTTCCATCCCCAGTATCAAAAAAACAAAACAAAACAAAACACAGTTAACAATGAAAAGTCTCTCACTCATTCCTGCCCTCCCCAACCGATTCCATTCTCCATTAACACCACTTCTTGGCATTTTGGGTGTCCTCGAGAGGCCATGTGCATTTTGATTACAGATGTAGGCATTGATTCTTTTCATAAATGTTAGCATATCATTTATTCTGTATTTGGGGCTTTAGCAGCACAATAGTACTGCTTTGTTCATTTATAGACTAATAAAATCCCATAAAATGGATGTACACTGATTTATTTAAATAGGTTTATATATTTCCAATATTGTATATCATAGTTCAATTAAATATTTAGATGAATGTTATTTTACTTGTGTCTTAGTGGATAACTTCATATGATTGGGCTTATATGAAGCTTGCATTACAATCTTGGACAATAGGACCTTGGGCTGCTATAACAAAGTGCTATAGCCTGGGAGGCTTAAACAGTAGACATTTTTTATATCTCTGGAGACACAGAAATCCAAGATTATGATGCTGTTCTTAGAAAGCTTTCTTCCTAGCTTACAGATGGCCACTATCTTGCAATATGCTCACATGACCACTCAAAGAGAGCCCAGGTAGCTCTTCTTATAAGAGCACTTAATCAATTATGGACGCTCCAACTTCATGACCTCATCTAACCCTAATTACCTCCCAGAGGCCCCACTTCCCAATGCTCTCACACTGGGGGCTTCAATCTATAAATCTGAGAGGACACAAGCATCCAGTCCATTGCATGACTGGGTAGAAAAGTAAAATTCTGTCAGATTTCTATTGCTCTGCATTAGGTCCTGCACATTCCTAGGGTAAGAGCCAGCCTTAGAACCTTGCCAACACAGTGGGTTAGCAAATTTTGGGGTGTTTCTTGAGCTGATAAGTCAAAATGGTGACTTATCAATGGACATGTTCTCCTTAATATATGAAGTTAAAAACCACTTCGTACATTTGTTAACTGCAGAGCTTTCTTTTCTTACACTAGCTGGTTACAGTGTTTGATCACTTCTCAGGTGCGTTGGTGGACTTGTTCTTTTTGTAGAAAATGCTTACATTTCAAAAATTAGTCCCTTGTCTCTGACATAGCTGCAAATACTTTTCCAAGTTCTTCTTGCAGAGTTTTATTTTTGTTAGTGCTGGATATTTTTTAGGCTGCGTTTAAGTTTTTTTTCCTTGTATTGTGTCTCCAGGCTGAGAAAACAAAATACTTCTCCCATCTTTATCTTTAGAACAGTTATGACTCTATTTTCATTTATAGGTCCTTGGTATACCTAGGAATGTTATGGTATACATTTTGAGATAAAGATTCAATAATTTTGATTTATTTTATTAGTCATTTTATTCTTTTAGTGGTTGTTTTTCAGTTATTCATGTTTATTTCTCCAAGAAAAATAGGTCAGTCTACCAAATAAGGAAAATAATCTCCTAAAATCATAGCAGTGTTAAAAATGACATGATTCCTTATTATTATACATCAGTTTTTGCTATTGTAAGGATAATCTGGATAATTCTGATGCAGGTTCTATGTGCATGTGTGTTTGTGCAAGCCCACATATATATTCTAATTACTGGAACTAGATGTATTTAAAGCCTGTCCTTAGTTAATCAGTTAATTGCCTAACTTTTCTCCTTAGTTTACACAATCTATAAACTGCATTTAAGCAGTGAAGATGAATTACCTGAGCAGCTGAGGGTGGCTCCAACAGCAAGATTCTGTGCATTAACTGAATACTTAAACCAGCGCTGCTCCCTGCTCCGTTTTCGCTGACATTCATCATCTGTACCACACACTTGAGTGGAAAGGCACCAGTCTCCTTGTGTTACTTCTATTGTGCAAATCTTATCTACTTTCCTCAGGAAGCTATGAAGTCTTCAGCAGAGGGACCATGCCTTAAACCTACATGTAATCTGCTTAGCAAACATCTATGGCATGTCTACTGTGTTCTGAGGTTGAGAAGAGGCAAAGAAGGAAAGTGCAGGCCCCACCGTCAGAGGGTGCACAGCCTGGTGGAGACACCAGCAGCAGCACCTACAGTGACAACCTGTGTGACAGCAGATTTGTAAGGCCCTGAGCAGTTCAGAGGAGGCCATTCAACTTAGACTGGGAAGAAGGATGGGAGACTTGAGATAAAACATGAAAGCATCTTCCAATATTTAGACTCTTAAGTGCTTGGAAAATGATGGATATGATTTAACTTCATGAAAATCCTTAGCATGATTTTATTTGAGTTTATATTATGAACATTATATTTCAAAATTGGAGAGTGATAATTTATTTGGCTGTTTTTCTGGGAATAAGAAATGGAGCATTTTTTTATGAGAATAGAAAAAAACCATATAATTTCTAACTTATAAAACTTTACCTTTAATGGCTCTCTTTTTAAAATGTTCTAAATTCACATTTCTTTGCTTTCTCAGTCTTATCTATACTCAGCAGAGTTTAAACTTTATCTGAGGCTTCATAAATGCCATTAAAAACATCTTTAACACAGCATCCCCCTCCAGGGCTCTTCAGGACATCCTGGGTGATGAGGTTCTTAAAGGTCACTCTTCTAAGAGTTTTCTTTCTCCCTGTTGTCCTAAGGCTAGACCAGCTCCAAATGTTCACTTTCAACTTATCTTTAGATCTATCTTTTCTCATTTGTTGCTTATTATTTTGTATTTCTTGGGAGAAAGAGATGAAGAAACTGATTAAAATTATACTTAAGTGAAGAATTCATAGAATCCTTGTGCTAGCATGGAGTTTTCTTTTACAAATAACAGTCTGAGCTTTAGTGAAGCAACATGTGTTGTCAATTTTCATTGTTATCAAGTTAAAAAGATTGTTTATTTGCTAGTAATCTTCATTTAATTGAAGTTTCTGGATGAATTATCTGGGTATAGGTTCATACATAAAACAAAATATGAAAGGTTTTCAGATCACTTTTAATGTCGTTTTTAGACCCCTTATTAAGATTTTATATTTTTCTATAAATAGTATTTATTATATTTATTCATTTAACTTGTTTTAATGTTAATAGTACTATAAAATGTCTATGATTTTAAGAAAGCTAGTTTTTGAAAAGCATTGGTTTGTGGTTCATTGTTTTTTCATTGTATCTGAGTTGCCTCAAATTAAAAAGAACAGTAAAAATGTATTTCTTACCTCTAGAAACATTTCATGCCAAAATTGAGCATAAACAAAAGTAAAAATTTTAGCTAGGTGTGGTGGTGCATGTTTGTAATCCCAGCTGCTAGTAAGGCTGAGGCAGAAGTATCACAAATTTGAGCCAAATAAGTAACTAAGTGAGACCATATCTCAAAATAAAAATGATAAAAAAGGGGCTGGGGTATGTCAATCAGAGGTAGAGTGCTTACCTGGCATGCATAAGGCCCTGGGTTCAATCCCCAGCACTACTAAAAAACAAGAGAACTCCTCAGAGGGAGAGAAACTCTATAGTATTTTACCCAGTAAAAGTACCACATTAAGTCATTGGGTGTCCTTTTCCTTCAAAATTCTTGTGGTTGACAATTGAGTTTACTTAGGATGTATCTACAGTTAATTTGGGGGTTTAGAAGGATTTTCCCAAATACAGCCCTCTGGGGTCCTGTTAGAACACAAGCCCTGCAGACCAGCACATCTCTCTCAAATGTGTGGGGTTTGAACGTCAGCAGCAGGACAGTGAACGAGGCAGTAACAGGAACAGTGACTAATGGACCTTCAGTCACGAGTCCAGTTCCCCAGTGGACAGGGTTGGCCTTCACACAGGAAAAACAAAACACAAGATTTCCAACAAAAAGAAGCTCGCCACAGTCTCAGGCAACATCCCCAACTCCTCTGGCCTCTTAGACACATGACCATTTGTCCAAGAACTGGGTGAGAGATCATCCACCCAGAAGGTCAAGGAGCATCTGGCCGATGGTCCAGACCAGCATCCTTGCTAAGAGTAAAATGCATTTGTGACAGACCCGCTGCAGATTTCAGCCCTCAGAAAGATAAGCTTTAGAGGGGCGGCTGATTTTATAGTGGCCGGGAATTTGTATTTAAATAAAAATGACTGTATATACTCATACTTACATTTCAAGTATTAATCAAATGTTGGCTTGAGTTGATTACAATAGTTTGTTGTTTTTATTTCTATTGCAGTAAAATTTACATACATGAAATGCATTGCAATACAATGACATAACATGCAGTTTTAAAGTACTTTAATTATATTTAGTTTTTCTAGTTGAAAATAACGAGTTTTGATAGAGTCCCAGCATGAAAGGAAAATTATAAACAAAACAAAAATAAAATCACATAGTAAGTTGACAGTAATCTAATCTGGTAACTGATGTTCTATCTTGAATAGTTATTTAAAAGTTACTTAGAAGGTACAAGATTAAATTTACAATGTGAATTTCAGTTGGAGCTTATAAAACCATGAAAATATACTATTTTCACAGAATGTTTTTCTCATATAGTCATACATAGTTGCTTCCTCCCATGTTTATTGATATAATTTTGTCATACTCTCCATGAATTTTTTCTTCTGTGTGTGTGAGGTACTGAGGATGAACCAAGGGGCATTCTACCTCTGAGATACACCCTCAGCCTTATTTTTTTTTAATTTGGAAACAGAGTATCACTAAGTTTCAGGGGGCCTCACTAAGTAGCTGAGGCTGGCTGTGAACCTATATCAGCCTAAGTTCTCAGCCTCCCGAGTTCTGGAATTACAAATGTGTGACACCATACCTGGCTTCCCCATGATTTTTTTTTTTTTTTTTACCTGCTTCTGATTCTTTGTGTTTTGGTTCTTACTAGTCTATTTATCTCCCTGACTAAATTGTGTTTTATGAAAAGAAGGCTTCTGTCCTATTTAGAATTGTAGACAGAACACTAACCAAGTTTCTTGCCATACATTGTTGAATTGAATGAACTTAAAACAGGTAAAACCCTGATTACAAAAGATTCACAATGAAAGAGCCAAAGCCTGTGGAATGTCAACATAAATGAAGCTGCTAATGACACTGATGTCAGCATTCCTTCCCCAGGCACACACAGGACTCTGATACTGAACAACCTCTGACACCTCTAACTATGATAGCATAGTTCCCTGGGGCAAGTCTTTTTTTTTTTTTTTTTGTAACATGAACTTGTGTCCATAGTGAATTTAAAAAAAAAAATGTGATGCAATTGCATAGTGAAATATTTGCAAACATTTTTAGCTTGGATTCTTTAATCTGTTGTTAAAGAAGCCTAACAGACCAGTGTTGGTGTAGCTTTGTTAAGGCACAACATTAGTGCAACTATAGCTACTCCTTTGCAGTGTTTTGCACCTCACAGAAAAGATAACAATCTGATGGTGTGCACTAAATATTACTTAGAATATTGTACATAAATTATATGTAAATGGGCTTCCAAGAGCATATATAAAAAGAAAAACTTTATTCCCTTTGCCTAATAATTCTTATTTACCAGGTAATAAATCTGAAATATTCACAGCATTAGGTTTTTAATCATTGCATTCATTAGCTTAAACTAATAATAGATGGTAAATTAGCTCTGCTTTGATTCTCAGAATCAGGTCTTACAAGCACGCACTCAAATGAAAACCCAACACATTCCAAAGGAGCTAGTTTCAGAGTACTTTACATAATGTGTTTAAAAGGAGCACTATTCCCTTTACCTATCTCTCTGTTTACAGTAGATTTGTGTCAGTTATGTAGTTCATCTGTATAGCCTCAATGATGAGATTTCAAGTTGGAATGTATAGTCTTATTTTTACAAGTATCATTTAGAAACCTCAATTTACAAACCCTGTGATTTATGAAATATTTGTGAACAAAACTCCCAGTTGTTACAATGATTCAAATGAAAGAGGGTCTTATATTGAGCAATTTTCCAGTCTAAGGCCGGCCTTTTACAGTCACTCTGCAGTTGACCCTTCAGTCCTATTTTGAGTTACGAGATGAAAATAAAGTTTTCCTTCAAGTGGTGGTTGCTAAGGGCAACTGGTACTGACGCCAAAAGATGAATACTCTACCTTCTTAGTATAATGCCTACTTTGTGAGCTAAAAAAAGAGCTAAATTGTGAAGAAGGAAGTCATAGAAATATGAAATATCCAGGAAGGAATAGAAACGGGAATATTAAAGATGTGGAATAGCAAAAGAATTACTATCAGCACATTTTTGGTGACTGCCTGGCATTTTGGACAGATGTCCTAATCTCTAGAGCACTCTACATTTCCACCTGTCATAGCTAGAAAATTAGCATAGTTCCCTGGGGCAAGTCTTTTTTTTTTTTTTTTTTGGAACATGAACTTGTGTCCATAGTGAATTAAAAAAAAAAGTTGTGATGCAATTGCATAGTGAAATATTTGCAAACATTTTTAGCTTGGATTCTCAAGCAAAAATATTTCGTGCCATTAAAACTGCTTGATGGGTGGATCTGGAGAACATTATGTCAAGTAAGATTAGCCAGTTACAGAAAGCAAAGGGTCGTGTGTTTTCTCTTATATGCAGAAGCAAGGGAGTAATCAAGATAGAAGAGGGACTTCAAATAATGGAGGAGAAACCCCAGTGGAGAGAGGCGAAAGGGACAGAGGGAGAGAGAATCAAAGAAGGAAATGCTTCCATTGATATTACTAATGGCGGTCTCAATACCCTGCATGGGAAAGAGGGAGTAGAGAGGGAACCAGGGAAAGCCACCAGGTGCTATGTGCATGGGTGCCACCATCACTATGAACTACATTAAGATGTGAGACTCTAATGCACCAGTAAAACTATAAAAAAACTGCTTTGTGGTGTCTAAAACACTGTAGGAGATAGGGTCAGTTGCCTCTAATTTAATTTAATTTAATTTAATTTTTTATTTTTATTGGTGCATTGTAATCATACATCACATTGGAACACAAGACTTGAGAGGATATACAAGCACACATCATCCAATTAGCTCTCATCCAGTCCCCATCCCATTCCCTCCCCCTCCCTTGATCCCATGCTTGTTTGGTGATTAATTTTGATACATATGTTTATGTACCTCCTGCTTTTTAAAGAGGCTCCATCCTCCCCTATTCCATACCCTCTGATTGGTCACCTTAATTGCTTCACTATAGGGCCCTTTCTATAGCTCGACCACTTCCTGTTGCCCCTTTCCTCCTAGTTATTGCTGATTAGGGGAAGCATCTGGTTTTAATTTTCTGCGATATTGCTCTGTGCATGCCACATTGCAAATACCGATCCCACTCTTGACGGCCCCAGTTGTGGCCTGGCTACCCGGTGGACTGATCCAGACCTCGCTGGCTCAAGCAGCGGCCTTGCCTCATGAGAGGCCCCGATTCTGGTCTTACTGGTCCTGACACTGGCCTAACCCCTTGGCTGGCTCCGATCCCGGCCTCGGAGGCCCCAGCACTGGCCTTGTCTCACGGCAGGCTCCAATCCCGGCCTCAGAGGCCTCAGTAGTGTCTTTGCCTCATGGAAGGCTCCGATGCTGGCCTCACTTAGCTCCAGCACTGGCCTAACCTCTCAGCAGGCTCCGATCCCAGCCTTGGAGGCCTCAATAGCGGCCTTGCCTCATGGAAGGCTCCGATGCCGGCCGCTGGCCCCGGCACCAGCCTAACCCCTCAGCAGGCTCTGATCCCGGCCTCGGAGGCCCCTGCACCGACCGGCCTTGCCTCACAGCTGGCTCCGATCCCAGCCTCAGAGGCCCCAGCACCGGCCTTGCCTCACGGCAGGCTCCGATGCTGGCTGCTGGCCCCGGTACCGGCTTAACCCCTCAGCAGGCTCTGATCCCGGCCTTGGAGGCTCCATACCAGCCTTGCCTCATGACTGGCTCCGATCCCAGCCATGCTGGCCCTGGCACTGGACTGACCCCTCGGCAGGCTCCAATCCCGGCCTTGGAGGCCCCAGCACTGGCCTTGCCTCACGGCAGGCTCCGATCCCGGCCTTGCTGGCCCCAGCACTGGCCTAACCCCTCGACAGGCTTCGATCCCGGCCTCCGAGGCCTCAATAGTGGCGTTGCCTCACGGAAGGCTCCGATGCCAGCCTCTGGCCCCAGCACCGGCCTAACCCCTCGGCAGGCTCTGATCCCGGCCTCGGAGGCCCCAGCACTGGCCTTGCCTCACAGCAGGCTCCTATCCCGGCCACGCTGGCCCTAGCACTGGCCTGACCCCTTGGCAGGCTCCGATCCTGACCTCGGAGGCCCAGCACCGACCTTGATTTCATGGCAGGCTCCGATCCTGGCCTCGCTGGCCCCAGCACCGGCCTAACCCCTCGGCAGGTTCCGATCCCGGCCTCGGAGGCCTCAATAGCGGCCTTACCTCACGGAAGGCTCCAATGCCGGCCGCTTGCCCTGGCACCGGTCTAACCCCTCAGCAGGCTCTGATCCCAGCCTCGGAGGCCCCAGCACCGACCTTGCCACATGGCAGGCTCCGATCCCAGCCATGCTGGTCCTGGCACTGGCCTGACCCCTCGGCAGGCTCTGATCCTGGCCTCGGAGGCCCCAGCACCGGCCTTGCCTCATGGCAGGCTCCAGTGCTGGTCGTTGGCCCCAGCACCGGCCTAACCCCTTGGCAGGCTCTGATCCTGGCCTCGGAGGCTCCAGCACCAGCCTTGCCTCACGACAGGCTCCAATCCCAGCTTTGCTGTGTCCGTCGCCGGCCTCACCCCTCGGCAGGCTCTAATCCGAGCACCCTCTTTGCCCAACCATTTGTCCCACATTCTCAAGGGTGTGTGGTGGTAGCATTCTGCCTCTGGAGTCATTACTTCAAAGGTTCCAGGTATAATGCATCAGATCTCTGCCTCCCCTGAGTACTGGCCACTGCCATTGCCACTGCCTCCACCATTTCAAATCTTTCCCAAGCTCTTTTTCCACTCTGAATGTTTTCCAGTGTTCCTGAGCATGCATGATGGTATCATTTGACCTTCGGTGTAATTTCTCCAAAAAAAAAAAAAAAAAATAAGGTTGGTAGGATCCGATTTCTGCTTCTCCTGAATACAAGTCTTCACCGCCAACGTGGAGACCGATTTCAGCACTGCCTTTCTCCTTGGTCTCCGCTAAAGTCTCTCTCCTTATAGGTTATATCCAAGATTCTTAACAATGTAGAGAAGAAGCAGTCCTCCTTAGTGGGGAATTTTTCCAATAATTCCAGTTCATCTGGATAAGTTTTGTCCGCATCTCCAGTATCCTGGCATCCGCCACGGCCTCCTTGACCCCTGTCCAATATTTTCTTTTTCTTTTCCTTTTTTACAGGGTCATTCCGGGTGGAAAGGGAGTCACCTAGGGGTGCCCTGCCAGCACCTGCCCACCCGCCCAGGGTCGGGACCAGAGGCCTGGGCCACAGGGTCCTTCCGGTTGGAGAGAGGGTCGCCTAGGGGTGCCCTGCCAGCGCCTGCCCACCCGCCCAGGGTCGGGGCCAGAGGCCCGGACCACAGAGTCCTTCTGGGTGGAGAGGGGGTCGCCTAAGGGTGCCCCGCCAGCGCCTGCCCACCCGCCCAGGGTTGGGGCTAGAGGTCCGGACCACAGGGTCCTTCCGGGTGGAGAGGGGGTCGCTGAGGGTGCGCCTCCAGTGCCTGCCCACCCACCTAGGGCCGGGGCCAGAGGCCCGGACCACAGGGTCCTTCCGGGTGGGGAGGGGGTCACCTAGGGGTGCCTCGCCAGCGCTTGCCCACCCACCCAGTGTCGGGGCCAGAGGCCCGGACCGCAGGGTCCATCCGGGTGGAAGGGGGGTCGCCTAGGGGTGCCCCACCAGCACCTGCCCACCCGCCCAGGGTCGGGGCCAGAGGCCTGGTTAATTTAATTTTATATTGTTTTATGACCAATAAATGAAAGATACTTCATATAGAATGTGCTATAGCAGCACTCATAATTTTTTGACCTAAAGCTATTTGTGCTATTTTAGTATAGCTAATATAGCTATTAATATGATAGCAAGAGTCCTTTAAAAACAAACTTTTCTTTTCTTCAGTGTGTGTGTGTGTTTGTGTGTATGTGTGTGTATGGGGATTGAACGGTGTTCTATCTCTGAGCTATACCCCCACCCCTTTTTTATTTTTGTTTTTGAAACAGGGTCTCACTAGGTTCCTGAGCATCTTGGTAAATTGCTGAGGCTAGTCTCAAACCTGTAATCCTCCTGTCTCAGCTTCCCAAGTACTTGGATTAAAGGCATGCACCACCATACCCAGCTTAGGCATTGCTAGGCTGGCTTCCTTCCTTCCTTTCCTTCCTTCCTTCCTCATTCCCTTCCTTCCTCCCTTCCTTCTTCTCTCCCTTCTTTCCTTCCTTATTACTGGGGATTTAACCTAGGGAAATTCCACCTCTGAACTACAGCCCTAGAAATAATTTATTTTGTTTTTTGTTTTGAAAAAGGCCTCACTAAGTTGCTGAAGCTGACTGCACACCTGTGATTGTCCTTTTCTCAGCCTCCTGGGATTCCATGTGCACACCACCATGCCTGCTTAGGCATTGCTAATCTCGATGGGTGGGCTTATTGCCCCTTTATTGGCATTTGCTCTGTGCCAGGTATTCTCTGTACTTATCTACAAGGAACTGATAGATTGTTTGGAAAGATGGACATAAAAATCAAGCAACTATAGATAAATGTTATCAATCCATAAACAATATTTTATAGGACCACAAAGAAGAAACATGTTCACGAAATAAGTGAGATTTAGTTTGCACAACAGGTTGGGGTCTGCAGGGCCTGTGAGAACCATCTGCCTGCAGGAAGGTGCATGCAGCTGATTTGTTTTAGTGAAGATCTCTTTCCTCCCTCTACTGCTAAAGCTAATTTGTTGGTTAAGGAAAATAATTGGGCTAGAGGAAGAGTCTTCCTCCTAGGAAAAGGGATTTTAGAATATGGTTCCTCTATGTAAGACTACATGCAAATACATTATGTCTGATAAACGTTTTTGACATTTTCTAAGATGATGAAGAGAATGAGCCCTGTAGGCACAGCTAATTGTTTCTGCCAGAAAGCATTGATTACGTATTTCTGACTTTTCAAGACACTCTTGACTAAATGTGTTCTTTTACCCTGGTTAAAAAGGTTTGGCTTATCAGACTTATGTTCTGAAGCACTTGATCCTTGAGATGTGGTCAATATAGCAAAGAAACAGGGATCAAGAGGGCTGTTTAGGTACTCCTGTTATGGTGTGGTACAGGGTATATGATATTAGAGGCCTAAATACAAGTTGGGAGGCTGAGACAGGAGGATTGCATGTTCCAGGCCACCCTCAGAAACTTAGCAAGACTCTTGTTTCAAAATAAACTAAAAGGGGGGCTGAGGGTATAGCTCAGAGGTAGAATGACCCCAGGTTCAATCTCTAGTACCAAAAAAAAAGGTTATATAAGGACATATTTGTATAGGGATTTATATGAAATGCTAAGCAATTTGGACCTTATCTTCAAGGTTAGAGGAGCCATCAAGTTTTTCAAGAAGAGAAACGATGGGATTAACTTTTTAAGAGAATAATTCTAGTAACAATACGGAGAATGGGTTTGGATTTTGAGGAACAAAAACATGTGTATGGGTTGATAATAGTTAAAGTCAAGAGAATAGAGGAGAGAACCTGGGAGAACATGCAAACTAAAAAGAAAACCAGGAATGAGGGAGGAGCCCTAGAGCAGGTGTCCTTGGAGATAAAGGGGAAAGAAGCAAAGGAGAAAGGAGTATTGAGAGTCGGAGGAGAAGCAGGAGAGTGTGTTGAGGCAGGGAATGGACAAGAAGGGTGGAATGCTGCCACAAGCCAAGTAGGACCAGAACTGAAAACGTTCAGTGCACTTGGCAATGAGGTCATTTGATCCATGTGCTGTCTGGCTTCACTTTCAAGGTCTTGGGGAGACATGGTTTAAGAAAAAAACAGTATCAGGGTAAAGGTTTGTTTGGGGGTGAGTCAGGGAAGAGAAACTAATGGAGTAAAAGTATTTCTTTAGAGGTTAAAAACGGGGGTCTTATTACAGAAATATGAAAGTAATCAAATGGCTGTAAAGGAAGCCCAAATTGTAGAATCCTAGACTGACTGGTCACTTAAATTGGACTACCAGGGCCCAAGACTCCACCTAAACTATTCCAGAGGTAAATATTTTAACTGTGTATATTGAATCCTAATTATGTGATATAAGAAGATAGAGTAAAACTAGCACCCCACTGTTTTAGTTTGGAGAGAGACATTTATATTAGCTGTTTCTAAGGCTTTTTTCTTTCTGCCCTTCTCAAAACCATAGTTATTTCACAATTGGTTCTTGGTTTTAGATGTAGAATTGATGAAATAAACACATTCAGATGTTTTCATTTCTGAAAATGCAGAAACCCATTTTTTTAATTTATTCTTTTCTTTGATTTTTGGAGAATATTGATTGACTTAACTTTTTAGGTTTAATTTCTTCTTTTGGGGTACTAGACATGAATGTCAGTTGTTTTCTGCCAAGCAAAAAAAATAGGACAGCCCCATTTCATGTTACCTCATTGTAAGCTGTAGGATCACAACGAAGCGAGAAAATACACATTTTTTGATTGTGTAAAATATGGCTAACTTTTTCATACTTTACAACATACCATTTCCATGAGAAATAGAACACCTATGGCCCTGAGGTGGAGACTCCACAGTGAGGCCGGCAGAAAGGCTGGCTTGGGGTTGTGCTCCCTAAGGCTAGGCGGGGCCACTTGGTCTGCAGGTACCCCAGCTGGGTGACTGGAGCTCTGTTATTTTGGTGTGAAGGCTTGACATGGTGAAACATGCATCCTCTTTTGTATTTATCCTTTAATCTCATGGATTGAGAGTCACAGAGAGTGTGTGTGGCAGAGTTAGATGAAAAAGCCGGAGCCTGGGAAGCAGCCTAGGTTCTCATGTTCACCTAGGGCCACATTAACTCTGGGATTGAAGCTTGCTGAGTGTAATGTCCTCACCCAAAAGGCAGGATTCGTGTCACTCTGAAGATCTCACAGAATGGCTGTGAGAATCCAAGGACAGAGCACCTTGACAGCCCACCTGAGAAGTGCCTATGGCCACAGTGTTGGAACCATGCCATTCTCTGCTCTCGGACAAATGCTATTGAGATAATTGACCACATCAGTGAGCTTTGTTGTAAAACAGCATCATGAGTCTGTGCCCCATGACTGCCACTTCAAAAGGACATTCATTCCTACATAAGCTCGATAGTATTTTCATTACTTTCAATATGTCTAATAGTACCAGTATAGAAGATAAAAGACATTCTTATATAAAAATGATATTGCAATTTTGTCAGTTTCTTCAGATTTTCTTACAAAGAACTGAAAATTGAAGATGTGGCTGAAGCCCCATTTCCCAGCTCCCTTCCCCTTTTCCTCTCTCAATGCCATCATTCTGTCTATCCATCATCCTATCTATCTATCTATCTATCTACCTCTTCTTTGTGGCTCTGGAGCTTGAACCCAGGGACATTCTACCTCTGAGCTATACCTACAGCCCTATTTTTTATTTCTTTATTTGGAGATAGGTCTCACTAAGTTGCTGAGAGCCTTGCTAAATTGCTGAGGCTGACCTTGAACCTGTAAGCCTCCTGTCTCAGCCTCCCAATTACTGGGATTACAAGAACATGCTGCCACACCTAGCTTCATCATTATCTTTAAATTTGTATCTATCTCACACATTATATTTTTGTACTTTTATTACATGCAAATCTTCCCATAAACTATATGAATAATATAATATGTACATGTACATATATTCACACTGGGAGATTAAACTTGTACTTAAATTTTTGTTCCATTTAAAAATAATGTTTGAGATACACATACATGCTTGCACACACGCCACATACACAGTTTTAGTTCACTTTAACCCAAAATGAGAATGCAGGTTTTAAATGGCTGGTAGGAGAGTGTTGTGGCTGGATCATGAATGTACCGCAAAGCTCACGCGTGGAAGGCTTGGGCTCCATTGCAGCAGCGCCCCTGGGTGGCTCTTGAGAGTCAGTGGAAACTGTAGGCAGGTGAGCAGGAACCTGGCGGGGAGGAAGTGCGTCCCTGGGGCGTGGCCTCGCAGGCTGTATCCTGTCCCCGCCCCTTCCACTTTCTCTCTCACTCAGCTCAGGCTGCCAGGAGCTGAGCTGGTGACCTCCACCGGCCTGCCTTCTGCCTTCTGCTGCCCGGGGCCGCCTCACCTTGGGCTCAGCGCAAGGGAGGCAGCAGACCATGAACGGAAACCTCCGAAACCCCGAGCCAGAATAAACCTTTCCTCCATTAAGTTGTTTGTGTTAGATATTTTGGTCACAGTGATGAAAAGCTAACACGGGAACACTTGTACAAACATTTAGTAGGGAAAATTGGAAATAACAGGTAAATTTAGCATTTCCATTTTTATACAGTCTTGAAAATCTCTCACACATGTATAAAAAAGGTGTACAAGATCGTTCACAGCAACGGTTTTAATAGTAAAATATGGAAGTAATCTCAAGTTCCCTCCCTTGGTGAAACGGACAAATAGTAGAATACTATCCAACAGCTAAAATAACATGTTTTCAAAAATTTGTGGTAATCTTAGAAAACTTATCAAAACCATTAACTACTTATAGATCTATAAAAACACTTGATAAAGTCTAGGTATAAAAATTAAAATATTAGATACTTTATAAACCAATGTATTTTCTTTTATAACCCATTCATGGTAATTTTTACACAATCCATTTCTGTTTTAATATATTGGGGCTTGCATGATATGATTAAAGAAGAAAAATGGTATCTTCAAAAGTGATAGGCAAGATCTATTTTGCAATTTTAATTTATTTTTATGAAATACTAGGTGGTAACTTTTTGTACTCTTAGTGGATTGCAATCGGAGTCCTTTAAATTACTATTATCCAATGGATTCTCTGCTTTAGAAAAACCTGGAATGTTAAAACAGACATAAAAATATATTGTGTAGCTGGGCATGGTGGTGCACACTTGTAATTCTAGTACTTGGGAATCTGAGACAGGAGGATCACAGGTTCAAGGATAGTCTTAGCAAGTAATAAGACTCATCAGTCTAGCACTACACTGTTTTCAAATAAAAATAAAATAGGACTGGGGGTATTATAGCTCAGAGCTAGAATACTCCTGGATTCAATCCCCAGTGCCCCCCTCACAATATTGTATACTGAGGATTTTCTAAAATAGGAGTTTATAGGCGAGATGTGATGACACAAATCTGTCCAGTACTTGGGAGGCTGAGACAGGAAGATTGCAGGTTTCAGAACAGTCAGCAAATAGTGAAATTCATCAATCTAGTGAGATCCTGTTTCCAAATAAGAAATAAAATAGGGCTAGAGGTGTAGCTCAAAGGTAGAATGTCCCTGGTTTCAACCCCTAGTGCCACAAAAATAAAAAAATAAAATAAAATAGGAGTTTGTTTGGATTTACAACTGAAAACCCTTTTGTATAGGGACACTCAAAGTCTCTTAAATACAACTCAGTACACCAAATCAATGAAAGCCCCATCCATAGATTTAGCAGTGAATAATGACCAACACTTCAATACCATGTATGAGTAACTGTTGTAATCTCTATTGAAACTGTGGATAGCCAGATAGCTGTTCCGAAGCCCAGTATTTATTTGTAGCTTTTGGAGAATCATGCTTAACTTCCATAGCTTGCCAACCTTATCACTGTAAGACTGAAGTGATACTGTTTTAACCTCTTTTGTAAAACAGTTATAAATCAGGGGTCATTAGCATCAAACAGGGTTAAGACTTTGTCTTTGTTGTTTGAGACAGGACTCACCATATAGTCAAGGCTAGTTTTGAGCATGAACTCAACTATTCCTCCTACCTCAGCCTCCTCAAAAGCTATAACTACCAGTGTGCTCCACCATGCCTGGCTAGTGTTTAGGTTTGTGATTTGTTCTACTCATAATCTTTGAGTGACTTTTTCCCTTGGAATAGTGATTTAGAGAGCATTGATTCTATAGCTATACCACACTGGTTGTTCTTAACTGATCATTCAGATGTTTCCCTGATCTTACCAATTATGCTTTTCTTGATACCATTTAGAACTGTGGAGGAAGCAAATGGCTGCAGAGGAGAGAAGTAGTCCATGGTGATCACTATAGAATCCATTAACACATGGTGGGTCACAACTGGATTTCAACAACTTTTCCTTATGAAACTTAGAATAACAATTCTAGATTTACTCCAGGAAAAGAACTTTTGTCAAAACTATATTCAAAGAAAGCAACTGAGGATGATGAAACAAACTAATACAAGATGAAATTCAGAATAAAAAAATCTTAGAACAAAATAAGATAAAATTCCTTAGGCTTTTGTGAAAAAGAAATAGGGCAGAAAAAAGATGAAATATTTAATGCTGAATAATAGAAGGATTAATACAAAATAGGTTAAGGCTTTAGAACATGATATACTTACTGGAGTTTTATATGGATGTTTGCATTTTTAATCATTTTAATACTCTGGCTCTCAGCTGTTATTTGTTTATTAAGGGGTTTCCTTTCTTTCAGTTTTAGTGAGGGATAATTAACGAATAAATAAGTTAATTGATGTTATGGTGATTATTTCCATATATATATAAAATGTAATATATATATATATATATATATATATATATATATATATATATATCAGAACATCAAATTGTACCCCTTAAAAGCCTACAATATTTATTAAAGAGGCTCTTGATAAGACAAAGTGCCTTTGAAAAGTATGTACAGAGATGTTTGCAAGTCAATCAAGATGTTTGCCATTCAATAAGTAATCAATTCAGCATTTCGAAGAAAATGTATTTATTTATTTTATTTATTTATTTATTTATTTATTTGGTGGTACTGGGGTTCCTGGAAGCCCGTCTATCTCCGGGCTACACTCCCAGACCTATTTTATTTTTGGAAACAGGGTCTCCTAAGCCAGCGCGGCTGGCTTCGAACCTGTGCGATCCTCCTGTCTCTGCCTCCCAAGCACGGGGATTACAAGCATGCACCACCATGCCTGGCCTTATTTTTTATTTTTTATTTTTGGTCGTACTTGGGTTCCTGGAAACCCTTCTACTTCTGGGCTACACTCCCAGACCTATTTTATACTTTTTTTTAAATTTGGAAACAGGGTCTCTTATGGCTTCGAACCAGCGTGATCCTCCTGTCTCTGCCTCCCAAGCACAGGGATTACAAGCGTGCCTCAGCATGCCTGGCTAAATTTATTTATTTTAAAACCCAGCTGTGTAGGAATCTCCACACAGATCTCCATAGTGGTTGAACTAGTTTGCATTCCCACCAACAGTGTAAAAGAGTTCCTCTTTCCCCACATCCTCGCCAGCATTTGTTGTTGTTTGATTTCTTTATGCTTGCCACTCTGACTGGGGTTAGATGGAATCTCAGTGTAGTTTTGATTTGCATCTCCCTGATGGCCAGTGATGAAGAATAGATCCAGCATATGATCTAGCTATACCACTCCTGGGTATCTTTCCAAAGGGGTTGAATTCAGAGAAATACAGCAATATATGCATACCTATGTTCACAGCAGCACAATTTGTAATAGCCAAAATATGGAACCAACCAAGACCACCATCAACAGATGAATGGATAGCAAAACTGTGGGAAATACACACAATGGAATTCTATTCAGCCATAAAGAAGAACAAAATTATATCATTTGCAAGAAGATGGAAAGCCCTGGAGAACATTATGTTGAGTGAGATCAGCCAAGCACAGAAGGAGAAGGTACATATGTTTCCTCTAATATGCCCAAACTAGGAAACACAGAGGATACCAGTGGGACTCCAGATAATGGAGGGGAAATACCAGCAAAGTTTGAATGGAAAGATAGGAGAGGAGGAAGGCTGATCTTGATTAATGAGGGTCTACATCTGAACATGTGTAAAATTATGAATAAGACATGGTTAACCTAGAAAACCATTGGTGGGAGGGGGGAAGGGAAAACGGGGGCGGGGGAGAGAGGGCACCAAATATAGTTTAAATGTATACTATTTATGTTCAATAATAAAATTGTTAAAAATAAATAAATAAATAAATAGTATTGAGGAGTGCAAAAAAAAAAAACCCAGCTGTGTAAAATATCAACTAAAAATAAATAGATCTACATATATTTGGTTTTGTTTATGTTGCAGTTAGGGGATCTCTAGGTACTCTCTGACATATTGGCAGGTGTTTGCATATGGAAAGAAGAATAAATATTCCATAACAACTTGGAAGTAGACTTATGGGTTTTTTAAATAAATTATAACTAGAAAGTCAAAATACAATTAAAAGTCATAAATAAATTAAATGTCATGATTGGAGAGCATATTGATTTCTCAATGCACGTGCCAAAAGGCACCTATTTTAATACTGTTGGGGCGAAAGCTTGTAGATAAGGATGTTTCGTTGGAAAAACCAGAGGTAAAATGGTGCATGAAGCCGGGCGTGGTGGCGCATGCTTGTAATCCCCGGGCTTGGGAGGCGGAGACAGGAGGATTGCACAGGTTCGGAGCCAGCCACACTGGTTTAAGAGACCCTGTTTCCAAATAAAAAAGTATAAAAATAGGTCTGGGAGTGTAGCCCGGAGGTAGAAGGGTTTCCAGGAACCCCAGTACCACCAAAAAAAAAAAAAAATTTTATGCATGAATGGTCAAAAATCGAAATCAGCAATAGAACTGAAATCAGATAGGAGCTTTTAATTTTAAATTCAGATTCACTTCTAAGGAGTAGCTTTTATAGAAAGGGAAGCAAAGAAATTTTGCTCTAGTCTTTTTTATATGGGACACTACTTATCAGATAATTTGAACCTGTGATCAGATTAACAATGACTAAGCATGAGATCAGGGCTGGCCGCTGATAAACTGTTATTTAAAGATCTACAAATTGCTTCAATGACCAAGAGGGATTTTAACAACTTCTTGACTCATGCCAAATAAGTAAGACCTTTTTTTTCTTAACCCCAGATATTAATGATTCGGGAAGAAAATTTTATTTTTGCTATTAGAGTCACATTACCCTCCTTAGCTACTTATATCATAAAATTAAAAGATTGCCGAATCTGCCACTTCATTGCAAACTATATAAACATCACAATTGGAGAACAAATGATGGCTCTATTAATCTCAAGAATTTACCATGTGATGAGTGGAAGTTTTATTTAATGGAAGAATCCTTTAAGCACATTCTTAACCACTTAGGTTGGTTTATGTTAAAATGAAATGATTAATTTGGGCTTGATTAATTTTAAATTTTAGTTTTATTTAGATCACATGTTAAGTACTCCTATTTTAGAGTACTACTCATGCTGTTGGATTAAATTTCAGTGAGCAAAACAGTTACCATGTATTAAATCTATGTGTTAGGCATGCTTTTCATGCATCAACACCTTGATTTTCATGCCTAATTAATTATTCTTTATTTCTACTTCTTCATCATTAAAAAAAAAAAGAGGATAAGAACCAGATACATCTCAAAGGCTCATTTGAGGATTAAATGAGAGTATTTATATAAAGCACTTAAAACAGTATGAAGTAAGCACTCAGTGGGAGATTAAAATCTTTATTTTGATAATCAGAGCAGCATATTGGTATATTGTTATGTTTGAATGTTGTTATTATTATCTTAGTTCTTAAAAGTACAGTTAACTCAGACAGCTAGTAACTGCCAAATATGTGGTGCAAACTGAGTTCTTTTTGGAGCGGGAGTCCAGTCCCTTACCTGTACTCCATGTACTAAATAGGTATAACAATTTTATTTTAGTTGAACATATTCTAATTTCTTCAAAAAATTTCCACTATGAATAACCCCATCCCTATTTTCACTGTTCTTGTTAAGATGAATTCGACTATCTCTTGCCATTTTTAAAAAATAAAATTTAGACAGTGTCAACTTTTAGGACAATATCTGATTCTCTTGACTTTCAGCCATAGTGCCAGTTGTTGGGTGTGTATGAATTAAGTGTATGAATGATAGTAAAATAGTATAATAAGGAGCTAAAGTTGAAAAGTCACTTCTTAAATATAAATTATAGCACATACAAAGTCATTCATAACACAGCATTTCATTCATTCTCCTCCAATCTTCCATGCTTTCTTGAGAAAGAAAGCAGGTTTGGAGTTTCACCCAGTCCTCTTGCACAAAGCATAGACCAATAGTCTACAAATGCCCAGGAGACCATCTTCCATGCCATCCATCATGGTTGCCAGGTGGCTAGACTGAGAATGGCTATGCAATCCCCTGTGGAGGATTTTGTTTCCTATTCCCCCCAACTTAACTGACTAGGTAAGAACAAGGTATTATTATCAAGAATTATCAGATGTCTTGTAAATCCAAGAACAAATAGCAGTGTTTTTATTCTTCTACCATCTGACTACTTTACAGCTTACTAAATTCATTCATGGCTTCCACTCATTTTATTTGTTTTTAATCTTTTTTGTACTTTCATCGGTTCATTATAGTCTCACATCATAATGCAGTTCATAGTAGTAGTGACATACCTGCACATGGCACTTGGTGGGCCTTGCTCTGGCTCCCTCCCCATGCCTCCCTTTCCCATACAAGATGTGGAGATTGATGTTGGTATTCTCATATATGTACATAATGTTCATGGAAGTCATCCCTTCATTGAGTATCCCTCTTCCCCCACTTCCCCTAGACCACCTCCCTGGCTCCACTGTAGTTTCTCCCCCATTATCTGCAGTCTCTCTGTTATCCCCATTACTACCTAGCTTCCACATATGAGAGAAAACATGACTGGCTAATCTCACTTAACACGATGTTCTCCAGGTCTATCCATTTTTCTGCAAATGACAATTTTGTTCTTTATTGCCAAGTAGAATTCCATTATGTGTAAACCATTTATCTATTGGTAGACACATAGGTTGGTTCCATAATTTGGCTATTGTGAATTATGCTGATATAAACATGGATATGCACAAGCACTATAATATTCTGATTTCAGTCCTTTGGAAAAATGCCCAGAAGTAGTATAGCTAGATTATATGTTGGATCCATTCTCAATTTTCTGAGAAATTGCCGTACTGATCTCCATAGCACTTGGACTAATTTGTAGTCCCACTAAAAGTGTAGAAAAGTTTTTTATTTCCCACATTCTTGCCAGCATCTATCGTTGTTTCACTTCTTGATGGTTGCCACTCTGATTGGGGTTGGACACATGACAGCAAGGACATCAGCAGCAACATTTCAAAGTGGGGATTTAATATCAAAAATATGAGGGAAATGTTTAGTACCTCCAGTTACTAAAATAACTCTCTGAGAGATTAAGAAATTACTTTTTGGTTCACTTTGTAGAGAAGGATATTCATTACCTACCCACTCAAGATAAAGAGATTTTTAGTTAAAGCTTTTGTAATTATAAAAATTTAACAAAGAAATCAGTCAATTTTTAAAAGTAGTCAATCCCTTTGAACCAATCTGCTTGCTCTAACTTCTTCTTTTCCTTTTTATTTATTTATTTATTTATTTTTGCGGGTCTGGGGATGGAAACCAGGGGCATTTGACCTCCAAGCCACACCCCCTGCCCTATTTTTCATTCTTTATTTTTGAAACCGGGTCTCACTGAGTTGCAGAGGACCTCACTAAGTATCTGAGGCCGTCCAGGAACCGCGATCCTCCGGTCTCAGCCTCCCTAATGCTGGGATTACAAGCGTGTGCCACCATGCCCAGCTGCTTTAACTTCTAAACTACTGATTTAGACCACATTTTGACTTGTGAAAAGAAAGTGAGAAGTATTATATCAGTTTTGTGAACAAAATGCTGTTATAGAATTAATAATGAATTTGGTAACTTATTATAAATTCTACACTAGGAATTATTTTGTGATTCATTCTTATGGAGGAAAACCATAGAGTACTGTGGGCTGGTTTTTGATGTAGCCAATAAACTCTGTATTATATCACACTATTTTAGAGAATTTGATAAATCATTTAATTCTTTTCTAAAGCACATTAGAATTTCAGAATACAAAGAAGGAGAAACCTGATGGGGAGAATCCTAAGGTGACCTGAGGGGGATGGGAAAGGGAAAGAGAGAAATTCCCTAATGTACCTGATGTACATTCACAAACATATCAAAGTCAATCACTAAGCCAAACATGAGAAGGAGGGAGAGGGAGGGCATGAGGTGGAAGTGGGGAGGGGCTAAATGAGTGATATGTGCATGTGTGCCTCTACCATCTTGTACCCCATTGAGATGTATGACTGTAATGTACCAATAATAAAAATAGAACTATAGAATACAGTAATTAAATAAACTTATTGGCTGTTCTTCTTAGTTTGTACATAATATCTTAGCATACCCTTTTAGAGGAAAGTTAACATTCAAAACCAAGGGACTTTTCAATTAGGCACTACATTATGAGGGTAAAGTTGATAAAAAAAATATACTACTAACATCTCTTTAGCTGCTGTGAAGGGCTGCTTATGTAAAAGGCAACAGTCAAATACAATCACCAATTCATTGGCTCATTCTTGAGTTATTGGCCAAGGTTAAGGAAATACAGGTTTCTTTTTCTTTTTTTTTTTTAAGGAGTATATAAAAAGGTTTAGGCAACAGGTGATTATTTTCCCCAATTGATAAAAAGTATTAAATTCTTGGAATGTTGTAATAAATAGCTGTGGTCCAAATAGAGAAAGATGTGTTTTCAAATTTTAAGGAACAAATCTTCCTTTGTTTTCTTCCACTCTCTGTGGAAATATTTTAGGCCTCAGCCCTGAGGACTGGGCAACATCAGATAAGCTGTGATGTTGTTCTCCCATGTCCTCTGCAGGGGACCCATTCACACACAACATTCACATACAAATATGGAAAATATAGGCTCTAATTGTCAAGTGCCGGACATCTCCTGGACTTTATCACAACTGGAGAAAAAAGTACCTTCATAAGCTTTTTGCAGGTCCAGGTGAAAATAAATCATCCATAGTTATTATAATTCCATGTGTTCAGCCTTTTCACTTTTTTTAGAATCAGTCTTGATTCTTTTTAAAGCTATTTTACCAATCTTTCTCCTCCTGTTTATCCCTGGGGTCACTGAGCTGCTTCAGGCCCTATTGAGCCCTCGCCCTGTCTCCCCCTGGGTTGTTCTGTATTGTTCTGTCCTCTGCACAACACAAGAGTGCTCTACTTAGGATGCAGACCTGTTGATGTCAGGCCCCTGTCAGAGCCTCACATTAGCTACCTACAGCCAGTAGGCAGGACAAGCTATAATCAGAGCAGACTATACCCCTCTTAGACAGGGGCAACCATCATCTCTCCATCTACCTTAACCCTACAGCAGGACTCCATTCCAGCCTCCCTCAACCTGTCCCAGTGTCCTGCCCTTCCCGGCACCGGCCTTTGCCTAGGCTCCTCCTTAAAACTCCTCCTCTTTCCGTGTACTCTAACTTCTCCTTTTGAACTCAGGTCCTGTATAACCTCCTGTAGACATTAGTTGGGTGGCCCTTGTCTGTTTCGTAGACATCTCTCATTCATGTATAGATGGATGGATGGATGGATGGATGGGGCGGCCATTGACATTTACATCATAAATTCAATGTGATTCATTCATACCAGAATACATTACTTGGTTTATTTCCCTCTTGATTACTGTACTTCCATGTTGCTTTGTAATTATTTGTTAAATGTCTGCTCCCTTCCCACCAGGATATTGTTCATTTTTGAGGGATAAGAACAATATCATACCAATCCAACAAAAGTCTGAGGGGTGAAAATAACTAGTTAAACCATTTATTTAAAAATATTTGGCCAGAACCAAGGTACAGAAACTTAAAGTTTTACAAAGAAGCATTTGCAGAGAATCCAACTCAATCTATAAAGCAACAATTCAGGTGATTTAGATATACTGGAGTCAGCATTTTTAGGTATTTGTTCATTTGGTCTGATTTTTTAAGTATGCTTTTCATTTGTAATACATGCTTGATTTCTTAACTAAATTGCAATGTACATGGCCCTGAAAAGGAAGATATTATCTATGATGAGAACATTTGATATATTTGCTTTTCCTATGAAACTTGGAAAACTACTCATTCTAAGAGATTTTCTCTTTTTTTTCTTTATTGGTGCACTGTATTCATACATCATAGTGGGATACAAACTTTTGTAGACATACATGCACACATCACCCAGTCAGCCCCCACCCGATCCCCACCCCATTCTCTCCCATCCCTCCTTCCCATGCTTGGCTTAGTGGTTGACATCTAGTATTATAGCAATTTATCTAAAATTAAAAATGATAATCTCACATAACAGTTTCATTTGTCTGATACCAAGCTTTTGATGACTTAAAGATAACATTTCAATATTTCTTTTTGCTTTCTTTCTTACCAGAGAATATTTTTTTCTATCTTTTTAGGTGAAACTTTCATATACTTATATGTTTTTAGAAAAAAAATCTATCCTAATATGGAATATGGACTTTAGATACCCAAAACGATCTTGAAAAAGAACAAAGCTAGAAGATATATATTTTCTGATTTCAAACCATATAAACCTACAATAATTGAAACAGTGTAGTACTGTTCTAAAGGCAGATATATAGACCATTGGAGTTAAATACAAGCCTAGAGCTAAATTCTTCCCTATATTGTCAAGTTATTTTTGACAAGGTTTCCACGAACATTTGGTGGTGGAAATAATAATCTTTTAACTAAATATTGTTGAAAAATAATAATTACATGGAAAAGAATAAATTGGACCCTTACCTAATCCCATATACAAATATTAACTCAAAATAGATAAAAGACCTAAATATAAATCTTAAGACTATAAACTTTTAGAAGAAAATCTGGGTCATAAAACCTCACAACATTGAAATTGGCAGTGATTTCTTGGATATGATTTCAATGGCACAGGCAAGAGAGGAGTATACAAACTCCCTAAAAAATAAAAAAATATTGTATATCCAAAGACAATGTAAACAGAGTTAAAAGTTACTAATAGAATTGGATAAAATATTTCCAAATGCTATATCTGAAGGTATATTAATATTCCAACTAGAAATCCTAAAAATTAACAATAAAGGCAAACAATACAATTTAGCGATAGGTAAAGGACTAACATAAATAATGAATCTCCACAGATAACCAATCTTAGTTGTCTGTTGGATGGAAAATCTTGTTTCTCTGGTTCTGGTGTGTGTCACCTATTTCTTCTTTGTAGTTAATCTCTTTGAGTATTTTCTCTAGCACTGGTTTTGAAGACATAAATTCCTTCAGTTTCTGTTTGTCATGGAAGCTTCTTATTTTTCCATCTAATTTGATAGAAAGTTTTGCTAGGTAGGAAATTTTTGGCTGGAAGTTGTTTTCTTTCAGAGTTTGGAATATGTTACTCCAAGCCCTTCTGGCTCTCATGACTTGGTTTGGGAAGTCTAGAGTGATTCTAATTGGTTTGCCTCTGAATGTCACTTGGCCCTTTGTTTTTGTTGCCTTTAAGATTCTCTGCTTGGCTTCCACATTGGTCATTTTGACAATTATGTAGTGTGGGGATCCTCTTCTCCGATCCTGTCTAAAGGGAGTTCTATAAGTTTCCTGGACCTGTGTATCAACCTCTTGCTCTATGTTTGGAAAATTTTCTGCTATTACTTCCTTGAGGAGATTGTTGATCCCTTTGGTTTCACTTTCTTTTCCCTCCTCTATTCCAATTATTCTTAGGTTAGCTCTCTTAAGATGGGCCCATATTTCTTCAATATCAGATTCCTGCTGTTGGATATTTTTTTCTAGATTAGAAACTATGCGTTCATTTTTGGAATGATCATCTTCTAAGAGCGAGATTCTGTTCTCCATGTGGTCTAATTGGTTGTTTGTGCTTTGAATTGAGGCCTTTACTTCATTGATTACATCCTTTATCTCTTTTTGCTCTCTCTGAGTTCTTTTCGAAGCACCTCTATTATTTCTACAGTTATTTTCCTGATTTGATCTTCTAGAAATCTCTGATTTTCTGTTTTATGGGGTTCTGATGTTGTGGGGTTGTGGGCATTCATTGCTCCAGTATTATTCCTCTTTCCCATGATTTCGGAAGTTTGTGCCTTCTCTGGGTTCTTCCCTTGGGTCACTATGACTTCACTTAAGGTGCTCTGGATCTCGAGTCTATAGTATCTCTGACCCCACTACTCCTTACTGGCTTGTATCACAGAGTCTCCGACCCAGGGAATGGATAGAGGCTGCTTTAGACTATGGGGGTTGCCAGGTTGCACGTTCTCCTATGGTGTGATATTTCTGCCACCGCCACTCCCCCACTGGGTCAAGTCCCTGGGAGTACAGTACTGGGATTTCTCCTCTGTGGCCCGCAATTTGACTCACTGTTCTTGAGTTCGCAGATGTAGCTGTACTGGACTCGGTGAATTCGCTGCTGCTGCTGCCGGTGGCAATATGGCGCCGCTGCTAAGTCCTCGCCCGTGAGGCTGGCTTATTTCTTTTTGGTTTTGAGTTCCACTCTGAGTCCCTGCAGCGTGTGCTGAGCTCAGCCACTGGGAGCTTTAGATGCTCCCTGCGCTGAAAAATCCCGCCTGGCTGTTCCACAGCGGCTCACCTCGGCTTGCTGTAGCCATCCGGTGAACTCGCCGCTGCCGCCGGCAGTATGGCGCTGCTGCCGCGTCCTCGGGCGTGAGGCTGGTGTATCTCCTCTGTGGCTTTGAGCTCTGTTCTCAGTCTGCTTTCTCTCTGGAGCCTAGTGATTTTTTTGTTTCTCTGGTGATGGTGTTTTCTGGCTATGAAATGCGCTGATTTTGTGGTAATGGAGATTGGTTGTTAGGGGGGCTCTTAAGCCCCACTTTTCTCAGTTGCCATCTTCCCGGAAGTCTCTCTTAACATAAGATTTTTAGAAAGGAAAATTCAATGAATGGTTTTCTCGTTGCTGCGTGTGTGTGTGTGTGTGTGTGTGTGTGTGTGTGTTTGTGTGGTTGGGATACTGAGGATTAAACCCAGAGGTGTTCTACTTCTAAACTACACTCCCAGTCATATATATATATATATATATATATATATATATATATATATATATTTTTTTTTTTTTTTTTTTTTTTTTTTTTTGAAATGGGATCTCACTGGCTAGGCATGGTGGCGCACGCTTGTAATCCCCGCGCTTGGGAGACAGAGACAGGAGGATCACGCAGGTTCGAAGCCAGCTTCGCTGGCTTAAGAGACCCTGTTTCCAAATAAAAATATAAAAATAGGTCTGGGAGTGTAGCCCAGTACCACCAAAGGAAGAAAAGAAGAAGAAAAGAAAGAAAGAGAGAAAGAAAGAAAGAAGGAAAGGAAGGAAGGAAGGAAGGAAGGAAGGAAGGAAGAAAGAAAGAAAGAAAGAAAGAAAGAAAGAAAGAAAGAAAAGATAAGAAAAGAAAAGTGATCTCACTGAGTTGGGGAGGGCCTAAGTTGCTGAGGCTGGCCTTGAACCTGCTATCCTCCTGTCTCAGCCTCCCAGGTACTGGGATTACATATGTGCAACACCATTCCTGGCTCATGACTGTTTTAAATACTAACATTTTCTGCTACATTTTTATTTCCTTGAAAAATATATCAAAATCATATTTTTCTATGAAAATAAATAAAAGTAAATCCTAACATCTTTCTTAGGCTTTTGATAGTTTTACACAAGGTATTAATTGTTTTAAAATATTTATCAATTGTTTCAGATGTGTTTTAATTATCATAGACTTTTCAGAAGATCATTTTCTATTTTCTGATATTTTATTTGTAATCACAATTCTTTAGATAACTATTTCTCCATATGTTTATGGAGTGATAGTAGAATCATATTAAATTCAGCTTCTAAAAAGATAGTTTACTAAAACCCATAAAGACCAAACTGAAGTATTTTTAAGTTCATTATCAAAGTTCTTAAGTATTACATTTACCACATGCGTATTCTCCTTATGCCTTTATAAATTGCTCTGTTGTTTCCAATTCCCCAGTGAGAACTTTACAGGGATGCATATAAAAGATGCTAATAAATTCTTTTAGGCAACTGTAATAATGACTTTCTTCCCTTAATTCTTATATACTAAGAACCTTGAAAGAATAAAATTATATATAGAATGAAATTTGCCAATAGCAATTTTGTAACTTGAAGGACTCCTTGCTAATATAAAGAGGACATAATATGAGCTTAAATTTGTCCATATGTCTTGTTCTTGCCTTTTAGAAATTTTAATTTTAGCTTTTCTGTAAAATAACTGCAAGCAATGAAAAATGTTATTTCCATTTATGTAAAATGTAGTGTTTCCTCTTTGCTTAGAATAATCATTCTCTAAGTAGAACCTTTTTTAAACATGAAATACTATTATTGGCTCTTGATGTATCTTTTCCCCATTGCAAATCTCTTGATTTAGTGATAATATGTTAGAATGTGCTATCTCTTTCCCGTTGACTTCCTCCTCAGTAAGTTATTGAATTTAAAGTGTGATTATAATACTATTGCATTAAGTATACAAATGATTTACAGAGGAGATATTACAGTTCTAAGCTATATTTTGTAGTTCTCAGTTGGAAAACTTAGAGGCAACCCACTGCCTTCACAATAGCTTAGCTGCCTTTCAGGTTATTTCCAGATTGCTTTCTTTTTCGTGTCTTTGTTTTAAATACACAGAACTGGTCAGTGTTTCTCTAATGATTTCTGTTCTTTTCTGCCTCTCTGCCTTTATTAAATTTATTTATTCCACCTGATATTCTTTTCTTGGTTTTCAAGTTCAAATTCCATCCACACCAGTCCCTTCAACTATGTAAAGGAGGCGGTGACATTCTTGATGTGTATGTCCTGGGGTGTCTAATAAAAACTTTATTCCAGAGGTCAAATTGTGAGAGCAGATATTCTGGTTCATTAGAATTCACTATGGGTCTGTCATCAATAAGACTCAATGTCAAGAGCCAAAGCTAGAAGAGAAATGTGTTTGTACTGAATCCATATACTGCTTTTGTCAATGATTAATAAGTATGACTAGGAAAGACATACTTTGCCAAAATATAGATGGTAGAATTGCCTGTAGAGAGTAAAGAAATAAGAGGTGTTTCCTTGTGGAGACTTCGTGCTTTCTTAAGCAAAGGAAAACTTAAGTAGGTGCAGATTGAAATATTAAAGTATTGGACATTGAAGTAGTGGAACATTTTTATGTGAAATATGCCTAGAAGTTTTTCCATCAAAGTATATTTTGATAAAATGCATCTAATAAGACAAAGAAAATTTGTAAAATGTAATTGCTTCCCTTGTAAAATTTTGGGATCCCTTTAAAAAATAATGTAGGGGGGGATGTTCAAGGCAATTATCAGCCCTGATTTCAACATAAAGACCTTTCAGATTTTATATCTAAATTACATCAATCTGTAAGGTAGTTTGTTATATTGTTACAGTGTCAAAAGGCTCAAATTCACTGAAACAAACTGTCAAAATAAGAAAAGTCCAGTATAAGATAAAAATTTATTCTTTTATATTGTTGTCATAAAAGTGTGTTTTGTGTGAAAGGTTGAACAAAAGAAATAATTAAAAACTATTAAATGAGAAATTATGTTTACATAAATATATTTGTAAATAAGTATTTGACAAATGTTTGCTATATGAAAAGCTTGATTATTTTACTTTGGAATTTTGGTTAAATTGTAGCTGGAGAAATCAGAAATGTTAAACACCATAAAAATTAAATTTAGTTAAAATGCCACTCATAGTGTAGTTGTATTTTCTCTTTTTGTATGGCTTATTGAGTGGTTCAAAATAGAAGCACCTTATTGGTCACTATAAATCTATCTATTATTTTCTTAAATTAGAAGCATAAACATACTCTAAAATACAATCTGTGTAGTGAAATGACATGTCCTGTGTAAGTTTAAAGAGTCTGATAAATTTAATATCTTAGAAAATATCTTATTACAATTGAAATTTAAGATGTCTGTTTTAAGGCAAGATCAAAAAGATGAAATCATTCTCGTGTTAAAGATTCCTTTATCCTTCCTCTTTCCCAGACAATGTAATAGGCATGCAGAATGGAGAGATGAATTATAACTACCAATCCTCAAAGATTTGCAGTGCAGCCAGAGTAAAAAGACTTGTAACTGAATAAATACAATGGGAATAATAAATGTGTGGTTGTGCACGAGAAACATGACAGAAGCACATAGAGGGGCCTTGCTTTGCACATGGGCCTGTTGTGAGTTCTAAGTATTCACTATGTATGTTATAATATAGTCATGTAAAAGCATATCATTATAATTAATAAGTCTGCTGGGCACAGTGGCACAAGCCTCTAATACTACTATTTAGGAGGCTGAGATAGGAGGGCCGAAGGCTTGAGGCCAGCCTTGGCAATTTAGGGAGACCCTATTTCAAAATAAAATAAATAATAAAATTTTATTAGGTGAGGGTGTAGCTCAGAGAAAAAAATGCCCCTTGGTACAATCTCTTGTACCACTAAAGTATAAAAATTAAAAATGTGGTTATATATATTCATGTGTATTTTTAATCAGTTTATGAATATCATTGTATAACTTCATTTCTTATTCTTTCCATGTCCAGTTACTTCTTGATATTAGGTTAAAAGATGAGAAAATATATTAATTCCTTTGAGCAACAGAATCTCTCTTTTAGTTAATTCCTATTATGGCAACTTAAATTGATGTCATACTGGTCTTGACAGCATCAGGATGCCTTGATAAATATCTAAATTAAAAACTGAAGCATAATTTAATCAAAAGAGAATATGGCTATTGCAAATGCTCATTAAAATAAAAGTACAGTAAGGCATGGTGGTACAAACATGTTATCCCAGTACCTGAGAGGCTGAAACAGGAGTATCACAGATTTAAGGCCAGCTTAAATACTTAAATACTTAAATACTTAAATACTTAAATACTTAAAAACTTAGTGAGACCCTATTTCAAGACAAAAAATAGAACAAAGCTTAGTAGACTCATCTTAATAGAAGAAATATAAGCAGCTAATAAATATATGAAAATGTTCAAAATTATTAGCAATCAGGAAATTCAAATCAAAACCACAATGATATCCTATCTAACTCCATTTAGAAAGACAGTCATCAAGAACACAATAATAAATGCTGGTGAGGATGTGGGAAAATAGGAACCCTTATTCACTGCTGGTTGGACTACAAACTAGTCTATCTACTATGGAGATTAGTGTGGAAGTCTCTCAAAAGGAATGGAACTATATGACCCAGCTCTGCCTCTCTTGGGCATCTCAAAAGAACTGATGTCATAATTTTGTGTTTATAGCAACACAATTCATAATAGCCAAATTATGGAACCAGCTTGGGTGTTCATCAGCAGATGAATGGATCACAAAATTGTGGTATATACACACAATGGAATTTTTACTCAGTCATAAAGAAGAGAAAAATTATATCATTTGCAGGAAAATGGTTGGAACTTGATAATAAAATGTTAAGTGAGATCAGCCAGTCTCACTCAGAAAGTGAATAACTGTATGTTTTCTTTCATACGTGGAAGCTAGAGAGAGATTAAGTAACAAAAGTGACTTCAGATAAAGGAGTAGAGACTCCAATGGAGTGATGGACGGGGCTTAGGGTAGAGAAGGAGGGACATAAAGATGTAATGAAGGTTAACAGTTTAAATAGTGCTATGCAAGCTGGGCATGGTGGTGCACACTTGTAATCTCTGTGCTTGGGAGGCGGAGACAGGAGAATTGCGCAGGTTCAAAGCCAGCCTTGCTGGCTTAAGAGACCCTGTTTCCAAATAAAAATATAAAATTGGGTCTGGGAGTGTAGCCCGGAGGTAGAAGGGTTTCCAGGAACCCCAGTACCACTACCACAAAAAAAAAAAATGCTATGCATGTATTTCAAATAATCAAAACCAATCTCAGTGACAGGTATGGGGAAGAGGAGGAAAAGGGATAGGATCAAGACAGAAACATACCAAGTGCTGTGTGCGTTGTGCGTGTATATTCCTATCACTCCATATCTCAGTATGATGTATACTTACAATACTACTCTCTATGTTGTATGTGTGCATGTGCATATACACATGCACGCGCACACACGCGCGCACACACACACACACACACACACACACACACACACACAAGGGTGGGGTGTAACTCAGAGGTAGAACATTCCTGGATTCAATCTCCAGCACCACACACACATGCACACACTCACACAAATAAGAAGTATGGAATAGTTTTCTATAGTAATCCACACTACCAGTGATTATAAAATGTCATCTTTAATCTCTTCTTGTCAAAAGAAGAACACTTAGAACCACATGTAATAAATTTCTGTGCTCATTCTTGTTCATAAAAGTGAAGACACCCACACGAACATAATCATTCTACCTGTATTTTATAGATGATACTTTTAGAGAATTAACATAATCGTTTCTTGGCTTCCATGAGAAGGATGGAGATGTCCAGCTAACATAGCCATGAGAACTATGGGAATGGGCCATGTGTATATGACTGTTTAGGTGCACGCGCCAATACTGATTTGTAGTTGGGAATAGCAGCTACTTTATAAAAAGTTTGTAAATTTGCATGCATATTCACAAAGCCATTGGCTTCTTTAAAGCATTAAGCATTTTCATTACTAAAGGTGAAATTTAAAATCTCAGAAATGTGAACTATCTCACTAGAGTATTGATAAATACTCTTTTTACTTAACATATACTCTTTTGTAAATAGACTTTTACTGATGCAATGTAATTGTACACCATAGTGAAGTCCAAAGTAATACAAACGTGCATGCACACAGTGCTTGGTGTGCCTCCATCTGGTTTCTACCCACTTTTCTTCTCATACATGTTAGTGAGATTGGTAGTGATTCCTTTGTATATGGACACAGCATCATTTGAACTGTCCCTTTCCTCAATCCTTTATTTCCCTTCTCCTTAACTTCCTCCTCAAAGCCCATTCACTATTCTATTGGTTGTTTTCCTCATTTAAATATCAAAGTAGAAGGCCTCAATTAAATGAATATAAATCAGTACCAATTTGTCTTCTTAACAAGTATTGTTTGTACCATTGTTGCCTTACCTGTTGGCATTATTGAGCTTTTGATTATATGCAACTGTATGTATGCTTATTTCAGAAATTAAAAACATGACATCGATATACTTTGGGATCAGTAGGAAATGAAATAAAGTTGTATTTGGTGATTGAAATGAAAAAATATTGAAAACCATCCAAAAATAGCTCTTGAGAAAAATTATAACTAAGATAAAATGCTTAAATGTTCAATTTATTCCATGATCCTTGAAGCTCCTGGAATCTAAATTATACATTAGCCGCAGAACAGTTTAGGGCAGAATATTAGCTAGATACCAATTATAATTTTAAACATAGATGTTTAATCATTAAGCTGACACAGAATATCTTAATAAAATCTGAATCAAGATTTTGTTTCCACTTGCTATCCAGAGCAAATGGTCAAGGGTCCAGGCTCCACAGCCATGGTCCAGGCATTGATACAATCAGGCAGCACTCTCAGGAGTCTGATGCTAAGCTGACCTTTTACCAAATTCAGCTTCTAACTGTAGACTTCCCATGTTTAAGATTCAGACCTTCCTGACCATTTTTCAACAGTCCTAATAATGCAGTTCCCATCCTTGATTTTCCCATCATCAGCTGGCCAACTACCGATCCAGGATTTGAGAAAGGTCCTTTGGAGAAAAGTAATATTGCCTTTTCATGCTCCAATTTTTAAGAAATCCACCTCCTCCTTATACACACAGGCCACTGATATCCATCACAGTCCCAAAGGAGCTGTTTTCTGTAAGCTCCAAGAACTGGCTTTATGCCTTGTTTCATTAGTTTCTCTCACACTTGCTTCACCTAGTTCTGCTTTGGGCCTCTTTCTGTGTATGTAGGGGGTGGGGAGGTTGAACCCATAGGCATTCCCCCTCTGAGCTGTAACCCCAATCCTTTTTACTTTTTGTTGTTAAACAGGTTTCACTAGGTTACTCAGAGTCTCACTGTTTCAGCCTCCCAGGTACTGGAATTACAGGCATATGTAACCATGCCTAGCTGGGCTTTTCAGAGTATCTGGAAGGCACATGATATGTGCCTTTCTCTTAATTTTGTCTTTCAAATGCCCATTTAATCTTCAGGCTCATCCCAAGTCATGCCTTCCATGAGGTTCTCTCAGGTCTCTCCACTACTCTGGATAGTCTCCAAATCATCTAAACATTTATCATCAATATAGGTTATCTTGATTCAGGATAAGGAATCAAGTCTTCTGTTGTACTCCAAAAATATTATTTCTTACTGTAGGTTCATATTTTTAAGAGAAGGAACTGTGTCTTAGTCTTTTCTTGATCCTCACAAACACAAAGAGACATAGGTCCTTAGTAGTACTCATTCATTGGATAGATTATAGTGATCATTATAAAACCTGTTAAGTCATTCATTTTCTTTCAGGAGTGATTCTGATTCCATGGGGAATATTATTTGGCAATGTCTGAAAACATTTTAGATCACCAAAACTAGGAAGGAGATCCTTTGACTTTTAGTGAAAAGAATCCAGAGCTGCTACTAAACCTCCCCCATCTACATTGCACAGGAGTGCCCCACTACCCCAGCCCCCAAAATGTCTATAGAGTACCAAGGTTAAGGAATTCTTTTTATGGTTGTTATTTTTATCATAAACAATTAAAGACCTTCTATATTTTCTCAAAAGAAAGAACTTCTAGGAATTCATTCATCAGACTTGAATATATGCATTTCCTTTCTTAGTTCTGTTTATGAAAAATCAAAAACATGCTTCAGAGATACCCAGAGGCAATTTGAAACTTAGTTCTTTAAATCCAAGACAAGAAAGTCAAAGATAAAGTGAGTCTACATTGTATGTATTAAAACATGCAAGGAGCACCTTCATCTTAAGTTAGCAACTATCTTCATTCTTGCTTATTTTACTTTTTTTTAAGGTGTTTTAGAAATTTTTTATTTTATTTTTGGCTAGATATGGTTACACATGTCTGTAATCCCAGTACTCGGGAGACTGTGACAGGAATATTCTATGTTCAAAGACAGCCTCAGCAATGTAACTAGACCCTCAACCCGTGCTATTCCTCAGACTCTACCCTTTCTTATTCATACAGCCTCCTGCAGTAAGGTCTTGTTTTGTTTTCTGCCAATGTATTTGTTGGTACTTAAACTCTAGTTGCCACGAAATGACAAGATATTCATGAATTTGATTTCTTTCAAAGTGGTTGATCATATTAAGAAATGTTTTGTGTGTACTGAGATGTGAAATGGAATAGACAAAATTTTTGAAAAGTTTTGAAGTCTAAAAGGGAAACCTCTTTTAGATGTTTTATTCTTTTTTTATCCATTGCTTCTATTTATTTGTTTATTGATTGGTTGGTTGATACTGGAGATTGAACCTAGGGGCATTCTATCTCTGAGCTATATCCCTAGCCCTTTTTATTTTATTTATTTATTTTTTATTTTCATGTGGATCATATTGAAAATGGCATACATTCAGACTGTGCTTGGTGCCCTCTTCATCCCACTTTCCCTTCCCCCCTCCCAATGAGCTAATTTGGAATTTTACCCTATAGCAAAGAGAAAAAAAGTTACAGTTGAGCTAATTTGTTTAACAAAACACATTTTTTTCAAACTTTCCTCTTGATGGAGAAATCATTCAATAAAACAATAGATGTTACTCTTTTAGCTCATATACTTTTCAACAAGTAATCAGATTTCTACCAGGATATTTTGGAAGAGAGAGAACACAGTTCTGTAAGAATCTTCAACTATTACATATATAGTTTTTATCATTACATCTACTCTTGACTTATTCCAAAATAATAAATGATCAAAATATAATATTGATCAGTTTTCCTTCTTAATATTTTCTTTTTTTTATTTTTATTTTTGGTGGTACTGGGGTTCCTGGAAGCCCTTCTACCTCCGGGCTACACTCCCAGACCTATTTTATACTTTTTTATATTTTGAAACAGGGTCTCTTAAGCCAGCGCAGCTGGCTTTGAACCTGCGCGATCCTCCTGTCTCCCCTCCCAAGCACCGGGATTACAAGCGTGCGCCACCACGCCCGGCCTTCTTAATATTTTCTAAAAATAAGGCAGACATAAAAAACATTCACTTTCGCTGGGCGTGGTGGCGCACGCTTGTAATCCCCGCGCTTGGGAGGCGGAAACAGGAGGATCGCGCAGGTTCGAAGCCAGCCGCACGCGCTGGTTTAGGAGACCCTGTTTCCAAAATGAAAATGTAAAAAATAGGTCTGGGAGTGTAGCCCGGAGGTAGAAGGGCTTCCAGGAACCCCAATACCACCAAAAAAAAAAAAAAAAAAAAAAAAATTCACTTTCTTAATAATAGTTGGTTTGTTTAAGAATACTTCTAAATGATTTCTTTTGTTGCCTTATTTTAACATATTTATTTCAATCTATACAAAACATTCAAATAATTTGGTCTTGGAATCCCATTCAGTGGTGAAGTTTAGTATCATCCAGATAAAGTACAATCTGGGATTACACTTAGTCCTTGGAGGAGAAATATTTCTAGAAATAAAAACATTGTTATTCTCTCTCTCCTATAATTTTCATAGCACTCTGGTGGCAGTTTTATGGTCCCTAACAGAGATTTGGCCCAGAAAAGACATGCTAAACTGAGAGTGTACCCTAAAACAAATCAATTGCAAAATAGCTAGAAAAACTACAACTTCTTTTTTATGTTTTGTGAATTATTTCAAGATGTTTTCTATAAACTTTTGCTACTTTTTTTTATTTTTTGGTGGTACTGGGGTCCCTTCTACCTCCGGGCTACACTCCCAGACCCATTTTTATGTTTTTATTTGGAAACAGGGTCTCTTAAGCCAGTGAGGATGGCTACGAACCTGCATGATCCTCTTGTCTCCACCTCCCAAGCACGTGGATTACAAGCGTGTGCCACCATGCCTGGCTACTTTTGCTTTTTTTTAAAAAAAAATACTTCATTCAGCAAATATTCACTCAAAACATACCATGTACCTACGACTAGGTCTTAACTGCCTGGCACTGGTGAGCAAAACAGAATTCTTCCTATTCTATGGAAATTACAGTGTGGAGTAGCAAACAAGTAGGAATCAGATAACCACACAAATAAACACTCTTATTAATTCATTCAAAGAATATTTTGAATCCCCCTGTCTTCTGGACCTGTGTGATATAGTGCCCAAACCCATTATATTTGTATTCTGGTGGGCCAATAATACAGTCAGCAAATACACAAATAACAGACATTAACACGGCAGGTGGTGCTATGGAGAAAATAAGGCTATGGGAAAGCATAGAAAGTCTTAGTGTTTGGGATAATATGTTTGGAGACATAGTGGTGAGGGAAGGCTTCTGCTGGGGTGATATGTGAACAGCTACCTGAATGAAGACAGCTCTTATGATATGCTAATATGTCTAGACAGAAAGTGCCTAGACATTTGAGCATATTTGCAAGAGGAATGGAGTGAAGGGTAGAGAATGGTAGAAGATGAGATCAAGGAGATAGAAAGGGGCCAGATCTTGTGTATGGTTAAGTACTGCTGGTTGTTACAAACTGAAAAAGATGCATTGTAAAAAAAAGTATTTCGAGAATAGATAAAGGGAACCTAATTTGACCTGAAGAATCAGAGGAAGGTTTTTTTATGCACTGAATTATGCCCCACAAATTAAAAATTCATTTAATTCCTAATGCAACTATATTTATGAATAAAGTAATTAAGGCTAATTCAGGTTATAAGAGCAGAGCCCCAATCCAGTAGAGCAGGTGCCCCACTTCTAAAAAGAAAGAGAAAAGGTCATGTGGGGACACAGTGAGAAGATGACCATCAGCAAACCAAAGAGAAACTGGTCCTGCCAGCACCTCTAGCTTCGACCTCCAGCCTCCAGAACGTTGAGAAAATACGTGTGAGTTGTTTCAGGCACCAAGCTTGTGTTTGGTTGTTGTTATGACACCAATAGCAGACTAATGCAGCTTCTCTGAAGAGGTGAACTTTGGACTGAGAACTGGAGGCTGAAGAGGAGTAGGACCATGAAACAAGTGTAAGGGAGCGATGTGTGCATGGTGTGCGTGGGTTGTACACTTGGAAAGTATTTGACGCATTGGAGAGTCTGAAAGAAAGCTTATTGTCTGAAACTAAAGAGCAAACCTGAGAACAAGATTGGAAAAAAGAAAACCTGAGAACATTTTGGAAAGATGAGGGGTGCAGGAAAACCCAATCCTGACAGGCTTGGGCTCTGTGAAAAACTTTGACTATTGTCCCATGAAGGCTAACACCATTGGGTTTGCATTTTAAAACATCTCTGGCTGTGGAGAACAGGAGTCAGGTAAGTGGGTACAGGAAGACTCCTGCAAAGGTCCCTGAGATGAGAAAGCCTAATAGGGAGTTTTCACTGGGGTTGGAAAGAACTGGATTGATATCTGTGAATGAAGCTGACAGGACAAGGATCTTGCTCCCGCACTTCCGGGTTTTCAGATAGAAGGAGGTTGTTGCCATTCTTGGGTGAGGAACACTAATTATAATGTTACCCCCACTGATGGATTTCACTTGGGACATGTTGAACTTGGAGATACTTCTGAAACATGCAAGTTAAGAATCACTAGGTGAATGAATCTGGAACTCAGAGAATAGTCAGAGAGAGGAATAAATCAGTGTCGTCCAGCTGGGTACTGTGGCACATGCTTTTAACTCCAGTATGTGGGAGGCTGAGACAAGGAGATCACAGCTTTGAGGCCTGCCTCAGCAACTTAGCCAGAGGGTGTAGGCTGGAGGTAAAATGCCCTGGGTCTCCAGTACAAAAACACCAAAAAACCAAAAATAACAACCTGGAGCTGAGGTTGGGAAAGCCAGGGAGAGTTTCAAGAAGGAAAGAGAATAGAAAATGTCCTTTGGAGTGAGTGACCTGTGACAGCAAGCCCAGCACAGGAATGAACACTTCTGAATCCAAACAGCTAGATGGGCTTTAAAATACTCAAACCTGTTTATCACTGTTGTAAATCTTTGACTCTAGGAAGATTTGATTTCCTATGTGTAAGCTTTATTTCTGCTAATAGCCCCTTGGAGCTCTCTGTAAAGACGAAGCTCGGGCATGTCCCAGCACAGCACATACACGATCGCATCATTGTTCTTTGTGATTCTATTGACAGCTGGAAAAAGACTTATTTGACTAACAGAGCACTGATAGCTTTTCTTGACAAGTTCACTTGTAATAGCCTCTCTGGATGAAAGCTCAACTCTTTGCTTTTCTACCTTCCGTTTTTACTTCCCTCTGTCCTTTCCTATACTTCTGCATAAGAAAGGACATTATTTACTTTAAGATTTGGCTGAACAGTAAAAGAAATTTTATTTTGGCATCTGTATAACCTTTTCTTTTTAAACAAACTGATTAAAAGAAAAATGATAGTCCAGTGAAGATTGTAATGACTTTTCATGTGAGTGTAATATATCTAACCCTAGTTATTTTCGCACAGATTCTCTGCCTGGCAGCCTATCTGTGGGCTCTTCTGGGGACTGTTTTGCACACTCATGAACATGGTTATCTTATAACTAAATTGGGGTCACAGCTCTCAACCTAGAGATTAAGGATGTTTACCTAAGTCCTACCAGTCTATCTCCTCTGAGTGGCCTCTGCTTTGAGATGAATAATCCACTTGACTTTTAGATATTGTTATCTGCAGTGGAAAGAGTAAGAGAAATGTTATTCTTCCTGGGTTTAAATCTTGACTGAACCATAAATATTTAGTTTAAGGAATACTTCTCTTTCCCCTCCCCACAGTATTTTCTTCAACATACTTATACTGCTTGATGTTTTATTTTTTGTTTATGACTTATTTGGCCTTGGTCAGTCTTCCCTTGGAAGATATTGGTATGAACACTGGAATGCTGTTTTCTCTGTTTCCTATATCCCCAGACCTCAAATCATTCCTGACATATTGTCAGTGTTCAGTAATATTTACAGAACAAATCAATGAAGAGATGTTAAAAGGCTGATGTCAAGAGGAAAATACAATAATGTTGGCTGGCTTTGCCATTTCATTGGTTGCAAATCCCGATAAGTCAAACATTTGAAAGTGAAAGAAACACCTTCACTTGTCAGCTGTAGCTGACTTCCAAACTCCAGCCACTCCTGAGATGTTTCCATACTAAAGTCAAACAAGCAGTTGGAGCTCGAAGTATCCCAAGTGCATTTCTTTTGTTTTTTCTGTATCTCATCCCGAACTCTGACACCTCTTCCCCTCAAGGCCTTTTTTGAAGAGGGAAGCATGACTGTCTACCTGCTCATTTGAGTGCCAGACTCCTCTCTCCTCTTCTTCGCATGTCCTAACAGTCACCAGATTCTGTTGATCCTGCTCCTACAAAGCCTATTCTGTCTACTTCCCAAACAGCCTGTCTTGGTTCACAGGTGGACTTCCTTTCTGATGCCTTTCATCTCTTGTCCATATTTTCAGTCAAGATTGTTAAGATTATACAATAAGTAATTGGCATGATATTCATTGATCAATAAGCAAGTTCCTTTTGTGTGTCTATTCTAGGCCCAAGGAGTAAATCCTCCAAGCTCACCTAGGGTTTCTTGTCTTATACTAAGTGAGCTTACGTCAGTGCCTTTCTTGAAAATGTTAAAAAAAACCAAAAACTTATCTACAGGAGAATCAAACTTAACCTTGCAAAACTCAGACCTTTATGACTGGATTCTCTTAGCTGCCCAGCTCCATCCCAGACCCTAAACACAAATGTTCTGCATGACTCCTGTATTATTTCTAGAAAGGCATGCACTTCATCCTGGGTTGTGCCCTTTTTTTTTTTTATCTCATTCATTTTTCTGGAATGAACTTCTCTTCCTCTTTACACAAGTGTAAAAGCCCATTCATATTGGAGCCCAACTCAAATGTCAGTTGCCTCATGATCTTTTTTTTTTTTTTTTGGTGGTACTGGGGATGGAACCCAGGGGCCTTCTACCTCTGGGCTACACTTTCAGACCTATTTTGTATTTTATTTGGAAACAGGGTCTCTTAAGCCAGCTGAGGCTGGGTTCGAACCTGTGCAATCCTCCTGTCTCAGCCTCCCAAGCATGGAGATTACAAGCGTGAGCCACCATGCCTGGCTACTCATGGTCTTTTATTCGCTACTCTGGAAAGAATTAAGCCTTTTCTGTTTGCTTATAGACTATTCCTCCTGAAAGAGCACTTATATCTGTTATGTTCTGACTCTAAGAGATGAATGCTCCAAGTGAGCCCATTTGCTGCTGTTGTTGTTGTCTAAGGCTTTTTATTGCTCTTAATCCCAACCTAATCACCTATTTGAGGTAGAGTTTCTGCCCATGACTGCATTTCTAAGGCACTCCCAGGCTTCTTCCAATGTGCTCTCCAAGTTTGGGCCAGGGCTGTGCAGTGCTACTTGAGGATTTTGCTCTTTTTCTTTGAAGTTCTCTGTCTCTGATCTATAACAGTGAAGAGGTTTTTATGGCATATTTGGTAGAAAGGCTTCATGGATTTCAAAATGAAAATGGATCCTCCACTAAGCTGGAAAAAAACTCCATAAACCATGTAAAGCCATTCCTTTTTGCTTCCCTTTCTTCTTCTGCTGTAGCTCTGGAGCAGTTGTACACGCTATGCCAAATATTGTGTGGGTGACAGGAGAATATGAAAATATCTTTTATCCTAAGTATGGATAGTGGTTGCCTGGGGTATTATTTGATAGCTGTGCTTTCCTAATGATCGTTGGAGTTTGTCAACTGCTACATGTCAGATATCTTTTCATACTGGCTAATTTCCGACAGTTTCTAAATGATAACTGCTAATGTCAAGTCAGTTTAAAAATAGCAAAAACTCGATTTCCCTTAATATCCTGAGAATCATATTCATGGGCACCAGGGAGTCTGGGCAATAATTCTGATGTATTTTTGCCTTCAGATTTAGAATAAACAAATTAATGCTAGAAACAGTTTTCTAACAGGAGATAATAAGGAAATGGGCAAACAAAAATAAATATTACAAAAAAGGAAAAATATAGACTCTAGGAGCAGACTAGTTGTTTTTTATTTCTTTTCTTGTAATCTGAATGGAACTTTATGAATATAGGCAAGAGCATTAAAATTATACAATTTGGCTAAATATTTGTTCCTACCATTAAGTAGGAACAAAATTGATATTTAAATGTGTTTTATTGCGAATAAACATTTGCAAGATTATCTATTAGTGAATATTTTTTAACTGGGCTGAGGTAAGTGTGATTCATTCCTAAAGGAGCCAGTTCCAGGCAGGTCATTACAGGGTGGGTGTGGAGGATTAACTGCATTCTCTGTACCTGCAGTGAGATCACTGAAAAACTCCCTGGGTGATTGCAGCATAGAGAATGGCAGTTAACCAGCATCCAGTGTGCTCTGGCACAACCAAGTTCCCCTGACCCATCCCAAGGAGTCAGGTCAAATCCTTTATGAACAACCACTATGGAATTCAGTATGAAGTTTCCTCAAAAAAATGTGAAGACCAGGCTAGTCTTTTGACTCTGACCTAGCTATACCACTCCTTGGTAGCTTTCTAAAAACTTAAAGTCATAATACTGTAGTGATATATGTATATCCATGTTTATAGCAGCATAATTTAAAATAGCCAAATTATGAAACCAACTGAGGTGTCTGTCAACAGACGAATGGATAAAGAAAATGTGGCATATATGCACAATGAAATTTTACTCAGTCATAAAGAAGGACAAAACTTTTGAATTTTGCTATATTCTAGAGAAAAATATTGTATTTAATATAAGCTTTCTTAGGTTGGTTTCAGCATTTGTCAATTGTTCATATTCTTGATGATTGCTATTCTAACTGGAGTTGAATAGAATTTCATTGTAGTTTTTATTTGTATTTCCCCGATTGCTAATTATGTTGAACATTTTTTCATATATTTATTAGCCATTTGTATTTTTCTTTTGAGAAATATCTATTCAGCAAAATTGCCTACTTTTTAATTGGGTTATTTGGTTCTTCTACTGTTAAGTTTTTAGAGTTCTTTGTATATTCTATATATTAGTCCTCTGTCAGATGAGTAGTTGGTAAAGATTTTCTCCCACTATGTAAGCTCTCTCTTTGGACTCCTAATTGTATCCTCTGCTGTGCAGAAACTTTTAATTCAATACTATCCCACTTATTAATTCTAAGTTTTGTTTCCTGAGCTTTGGGGGTCTTAATGAGGAAGTGTCTAGCAGTGTGTATATGTTAGAGAGTAGAACTGTACTTTCTTCTATTAATTGCAAAGTCTCTGTTTTAATTTCTAGGTCTTTGATTCATCATGAGTTGAAACCTATGCAGGATGAAAGATTGGGATCTAATTTCATGAGGCTAGAGAGAAAAATAGGAAACAAAAGGGACTTCAGACAAAGTAAGAGAGAGAGAGAGATCAGTAGAATAATGGAAGTGGGGGAGAGGTGGGAGAAGAAAAAGAAGCTTCATGAAGGAAGACGTTTACATAATGCTGTGTCCACATGTGAAGCTTTCACTGTCTATCTCACTAACTTGAATGATGAGTGGGGGAGAGTGGGTGGGATCCGGAGGAAATCAAGCAAGTGCTATGTACCTGTATGTTTGTATCACATTGAACCTCACTATGATGGATAATTCAAATGCACCAATAAAAGTATATTCCAGAATTCAAAAGTTTGCAATTGATACTTATGATATAATTACTTTTTATAATTAGCTATAAAAATTTGAAAATATATTTGATATTGTAACTCAGCACCAATTTCAATGCAGTAAGGATTTTTGTAGTGTTTTAAGAATGGCAAATAAAGCCAAAAGTGGTGGCACATGCTTGTAATTCCAATACTTGGGAAGTTGAGGCCAGCCTCAGCAACTTTGCAAGGCTCTCAGCAACTTAGTGAGACCCTATTTCAAAATAAAAATAAATAAATAAAATAGGGGTGAGGTATATGGCCGGGCATGGTGGTGCACGCTTGTAATCCCTGCGCTTGGGAGGCGGAGACAGGAGGATTGAGCTGGTTCGAAGTCAGCCTTGCTGGCTTAAGAGACCCTGTTTCCAAATAAAAATATAAAAATAGGTCTGAGAGTGTAGCCCATAGAAGGGTTTCCAGGAACTCCAGTACCACCCCCCCCACAAAAAAATAGGGGTGAGGTATAGCTAAGAGGTAGAATGTCTCTGGGTTTAATCTCCAGTACTATAATAAAAGGTTAAACAGAAAATACTTTTTACATAAAGCTAGAACTTATATTCAGAAATATATTTATGTATAGCCTATGAAATACTGCAATGGAATGTGTGAAATTTCTGAAGTAGGTATTTCACACAAGATATTTTTAGTTATATGTGAAGTTATTTACAATAAATAGATAAGATCCAGGTGCAGTGGCGCACACTTGTAATCCCAGTACTTAGGAGGCTGAGACAGGAGGCTCACAAGTTCACAGCCAACCTCAGGTATTTAGTGAGTCCCTCCACAACTTAGTAAGACCCTGTTTCAAAATAAGGAATATAAAATTAGGCTGGAAGTGTATCTCGGAGGTAGAATGCCCATGTTTAATTCCTAGTTTCGCAAAAAAGGTAAGTAATGAACTATGTTAATGTTCTCACACTTTAGTTCTCAAACTTAAAACTTTTGCTTCTAAACTTTCTCCTTTCTGATCTGAAACAGACAAACATCTCTGTGAAACAGTTACCATATTTCTAGTAATATAATAATTCTATGAACACCTAATAAAGAAAATATCTTTTCTTTCTTTCTTTTTTTTTTCTTTTTTCTTTTTTTTTTTTTTTTTTTTTGTGTGTGTGTGTGTAGTACTGGGGATTGAACCTAGGGGCATTCTACCTCTGAGCTACAACTCCAACCCTATTTTTTATTCTTTATTTTGAAACAAGGTCTCACTGAATTGTAAAAGGCCTTACCAAGTAGCTGAGACTGGTTGAGAACTTGTGATCCTCCTGTCTCAGCCTCCCAAATACTAGTATTACAAGGGTGCACCACCATGTCCAGCTAAGAAAATGTCTTTTTCTTTTTTTCAGTACTGGGAATGGAGATGGAACCCAGGGGCATTCTACCTTTGAGCCATACTGTCGCCCCAGCCCTATTTTTTATTTTGAAACAGGGTCTCACTGAGTTGCAAAGGTCCTCACTAAGTAGCTGAGGCTGTCCAGAAACCACAATCCTCCTGTCTCAGCCTACCAAATGTTGGGATCACACGTATGCACCACCATGCCCAGCAGAAAATGTCTTTTCTAAGGAACACCTAAATTATATTAAAATGTCAAGAACTCTTACTATCTGGGACTTGGCATAAAATTAGATAATAAACTGCATGTATCTGTTTGGAAGAAAGGAAATAGGTGTGGGGAAAAATTACTAAATGTAGCATAAAGAAGCAGATCAGATCCAACAGGTCAAATCTTCCTATCTAACAGACCATATAGGGAACATAGTTTCCATTGCATTTTATATTTTATCATATTCTATCTGCTTGTGAATTATTTTGGTTCTATTATTAAAATTATGTTTTATTCTCAAATGTATAGTTTTAAAAATTTCAACAATTTCTTATGTGTAATTTTTAGGAAGTAATAACACAATAATAAGTTGATGAAATAAAAGTATTCTTTTAGAAATGCATCTTTAAAGTGTAAATTATAAAATGCTGAGATCCAGGAACACATACATTTAAATTAGATAGTGGAAGTTTATCTTGACAAATGTCACCCTTTAAGTTTTTCAGTTATTTCAATGACACTGCTATTGTTCAAAGACAATTCCAAGCGAGGAGGACAGTTTAGTGGTTGTTCATTTGCTTAGCATGCACAAGGCCCTGGGTGTGATCTCAGCTCTATAAGTTTTTCATTTGTATTTGCCTTTATAATCAAGTATAAACCACATAAAATTTCTAGCATGTTAAAGAGTAGGTATTTCACATAGGATATTTTTAGTTATATGTGAAATTATTTACAATATTAAAAGATAAGAGCCAGGTACTATGGCACATGCTTGTAATCCCAGTACTTGGGAGGCTGAGACAGGAGGATTGCAGGTTCACAGCCAGCCTCAGCTATTTAGTGAGGCCCTCTGCAACTTAGTGAAACCTTGTTTCAAAATAAAGAATAAAAAATAGGGCCGGGGGTGTAACTCCAAGGTAGAATGCCCCTGGGTTCCATCTCCAGCAGGGGTGAGGGGACAAATGCATACACAGGCCTCCTGCATGGAGCACCTTCATGTCCTCACAATTGGCTTGGGAGGAGAGCCATGAAGAGCCCTCTCTTCTTTACCTTGCATTGCTAAAAGTCTGTATCAAGTGGCTCTTCTGAGAAATTGAGGTTGCCCAGACAGCCAACACTTACTCTTTCCAAATTCTTCTCAGTGGTCATGATCTTATAAGGGAGTCCTTTCAGGCTGGTCTCTGAGCGGGTATGAATAGTCAATTATGTTACAAATGCCTGCCCAGTCCTCCACTGCTCCCAGGCTCTGCCTGCCAGCTTTCCATCGGCAGTCGGTGGCATTAGGCAGCAGCTGCCTTCTCTTTATCCTGCTTTCCACGTGCAGATTTGGGAGGTAAGCCAGGTCTCGAAACTCTTCCCTTCTGTTCTTTCTTATGGTCTTATCTGAAATCCATTCACCTCTTTGGGGTACTAGAAAAAGAAAGCTGAAAAAAATCACAGCTGCTCCTCACTCCCCAATATAAGTCCCATTTTGGTCTTGTATGTGTTCATATTTTATCAGTTGCTCTTTTTGAATTGAAATGTAAAAATATTCTAGCTTTGTTTTCTAAAAATAACTTCTAAGAAATAGTTCAAACGCGGATGTAAGATGCAAATGGGCAAAAAAGATACTCCTGGGATCAGAGGAGAGGAGTAATTGTTCACTATTTATTTATTCATTCATTCGATGGCTGTTGACTGAGCTTCTCCTATTTGTTAGGATATTCGGGGCATAAGAAGATGAATAAAACATAATTTTCCTCCCTTAGAACATGCAATTGCAATGGAGAAAAAAATTGTAATCTTGCCTTGAACCAGCAGGAATCTGAACTCCTGCCTAGATGTTTAGACCCCTACCATGCCAAGTTTTCTGATGAAAAAGTATTTTTCCACTTTCAACGTGAGAAGTACTGAAAGATTAACACGGTGTACATCAAGGGGACGATAGAGGCATAGATGTCTGGAGCCTTTAGGCATTCCTTTACAAGTAGCTGTACTCAGAAGTCCCTCTCCCATGGGTTCCTCTAAGTGTATCCAAAACTTCATATGTAATGATAAAACTGCAGGAGAAAAAAAAAAAACTTACTGAACCAAAGTTCAGCTATATCCTAGCAACATTTCATTCAGTTTTCAGGGCAATGAGATTATTTTCCTGTGAAAAACCTGGATATTGAATGTCCAAGCATAGCCAGGATTCAAAGCCAAGTCTACACGACTTCGGAACCACACACTTTTAAAGCCAAAACCTTGGGACCCCTTTATTTATTTATTTATTTATTTACTTACTTACTTACTTACTTACTTACTTACTTACTTACTTGCTTACTTACTTACGTACTTACTTACTTATTTTGCAGTACTGGTGTTGGAACCCAGGGTCATTCTCCCTCTAAGCTATACTCTCAGACCTATTTTTTGTTCTTCATTTTGAAACAGGGTCTCACTAAGTTGTAGAGGGGCTCATTAAGTAGCTGAGGCTGGTTGTGAACCTCGACCCTCCATCTCAGCCTACCAAGTGCTGGGATTGCAAGTGTGTGCCAGCACACCCAGCTGAGGCCCCATTTTTAGAGACCCTTCTCTGTGAAAGCGGCATCTGTTCCTGGCAATAGCGGTGGCCAGCGAGTCCTGTGAGGGTAACTCATCTTCTCTTGTCTTCCTAGGGTCCCTTGCTTCCTGGGGACTGAACATTGTAGTGTTGCTCTTTTAACACCATCTTGAGACCCCTGGGTTCAGCAGCAATTCTGTTGATGTTCTCCAGGCTCTTAACAGGGATTGACACCCTAGGCTCAGCTTCCGGCTTGCTACCATAGGGCCCGAGTCTATTGCCAGTATCCTGCAGGACTGAAGGACATGGCAAGGATCTCCTATTCCTCTTCATCATCATCCTTCCAGGGCCTGATCTGTAACTGAACTCTGGGGTGACTCTGAACATTGAGTCCATATAGAGACCTTCGCCGGCAGTCATGCAGCACCCCTTGTCTCTCTACCCTCTGTTCTGTAGTGAGGACTTGAGACACCGCGCTTTTGAGTCATTGTGTTAGATGTTCATAGTTTTTCTCTCTCCTCATTGCTCCACTGCTGTGAGTGCACAGTGCCCTTAACCTTCTGGCAGGTCTGCTGCTTCTACCCTGACACAAGATGGGTAATCATATTTTGCAATGCTCTTGCAGCTTGTACCTGAAACAATAGACAACAGGGCCTGTAGGGCAGGACTCCTCCAGACTTGTGCATTCATTTATGTTTTTGTATCTATCAAATTAGTTGGTGCCTTTTCCCCAAAACTTGTGCTTTCTCTGTGTCTCTCAGCCACATCCTTGTTATTAGCATCACTGAATCCTTGCTGTGCGTGGTTGGTAAGGATCTTTTCTTTTCTCATTCCCACTGATTCTCTGCAAGGCTTAGGCATGCGAAATCCTTCAGTTTTTTATTTAGCCATTTTCAACCATGCACATATCACAGTGAAGTGATATGTGATGCTTGATGTGATTCATAATTGCTATGCTCATAAAATTTTCAGAAATGTGAAGCAATAAAGCATTGTAGACATTAGTTTGTTTGGTGTTTTTATTTCCAGATTGGGAAAATACAAACCATAAAGATTAAGGGATCTCTTCATGGTCTAACCAGGAATAGTGGGCCCAGAATCAGGAGTATGTCCAGACCTTTGCATCCTACTCCATCATGATTCTTGCTCTCAAAATGTATTTCAGGTGTAGTGGTACACACTTCAAATCCCAGTACTTGGGAGGCTGAGACAGGAGAATCACAGGCCAGCCTCAGCTACCCCATTACAAAATAAAAAATAAAATAGGGCTGAGAGTGTAGGTCAGAAGTAGAATGAGCTGGGTTCAATTCCCAGAAAAATGCGCGAGCGCACACACACACACACACACACACACACACACACACACACAACGAACAAAAATCTTCATAAGAGTCAAATGTATATTTTAACCTTTTTTTTTTTTTTTTTGCAGTCCTGGGGATGGAGCCCAGAGTCATTCACCTCCAAGCTGTACCTTCAGCCCTATTTTTTATTCTTTATTTTTAAACAGAGTCTTACTGAGTTGTGAAGGGCCTCACTAAGTAGCTGAAGCTGTCTATGAACTCTGATCCTCCTGTCCCAGCCTCCCCAAATGCTGGGATTACAAGTGTTTGCCACCATGCCCGGCATATTTTAACCTCTTTACAGACTAATTTGTTTATAGAATTTATAATACACCTAAAATAATAACAATGCAACAAACTCTATTTTAAGCACAGTGGGAAAAGCTAGCTGTTTCTGATAAAGAGGAAGAAGACAGCTGAGAATTGTGCATCTATAAGGCTTGTTGTTATAATCTCCAATTATGGATCGGAAAACTGAAGATGAGAAGGATTAAATAACTTCTCTCATGTCACAAATCTAGAAAATGACATAACTCATATTTATACCACCATGTCTGGCTTCATATTTTTTTAAACCTGACCTGATTCTCTGCATGGATTGGAGGAGGAAGGAGTAGAGATTTATGAAGACATTTGAGTGTCATAGCCCCGTCTTTGTCAGAACATAATCTTATAATACCATCTGCATCACAGTCATCTGTAGATATTGTTTAAAAAGGAGCTGGATATGGTGGTGCATATCTATAACCTCAGGGCTTGGGAGGCTGAGACAAGAGGATCACAGTTTTGAAGCCAGCATGTGATTAGTTAGTGAAACTCTATTTCACTTTTTTTTTTTTTTTTTGGGTCTGAGCATGGAACCCAGGGGCATTGTACCTCCGAGCTACACCCCTTGCCCTATTTTTTATTCTTTATTTTGAAACGGTTTCACTAAGTTGCAGAAGGCCTCACTAAGTAGCTGAGGCTGTCCGCGAACCACGATCCTCCGGTCTCAGCCTCCCGAATGCTGGGATTACAAGCGTGCGCCACCACGCCCGGCTATGAAACTCTATTTCAAAATAAAAAATAGTAGTAATAAAATGGGCTGGTGGTATACCTCCATGGGAGATGGCTCTGGGTTCAATCCCCACTAACACACACACACACACACACACACACACACACACACACACACACACACTTCTGGGTTCCCTGACAGACCCAATATTAAAAACTTCTAACAGTAAGTAAAAGGGCCTAGGAACTTCCTTTTTATAATAAACCTGCTAGGATTTTTATATACTCTAATTTGGGGGGACTCTTACTATCTATCAATAATATATCAAACACCAGATTACTCAACCTAAAATATTACTTTAGTTGTGTAGTTTTTTGTGTGTAAATAATCTCTAGTCGCTCTCACGAATCCTCTGCTTAGCATGGAGGATCGTCTTCCATCAGGCTCTGTGAACTGGCCTGGCTTTTCTTGTGGTAAGCTGAAAATGTTCCCACAAAAGTGTCCACATGCAAGTTCAGAGAATTTGGAAATATGATACTTCATGTGGAAAAGGGACTTTGCAGTTGTGCTCAAATTAAGGATATTTTGATGGGGAAATTATCTTGGGATATCTGCATGGGCCCAAATAGTCATAAGTGAGTAAGAGTGAGACAGAGGGTTCGAGTTAGTTCATCACAAGAGATTGGAGTGATGTAAGGAAGGGTCTGAGCCCAGGAAGGCACATAATTCCTTACATAGATTCACAAATTCAGGGATATGACCCCTGGGGGGGATGCTGGAATGATCCAAGGGGTGATAGTAGCCTTGGGTACAATTACAGAGTGTAGAATAAAAGTAAGGAGGTAGTAGAAGCACCCATAGGGAGCTGAGTAATTTTTTTCTTAAACGGGGAGGTAAGTTAGTAGGTTTGGGAATTTATAGGAGTTGCTGAAAGAGGACACAGAGGACCCTTACAGGCTCCAGAAGGAACCAGCCTAGCTGACACCCTGACTAGCCCACTGAGTTTGGACTTCTGACTCCCAGGACTGTAAAATACCACATACGTGTTCTTGTAAGCCACTAATTTTGTGGTGACTTATTATAAATGCAATAGAAAACTAGTTCCTTTTCTCTGGGAACTTGTCTTCCTAGACCCTGGGTTATGAGCTTACTGGTTCCTGTGCTTGCCCTGAACTAGAGGCTGCCTCGCTTTTGAGCTGTGCTCATTTTCCAACAACCTGGCATACTTTGCCTTTGTTCTTTTTCTACCAGTAGTTATATTAACTTTTAAAGCTCTGAATGTCCTCTTTTCTCCTTGTCTGAAAATCTTCTTTGGCCTTTCCATCCAAGAGTGAGTTCCCTTTCCCTGAAGTTCTATGGGGACCAGGAGCTGCGCAATGCACTGGGCATTCAGTTATGACAAGCTCTGCCAGGGCTGGGTAAGAGCAGAATCTCTCTCATCAGAAGTTCTGGGTTTAAATCTGGATTCTGCTACAATTGCTTTGGAGAAATTTCTTAAACTGTCTGAATCCTGTTGTCTTCATTTGTACCAACCTTATCAGGCCATGGAGTTTAAAGATGCTCTGCATAGAAATCATTTGGTGTGGTGAGGCTGGTGGAACTTGGAGGAAGGGCTCTATGTGTGCTGGCAAGCTTAAGAATCACAGTTCAGCATAGCTCTGATTGTTGTTATAAATAACTTTCAGACTATATTGATTATATTTTAATATCTTCATCTTTCTGTTTCCCTGTTAACTCTATGAAAGTAAGCATGATAATAATAATCATCATGACAATAATAATAAGAACTGAAAAATTGTATAGGGGAATTTTGGCAGACTTGTTTCAATTCTAGCTTCAGAATTTACCAGCCATGAGAAAAGAAAAGAAAATAGGTTTTGTACCCAGGCATGGTGATGCACACCTGTAATCCTAATACTTGGAAGACTAAGACAGGAGGATTGCAGGTTCCAGGCCAGCCTGAGCAACTTAGTGAGATCCTGTTTAAAAAAAAAAAAATAAGCTGGGTGTGGTGGCACAATCTTAATTCCAGTACTTGGGAGGCAGAGACAAAAATATCATAGGTCCATGTATAGCCTCAGCAAGTATCAGACTCTTCTCTTATTAATATAAGAGTTATTAACATAGCGAGACCCTATTTCAAAATAAAAAAATATATAGGGCTGGGATGTAGCTTGGAGGTAGAATGCCCCTGGGCTCAATCCTCAGTACCATAAAAACATAATAGGACTGGAGGTATAGCTCAGAGTTAGAATGCCCCTGGGTTTAATTTCCAGTGACAGAAAGAGAGAGAAAGTGGAAGGAAGGAAGGAAGGAAAGAAGGAGGGAAGGAAGGAAGGAAGGAAGGAAGAAGAAGGGAAGAAGGATTCTTTATTTTAAAAATTGGGATAGTAATGGAACTTTTCTCTTAAAATTGATTTCAGGATTATGTTATATGATAAATTTAAAGTCTTAGCTGAGTACCTAGTACATAGTACAAATTCAGTACATGTTAATCGATATTGATGGTAATTGGTACTTATTTTTCTCTTTGTTACTCTTATCATGTACATAAATCTTGATATAGTGGCTATTTTATATGATAATAATATGAGAAACATGAGGAAAAATTTTGGACATATATCCACTATTTAATGTCATACTTTCCTATTACATGAACTGTAGGATATGAATCCCACAGGCTTTTAGGGCTTGCTGTTGGAGCAATGTTCACATTACAAAAGTATGCAAGAAATGTGCAAAGCCTGCCTGAATCTCTTTCCTTTTTTCCCTATCTTCCTTCCTTCTTCTCTTTCATCTCAGTTGGTCATATGAATAGTTTGGTATTTTAAGTGCTTTGAATATATTGGATTTTGGAACAATCTTTGTAAAAAAAAAATCTTTGCTTCAATACATCGCCATTAATCATTACCTTCCCTTACAACCCTTCATGCTATTTTAGTGCAGATGCGAGCTTTCCTATGTCAGCTAATTTGAATTCATATTTCAAACGAGAATTCATGAGCTCCTATGCTAAAATTAAGGTCTGCTACGTCTTCTGCACTTCCTTTGTCTGTAATATTGTAATATGATTTGTAAGTAATTGAGTTACTTTTGACATGTTGTCTTATTTAAAAACTCAGGCTCATTTGTAAGTCTTTTATCTCTGTAGATGTTTATATATTTTATAGAAATGTTTTCTCTGCAGTTTGTTCTCTAATTATTTTAGAGAGACTTGGAATTACTCATTTTTAATCCATATAAAATAGCTCCACATGACCATGGAAATATGAAATAAAACTGCTAGAAGAAATTAGTGTTAATGATTACTTTTGTTGTTAGAAGAAAGGAAGGGAAAATCAAGTTAATACCTATAGAAAACAAATAGGCATGCTCGAATGTAATAAATTGACACCTCAGAATTCACCTTTTATTATTTATTACTTTCACAGCAAAGAAAGATTACCTTCTCTTCCTTTTCCTTTGGCATTTTTTATTTAAATAATTTTTAATAGAGGATTAAACTTACCTGAACAGCAACTGAGAATTTCCTCTACAACCTGCAGGGTACTCTGTTCTTTGTCTATTCTTCCTAGAACACAAAAGGGGCAATCGCTGGGGTTGCGAGCACTCCCTGTAGCCAGTGCACTGGAAAACTGTCCAGCAAGCTTTGAGGAGATATTCTGACTTTGGACTCAGACACGCACCACATGTAGCTTAAATATGGGAAATGGAAGGAAGAGAAGGAAATTCACTTGACAGTGTCAAATGTTTGCCCCATTGAGAGGTTCATCCCTTGCGCTGCTCCCTGGCACCACGTGTGAGTCTGTGGAGAGAGTGAGAGTGCCTGCAGAAGGAAGCTCATACCACTTTTTAGAACTCCTACCCCGTGATTTCATTCTTGAACAAGCAATAGCTCACGCTTCACAAAACGTGCTCTCTCACTATGGGGCTCTCTCGAAATAAAGTGTTTGAAGTCAAATAGAAAATATATTGTTAAAAAAAGGAAGATGAATTGCCAAGTGTGGTGGCGCACACCTCTAATCCCAGTGCTTGAGAGGCAGAAACAGGAAGATTGCAAGTTGGAGGCCAGCCTCAGCAACTTAGCTAGACTCTGTTTCAAAATTTTTTAAAATTAAAAAATGAGAATGAGGATATAGCTTCTAGGTAGAATGCTCCTAGATTTTATCTCCAGTACCAAAAAAGGAAGGAAGGAAGGAAGGAAGGAAGGAAGGAAGGAAGGAAACTTTAACTTGCCACATAAACTTCAATGCAGTACACAAATTTTATTTAACCTTATAACATGATTGTACTAGAAAAGGAAAACAATAAAAAAATCAATTTGATTCTAATAATGTATAAGTTCACTTATAATGAAATTAATAGCCTATTTTAAAGAATATGTTAATGTTTGATTTTGTATATGCTAAAGTAAAGATGCATTTTCTAATGTAGAATATATTTTTTTCTAATATAGAATATATTTTCTGTTTTTTATGTACCTAAGAATAGTTAATTTTAAGAAATCCTACAATAGTCATTATATCTTTTCAAATAGACTTATTACTGCATTAACAATCATAATCTGGTGACAAAATGGCACTGGGTTATACTCAATTCTCAGTGTATATATAGATTGATTGAATATGTATTTAATTTTCTATGTGTATATAGAGAGATTTTGGATTATATATGTACATGTTAAATCTATAACTTATTGATATATGTAGTAAAGGTGAAGTAGCAATTTTCTCATGACTGATTAGTCATAATAAAATACTGATTAGTCATAATAGTCGTTGCTAGAGGAAGAACTTTCCTGATATAGAAGTAGCAGATGTGTTAACAACATGGTTTTTCTCAAATAAGTACAGTAAGAAAGACATTTCTATAAGAATTATCTTTAAATTCTAACACATAGAAGTAGAATAGACTTCATGGTGATTATCAGAGGCAGGATAGGGAGGGCAGAGAAGGAAAGGGCAAATGTGGATCATCAGTGGGGTACAAAATTTCATTTAGCCTAAAAGGAAATAATGTTTAGTGAATTACTGCCCAGAAAAGTTACTCTAATCAATAACATTACTTTTGTTGTTGTTTTTTTTTTCGGTCTGGGGATGGAACTCAGGGGCATTTGACCTCTGAGCTCTACCCCTTGCCCTGTTTTTTATTCTTTATTTTGAGACAGGGTCTCACTAAGTTGTGGAGGGCCTCACTAAGTAGCTGAGGCTATCTGTGAACCGCGATTCTCTAGTCTCAGCCTCCCAAATGCTGGGATTACAAGCGTGCGCCACCATGCCCAGCTTCAATAACATTACATTTTTTATTTTTTATTTTGTGCTACTGGGGATTAAAGCCAGGGGAGTTCTACTTCCAGGCTACACCCTCAGCCCTACTTTTTTTTTTTTGAAACTGAGTCTTAGTAAGATGTTGAGGCTAGTCCTGAGATCCTCCTGTCTCAACCTCCCAAGTACCCAAGTACTGGGATTAGAGGCATGCCCCACCACGCCCATCTTGTATATTTTTAAATTGCCAGAAGAATAGATTTTAAATGTTTTCACCACAAAAAAGAACCATTAACTATGTGAAGTGATATATTTCTTAATTGGCTTTATTTTCCCATTCTCACAGAGTTCATTCTATAACAGAAATGGTTGTGTCATAGTTTTCTTAGCATAGTTTCCTAAAGTGCATCATTTTAAGGTAATCTATACACATGGTGAATAAATCCATTTTATATAAGAATTCTTTTTATTTATTTTTATGTGGATAATATTAAAATTGGCATACATTCAGACTGTTTTTGGTGCCCTCTTACCCCCCACTTCCCTTTCCTCCCTTCCCAACAATGGGTGTCCAGGTTGACCGTGCTATATTCATACTTTTACACATTCCAATGTAGCTCCTTTATTAATCAACCTCAGCCCTCTTCTTCTCCTATCCTTCCATTTCAGCTTTGCTGAGGTTTCCCCTCGATTATCTGCAGTCCCTCTGGTATTCCTAATAGTCCCTAGTTTGGGCATATTAGAGAAAACATATGTCCCTTCACTTTTTGTGCTGGGCTGATCTCACTTAACATAGTGTTCTTCAGGTCTTTCCATCTTCTTGCGAATAACATGATTTTGTTCTTTATTGCTGAGTAGAATTCCATTGTGTGTATTGCCCATAATTTTGCAATCCATTCATCTGTTGATGGAGACCTAGGTTGGTTCCATATTTTGGCTATTACGAATTGTGCTGCTATGAACATGGGTATGCATATGTTACTGTAGTTCTCTGATTTCAACCCCTTTGGAAAGATACCCAGGAGGGTATAGCTGGATCATATGGTGGATCTATTCCCCGTTTTCTAAGGAATCTCCATACTGATCTCCATAGTGGCTGAATCCTCGCCAGCATTTGTTGTTACTTGATTTCTTTATGCTTGCCACTCTAATTGGGGTTAGATAGAATCTCAGCGTAGTTTTGATTTGCATCTCCATGATGGCTAATGATGTTGTACATCTTTTCATTTATCTATTGGCCATTTATATCTTTTCTTTTGTGATGTGTCTATTCAATGCAGTTGCCCATTTCTTGATTGGGTCATTTGTTTTGCTAGTGTAGAGTCTTTTGAACTCTTTGTATATTCTGGATATTCTGGCTAATGCCCTCTATCAGAGTGGTGGCTGGTAAAGATCTTCTCCTATGCTATAGGCTTTCTCTTTAGGTTCTTGAGAGTTTCCTTTGATGAGAAGAAACTTTTTAGTTTGATGCCATCCAACTTGTTAACTCTTACTTTAATTTCCTGTGCTTTGGAGATCTTAAGAAAGTTACTATTTGTGCCTATATGTTGGAGTGTTGAGCCTATGCCCCCCTCTAATAACTTCACATTCTCTGGTCTAATTTCTAAGTCTTTGATCTATCTGCATGGTGAGAGGTAAGGATTTAATTCCATCTTTCTACAAATGGATAGCCAGTTCTCCCAGCACCATTTGTTGAAAAGGCTGTCTTCTCTCCAGCATATGAGTTTGGCCCCTTTGTCAAAGATCAGTTGACTATAGATGTGTGGGTTTGTTTCTGTATCTGCTATTCTGTTGCACTAGTCAGTATGCCTGTTGTTGTGCCAATACCATGCTGTTTTTACTACTATTGCTCTATAGTATAATTTGAAGTCGGGGATTGTGATGCCTCCTGCATGCTTCTTATTGCTGAGGATTGCTTTGGCTATTCTGAGTCTTTTCTTTCTCCATATAAAATTCATGACTGATTTTTCTAGGTCTATGAAGAATGTCATTGGTATTTTGATAGGAGTTGATTGAATCTGTAGATCACTTTTGGCAGAATGGCCATTTTGATGATATTTATTCTGCCTATCCATGAGCAAGGGAGATCTTTCTATCTTCCAAGGTCTTCTTCAATTTCTTTCTTTAATGTTTTATAGTTTTCATTGTGGAGGTCTTTTATGTCTTTGGTTAGGTTTATTCCTAGGTATTTTATTTTGAGATTTTATATAAGAATTCTAATTGTACATAATCTAAGAAAAAAAAATTGAAGTTTGGTACAAAAAATTAACCAATAATAGTCAATGATGTTATAAATGTAATAAAAACAGGTACTTACAAACTATAGATAAAATCTGTTTTTAATATTGTCATATTCTCAAAACAAATGACTCCCTCTCCTAAACTTCAATGTTAAAGATAAGCAGCACGTCTGTTCAAATTCCTGTCAAAAGGAGTGACTGCCTAGGAAGAGTGACAAATAGAGGGAGATGACTGAGTGGTCAGGAAAATATGTGAATGCCAATGGATTATGAAATGATATTGAATACATATAAATAAGATGTAATATTCTCCTTCACTCTATTTTGTAGCTAAAAGAATGGAAGAATAGTGAGGAATAAAATAGAGAGGGTGTAAAAGGCTAGAGCAAAGACAGCTGAAGACCTTCAGTTCTGAGGCATGTTGGTGAAAGCTAATCTGCTGGGATCACACTTACTGGTGACCTGCAGGGAAGGGGTTTCTTTTTTAAATATAAGTCTGTTGGTTAACTACTCTAGTATAACAATGGGGACCTTAGACATACAAATGTTTTCTTGAAATGGAGCAAGTGCAAACATTAATATTTAATCATGATGAGTCCTGTTTCCTGTATGGCACAGCAGGTGTGCAGGAGGGATGGGGAGTAGACTGCTCTGAGCTGCAGCATTTCACACAGTTACTGCTAGTTCACAGACTAGAGATTTCTACTTTTCGTCTGATCAAAATCTCTGGGGAAATAAAAAGTACAGAAAATGTCAAGCCTATCTCTGATTTCTGGTTTGTCTAAAAGTTTCATTTCATGGTATCTAAATGTTATTCTTAATATTGAATAAAAAAGTTTTTATATTAAAATTCAGTTGTGGTATTAACAGATTCGTTGTCCCGCTCTCAGAGAATGCCTCCATTATTTTCTGAGGGTCAGTCACTTGATTTCACAATTTTTCTAGATATTTTTTAATTTTCCTAGATATGTATTAATTAAATGGAAATGATTTCTAATAACTCCCTCTGAAGTAAGTTGGAATCAGTATTTAGCAACTTATTATTATTATTATTATTATTATTATTCAATAATTCCTCATATTTCTGGCTTACTATATTAGTTAATTGTTGCTGCAATAACCATGCATAAGAGATCGCCTCAAGCTGATGGGTGTTCAGGAAATGTGTGTTTCTTCCTCACAGGTTGATTGCTTTGGCTGATTTAGTTGCATCCGGCTGGCATTGGCTTCAAGTTTCAAGGTGGGCCTATGTCCTCCATACCTTCCTTTCATCCTTTTTGGACCAGGAGGTATGTGAGACATAGTTTTCTCACCACAAAAGTCAGAGTAAATGCATAAAACCCAACCAGTCAGGAACATATTTTTAAAAAATATTTTTTATTGGTGCATTGTAATTATACATCATAGTGAAGTTCAACCCTAGTCTAGCCTCTTGAACCTCACAGTGATGTGTAATTAAAGCTCACTAATAAAAATATTAAAGTACATGTCAAGAGCATTTTAAAAAATTGACTTATTTATATCTAAATGGAAGTATTGTATATACCAATGGGGTATGATATATGTTTTTATCTGTGTTATACATTTAAAAATTATCCAAATTAATTAACATATCCCTCAACTCAACAAATTATACTTTTTGTGTTGCGATTATCAAACATTTATCCTTTCAGCAGTTTTGAAATATGCATTATTATTAACTTTGGTCACCATGCAGTGCAAAATACCACTAAAACTTATTGCTCATCTAACTGAAAATTTGTACTTTTTCATCAACATCTTTTCTTTCCTCATTCTTTGCTTTTTCCCTGTCTCCAGGAACCACATTTCTACTCTCTGCACTTGGGATTGATTTTTTAAAATTCCACGTGTAAGTGAGCTCATACAGTATTTGTCTTATTGTGCCTGGATTATTTCATTTACTATAGTGTCTTCTAGTTCCATCCATGTTATCACAAATGACAGCCTTTCCTTTTTATGGAAATTTTATATTCTTTTTTGTATATATACTATATTTTCTTTGTACATTTATCAGTTGAATGACATTTAGTTTGCTTTCATAGCTTGGCTCTGTGAATAATGCTGGAATGAACATGGGAGTATAGATATTTCTTCAATAATTCTTTTAGATATATACTCAGTATTGGAATTTCTGGACCATGTAGTAATTCTATTTTTAGTTTTTTTTAAGGAACCTCCATATTATTTTATGAGATGACCATACTAACTTCCCACCAACAGTGTGTAAGGATTTTCTTTCTCTCTACATCCTTATCTTTTGTCTTTCTGGCCATGTAATGTGTGTAAGGTGATATCCCATTGTGGCTTTAATTTGCATTTTCTTGATAACTCTGTACAGCAAAGGATACAACAGAAAGGAAAGACATCCCACATAGTTAGAACACATAGTGTGGACAAGGAATAAGGAAAATACCCAGAGGTGAATGGGGAAATCCAAAAGTAGGTCAATTATCATTCATATTTTTGGATTATTTCAGACAATATAATGCTCAGAAAAACCTGAGCTAAAAATCACTGCTTTGGTCTTGTAGTGTCTCAATTCTGACTTTAAAATGTCTTCAGGAGTAATTAAACCACATGCACTCTTCCTTTTTTAGAACTGAGGAATCTCAGTGAGGAGCTGAAATACAGTACCTATAGAACATAGTTTTACAGAATCACAAAGATGATTCAGACATAGTCTTTACCTGGAGTAATGCACAGCCCAGTGTGGGAGGTGGGCAGATGAGGAAGCCCACCTAGCACAGGGTGCTGCCTGCTTTGAGGTGAACACAAGGTGAGAGGGGACTCAGACAAGAGGCGCCTGACCGAGGCTAGGCAGGCGAGTCCTGTTAAAAGATGAAAAATGGGCTGAGTCCCAAAGGCCTGGTTACAGGGGAAAATGTGGATTGGATGTGTATATAGGGAGGGAGGATGTGGTAGGAGTATAGAATTAGTTGTCTGGAGGGAAGAACTAATAGGCAGAGAACATACCCAGCAAGAACACAGCAGGTAGGAAGACCTGGAAGTAAATGAGAGCACCCTTTATTTCAGGGCTCTGCTGTCTTACTTCCATCCTCAACTGGGAATGACTAAAGGGATGAACGTGGACAGAAAGCCTTAAGAGACTTAAAGGCCTTCTTGCCAAACAGATTAACTTTTACATTACCCTTGAGTGCAGGACTTGGAGGACTGCAAGCAGAAAGTGATATGTCAGGTTATTATAGAGACAGAGGCAGAACGGGTTGGAGACCTCAAGATCCAAAGAAAGAGGCACATTTAATCAAGACAAGAAATGATGAGGCTTGCAACAATTTGAAGAGTGGAGTGACTTATGCATCCTTAAGAGGGAAGAATCTACAGGACTTGGAACTGGCTGAATCAGGAAATGAGGAGATGGACAAAAAAGGGGAGTGCCCTCGTTTCTGTTCTGAATACGTGAAATGCATTACTGTTCATCGAGATACTATGACAAAAAGGGAAGTATGTAATACGTATGGACTAGGTAAATGAAATAAGGGCAGTTTAAGCCACACTGTGACTGAGCCAGGGTGAGTGCATAGAGTGAAACAGAACTCTGTATAGCAACAATCAGGTAGAGGAGGATGAATAAATAAAGGGGACAGAGAAGGGACCCAAAATAAATGGAATAATGTGTTCCATATATGAGGAATCAAATATCATCATAAAACATTTATTTTAACATCTTTCCTAAATTATTCAAAACACAAAAATTATATAGTGTCTAAAAATTATAATTTATTTCATTTGCTGTTAAAACTTTGAATTGTGCTGTGATTTGAAATCCCCCTTTTAGTATCTAGTTAAGATTACTTTCTCTTATTTATAAGCTATCATTCCATTCATAGTGATAAAAACTTTTTTGGCTGTAGAGAAGACTCGTAATTTATAAAGCATAGACTAAAATAACTTTAGATACAACTAGATCTTTTAATAATTTGATTCAAAAATTGAAATTGCTCAGTTTGGGACCTTTAAATGATGTATTTCCAAGACTGGGTTGAAACCATTGTAATAATAAATTATTTCCAATGTTTCTCTTAAAATAATTGTTTTTATTATAGAATGAAGTACTTCTTATATTTTTAATGTCTTAAAATATGAAGGTGTCTTTAAACTATCTTTTTTATAAAGTGAAAATGGCCATACTTCCAAAAGTGATCTACAGATTCAATGCAACACCCATTAAATTACCAAGATCATTCCTCACAGACATAGAAAAATCAGTCCTTAAATTTATTTGGAACAACAAAAAACCCAGAGTAGCCAAAGTAGCTCTCAGCAACAAAAACCATACAGGACACATCATAATACCTGACTTTAAAGTATATGACAAAGCCATAGTAACAAAAACAGCATGGTACCCATGAAGAAGGGAGGGGGAAAGAATGGGGTGGGAACTGAGAAAGGGCTAATTGGGTGATGTGTGCATGTATGTCTCTACCATCTTGCATCCCATTAAGATGCATGAATACAATGGACCAATAAAAAATAAAGAAAAAGAAAAAGTGACTATGCCTAAGAAACTATTTTTTATTTCAGTTTTTTAATTTTAAGGAAATTTGTTACAACAGATCAGTCACTAAAGTAAGTTAAGTTCTTACTGAAACTATACATCACTTAGCACCCTATTGTAGGGCGTTACAAACACTGACCCATCCTCAAAACCACTTTGGATTTTTTACAATTCTTTTATGAAATGGCCCCAGAGGAGGGGGAGGAGAGGAAGCAAGGCTTCAGACTCACAACCCCTTCCCCTTGCTTCTTTCCCCCTTATATATTTATAATCTATATATAAGCCCTGGGGTTGGGGGTACTCAGTTTTGAATTGGTGAGTTTCAAGAATATTACAACTTGTCAGTCCTTTAGATTTAGAATTCAGTTTATTGTTGAAAACTTTTAGTAAGATATCTCTTAAGCAAACTGAATTATTTTGTTTTTACACGCACATGCATACACACAAAGAAAAAATATTTCCAATTAATTTTTTTTTGATACTAGGGATCAAACCTTGGGCATTCTACCTCTGAGCTACAACCCTAGTCTTTTTCTTTTAAAAATATTTTGTTGTTTGTTTTGAAACAGGGCCTTGCTATTTCTTAGAGTCTTGTTAAGTGGCTGAGGCTGGCCTTGAGCCTGTGAACCTCCTATCTCAGCCTCCCAAGTACTGGGATTAAAGGCATGCACCATCATGCCCAGTTCCCAGTTTACATTTTTAAGTTAAGATGTGTGACACTAGTGGTTCTCTTCAGAACATATCAAAAGTCTCTAAAAGAGTGACTCTCTTTGACTCTTGAATTTTATTCCAGGAATGTTATCCCAAGAAAATAATTTAAAAGGAGAAAACTGTTTCTATACAATAAATTTTAGTAGTCTTATTTATAATATTAAAAAATAGCAGAAATCTAAATGTCCAACTATAGAGGAATAACTGAGTAAATTATGGCATGCTGCCGGGCATGGTGGCACACTCTTGTAATCCCCACACTTGGGAGGCGGAGGATCGCGTAGGTTCGAAGCCAGCCTCGCTGGCTTAAGAGACCCTGTTTCCAAATAAAAATTTAAAATAGGTCTGAGAGTTTAGTCCGGAGGTAGAAGGGTTTCCAGGAACCCCAGTACCAATATATATATATATATATATTGTGTATACACACACACACACACACACACACACACACACACACACATATATAATGGCATGGTAGTAGTGTGGATTATTATATTGGAAAAAGATTACAAATACAATTAAGAAGGAACATGAGAATCTGAGAATCTGTTTATGAAGTAATATTGAATAAGAAACTATAGAATTAGAATTAGCATGATATAAGTTACCTTTGTGAAGAGGGCTATCATTTTTTTTGTTAGCTATTTATAATTTGTGCAATGATGAATATATGCATAGTATAGAGCTTGCAAATACTGTGAAGCTGAGCGGTAAATAAAAGAAGTTTCATCTCAGTAGCAACTTGATTACAACTTTCATCACAAATGCTACTTAAAATTAATGAAATGTTTATAATAAAAATAGGAAAAAACAGATCGCCATGTTAGGCATAATCTGTAGTTGCGGCTGGCACTGCCTCCGGCAGGACAGAGTTGTACCAAGTGTAACCTTGCATGAATAACTCACTTCCAGAAAAAAAGGAAGACCCTTTCCCTATGAGCGCCTCCCCTCCTCCCCTGAGGGAAGCATGGGGCACCCTGGGGGCTCTTCACCCTGAGCATCCTGACTCATTAGTAGGGCTTCATATCAATTTAGAGAAATATGCATTTTTTCTTACTTGTTTGTATAACTGATTTTAGGAACTTTACTTTTTTTTTACAGTGTATTTAAATGCTGATGAAACCACCTTCCACATTGACTGTTCTTCTTCTTCTTCTTTTTTTTTTTTTTACTTTACTATATGTAAGGATTATCTCATGGAACCTGTCACAATTTATTTGGGGAGATAAAAGAAAGCAGAGGGAGAGGAGAGAGAAGGCTATTTTATTCAAAATGTATTACTCATGGTCTAGTGAAATAAAAGGGAAAAATATCACCTTAAAAGGGAAAAACAACCTGTTGATGAGAAGGCTGAGGAAGCTGAATTTCCAAGTCCTTCAGTTCCACCAGCCTCAGCTCCGGGGCCTTGTTTGCTTGGAAAAGACTTTCAGTTCTCAGGCTTTCTGAGAAAATCCAGACATTCTAATGTGGAAAATAATTTTATTCTTTAAATTACTCTGAATATACCAAAATATTTGATTGTACTTTAGGTTATCAACTCTATGCATTTAGTATTTTTCAATATATTCAAACATCATGCTAACAAAGCAGTAAGACTTTCAATTCATATATTCCTTGGAATCTTATTTTTCTTGTATTTTTGTTTCCAATTCTATTGTGTTGACTTATTACACTAATTTCCATAGTTCACTACAAAAACTCACATGATAGCATAGAAAGAAAATATTTTTAAAAGGAATTAGGATAACCAAGATGTCCTTCTAATAGGTAAATAAATGGATTTAAAAAAAACTGTAGTATATCCAGAGAATGGCATATTATTCAGCACTAAACAAAAATAAACTATCAAGACATGGAGGAGCCTTATATGCATATTATTAAGTGAAAAAAGCCAGTCTGAAAGGGCAGCATACTGCATGAACCCAATATATGACATTTGAAAAAGAAAAACTATAGAGACAGAAAGACCAGTGGTTTCCAGGGACCAAGAGAAGGGGATGGCTGACTATAAAGCAGAGAATTCTCAAGGCAGTGAAACTACTCTGATATTATAATGATGGATATATGTCATTATACATTTGTCCACACCCATAGAATGTACCTTACCAAGAGTGAACCCTGATATAGACTGTGGACTTTAGGTGTTATACTGATGTGTCCATTTTGGCTCATCAATTGTAGTCAGTGTTCCACTTTGAAGGAAAATCAACATAGTGGGAGATACTGGGAACCTAAAATTGATCTAGAAAATGCAATTTGTTTCTAAAACATTTCAAGTAATTAAAGATTACTGTGAAGCTGGGCACAGTAGGACACGCCTGTAATCCCAGTATTTGGGAGTCTGAGACAGAAGGATCACAGATTCAAGACCTACCTCAGGTTAGCTCTCAGCAACTTAGTGAGAACCTGTTTCAGTGTGTGTGTGTGTGTGTGTGTGTGTGTGTGTGTGTGTGTGTGTGTGTTACTGAGTATGGAACCCAGGGGCATTCCACTTCAACCTACATGGCTTCACTAAGTTGCTGAGGCTGGCTGTTAACTTTTGATCCTATCTCCGCCTCCCAAGTATTAGGATTACAAACGTGCACCACCACACCCTGCTCTCTGTTTCAAACTCTGTTTCAAGCTGGGGTGAGGCTCAAAGGTAGAGTTCCCCTGGATTCAATCCTCAGTACCATCTGAATAAATAAAGGTGACTGTGAGCATTATAAAAAGGATATAATTGTGGGAATTACAATACATCAGTTCTTTATTGGGTAATCCCATGGAGTAACTGCTGAGCATCTACCAACAGTGCTACATCTGAAAGGCTGCAGCAGCCATTTATGATGTGTTGTATTTGGCCAATAAATAAGACAAAAGGGGAAACAATCTTAAAATTGATCACACCCTGCTTTATCAATGGCCTCTGCACTAACTTCTCATTTGGTTTTACTTTGCTTCATCTCTGTTGCTTCTGGACTTTCATTTCATAAATGAAACTCTGAGCTTTTGCCACTTCACTAAATTTCATTTTAAACTCTATTCTTGTTTTAAAAATGATAATACAGACACACTTTTACAAACACATTTCAAGAAAGTCATGGTCCCCTAAATAATTTGTTTCTCTATCAGAGAAGGCAACAGAGCTACAGATGGTATGTTCAGTGAGCCGAGAATTTAGGACTGAGAAGCTATTAATTTTCACAGCAGCTCTTCCACAAACTATCTTATGGTTCCCGGGACTGATGTCATTTAGGGTCTGCTTCATGTAGTATAAATCTACAAAATGGAAAAAATAAATTGTATTCTTGTATTTTAAGTATATTTATGCCCCTATGAGTTTAGACTATTATACTAATTGTCTATTACTGGATAGCAAATTACTGCAAACTTAGTGTCTCTAGAAAACATAAATGTATTATAACTTCTCAGTTTCTATGGGTCAGGGGTCTAGGCAAGGCTTGTTTAGATTCTGTGCTCAGAATCACAAAATCGAAATCAAGCTATTTGCCAGAGAAATTGTTTGTTTAAATTTTTACCATAATCCCATAGTTTTCTCAATAGGTTTCAGCATCTTCTCTGGATAGTAGTATCTGCAGAGGGCCACTGTAATTTTTGCCAACTACCTCCAGATCAAAAATATTTATTGAGTACCTCTTATTTTCCAGTTTAAGGCTTTGGACATAAGAAATGAGTACAAAGATTTCATCTCAGGGAAGGTAAGATCTACTAGTGAAGCAGATTGGGAAAAGGATGTTAAGGGAGGCCAAGCCTGAATTATTTCTGAGAGGAGGTAGGAAACTCAGAGTGGCTGCCAGCATCAATTTGTCTTGAGAGAGACTTTCCTAGTAATGAGTAACTGGAAATGCTCTGGAGATGATCGAGTTGCCACAGGAGGCTGTTGTATTGGGAGACTTATGGAGCAGTCTGCAGAGGTCATCTGAGCTGTCAAAGGCCACTACAAAACAGTAAAGCTAAATTGAGATTCCCAATGAATGATCAAGCCAACAGCAGTTTCATAGCACTGTAGAAAATTCTGGGAAGAGATCTCAGGCAAGGGAAATGCTTAGGAGACAGAGCCTTACCCTGAGGGAGATGTTTACTCAACCCATAAAGGAGATGAAATTCTCACCAAATGGCAGCTGAAGACTTTTCCAAGCAGAGTTATGCAAACAGAAATATTCTAGAAAATTGGATTGTACACTGTGTCAAGCTTTCCTGCCATTTCATGCAATGAACTCTATATAGAATTCAAAGGAATTCACCAGCTAAACCCCGTCAGCTCGTATTTCTTTAGCCATTCCTTTTACTGTACCTGTAGTTAAGACCTTATTGAGGTTACAGTTGAGTATATTTTGGAAGAGACCTAGGAATTGTTCTAATATTTTTGGTGATTATGGAAGTCACATTTTAATACTTACAGTTTAATGAACTTTGGTGCCATAGCAACACCACTAGAGGGCTTTCTATGGGGAGGACAGGGTTTAGTGTGAGGATAACTTTGGCGAGTAGAGTGCCTGATTGGAGTTCCTGTAGTTGTTGGTATTGTTTGTGATACTAAGGATTGAACCTAGGCGTGTTCTACACCCCCTGCCACTTTTATTTTTATTTGAATCTTAGGGTCTCTCTAAGTTACTGTGAGCTGTCTTCAAACCTGGCCTGTCTTAGCCTCCCAAGTACTGAAACTACAGGTGTGCTCCCAACTTTCAATGTAGAGTCATTGGTGTCTTGCCCTTTCCCTGAGTATAGGAGGCAGGAAGATGAATAGGCAGTGAGTTTACTTCAGTTGACTTGGATGTCAGGATGCCAGGAAATGGACTCTCAGAGAGAGGTCCAGGTTAAATTCTCAAGTGTTTCATTGGATCACATAGTTTACTTTTTTGGTGGCATTTCTAATAATCAGGAAGACACTGTAGTTTAATTGAAGAGATGGTGCCTCTTGGTTTTCTACCATCTTCAGGAACCAGCCTGTAAGAAACAAAGTCCCAAAGATATGCGAGACTCCTTCATTTCAAGAAACAGAGATGCAAATGTCTTTCAGGGAGGAGTTTCTCAAACTTACATGAGCATGTGAGTCACCTGGTGATTTATGCAAGTTCTGATGGAATAAGTTGGAGGGGTAGAAGGGATGGTAATTTGACTCCCCCCCCCTCTCTGCCCAGGTCCTAGAACATGCTAGGCAAATGCCTACAACCTAAGCTCCTTCTTATTTTTAAGACAAGGTCTCACAAAATTGCCCAAGATGATCTCAAACTTGCAGTCCCCTACCTCAGCCTCCCAAGTAGCTAGGATTACAGGTAAGGGCCATGGTGCCCAGCATGGAAGCTGCATTATTTTTATTTCATTTTTTCTTCTATTTTTTATTGGTACATTGTAGTCATACATCTTAATGGGGTACAAGATGGTAGAGGCATCATTCACACATCGCTCATTTAGCCCTTCCCCAATTTCTACCCCACTTACTCCCCCTCCATTCTTCTCATAGGAAGCTACGTTCTTTATGTTCCCAAGTGATGCCGATACTGAGCATTAGTATAGGGAAGGCATACCTTAGATGATGTGATTATGATCTTCATATACCATCATGAAGCCACAAAATAATAACAAACTTATATAGCTAGAGCAGGAATAAAGGTATATATATATATATATATATATATATATATATATATACAAGAAAAACAAAAACTAGAAAACAAATACCACTCGGGAGGGTGAGACAGGAGGATTGCGGTTCACAGCCAGCCTCAGCTACTTGGTGAGGCCCTCTGCAACTTGGTGAGACCCTGTTTCAAAATAAAAAAATATTAAAAAATTATAGCTGGGGGTGTAGCTCAGAGGTAGAATGCCCCTGAATACTGAAAAAAGAAAACAAATACATTTGCAGAAGCTCTTTTTTCTCTTCTGTGCAGGATGTGTCATGAAAGAACCAGAACTGAAGTAGTTGCTAGAGGAGCAGACAAACCTTATCTCCAATATCACCTAAGTCTGAAGAATATAATCCCCTTTTTTAAGTTTTAGGGGTCACTGGATAAAAGCTGGTTAAATAACCCTGCCTGCCACACCCCTCCATCTTAGCTCCAACCACCCTGCCCTCCTCACACCCTACCATGGGCTGTACACACCATTGCCTCTCCGCATACAAGAGAGAAGCAGCTGCAGATTGGCTTGGAGATGAATCTGAGACTTGGATCCCAATTATTCTGGGGTGATTTTTTTCTTTAAAGGAGAAAGGATAGAAAACCTAAGGGATGGCGTGATGGTGGAGGGCTAGTCAGAAGATAGCTTATGCATCTTTTTTTAATTGGTGCATCCTAATTATACATAATAAATGGACTAATTGTGATATGTTCATGCATGCACATAACATACTTTAGTAAATTTCATTCTTCAGTATCCTTGATTGTAATAGTCATTGAATATTTTATGAAATACAGATATCTCAAAAAATCATATTTCTCTAGAAACTTAATACAATGAAACTTTCCTTGAATTAGTAGAAGCTTCTGTAATGCAGCCTTGGAAATAGTTTTCAAAGTTCAGAAAGGTTGGAAAAGTCGTACGTGCTCTGCTCATGTGTGCAACGTTCTTCCCTGCTCTTCTTTCTACTGCTATTTTTATCAGCTGTTCCACAGGAGATCAGCTTTCTTCTCAGTATCTGATATAAATAGCCACACTTCTCCAAGTAAGATCTGCTCAAGATTTCCAGGTAGTTGGGGACTCATATCTGTTTATTTAAACTCATAATTTAGTACTGGTATGTTTTGTCACTAATGTAAATTAATTGTTTTTCATATAAAATGCAATGAAAGTTGTACCTGACCTCAGTGATGTTTTCATTTAAAATGTTACTGTTCTTAATGGTCAGGCAAGTGGATTTGGGACATTGCAGGGACATTCAGAAACAACAAACACTGGTGGTCTTATGTGGCCGAGCCCTTGAGTTGGGCTTTTTCTGCAAATGATTTCCAAATGCAGAAATAAACATACTGCACCCAGTAGGCGGCAGCTCTCTGATTTTCCCCAAGTCTGTTCTGCTATCTTTCATACCTAGAGCGTGTGAGCCCCTGCTTGTTTCATTCTCCTTAACTAACTAAAAGAAACACAAAATATTCTTGCTTCGAGAAAATTTTCAGATAAAAGTGGAATATAAAACTCCCTGCCTAGGGATGAAGACAACCAATATTGTTTTTTAGTTTTACATTGTCCATGTTAAAGGCTACTCAGTCTAGCCTCTGCTCAGAATTCTTCAAAACCTTTGATCACTTTAACCATTTTAGATGTATCTTTATCTAAAATGCACTCTTGACTTTGGGTAATGTGACAGCAATCATTAAATATGTAGAAGATTTGAAGATAAAAGTATCAAACAGAAGTTAAAGTTTAACTATATAAACATTGGTAAATAAGTAGTCTATAATTTTGTCTACCAATAATGAGTCCAACTATCATTAAATTTAATTAATGGACTTTTATAATATGAATAATGCATTTTATTAAATATGTTTCATGAATTTAGTCATTAAACTGTAATTTAATTATGTTAATAGACTTTTAATGGATTCAAGCCAACATTACCATGCAGCTTTATAATTTGAATTTTAAAATGAACTTATAGTAAATACAAACCCATCTTATTTTCATTTTTATTACACAATATAATGAATGAAAATAGGATGGGAAGGTAATTGATCAGATTCAATTTATTAATGCATCTAGTAGTGACCATACAGTGATTATGCTGCAATACACATAAGCCCTTTTAAAATGCCACTTCTGTCCTTGATACTAGGACTATGCTTATGTTCACTTTATATCTATTACAGGCAGCCTAATTAAGGAGATGATACTGGACCCAGATGTAACTTCTGATTCATCTCTTACCAGATTGCTTGACACTGAGACTTAGTTTTCTCTTTGGTAAACTGGTGATTCTACTCTGTGCCTTGCCTATTAGCCAGAGCAGTATTAACATACAAAAATAATGTATTAGTTATATGTTTTTGTGATTGTATATTTCAGGGTAACAAAAGAAATCTAAAGCCTTGAATCTTAGTGAATAAAAGCCTAGTTCACAGGTAGCAGTTCATGCCTCCTGCTTCCTGTCTGCAGGAGCCTGGCCCATCCTGATCCCCATGAGATGCAGGCTCATGGAGGCTCCCTGTCAGCATATGCTTCCTCAATCACTAGATGGGGCGGAGATGCTGACAAATCACATGATAGCAACTAAAACATTTTGCAGAAACAACACTCTGAGCTCACATTTTACTGATCAAAGCAAATAACATGGCCACAGTATGTTACTAATTTTCAGACCAACTTGGGAAGTGTGATTCTACCATGTGCCCTGCAGGAAAGACAGGCAGAACTCTGCTGAGCTCTGGTGGTTCTCACACAGACCTAAATGTAGAGCTGTGGTCTACCTTATCCTGAGATGAACTTAGTGAAGAAATTACCTCTGCCTTGCAACGGTAGGGAGTGCTATTATATAACTTCCTATTGTAAATTACGGATGTGTGCAGCCATGATTTGAGAAGTAGGAAGGGTCTGATAGGAAGTAAGTTAATGCAAGAATGCTTTTCTCATGGCATCTGCACTATAACATCCCTATTATAAAACGAGAGTGACAGGAAGGAAAAAATGAAGTAGAAAAATGGTAAGACAGGCAGAGGGACACAGGGCTTTCAGAGGAATCCTATAGCTAAAGTGGGGAAGGTTTATTAGGAAATAAGAAAGACAATTGAAGAATGAGAGGAACAAGGGTTTACAGAGAGGAAAGGATAAACTATAATATGGAGAAGCAGAATTCAGCACAGAAATTCTTACTTCTGGGTTATTCTTAATGAGCACATTTGTGTTGTTTTTGTTAAAATATCAAGACCTTTTAATCTAATGACTCAGCTTCCCCGTTTCTCTTTTTCTTGCACTTTGTCCTCTTGCTTTGCCATTTCAAAGTCCAGCCCTGAAAAATTTTTTGAAAAGTATGTCTATTTCCACGCACACAATAAGTCCTTAGTAGTAAAAGATCAATTAGGAGATGATTGGCTCCTCCACACTTCTTTTGTTACCTTGCATCAATTAAGTGCTTAAATTGGGACCTCTCTGGAGCCCAATTCTTATAATCGCAGATCAATAACAAATTAAATGTTTAGATTAAATGAATGTGAGCTACTTTCGCACTCTTCGCAATTATAGGAGCCACTCCTAATCCTTCAGGATTGCTATTCGATAAGGGGAACACTCAAGACCAGGATCAGTTATGATATTTGCAACTTTTTGCTATTTTTCCCAAAGCTTTACCTATATTTATGGGGAATAATAATGCAGCTGTACTCTTTTTTTTTTTTTTCTTTTGCAGTACTAGGGATTAAGTCCAGGGGAATTCTACCTCTAAACTACAACCCCAGCTCTATTTTTATTTTTATTTTTATTTCATTTTATTACTTTTTGTAGTACTGGGGGTGGAACTCAGGGGCATTCTACCTCTGAGCTATATCCCCAGCCTATTTTTTATTCTTTATTTTGAAACAAGTTCTCACTAAGTTGCAGGGGGCCTCACTAAGTAGCTGAGGTTGGCTGCAAACCCACGATCTTCTTGTCACAACCTCCCAAGTACTGGGATTACAAGCATGTGCCATCATGCCCAGATCTTATTTTTTTAAACAGGGTCTCACTAAGTTGCTGAGGCTGGCCTTGAACCTGCAGTCTTCCTGTCTCAACCTCCCACATACTGGGATTACTGGAGTGTGCTACCATGCACAGTTTGTAGCTGTCATTCCTTTAAATTCCATTAATATTTTGTTTTATGACCAAAGAAGCTCTTTAAGACTTAAATTTTATGGTTGCTGCACTACAGGTAGTCACAGCAAACTTTAAACCCTCCTTAAAGTTGATGGTTGTCTTAGTTTGTGGGCGTCCATACCGAATCACCACAAACTGAGTGGCTTACAGCAACAGAAAATTGTTCTCTCCCAGTTCTAAATGCCAGACGCCTGGCGTGAAGGTGTGTCAGAAGGTTCATACTCCTCCTGAAGGCCATGGGAAAGCATCTCTGCGGCCTCTCCCTCGCTCCTGCTGGTTCCCCCTCCCAACCTTGCGTGGCCTATAGCCATGTGCCGCCCATCTCTGTCTTTGTCACCTCCTGGCTGTTCTCCCTCTAGGCCCCAGCTTTGATTCCAAAGCCCCTCCTTCCATATAAGGACAGCAATCAGTGCCTTAGTGTTCTCTGAAATCCGACCTAACCTCATCTTGGCCTTCACACCTGCAAACACTATTTCCAACACTGGTCACATCCACAGGTGTCAGAGGTTAGGACTTCGACCTATCTTTTTAGAGGACACTATTAAGTCCCTAACATTGGCATTATTGAGACTTGTGTGATTTTTTTTTTTTTTTTTTTTTGCCAGCTGCTTGTAAGATTTTACAGCACTAATTTGTCTATATCCTAAAACGTAGACAGATACTAATTTCATCCAGCGCACTTCCCTGGCTTCTGACTGCCATTTTATTTACCAATCCATGTCCATGTTTACTTGCCCTGAGACCTGGCTCCTTGAGAGCAGCTCTTCTTTTTCTTAAGGATTTCTTAGTGTGACTGTCAAACTTTACTTTCTTTCAAAAAGCACCAGGAGGCCGCTCAGATGCAGCCAAGTCAACGCACTAGTGATCAGGGTGAGTCACTATCTCCCTCCTGTCAGGGATCTGCTGACAGACACTAATGGTAGCTGTCATTGTACTAAATCTGAAGCAAAGGTGAAAGAAAACAAGGGTTGTAGCACTTTTAACGAAGATAAAATTTTTCCCCTCTTGTTTTTAGAATTTTTTCCCTCTTGTTCTTCAACAGCTACCTAGCTATATTTAGATTAATGTTGTTGCTTTTAAATTTTAAACCAAATCTGTCATTTCTTCAAAGTAACATTAACATAAGAATTTTAATTATAGGGAGAAAATGAAAAGTTAAATAATACTATTAAATATAATATATGGAGATTAGAAAGTACCAGATAATAAATTAATACTCAGTAGTGCCCTTCCATATCACACTGCACTATATTAACTAATACATATCACACATTATATACACTAAGTGTAGTAGTTGTCAAAAATAATTAAACTACTTGATTCTATCTAACAGAAAAGCAAACCCTTTTAATAATAGTATAAAGTAACAGATTCTGGTATGTTATATTATGAACCTTGTGTAGAAGGAGACCAGGGTAGGAAACTTGACATTTGTTAGAGATTTTATTATTTCACAATTCTAATATATGTCTTTAGTTTAGGGATCCATAGCCTAAGGTTCAGAACTTAGATAAAAATTACACATTTAGTTTTACTACCTCTAACTTATATTTGGTATTTGTTCAATTATGAATATAAGCCACAAACTACAGTGATACTGTCGCTAATAGAAATCATAGATTAGTGATAAATTACATCACAGGTGTATGAATCAAATACTATGTTAGCTACTAACATCATTTCACAGCTATTAGCATGGATCTGTTTCTAGACTTTGTTATTTAATACACTGATAAAGAATTATCTAACATTTTGATCATTATGTCAATATAATTATTTACCATTGTAATATTTTATTTTATGCATGTTAAATAACTATATAAAAATATATGGGACTTCCAGAGTGGCCCATGACATATATTAGGCAAGAATCTCTGTACTCGTTTCAGTACCTTCTATTCCATGATGACAGACTAAAAGTCAGGTTTGAATGCTGGCATTAAATACACAACTTTATTTCTTATTTTAGTTTGCCAATTCATTAATCATCTGAATTTTATTTTACAAAACTATGATAACTAAAATTTGGCTAAATTATTCAAGATACAGGGTCATATAAAAAAGAAGCATAATATATAGTTCCTGTCCCCGATGACATTACAGTCTAGTTATATAGTACATGATTTCCCATTATTTCTGTAATATCTTAAAATAATTTATCTTTGCATAATGCTTTTTAAAATGTTCTCAGAATATTGTCCTACATAAGATTCTCACTGGACATCATTAACAGTGTTGAAAGTTGGGAATGCAAGACCATACCAGGTTTATAAATTTTTAAAAGTTACTTTCCTTTATGTAGGGAGAGAAGAACAAGAAAACTATGAGCTTTTCCAAACTGCTGTTCAGTGAGACTTCATTTTACATCACCATTTGCTTAGAAAGATCCAGTGCCAGCAAATCCTCAATCGACTTCAGTGTATGATCTACACATTTACTAAGTGTGTCAGGCAGGTTCTTAGGATTGAAGTGGGTTGTAACATAAGACATCTCCGAAAGGGAAGAGAGAAGGGGAATGATACTGTAGTTGCTGGTAGTGAACTTTGATACCGTCGATGTGCGATAGTTTTGTTTTTGAAACTGCATCCTTTTCCTAAGTGCAAACATCACTCTCCCCAAAACTAGGAAAAGAAATGGGATCAAGGTGAGATAACTCAAACTGGCTCCAATATCAGTTGCTTTGCTGTATTTTCCGCATGCTGTAGGTATATCCTATTTAAAACATTCAAAAAAAAATTTCCTAGACTAACAGCTTGTTAGAGCCTTACTCAGAAACCTGTTGCAGGAGCTGAGGGATTGAGAAAGGAGGTTTGAGGAAGGCAATAGTTCAAATAATGCTATGTCCTCATACAAAGTTATTACTACCAATCTTGCTAAAATAGAAGGGGAAGGGGAAGGGGAAGGGGGAGTGGGGGAACAGGGAAGGAAATACACCAAGTACTGTGTGCTTATATGCATCTCACTGTGCTGTATAATTACAGTTCTCCAATAAAAGTACAATTAAAAAAAAAAGATGCTGAGTCTCACCTCGAACTTACCAATTCAGGATCTGCATTTTAACAAGATGAGAAGTGAATTGAATGCACATTAAGGTTGGAGAAAGCTGAGCGTGGTGACACAGACCTATAATCCCAGTACCTAGAAAGCTGAGACAGGAGGATAGTTGGCTGGAGGCTGGTGTGCGCAGTACTCTAGCAAGACTGTTACAAAAGAAAAAATAAAAAAGGCTAGAGTGTATCTCAGAGATAGTTACACCTCTGATTTCAATTCCTAGTACTACAAAAAAAAAGTTTTTTAAGTAAAATTTAAGAAGCTGTGATGACTTTAACTGAGAAATGATTAAATTCTCACACCTGGGTCTTCCCGTTGTTTAAGAGTCTCCTGCTGTGTTTTCTACCTTCACCAAGAGCTATGAGGCCCACACTAATAAAATACACTTAATAATCACTTTGTCAGGAAATCTCACTAAATCAGGCAATTGTTCATGGAGAGCACAGTGTATGAGACAGTTCAGCCCCAGATGGTGCCATGAGTGTACCAGGACAGCTCGTGTTCAGAAGGAGCAAGAAGGCCAAAGTGGTGTTTAGGCAAATCCTAGGTGTACAGTGTGCCAGGGAAAACCAATGTTTCTCTGCACTGGCTCTGACATGTTCTCACATGAATGTATTTCATTCAGAAAAAGTAGAGGCTGGAGAATGGCACAGTCTGGTTTTATGAGAAACAGATGTGTCATGGTTCATCCACTCCCTGACCACCTGTGGTTTGCCCATGACTCAACTTTCTTGAATAAAGGGAGTTAACTCTTGGATCCTGCACAAACTCTAAATTACATATTTATTTTCTTCCTCCTCATATTTCTCTTTACTGTGTATTGCCATGAGAGAACCTTGCAATTCAGAGAAGTTTGAATAATCTGCAAACGGAATTTTTAATGTTCCTAAGCATTTTTATTTATAGGCAAATCCTTGCTCTGGTATTTAGATTGAGGGCCTGTTAAAAGTTCAGACAGAGTATCAATTTATCCAGCCAATTAGAAAAAGTGATTTTTATTTACATTTTAAAGCCAATGGGTTATGAGGTGCCTTAGTGTTTATTTTTTAGTTGAAGGAAGGGATTATTCTCCTTCAGAAACATGCTTTTAGAAGCCATTGATTTCTCACTTAGTTCTCAGCTACTTCTATTCACAGAATAATGTGGACAAATTAAAATCATTAATATTCCTCAAACTTCAGCAGGCAATACCTGCTGTGAAATTTTACTTCCTCCAACTTCTCACAAGTAGCCAAAAGGAAGGATTTGAACTTCATTATGTTTTATTTCTCTTGCCATGGTCTGCTTTCCATTCCACAGAAAATGGGCAGGAAAATGGGCCAACCACAGGTAGGTGGATGGAAAAATACAAGGCACAAATAGCCCACATAGGGAATGGACATGCCTTCAACCACCACTGACGATATTTCTTAAAAATGTTTTCATTTCCATTTTGCCATCAACTTGGGGTTGTTTTGAAATGCCATTGTAGTATTTGGCTTTTCTTTTCATAGAATCTTCTTTATTTTTCCAGAATCATTATCTAATTAAAAGCAAATATATAAAATGAGGGTATCCTCTCAGGGAAGTACTCATAATTCATGGGCTAATTTTTAATTACAATGACAAGACTGTCAAAAAAAACCCACAATTACTTATTAATTACTTTTAAAAACCACAATTACTTATTGCTTTACATGTGTGTGTGTGTATATATATATATATATATATATATATATATATGTATTTTTTTTTTTACAATACTGGGAATGGAACTCAGGGGCATTCTACCGCTGAGCTACACCCCCAGCCCTATTTTTTTCCCTGTTTCTTTCTCTTCTTTCTTTCTACCTCCAAGCTACACCCCCAGCCCTATGTTTCAGGCTTTTTTTATTTTTGAAACAGGGTCTCACTGAGTTGCGAAGGACCTCACTAAGTAGCTGAGGTTGTCCTCCAACCACAATCCTCTGCTCTCCACCTCCTGAATGCTGGGATTACAAGCCTGCGCACCATACCCCCAGCTTATTCTTTATTTTAAAACGATGTCTCACTAAGTTGTGGAGGGCCTCTCTAAATAGCTCAGGCTGGCCACTAACCTGCCATCCTCCTGTCTTAGCCTCCCAAGTACTGGGATTACAAGTGTGTGCTACCATGCCTGGCTTCTTTGCTTAAAAATTTTAATTGAGATGCAAATAACATGGCATTTGAATTTTATAAACCCTTGGTCTGTATATCTTGGTATGAAAATGCTATCCAACTAGCACATGGTAAACTTTATATACTTTATAAATAGGAAAACTTAAGAAACAAAGAAGCAAATAACCTAGCCACCATATGAGTCATTGGCAAGCTTTGGAAGGGAACTCCCAAGCACATTTCCTGGAAGTGGTTTGTGAGTTCAAATGCACTACTTCTATCCAAAGTGAAAGAATGCCCCAAAGAGATAATGTGCGGATTAATTATTTAGAAATAAAGATTTTGTAGAAACCAACTTCAGTGTCATTTTGAGATTAGTTTTCAGATAAGAAAATAACTTTTTTTCTTTTTGTGGTTTTGGGAATTGAACTCAGAGGCATTGTACCTTTGAGCTACACCCCCAGCCTGATTTTATTTCTGATCTGGAAACAGGGTCTAACACGTTGATAATAGTCTCACTACTTGCTAAGGCTGTCTTGGAAACTGTGATTCTCCTGTCTCAGCCACCCAAGTACTGGGATCACAGCAGTGCGCCACAATGCCCTGCTTGAAAATATCCTATTTTAAAGCAATCAGCTAGGCATGGTGGCGCATGCTTGTAATCCCAGCATTAGGGAGGCTGAGACAGGAGGATTGCTGTTCGCGGACAGCCTCAGCTACTTAGTGAGGCCCTTTGCAACTCAGTGACACCCTGGTTCAAAATAAAGAATAAAAATAGGGCTGGGAGGGGGTGTAGCTCTGAGGTAGAATGCCCCTGGGTTCCACCCCCAGTACAGTAAACAAACAAACAAACAAACAAACAAACACAATCAGTTTGAAAATGCAGCATACCTGATGTTTACTCAGGAAACTCAATGAATTATTGATATCCTTGGTGATTTATTAATCTTAAAACAATAAAACCAAATGACAAGAGATTTGGGTGATAGACAGCTACAGAAGAACAATCAATTTTTAATTTACTGTACTTTTATTGCTGTGTTGTAGTCATATGTAATAATGAGGTTTGGAGTGATACAAGCATGCATGCACACAGCACTTGGTGTATTTCACTCCTGGTCTCATTGAGTGTTCATTGGCCACATGATGCGTTATATGCCCATTTGGTTACCCAAAAAAAAGTAATAATACTAACAATAGTGCCACTTCATAATATAAGTTACTCTCTATGGCCAAATGTGGTCCTATTTGATACATTAAAAGTTATGAATCTGATGTTAAAATGCTTTGATTAGATATATAAAAAGCCTAACTCATTGGTCACTCATTCAGGTTTTGTATCTTAGAAGCCAAGCTTCAATGCTGCCAAGATTGTAATTTGCCAAAATCCTTCCACCTGGTGATAATATCCAAAAAAGGGGTTTACTGTTCAAGCTTTCAAGCTTTCACTTTCGTCCCCTCTACAATGTTTATTGAATTTCATCAATTTATGTCAATTTAAAATGATGAAACATCTTTAAATATGCCAGCTGACCAAAGATATTATTTTAGATTTTTGCTTAGGTTGAACTGGTGGTAGGATGCAAAAAAAGGGGAAAAAAAGGCTAAGATATGGCTTTTGATGTTAAGCTGCCTATAATTTAGCTGAAGAGAAAAAATGTCCAAAATTAGCTTTAATACAAGAAGGGTTATCCAAAGTGGAGTGAGGAGGGACAGACATAAAAGATAATTGAGAAATAGCATTTGAGTTGGGTCTTATGGGATAAACAGTGCTTTTGATAGAAGTGTTGAAAGGTAATTTCATAGAGAGGGTACAATATGAGCTAAGGTCTGAGCTCAGGAAAGTGCCAGGTGAATTTAAGTAGTGAATTATCTGGTGAGATTTGGGCTCAGAATCGAAAACAAGTATTAGAAAATATGGATTAAAAACAGGTTGGAGTCAGATTTGAGAAGGCTTGGTGTATTACTGAGTTAGTACTATTCTTTGGATAATGAGGAAACAAGAAAAAATAGTCAAAAGGTTTTTTCTGCCACAAAATTATATTCACAATAGTTGTAACAGGAGATATGTAAAATATATACATATTTTGAATATGAGATTATAAAATAGCTTAAACTACTTAAATTGCCATTTTCAAAAGTCAACAGAAATCAATCATCATAAATTTCATCTTTACTAATCCATCGTGGAATCCAAAGTGTGTATTTTTCTTTTTTTAAATACTTTTATTAGTACATTATAATTATACATCATAGTGAGGCTCAAAGTGATACAAACATACATGCACAGAGAACTTAGTCTGTTTCCTCCCAGATCCTACCTCGCAAAAGTGTGTGTTTACCATTGAATCATTATTTATTAATTAATTTATTTTTATGTGGATCATATTGAAAATGGCACACATTCAGAATGTGCTTGGTGCCCTCTCCCACCCCCCACTTCCTCTTCCCCTCTCCCAATAATGAATGTCCAGGTTAACCATGCTGTATTCATACATTTACACATATTTGAATGTAGCTCCTTTGTTAATCAACTTCAGCCTTCTTTGTCTCCTACCCTTCCATTTCAACTTTCATCCTTAAAATGTAACTTAGTCATTACTGTGGTTTAATACAAAAAGAAATGGATAAATTCTACAGCTTTATGACCACCTGCTATGTTCTAAGCACATCATAACACATTAAATACCTATATTCATTCCTAATTACTATATTTATTTAAAAGAGTTAAATTATGGTCATAATGCCCATATAATCCCCCAAATCATGAGCAAGTAAATAATTTTTAGACAGGAGAATGAAGCACAGAATATTTATATGAATTTCATCAAATTATTAGCAAGTAAATAATGGCATTAGGATTCAAGTATCATTTTGTGGGTTTTTTGTTGTTGTTGTTGTTCTGTTTTAGGTCTGGGGTTTTGCTACACTCTACTGCTTCACATTGGGATTAAGAAGGTGACAGAAATCTCTTAGTGAATGATCAAATTACTGTTGAGTACCTCTCTTGAACAAACACGGAGTCAGGTGGTAGTTATATCTTTTACCAAGAAAGTTATTATTACTTTTCTAATGAACTCATAAGTGAGGTGTTGGGAGACAGATACAAGACTCTAATTACAAGCTAATATTTGTGCTATGTGCTATGAAGTAATATATAGTTGAGACTATATAAGAACAGGAACTTGCTCCCCAGAGCAGGAGTAATGGTCCCAGGCCTGGAAGCTAATACTCTAAGATGTGTGGGTGTTAACAGGTAATGAAGAGGAGAGGATTTTAGGTAAAGAAAATAGCCTAAGCATAAAGATTTGTGTCTTCTTTAAGTAAAAACTATATTTCAAGACAAATGAGCTTGAAAGTAAAAACCAGGGTCTTAAAGAACATGCTTCCAGTCTGGTAAGGCCCCACATATTGATATGGGAATTCACCTTCAAAGTCAACGCCAATTATTCTGAGTCTCTATCTGTTTCACAAATAGGATCTCTACACCCTTCTGAACTAAGACCTAAAGTATGCAGCGTTTATACCAACAAACTGAAATAACCAATCCATGTAAATAGAGGACTGAACTGTTATTGCAAAAAGCTCTCTTTCTGTCCTAATAATCCATAATATTGTGTTTCTGGTTTTTATGAGTTATGGGTACTGTAAAATCGAATACCTGGTTTTATTAGAGACAGGGCATGGTGACTATGCGCAGTGACAAAGGATGGAAAGGGCAGGATGAATCATTCTAGGCTCTTCTAGATTTCAGAAGAATACTTCCTGAAGAAGGAGGAAAATTTGTGTGCCCATTGTCAATGTTTGAATGTCATTAACAACTTTGGCACTTAGGACTTAGGGCAATTTTCTACTTGCTAAGTTTTGTTAATAAGACCTATATAGTCATGTAACAAACACCGCGGTCCAGCTATAGCATGTTTTCATCAGCCCCCAGATTTCTCCATTCCTCTTCCCATCCTAGCCTCTGGCAGTCACGGATCTCATTTCTGGCCCTGTAGTTTCGCCTTTTCCAGAATGTGGGCTGTTCAGTGTCTGTAATTCTTCGCTGAACTGTCACATTAGTCCATACTTACCTTTTACAGACTCATGCGCATTTAGCTAATTTCTCCTTACCTATTAGTACATAGCCCCCCTCCCTCTGCCACACTTTGCAAAGACGAAATGATTTGTATACCCTCTTGGAAGAGTTTGTTGCTCTTTGAAATTAAGTTTATTTGATTTCCTCCCCCTCAGCCTTGAGCTTAAGGAAAGTTGTGATTTTGCACATATTATGGCTTTTGTTCATCATTCAAGAGAATGGTCTTTCAGCATCCCCTGTGAAGGTGGAACTCCTTTTTCCACCTCTTAACAAGTGTTAACTAATTTTGGATTTTTTGAAGCATTTCAGAATTCTATTTTACTTATGTTTTAAGGAGCCTCTATAGCCCTATCTTACATGATCTTACTTGTTAATTATTCAGAAGACTATATGTTGCCTTTTAATAACTTGTAGAGTTTTTTAGAGATTACTTATCATGACTCAGTGAATCTACTTGTACATAAGCACTGAAATCACTTTTCAAAAAACAGTAGTGTCAAAGTGTCATGAATTCTATGGCTCAAATATGATATAAGAGGAGCCTTGTGACCTGCCCAAATTCCTGTTTATTATATTTTTTAATTCCTGAGTTTTATATATAAGATTAATAACCAGATAAAGATTAACAACCATATAATAACCAGAGATAAATATCTCTGGTATGTATTTATCATTCTATGTTATATGTGATCAAATAGTTGAAATATACATACTTGATAGAGATACATCTATTAAAACAATAATTGTTTTTAATTCCTTTGAATCTGAACAAAAAAACAAAATTTAAAAATTCTTTTAATATTTCTATATATCATTGCATCAGCATTAAGGCAAGCTTCCATGTTAAAAATCATGCTCTAAGCCGGGCATGGTGGTGCACGCTTGTAATCCCCGCTCTTGGGAGGTGGAGACAGGAGGATCACGCAAGTTCAAAGTCAGCTGTGCTGGCTTAAGAGACACTGTTTCCAAATTGAAATATATATATATATATATATATATATATATATATATATATATATAATAGGTCTGGGAGTTGGGAGTGTAGCCCAGAAGTAGAAGGGTTTCCAGGAACCCCAGTACCTTAAAAAAAAAAAATCATGCTCTAAACCAGATGTGGTGGCGCATGTTTATAATCCCAGTACTTGGCTAAGACAGGAGGATCGTGTGAGTTTGAAGCCAACCTTAGCTACTTAGTGAGGCCCTCTGCAACTTAGTAAGACCCTGTTTTCAAATAAAATATAAAATAGACCTGGAAGTGTAGCCCAGCGGTATAATGCCCCTGGGTTTCATCCCTCATACTGCAAAAAAGTTAATGATGATGTTAATAATGGAACCCAGGAACATTCTACCTCCGAGCTATACCTCCAGCCCTATTTTTTATTTTTTATTCTTTACTTTTTTGAAACAGGCTCTCCCTGAGTTGCAAAGGGCCTCACTAAGTAGCTGAGGTTGTCCTCGAACCGAGATCCTCCTGTGTCAGCCTCCTAAATGTTGGGATTACAAGTGTGTGCCACCTCGCCCAGCTTAATTTCTTTTTTTAGAAATTGAAAAGTTTCATGTTTTAGTTAGAATGATTCAAGGAATATTTATAAGGCATAGACCAGTGTTGACCAACAGCTGAGATGGTTTCCTTATGTGACTATTGTGAGTTGTGCTACAATAAACATGGATATACATGTATTTCTACAGTTTTCTGACTTTAATTCTTTTGGAAAGTTATTGAAGAGCTGTACAGCTGGTCATGTGGTGGTTCCAATACTGTGGGGTTTTTTTTGTTTGTTTGCTTGTTTTTGTGTACTGGGGGGTGGAACCCAGAGGCTTTCTACCTCCGGACTATACTTCCAGACCTATTTTTTTTTAATATTTTATTTGAAAATAGGGTCTCCCTAAATTGATGAGAGCCTCAGTAAGTACCTGAGGCTGGCTTCAAACCTGTGCCATCCTCCTGTCTCAGCCTCCCAAGATTACAAGTGTGTGCCACCACACCAGGCTCCAATTACTTGTTTTTGTTTTGTTTTTTGGTTTTTTTTAATTTTTTTTATTTATTTATTTTATTTATTTATTTATTTATTTATTTATTTATTTATTTATTTATTTATTTGTGGTACTGGGGTTCCTGAAAGCCCTTCTACCTCCGGGATACACTCCCAGACCTATTTTTATACTTTTAAAATTTGGAAACAGGGTCTCTTAAGCCAGCGTGGCTGGCTTCGAACCTGTGCGATCCTCCTGTCTCTGCCTCCCAAGCGCTGAGGTTACAACCGGGTGCTACCACGTCCTGCCAATTACTTGTTTTTTGAGGAAGCTCCAAACTGATCTTCATAGTGATTGTACTTATTTACAATTCCATTGATGATGTATGAGTTTATATTTTCCCACATTCTTGACAGCATTTATTATTGTTTGTATTTTTGTTGTTGTTGTTATTGTTTGCAGTACTACGGATGAAACCCAGGGGCATTGTACTTCCAAGCTATACCCCCAGCCCCATTTTTTATTCTTTATTTTTTGAAACAGGGTCTCACTGAGTTGCAGAGGGCCTCACTAAGTACCTGAGGCTGTCCAAGAACTGCGATCCTCCTGTCTCAGCCTCCCGAATGCTGGGATTAACAAGCGTGCGCCACCAGGTCCGGCTTATTGTTCGTATTCTTGATGACTGCCATTCTAACTGGAGTTAGATAGACTGTACCAGTACTTCGAAGTGTTTTGTCTATGTTGCCCTCTAGTAGTTTCAGAGTTTAATATCTTACATTAAGATTTTTTATTTATTTAGAAGTGACTTTTGTATAGGGATGTGGTCAAACTTCAGTCTTCTGCATCTGGATGTTTGTTTCGCAGCATTGTGTGTTAAAGAGGCTGTCCTTTCTCCAGTGTATGTTTTTGCATCTTTTTCAAGATTCAGTTGGCTATAGATGTGTGGATTTGTCTGTGGCTTCTCCCTCTGTTCCGCTGGCCTGTGTATCTATTTTTATACAATCCCATGCTGGTTTTGTTTTTATGGTTCTATAGTATGTCTTGCAATACCTCCAGCTTTGCTTTTTATGCTCAGGATTGTTTGAGGTATTTGAGGTCCTTCATCCTTTCATTTGTTTTTCTAGTTCTATGAAGAATAACATTGGTAATTTGATGGAGATTGCATTGAATCTATAGATTGTTTTGAGTAGTATGGGCATTTTAATATCAGTTCCTGCAATGCATTAACGTGGGAGGTCTTTCCACCTGCTAGTGTCATCTTCAATTTCTTTCTTCAGTGTTTTGTACTTTTTATTGTAGAGGTTTCTCACTGCCTTAGTTGAATTTACTCCTATGATTTTTTTTTTGGAACGATGGCTATTATGAATGGTATTGCTTCATGATTTATCTCTTAGCAAATTGTTAATGGTATATTTTAAAAGTGTCCTTTTTTGGAACTGGAGATTGAACTTAGGGACATTCTACCTCTGAGCTAACCCCCCATCCCTTTTTATTTTTATTTTTTAATTTGAAACTGGATCTTGCTAAGTTTGCTGAGGTTGGCCTCAACCTGTAATCTTCCTGTCTCAGTCTTCTAGGTACTACAAATACAGGTGTGTACCACCACTGGGTAAAGCTACTGATTTTTGCATATTGATTCTGTATCATCTTTACTAAATTTATTAGTTTGAATGGCCACTTGGTAGATTCTTTAGATTTTTCTTAATATGAAAACATGTCCTCTGCAAACAGAGGTAATTTGACTTCCTCCGTTCGTATTTGTGTGCCATTTATTTATTTATTTATTTATTGCCTAATTTCACTCGTTAAAATTTCAAGTACTATGTTAAATAAGAGCAGTGACGACATTCTTATCTGTTCTTTATCTTAAAGATACTTTCATTTTTTCCCCATTCAGTATGGTGTTGACTATGGGTTTATCATATACAGCGTGTATTGTGTTGAGGTATGATTTTTCTATACATAATTTATTCATAATTTATTATGAAGAGATATTGAAATATATTAAAAGCTTCTCTTGCATCTTTTATAATAATTATATGATTATTATCTTAGATTATATTTATGTGATTTATAATATTCATTGATTTCCACATGCTGAATTATCTTTACTTCCCTGGAATGAAAACAACAAGACCATAGTGTATGATTTTTTTGATGTGCTGTTGAATTTGATTGGCTAGTATTTTGTTGAGGATTTTTGCATCTATGTTCATCAGTGATGTGGATCTATAGTTGTGTGTGTGTGTGTGTTTGTTTTGTTGTTTTGTTTTTTGCAGTACTGGGGATTGAACCCAGGGGCACTATGCCTCCGAGCCACATCTCAGCCCTATTTTATTCTTTATTTTGAAACAGAGTCTCACTAAGTTGCAGGGACCCTCTCTAAGAAGCTGAAGATGGCTACAAATCTGTGATCCTCCTGTCTCAGCCTACCAAGTACTGGGATTATAAGTGTGCAGCACCACTTTTGGTCTATAGTTTTTTGTTTCATATTTATTCAGTGCCTGTAATCACCTTTAAATGTACTCATTTTATTTAGATTGTACATTTTTGTTGTTTACATTTATATTAATTTATAAAAATATTAAGTTATGTTTCTATAAGAAGGAAGCATGTTAGGCTAGGTGTTTTCCAGAGATCCTTCTGACTTGGTTGACTTAAAGATACAAAGTAGAAGTATATAGCGAAGAAGTGACTCTGAGCATCAACCCCAAATGGTCAGAAATTTCAACATGAATAATTATGACTCTATTGAGACTATCACAGTTTTTAATACTGGGATTGAACCCAGGGGCATTATACCTCTGAGCTATACCTCTAGCCCTTTTAATTTTTTATTTTGAAGCAGGGTGTCACTAAATTGCTGAGAGCCTTGCTAAGTTGCTGACACTAGCTTCGAAACTGTGATCCTTCTGTCTCAGTCTCCGAAGTACTGGGATTATAAGCATGTGCCACCACACTTAGCTGAAACTATAGATTTTGATAGTGGCGAAGAGATATTTGGATTTTAAGATTTTTGTATTGAAAATAGAACAGCTTAAAGCCACAAGAAAGTTAGAGGCACCGTGTGAACCTCTTCTTTCAGATCAAACTGCTTTTGGGCCAGGACGACGACCAAGCAGCAACGAGTTGGACAGAATCCAAAGCCTTAGGCAATAAATGGACTACTTGGTAAGATTCTTCTCTGAGAATGTAAAGAGATGGAGTTTAAATGTAGCCTCTGATCCATAAACTTTTGGAGCTGTAACTCTGAAGTCAAAAGACATAAATCTTAGCAAACAAATTCCCTTGTCTTTCAGCTTTCACTCTCTTTCCCACTCTGGTTTTAAGCAAAATATTATTAGGGTAGAAGAAACAATGATCAGTGCAAGTTGATTTTGGCTAAAGTTAAAGGAGGACCATATGTAAGTTCAGCTCTATAGGATAACAGTCTGCCTCTATTTTTATTTAGCTCCCAATAGAATAATGATCATGCAGCCGAACATTCTGGAATACTTGTTTCTAAAAGAAGCATTGCCCAAATTTTAACAGGTACATAAATGGAGGACTATGTCTTTATGAGTAGATAACCATGCCTCCCAGTTTATACAAGAGTCCTAGTTTTCATCCTTTTTCTTTTCTTTTCTTTTCTTTTTTTTTGGGGGGGGGGTGGCAGGGTCTGGGGATGGGACCCAGGGGCATTTTGACCTCCAAGCTACAACCTCTGCCCAATTTTTTATTCCTTATTTTGAAACAAGGTCTGACTAAGTTGCAGAGGGCCTCACTAAGTAGCTGAGGCTGTCTGCGAACCGCGATCCTCCAGTCTTAGCCTCCCGAATGCTGGGATTACAAGCGTGCGCCACCATGCCCGGCTCACCCTTTTTTTTTTAAATGCATGGCTTGGATAAAAATATAATTGGTCACCTTGTTACTGAGCTACTCCTCTAGAGATGAGATGCATACTCCCCATAAAAGGAAAGTAGCTAGGTAAATGTGCTCACAAGTAATATTAGATACTACTGAAGCCTGATGTTTAAATATTTTATAGTCGCATTAAGATAATTAAAGAGGTACAATATAAGGAAAAGGATAAAGTTCACCTATGCCTAAATACACATACATTCACCAGTCTTTCTTTTTCACATTGACATGCTAATGAGACATAATAGTATGGCAAGAAGAAAGAGGAAGAAAGTAGATAGGATGTGCAAAAAAGACAACCCTTACTAAGAGGGTGACAGGACGAGAAGCAGTGCTTACTAAACAGGATGTACTGAGACACTAGGACTTCTGCCCCAGGATGAAGCAGAACTCCTCTGAGCAGCCCAAGTACTAAGAAGGAGACAGTCTCCTTCCATCCTTCTGATAACAAGCCTCCTCTTCACAGTGACCGTGCGCGACTGTTGGCCTTTGCCTATACTTGGTAACTTTTATTAATAAACCAAGTCCAGCAATTCATGCTGTACCAGGAAAGGCTCTAGCTGGAAGAGCAGCATTAGGATTCCAGATTTAGGTCTAATAGACAGTACAGCAAGGTCTCCTGGGTAAAGTTTTAAGAGCAATTAGGGCTAATTAAAAAGACAGGCTTGTCAGCACCTGAACAACGTGGAAAAAAGTCAGTGACTCGGCTTTTCATTTTGAGCTGCACCCAAGTTAGTGCTGAATACAGTTGGTTTTTCAGGAGTGTGTATGTGTGTGTATGTGAGTGTGTGTGAGTGTGTGTTTGTGTGTGTGTGTAGTGTAGGGGGGTGAGAGAGTTGATAAACATAGATACAGTTCAGCTTTGGAATAAAAGTGAAAGGCATTCTTAGTTGCTTTCAAATCTTCTAAAAATAGCCTCAAATCTCTGCCAAAGTCAATATAAACAGGATTCCCATGGAAACCCTCTGGGCTAAAGGCGGGGGTGGGGTATTTTTTTTCATTAGTTATTGGTTAAATGACTCTTACCTATTTTTATGTAACATAGAAACTGATGATCAAAACCCTAAAGACACCTGCTTATCTAAGATGGATAGTACAGCAGTGTTAGTACTTAATTCAAAATGTTCACAAGGAAAGTGTTGTAGAAAAAACACACACCACCTTTTGTCATATTCAGTGCTTTTCGTATGCATTAGCTTGTAACTAGCTTTTTTTTAGTGTATGTGAGTATGTGTGTGTCTGCGTGTGTGTGTATATGTATGTGTGTGTGTGTGTGTGTGTGAGAGAGAGAGTGTGTGTGTGTGTGTGTGTGTGTGTGTGTCTGTGCGCGTGTGTGCGCGTGTTATTACTGGGGATTGAACCCAGGTGTGTTCTGCCTTCAAGCTATACCTCCACTCTATTTTTTATTTTAAAACAGGGCCTCATTTCAAGCTGTTGAAGCACTTGTTAAGTCGCCTAGACTGCCCCTGAACCTATGATCCTCCTGATTCAGCCTCTTTAGTACTTGGATGACAAGTATGCACCACTGTCCCCTGCTAGTTTTTTATATTAGTGGTCCCATATATTTGATATGATAGCAGTCAACTTTCTTTACTTTTTTTTTCATTTTGAGGAGTCCCTCTTTTTATGTATTTGCCAATTCTGAGAAACTAAGAAAATTTAAGATAGACAATATGCCTGGTATGTTTCCTTGACATGCCCTTGTCCCAGCTCTAGTGATAAGGAAAGCTGTATGTGGGATCCCTTGTGAAGTTGGCCCTGGGCAGTTTAATTTTCTTCACTTTTAAATGTAGGGCGAAATTTTCAAGAGATATTAAGAGCCAGGAATCATCAATTTATTTATATTTCCTCTTAGAATTTTAAGACCATTGAGAAAAGTTTTTAACAAACTAGTAATAACTATTATAACTATTTTAACTATTATAACAACCATTTTAGAAATAAGGAAATAAGAATTTAAATAGTTTTTAAATTGCAGAAACAAGAATATAATGAGATTATATGTATTTGCTGAATTATATAATTATTATATAATTGCAGAAACAAAAGTATAGTAATATTATATATCCTCCATATAAGTTTAATATAAAAATTGCAGAAACAAGAATATAATGAGATTATATGTATTTGCTGAATTATATAATTATTATATAATTGCAGAAACAAAAGTATAGTAAGATTATATATTCTCCATATAAGTTTAATATAAAAATTATGGCTAACTCAATGACTGGCAGTCATTTAAAAAATTAATAGCTTTATTCTTTTATTTTATCCTTTTCCCCTTTTTACCTTTTCAATAATGCATTTTTAAGCCACATTATAAACAATAATTAATATACATACATGGTTCTTAATAACCTATGAAATACTTTCCTGTAGATAAGATTTAATCATCACAAATATAAATTTAAAAGGTTATAATTTTATAGTTATCCCATGATTATAAAATAACTTTGTTTCCTCATGTAGTTAACATTAGGTACCCCATAATTTTATAAGATATTTTTGTACTAATTATAATGAATATTGTTGTCTTAATATTTATATATTTAAATAAAAACTGTATGCAATTCCCTAAAATATTACAGCTTACAAAAATTGCTGGGGGTGGTGACGCATGCTTGTAATCCCCCACACTTGGGAGGCAGAGACAGGAGGATCGCGCAGGTTCGAAGCCAGCCTTGTTGGCTAAAGAGAGCCTGTTTCCTAATAAAAATATAAAAAATAGGTGTCTGAGAGTGTAGCCCAGAAGTAGAAGGGTTTCCAGGATCCCCAGTACCACCAAAAATCAAAACAAAAAAAACTAACAAAAATATATTACATAGCTACATCTTAGTGTAGTACTGGCTAGAAAAAAAATTATTTAATAGGCAGAAGTGTCCACAATTCCCAGATGGTATTTGTTAAGTCTCCAAGGTGAGGTGTTACAAAGGTCTGTTTTTCTCCTCTTGTCATGGCCTCCCAGAGGCCTGTGTAGAGAGAAGTGTGGGTCCCCACATACCCTCATCATCAGAGCTGGATTAGGGATATGTTCAGCCAACATCTCCCTTCTCACCCCGCCTCTGTTACCCAAGGGAATACAAGTAGAGGGACCTGATTAATCAAAATGTCTATAGGTTCTCCATAGATGAAGAACTTTTATAATCACATTGAATGTTTGTGGGAAAAGAAAAAATAGTATATGAAAATCAGGAAATGATGGGGTTTTTTGTTGTTAACTTTTCAGATTTAAAATTATTTGTGCCTGATTTTAGTTTTGTCAGGAAGCAAGAGTTGAGAGGGCAGGCACAAGGTAAGAAATGCAAGTCTTGGCATTTCTCAGAGCTGTGCTCAGAAAAGCGTTGCCACCAGATAGCTGAGTGACTCTACCATGCTTTTTTTTTTTTTAATTGGTGCATTATAGGTAAACGTCTTAATGGAGTACAAGATGGTAGAGGCATACCTGCATGCATCACCATGTCCTTTTATAAAACCGGTTTTTAATTTAGATACTCTACATTTTTGTTTATTTATTTATTTTTTGCAGTACTGGGAATGGAACCCAGGGGCATTGTAGCTCTGAGCTACACCTTCAGCCCTATTTTTTAGTCTCTTTATTTTTGAAACAGGGTCACATTAAGTGAAGGGCCTTGCCAAATAGCTGAGGCTGTTCACGAACCGTGATCCTCCCGAATGCTGGGATTACAAGCATGTGCCACCATGCCAGACCTTACTCTACACTTTTTTTTTATTAAAGACCACACAGCTAATGATATGGGATCATATATCATTTTAATCTGGCATCAGTATACACAGGAGTCAAACAGGCTTGGAACTGTAGTATTTTGAAAATATCAGGCCAAAAGGTGTAGAATACAGCCAGAACTGTGATATTGATATAATCTATCAGAAAGTTAATTTAGAATAACATCTAAAATTGGGCAGTGTTTCCTAAGTACTAGATAAACACAATCTATTATCCAAATAAGAAGAGGGTGGCACTATGTCATGGTTAAATAAGTGTATTACACATAGTTTGTTACTGTTTGAGTATGTAACATTTACTGCTATGTATTCCAAATCATTGAAGTATATTACATTCATCCATTTTAGTTGAAGTTTCCTTTTATGCTTTCTATTAAGTTGGCATATCATTGTCATTTGAATCTAATTTAAATATTTAGTCTCTTCTTCTCGACATATAAAAGTAATTGGGTAGCAGTGAACCATTTTAGTAATGCTTGTAGTTAATACACACACAACCCTACACAATCACATTGTTAAGCTGTTATACAAATCAGATGTTTTCATATAACAATAAAAACATATTCCCCATAAATGATAGATTTTAGTTTTACCTGAAAACTGTGAACAATATATTATATTATTTGTTATGAACATAAGAATTGATTTTCATATAAATATCTTTTTTCATTTATTTTTCTTTCTGAGAAATACCTGGTGCCCTAGGCCCTGGGCATGTCACTTCCCTAGCACACTGAATAGTACTAACAGACCTTACACTATTTTTTAAACAGGATTAATAGCCCTAGAGGCAGGATGTGTTGGCCTTAAAGGGATGAGTTATTATAAACACTATCTGTGTAGACATTTGCAAGAAACAGTGTAGGAGTGAAAATTACAGGTTCAAGAACCTATTTTTCGTCTTTCTCCCACACATATACTCATCTGTCATATTCTTACCCAAAAGTTTGCAAATTTCCAGTGTTTCTCAATAAGCCCTTCATTTAAACAAATGCACAAAGTGTCAGTTACAGGTCACACTTGGTGCCCTTTATTGTCTTATGTCAAGACTCTTTACATTTGAATTTTTACAAGTCTAATATTTTAGTACCAGAGCAAAATTGTGCTATGGGTAGAAAGGTGTCCATTTCATGTCTGAGGCCCTTTTGTAACTTCTCCCCTAAAGGAGGCCTCCAGCTAGTGCTGTCTCAGTTCCATAGCATTCTAGCTAAGGTGTGGCAATGAAGGAGAGGAGTTCTGAGAGGAGGAATATTATGCTTGGAAGAACATTTTTAATGTTCCATATTTCCCAAGTAGTCCTTTGAAGGATCAATGTGCTATTATTGAAGCATAAGGCACTTGGGGGAGGAAAGGTGAACTGAATTCTAGCTTCACCCTGGAGAAGCTACCACATCTCTTTTCACTCTTGTCTTTATCTCAATATGCAACACCAAGGAAAACAATTATTTTTACCAGATCCAGGGCTCTCTTTTATAAAATAACTGTAAACTCTAACTTAGTATGTATGTGTAAGGTCTTTTGATAACACTACCTAAAGAAGGAAAGACAGTCTAAGTGAGCCCAAGTCACCAGAAAGGCTGTATTGGCAAGGTCATATGCAGAACATTAAGAAAATGTCAATACATGACTTCTAATCATGAAGAGACACTCCACTGGTTTAATTGAAAAATTAGGCCCAATTAAAAATTTCACTGTTTTGGAACGGCAACAACAAAAATAATAACAAAGAAATGAAAAGGCACTGGGAGACTTTATCAGAATGTGCAGAAATGAATGCTTGGTAAGTAAAGTAAAAGAATATAAACAATTTGATGCAACAAATTCGTCTTAATACTCTATCTGCCAATTACTAGGGAAAGTGCTAGGGACACTGTCTTTAATAAAGGAAACATAATTCCTAATCTCTTGGAGTAATTTATAATGTAGTGTGTATGGGGCAGATGAGGTGCAAGAGAGGTAGAAAATTAGTCATCAGTGAGGAAGAAGATCAGGTGAAAATAAGGGCAATACAAACAACCACAACAGAATGATGTGTCAAGATAGCTGGTGTCTACTTTACACTGTGGGTCAGGGAAGTTCCTTCTGATAAAGTGATATTATACTTGCACTCACCAAAAAGTGAGCTAGCTCTGTGAAGACTTCAAAAAGAATATTCCATGAATATTCATGTTCCAGCTAGATCAAAAAAGGTCCTAAGAAGATAGTAAGCGGGAGGTGCTTAAGGATCAGTATGGCTGGAGCGTGGTCAAGGGGAAAGTGTGAACCTAGATCATTACCAGTGCACAGGAGGCCACTCATATCCCCTTTCTGTACCACGAGTAAGGAAGCCACATTTTATTATAAGCATGACGAGTTGTCACTGGAAAGTTTTAAACAGAAGAATGGGTTGACCCAATTCATATATATAAAGCATAGATATAGAGTATCTAAGTACATCTAAGCATGATCAAATGCAAAAATCAGAGATGCATCCCAAAAATGTGAATACCCATGTGTGTTTTTCAATGCCCAATATCATCTGAGGAGCTTCTAAAATAAAATGTCAGTGTCCATGGTCCACTCAAGATCAATTAAATCAGTCTCTGAAAAGGACCTGAGCATGATTTGTTTTTAATCTCTCTAGCTGATTCCAAGAGCAGCCCAGGGTGAGAAACTCTGGACTGATCATTGATAATTTCCTGAAGAAATATGCACAGAACTGCTGTATGAGCGTATGCTGTGGACATGGCAAACTGCCTGCTTTTGACATATGGAAGGAAAAACAGCAATAAAATGCAAGTACACATGTTCAGAAGCTTCTTATGTCATAGCTTTGCCTGAAAATAATTTGTATGAAAGACAAGAAGTTAAAGCAGTGGATTTTTCCTTTTCTTTGTTTCAAGATGGGGAAATTAGTCCAACGAGACTTCAGAGATGTAGAGGACTCAACTGCTGTTAATTTGATTGAAGTGGGAAGTCAGCCAGATTATTTAAGATCTTATTTTAGGCAGTGTGCTGACAGGTGCTATACCTTCTATTACACCCTCCCAGAAAGGGCTAGACTCAAGTAGATCCAAAATTTAGAACTACATTCAATAAAAGAAACAGAAGCCTGTCGATCTGTAAGCAGGCAACAGCATGATGTCTTCTTGATCTCATCCCGAACTCCAGGTTGAGAAAATGCAAATGGGAGACATGACTTTAAAATGGATTTTAGTGGCTCATTTAACTAAAGGTTCTTTCAAGGAGAAATAAACTTAAGAAAAAATATATGTCAGGTGGAATAATTTTGTTATCAATAATCCAAGCACAGAAGAAACAAGAAAAGAAAGAAGTAGACATTAAGTGGCCCTCCGGCATGATCCCTCTGGCATGGTCCCTCCAGAAAATTCTCACCTGTTCTGCTTTTTTGTCTGGGCCACAAGAGCATCAGTAGGTGACTGTGAAATGTCTTAGTGATGGTTCAACAAGTAGATTTAATTCATAGTTCTGAAAAGAATAAAATGAATGAAACTATTATAATATTTAAAAGGAATAAAATACATTAAATATAATCTGCAGAACAATCAACTTTATTTTAAAAACAGAGCACATAAGATGACTTGAGTTATTTACAAATCAGCCAGATTCATTGTGAAATCAAACTGTTTCAAGTATAAAGAAGCCTTATTCACATATGAAGGTCTATTTCATTTTCCATGTTTTTAAAGCATTCTGTTGCATGTTGATGTGGGTATTATAATACCTTGTTTGTTAGTAAGATTCATTAAGAACTTGCATACAAATCTCATGGGTTAAGTAAGCTGACAAGCTAAAAATACAAACTTTTAAAATTTATTTATATTTTTATAATTTTGGAGCATTGTAATTATACATCATAGTGAGGTTCAAAGTGATACAAACATACTTAAGGACTCCTTTTCTACTCAACAATTATATACCAGCAATAATGGCCCTCACAGGAGTGATATCAAAATAAATGTAGCACTATAGGAAAGTTTCCTTTGTTCATTTACTCAATCATAAATTTTATTGTGCACTAATGTCCAAACACTGTATCATGCCTTGAAATATATAGATGAACATAAAATACTTGCAGACATCAAGGGACTTTCAGTCTAGAAGTGGGAGGAGGATTAAAATCAAAGAATAGCAGTAAATCTGATGTAATTGAAAGCTGTTCTTACACATTTACAGGAAGATCAGACTAAGGAGTGGAGATTTTTTTGGGGGGGAAGTGAATGGAAATCCACGAGAGACTAGGGCTTTGGTGCAGACATGCAAGTCTGTGTGACCAGAAAAAGAGGGATGCTGGGGCGAGGCACGCACTGACAGTAGCAAGACCTCCAAAGGTGTGAGTTGCCATCCAAGGCTCAAACAAGATGCAAAAATAGCAATTTATTCTAATGAAAGAAAATAACAATTAATAGATTTTTACTTGAATTAAACTTACTTTTTTTTAACAAGGAGCTTGAAAATTGGAGCATATTGAACTTGTTAGGAAAACAAAGTATTTTTCAGTAATTTAAAAATGGCTTCTATGACCTCATAAACACAATTACCTTTTCTCTACACTCTTTTTTTTCTATTTTTTTTATTGGTGCACTGTACTCATACATCATAGTGGGATACAAACTTTTGTAGACATACATGCACACATCGCCCAGTCAGCCCCCGCCCGATCCCCACCCCATTCTCTCCCCATCCCTCCTTCCCATGCTTGGCTTAGTGGTTGACATCTAGTATTATAGCAATTTATCCAAAATTAAAAATGATAATCTCATATAACAGTTTCATTTGTCTGATACCAAGATTTTGATGACTTAAAGATAACATTTCAATATTTCTTTTTGCTTTCTTTCTTACCAGAGAATATTTTTTTTCTATTTTTTTAGGTGAAACTATCATATATTTATATATTTATTTTTCAGAAAAAAAATCTATCCCAATATGGAATATGGATTCTAGATACCCAAAACGATCTTGAAAAAGAACAAAGCTAGAAGATATATATTTTCTGATTTCAAACCATATAAAGCTACAATAATTGAAACAGTGTAGTACTGTTCTAAAGGCAGATATATAAACCATTGGAGTTAAATAAAAGCCTAGAGCTAAATTCTTCCCTATATTATCAAGTTATTTTTGACAAGGTTTCCACGAACATTTGGTGGTGGAAATAATAATCTTTTAACTAAATATTGTTGAAAAATAATAATTACATGGAAAAGAATAAAATTGTACCCTTACCTAATCCCATATACAAGTATTAACTCAAAATAGATAAAAGACCTAAATATAAATCTTAAGACTATAAACTTTTAGAAGAAAATCTGGGTCATAAAACCTCACAACATTGAAATTGGCAGTGATTTCTTGGATATGATTTCAATGGCACAGGCAAGAGAGGAGTATACAAACTCCCTAAAAAATAAAAAAAATTGTATACCCAAAGACAATGTAAACAGAGTTAGATGTTACTAATAGAATGGGATAAACTATTTCCAAATGCTATATCTGAAGGTATATTAATATTCCAACTAGACATCCTAAAAATTAACAACAATAAAGGCAAACAATACAATTTAGAGATAGGTAAAAGACTAACATAAATAATGAATCTCCATAGATAACCAATCCTAGTTGTCTGTTGGATGGAAAATCTTGTTTCTCTGGTTCTGGTGTGTGTTACCTATTTCTTCTTTGTAGTTAATCTCTTTGAGTATTTTCTCTAGCGCTGGTTTTGAAGACATAAATTCCTTCAGTTTCTGTTTGTCATGGAAGCTTCTTATTTCTCCATCTAATTTGATAGAAAGTTTTGCTGGGTAGGAAATTTTTGGCTAGAAGTTGTTTTCTTTCAGAGTTTGGAATATGTTACTCCAGTCCCTTCTGGCTCTCATGACTTGGATTGGGAAGTCTGGAGTGATTCTAATTGGTTTGCCTCTGAATGTCACTTGGCCCTTTGTTTTTGTTGCCTTTAAGATTCTCTGCTTGGCTTCCACATTGGTCATTTTGACAATGATGTGGCGTGGGGATCCTCTTCTCCGATCCTGTCTAAAGGGAGTTCTATAAGTTTCCTGGACCTGTGTATCAACCTCTTGCTCTATGTTTGGAAAATTTTCTGGTATTACTTCCTTGAAGAGATTGTTGATCCCTTTGGTTTCACTTTCTTCTCCCTCCTCTATTCCAATTATTCTTAGATTATTTCTCTTGAAATGGGCCCATATTTCTTCAATGTCAGATTCCTGCTGTCGGATATTTTTTTCTAGATTAGAAACTATGCTTTCATTTTTGGAATGATCATCTTCTAAGAGCGAGATTCTTTTCTCCATGTGATCTAATCGGTTGTTCATGCTTTGAATTGAGGCCTTTACTTCATTAATTGCATCCTGTATCTCTTTTTGGCTCTCTCTGAGTTCTTTTTGAAGCACCTCTATTATTTCTACAGTTATTTTCCTGATTTGATCTTCTAGAAATCTCTGATTTTCTGTTTTATCGGGTTCTGATGTTGTGGGGTTGTGGGCATTGATTGCTCCAGTATTATTCCTCTTTCCCATGATTTCGGAAGCTTGTGCCTTCTCTGGGTTCTTCCCTTGGGTCACTATGACTTCACTTAAGGTGCTCTGGATCTCGAGTCTGTAGTATCTCTGACCCCACTACTCCTTTACTGGGTTGTATCACAGAGTCTCTGACCCAGGGAATCGATAGAGGCTGCTTTAGACTATGGGGGGTGCCAGGTTGCACGTTCTCCTATGGTGTGATATCTCTGCCACCGCCACTCCCCCACTGGGTCGAGTCCCAGGAAGTACAATACTGGAATTTCTCCTCTGTGACCCGCAATTTGACTCACTGTTCTTGAGTTCGCAGATGTAGCTGTACTGGACTCGTTAATATTCGCTGCTGCTGCCACCGGTGGCAATATGGCGCCGCTGCTACATCCTCGGCCATGAGGCTGGCTTATTTCTTCTTGGTTTTGAGTTCCACTCTGAGTCCCTGCAGCATGTGCTGAGCTCAGCCACTGGGAGCTTTAGATGCTCCCTGTGCTGAAAAATCCCGCCTGGCTGTTCCACAGCGGCTCACCTCGGCTTGCTGTAGCCGTCCGGTGAACTCGCCGCTGCCGCCGGCAGTATGGCGCTGCTGCCGCGTCCTCGGGCGTGAGGCCGGTGTATCTCCTCTGTGGCTCTGAGCTCTGTTCTCAGTCGGCTTTCTCTCTGGAGCCTGGTGATTTTTTTGTTTCTCTGGTGATGGTGTTTTGTGGCTATGAAAGGCGCTGATTTTGTGGTAATGGAGATTGGTTTTTAGCAGGACTCTTAAGCCCCGCTTTTCTCAGTCGCCATCTTCCCGGAAGTCACCTTTTCTCTACACTCTTGCCAACACTTGTCGTTTCTTGTGTTTTAGATAATAGCCATCATAGCAAATACATGGTGCCCTCTCACTGTGGTTTTGATTTGCATTTTTCTGATGATTAGTGACAATGAGCACATTTTCATACTTAGGTGCTTTTGAAACACACACGCACATTTGTACACATGCATGCACAGTTACACAGTAACTGTGAGAGGATGGATATGTTAAATCAATTGAATATAATAACCCTTTCGCTGTGTGTATGTACACCAAACCATCATGTTGTACACCATAAATACATACAATATTCTGATGATAGAGCAATTTAGAAATAGGAACTTGTTTTTCAGGCTTCATTAAAACAAGATATATAATTTTGGTAATTGATTTATCTAATCGTTCCTGCATTTGAGAAGCAAGAGAGGGGAGACATGGAGTAGAGGACGGGGTCTGTGGATGGAGTATTTATGGATGTGGAAGGAGGACTTTGAAAATCTCTAAATAATTATATGCAAACAAATATGTTTTGTGTATTATTCCAGGGAGATAGTCTATGGTTTTTAACAAATACTAAAAAAAATTCGGCGAGGCGGCGTGGCGGGGCCCGGAGCCGCCACGCAGCCACCAGCCGCAGCGCCCGGATCATGATGTATCAGAGAGTGGCATGCTGTCCCGCCTCGGTGACTTGCTCTTCTACACTATTGCTGAGGGCCAGGAACGAATTCCTATCCACCAGTTCACTAGCGCACTGAAAGCCACAGGACTACAGACATCAGATCCTCGGCTCCGAGATTGCATGAGCCAGATGCACCGCATGGTCCAAGAGTCCAGCAGTGGTGGCCTCTTGGATAGAGAACTCTTCCAAAAGTGTGTGAGCAGCAACATTGTACTCCTGACCCAGGCATTCAGAAAGAAGTTTGTCATTCCTGACTTTGAGGAGTTCACGTGCCATGTGGATCGCATCTTTGAGGATGCCAAAGAGCCCACTGGAGGCAAGGTCGCGGCCTACATCCCTCAGCTGGCCAAGTCCAACCCAGACCTGTGGGGCGTCTCCCTGTGCACCGTGGATGGGCAGAGGCATTCTGTGGGCCACACAAAGATCCCCTTCTGCCTGCAGTCCTGTGTGAAGCCCCTCACCTATGCCATCTCCGTAAGCACCTTGGGCACTGACTATGTGCACAAATTTGTGGGCAAGGAGCCTAGTGGCCTGCGCTACAACAAGCTCTCCCTCAATGAGGAAGGAATTCCCCATAACCCCATGGTCAATGCCGGTGCCATCGTTGTCAGCTCCCTGATCAAGATGGACTGTAATAAAGCAGAGAAGTTCGATTTTGTGTTGCAGTATCTTAACAAAATGGCTGGGAATGAATACATGAGTTTCAGCAATGCCACATTCCAGTCAGAGAAGGAAACAGGGGATCGGAATTATGCCATCGGCTATTATCTCAAGGAAAAGAAGTGCTTTCCTAAGGGGGTGGACATGATTGCTGCCCTCGATCTCTACTTCCAGCTGTGCTCCGTGGAAGTCACCTGTGAATCAGGCAGTGTCATGGCAGCCACCCTGGCCAACGGAGGGATCTGCCCCATCACAGGCGAGAGCGTGCTGAGCGCAGAGGCTGTGCGCAACACCCTCAGCCTCATGCATTCCTGTGGCATGTATGACTTCTCTGGCCAGTTTGCCTTCCATGTGGGCTTGCCAGCCAAGTCAGCTGTAACCGGAGCCATCCTTCTGGTGGTACCCAATGTTATGGGAATGATGTGTCTGTCACCTCCACTGGACAAGCTGGGGAACAGCCAAAGGGGCATCAACTTCTGCCAGAAGTTGGTATCTCTCTTTAACTTCCACAACTATGACAACCTGCGGCACTGTGCCCGGAAATTAGACCCACGGCGTGAAGGGGGAGAAGTCCGGAACAAGACTGTAGTGAACCTGTTATTTGCTGCTTATAGTGGAGATGTCTCAGCTCTTCGAAGGTTTGCCTTGTCAGCCATGGATATGGAACAGAAAGACTATGACTCCCGCACTGCTCTGCACGTTGCTGCGGCTGAAGGACACATGGAAGTTGTTAAATTTCTGATCGAGGCTTGCAAAGTGAATCCTTTTGTCAAGGACAGGTGGGGCAACATTCCCCTGGATGATGCTGTGCAGCTCAACCACCTGGAGGTGGTCAAAGTGCTTCAAGATTACCAAGACTCCTACACACTCTCTGAGACGCAGGCTAAGGCAGCAGCTGAGGACCTATCCAAAGAGAACTTGGAGAGCATGGTGTGAGCCCTGGTCCTGGACAGTTCCCTGCTCAAAAAAGTACAAGCTGGACACACATTAACCCTTACCATGAAAATATTATGGAGAGTTGCTTCAGTGGGCAACTCTCTTGGTAACATAGGCCAGTGCTTCCTGTGAGTCAAATGCCCCATTCTTTCAGCAGATACCTGCAGTAGAGCTATCCATGGACACTTCAAGGTGTGGCCTAGTGGCTTGGCCCACTCAAAACCATCCTGGGTCCCCTTTTTCTCTCTCTGAAGAAACCATCATACTTTGATGGAGGACTCTAGTTTCTTTGCACATGTATATATCAGAGTAAGAAAAAGGAGGGGACCTGTGAACCTGGCTTTAGTAGTCTGGTGAGATCTGTCCCCCTTGGACAGGACATGTTGTTGCTCTGCTAATAGCAATTTTATAGACAGAGAAAGTATTTTGTGCTCAAATAAACTTTAATTATACAAAAAAATAAAATAAAATAAAATAAAATTCATAATTCCAAGATTGTTAAGGTCTTTGGTGTAAAGTAAAAATGTATTTTTCATATTTTATGATGCAAACTTTTCACTAATTCAGTACCATTTTTTATTCTGAGTCTGTGAAATATATTGTACTATGTAATTTGGTCCTAAATCTAAATTAGTAAATTCTATATTTCTGACACATACACACACACACACACACACACACACACACACACACACATATATTTTCCCAGTACCGGGGATAAAACCCAGGGACATTCTACCTCCAAGCTACACCCCTACCCCTAGTTTTTAGTCTTTTAATTTTGAAACAGGATCTCACTGAGTTGTGAAGGGCCTCGCTAAGTAGCTGAGGCTGTCCTCGAACCGTGATCCTCCAGTCTCTGCCTCCCAAATGCTGGGATTACAAGCATGTGTGCCACCACACCGAGCCCCACATTCTTTTTTTTTTTTTTTTTTATGGTACTGGGGATGGAACCCTTCTACCTCCGGGCTATACTCCCAGACCTATTTTATATTTTATTTGGAAACAGGGTCTCTTAAGCCAGCAAGGCTGGCTTCGAACCTGCGTGATCCTCCTGTCTCCACCTCCCAAGTGCGGGTATTACAAGCGTGCACCACCACGCCCGGCCCCGCATTCATATTTTTAAATGCTATGGAGTATTGATGAAGAGAGTACATTGATGCAAAAGATTATACACAAAATTTTTTTTTTTGCGGGTCTGGGGATGGAACCCAGGAGCATTTGACCTCCAAGCTACACCCCCTTCCCTGTTTTTTAATTCTTTATTTTGAAACCGGGTCTCACTGAGTTGCAGAGGGCCTCACTAAGTAGCTGAGGCTGTCCGTGAACTGCGATCCTCCAGTCTCAACCTCCCAAATGCTGGGATTATAAGCGTGCACCACCACGCCCAGCTAGATCCGACCTTTTGACAAAATACAATAAGGAAAGTCTTAAAGATAATTGTTGAAAAGAGTAATTAATAGATTTAGAAGGGTGGATACCAGTTTATAATATGTATGCATAATTCATTGTAAATTACCAAATGCTTTTATACACTAAGTAGCAAATTTTTTTTATTCTGATAAAATAAGTGGCTTCATAGAAGTCAAAATTGATTCTGTGAAGACATGGGTATTTTGACAATATTAACATGTGTTTACTTAGCAAATGGCCATCCCTCACCTCCCTCCCTCCAGGGTTATTAGAACTAAAGAGATAATGTAGGGAATGTGCTATGAAGTAACATGATATCTAATGTCAATTCAAAATTTTACTAAATTTCACTAGGTGTATGGAAGAGTATATAGCATACCTACTCAGCTTAATCTATCAATTGTCGCCTGTTGGGTAAGAAGACACTTTAAAAACAGACCTCACGCCGGGCGTGGTGGCGCACGCTTGTAATCCCCGCGCTTGGGAGGCGGAGACAGGAGGATCGCGCAGGTTCGAAGCCAGCCGCGCTGGCGTAAGAGACCCTGTTTCAAAAATATAAAATAGGTCTGGGAGCGTAGCCCGGAGGTAGAAGGGCTTCCAGGAACCCCAGTACCACCAAAAAAAAAAAAAAAAAAAAAAAAAAAAAAAAACCAGACCTCAGCTGGGCAGAGTAGCGCACACTTGTAATCCCAGTATTTGGGAGGCTGACATAGGAGGACCACAGGTTCGAAGATAGCCTCAGCAAACAGTAAGCCTACTTTATTTTGTTTCAAAATAAAAATAAAATAGGGGTGGGGGTGTAACTCAGCGGTAGAATGCCCCTGGATTCAATCCTCAGTACCACACACAAAATAATAATGATAAATAAATAAACAGACCTAGATGAAATATGGCTTTATATCAGTGTGGCCCCCTCTGGATTGAAAACACTGAGGAAGATTCAGGGAGGGATTTTCTTAAGAACTTTAAAGCTTGGTTTACTGAAAGGATAATTTCAAACTCATAATTAGTTTGAAGCATTCATTTTATATCTGAAAAAGTATATTTTTAAAATGGAAACTTGTTTTTCTCATTTCCTAAGAATCAAAATATTTGGCAAAATCATTATCGAACTTTGTAAAATGTATATGAAAAGGTAAAGGACCAAGAATAGCCAAGATCTTGTGGTGGACTTAGAATAACAAATGTGAGGCCTATTGTAGAGCGATAGAATTTAAGACAGCAATATTGGCACACAAATAGAGCGTGATAAACCAATGAAACAGAATACAGAGCCTAAACACACATTTGCACATGCAGTTTACCTTATTTCTGACAAAGCACCATAGGGCAGGGAGGAAAGGATTATTTTCCTTCAATAAGAGCTGCATGGTCAATTGGATAGCCTTAAGGGGGAAAAATGAACCTTTTTTTTAATCAAAACATGCACAAAAATCAACTATTGATGAATTGCAAACCTAAGTGTAAAAGTTTTTTTAAAGACCTATTAGAATGGAGGTTGGCAAACTTCTTAAGGGCTAGATAGTAAATACTTCAGACTTTGGAGGTAATAGTCTCTTGCAGTCATTCGGCTTTCTGCTGTGGTAGCATGAAGCGACGTTGTGAACAATGCCAGGAGTAAGTGAGCCTGTCCATGCCCCATAAAACTTTATTTACAAAAGTAGATAATAAGCTGGACTTGGCTTGTAGGTTACAGGTTTCCAGCCCCTCTTTTAGGTCATCTATCTCATCCTGAGTAAGCAAAACTTTCTCAAATTGAACACAAAGGGTGGTCATCAAAAACAAAATTTGACAAGGAAACATGAGGGAATAATGCAGAGAGAGGACTGTAGAGTAGTGGAGGGATTTGGGGGAAAGAGGAAGAGGAAGGACTGAAGAAGCAAACAGCTCAGATCATACCATGGCAACATGTGAAGGTATTACTAGGAATCTCATTAACATATGTGAGGAGGTTGGAGAGGGGAGCGAAATGGCATGTGGAGGGAGGTGCAAGGAGCTGTATGCATGTATTTATTTATCACATTGAACCTCACTGATGAACAACTGCAATAATTGCAAATAAAATAATAAAAAGCAAAATAAAAATTAAATCATATCTTACTGGTATTATATATAAATATATGAAATGGTCCTCAGACTTACAAGTTATCAGGAAAAAACCAAGACTTTAATACTACAGTATTCACAAATGAAAAAGGTGGACAATTTTAAGTGTTACCAAGAATGTAGAACAAATATAACTCTCATACCATACCCTGCTGACCAGAGTATAAGTGGGTGTAGCTCCCTTGGAGAACATCATTATCATAGAGGTGTCCTATGATCATAGGGATATATCCCGTGATGAAATAATTCCATTCTTTGGTATAAAATGAATATAACTATGTACATATGTTCACTAATGGCCATATACTTGAATATCTAGAGTGGCAATATACATACTGTCCTAAACAGAAAACTACCCGATGCACATCAACAGAAGAGAACGTAAAAACATGTGGAATGTCCACACTATACGTTATTTATTTATTTATTTATTTATTTATTTATTTATTTATTTGTGGTACTGGGGTTCCTGGAAGCCCTTCTAACTTAGGGCTACACTCCCAGACCTATTTTTATATTATTTTTTATTTGGAAAGAGGGTCTCTTAAGCCAGCATGGCTGGCTTCGAACCTGCGCGATCCTCCTGTCTCCGCCTCCCAAGCGCGGGGATTACAAGCGTGCGCCACCACGCCCGGCTTACTTTTTTATATTTGGAAACAGGGTCTCTTAAGCCAGTGCGATCCTCCTGTCTCCGCCTCCCAAATGCAGGGATTACAACCCGGCACCACCACGCCCGGTTTAAGTAATTTAGATATGTATTCACATGTGGTGTATTCACACTACAAAGTATTATCCATTTAGCAGTAAGATGTACACCACACACACACAGAAGCACATCATGATATTCTCATAGTATATATTTATGCTGCACAGGAGTGAGAATAGTCTGCAGTAACAAATAACAACATGGATGCCTCTCTCCTGAGAAGCGTCTCTCCTGAATGCATCATTTTCCCAGAAAATATTGAGTGAAATAAACAAGACACAAGCCAGGAATGATGGTGCATGCTTGTAATCCCAGCATTTGGGAGGTTGAAACAGGATTGCGGTTCAAAGACAGCCTCAGCTACTTAGTGAGGCCCTTTGCAACTCAGAGAGACCCTGTTTCAAAAAATAAAGAATAAAAAATAGGGCTGGGGGTGTTGCTTGAAGATAAAATGCCCCTGGGTTCCATCTCCAGTACCGCAAAAGAAAAAAGAAACCAGACTAGGTAGAAATAAATGATAGAATTCCATTTGTATGAAGATCAAACACGGCAAAACATACCTGTCTTTGTAGAATTGAAGTTCACAGATACACTGAGTGGAGAAGACACAGTGATAAGGAGGGAGGGCACATAGGAGAGCTCCCAGATGGATAATAATATTTTATTTCTTGCACTAGATACTAGTCCATAGGTTCATTTAGTTTGTGAAAATTAGTTGAAATGCACATTTAAGTGCACTTTTCTCTGTTCATTGTACTCTGCTGTGGTTTCCTGTAGTGGGTCTAAATCAGCTGAAGAGAATTTAATTCACATCAGGATAATGGAAGTGATGGTCCTTTTGACTTGCATCTTCCTGATGGCTAAGCTGATGTTGAACATTTTTTCCTGTATCTATTGGCCATTTCTATTTCTTCTTTTGTGAAGTATTTGTTCAGTTCATTGCCTATTTCTTAATTGGGTTATTTGTTTTGGTAGTGTAGAGTCCTTTGAGCTCTCTATATTCTAGATATTAACCCTCTATTAGAGTGGTGGCCAGTAAGGATATTCTCCCATTCTGTATGATCTTTACGTTCTTGATGGTTTCCTTTGATGAGAAGAAACTTATTAGTTTGATGCCATGCCACTTGTTAATTCTTACTTTAATTTCCTGCACTTTGAAGGTCTTGTTGAAAAAGTTACTGCCTGTGCCTCTATGTTGGAGTGTTGAGCCAGTGCCCCCCTCTAATAGCTTCACAGTCTCTGGTCTAATTTCTAAGTCTTTGATCCATCTCGAGTTGATTCCTGTGCACGGTGAGAGGTAAGAATATAGTTCCATCTTTCTACAAATGGATAGCCAGTTCTCCCAGCACCATTTGTTGAAAAGGCTGTCTTTTCTCCAGCGTATGAGTTTGGTCCCTTTGTCAAAGAGCAATTGACTATAGATGTGTGGGTTTGTTTTTCCCTTCTATTCTGTTCCATTGGTCTGGATGCCTGTTGTTGTGCCAATACCATGCTGTTTTAACTACTATTTCTCTGGGAGATTCAAATAAAAACTACACTGAGATTCTATCTAACCCCAATCAGAGTGGCAAGCATAAAGAAGTCAAATAACAACAAATGTTGGCGAGGATGTGGGAAAAGAGGAACTCTTTTACTCTGTTGGTGGGAGTGAAAACTAGTTCAGCCACTATGGAGATCAGTGTGGAGATTCCTTAGAAAACTGGGAATAGATCCACCATATGATTCAGCTATACCCTCCTGAGTATCTTTCCAAAGGGCTTGAAATATGTGTATAAGTGTGAATATAGCACGGTCAACCTGGACACTCATTGTTGGGAAGGGGGAAAGGGAAGCGGTGTGGGGGGCACAAAGTCCTGTGCGAGTGTATGCCATTGTCAATATGATCCACATTATGATGTGAAACTATAGTGTACCAAGAAAAAAAAGAAGAAAAAAAGTGATGGTCCTTGGCTCCCTGACCACTGTTTTATCTTGATTTTGTTTACCATTTACTTCTATTTGATATAAATTTCTTATTTTAAAATAATCCAAGTCAGGCGTGGTGACGCACGCTTGTAATCCCAGCATTCGGGAGGCCGAGGCCAGAGGATCGAGGTTCGCGAACAGCCTCAGCTACTTAGTGAGGCCCTCTGCAACTCAGTGAGACCCTGTTTCAAAATAAAGAATAAAAAAATAGGGCAGGGGTGTAGCTTGGAGGTCAAATACCTATGGGTTCCATCCCCAGACCCACAAAAAAAATGTAATCCATAGATTCCTAATAATGTAGATAAAATGATTAGATAATAATATGTCGGAGAAAAGAGACAAATTTCCCATGCAAAAAGAAATCCAAATATTTTTATAGACTCTCTGCCCTTGAGCAGGGGAAGTATATCCCTGCCTTTTGAGGGCAGGCTGCACATGGTGACTTCTTTCCAAAGAGCTCAGTTTGGAGAACCCATCGCATTGTGAAAAGACCTGGCCAACACTACCTCCTCCAGGTGATAGGTCAACACTGCCACTGAGAAGCCACAGTAACAAGACTTAGCCTTGATATGGTGACATGATGGAATGGCATGTCGTGTCTGTGCTCTTTCTTTCAAGAACCCCTAATCCCAATCTAATCATAAGATCATCCTGACTCAGTACTACCAAAAATTGTCAAGATCACGAAAAAGAAAACCTGAAAAACTGTCAGAGACAGGAATAGTCTGAGGAGATGAGTATCTAAATGTAATGTGGTATCTTGATTGTGATCCTGGAACAGAACAAAAGAACATTGCATAAAAACCATGGCAATCTGAATAAAATAAGAATGTTAAGAATAGGGAAACCTGGGGCAGGGTGTACTGAACTCTCTGTAATAACTTTGCAACTTTTCTGTAAGTCCAAAGTTATTCCAAAATTAAAAGTTTATTTAAAAAAAAGACTCACAAACTAAGTAGTGGGTTATACTTGAACTAGAAAGTATGGCCTATAACATCAAGTTACTAAAAATAATAAAATACAAGAATAGGAAACCATGACTAGTTTCATAATCCAATAGCTAGTTATATTGCAGTAATTATTCTTTGCTTTCTCTGAAAGTTTGGATTGATTTATTTTCTCAGAAGTTATTTTATTAACAAATAATCATATTTTTAAACATTTAGAGTATTTTCCTGTCTAAATCATAGTGCTTTACACCTAATAAAATTTTATTCTCTTCCTTTTTTAAGAAAATGTTTATTGGTGCATTTTAGTTATACATCATAAAGTGATTCAAAGTGATACATGGGCAATGTATTGTGCATGTATCCACACAAGTTTTGTTTTATTCCATTATGATGTATGAATAAAATGCACCAATAAAATTTTTTTAAAATCTTTTGGTGAATGGATTGCTAGTGATTTAACCTTAAAAATGCGAATTATTTCTGTTTACTCCAACATCTTAAGGTGGGAATGTTATGAACTGTTGCTTACAGATATTCTAAGTTAAAATCTTTATACATCAAACTTCATGCAGAAGAACTGAGTAATGAAATAGGGAATGTTTTTGTTGGTAATTACTGACTATTAAAAATTAATTTTCACTTCATTACACCCTTTCAACAAATATAATAGAAGCATCATAGAATGTTGGAACTGAAAGGGATATTTAAGAGATTAGTTCAGCTCCTTAACTTTATATGAAATAACTGAGTGCCAGAGAATTTGGGACTTGCCTGGAGTCATAATAAAATTGGTGGGAAAGCTGGAATTCACGTATTCAGTTGAACAAGTATTGACTGAGTATTTATTATGTTTCACGAACTGTGTAGAGACATGAAAATGAGTCCAACTTTATTTTCTTTGATGGAGGAGGTCGGGACAAGGAGAGATAGGGAAATGAATGAATAAATACAGCCCGATGTGGAAGCCAGCCATCCGTGCAGTGTCCTATGAAAACGAAGGAGCAGATGACTTAACAACGGCTTGGGTGTGTCCTCTTATCCCAAGGGGAGCACATTAGCCCTGAATCCATACACATGTCTTTCTACTGACACCCCAGGATACAACCCTGAACACCAGCAAGTGAAGCAGTTGTTGATAAATATTCTGAAGAAGATAAAACAATAAATTCTTATTCTTGTCCTGTTTTATTCTAGGAAAAAACTATCTCCTGCCTTACCCATGCACAATCAAAAGAGACATGGAGGTGATTATTTGAAGAGCCCAGGGAATTTGCTTCCAGTGCTTATTTTTTTACTCCAAGGCTTCAGAAAGGTGCCCTAGATTTCCAGCATACCTCATAAAGTATATCACCTGGAGTCGCTCTCTGTCCCTCCTTGCGCAAGGCTTGGTGGCGGCAGAAGATTGTGCTGTGCTGTCTACTGAAAGGGAATGTGGAACAGATTAAAAATGATGAATCACCTTTATAAAAGCCAAATTTTAAATCTTTGAAGAATATTCAATTAAAGAAATTCAAATGGCAATAGGATAACTGAAACTCTGAAGGAAGTTGCATTGATTGGAGCATTATAGGTCAGGGTAAGAAACAAATTTGAAAGTGGATGCCTTTCAAAACAACCTGAGGGGCAAAAAGAGAAGTGGGAACAATGACCAGGCCTAGGTGACTACATATATTGTATGTGTGCAGATGTCTAAAACAGTAGATTATAAATTTTGCCATGCATACACATACATAAAAGCTATGGCTATTTTAATTGGCTTCGTGGTCATATATATATAATTTTTTTTTCCTGGTACTGGGAGTGGAACCCAGGGGCTTTCCTACTCCCAGACATATTTTATATTTGATTTGGAAACAGGGTCTCACTAAGTTGCTGAGAGCCTTCACTAACTAGCTGAGGCTGGCTTCCAACCTGTGCAATCCTCCTGTCTCAGCCTCCCAAGTGCTAGGATTATAAGCGTGCGCCACCACACCCGGCTCATGGTCATATTTTTACAATATACACATATATCAAAATATCACAACGCACACTGCAAATATGTATAATTTATATTTGTCGATTATAACTATTTTAGTATACTTTTATTTAGTGCATTGTAGTTTCACATCATAATTCTATAAAATATTTTTTAAAAAAGAAAATTTACCAAATCAGAAGTCTATCTAGAAGAGTCTTGTCCCATAGCATATAAGTACAGATAATTTTTAGAAAAGAGTGATCAATTATATTGCAGATAGGAGTCACTTAAAGTAGTTCCCGTAAGCTATCCATTAACTGTGGCAATGAAGAGGGCTCAGGTGACTTTAGTGAGGATGGCTTCCGTACAGTGATCATCCTTAATTGCACCATAGTGGCTTGCTGAGCATGTAGATGATGAAGTAGAAACTGTTTTCCTAGACTGTTCTTTGAAGGTTTGGGTAAAATTAGAAGAAGAAAGACAAGAAAGTATCTAGAGAAAGAACTGAGGGAGACACTTCTGTTGTCTATTTAATTTGGGATGAGATGTTTAATACATTTGTAGGTTACCAGGGAAGATGCTCACTAGGAAGCAGGTGTTGATGATAGAGAGGGAGGGGGAAGGAGAGGGGGAGAGAGGGCAAGACACCTGGAGAAGCAGCAGGCACAGGGTCAAGGGCACACAGAAGAGGGGCTAGCATCCTCCAGAGAAAGGAATATTTCCTTTTCAGAGCCAGGAAGGAAGGAAAGACACAGTCAGTGTAAATGAATATGAAGAAATATAAAGACAAGTTTGTTGCAGTAAGTGCGTGTGTGTGTGTGTGTGTGTGTGTGTGTGTGTGTGTGTGTGTCCCAAGATAGAGCACTAGGGAGTTGAAGAAGATCATGCTTTAAGACTTTGTTATTGCCGGGTGTGGTGGCGCACGCTTGTAATCCCCCGGCTTGGGAGGCGGAGACAGGAGGATCGCGCTGTTTCGGAGCCAGCCTTGCTGGCTTAAGAGACCTTGTTTCCAAAGAAAAATATAAAATAGGTCTGGGAGTGTAGCCCGGAGGTAGAAGGGCTTCCAGGAACACCAGTACCACACACAAAAAAAAAAAAAGAAAAAAAAAGACTTTGTTATTTATTTCGTTATTTATATTTTTTCTAGAAGGAAGTAAGGAAGTCTGCTGGGCTGCTGGGACTGAAATTACATAAAACCTAGGAGAGCCGTGAATATTTGGTTAGAGACTGAGGAGAGTGGGCAAGGAGTGACTGAGGACAAAAATAAAAAGATTAAACCAAGGGCGTTAGGAGTGGAAACTTAATTTGAGGCAGCAACAACCTTCAGGCTTGTATGATTTTTCTTTCCGTTGTGATCAGCTCCCAGAATTTTTAAAAGGCATTTACTAAGTATCCTTTACTATCTTTCTGGCATTATGCATTACAAACAGTACCTCAGCCCAGTAGGCAGGCAAATTTGTTATTCCAATTTACAGTTTAAGTAACTTTTCCAAGGTTGCACAGCTGGTTAGAAGGGAGAGCACAGGTCTGTCCAACTCTAAAACATATGTTGTTAGCCATATGTTTTACTTTCTCCCAAGAAGATAGAGATTTAAGAATTGATAATACATTTTGCCTAGCCTTAGGGAACTCACAATGCATAAAAGAAAATATGGTAATAAGTAATCTCAAGCAAATGCAGGGATTGTTATGTCCAGAAAGCAAAGAAAAGGAGCATGTCATTCTTACTACGGCTCTACGGGAGCCTTCTCAGGAACCCCTGAACTCTGACCAGCTCCGAGTCAGGAGTCAGCATTCACAGGTGGACATGGAGTCTGGGCACTCTAGAGCTAGTGACTGTGTGAGCAAAAGCACAGAGGTGTCAGAAGGAACACCATTTTGCTCAGTGTACCTGGGACAGGGTATCTGCTGGGCTGGGGGATTGGAGAGATATGGGATCAGAAGAGGTGTCATATCTACTCAGAACTACTACTCATCTGTAAGAGTTTTTTGCTGTTGTTGCTATTGTAGCAGTAGTGGTGATACTGGGATTTGAACCAAGGTACATTCTACCAGCTACACTCCCAGCCCTATTTTATTTCAGTTTTCAGTTTTATTTTATTTCAGGGTTACACTAAGTTGCTGAGGCTGGCCCCAAACCTGTGATTCTCTTGTCTTAGCTTCCCAAGAACTGGGATTACATGTGTGCACCACCACATCAAGCACATATATGATTTTAAAGAAGAGAATGACATCAGATTTGAGTTTTGGAAACAAGACCTTATTTGTAACAGATGGGATCAATTCCAGAACAATCATTATAATAATTATAAGCTTTCACCTGTTCGGAATCTGGTACTAAGCGATTCTTATAGACTCAGTGATTTAATCATAGAAACTCTGTAAGGGAAGTAGGATTATTTTCGTTTTACAGGTGAGGAAAACAAGGCCCTGACAGGTTAAATAACCTGCCCAAGGACTCATGGCTAAAATGGCCGAGGCAGACCTGGAAGCTTTTCAGATTAGCTAAGGGCTAAGGGAGGATATTTTTATTTTATTTTATTTATTTTTTTGAAGGGGTGAAGGTACTGGGGATTGAACCCAGGTGTGTTCTTCTGAACCACAGCCCTGCAGCCCTATTTTATTTTTTATATTGTAACAGGGTCTTGCTGAGTTGCTGTGGGCCTCACTAAGTTGCTGAGGCTGGCCTTGAATCTGTGATCCTCCTGTCTCAAGCTCTCAAGTACTGAGGGCATAAGCATGTATCATCACTCACAGCTAAGGCAGGATTTTGATAAGGAGATCGGTACAGTGACCTTGTGTACCTCCTCACCAGAAGCTAGGAAGAGGCAAGGGATGATTTGCTTTCAGAGTCTTCTGAGAAAACATGGCCCTACTGATACCTTGACTTCAGGTATTTGCCCCCAAGCTGTGAGAGAATAAATTTTGGTGGTTTGAAGACAACAACTTTATGATAATTTGTTACAGAGACCCTAGAAAAACTAATATAGCAACACCTGTAACTCAAGTTCAATTACCAGTTAGAGCTATATTATCATGTATTTATAATTGCATACAAATAAGTGCATGCCTTTTTTTTTTAGTAAAAGATCACTCAAAATTGATGGTTTGATGGGGCTGCCATCTTTATCTTAGCTGCCTTTCAGAGCCCTTTGCCTAATAGATAGATTCCCTGAAGCAAATCTTGCTTTCACCTGCATATTGATACTGTTATCCGAACTTAACAATATTTTGGATTCCGGAAACCAAATTCTCTTTTAATCCTAGCCTGGCAGTAACATGAAACTAAGACTTACTTTGTATCCAGAACAACAACCTCCACACTTGAAAGGAGGTTTGAACATGCTCAAGCCTGCTTTATACCTGGCTTATACACTGACCCAGGGACTGAGAGTCTGCGCTTATTCAAGACTGGAAGTATCCAGAGCTGCTTGCAAAACGTGTGATAAGCCAGATAAGCAACGCCACAGGAAGGGAATCTTTTCACATCTTATTTGAAACCCTGAGTTTCCACAACATAGAACTAGAGAATTTTAGTTAGCAAATTGAATGGACATGTAATGGACAGGAGTTAAAATCATTTTGATTTCTACCAAAGTAGTGGTATTGACAACTTCAATCCTACATCATCTGTCCTTTGGCTGCTAACCATTTTTTCTGGTTGACAGGGCACTTACATTTGTTGCCCACTCCACAAATGCTTCTGGGATGGATGCTCTTTATCATTCGTTTTTCACAGAGAAAAGCTGGACGCAAATGTGGTTGAAGTTTTCTAGGGCTAGCCACTCCGATTCATCAGTCACAGATACAACACTGTGCAATGCATGTACACACATACTGCCCCAGGAGGGCTTCTGATATATCTTGAGAGTAAAAAGGGATGCTTGGTGTTTTGGTCAGCTTCTTCACTGCTGTGACCCAAAATACTTGATAACCACAACTTAGAGGAAAGAAGATTTATTTGCTCACAGTGCAGAAGGTTTCAGTTCATGTTAGGCCAGATCCTCCCTGAGGAGCTCAGGGTGTGGAGGCAAGGGGAGGGGACAAGGGACATAAAATCCCCAAGGCAACACCCCCAGTGATCCGCCTCCTCCAGACACACCCTGCCTGCCTATTTTAGCACCCAATAAGTCCACTCATCCATCAGTAGAGATATCCAATGATGATATTAGCACCCCCGTGATTCAGTTATTTCACCTCTGAACACTCCGCCTTGTTTATACCTGAGCTCTTCCAGGGGACATTCTACATCCAAACCATAGACACGTGGTTACCCGAGATCTGCTCAGCACGCCTGCTATTCTGACCCCGTGCAATGCTGTTCCTTCATGCTCCGCCATGAATGAGTAGGTTGCAGGTACACTGTGGCATAGTGAGCATCCTGTTCTCCAAAAATACTGACACGAAGCACGAGCCACTTTCCTTTTAACATTCACTTCAGAAGGGTTTCTGTGGCTTTGATGAACTAATAATAGAAGGACACACATGCAGCTCTGAGAATCAGTGATGAGAGGGTTCTTAACATTCAGGGTCCATCTGAAGTGTCTCCTTTTCAGAAAGGCCCCTCTTCCCCGTAGCCCATTTTATGCTTTGATAACATATACCTGGTTTTGTTATTTATTAATTTATTCATTGGCCTACTGTCTGTCTTTCCAGATTTGCAGGCTCTTTACTGTTTCACTGCCCTCTGGCGAAACCTAAAACTGTGCCTGTTGTTAATCAAAAGTTCAACCACTAAATGAAACAATGATTACAGCCTTGCTAGTCCAGGAACCATCGGAGTGAGGATTCAGAAGAAGCAGGGGTGACAGAAGCTAAGTAGGTTCTTTAGTAGAATAATAGAAGCAGCGACTCTGTCAAGGACCTAGGACAAAAATCTTGCATGATGTGGGAAGAGGTTGGCCTTAGAGTCTATAGATATAAAGGTGTAAAACATTCAGGAAACAGGTACAAAGTCGCCACCAGTGGGGGAAGAAAAAACAAATTGTAACAGTGAGTCCTTCCTGAGTGTGTAGGGAGGTGGGGAGAGGGGTGTGCGAGCTGAGCGTTTCTAAGGTTGTCTACAACGTGCAGCAAATAAACAGTACTCTCAAAAAGGAAAGTGCTGAGTTCCCAAGCACCGTTTGCAAGAACTTTAAAACAAAAATAGACATTTTAGAAATATTTTTCTTGTGTCATACTGGGGATTGGACCCATGGGCATTCTACCTCTAAACTGCACTGCCAGCCCTATTTTATTGTTATTTTCAAAACAAGGTCTTGCAAAGTTGCCACATGCTGGCCTCAAACCTGTGTAATCCTCTTGTCTCAGCCTCCTAAATACTGGGATTACAGATGTGTGCCAGAATATACATTTTAAAATCCTATATTCATGCTTATGTATATGCCTCTGTGATGTAACTTTGGTGTGCAGTGCAATAACACTCTAGAAAAAACTAATTTGTACTTTGAAATGAATTAACCAAATTAAAATACACAAGATACATCCAAGCATAGACTCAGGCAAAGTTACCTGGTGTGGGTTGTGCCTTTACCTGTTGGCTGTACATGTGATCACATATGGTTCTATATAGAAAATAAGAGAGGCTTATTTCACCCAAAGTATCCTAGGTATTTATTGCCAGATGAAGAAATTGTGGAAAGCAAGCTGAGGATATAATTGTGTTGAAAGAAAAGTAGAGAATGTAGCTGTATCAACATTACCCAGTGTCACCTAGTTACATCAAAAAGTTCTCGATAAACAGCCCCAGGGTAAAAAGACATTTTCCTTTCTGAGTTCAGATGTGTCTGTGCTGTTGTCTGGGCATCTTTTCAATTTTCCTCTGTTGGCTTGGCTCTTGGGGGATTGGAGGCTGCTTTTTCTTATCTGGGGAAGGAATGCTTTTCTAACTAGAGCCTGATGCCTTGCTGGGATGAGAAGGCCAGTGTGAGTTCGGCACAGAATCCCCAGGCCTAGGTATTCATGGAGAACTGAAGCATGTCACTGAATACCCTCGGGCCTACCAAATAGCAAGATCAGCATTCCAAGACAGGAGCCGCTGTGCTATGTCCCTCCTGCCTCCACAGTGCTGTGGCCATTTCACCCCCTCTGGTCCTCAGCCTGCCTGGCCAAGGGTCTGGGGGCACATTTGACAAAGTGTCCCCCACTCCTTAGTTTTGGGAATTGAACCCAGGGGCATTCTACCCCCAAGCTATACTCCAGCCCCTTTATCTTATATTTTGAAGTAGGCTCTCACTAAGTTGCTGGGGCTGGCCTCTAACGTCCAATCCTCCTTCCTTGCATTCAAGTACGAGGATTACAGGTATGTACCACCCTACCCAACTTAGCATGGTGTGTTGATGGTTCCTTGCGGAGAGCATTTTCAGGGTGTGGGGGGGGGGTTCAAGAGAAGAGGGGGTGGCCTGCCGGTGTTACTGGCTGACCTCCTAAGCCACCTCTTGCTCAGGGCTTGCATTTCTCTCATATGCAACCTGTCATGATTAGATATGGGATGTCCCCTGAAGAGCTCCTGTATTAATGTTCAGAGTTGATGTGATTAGGCCACAATGGTGATAATCTCATCGGTGTGTAAGTCCATACTGGGTGGTAACCTAGGCTGGTGGGAAATGGCTGGAGAAGTGGATTCCTGGCTGCTCATCCCCAGATGCGCAGTGCCTTTCCAGAAACGTGGCAAGGGACCAGGAGCCGCTAGTCCTGGCTTTACCCTTTCATGAAGAAATGGCCTCTTCTGAGAATTTCCACCCATGTCGTTTTGGCCAAGACTAAGTCCCATGGTAGCTCTCAACCTCAAGAGAGACTAAAAACTTGAGGATTTACTTTTCCAGCCTCTGTGATAGAGGCTGGCCCAAAAGACAAAGAGTGGCAGTGATGAATTTTAAATTAACCACAATAAGTCAAGGCCGAATTATTAAATACTCAATGATAAAGAATAAGTTGGAGCAGTAAACAATGCAAAGTGAAGCAGAGAAGGATGGAAGACCCACAGCTGGCAAGCAACATCAGCCAGATCCCACAGTCAAAGCAGGGACAATTCCAAGGCGCTTTAGACTTGTCTTGCTTGAATCTTCTTCCATCTAGTAAAATGCTTCCACTCTCCATTAGTGCAGAACATAGTGACCAAGGATATTTTATAAGTAACATACGCAGTTTCCCTCCCAGCATGTTGATGGAGCATATGCCCACCCTAGTGTTCCTGTTCTACGACTGTGCTCCTGGGTCTAGCAACGGAGACTAGAGAGGCCGTAGAGCTGAGAGTGAGTAGAACACAGCTGGGCTCCAGGTGCAGCATGGAGCAGGGCGGAGGCGATGTCCTCTCATCTGTCCTTCTCTTAGCCTTCAAGTTCAGGTCAATCATCAGCCCCTCTTGGGAGCTGCACCGCTATTTGTACCACTTTGTCCTCTCCAGCAGAGTGGCCATTCCTGTGTGCAACATCACTACCAGCATGCGTCTTTACAGAGTAGCATCCATGCCTCACAATTACATGGTCCAAACACTAGGTTCAGAGCACTTTGGCCATTGCCCTGCAGAGCATTATTGCCCTGAAAAATATAAGTTCTACTGGTAATTTTCAGGGGTTTGTTTTTGTTTTTGTTTTGTTTTTGGTACTGGGGATTGAACCCAGGAACAGTCGACCTCTGAGCTACACCCCCAGCTCTATTTTATTTTTTATTTGGAAACAGGAGTTTGCTAAGTTGCTGAGAGCCTCACTAAGCTGCTGAACCTGCCATCCTCCTGTCTCAGACTCCTGAGTATTGGGATTATAGGTGTGTGCCAGCAACTATACCTGGCTAATTTTCAGTTTTTTATTATTCACATTTTAAAATGACAAAAAGAACCAGACAACATAATTTAACAATATGGTTTATTTAAACCAATATTTCCAAAATATCATTTTGACATGATAATTATTATTGCATACAACCATTATTAGTGGATATCTTACATTCTTTTTTTCATATTGCTCATAATAAGTCTTCAGTCAGCATCCACCCCCCCTTTGTTGTTGTTGGGGATTGAATTCAGGGACTTTCTTTTGCCAAGCAATACCCAAGTCTGTTTTTGGTTTTGTTTTGAAACATGGACTTACTAAGTTGCTGAGGCTGGCCGCAAAACCTGCAATTCTCCCATCTCAGTTCCAAAGTACTGGGACTAAAGGTGTGGTGTGTGTCACCATACTTGGATACTCGTGCATTTTAATACACTCAGTTTGGACTGGCTACATCTCAAGTAGCTGAGAGCTACATGTGTTAAGTGGCTACCATATTAGAAGGCTCTACTCCAGAGTTCATAGACCAACAGTTGTTACTTATTATAAAAGTTTCTAATTGGAGCCGGGCATGGTGAGGCAGGCTTGTAATCCCAGTACTTGGGAGGCTGAGACAGGAGAATCACAGGTTCTCAGACAGCCTCAGCTACTTAGTGAGGTTCTCTGCAACTTAGTGAGAACCTGTTTCAAAAATAAGAATAAAAAATCGGGCTGGGGGTGTTGCTTGGAGGTAAAATGCCCCTGGGTTCAATCCCCAGCACCACCAAAAAAAAAAAAAAAAAACTTTCTAATTGTGCCTAATAAATGCTTAATAGAGAGTTCATGGCCTGAGGTCAGGGGCAGCTGTCTTACGTGAGGAAAGCCAGCTGCTTCCCTACCAGTTCTCCAACGAAGATATTTGTCTTAGTGATTATAGCACTGCCTGGAGTCTAGGTCTCAGCCACAAGGGTTTAGAAACACTTGATATATTCAAAGCTCTGAAGTTGATTTATTTCAGTGTTGCTATTGGTGACAGAATTCTTAGAATCTGGTGTGTAAGAATGGAGATCCTGATCCATTTGTGATGAGGAGGCCTGTGCATTTGGGTCATCTCCATAGGCCACGGCCTGTGAGATAAATCCAGCCTCTCTCCCATCTGTTTTTGCATAGCTACAAACTAAGAATGACTTTTACTTCTTTAAATAGTTGAAAGGAAATCAAAAGAATAGAATTTTGTGAAAGATTGAAAATGCACAAAATTCAAATTTCATTGTCTCCAAAAACATTTTATGGGAACACAGCCACACTCGTTCATTTAAGTATTATCTGTAGCTGCTTTTGTACTATAAAAGCAAAGTTGAGTGGTTGCAAGAGACCATATGGCCCACCAAGCCTAAAATATTTACTTATCTGGCCTGGTTCAGAAAATGTTTGCCAACCCTGCGTCATGTATGGAAGTCACTAGACGAACTTTAAAGAAGTACAAACATCTAGTATCACCCCCAAATCATTCAGATTTAATTAGTCCCTGATGAAGCCCACAAAGTATTAAAAGAAAATTCTAACACTGTCCTCAGTCTTTGTAGGAAACCAAAGTATGCAGCAGATTGTGGAAAGAAGGAGCTCGAAGGGGAGGAGGCAGGAAGGTAACTGGAGCCTCCGTCCTGCGGTGCATACCTGTCCGCACAGGGGCCTCCTGCGCCTGCGTGCCAGGGCACATTCTTCCCAGCTGGTGCCCCTCCTGTTTCTGTGTGCTCACCTCTGTGACCCTGAGGTTCCTACATTCCCCAGCTCAGCCAGCTCCTCTGCAGATCGACACATTCTTCCTGTGCATCCACCAGTTAATCCGGCCTTATCAGCCTGGGGGCCATTCTGTCTCCAACATGATTTGTCTTCATGAGTCAGAGGAGCTGCTTTCTGTAGCTTTTCTCCAGACCAGTCTGATTTTCCTCCTCTCTCCCACCCCCCCAGCGAGCTTCTTGGTTGCTTCAGTGACTGTGCCTTGTGTCCAGTTGCACCTTTGCCTGTGTATCTTTGAGTCTCCAGCGGCACATACGCCAAGCCATCTCACCGTTGGTGGATGAGTTCATTGGTGGTTGAACAAAAGAATAAATGAATGGGAAGAAAAAGTTAGAACACTGAGCAGTTTTGTAGACTATGTGTGTGGGTATAGTGAACTTAAAATTAGAATATCCAGATTTGAATATTGTCTCTGCTATTTTCCCCAGAAAGCCCCATGGGACGACCTCTTGCCTTCCTAAGAACAAAGCTTTGAATTCCTATAAGATGAGGAGAGTCATACCCACTTCACAGAACAGAATAAAGGAAGGTGTCTGATCAAATGTGGTAGCACCCTATATAATGGCTGGCCCATATATGCTGATTAATAGGAAGTTTCTTCCTCCTTCCTTCAGCTTAGCTAAGGCATCTCCTTACACTTAAAATTTTTATAGCTATAAATTATTTGCAAATCTATTAAATTAGGTAGCTTATAGCAACATTATTAAATATGACTCGGTAAAATATTTTATTATTCATATATACATTTTATAGTACAAACTTTTAAAGAACGCTAGACAATACAATTCTATAATTATTCATGGCTCTAATAATTGAGTTTTTCCATAATAAAAATATCTCATAATCCGGGCATGGTGGCACATGCCTTGTAGCTTTCTCAAGACCAATTTGTTTTTCCAGGATTAGCCTGAAACACTGGCCTGGAGATAGCAAGGCTGGGTTTCAGTTCAAGTTAGCTGAGGCTAGCCTCAGCGATTTAGCAAGACACTTAGCAATCCTAGTACTTGGGAGACAGAAACAGGAGGATCACAGGTTCGAGGCCAGTCTCATCAACTTTGCGAGACCCTGTCTCAAAATAAAAAATAAAATAGAGCTAGAGTGTAGCTTGGAGATAGAAGGTCCTGGGTTCAGTCCCCAGTACCTACCCCCCCAAAAAAGCATCACATGAATTCATTCATTTTGTAAGCCCTATCTCTTTTTAAGGAACATTGCATTTTATTTTTTCTTAAAAGGTTTTTCAAATTTTTGAGATGGAAAATTTCTTCATTTGAACTCATGTCTAATATTTTATATACTGAGAGAAACATAGCCCAGCCTAAAAACGAAACAAAAAACTCTGTGCTTTCCTTTCCTGCGTTTCTGGAAGAGTCATGGGTATTGAAGGATCCAGCCTTCTAACCTTAGCTTCACATCAGCATCAGCTGAAGGGATACGTCCAGATGCTGAGGGCCTGCAGGCAGAGCCAGGGCGGCACCTGTTTTCAGTCTTCCAGGTGATACCAATGTGTGGCCAAGGCCAGATGACATGACTCTCCTACCCTTTGTCTTTTAGCATCTAAGAAATCTAAAACTCAGCTTTGCTACTCCCAGACCAGTATTCCAAGAATTAAGGATGTGCAGTTTTCTTGAAGAATACAAAAATTTCACTGTATGAAATACTGCTTAGGTTAATTTAAATATGTGGGTATACAGAGAATATGATTGATAGAAGAATTAAGGAACTTTTTTTTTTTTTTTGGTGGTACTGGAGTTCCTGGAAACCCTTCTACCTCCGGGTTACACTCCTAGACCTATTTTTATATTTTTTTTATTTGGAAACAGGGTCTCTTAAGCCAGCGAGTTCTGGCTTTGAACCAGTGTGATCCTCCTGTCTCCGTCTCCCAAGCACAGGGATTACAAGCGTGCGCCACCACGCCTGGCAGAATTAAAGAACTTTAAAATTGTTATCATCAAGCTGGGCGTGGTGGCGCATGCTTGTAATCCCAGCATTTGGGAAGCTGAGATCGGAGGATCGCGGTTAGCAGGCAGCCTCAGTTACTTAGTGAGGCTCTTTGCAACTCAGTGAGACCCGGTTTCAAAATAAAGAATAAAAAATAGGGCAGGGGCTGTAGCTCGGAGGTAGAATGTCCCTGGGTTCCATTCCCAGACCTGCAAAAAATAAATAAATAAATAAATAAATAAAAATAAATAAATAAATAAAATTGTTATCATCTGAGCTTGGTGGCACAACATCTATAAGCCCAGTACTTGGGAATCTGAGACAGGAGGATTACAGGTTCAAGGCCAACCTCAACAACTTAGCAGAGACCTTGCTTCAAAATAAAAAATAAAATAGATCTGGGGGTGTAGGTTGGGAGTAGAATGCTCTTGGGTTCAATCCCCACACAAAAACTTCAGATCACGCCAGGCATGGTAATACTCACTTGTAATCACAGCATTCAGGAGGTGGAGACAGGAGGATCATGGTTCAGGAACAGCCTCAGCTACTTAGTGAAGCCCTTTGCAACTCGGTGAGACCTTGTTTCAAAAATAAAAAGACTAAAAAATAGGGTTGAGGGTGTAACTTGGAGGTAGAATGCCCCCGGGTTCCATCCCCGGTACCACAAAAACAAACAAACAAACAAACAAATACAACAATAAAAATCTTCATATCACCACATTTTATGTATCAGGTAAAGGTGACTTTTATTGTTAGGTCTCTTGTGACATGGGTATTATCATTCCATTTTTTCCAATAATAGTGGATCAGTTTAATATATTTTCATATATTGTTTTAGACAATCAGATGCTATCCAGTTCTTAAAAATAATTACTGAGTGTGGTGGCATGCCTATAACTCAGTACATAAGAGGCCAAGACAGGAGGATTGCAGGTTTGAGGTCAGCTTCAGAAATTTAGCAAGAAACTCGGCAACTTAGCAAGACCCTGTTTTAAAATAAAAATAAAATAGAGCTGGGGGTGTAGCTCAGAGGTAGAATGCCCCTGACACAGTGGTCATCTCTTTTTTAAAAGCTCAGCTTTTATTCTTCCTTCTTTTAATAGATGTATCCTAAGTTTTCTTTGGGATGATATCAGGAAATAAGGGAATATGGAGGGCAAAAGGCTTTCATGAGGTCACGCAGCTCGTGAGTGTCATGGGTCACAAAAGATACACAACTCATAGAGCACTTAGCTCCATTTTCTTTTCCCTCTGTAAAAATAGAATCTCATATTTATACATTCCTTTGCTTTTTGTGTTTTTCTTCTGGAAGACATTAATATCTCAACTTTTATCAACTCAATGCCAAAATCTTCTCTATTTAGAAAACTGGAGAAAGATATACAAAGAAATAGACTTGTAAATTTGCAGGCCACACCAGATAATTAAAAGTCACCGAAAGCTAAGCACAGTGGTCCATGCCTGTAATCCCAGTGCTTGGGAGGCTGAGGCAGGAGTATCGCAGGCGCACGGCCAGCCTCAGCAACATAGCAAGACTCACGGAAATTTAGCAAGACCCTGTTTCAAAACAAAATATAAAAAGGGTTAGGGGTAAAGCTCAGAGGTAGAATGCCCCTGAGTTCTGTCCCCTGTACTACTAAAACAAAATAAAACAAAACAAACTCATGTGAGACATCTCAGTAGATTCTTTCAGCCATTCCCTGGTGCCAGCGGTGAGAGACAGGAGAGGGAGGTTGTCATCCTGTTTAGCTCTGCTCTCTGGAGGCTGAGTGGTAAGGACGCATTGGCTAGGAATGATGAGCAGAAGGTACTTATGTTCCACAGAGGCCACTGTACAATGAACTTGGATGGGTCTCAGCACAGGAGGATAGAGGAAGAGCATCGAGAGGAGGGGACCTGCAGGGACCAGACAAGCAGAGCTAGGCTCACTCGTCAAGGGGAATGTTTTATGTACCTTGCATGTCTGTCTAGAATTCACTTGAATGTTAGTTTAAACACTAACACTTATGCTGGGCGTGGTGGCGCACACTTGTAATCCCCGTGCTTGGGAGGTGGAGACAGGAGGATCGCGCAGGTTTGAAGCCAGCCATGCTGGCTTAAGAGACCCTGTTTACAAATAAAAAAATATAAAATAGGTCCTGGGAGTGTAGCCCAGAGGTAGAAGGGCTTCCAGGAACCCCAGTACCACCAAAAAATAAATAAACATTAACACTTTCGTGTGTGTGTGTATGTGTGTGTGTGTGTGTGTGTGTGTGTGTGTGTGTGGTACTGGGGTTGGAACCCAGGGGCATTCTCCGTCTGAGCTACACTTCCAGTCCTATTTTTTAGTCTTTATTTTGAAACAGGTTCTTACTGAGTTGCAACGGGACTCACTAAGCAGCTGAGGCTGGCTGCGAACCGCGATCTTCCTGTCTCAGCCTCTGGAATGCTGGGATTACAAATGTGTGCCACCACACCTGGCCCATTAACACTCTCTTAAAGCAACATTACTGGTGTATTTTGCCCTGATTTCTTTTTTCAGTGGTGTATTATAATTCTACAGATAGTGGGATTTGTTGTTACATAATTGTAAATGCACACCACATAATTTGGAAGCTTAAAATAGTTATACTAATAAGTTTTTCTTTACATTTTCTTTAAATCTAGTTCTTTTGGGATTCTGTAGAATGGCAGCTCCCAGCTTAATGAGAGTTTCGCTATAAAAATGAAAAGGTCGGGGCAGTTCAGGGAAGCCACAGATACCATCACAGGAGCCAGAAGCACTGCAGGTGAATTTACTGGCTAAAACAATGTGGCATCAAATCAAGCTATAAAATATAGAAAAAACAACACATATGTGCTAGGTGTAGTGGCACATTCCTGTAACCCCAGAACATTAGGAGGTTGAGAGGAGGATTAAAGGTTTGAGGCTAGCCTCAGCAATTTAGTGAGACCCTTAGCAACTTAGCAAGACCCTCTTTAAAAAAAAAATAGGGCTGGGAATGTGGCTAGGAGGTAGAATAACCCTGGGTTCAGTCCCCAGTACCATAAAAAAAGAAAAGAAAAATAACTTGTATAAATGTTTTAGAAAGCTAAGGAAATTTACAGATAAAGTACAAAGTATTAAACAGGAAGATAAAGGACAGAATTTTTAGATTCAAAGGATTGTCTTTAATGTGTGTGTTTATTCAACAGATTTGTGAGCATCTTTTATGTGCCAGGAATTATTCCAAGTGTGATGTAAGAATGGTAAATATGTAGGCAAGGTGCTTGCCCTCAAGGGACTTGCTTTCTAATGGAGGGAAATGATCCAAACACAGTCAGTGAACTGATAAATAAGATAAGTGCAGTTGTTTAAGTGCCTGGAAGTGAACAGAGTGTGGACTTGGACTTGGAAAGTGGCTGCGGATGGCCACACCACCACTGGGGGATGTGAAGGGAAGGTGAGGTCTGAGGCTGAGGAGGCCACTCTCCAGCGAGGACATGGGCGTGTTAGGAGAGGGGGCAATTTATGGACATGCCCAACATAGCAGCTTTGCATTCAAGAACAATAAAAAGAAACCAGAAGATATAGTAATGTGGGCACTTGTGCAAATCACACACACACACACACACACACACACACCCCAAAATGCAAACATTAGCTAGATTAGTATTCAGAAATCAGGGTAGATAAATTTCCTTGATGTTATATTTAAAGGTATTCTAACTCCCTCTCTCACACCACACCCCTCCTCCACTCCCCACAAATACATCTAACTTGGGAAAAGATTTAAAATATGGACCTCCAGAACCATCTTCTTTTCTAATTTAGAATGTCACATAAGATGATTATTGCCTGTTTTTGGTTTGTGAGTTGTTTGTATAAGTCCATCTATCTGGAATTCATTCATTTCCAAAGGACTAGAGGCATCAAATGAAGGCCACAATGTTTTCAAGGAAAGAAAACCAATGTAATATACTATCTAAATTGAAACTCCTGGCTGATCATCTTCTTTGGACACCGTGAGTATTACAACCTGCTTTGAACTTCATATCATAGTCATGGTGGCAAATCCAGTTGTTGAATATACTTGTGACTTTTATTATTCAGAAAGCCATTTTTATATTCTCCAACTCCTTAAGTATATATTTTGTTCTTTTTTATTGTCTCATATTTTTTCTATTACCATACCTATTTATTTCCCTAAATCATTCTTGGTGAAATTTCAAAACTATCATTTCAAATTCAAGGTTTTTGTTTGTGTTGTTTCTGCCTTGATAGGGGAGATCTTGCCATGTACGTTTTCTGCCTGTTGAAGCCTATTAAAACAAACAGTACAGCCATCCTCTTGTACCAGATTCTGGAATCAATGTTTTTCTAAGTGTCATACAAGTAAATCAGCTCTTGAGTTAAATCGAGCTTTAAATAAACATGGCCCTTAAAATGGCTATATTCTAGCAATCACAGAGTCATGAATCAGAGCATTTCAATGACGAGTCATGTGTTTTTTATGTTCATTTTGAATTTTGTTGAATTGATTTTGTGATGCTGTTACAATCAAAACTGCCTCTGGTGTTTTCTATGCCTTAAAACTTGTTGCTACTGTATAATAACTAGGAGAGCATAGCTGCAGGGTTCCAATTACTCTGGCAAAGAAACCCTATTACATTGTCTCCAACTAAGCATGTAATTAATGTCTCTATTTCAAGGCCATTTCAGCACATTCAAAACCCAGAGACTATCCATACATATTTAGGATTGCATAGGAATCCTAAATTGAGATATCTTCATTGCAGTGGACAGTGATGCCTGAGGAATTTTTGGAAGAATATGGTATACTTTAACATAGGTTGCAAATATTTTCTTATGACTAAAGATGTGGTTTGAAATTAAATACATAATTCTAAAAAGACTGAATGGGAATGGGATCATCATCCTGCCTAGAGTTGTTTAAACGGGTGAGATGTTTCCAGGTAGTCACAAAGCCTGCGTGGAGTTCAGTTGTCTATAATACACTGTGAATATCTAACTGGACATTTATGTGGGTAGCAATTCTGTTGACAGCCATCTGAACTAAAGGCACTTTGCAAATAAACACAAGGTATTTTGCATAATTTTAGTACCCATTGAGTTTTGCAGGAAGAAGCTACTGTATAAATAAAGTGAAACTGTAGCTAGTCCTGTTGGGAACTTTACAAAATTGTTCACCTCTTTTAAAAAAAAATCATGCCATTGATGGCAGAGCAGCTTGAAGTATTCAAGTTGTCAATAAAACATGCCCATAGTTTACATATTTTCCTGCAGCAGTTGCAGTGGCAAGGATTCTGTGTTTAGATGCCAGCATCCAACAATTTAATTGTATCTTCTAATCAAGAGTGTCATGCCCAAACATTAGCCTGTTGAACTATATCTTTATTATGAATGACTTTCCTCATATTTCTCTATGTTACAGATGGATTTGGAGTTGGTTTTGTACTTAGGCAAATTATTATATTGATGAGTTTCTTTGGGAGATATCAAAGGACCATTATAAAAATAAGAATATTTCTTATTTTATTTATTTTTTGTGGCAATCATTTATTTTTTTTAATCATACATCACTTTGGAATACAAGACTTGAGAGGATATACAAGCACATATCATCCAATAAGCCCTCATCCATCCCCATCCCATTCCCTCCCCCTCCCTCAATCCCATGCTTAATTGGTGATTATCTTTGATATAATTGTTTACGTACCTCATGAGTTTTAAGAGATTCCATCCTCCCCCATCCCCTCCCCTCTGATTGGTCACCTTAATTGTTTCTCAATAGGGCCTTTCTACTACTCGACCTCCTCCTGTTACTCCTTTCCTCTTAGTTCTTGCTAATTAGGGGAAGCATCTGGATTTTATTTTCTGTGCTATTTCTCTGTGCATGCCGCATTGCAAGTTCCTATCCCACTCTTGACTGCTCCAGTAGTGGCCTGGCCACCTGTGGACTGATCCACACCTCACTGGCTCCAGAACTGGCCTTGCCTCATGGGAGGCCCTAAATCTGGCCTCGCTGGCCACTGCACAGAACTAACCCCTCTGCTGGCTCCTCTCCCAGGCTCAGAAGCCCCAGCACCAGCCTAACCTCATGACAGGCTCCGATCCTGGCCTCGCTGACCCTGGCACCGGCCTAACCCCTTGGAAGGCTCCTATCCTGGTCTCACAAGTCCCAGCTCCGTTCTTGCCTCACAGCAGTTTCCGATCCTGGCATCACTGGTCCTGGCACCAGCCTTACCCCTTGGCAGAGTCTGATCCCGGCCTCATAGGTCCCAGCACCGGTCTTGCCTCACGGCAGGCTCCGATCCCAACCTTGCTGACCCCAGCACCAGCCTAACCCCTCCACTGGCGTTGATCCCTGCCTCAGAGGCCTCAGTAGCGGCCTTGCCTCACAGTAGGCTCTAATCCCGGCCTTGTTGGCCCTGGCACTGACCTCACCCCTCAACAGGCTCTGATCCCGGCCTCAGAGGCCCCAGCACTGGCCATACCTCAAGGCAGGCTCTGATCCTGGCCTCGCTGGCCCCGGCACCGGCCTAACCCCTCGGCAGGTTCCTATCCAGGCCTCTGAGGAAAATAAGAATATTTTAAAGAAGTGTTTGGTGAGGCAAGGTTAAGAGCAAACCTTCTAAACTCTGTCAGTCCTGAAGGAGAAGAGGGATGGTGTACCTGGTATAGATGTGTGCTTCAGAAGAAAAAATGAAAGGAAGGGAAGGGGGATAGGAGAATTGGCCTCGATTTTGGCCCCTGCTGTGTGTGAGGCCCTATGCTCAGCCCTTCAAATATATGATCTCATTTTTTGTGCAGTGCTGCGAAATGGCATGTGTGCTTTGAATCTCGTGTCCCCATAGTACCGCATTCAGAGCTGACTGCTTGACATTTGGAGAGCAGAGAATAAAAGGAGATGAGTGGATGAGCATTCTTGACTTTGCTGGAATGTTAGAATTATTTAAAAGTCCTATTAAAGAGGTGGCAGTCTCAGAGTCTGATTTATGGTAGTTAATGAAATTTTCACAAAGAAATATGATCATGAAATCTGAAAAGAAATCATAGTAGATGCACACAGGAATTCATATGCATACGGATGTCAGTGCATACACGTTGGTGTGCGCGTGCTTCCTATTTATAGCTGCCGGGACATATTCGCAAGTGATAAATGAACATTGAAATGCTACACATATGTTTATATCCACTTTTAGCTATGGAGTTGTTTCAAAAAGCGGTATCTCTACTGAGCCAAATCCCAGGCATTTAGGAAGAACAAAAATATTAAAATTTCTAAGCTGAACCAAAGAGAAAGAAAAGAAGAAAAAAACAAAAACTGACATATAAGAATAGTAAGTCTGACATAAAATCATTAAGAATAATTAAGAATGTTCAAAAGAACTGTATTAGAATTAAATTTTTCAGAATTCAGCCAGGCGTGGTGGCACATGCTTGTAATCCTAGTACTTGGGAGGCTGAAACAGGAGGTTCAAAGCCAGCGTCAGCTACTTAGTGAGGTTCTCAGCAACTTAGTGAGACCCTGTTTCCCAATAAAATATAAAAATAGGTCTGGGAGTATAGCCTGGAGGTAGAAAGCCACTGGGTTCCATCCCTAGTACCACAAAAAATAAATAAATAAAATTATCAGAATTCATTAGTAATCCTTTGCTAGTTGACCATAGTTTATAAAGTCTGACATAAGAGCCTCTTTCTGACACATAAATAGTCCCTCTGCATTTTTTGGCTTTTGTTTTGTTTTATGATACTGTGTTGCAGATTGAGCCCAGGAGTAGTCTACCTCTGAGCTACACCTCCAGCCTCATTTTATTTTACATATTTATTTATTTGGTACTGGGGTTTGAACCCAGAGACATTTTACCACTGAGCTACATATACAGTTCTTTTAAAAAAAAAATTTCAATAGGGTCTTGCTAAGTTACCACTTGCTGACCTGGAACCCGCTATTCTCTTGTTGCAGCCTCCTAAATACTAGGATTTCAGGTGTGTGCTGTAGCATCTAGTTTGTCTTGGCAAGGTTTTTAAACCTTGAAGACAGTTTTTCTGTGTAACAATTCAGAGTGGCCAATTTAAATATTATAATTTTGGAGGAATGATGGGCTGCTGTCTATTTTAAAATGGTCAGGTAAAGTTAGAGGTCAGTATTTAATGAAGGATGTGTATCTGTGCATCTCATTTTTTACTCGTCATAATCTTGCAACAAACTGCAAGAGGGAATTAAACAAAGAAAGGCTGAGTTTGGAAGACAAGGTTTAGAAGAGAAAGGTAGCATTTTGTAGCTCCTCAAGAAAATTAAAGTCACTAGAATCAAAATCTTCTTTCTTAGGCTTTCTTCTGTAGCAAAAGGCAGAAAACCAAATAAACTGATTTAAAGGGAAAAAAGAGAGAGAATGTGTTAGATCGCCTCTCACTGCAAGCTCTGAGGGTTTTACTTGCTTCCGGCACAGCTAGATGAAGGAAGCCAATCTTGTTATAGGTTGGTGTTTTTCTTTTTTCCATCTCTTGCCTCTGCTCTGCTTTCTCAACTGACTTTCCATTCCCAAGTCGACTCAACATGTTGGTCAAGCATTTTACCTAAAGTATCCTTATCCCATCAGCATGAAACTAAACAACAGACAAGACCTAGAATGTGTTTTGTTGAACCTATGGGGGTAGCAAACCCTTGAAGCAAACACTCGGGGTGGGGGTGGGGTAGTGCTGGGGATGAGGGACTCTGATTGGCCAGGTCAAGTCACGTGCCTTTAAGAGGGGAGGGTGGTATTGGCTCTACCAGGAGGAGGTGAGACTCAGTAACCTCCAGCTCTGGGCAGCTAGCCAAGGAGGGGCAGCCAGGTATTGAGAAAATTCATTTTACATAAGTTCTCACTTTGTTTCTCTTTCTCTTCAGATGTGAGAACACTTAGTGCATGACAGAATTTTATAACTGAAAGAGACCTTATAAATTATGGAGTTGGACACCAATTGATTTAAATACTTTTTGAGAATTTGCTAATGGCGAGAGCCAGTTATCTTAATACTTGAGAGGAGTAATATAAAATATGAATCAGAATTTTATTAAAAAGCATTTAGTATATATCCTAAAGACATTTCAGAAACTGTGCTTTGATGTGGGCTACAGGAATTATTACCAAAAATTTACACAAAGTTAAAAACAAATCCTATCTCTTTCCCTTCCCAGCTATGCAATCATTTCTAAAGTTTCTATTATTATACTAACTTGTCACTCAGCCTAAAATGTTTATTGAGAAGCAGTTCTGATTTCCTTTTCTTCTTTATATTTTTTAGATCCTCTGACCTATATCTGTCCTAATTATTGTTCATAAGCACAGTCGGTATACCCCTCTGCCTGCAGAAAAAAAAAATTCTGTAAACGTACACGAGTATATAAATATTTATATTTTCCCATTTTAAACAAGCCATCATTAAATATAATTTATGGAAGCATTTTAAAATATTACATATATTTTGAAGTAATAGCTGAGTGCCTTGTACAGAGAAAGAGAGATTTGACCCCCAAACTAATAATCCCCATTACTTGAGGTCTCATCACTGTCAGTTTTGACACCGCTTTTGAAAATGACGTGACTGAGGTCCCAGGGTCCAGCCCAGACAGTGAGGTGAGGCAGGTGCCCTAGTACTTCAAAGCCAGCCAGGCCACAGGGAGTCACAGAGCTCTTTGTGCCTGCACCTGGTCGTCTAGGTTCATTAGAGCTGGTGATAATGAGGCCAAGGTGAGGGGCCTGATCTCTGGAGAGCCCTAAGCACTGGGATCTGAGGCCACAGAGCAGAGTTCCATCTCTGTCACTAAGGGGAGTAGCACCCGAAGGCTAGGGCAGCATCACGCAAAACGTTCCCACGCTATACACACATTGCATAGCCTGCCCCCTGTGCTGTGGCCAGACCCTTCATTCCAGCAGCATTTACATCATAAATGAGACTTTCAAGATAATGGGGATTTCTGCTGACCCAGGAAAACTTACTTAAGGTTTCAACATAATTAGATGTCTTTGTCATATTTAAGACAGTAATATTAGATTTTGCAGGAAATACTGATTTAAAGAAATTCCAAAAGGTCAAAAATTGAAATACAAATAGATACGGTAATAGGATTAAAGGGCATGAAGAGAGAATGGTGAATCTGTTCATTGAATATAATGAGATTATTCTCAGGCAGATGAGTCCTTAGCTTAAACAAGAAAATGAGCTCGACAGAGCAGAAATGTTATATTGCAATTTCTGTGAACATACTCCTATGTCTTGCATCTATACATTAATCCTGATTTCTTTTTTTGAAAACAGAAATACTTATTAGCACCTCAGCAAGCTTCATGGAAGTAATTCAATTTTTGTTTAATCCTAAATTTACATATAATAACTAATATATTAACTATTCCAGTTAGAACAGCATATCAAATAAGAAAGCTCATAATGATGCTGAACTATTCCATTTCTTGATTTACTGAAATCTTAAGTATAAATACTATTTTTTGGTTACATTGGCCAGTACTCCTAATATGCTATCAGAGCTCAGGCAATTAAGTTAATGCTATCTCTGACAGGTTATTATAGAGATATTATTTTATTCAATTGAAGCTTTAACTATATGAATAAGATATTCAAATTAGACTTTTATAGAATAGTGGGACTTATTCCGTTAGCTCTGATATAGATTTATGATGTGATAACTAATAAAAAAATAAGGATCAAGTTTTGGTTTCTGTTATATTTTGAATATTTAATGTCTCCAAAGGCCCATGGGTTCAATTAGTCCCCAGGTTGATGACACCTGTGGGAAGTCCATATGTCATTTAAAGGGGTACAGTCTAAAAGGATTGTGGAGCCTGGGTCTCTTCCTCTTTTCTTTTTTTTTTTTTTTTCTGGCATCTTAGCCATGAGGTGAGCAGTTTGCTGTGTGTTATGCTCCCTGCTATTGCCATCAATACCTAACAGAGGACTTAAAAGCAGTAGGTCAGCCCAGTTGTGACAGGAACCTCTAACACTGTGAGCCAAAATAAACCTTCTTATAAGCTAATGATCTCAAGTATTTGTTATAGTGACAGAAAGTTGTCTAACAACTAACACTTGGGGCAGGAAAGAAAGCAACATAATAATATATTAACTAATAATATTAAATTATTATAATACTGTTGACAATTTTAAAGTCCCATTAATTCATAAGAATTATACCTTCTTTTTTTTATTTATTTTTATTTATTTATTTTTGGTGGTACTGGGGTTCCTGGAAGCCCTTCTACCTCCGGGCTACACTCCCAGACCTATATTATATTTTTGAAACAGGGTCTCTTACGCCAGCACGGCTGGCTTCGAACCTACGCGATCCTCCTGTCTCTGCCTCCCAAGCGCGGGGATTACAAGCGTGTGCCACCACGCCCGGCTAAGAGTTATACCTTCTATATTCAGTATTAGCTACCATTAGTCAGTTCTTGAGTGCTTGAACTATGAAGGTCTTCATGTGTAAGATACTAAGTCAATCGCTGTGGAAAAACAAATAATTATAGAAATCTTTGCCAGGCATAGGTGATACATGCTTGTAATCCCAGTATTTGAAAGGTTGAGACGGGAAAATCACAGGTCCAGACCAGCCTCGGCAACTTCGTGAGGCCCTCTGCAACTTAGTGAGACCCTGTTTCAAACTAAAAAAAAATACATACAGCTGGGAGTGTAGCTCAGAGGAAGAATGCCCCTGGGTTCCAACCCTAGTATCATAAAAAAAAGTTGTCTAACAACTAACACTTGGGGCAGGAAAGAAAGCAACATAATAATATATTAATTAATAATATTAAATCATTATAATACTGTTGACAATTTTAAAGAAATTGTCACAAGAAAAAGAAAAATCCTTAATCTTCTTGCTCTTGGGTTCTTGCTTTCAAAATGTTAAAAAGCTCAAGAAGGAACAATGATTTTACCAACAACAGGCTACTTGCTGCACCAACTGTGCCTGGGTATGTACCCAAGGACAGCATTAGGCAGGCCATCATCTGGAACACAGTAGAGGTCTCAGCCCTCAGGAACATTTCAGAAGCCAGTGCCATCGTACCTTATGTGCTTCCCAAGCTCTGTGTGAATCTGTGCTACCCCGTGAGCTGTGCCATTCACAGTAAGGTGGTCAAGACCGACATCCTGAAGCCTGGGGGACAATTCATGCCCCAATTCACACGTGGTGGTGCTGACCCCCAACTCCCACCAGAGCCATGGAAATAGCAAGGTTCCTTAGGACTGAAGAAAATGGGAAAAAATTCCTCTGGGAAAGAAATTAAAAATGGATTGTTCATATATGAAGCTGTCACTGCCAGCCTTCCTAGCATGAATAGGAAGGGGTGGGATTGGGAAGGACCAGACCAAGAGGGGAGGGAATGCACCAAGAGACGTGCACACACACTCTGAGTCTCACTATGACATATAATTACACCACACCAATAAAATTCTAAAATATTAAAAAATAAAAATGGAAGATATTCTTTAAAAGAAATCATGATCTTCTTAAAGAATTTATAGTCAATTTATAGTCAAGGAGGGATATAAGATACTTAAAATAACAAGAAACAATAGAAAGAATCCCGTGATGCCTAGTGAGTGAATAGGAGAGCAAGTGCTCTAACAATTCACAAATAGAGCAGGATCGCTATGAGAATTAAGCTGGGTCATGAGAAAGGAGTATACTTCATATGAGTGGAACTTACCTGGAAGTTCACTCGTGTGTACAGATACCTCTTAGTACAGTATTCCCTAAGATTAATATTTTCTATAACCTTTTTTATACTGGAAGTTGAATGCAGGGGCATTGTACCTCTGAGCAACACCCCCAGCCCTATTTATTTATTTATTTATTTAGTTAGTTAGTTATCTTTAAAACAGAATCTGGCTAAGTTACCAGACACTGGCCTCATACCTGCTGTCCTCCTGCCTCAGCCTCCAACTGCTGAGATTACAGGCATGCACCACTGCTCCCAGTTTGAAGTATCTTTTAAGCTTGTATTTCAGATTCAAGCATGAGTTTCCACTTAGCCCCCCTGTAATTTATAACATGTAACTAATGTATATGTAATTTATAACGTAATTTTTTTTTTATTTATTTTTCGTGATACTAGGGATTGAACCCTGGGGCATTCTATCTCCAAGCTATACCTCTAGACCTTTATTCCTCATTTTGAAATAAGGTCTCACTAAATTGTTAAGGACTTCACTCAGTAACTGAGGCTGGCCACAAACCTTAAATTCTGTTCCAGAAACATAGGCCACCATGTCCAGCTTATAATGTAAGTTGTAAACAAGAATACTTTCAGATAGCAAAAAATTGGATTGATTGAATCCTCAGTTCATGGCACACTATAATTAGTACAAGATGAACTTTCTTTTCATATACCATTTAACTTTTAAAATTGTATTTGTTTTCTTTCTCTTCTATTTTAACACTATTTCTCTATATAGATATCTATTTGTATTTAGTGTAGAACATTTCAATTTATTTTTTAAGTTTTTAATATATGCACGTATATAATATGTAATGTGTAGGATATATCTGTGGTGTGTGTGTGTGTGTGTGTGTGTGTGTGTGTGTGTGTGTGTGTGTTTTACTGGGGATTGAACCCAGGAGTGTTCTGCTTCTGAGCTATACTTCCAGCCCCATTTTATTTTTTATTGTAAAACATATATTTTTTTGAAATGACTATATGTTATACAACAGGGCAGGGGAGATCTTGAGCAGAATAGAAAATCAGGAGGTATGTGTGATGACTCATTGACTAGTTTTAGTGTCAATGGGGCTAGTTCTCAAAGCTTAGACTGCATCACAGCCACCTGAGGGATTTTGTCAAATAGGTTTGCAGACTGTGCCCCAAATCTGTTGAACAGTGGGACTTAGTACTGGTGAAGCTTGCTAGAACACAGAGTGCTGCGGTAAATAGCTATTGCCTTGCATTTTACATGGGTCGGTGGTGTAAGTGTCCAAGGTGCTATTCTTTGCCCCTCGCCAATATCGGCCTCTTAGGAGTGGCATCTAAGATAAGACCTGATGAATAATAAGGAGCAGCTCAGTGCCAGAGGCTGGACAGAAGATGGAAAAGCAGTCCACGCAGAGGGAGCCTACAGGACAAGAAAACACTGCCTTGCAGGGAATTGGAAGGGGTATGGTGCAGTTGGTGTCGAGGAAGAAAGGTAGGAAAGAAGGAAGGAAGAATGTCAAATAGCTTTGACTTCATCCTGAGAGTGGTCAGTTGCCACATAAGAGTTGGCAAGAAATAAACGTGATCAAATGTGTATTTTACTGGCAGCAGAATAAAAGTTCACTGGGGGGCAGAAATTAAAGGACAGAGTCAGTGGTGGACTTCTCTGGGCTAGAAGTGGAGGAATTGGAGAAAATTGACTGAAGAGAAACTTAGGAACATCTAATATCATTGAGTGTGTGTGTGTGTGTGTGCTTTTTATAGTATAACTGGAGACCCTAGCGTTCCCAAGGGCATTCTACCTCTGAGCTATTCCCCCTCCCGCTCTATTTTAGTTTTATTTTTTGAAACAGGGTCTTGCTAAGTTGCTGAGTCCACCCTCAAACAAGCGATACTCTGGTCTCAGCCTCCCATGTACTGGGATTACAGGAGTGCAGCACCACTTCCAGCCATCGAGTATAATTTAGAATGTTCTACTTCAAACAACAAAATACATAGTCAAGACGGGAAATTTTTAAAAATAACCCCTTTGGAAGTGGGAATAGTGGAGAGATACATCATAAAGAGGCAGAGACTAAGCTGATTTCTTCTTGTTTGGTCTGTAATATTCAGTTAAGAGGCCTACATCAACTGAATCAAAACATATCTTCTAACCTCCATTTGACTATGTGAGGTAGAACTACCACAATCTACCATCTTTTTTAATATTTAAATTATTGGTGCATTGTAATCACATATCAAAATGAAGTTCAGAGTGATAGGGCTATACGTACACACGGCACTTGGTGAGCTTCCTTCAAATTTAAATTAGCCATAAATTTGCTCTTGCTTCTTATGCTGCTCATTCTGATGATCCCCATATCTATTTAAAATAAGCTAGTTTAAAGCTAGAAAATAAATGGTTCTTTTCATTTGTTATTTTTATGTCTTGTGTCCTTTGTGGAGCTTTCCAAGCCAGGAGGGAAGTGAACTCTGGCACTGTAGAAGTGGCCCCACATTTTCTGAGTCACATTCATGTTGACCAGGTGAAACCCTTCACACAGAGGAACATGTCCAAAAGTAATAACCCGAGAGTGCTGGATGCAGTCGGGGTTTGCTGGGCATTTGACGTAGCACACTTCTCTGTGGCTGAGTCCTGATGATGTCCAGGCAGAGGAGCTTGTAGCCACAGTCGGCCCAGATAACAGATGTGCTGCTCTCTAATGCCTCTCCTTTTACTTTTCTCTGAAGTTCACAGATGTTCCCTCAGTGTGGTCCGGGTATTTTTGTGAACTGCTGGAAAATTTCACTCACACACGAATGGTTCCAATGAACACAAAATACCTCTTCAAGGGAGCAGTTGCCAATAAGCAGTATTTTTAGAGGCACATGTCACAGTTTCTGTTTGCTTTTCGTATGACTGTTAATGGGCTCAGGATGATTAAGAAACAGCCTATGATAAAAGGCATTACCCCACTGCTCCATTAATACCATAGGCAGTAAATGTTTACTACACACGGGGCTCAAACTAACAGGTCATTAAACCATGTTCCAGTTAAACCAGCCCCCAGAGCGTGGCCATTTGTCATTTTTCCGTGTCTGAAAGAAAGATTGTTCCTTTTGGGTCCTATAGTTGTGTGTCCCTCAACAGTGATGCATAGAACTTATGCATGCTTCCCTGGGGAAGCATGTTCCTGAGCTTTCTAAATTATTTGATAAACTTTGCCATTCGCTCTAGGAGACTATTCCTGTTTCTCATCATTTTCTCTACCTGTAAAGAAAAGAAGTTCATTTCAGAGAAATTGGGGAGATATATGATTCTGAACACTAAAGGGGATAAGACATACTATAGTACAGAATGCATACCCTATGATATTCTGGCACGCAGCTGAGACTATTTTTCCTCTGGGGATTGGAGAACTGAACTTTCTGGTATCTGCCCAGAGAAGAAATCTATTTTTCTTTCCCATTGCAGAAGTAGTGAGAGTATCAGAATTTCTCACCCCACCCCCCAGCTCTGCAGGAAACTTTCTTGTTTCTTCTCCTGTGTTTAGAAATGAGAAAGGAAGTACTAGCTTTTGACAAGACTCCCAGCTACTATCATGTTAATACTAGAAATTATGACCACGAGCAATTAGAGGGAAAAAGTTATTCAGGTGCCGTTTGGGCTTTCTGTAAGCATGGCTATAAAAATAAAGCGCCTCTTTGGACATGTTTAGTCATTTCTGTGAGGTTAAGAATAAAAACAGGGGAAAAAAACTATCTGAAACGTAAACATGTGCTTTTCATTCTGACACACAGAGTTAACCTTTTCCACAGCTACAACTATGAAGGCTTTGTGTCTTTTATTCTGTCTCTTTTCTATAACAGCATGGTAACGTTTCCTGCTGGCTCTAGGGGTCCTCAGGAATACCCTGTGCCTGCTCTTCCTTGGTGCTGAATATTCACTTGTATAAACTGATGTTTTTTGTGATGAAGGCAGGAAATAATCTAGCCTAAAGCTCCTGCGTGCCGTTGTCATGTGGCATTACTCAGGCTGAGTTCTCTCTAGGTGGCTCCAAATGCAGGGGCAGCTGCAAGTCACCAGGGTCAGAGCTTATGTGCAAAATAAGTTGCCACAGTTGGCCATGAATGTCCATTATTCCCTTTGCTGGGTTTGCAGCAAAGGAAAATTCTGTTAATGGTCAGTTCTGAAAAGCCTGCTTCTGGTAGAAAGGAAGAATCATAGAAGATTTTATTTTTTCCTCCTGTCCCAGAATGCTTTACTCCTTCCTTCCTTCCTTCCTTCCTTCCTTCCTTCCTTCCTTTCTTCCTTCCTTCCTCCCCTCCTCTCTCCTCCCCTCCCTTCCTTTATTCTTTCCTTCCTTCCTTCACAGGGGGTATGAGACTGAATCCAGAAGAGTTCTTTTTATTTTGAAACAGTCTGGGTAAGTTAACTGACACTGGTCTCAAACCTGTGATCTTCCTGTCTCAGCCTTCTGCTTCTGCTTTCTAACTCAGAGGTAGTCTAATTCTGAATTTTAGACAGTAAATTATGAAAACTCACTCGACATCATCTGCTGCTCAAGTTCTTCACATCCTCTTGTAGAAAAGGATCAGCACTTATTTCTCCTATGTTTGTAGATAAATATAATATAAATGATATATGCAAACACCCCATTTCTGAAACAAAAGAATTCTGTATTTCAACGGCAATCTTCTCAAAAGAGATTTCTCTGAGAATTCATCTGCTGCACTCCCACAGCTCTACAAGCCGTAACAGCACGTCTCACGGTTGGCACATGTTGGAGTTATTTAAAGGAAAGGTGACTCTTTCTGCCCCACAAGCCTGGGAGCCCATGGGTGCTAAGTCCCAAGTGTCATGCTTCCTTGGATTCCTACAGCGCGTAGGCCAGCACTACCCACCGTAGGCACTAAAAGCATGTTTATTGAATGAGGTATATTGAACAGGGAATATCATGTGCACAATGCTGAAAAACATTTAGTGTCAGGATTCATCTAATGGCCAAACCACAGTGTACTCTCTCAGGGATGTACTGAAAAAATCATGTACACAGAGTGCCTTGGAACTGCATTGTCAATAAAAACCACTGAGAAAGAGTTAAAGAGCCATTCCATAGGAGGAACATCACTCCCAACAAGAAATGGAGGCAGAGGCGCTGAATGGAGCTGGCTTCAAAAGCTGGCTCTGCTTAGCAGCCTGAGTAGATGGCCCACTAAGTGCCCTCAAGCTCTACCTTTAACTGCGAGGAGCAAATTACAAAATAAGCAGCAAGCTCAGCTTTCCAAGTACTGTCCTGACAACTACAGGGTTAAAGGAGAGACATTTTAAGTCAGGGCATTATCTTTTAATCAGAAAATTACAGTAACACATGCATACCCATGCTCTTAGCAGCACAATTCACAATAGCCAAAATATGGAACCAACCCAGGTCTCCATCAACAGATGGAGGATTGCAAAATTGTGGGAAATACACACAATGGAATTCTACTCACCAATAAAGAAGAACAAAATCATGTCATTCCAAGAAGATGGAAAGACCTGGAGAACATTATGTTAAGTGAGATAAGCCAAGCACAGAAAGAGAAGGGACATATGTTTTCTCTAATATGCCCAAACTAGGCAGCATTGGGAATACCAGAAGGACTCCAGATAATGGAGGGGAAACCTCAGCAAAGCCAGAAAGGAGGGGTAGGAGAGGAAGGAGACTGAGGTTGATTAAAGGAGGAGCTACATTTGAATATGTATAAAAGTATGAATGTAGCATGGTTAACCTAGACACTCATTGTTGGGAGGGGGGAAAGGGATGGGGGGGGCACCAAGCACTGTCTGAATATATGCCATTTTCAATATGAGGCACATAAAAATAAAAAATAAGAAGACAGGCATGGTGGTGCACACTTGTAATCCCCACGGTTCGGAGGCTGAGACAGGAGGATTGCACAGGTTTGAAGCTAGCCTCCACTACTTAGTGATGCTCTCAGCAACTTAGTGAGACCTTGTTTCCAAATAAAATATTAAAAAAATAGGTCTGGGAGTATATCCTGGAGGTAGAAAGCCTCTGGGTTTCACCCCCCAGTACCACCAAAAAATAAAGTAAAATAAAATAAATAAATAAAAATTAAAAATTAAAATGTATATTTCCCTGGATAATTTAGAATCTGTTGGTAATTTATTCAAAAGATGGTGTCAATGTTTCAGAAATATTTCAAAAAAGATTGCTTTCCTGATAAAATCAGGTGTTCTTTTTTTTTTTTTTTATGCTGGAAATTAAACCCAGGAGCACATTCTATCTCTGAGCTACATCCCCCAACCCTATTGTATTTTTTATTTGGAAATTGAGCCTTGCAGAGAGCCTCTCTAACTTGTTGAAGCTGCCTTTGAACCTACAATCCTCCTGTCTCAGTTTCTCAAGTACTGTGATCACAGGTGTGCACCACCAGGTCTAGCTTATTTTTCCTTTGTATTCCTTTTCTAAAGATGCTGTTTATTTGCTTGTAAGGAACAATGGTGTTTTATCCACACTATTTTGCAGTTAATTATTTTGTTTTTGTCAGTTATCTGTGACTAAAGTGAACATTATCAGAATTATTTATTTAAACTAAATGAAGCTGTTTTGAGTGGGTCTAGAAATGGAACCCAGGGGCATTCAACCTCCAAGCTACACCCCCTGCCCTATTTTTTATTCTATATTTTGAAAGAGAGTCACACTTAGTTGGGGAGGGCCTCACTGAGTAGCTGAGGCTGTCTGTGTACCACGATCCTCCTCTCTCAGCCTCCCAAATGCTGGGATTACAAGCGTGCACTACCCCACCTGGCTTCTAAATAAAGCATTTAAAATAGGCCTATTTTCAGAAGCCTGTTTCCAGGATTCTCCAATGCAAATCTGTTAGGTCAACTAGTGAAACATTTATTTTTGAAGCCTACTCAGGTGTAGTTTATTGCTTGGTAACAATAATATGAATTTACAAGGTTTTTCATCAGTTTATTATCATGCTGCATGTGTCTTGGAATGGAGAAATAAGAACTGGGATCCAAATGAGCTTCTGCCTCTACTTCCCACCGTTTTAACAGACATTACTCGATCTCGTGCGCCACCTTTTTTTTTTTTGATGGCCTGTCCAACTTGGATAGTCACCAGGCTAGTGAGTTATTCTGACTTGTAGACTGTACTGAGTCCTTGTCTGTTCCATGGTCATCTAGAGCCTTTGGACCCAGGCGGGGTCAACTCAGGAAAGAGGGCGGGGAGGGCTGTGGCAAGAACAAGAGCAAGTCTAGCACAGAGCCTGGGCTTGCATGAACACACTCCAGGCCAAGGGACAGAATGGGAGCAAAGTCGAGGGGGAGAAAGACCAGAAATGATTTGGTGTTACAGCACAGCCAGAGGGTTCCCAGGCAAGGAAAGCAGCGCTGCCATGCCTGAAGGTGGTGGGCCTGTCCACCTTAGAGGAGAAAACCCGTGGGAAATGTGGACCCTCTGGAACAGGAGGAATTAGCTACATCCCATTGGTCAGCTCTACTACAGTGGAATGCAGCGGTTCACTCCTCAGCCTCCTCACTTCCAACCTGTATTCTACTGCTCACTAGTCATGCCAGCTTAGGGTGTTTACTCAAGCTCTCCACGCCCTTGCTTCATCACCTGTAAAGTAAGGATTATAAACAATTGCCAGCCTTGCAGGTTCCTGTGAAGATTACATGATGATATAAAATCCTCTATCTCACTCTTGGAAAGAGCAGTACCTGGCACAGGACATTGTTAAGCACTTTTGTGCTGCATTATCTCTTGCATGCCTTTAAACTCTAATCTACATGCTTTCCTTCCTCCCACCATTACTGTTTGCTACCATCTTTATTTCCTGGTCAAATCCTCTTCAGTAAGTTAATTTTTAATTTCAATCCAGTGGTTAACTCATGTGGCACATCTGAATCTAGAGGTATAATCCTGTTCTCTTCATTCCGCCCTGTTAATTAGCAAAGGTAATGAATGGGGATAGTACCAATCCAGGCCATGGTGACAATCAGAAAAGTAACTTTTTCTTGTTTTTCATATATCTTTCTTTTAAAACAGAGTATTCGTAGAGGTTTAAGTGAAGACAATTTGACAAAACTCTTGGTTAGAATTTTAAATAGCAAACAATTTAGTGTACCATGCATAATTTTGCATATGTTTTCACATAAAATCTTATCAACTAAACTTAGAAGGCAGAAATTCCTAGGCAGGTCAGTGCATGAGAAGAAGATGGAGACATGACCATGATCAAGAAGGGTGGTAATCAGCTTTGGACCACCCACCACAAAATACATGTGAATGTATGGATGAAGTTCAGTGCTTGATGTTCTAGAAGATTCAGAGAAGAAGCAGACATAGTTTTTATCCTCAAGGAGCCTACAGAGTCAAGTAAATGATGTATGACAGGTACATGAGGACTCTAGGACCCCAAAACCTAATACAAATCTCATACTTGGGAACAGTGAGTTGCTCAAGTTTTCTCCCTGGTACACAACAAAACTAGCAAATATGATAAAAGGATAAAAACACTCTAAGAGAGAGAAAAGGCTCTATGAGGTAGAAAGGAGAGTTGAGGAAAGGACATGGGAGGGTAAGCACGGACTGGGTGTTCATTAACGTGCTGAGCACTTGGCTTTGTGCACAGAGAAGATGTGCACAGAGACAGTGAGGAGGGAAGATTCAGGAAGCATGGAAGTCAAAATGTGTAGCTCAGTTTGAGGAGGAGTGAGAGTAGGAGGGAGTGACAGAGTGAATTTGAAAAGCAACATGACTCCAAAGCAATTAGGACCTCCAAAGTTAGGCCTAAAAATCTGGACTTTATTCTCCAGGCAATGAGGACCCAAGGAAGACTTTAGATCAGGGGAACGGTGAAATCACAGTTATGTTTTGGAAGGACAGATCATTAAATGGGTTAGCAAATTTGATGACAAGTCCAATGGGAATGAGAGTTGAGCCACTGGCAACGAGCTTAGGAATTAAGAGAGCAGTGCAAGAGGCGCCTGGAAGATGACATTGACATGACTCATTTGAGCCCTCCAAGTGACAGATGATGGTGTCATTAGCAGAGGCACACAGCCCAAAAAGCAGAGCTGGATCAACAGGGGAGATGATCAGCATATGAAGTTAAAAACACTGGAATTCAGGAGAGGGATGTGAGTGGAGAACGCTGTCACATGCAAGAAGTCGTTGACGCCTTGGGGTCCCCAAAGAGAAAGTGCCTGAGAATGCAGGATTAAGGACATTCTTTACTGAACAGTCCATCTCCAGAGCAAAAGCACAGAGAGAGAATGACAAGATATGAAGCACACCTTGGCGTGTCACGGAAGTCACAGAGGGACAGTGTTTTAAAGGAAGGACAAGAATTTTTTTTCTTTCATTTTCTTTCTTTCTTTCTTCCTTTTTTTTTTTTTTTTGTAGTACTAGGGATGGAACCCAGGGCATTCTACCTCCGATCCACACCCCCAGCCCTATTTTTATTTATTTTTTTTATTTTTTTTATTTTTTGGTGGTACTGGGGTTCCTGGAAGCCCTTCTACCTCCGGGCTACACTCCCAGACCTATTTTATACTTTTTATTTGGAAAAAGGGTCTCTTAACCCAGCGCGGCTGACTTCGAATCTGCGTGATCCTCCTGTCTCCGCCTCCCAAGGCCTGGGGATTACAAGCATGTGCCACCACGCCCAGCTTTATTCTTTATTTTGAAACAGGGTCTCACTGAGTTGCAAAGGGCCTCGCTAAGTAGCTGAGGCTGTCTGTGAACCACGATCCTCTGGTCTCCATCTCCTGAATGCTGGGATACAAGCGTGCACCACCCCACCCAATAGAAGGGCAAGAATTTTATTGCTGAAAATAAATGTGGAACCTGAGAAGAGATGCCAAATTTGGTGACTAATCGGAAACTGGTATCCTTTCATGAGAACAGAAGTAAGGGTCGAAGCCATGCTATAATTGATAAAGGGGAGAATGTGTGGTGAGAAATTAGAAGTGATGAGCTTAGGGGATTGTAAAGGGAATAGCTCTTACAGTGACCTTAACTCTGCCATTTCCTGAAAAGTCTACAACTTCACATGGCAATTTAAGAGATTAGTAAAATCAATGTAAGAGCAGGGAGACTTCAATAGGCCTATAAACTGAAAGGAAGTAAAATTGAAAATAACAGTTGAGTGGTAGGAGATCCCAAAGCAAGTAAGAAGATATGGGTAAAAGACAACACTGCTGTACTCCAATATTTATTTATTTATTTATTTATTTATTTATTTATTTATTTATTTATTTATTTTGGTGGTGGTACTGGGGTTCCTGGAAGCCCTTCTACCTCCAGGATACACTCCCACGGACTACACTCCCAGACCTATTTTTTTTTTTTACTTTTTTATGTGGAAACAGGGTCTCTTAAGCCAGTGAGGCTGGCTCCGAACCAAGGTGATCCTCCTGTCTCCGCCTCCCAAGCGCGGGGATTACAAGCGTGCGCCACCAGGCCTGGAATATACTCCAATTTTTTAAAAGTCATGTTATGTATCAAGATCCTTATAACAATTAACACCATCTCCCAAAACAGCTCATTAATGGCCATGAGGAAGATCTCAGTGGTGGATGAGCCATTTTATGACCCAGCTTTGCAGTCACCCATGAATGTAGCCTGTCTTCCCAAGGACGAATTACCTGATCTCTCTGCTGTCATGCCATTGTCTTTGTAATATCAGAGAAGTAGACTGAGTAATTTCTACTGTCCCTTCAAATTCCTTCAAATGAGGAAAAGACAAGATTCTTAGTAGCTTTCAGCAAGAAATAGGAAGAAACAGCCCTCAAACCTGCCTTGCATATAAAGACAGTAATCAGGTACAGTTATATCACTGGCCTAAGAAATACAGAAAGATATTTGGGGTATTGTCCAGGTTCTACTTTGATGGCTTTATCACCAATGTGAGTTAGACACAATAAAAATTTGCATACTTCCACAACTGAGAGAATATATACAAAATTCCATCTTAAAAATAAACTCATTTAAATGCTTTAAATTAATATGTTTCTATGGTTATCATTATGAATATTATTATCACACTAAAATCCTTCCACTTGCTACTTTTTAGCAAACTGAGAAATAGTAGAGGTCTCAATTAGTCCTAATTTAATAATTATATAATCCAGTGGAGAAAACTGACTATGGTACGTTCCTCAAATACCTTAAGCCCAATATCTATTTTATGCATATTACTCAAAATTAGATCCTAAAAATGTTAAGCAAATATGATGCATTTGAACAAATACATAGGCAACTGAAAATGCAGTTTTAAATTATTCAGAAAAATGTATTATAATTGAGAACAAGATTAAGATCACTGTCTGCAATCCAGGAACCAGAATTAAAGCTGGGCAGGATCTTGCTTTCTCCAGCAACCCCCTAGTTTTATAATTAAAGAAACCAAGGCTTTTGGTGTTCAAGAGCCTCATTAAGTGAATACTTACAGATGAATCAAGAAAACCTCCTTTAATAAATCAGTAAGGAAGTTAAATTGTGACAGACTTTACATTTTTATATTCAGTTAATTTTCAAAGACTTACTGAGCCAAATTTGAGTGAAACAACTTATAAGAAATTGAATTAACCTTTTTGCAATACCAGAAACAGGAAAATTTGTGAACAACATTTACACATGCTTCTTTAAACTTGTATTCAATGTGAAAGGCTGCTCATTAATAAAAAGAAATTCCATTGAGAAGCCATATGTCAATTGCAGCAATGTTTTTAAAAAATTAACTTGGTTTCTCTGTTCATTAAAGCATAGATTTATTGCCCATTGTTCCATTCCTTGAAAAGCTAAGAAGTTAGTAAAATGTGGAAAAGATATAAAGAATTAACACATATCCAGCAATAGGATTACTTAAAAATCTGCATATCTGTTAGCAAGGGTTTAAAATAAAACCGAGTTTTATCACTTGATTCCTAATTTTCCATAATCCAAAGCTTTTCTTTTACAAAATCATTGCCAAAATTAAAACTGTTTCGCATTTCTAATGAGAATATTCAAAAGAAAGAATTACCTAGTATTTGCTAATGCAATACGTTTTATTAATATTTATTAATATGGACAACATTGTTGTGGGTACTTTTAAGTTTTTCTATAACTTTAAGAAATTGTGTTTATTTCACAAAGCAAGCATATTACAAGGAGCAAACTGCAGGGAAGATATTTTTCTCACTGTTATACATATTAGTTGTGTTTGTGACTTTGCTATTGTAATTATTAGTTTTAAGGAAGCTAAGATCAGCTAATTTGGAATTTACATAACCCTTACTGTTCTATGCATTATTTTAAATGCATGTGTCATATTTTACTCTATTTATACATTTTATAAATGTATAAATACTACACATATGGGTGAGTCTACTAATCTTTGTGAATTAACAATTATTTGAGGGATATAACTTAAAGTCTAGATATATCTTTTGGAATTCTTAGTAACAGTTAATAATTCATTAATAAATAATTATTTTAATTTAATAATTTAATATTTAAGCATTTCAAATATATTTTATCTTTAAATACTTTAACTTTTAAAGTATCTAATTTAATATTTATTTTAATTACTTAGTTCTTTAACAAATAATAGTGCTTTCAATATCAGGTTTAGACATGTGCAGTCTTGTATTGTGCAGTGATTCTTCAGATGGGGTTGTGTCCATGCTGTATTTGACATGACCCGTGCTCTGAAGGAGCCAGTGCCTGTTTATGTGCTCCTCCTGGGCTGGGAAGTTCTTATTTCTATTGTCCATTCTTTGAAAATCTAAGTTAGTAAAATGTGGAACAGATAAAAGGAATTAACACATAGCCAGCAATACAGTTACTTAAAAATCTGTATATCTTTTAGCAAGAGTTTAAAATAAAACTGAGTTTTATTACTCGATTCCTATTTTTCCATAACCCAAAGCTTTTCTTTTACAAAATCACTGCTAAAATCAAAACTGTTTCACATTTCTTTTTTTTTTTTTTTTTTTTTTTTTTTTTTGGTGGTGGTGGTACTGGGGTTCCTGGAAACCCTTCTACCTCCAGGATACACTCCCACAGGCTACACTCCCAGCCCTATTTTTTTAACTTTTTATGTGGAAACAGGGTCTCTTAAGTCAGGGAGGCTGGCTCCGAACCACCGCAATCCTCCTGTCTCCGCCTCCCAAGCGCGGGATTACAAGCATGCACTACCACACCGGCCTGTTTCACATTTCTAACGAGAATATTCAAAAGAAAGAATTCCGTAGTATTCTCAAAGCAGCCTGGCAAGGAAGTCTAAAGTGACTCCTTGGGAGGACTGTTTGGGCCGGCCAGGGTGCCTTGCTGCCCTCCCTCCCTCGGTCCCTTTCTCCTTCCCTCCTGGTTCTGGCGCAGGCCCCAGGGTTTCCAGTTAACAGGCTGCCACAGCCATGGCTCATCTTGGCTCGCCTCACTCTCTGGAGTAACTTCTTACCTATCATGTTCTGCCCCCTCAGCTTTGGCCCAGTGGCTCTTGAACTTCTTTGAAGGTGACCTATGCTCCCTGTTTGTCTGCCTGTTGTTGTGAGCACCTGGTTTCCATTTCCTGGCAGCCTGTCATCTTGGAAGGAGAGCCTCTCACTTGCTTTCTGTCTCTGTCTGTACCTCCTTTCTGATCTCTGTTTCATCTCTTCCTCTGCCATCACTTTACAGATCCGGTTCTTCGGGCTGAGCAGTATACTTCTCCTCTACATCTGGGGCCTTAGAGCTCAGTGGGCCAGTAGAGGCCTGTTAGGGGTAAATGCTTTCATCGTGCCGTGACAACCAAGTCTCGGGGCATATTGTTCCCTAGGGATACCTGTCAGCACCTCTTGTCAAAGAGTGTGGAAGACCTTACGGTTCCCATGTGGGAGCCAAAATATTACCATGAACTGGATATTTGGGGAAAATGAGGCACAAAGAGGTCAAGTCACTTGGACAAGACACTCAGCTAGTGAGAATTCAAGCTGAGATTCAAACCCAGAGAATCACAATACACAAGTCTATGTTCTATTATTTGTTTGGTGGGATTCTTGTTGGTTTTTTGTTTTGTTTTGTTTTGTTTTGTTTTGGTGCCAGATTCAGCCCAGAGACATTCTACCTACACCCCCAGCCCCATTTTACTTTTATTTTGAAACGCAGCCTTGCTGCATTGCTGAGGACCTCCCTGAGCTGCTTAGACTGGCCTCAAATGCCTGATCTTCCTGTGTTAGGCTGCCAAGTTCCAGGATTACAGTGTGTACCAAGATACCTAAGTACCTAGACTACATGGGGGTCAGCAGGTGGAGTGGAACATTAGGGAGTCGACTACGAATCTAGTCCCCTCTTCAACTCATCACCAGGTCCTTCTTTCATTTCTTATTTTTCCTTCCTGAAAGTGGATTGAATGCATGAATTTCGTAGTGTTTAATAATAATGTATTTGAATCTCTCAATTTCATATAGTAGGGACTATAAAATAAATAAAAAGTGAGGAGACAGAGTAGGCCTTGGGGAAAAGCCCAGAGAAGATAGTATTTTTTTGGTTTCTTGTGTTTGTTTTATCTCCCTGGCATCAAATCAATAGATGTAAAAATAAATAAATAAATAAATAAATAAATAAATAAATATATAAAAGACAGGTGACCCTGGAGGCATCGATGAGATGTATGGTTTCTCTCTACCATGAGGCACCGCCTCTGCTCACCAGAAGAGCTATAGGGTCATAACACATGCAGTTTGTGAATTTGGGATTCTATAGACACATGATAAGGACTGTCATTTTCCACAGAGTGTTGTGTACACTCATCTCGTGCTCACTAGAACTTCTTATGAGTACATTTACAAATCGTCTCGCCGGCCTTCTGGCTGGGTTTCTGGAGAGAAGCTGATGTACAGATAATGAAGCAGATTGACTAAAGGAGTACTAATAATAGGACGGAGGCCGGGCGCATCAGGACTGGTAACAGTAGTTCACAAATGGTAGTGGACTACTCAGTTTAGCTACCTAAGATTAGTTTTCTCCTATGTAATTTGAAATGTCTGCAAAAGCCACTTTTTACTAAAATTCTTATTCCTCACACCCCAACCTCTCCCCTGAAGAGCCATTCTACAGAAAGGATATCAGAAATCCACCCTGGCTTCTAATTCTGAGCTTGTTTCTCTCTCTCTCTCTCTCTCTCTCTCTCTCTCTCTCTCTCTCTCTCTCTCTCTCTCTCTCTCTCTTACACACACACACACACACACACACACACACACTTCAGCACTTCGAGGCACAATTTTTTCCTGGTTCTCAACGGCAGCCTGCATATGAATGAGAGACGAATGTTCTTGTCTGCCTCCCAAATCGCCTTTCAATGAGTTCCACATATCATGTTCTGTCACCGTGGAAAGCATTTTGAGCTAAATATTCCATCTCAACTGAAATTCCACAGCCATTTACCTCTCCTTCTCAACAGTGTTTATTGCAGGGAGGCCACGCATAAAGTTCTGAAGGATATTTTTTAATACATTAGAGGTTTTTCCACATCTGGTAATTCCTGACATTACCCTGCTCTTGAATCTTCCCTCCATCTCCTTTGCTTCTCCTTTTATTAAGATAATATTTTCTGACCTGGCCTAGTTTACTCCTCTTCCGTTTTATTCGTCGGGCCCGGGTTCCTAGGACCCTCTCACTGCAGTGCCTTTGCAGCTACCAAAATGGACTGTTCATAATCTAGTTTTTCTTTCTCTCTCCCTCTGCCAAGCTTCTAGATACCTGTTAAACCAGGAACAAGGAATTCAGTCTGTGTTCAGCCCCACAGTGGCCCCATCTCATCCTTTATGCCTCCTCTCTGTAGTTCTTAGAAAAGTTGTTAATTTCCATATCAGCCTTTTCCCCAAGGGCCTAAATGTATAACATGCTCCATACTACCCTCCCTATTCTCTTAAGGAGAAATCTATTTCCTGCCTATACCCTTCCCTGGCCTCAGGAGGAGACTATCAGATCTCACAAATGGCTAAGAATGCAATCTGTAACACCAATTTGAGTTTTCCTCCTAGGAAGCATTGTTATTTCCCAGTAATCTCCTGCTTGCGTACAAAGTCATCTGGTGGCTGCATTCCTGAGAACCCTACACTAGATACAAAGGATGTCTGCAAGCATGTACGGGTGTACTGGTTGGTGAAACCATTAAGCGGTGTGCATGTTTTCCTTAGAATGCTTTACCAAACACCTTTCCCTGTGCGCTGACTGCTGCGCTTGTCCATAAGTCTGGTCTGCACTGTGGTGAGCAGGGGTTAAAACCACCAAGACTAGCAATAGGAGAGGTGTCCGCGTTGTGACTAGAGCCGCCTTCCAAGTCTGGGAACTTGCAGGTGCTTCCGTTTCTTTGGGGTTTTTTCTTAAGTTTTATCTTCTGTTTTACTGAGCAGATAGCATTTATGAAGAATCAGACAACAAATAATACATGAGTCCTCTGTATTAGTTTCCTACTGTTGCTATAACAGATTATCCCAAACTTTGTTGCTTAAAAATTATGCATTTATCATTTTATATTTCTGCCAGTCAGAAGCCTAAAATTTTATATTAATTTACAGCTCTAGCAGTCAGAAGCCTAGGCCTTAGCAAGATAAAACTGATATATAGGCAGCGCTTCATTCCTTCTCCAGCTATAGAAGATCATTTATTCCCTTCTCTTGTGTGGAGTCTAGATGCTGCCTACATTCCTTGGCCCATGACCGTACCGCTCAGACTTCTGCTTTTATGCTTATACCCTGACTCTGACTCTCCTGCCTCCCTTTTATAAGGACTACGTGATCACATCAGGACCACCGTGGTTATTCAAGATAATCTACCAATATGAAGACCCTTGTCTCCTCCAAAATACTTTGCCATGTAAGGTAACATAGTCACAGGTTCAGGAATTAGAGCATGAATGTATTGGGGTGGGTCATTATTCTACCTACCCTGCCCTATACAATTATTAATTTGAACCTGTACAATAATTTTCATACATTGAATTGAAAATAGACACAGAATAGTAATAATAGTTAACTGATTGAATATTAATATAAATGTTAATATGTAAATTTTATGTGTGTGTGTGTGGCACTGGGGATTGAAACCAGGGGCATTCTACCACAGATTCATACCGCCAACCCTTTTCACTTTTTATTTTGAAACAGAATCTCACTAAGTTGCCAAAGGTCTTGCTAAGTTGCTGAGGCTAGTCTCCAATCTGTGATCCTCCTATTTCAGCCTCCCAAGTAATGGGATTACAGGCATGCGTCACCATGGCTGGCAAAAAATGTGTTTCTTAGGATCACACCAATGCTTGATAGTGCATTAAGTTGGAATTTTCAATGAAAAAAATTAATTGCATTTGCTTAATACAGCATGCTGGTTATATAGCAAATTATTGTCGATTAGTTCACATTTATTTTATGTAGCATTTAAAAATCAGCAATATCTAAAATTATTAGAGTCAGTTTAATACAAATACTTTTAGGAAATTTTTCATTTTCTTATGTAGGATTATGACACATCTCTGAAAAATTCTACCCAGACATTTTTTCTTACTTGGCCTATCCTTTTTCTAGCCTTCGTATTTGGCAACAAACACTTGGCCGGTAGCAGCCTGGGGGTACATTTACAAATGGGAGCCCTGCGGTCATTGGCAGGTCCAGGTCCCACGCTGCTCAGTCCCTGACCCGGGCTCTTTCTGGGTCTACTGGTGCTTCACACGTGCCTGCGTCCTGCTTCGATGGCACTCCTGAGACTGTACTTCATGGTCCAAACCAGGGGTTCAGAAATTAAGTACACTGGAGTGAATACCTTCTTGTTAGCCTTGTAAACCATATATATGTGGGTAGATTATGTGGGCTGTAAGAATGACACATTCAAGTCCATTTCATGTGAAGTCTGGCCACCTCCAAATCAACTCGTTTGATCTGCCCTACCCGCTGCATTTTCTTCACAGTAAAATATGTAATGCATCTCTGTTAAATTCATTTAATATTTACAAATTATTTGTATTACTAAGTACCATTTTTAACTTTCTCCTCTCATATTATTGTTTTTATCCAGAATAACTGTATTCAAGAGAGAAGAAAAATAAACATTAAGAACTTTGGTTCCCATATTGTTAAAGAAAATTAGTTTCCCTCCTTAGCAAAATAATTACGAATATCTAAGATTATGAATCATAAACCAATTTCAAACTCCTTAACTACTATTTTGAAACAAATGTGTAATAATAGAAATGGATTTCAAATTGAACAACTTTTGACCTATATGAAATTTAGGAAAGTCTGTGAAATGAGGAAGAAAACATATTTAAAAAGAGAACAAGAGTTGTAGCTAAATTAGAAAATTGTTGGTTTTATTTCTTATATTAAAATATTTAATTCAGCTGTAGTACTAGCACCTGGGAGGCTGAGATGGGAGGATTACTTGAGCCCATAATTTTGAGACCAGCCTGAGCAATATTGTGAGACCCTGTCTTAAGAAATATATATGTTCAGCCAGGTGCAGTGGCACACACCTGTAATCTCAATACTTGGGAGGATGAGACAGGAGGACTGCAGGTTTGACTGCAGGTTTGATCCTGTTTCAAAGTAAATAATAATAATAATAATAATAATAATAATAATAATAATAATAATAATGCTGGGGGTAAAAATAGTTCAGTGGTAGAATGTGCCTGGTTTTAATCTTCATTAACACACACACACACACACACACACACACACACTCAGTAAGCTTTACATTTATTATATGATCTTAAATTTTTTCTCATCAATTTTTCTCTTCTAGTCAAACAGTAGTGTCTTCTGTTGCCTAAGTAATTAAAGAGTCTGCAGAAATCATCTGCCTTTCCATTTATACGCAGATTTATTAGGATAAGCTGATATTTTTACCCTAGACTTGTTCATGCACTTTGCATTCTAATGGTAAAGAACAAAAGTGTCTCAGAAGACTAAAGCTGTTTCAGCCAACAGCAGTGATTTGCAGGCAGAGGAGGAAGGAGTCACTTTACCTGGGCATAATCAGAAAGCAGCTTGGTTGATATTACAACCCAAACTATCTTTATACTACAGTTAATGATGTTTGGACACAGGAATAGCGACCCCACTTATTTCCAGCACAGTCCTGAAATAACAATGCTTTGCCAGTGTGTAGAGATTTCATCACCTTCAAACTTTCAAGACACTGTGATAGCCACTCTCCCTTAAGCTCACAAAAGGCCATAAGAGGCGGGCAGGAGACACAGTCTCTTTCCCCCTTTGACACAGGAGGAGACTTGTTCAAGCGTCAGCGTCTCTGAGGACCTTGGGTAATGTCATCTCTTCACACCAAGCCTGTAACTGCCAGGTGAACTCTGCCCTAGGAGCAGGCCGGGGATAAACAAAAAGGCACAAAACACATTGGCCTGCTGCACCCTTTGCATCTCCCGTCCCCTTTGACCTGCCATAAGGTTCACTATCTCCCTGAAATGTGCCATCCCTCCAGGCTCTCTTTTTGCCAGTCATCCTTCAAAAGCCTTCTCTGCAATGAGAATCACACCCACCCACCACACCCAATTCTGTTCCCCATTGCTGTTTTCTTTGCCCATAGTATGTGCCCCTTTTGAATGTACCATGTGTTTCATGTTTTCTGT